>NC_136070.1:996612686-998021504 GCF_964261635.1 Lissotriton helveticus
GCTGTATGCAAATTAGTCTGTTCCTGTCCCAGTGCATGATGGGAACAGGGCACACCAAACTACAAAAGCCAATTCTTACACTGGGAAGGAAACAAGCTTCCGGGGACCGGTTTCTGTCATTACAGCCGTCTTCGGCCCGGCTTGCTTGAATCCTGATGGTGCAATGAGCAAGGGACTCATGTCTGAGTATACCCTTCCACGCTTAGGGTGGACAAAATCATTAACAACAATGGGTGGTGAGGGACAGAGTCTCTGAATTAAGCAGAATACTCTCACCCAGTCAAGAGATCAGGGCTAGATCCAACACCGTTTTTTAGCTCATTGCACCATCCCAGTTTCAGAACCTGGCTGTATGCAAATTAGTCTGTTCCTGTCCCAGTGCATGATGGGAACAGGGCACACCAAACTACAAAAGCCAATTCTTACACTGGGAAGGAAACAAGCTTCCGGGGACCGGTTTCTGGCATTACAGCCGTCTTCGGCCCGGCTTGCTTGAATCCTGATGGTGCAATGAGCAAGGGACTCATGTCTGAGTATACCCTTCCACGCTTAGGGTGGACAAAATTATTAACAACAATGGGTGGTGAGGGACAGAGTCTCTGAATTAAGCAGAATACTCTCACCCAGTCAAGAGATCAGGGCTAGATCCAACACCGTTTTTTAGCTCATTGCACCATCCCAGTTTCAGAACCTGGCTGTATGCAAATTAGTCTGTTCCTGTCCCAGTGCATGATGGGAACAGGGCACACCAAACTACAAAAGCCAATTCTTACACTGGGAAGGAAACAAGCTTCCGGGGACCGGTTTCTGTCATTACAGCCGTCTTCGGCCCGGCTTGCTTGAATCCTGATGGTGCAATGAGCAAGGGACTCATGTCTGAGTATACCCTTCCACGCTTAGGGTGGACAAAATTATTAACAACAATGGGTGGTGAGGGACAGAGTCTCTGAATTAAGCAGAATACTCTCACCCAGTCAAGAGATCAGGGCTAGATCCAACACCGTTTTTTAGCTCATTGCACCATCCCAGTTTCAGAACCTGGCTGTATGCAAATTAGTCTGTTCCTGTCCCAGTGCATGATGGGAACAGGGCAAACCAAACTACAAAAGCCAATTCTTACACTGGGAAGGAAACAAGCTTCCGGGGACCGGTTTCAGGCATTACAGCCGTCTTCGGCCCGGCTTGCTTGAATCCTGATGGTGCAATGAGCAAGGGACTCATGTCTGAGTATACCCTTCCACGCTTAGGGTGGACAAAATCATTAACAACAATGGGTGGTGAGGGACAGAGTCTCTGAATTAAGCAGAATACTCTCACCCAGTCAAGAGATCAGGGCTAGATCCAACACCGTTTTTTAGCTCATTGCACCATCCCAGTTTCAGAACCTGGCTGTATGCAAATTAGTCTGTTCCTGTCCCAGTGCATGATGGGAACAGGGCACACCAAACTACAAAAGCCAATTCTTACACTGGGAAGGAAACAAGCTTCCGGGGACCGGTTTCTGGCATTACAGCCGTCTTCGGCCCGGCTTGCTTGAATCCTGATGGTGCAATGAGCAAGGGACTCATGTCTGAGTATACCCTTCCACGCTTAGGGTGGACAAAATTATTAACAACAATGGGTGGTGAGGGACAGAGTCTCTGAATTAAGCAGAATACTCTCACCCAGTCAAGAGATCAGGGCTAGATCCAACACCGTTTTTTAGCTCATTGCACCATCCCAGTTTCAGAACCTGGCTGTATGCAAATTAGTCTGTTCCTGTCCCAGTGCATGATGGGAACAGGGCACACCAAACTACAAAAGCCAATTCTTACACTGGGAAGGAAACAAGCTTCCGGGGACCGGTTTCTGTCATTACAGCCGTCTTCGGCCCGGCTTGCTTGAATCCTGATGGTGCAATGAGCAAGGGACTCATGTCTGAGTATACCCTTCCACGCTTAGGGTGGACAAAATTATTAACAACAATGGGTGGTGAGGGACAGAGTCTCTGAATTAAGCAGAATACTCTCACCCAGTCAAGAGATCAGGGCTAGATCCAACACCGTTTTTTAGCTCATTGCACCATCCCAGTTTCAGAACCTGGCTGTATGCAAATTAGTCTGTTCCTGTCCCAGTGCATGATGGGAACAGGGCAAACCAAACTACAAAAGCCAATTCTTACACTGGGAAGGAAACAAGCTTCCGGGGACCGGTTTCAGGCATTACAGCCATCTTCGGCCCAGCTTGCTTGAATCCTGATGGTGCAATGAGCAAGGGACTCATGTCTGAGTATACCCTTCCACGCTTAGGGTGGACAAAATTATTAACAACAATGGGTGGTGAGGGACAGAGTCTCTGAATTAAGCAGAATACTCTCACCCAGTCAAGAGATCAGGGCTAGATCCAACACCGTTTTTTAGCTCATTGCACCATCCCAGTTTCAGAACCTGGCTGTATGCAAATTAGTCTGTTCCTGTCCCAGTGCATGATGGGAACAGGGCAAACCAAACTACAAAAGCCAATTCTTACACTGGGAAGGAAACAAGCTTCCGGGGACCGGTTTCTGGCATTACAGCCGTCTTCGGCCCGGCTTGCTTGAATCCTGATGGTGCAATGAGCAAAGGACTCATGTCTGAGTATACCCTTCCACGCTTAGGGTGGACAAAATTATTAACAACAATGGGTGGTGAGGGACAGAGTCTCTGAATTAAGCAGAATACTCTCACCCAGTCAAGAGATCAGGGCTAGATCCAACACCGTTTTTTAGCTCATTGCACCATCCCAGTTTCAGAACCTGGCTGTATGCAAATTAGTCTGTTCCTGTCCCAGTGCATGATGGCAACAGGGCAAACCAAACTACAAAAGCCAATTCTTACACTGGGAAGGAAACAAGCTTCCGGGGACCGGTTTCTGGCATTACAGCCGTCTTCGGCCCGGCTTGCTTGAATCCTGATGGTGCAATGAGCAAGGGACTCATGTCTGAGTATACCCTTCCACGCTTAGGGTGGACAAAATTATTAACAACAATGGGTGGTGAGGGACAGAGTCTCTGAATTAAGCAGAATACTCTCACCCAGTCAAGAGATCAGGGCTAGATCCAACACCGTTTTTTAGCTCATTGCACCATCCCAGTTTCAGAACCTGGCTGTATGCAAATTAGTCTGTTCCTGTCCCAGTGCATGATGGGAACAGGGCACACCAAACTACAAAAGCCAATTCTTACACTGGGAAGGAAACAAGCTTCCGGGGACCGGTTTCTGTCATTACAGCCGTCTTCGGCCCGGCTTGCTTGAATCCTGATGGTGCAATGAGCAAGGGACTCATGTCTGAGTATACCCTTCCACGCTTAGGGTGGACAAAATCATTAACAACAATGGGTGGTGAGGGACAGAGTCTCTGAATTAAGCAGAATACTCTCACCCAGTCAAGAGATCAGGGCTAGATCCAACACCGTTTTTTAGCTCATTGCACCATCCCAGTTTCAGAACCTGGCTGTATGCAAATTAGTCTGTTCCTGTCCCAGTGCATGATGGGAACAGGGCACACCAAACTACAAAAGCCAATTCTTACACTGGGAAGGAAACAAGCTTCCGGGGACCGGTTTCTGGCATTACAGCCGTCTTCGGCCCGGCTTGCTTGAATCCTGATGGTGCAATGAGCAAGGGACTCATGTCTGAGTATACCCTTCCACGCTTAGGGTGGACAAAATTATTAACAACAATGGGTGGTGAGGGACAGAGTCTCTGAATTAAGCAGAATACTCTCACCCAGTCAAGAGATCAGGGCTAGATCCAACACCGTTTTTTAGCTCATTGCACCATCCCAGTTTCAGAACCTGGCTGTATGCAAATTAGTCTGTTCCTGTCCCAGTGCATGATGGGAACAGGGCACACCAAACTACAAAAGCCAATTCTTACACTGGGAAGGAAACAAGCTTCCGGGGACCGGTTTCTGTCATTACAGCCGTCTTCGGCCCGGCTTGCTTGAATCCTGATGGTGCAATGAGCAAGGGACTCATGTCTGAGTATACCCTTCCACGCTTAGGGTGGACAAAATTATTAACAACAATGGGTGGTGAGGGACAGAGTCTCTGAATTAAGCAGAATACTCTCACCCAGTCAAGAGATCAGGGCTAGATCCAACACCGTTTTTTAGCTCATTGCACCATCCCAGTTTCAGAACCTGGCTGTATGCAAATTAGTCTGTTCCTGTCCCAGTGCATGATGGGAACAGGGCACACCAAACTACAAAAGCCAATTCTTACACTGGGAAGGAAACAAGCTTCCGGGGACCGGTTTCTGGCATTACAGCCGTCTTCGGCCCGGCTTGCTTGAATCCTGATGGTGCAATGAGCAAGGGACTCATGTCTGAGTATACCCTTCCACGCTTAGGGTGGACAAAATTATTAACAACAATGGGTGGTGAGGAACAGAGTGCGTCCTTGGCCTCTTGGATAAACTTTTGGAAATATATATATATATATATATATATATATATATATATATATATATATATATATATATATATATATATATATATATATATATATATATATATCCAGGTTCCACTCTCCTCGCTACAATTCCCGCAGCGTTCGCCAGAAATGAGAGAGACGGACTCTTGCTTTGTGCAGCAGCCGCTGGCATTTTTTAATAATCAAATATTCTGTGCATTGCTGTGGCAAAAAACCAAACATGTTTCGGCGTTCCTTGACGCCTTGTTCGCTGGTGTTCTGTGTGTTAAGACCCTCCTCTTTTTTACACAAACATAAACCTTCGTGATTGGTCATGGTTCCACAGTAGATATAAACAACATACTACAAGCTTTTGTTGATATAGCAATGATAAAACAGAAAACATATCCAATATATTATGGTGCTGCCCGGTCATTTTCTAAGAACACATATAAACATTGTTAATTTGTGTATACATTTCTAAACAGGCAGAACAAACAATTCTTATGTTTGAACATCTTTATAGCGGAAGAAATACGTTGTCTCCTTTTCCCCTACTCTACCAAATGTGTAGAATTATCTGTACTTAAACTGTTTTCCATTGCTGTATTTTCGATGCTAAATCGTTTAACTACTCATGTGTCCGTGATATCCACCTACATTAGTGTTAAGTGCAAAAATTAAAAACATTTCTCGTCGAAGTTCAATGTTAGCATTTCCCAGCCGGGAGTATTATAACAACATTTGTATGAGTGCTTCAACAATGTAATTTTTAACATCAGAGGGGGAGTCGAGGGGAAGAAGGCAGACGACCCATTGTCTCATGGTAAAAAATTATAGCTGTTGAGTGCGTCCTTGGCCTCTTGGATAAACTTTTGGAAATATATACATATATATATTCACTGAAAAAACCATAGGTTTCACACCAGTTATAGTTAGGAATTAGCATTAAAAAAACTATTAAATTCACTGAAAAAACCATAGGTTTTACACCAGTTATAGTTAGCTGGAAGTTTTACTCGCATAAAACCATTGAAATTCCCACGTTATAGTTAGTTGGACTCACTATAACTTGCGCGTGCAATGCACTGCTGATGACATCACATATTACATCACTCATGACATGGTCAGTGACATCACTCATGACATCACTGATGACACCATCCAGTGAATGTGTACCTTTCCGAGAAATAAATATGTATTATATATGTAAATGTAAAAGTTGATGGAAGAATAAATGTTTAAATAAGTGTTTACATGGATGTTTTTTAAAAATACATATATTAGAGAGTAATGTTTAAATATTTAAATATATGTATTAGTGTTTCACTTTGTGTATAAGTGGCTGCATGGGTTGCTGAGTAGCTACATGTGTATGTATATGGGTTATTAGATGTTTTTCTTAGTATCAGTATGAGTGTTTGTATGGTTTGGTGGGGGTATTACTTAGCACATAGATGCATGAATGACTGACTCTCTCTTTGTATGTGTTTTGAAGACAGCATATGTGCAGGACTGTATGGGTGGATGAGTGTGTATATGTGTGTGTTAGTGAGTGAATGACTGTCTCACTAGTGTCTTTATCAGTAACTACATATGTTTTAATCGATTGTATGACTTAACAACTACTGCCTAAACCACGACTTCTGGAACAACGAAGGCTAAACCACGACCATTATTTAACCACTACATTTTTAACCACTACTCCCTAAACCACGAAAAATGTAGATTTATTACTTTTTTTTCTTAAATACTAGTTAACATCTGTTTAGAAAAACGAGCACATTGATCTTTTTATTTTCCTGATTTTTAAGCTTTTACAATAGTTAAAATCAAAGCAAGACTGCCATCTCCTGACATAAACCGGTAATTAAAATGTAAACAACCTTAGCTGTATTTGAAATGTAACTATTACAAATGTATTCATCACGTTATATTTCTAACTATATATATTTTTATAATCGTATTTCTGGGGGGAGTCCCCCCACACCCCCCATCTACCCATTTATAAGTTTTCCTAAATTATCCTACGGGCAACTCCGGTGTTCTAAAAGTCGTGGTTCCATCCTTCGTTGTTCCGTCGTTCGTGGATGTTACCTTCGTGGTTCAGCTTTCTTCGTTGTTCACTCTTCGTTCTTCTGGTAAGTCGTTGTTTAAACATCGTGGTTAAGGATGTTTCCCGTTTTAATCTAGTATATGTGAATATTGATGTATATAAGTGAGTATATGTGAGAGTGAGGGATTGTAAGAGTTTCTGTTTAAATTATTATGTGTTTCTATAAGTGATTGTTTAAGAGAGTAAGTATGTGTAAGTTTCCTTAGAAGTAAAGTGGTAGTGTGTGTATAGCTGTATATGCAAATAAATGGATGTTCAATAGTTTATTTGCATGTGTGAGTATGTGTGTGAGTAACTTTTGGATGCCTGTCGTTGTGTAACAGGATGTATAGGTGTATCACTACATATGATGAGTGAGTATATGTATGAGTGACTATATAGAACTGTTGGTGAATGAGTGGATGTGTATATAGATGGTGGAATTATTGAATTGTTTGTTGTAAGTGGTATGGGTATCTCCATTTTTTTGAAAATGTTAGTTTCTATTTTTGAATATGTGTTTCAAGGGTTACATTACAGTGAAAGGAGGTCTCTCACTCTGTCACAAGGATGGTGTCATCAGTGATTTCATGAGTGATGTCACTGACCATGTCATGAGTGATGTAATATGTGACGTCATCAGCAGTGCATTGCACGCACAAGTTATAGTGAGTCCAACTAACTATAACGTGGGAATTTCAATGGTTTTATGCGAGTAAAACTTCCAGCTAACTATAACTGGTGTAAAACCTATGGTTTTTTCAGTGAATTTAATAGGTTTTTTTAATGCTTATTCCTAACTATAACTGGTGTGAAACCTATGGTTTTTTCAGTGAATTTCAATGGTTTTTTAATAGCAAATCTTTATAGGTGTAAAAAATAATAAATTTTAAAACGAATTTTATATTGTATAATTATGTCAATTTTTTTAATTTTTTTTATTTTTAACCCTGAGGCGCTCCCGGGGCGCGTACCGGTGAACGCACGGGTAAGCGCAAAGATACGGCGCGCCCCGAGGCGCGTACCGGGGAGCGTCCCGTTAGCGCTATTCTCGCGAACGAAAACAACATCGTGACATTTCGGGTAACCGCGTGATGCGTCATATGACGCACTGCGTAAGCGCACCCGGAAGCACGCGAGCGCATACGATCGCGCAACGTCCTGACGTGCTTACGCCGCGCACCCCGGAGCGCGACTACGGGCGCGCCCCGGGGCGCGTAACGTGAGCGCATCGGGTCATGTGACCTGAAAATAACACTTTTCATTGGTTGCTAACATTTTTTTTATAAAGAATGAAATCCCCACCCATTTCCTTCACTTCTTCTTTCACTTTTGTGACTGAAAGACCTGCCTGTTTTGCTGTCGGTTCTTTGTTGGATATCTTGGATTATCATGGCTGCCAGACCATCCAGCAGTGAAGATGACTCCAATGAATTCATCGATGAAGAGCCTCCTCAGCCAAAATACAATGAACATTTCATCTGGAAAAATTTTTCCGTACCTGATCACCAGAAGAAGGTAAATGCTCCAAAAGGGGAGTGCAGGATCTGTCACACAGTCCTGTCACGGGGTAACCCCAATAAAAAATATTCTTTTGGGAACTCCACAATGATTCGCCATGTGGAGAGAAGGCACCCCCAGAATTTTGCCCGGGAAAGTGTCAGGGCTCTGGCACAAAAGGTTCCCAGTGATGGGGCCTCTACATCAACCGGAGGACGAACACCATCGGTGAGGGGGAGATCACAAGAGCAGGTTCCGAACATTCAGCCTGCATTTAACAAAGGCGCCCTTAAATGCAGATACTGTGATCAGCTACTTTCCTGTGGGGAGCAAAGTGTTCTGCTCATGGTTCGAGCATTGGAGAACCATCACTGCCGTTACCAGCCCTCATTTTTTTTTTTTTTTTGCTCCTGTTGAGCAGTTTCCATTTCCTGTTTTTGTTGTAGTTCTAAAAAAAGAACAAAAAAGTTCTTTTCAGAACTACCTCCAATTCTCATCAAAGAGCTATATTCTTAAAAAAATGAAAAAGAGTAAGTGAAGTGGAGTGCATTGATAAATGAAAGGAAAATGAGGAAGAAAGAACAGAAAAGTATGAGAGGAGAAAGGAAGTGAAGTAGGGGGACTGAAAGAAGGTGAGTGTTGGGAACGAAAGTAAGGAGAAGGAGAGTGAACATGGGGAATGTGGTTATTCAAACAAAATGTAGAAAAGGAACGGGGGTGTGGAAGGGTAAGAAAAGATGCATTGCTGGAGTTGCATCATTTTTGTGACACTCTCCAGCAATGCATCACTTTTGCGCTTACAGATACGTCTGAAATACTGACGTATCTAAAAGTACTTGCTACATAATACGTCATATATTTAATATGACGCATGAGTAGAAGACTGAAGGCCTCATTTATGAGGCCATGCGTCACTTTTACGCCACCGGTGCGTCACTTTTTGTGACGCAACAGTGCTGTAAAAAATGCACCTTATTCAGTCATATTTACAAAGTGACGCATCTAGGTAGATGCATCACTTTGTAAACCCCTGCGCCACATTATACGTACGTCAGGTGTAATGTATGCAAAAGGGACGTATTGACGCAAGAAAGGGTCGTAGAGGTGACGCAGTAAAATCTATGAGATATCACTACGTCACTTTTATGACGCTGTTGCGTCCAAATCTTGCACCTGTTTCACAGCAGGCGTAAGACTGATGCAGGCCCTTTCACATGGGTCCTGGCCCCATGTGAAAGGATGTATTCCTGGAGTTGCATCATTTTTGTGACAGACTCCAGCAATGCATCACTTTTGCGCTTACAGATACGTCTGAAATACTGACGTATCTAAAAGTACTTGCGACATAATACGTCATATATTTAATATGACGCATGAGTAGAAGACTGAAGGCCTCATTTATGAGGCCATGCGTCACTTTTACGCCACCGGTGCGTCACTTTTTGTGACGCACCAGTGCTGTTAAAAATGCACCTTATTGAGTCATATTTACAAAGTGACGCATCTAGGTAGATGCGTCACTTTGTAAACCCCTGCGCCACATTATACCTACGTCAGGTGTAATGTATGCAAAATGGGTATATTGACGCAAGAAAGGGTCGTAGAGGTGACGCAGTGAATGAACGGGGTTTTCCCCATGCTACGCTCCCCGGTACGCTCCCCGGTGCGCATATCGGGGGCTCCCCCCGCGAAAACCGAAAAAAAAATTCTTTTTTTTTGTTTACCCGAGGGACCCTTTTATGGCCCCCACATCAAACCTCGGGGGTCAGGGGGGGTCTACCCTGCCCCCTTTTGGTTATTTCCCCCCTTTGTTTTTACCACCTCTTGTGTCTCGATCCTACCGAGACACAAGATGGCGGCCGCTCCGGACTGTTTCGAATGTTTACAGACACCCGAGAGCCAATCAGCATTCCGTGCGCAAGTTGCGTGGCGCGCCTGGAGCGCTCCCCGGTGCGCGTACCGGGGCGCGGCTATAGATATATAAATTTTTTGGAACCTAAATTACTCAAAATCCTCTGGAGCACATATCTTGAGACATAGCAAAGGCACATCGGGCTACCAGTCCCTACAATTTTGCCAAGTTTGGTGAAAATCCATTCAGCCGTTCGAGCTAAAAGTGCGATCGACCGCCCTATGGAAATTAACATGGGGAAAACACGTGATGTCATCAGTGATGTCACTGACCATGTCATGAATGATGTAATATGTGAGATGATCAGCAGTGGATTGCGGGTGCGCGATATATAGTTAGTGCAACTAACTAACTATATATGGAATTTCAATGGTTTTGTGTGAGTAAAAAAAGGTTTTTTAAATGCTAATTCCTAACTATATATGGTCTATAACCTATGGTTTTTTCAGTGAATTTTCAAGGTTTTGTAAATGCTAATTCCTAACTATATATGGTCTATAACCTATGGTTTTTTCAGTGAATTTCATTGGTTTTTTAAAAGCTAATATCTATATCTGTAAAATATATTCTTTATTACGTGACGTATCACGTAGCCACGTGAGACGCCTCATGACACGTCGCATAACCGTGACGTATCGGCTCTGCAGCGCAAACAAAACCCGTAACGTAAGCGCGCCGGAGCACGCTTACAGATATATATATCTTTTTTAACCTTAATTAGCCAAAATCCACACGTGCACATATCTTGAGGCCTTGCAAAGGCACATCAAACAAACAGTCACTACAATTTTTCAAAGTTTTCTTGATAATCTATTCCATTGTTTTTTTTTTTTACTGTTTCTCTTGTTACGCTTACCAGGACGCTACCCGGTACGCGAACCGGACGCTCCAAAAACACAAGATGGCGGACTCCCGTTACGCTGCCGGTTAGCTGCCCGGTTCGCGTACCGGGAAGCGCCTCTACCGCGAAAAATCGCAATTTTTTTTTTTTTTTTTGCCCCGCGGGGGACTTTAATATCCCCCTCATCAATCTTAGGGGGTCAGGAGGGGTTTACCTTGCCCCCTTTCCTTCATTTCCCCCTTCGTTTTTCACCACATCTTGTCTCTCGAACCTACCGAGAAACAAGATGGCGGCCGCTCCGGACTGTTTACAATGTTGACAGCTACGCTGCCGGTTAGCTGCCCGGTTAGCTGCCCGGTTAGCTGCCCGGTGAGCTGCCCGGTGAGCTGCCCGGTTCGCGTACCGGGACGCGCCTCTACTGCGAAAATTTTTATTTTTTTATTTTTTCCCCCGCGGGGCACTTTAATATCCCCCTCATCAATCCTAGGGGGTCAGGAGGGGTCTACCTTGCCCCCTTTCCTTCATTCTCCCCTTCGTTTTTCACCACATCTTGTCTCTCGATCCTACCGAGAGACAAGATGGCGGCCGCTCCGGACTGTTTAGAATGTTGACAGACTGTTTAGAATGTTGACAGACACCGGAGAGCCAATCAGCTTCGCTTCGCGAAGTTCCGTTACGCGTCAGGTACGCGAACCGGGGCGCTGCCCGGAGCGCGCTTACAGATATATATCTTTTTTTGAACGTTAATTTCTCAAAATCCACTGGAGCACATATCTTGAGACCTAGCAAAGGCACATCGGGCTAACAGTCCCTACAATATTGCCAAGTTTCGTGCAAATCCATTCAGCCGTTCGGGCTAAAAGTGAGGCCAACCGCCCTATGGAAATTAACATGGGAAAAACACGTTTTGGAACCCCCCTTTTTTCTCAGCCCCCCCTTGACAACCCCCCCCCAAATTTTCAGTGGCTGCTCAGAAACAAAATGTTCCATTTTCCTGAAAATTTCAGCCAATTCCGTCCACAAACGCCAAAGTTATTAGACATAGAATTTTCAAAAATCCCATAGAGAAAAAATCCTAACTATATATACCTACTGGTGACCGCCAGTAGGTAATATATATATATATATATATATATATATATATATATATATATATATATATATATATATATATATATAATATATATATATATATATATATATATATATATATATATATATATATATATATATATATCCAAACAACACCCCTTCCATCTAGAAAGGCAAGAGGCCACACGAGGGAATCCTGTCAGAAGCCTTTAAATAGGACAATGCGGCATAATGCATTTCGGCGCTCCAGCGCCTTCATCAGATGCCCATACAAACACAGTCAAGTTGAACCCACACCTGCATGTACCTCCTGCTGCGCTCCCATTGGTTGGGGAGCTCCTCCCCACGATCACCTGACAGCACGTCCCACTGTAGTTTAGGTGTAACAACTACAGATCCCAGAGTTCACTTTGCCGGGATGGGCTATGCTGGGGGGGGGGGGGAAGAGGACCAACATAGCCCTTATGCCAGGGGTAAGGAATGCAAAGTCTCGATGGATGGCCCTGTGTTGGATAACATGTCCTCAGGCTTCCTTGGGTTCCCACTGACGTTCAAAGCCCCTCTAACAAATGCCAGGCGGGTATATATATATATTAATTATATATATATATATATATATATATATATATATATATATATATATATATATATATATATATATATATATATATATATATATATATATATATATATATATATATATATATATATATGGTACTCCACCATTACCGGTAAAAAGATCAGCGGCTGTCGTGGGCGGTCCGAGAGGGGTAACCGGTATCCCAATGAATTCGCTCCAACACTTCTCCTGATAAGGACGATCCTCGGACACCCAGGTTAACTTGCAAGTGAAGTTTATTAGGCAAGTAGAAAAACGACGCGTTTCGCCATTACGGCTTGTTCACGCTCGCCCAGTTAATCTAGACGCCATCTTAAATACATGATCACGTAAAAACACCAAAGTGCAATGTGAAAACAACGGCGGACAATTTGACATGGAGTGTTGGCAATTGTAAATACTAGCATATGCATATTATAATACATTATTATGCCAGATCGTTACGCATTCCATTATGAACGATGGTATTGTTCATTAGTAAAATTGAATGGTAGCAAAAAATATAAATCATACATTGTTTGTCATGATTCACGAATTTTACATCATAAAAGTGCCAACACAATTCCAATTAAACCGGGTAATAAAACGGACATGGAAATAATATAAATTTATGGTTAAAATAACAAAACCAGGACTTCAATGAATGCCACATGATGGTACACACGCAAGTAAGCTGTAACGTCATTGGTTGTTGTCATGGTATTGTAGGATCGTGGCATTTCATTTGTCTCCACAATTACTTCCGTAACCATGGTATCAAGTAAACACTGTTTCCACGCCCAAGTGGGCTTTTCAAGTAGAGTGAACGTAGTTGGTGATTTGATACTTCATATTACATTGAGTCCCTGCCCAAGTGGGCAATTAATACATTTCCATCCAATATAACCCGGCATCATACTAGTTTGTCCGTCAACAATCAGCACAAGTGCCCATATCCTAAAGAATTAAAAACAACATATTTTAAAAGCAAGCAGGGTGATAAAATGCAAAAATTAATTAGCAGTCAAAATACAATTATTCATACAGATGAATTGATAGCTCCTCACTTACATTCAGGCCTTTCGGTGTAAGACAATCAAAGTCTATGATGTAACGAGACTCTAGTTTGCGAAGTGACAATTCTCTGTTACCACCTCGTACACCCAAATTTACACAGTCAATTACAACCATCTGTACTAGATTTTCATCTTGCATATGCAATTCTCGAAAATGGCGAGCAATGGGATATTGTTTGTTACAACCCCTTATGGCACGATGGTGTTCAAGCACCCGTTTTTTGACCTAATTTTTGGTGCTTCCAACGTACCACTTGTCGCACGGACAAATTAAAACATATACACTATATGGGGTGTTGCATGACAGGTTTTTTTTCGGATGACAAATTCCCTAGATGTATTGGGAACTAGCAGTGTCTTAACATCCTTACTGTTTTTACATGCCTTACATTTACGACAGCATCTAAAACCCTGGGACTTGGTATTTAAATCAGAGTAGGTACTACTCACATAATTGTGACTCAATTCATCCCGTAAGGATCTGCTTTTCCTAAAGGTAATTTGTGGGTTGTCACTCAATTCTCTCTTTAGGTGATCATCAGTCAATAATACATGCCAATGTTTCCGAAAAATTCTGCGTATCTCGTTGGCTTGTCCTGAAAATGTAGTGATAAATCTCATATTATTGAGATCCTCCTGATCTTTATTGGGGTATAGTAATTCGTCCCTGGATTTCAATTCTACTCTTGCAGCAGCATTAGTTAACATTTTTCTACTGTACCCTCTTTCTAAAAATATTTCCTGCATCAATTTCTCTTCCTCTTTATAGGCTGCCAAAGTGCTACAGTTCCTCTTGGCGCGCAACAGCTCGCCATAGGGGATACTTTGCACTAGATTTCTAGGATGGCAGCTTTTTGCACTGAGAATACTGTTACCCGCAGTTTTTTTGCGGAAGAGTTTAGTTGTGAGTGCCTCATTACGCACTTCCACCAACACATCCAGAAACTCCATTTTTTCTTTACTGACATGTTGGGAAAATTGCAAATTCAGAGTGTTATTATAGAGTTTCTCAATGAAAAGATTCACAGACATCAGCCAAGAAGCTGTTCCAAGTTGTCAATTCCCTCGCTAATCCCCCAACAGCTCTTCCCATTGAGGCATCTCAAGACCTCTGCAATTCAGTAGCCACATTTTTCGCAACCAAGGTCACCAATATATATTCTACTTACACCCCCCTTAATTCTCCAGAAATTTTCTCATCTCACCTTCATCCCCCTTCTCATAGACCTACCTTTTCTGCTTTCCACCCGGTCTCTGCTCAACAAATTAGTAAACTCACTACATCTATTAGGTCAGGATCCCCCTTAGACCCATGCCCTCCTTCTGTATCTAACTCCATCATGGAGGCTATTACGCCCCCCTTGACAGACATTTGTAATTCCATTTTCCAAACAGGAATTTATCCGGAAATATGGAAAAAGGCAATTATTAAACCGCTCCTTAAAAAACCATCCCTTGACCCCGGTGAGTCAGCCAATTACAGACCCATTGCTTGTCTTCCCTTTCCTGCTAAAATCTTTGAATCTCTGATGAACCAACAGCTGTCAGAATTCATTGACACGCACCAACTCCTGGATGACACGCAATTTGGTTTCAGCAAGGGCCACGGAACAGAAACCGCCCTTATGAAGGCCTCTGATTAAATCAGGACCATCTTAGACCACGGTGGGGCGGCGGTCCTCATACTTTTAGATCTGTCCGCCGCCTTCGACACGGTTGATCACTCCATCTTGATCAACCGTGTCACAGCCTTGGGGGTCAACCATTTGGCCAAAAACCTGCTCACCTCCTTTCTGGCCAACCGCAGGCGGTTAGGTTGGGGGAGTTTTACTCACCCTTTTTCCCCTTACCCTGCGGAGTGCCTCAGGGCTCATCGTTAAGCCCTACATTATTTAATATATATGTAGCGGATCTGGCGAGAGTCATAAAAGCGCACGGACTGTCTTTAACCACCTACGCTGACGACACACAGCTGGTGCTGGCGGTACACAGGGACGGACCAGTAGTTGCCTCGAGATTCCAGGAGGGGATGTTAGCCATCTGCTCCTGGATGTCGAGGAACTGCCTGAAACTAAACTCGGATAAAACCGAGGTCATGACATTTGGCACTCTCTTACCAGATTGGTCCCCCATCTGGTGGCCCAAGCAAATGGGGCCTCCACCAGTCCCGTTGGCCAAGGTCAGAAACCTGGGAGTCATTTTCGACGACAAGTTGTCATTTAAACATCATGTGAACTCAGTGGTCTCTTCCTCCTTTTTCATGCTGAGAAAAATTAAAAAGCTGCTTCCATACTTGCCAGCCTCAGCAGGAAAAACTTTCATTACCACTCTTGTCTTCTCTAAAATAGATTATGGCAATGCGTTATTCCTTAATGCGCAAGAACAAGCCCTAAATAAGCTGCAGTCTATTCAAAACGCGGCAGCCAGAGTCCTGCTTGGCATTCCCAAACATCATTCTACCTCTCTGGCAATACGTAATCTCCATTGGCTAAGAGTCAGGAACCGGATCAAATTTAAAGCGCTTTGTAGCGCCTATAAAGCCATACATGAGACCGGACCTCGCTTCCTTAGGAACGCATTTCAGATCTATGCCCCAAAAAGATCTCTGCGATCGGCCTCCATTTGTCTACTATCAGTTCCTCGCACCAGAACCTCAACTTGGGGAGACAGGCGTTTTCTGGTGGCGACTCCCAAACTCTGGAATTCTTTGCCCATATCTATCAAAATCAGTCCCACTCTCATCGCCTTCCGAAGATCCCTGAAGACTTGGTTATTTCTCATCTGCTGGTTCCTGTCCCATGAAGTTCTAATGCGCCGAGACACCCTAGGGTATTTGTTGCGCTATATAAATTTTTCGTAAACATAAACATAAACATTGCATCCCCTGACCAAATAAGAAAGATGTCATCAATGTACCGCAGCCACAGGGCCACGTTGGAAAATTCTGCCATCTCACTTGACAACCTGCTCCTCCCACCAGCCCATGAATAATTCGCATAGCTGGGGGCGAAGCAGGTTCCCATGGCAGTACCCTGTGACTGCCTGTACACGACTCCATCAAAAATAAAAAAAATATTTTCCAAACAAAACTCAATCATGGCCAGGATCATTTGAGAGTGATGCAGTAAAGAGATAGATCTAATTTTCAGAAAATGCTGAACAGCTGTCAAGCCCTGTTTGTGTTGTATGCTCGTATACAAGCTGCTCACATCTAAAGAAACCAATAAGAAGTTACTCTCCCAGTGGATTCCATTGATGATAGTGAGGAAGTGAGTAGTATCTTTCAAGTAGGAAGGAAGTGCCACCACGTAAGGTCTAAGATAGTGGTCTATATATTTTGAAGTGTGTTCCAGTAATTTCTTCTTCTAGCTTCTCCAATCTCAGTAGAAGTTTTTTCATAAACTCCTCAAACGCCTCTTTGGACATCAATTGTTAAATTTCTGCTGTGAGTTTCTCAATTCCCCATACTTTATCTACTCCCGAAACTCCACAAAGATGCCAATAACCCACCAGGACGACCGATAGTGTCTTCCATTGGGTCCCTTTTGGAACACACTTCAAAATATATAGACCAATAGAGTAACTTCTTATTGGTTTCTTTAGATGTGAGCAGCTTGTATACGAGCATACAACACAAACAGGGCTTGACAGCTGTTCAGCATTCTCTGAAAATGAGATCTATCTCTTTACTGCATCACTCTCAAATGATCCTGGCCATGATTGAGTTTTGTTTGGAAAATAATTTTTTTATTTTTGATGGAGTCGTGTACAGGCAGTCACAGAGCACTGCCATGGGAACCTGCTTCGCCCCCAGCTACGCGAATTTATTCATGGGCTGGTGGGAGGAGCAGGTTGTCAGTGAGATGGCAGAATTTTCCAACGTTGCCCTGTGGCTGCGGTACATTGACGACATCTTTTTTATTTGGTATGGGGATACAATGTCTGTGAATCTTTTCATTGAGAAACTCAATAATAACACTCTGAATTTGCAATTTTCCCAACATGTCAGTAAAGAAAAAATTGAGTTTCTGTATTTGTTGGTGGAAGTGCGTAATGAGGCACTCACAACTAAACTCTTCCGCAAAAAAACTGCGGGTAACAGTATTCTCAGTGCAAAAACCTGCCATCCTAGAAATCTAGTGCAAAGTATCCCCTATGGCGAGCTGTTGCGCGCCAAGAGGAACTGTAGCACTTTGGCAGCCTATAAAGAGGAAGAGAAATTGATGCAGGAAAGATTTTTAGAAAGAGGGTACAGTAGAAAAATGTTAACTAATGCTGCTGCAAGAGTAGAATTGAAATCCAGGGACGAATTACTATACCCCAATAAAGATCAGGAGGATCTCAATAATATGAGATTCATCACTACATTTTCAGGACAAGTCAACGAGATACACAGAATTTTTCGGAAACATTGGCATGTATTATTGACTGATGATCACCTAAAGAGAGAATTGAGTGACAACCCACAAATTACCTTTAGGAAAAGCAGATCCTTACGGGATGAATTGAGTCACAATTATGTGACTAGTACCGACTCTGATTTAAATACCAAGTCCCAGGGTTTTAGATGCTGTCGTAAATGTAAGGCATGTAAAAACAGTAAGGATGTTAAGACACTGCTAGTTCCCAATACATCTAGGGAATTTGTCATTCGAAAAAAACTGTCATGCAACACCCCATATAGTGTATATGTTTTAATTTGTCCGTGCGACAAGTGGTACGTTGGAAGCACCAAAAATTAGGCCAAAAAACGGGTGCTTGAACACCTACGTGCCATAAGGGGTTGTAACAAACAATATCCCATTGCTCGCCATTTTCGAGAATTGCATATGCAAGATGAAAATCTAGTACAGATGGTTGTAATTGACTGTGTAAATTTGGGTGTACGAGGTGGTAACAGAGAATTGTCACTTCGCAAACTAGAGTCTCGTTACATCATAGACTTTGATTTTCTTACACCGAAAGGCCTGAATGTAAGTGAGGAGCTATCAATTCATCTGTATGAATAATTGTATTTTGACTGCTACTTAATTTTTGCATTTTATCACCCTGCTTGCTTTTAAAATATGTTGTTTTTAATTTTTTAGGATATGGGCACTTGTGCTGATTGTTGACGGACAAACTAGTATGATGCCGGGTTATATTGGATGGAAATGTATTATTTGCCCACTTGGGCAGGGACTCAATGTAATATGAAGTATCGAATCACCAACTACGTTCACTCTACTTGAAAAGCCCACTTGGGCGTGGAAACAGTGTTTACTTGATACCATGGTTACGGAAGTAATTGTGGAGACAAATGAAATGCCACGATACTACAATACCATGACAACAACCAATGACGTTACAGCTTACTTGCGTGTGTACCATCATGTGGCATTCATTGAAGTCCTGGTTTTGTTATTTTAACCATGAATTTATATTATTTCCATGTCCGTTTTATTACCCGGTTTAATTGGAATTGTGTTGGCACTTTTATGATATAAAATTCGTGAATCATGACAAACAATGTATGATTTATATTTGTTGCTACCATTCAATTTTACTAATGAACAATACCATCATTCATAATGGAATGCGTAACGATCTGGCATAATAATGTATTATAATATGCAAATGCTAGTATTTACAATTGCCAACACTCCATGTCAAAATGTCCGCCGTTGTTTTCACATTGCACTTTGGTGTTTTTACGTGATCATGTATTTAAGATGGCGTCTAGATTAACTGGGCGAGCGTGAACAAGCCGTAATGGCGAAAGGCGTCGTTTTTCTACTTGCCTAATAAACCTCACTTGCAAGTTAACCTGGGTGTCCGAGGATCGTCCTTATCAGGAGGAGTGTTGGAGCGAATATATATATATATGTGGAGAGGTGTGGCTCACTTGTTAGAGGCGGCAGACCTGTAAGCAGAGAAAGGCCCGGGACCAGGGTTCAATTCCCGATGCGGCAGGGTCTTGGACCAGGGTCAACGGACTCGATAATTCTCGCCTCAGTGCCTACTCTAACCAGGGAACACACTCGGTAACTCTGGGCATTAAGCTTGCCTCATCTCTATAACGGCCCCCCACAGACGCCGGGGATGCCTGGTTTCACCCTGGAGATACCCAGAAAGGGACCATCTCACAGGGAAAACCAGGACGGGTTCCCCAGCGCTCTACAGCGCCAGGACACTCGGGTAGAGTAACAGTGCGCTTTACAAGTATCCCACATTTACATTTACATATCCCACATTTACATATATATATATATATATTGGAAAACAAAGTGCCCGAGAGCATTGAGCAGGCAACACGACATCGCTCTCGCCATCCAGCATAAAGTTGCAGCTTGTCTAATGCTCCGCTGTTTGTTGCAATTTGCCGACGCGTTTCAAGGATGAAATCCTTTTCTTCAGGGCTGCTGCTACAAACAACACATCAAGGTTCACAGTTTACCAGGCATTATTTATTTCTATTCCCCGTAGTGGGCGTTCTCATTGTGCCTGATGGGACATTGAGTCCGTGCTGTAAGTACATTTATTTCCTTTGGTAAGGTCAATGTGCGTTTGTGATTAAAAGCATTTTCAAAGTCCTTAGTAGGTCGCAGTGCATAACGACAGGCTTATTTTGCAAAAAGGGCGATGTGCTGAATCGGTGTCGATTAGTTCCTCACCGCAGCCTCTTCAATTACCAGATGGTGCTCCGCTCCACGGCAGGGCGGCCGTGAGATTAATTGGAAAACAAAGTGCCCGAGAGCATTGAGCAGGCAACACGACATCGCTCTCGCCATCCAGCATAAAGTTGCAGCTTGTCTAATGCTCCGCTGTTTGTTGCAATTTGCCGACGCGTTTCAAGGATGAAATCCTTTTCTTCAGGGCTGCTGCTACAAACAACACATCAAGGTTCACAGTTTACCAGGCATTATTTATTTCTATTCCCCGTAGTGGGCGTTCTCATTGTGCCTGATGGGACATTGAGTCCGTGCTGTAAGTACATTTATTTCCTTTGGTAAGGTCAATGTGCGTTTGTGATTAAAAGCATTTTCAAAGTCCTTAGTAGGTCGCAGTGCATAACGACAGGCTTATTTTGCAAAAAGGGCGATGTGCTGAATCGGTGTCGATTAGTTCCTCACCGCAGCCTCTTCAATTACCAGATGGTGCTCCGCTCCACGGCAGGGCGGCCGTGAGATTAATTGGAAAACAAAGTGCCCGAGAGCATTGAGCAGGCAACACGACATCGCTCTCGCCATCCAGCATAAAGTTGCAGCTTGTCTAATGCTCCGCTGTTTGTTGCAATTTGCCGACGCGTTTCAAGGATGAAATCCTTTTCTTCAGGGCTGCTGCTACAAACAACACATCAAGGTTCACAGTTTACCAGGCATTATTTATTTCTATTCCCCGTAGTGGGCGTTCTCATTGTGCCTGATGGGACATTGAGTCCGTGCTGTAAGTACATTTATTTCCTTTGGTAAGGTCAATGTGCGTTTGTGATTAAAAGCATTTTCAAAGTCCTTAGTAGGTCGCAGTGCATAACGACAGGCTTATTTTGCAAAAAGGGCGATGTGCTGAATCGGTGTCGATTAGTTCCTCACCGCAGCCTCTTCAATTACCAGATGGTGCTCCGCTCCACGGCAGGGCGGCCGTGAGATTAATTGGAAAACAAAGTGCCCGAGAGCATTGAGCAGGCAACACGACATCGCTCTCGCCATCCAGCATAAAGTTGCAGCTTGTCTAATGCTCCGCTGTTTGTTGCAATTTGCCGACGCGTTTCAAGGATGAAATCCTTTTCTTCAGGGCTGCTGCTACAAACAACACATCAAGGTTCACAGTTTACCAGGCATTATTTATTTCTATTCCCCGTAGTGGGCGTTCTCATTGTGCCTGATGGGACATTGAGTCCGTGCTGTAAGTACATTTATTTCCTTTGGTAAGGTCAATGTGCGTTTGTGATTAAAAGCATTTTCAAAGTCCTTAGTAGGTCGCAGTGCATAACGACAGGCTTATTTTGCAAAAAGGGCGATGTGCTGAATCGGTGTCGATTAGTTCCTCACCTGCACTGCGACCTACTAAGGACTTTGAAAATGCTTTTAATCACAAACGCACATTGACCTTACCAAAGGAAATAAATGTACTTACAGCACGGACTCAATGTCCCATCAGGCACAATGAGAACGCCCACTACGGGGAATAGAAATAAATAATGCCTGGTAAACTGTGAACCTTGATGTGTTGTTTGTAGCAGCAGCCCTGAAGAAAAGGATTTCATCCTTGAAACGCGTCGGCAAATTGCAACAAACAGCGGAGCATTAGACAAGCTGCAACTTTATGCTGGATGGCGAGAGCGATGTCGTGTTGCCTGCTCAATGCTCTCGGGCACTTTGTTTTCCAATTAATCTCACGGCCGCCCTGCCGTGGAGCGGAGCACCATCTGGTAATTGAAGAGGCTGCGGTGAGGAACTAATCGACACCGATTCAGCACATCGCCCTTTTTGCAAAATAAGCCTGTCGTTATGCACTGCGACCTACTAAGGACTTTGAAAATGCTTTTAATCACAAACGCACATTGACCTTACCAAAGGAAATAAATGTACTTACAGCACGGACTCAATGTCCCATCAGGCACAATGAGAACGCCCACTACGGGGAATAGAAATAAATAATGCCTGGTAAACTGTGAACCTTGATGTGTTGTTTGTAGCAGCAGCCCTGAAGAAAAGGATTTCATCCTTGAAACGCGTCGGCAAATTGCAACAAACAGCGGAGCATTAGACAAGCTGCAACTTTATGCTGGATGGCGAGAGCGATGTCGTGTTGCCTGCTCAATGCTCTCGGGCACTTTGTTTTCCAATTAATCTCACGGCCGCCCTGCCGTGGAGCGGAGCACCATCTGGTAATTGAAGAGGCTGCGGTGAGGAACTAATCGACACCGATTCAGCACATCGCCCTTTTTGCAAAATAAGCCTGTCGTTATGCACTGCGACCTACTAAGGACTTTGAAAATGCTTTTAATCACAAACGCACATTGACCTTACCAAAGGAAATAAATGTACTTACAGCACGGACTCAATGTCCCATCAGGCACAATGAGAACGCCCACTACGGGGAATAGAAATAAATAATGCCTGGTAAACTGTGAACCTTGATGTGTTGTTTGTAGCAGCAGCCCTGAAGAAAAGGATTTCATCCTTGAAACGCGTCGGCAAATTGCAACAAACAGCGGAGCATTAGACAAGCTGCAACTTTATGCTGGATGGCGAGAGCGATGTCGTGTTGCCTGCTCAATGCTCTCGGGCACTTTGTTTTCCAATTAATCTCACGGCCGC
The DNA here is from genome assembly GCF_964261635.1 of Lissotriton helveticus. Lineage (NCBI taxonomy): Eukaryota > Metazoa > Chordata > Amphibia > Caudata > Salamandridae > Lissotriton > Lissotriton helveticus. The sequence continues at coordinate 996,635,535 of NC_136070.1, forward strand.
CCTGCCGTGGAGCGGAGCACCATCTGGTAATTGAAGAGGCTGCGGTGAGGAACTAATCGACACCGATTCAGCACATCGCCCTTTTTGCAAAATAAGCCTGTCGTTATGCACTGCGACCTACTAAGGACTTTGAAAATGCTTTTAATCACAAACGCACATTGACCTTACCAAAGGAAATAAATGTACTTACAGCACGGACTCAATGTCCCATCAGGCACAATGAGAACGCCCACTACGGGGAATAGAAATAAATAATGCCTGGTAAACTGTGAACCTTGATGTGTTGTTTGTAGCAGCAGCCCTGAAGAAAAGGATTTCATCCTTGAAACGCGTCGGCAAATTGCAACAAACAGCGGAGCATTAGACAAGCTGCAACTTTATGCTGGATGGCGAGAGCGATGTCGTGTTGCCTGCTCAATGCTCTCGGGCACTTTGTTTTCCAATTAATCTCACGGCCGCCCTGCCGTGGAGCGGAGCACCATCTGGTAATTGAAGAGGCTGCGGTGAGGAACTAATCGACACCGATTCAGCACATCGCCCTTTTTGCAAAATAAGCCTGTCGTTATGCACTGCGACCTACTAAGGACTTTGAAAATGCTTTTAATCACAAACGCACATTGACCTTACCAAAGGAAATAAATGTACTTACAGCACGGACTCAATGTCCCATCAGGCACAATGAGAACGCCCACTACGGGGAATAGAAATAAATAATGCCTGGTAAACTGTGAACCTTGATGTGTTGTTTGTAGCAGCAGCCCTGAAGAAAAGGATTTCATCCTTGAAACGCGTCGGCAAATTGCAACAAACAGCGGAGCATTAGACAAGCTGCAACTTTATGCTGGATGGCGAGAGCGATGTCGTGTTGCCTGCTCAATGCTCTCGGGCACTTTGTTTTCCAATATATATATATATATATATATGAAAGCTCCGTGGTCCTCCCAGTTCAAAGGAAAACTTAAGCACTCCGGGTACAGCAAAAAAGATTTATTTCGGCTTACAGCAGGCGAAAGATGACAGACGCGTTTCAAACACAAAGTCCTTCTTCAGTGTCAGTAAAGTGCTGCGAGCGGCTTGTATTAGTACACGCCCTCACACAAGGTGAAAGTGGACTTGTTGTACAAGTATAGGCGTTAGTTCATTAACACTTGGGGAAACGTGACGGCCATTGCACAGCATGCTACAAATAACACAGTACATTCTTATGTCACAAGCATACATGAAGCGATATCGACTGACCGCCACTGCCAGAGCAAATTAATGCATCAAAATAAAGCATAGAAATAAACACCTTATTCCGCCGTGGATCGGCTTATTTCTGGCTAAACCCCCAATTAGATTATAAACACCAAAAAATACACCGTAAATTAAGGACCCTTCATGGCTTAACTTGCACCAGGGATAAAAAAGATCTCACCGTGTATCGGCAATTCTCCGGCATTACAATACATATTGAGTACCGGAGACAATTTTAAACATCAGGCTAATATATGCCATACCATAAGTCAGAAAGATGTGTGTGTAGGAGAGAAATATGCATACATGGAGACATAAGTTGCATAGATTGCATTACAGATTGGACGGTCATTGATTTTAAAGAAAGTATTTACATCAGAAATATTTACAATAAAGATATTTACAAAATGCTTAGACCAATACGAGAGACCTCCTTATCATCTAGCACAAATCACAAACCCTTCAATTTATTGTCCTCATAGTGGCGATCATTGATGTATTCATTGGTTTGAAAAAGAGATTGTGTGTGTTCGATGTGGATAGTGTGCACTCTTCATTGGACTATTTTATAATGTAGCAAAGGAGAGAATTATGTCATATGGATCAAGATTTGCAAGTGAAACATTGTGTCATAAATTGAACCAAGAAACCCATTCTGTAATAGAATTTCTATGGTGTGTGAGTGTTGCTAGTGATGTCATGCATGGGCAACTTAGAGAGGATTGACTCATGTAGTTTCTAATAACATGAGTTACATAATTCATATATCATATTCTTTTACTCTGTGATGTTATTCTTCCCTCTCTCTTTCCCATGTCCCAGACATATCTGGAATAATGCTTCAGCAATTCCCAAAACCTGACTTTGGGAATTAACGACCTAAGTGTACTGTAAGTTCCTCCCCGATATTAAGACCAAGGGGACTCTTGGTCGGCAGATCTATGATGAATCTGGACTCTAATCTGCGAAGACTCAAGAGTCTATCTCCTCCTCTGGGGTGCATTGGTACATGGTCGATACCGAAATACCGCAACAGTTCTCTGTTGCTGCCATGGACTTTAGCAAAATGCCGAGCAACAGGATAGGCAGCATCCTTGTTGGTTATTGCTCTCTGATGTTCTAATATTTCACATTGTTTATCGTGCTACCGATATATTGGAGTCCGCATGGACACACCAGACAATATACTACATATGGAGTTGTGCAGGTAATGAATTTGTTAATTAGCCTAGGTTGGCTCAAACCTGGGACATTGTATTTCAATGTCCATTCCCTATGACGGGATCTGTTCGTAATATGTGCCAACTTTTTGTAAGTATTTGTCTTAGTCTGTTTGCCTCAGCAGAATAGGTTGTGACCATGCGGAATTTACCTGTGATCTCCGAATGTTCATTGGTCTTAATGGTTTGGGCAAGAAGTTGTTTTCTTGGAATTCTCAGTACCTTACTATAGGTATCATTTAGCAGCGTCTCATCATACCCTCTGTTCAAAAATCTAGCAATGCATCCCCTTGCTGCGATGACGAAATCTTTTTCTAGAGAGCAATTCCGCCGTAATCTTAGGAGTTCGCCGTAGGGGATACTACGGATAAGACTGGGGGGGTGACTACTACCGGCATGTAGTATACTATTGCCGGCAGTGGGCTTTCTATATAACGATGTTTCTAACCTCCCCTGGTTAACAAAAACCCTTAGGTCAAGATAGTGTACCTCAGTCTTACTTATGTCAGAAGTGAACCTCAGGTGTAACTGGTTCCGATTAATGTCCTCAATGAATTCCTCTGCCTGTGTGGAGGTCGTCGATGTATCGACGCCAGACCACAATATACTTGGCCCATTGCTGATTTTGTCCTGCTTGGGCAACCTGCTCCTCCCACCAGCCTACGAAAAGATTCGCGTAGCTGGGGGCGAAGCAGGTTCCCATCGCAGTACCACTGGTTTGCCGGTATAGATCATCTTGAAAAAGGAAAATGTTATTTCTTAAACAGAAATTCAAACATTCTATCAACATTTTTCCATGTTCCAGATACTTGGCTGGTCTTTTGTCGAGAAAGTATCTTACAGCCTCTATCCCATGTTTGTGCTGTATACTCGTGTAGAGGCTGGCAATATCCAGGGTTATTAGTATGTACTCAGGGTCCCATGTGATCTGTTCAATTTGTCCAATGAAGTCCTTGGTATCTTTGACATACGATTTTAGATCCACTACGAAGCCTGAAAGAAAAGAGTCGATGTATATGGATAAATTCTCCGTGAGACTTCCCTTGGAGGACACGATCGGACGTCCAGGTGGGCATAGTAAATCCTTGTGGACCTTGGGCAATTGGTAGAAAGTGGGTGTTACGGGTTCTGGGTTTCTGAGAAATAAGAATTCGTTCATGTCTAGCATCTGTTTGTTTCGCCATTTTGTCAGGAGATCATGATAGACTTTGATGCTTGTTGTATAGATTTCTTTATCAATCAATTCATAATTGAGTGGATCTTGCAACTGTCTCAAAGATTCCTGACAGTATTGGTTACGTGATAGCAGGACGACGTTGCCCCCCTTATCAGAGGGCTTCACGATAATCTCTTTGTTGGTACTCAAATTCTCCAGAGCTGTGTTTTGTCCCAACGTTAAATTATTCCTGTGTTTCACCCTCTTGGAATTAGATAGCCTGTATTCCATCAGATCTTTTGTTACTGCATCTGTGAAAGTATCTATAGCATCATATACCATTTGAGGGTTGAACTGGGATGATGCCTTAAAAGCCGTGATTGGTGATTGCTGTTCGATATTATGAGCGCCTTGTGTTTCAAAGCTGTCATTTGCATTTTCCACAAATTGCTCCTCTCTCAGATCCTCCAAGATTTGTGCCGTATGTAAATCCTTTATGGACAGGACATCTGTTGGAGTGACTGTCGTTTTCTTTTTCGTTTTCTTTGTGTCTTCCAAATGGGGTTTCATCTTATGGAATTTATGTAGCTTCATTTTGCGAGTCAGTTTGAAGAGGTCTATGCGGGTTTGGGTATACTCAAGTCCTTTATTCGGGCAAAAACTCAGCCCCAGTTGTAAGGTTTCTTCTTCTTCTTTTGTTAGAACCTTATCTGTTAGATTGATAATCGTTGGACTGATGTCTACCACCTCTTCCCCTTCTTTTTGCGGGCCACTTGGGATGTATGAGATGTTGCTTTGCCCCTTCCTCTTCCTTTGCCAGCCGCCTCGTCTGGTTCTCCGTCGTTTTCGGGTGGCTTGAGTTTGCCCCCCCTCAGCCATGTGCGACGGATGAGATCGAATTCCCGTTGAAAAGGGGTCTTGTTGCCTTCATTGCTTGACCCTGGCCTTTCATCCTCGGTCTCCTCCTCAGTGGCCGATGATTCTGATGTCGGGGGCTGTTCAACTGGTCCGGTGTTCTTCATCTTGTTGGCGGCCTTTCGAGGACCATCACATTTTTTTTAGAAGGTAAGGATTCTGCCTTGAGCGTAGTCACGCTCATCCCTTTCAAACTTCTCTTGCTTTCGCTGTCTAATTTTCAGTTCGTATTTGATCAGTCATTTTTTCATGTCCTCTCGCAGTTGCATGCATTTTGCGGTATCTGTTTCCTTCGCAATTTCTGCATCTAGAATGGTTATCTCGTCAATCGCTTTAGCTCTATCACTCCAGGCGAATTTGACTAGCAGGTCCAACATTGCCTTACACGATGCCGCCATGAGTTTCGCCCACTGTTCCAATAGCATGGGATCTGGATTCTCATAGGCGGGGACTGTATAGATACGAAGCCCCCTGGGCACTCGGTCCACGTCCATGTAATTTTGTAGGGAAGTGGCTTCCCACCACTTCCTAATTTCTCTCTCACTCATTCGTTCTAGTTTTTGGAATAAATTTCGTAGGGAACTTGTTGGTGCGTTCCCATTGCCTCTGGTGTCAGGAGCCATTGTTGGGTTTGGCGTGCGTTTTTTGAACACATCAAGAGCCGCCTCGCGGCGTTCATCCTCATCGCACATGCTGTCGCCGTTTTGTGAAGAAGCCTCCCCGGGTCTAATTGCTTATACCCACTCGCCTAGCTGCTACTAATGGACCTTATATATATATATATGTATAATATAATATGATATTATATAATAATAATATATATAATATATAATAAAATAAAAAAGCGAAATGTGCAATTGAATTTTTTTTAATATTGTATAGATGTGAAGGAATTTATATTTGGAGGCTAAAAATTAAGTGAGTATCCTCAGATTGGTTCATGAGAGCGTGCATAAAACAGAATATAGTATGGACAATGAGTGGCCTCAAAAACATTTAGAAAAGCTCAAAACTTCCCATTGAAATTAACTTTGAGATTTTTTATATTTGTTTATGAATAAAATAACATATTTCATAATTTGTATATTTGTTTGATGAATACTTATTTCAGTTTATCTATTGTTTTGTAGCTCAATTGATCGAAACAGCTTAGGCCAGGGTCCTAGTCTTGCAGTAATTACTGAATGGTGGGGGGTGGAGGGTGCATGGATTCCAATAATGACTAGTGGGTGTCCCTAGATTTTAGTAATGATTATGCTGGTGTCCACAGAAGTCAAAAGGTTAAGAGTCATAGGGGCTCATTAGGATGGCGGGCGGACACCCTAACGGAGAACGGGACCGCCCGCCATAAGGGTGTGGGTCCCGTAGGGGGAATTAGGATGTGCCCGCCACTGTGGCGGGCAAGTCCTCCATGTTTTGCATTGTGGCGGACGGTGCACTCTGCACCGCCCACCACAATGCAAAACAATCGTGCACGAATTTGCATGTGCAAAGCGGCAGGCACCGCGAGGTGCTTGCCGCTTTGCTTATGCAAATGTGGGGGGTACCATAGGTACCCCCAGTCCTCCCCCTACACCAGCATCACCTGGGGACCCCGCAGGGGGCCCCCACAGCACACACCACCTGCCTTTCCGTGGCGGCATTGCCGCCGCGGAAAGGCACCTCTCAGTGGCCATTGTAATATGGCTGGCGGTGTCCATTGGACACCGCCACCATATTATTCCATTACTGCCGCGGTCGCCTTGTGACCGCGGCGGTAAAGCGGCGGACGGTCTTTCCGTCCGCCGCGCTCCCCCCCGCCATCCTAATACAGCGGGGGGAATCCGGGCATAGGTGTCGGGCGGATTGCCTCCGCCAGGCCGGCGGTGGCTACCGCCAGCCTGGCGGAGGCAATCCGCCCGACATCATAATGGGCCCCATAGTCTTAGACCATTAAGTATACACGTGGGGTCCTCTTTACGAATGTTGTTTTGGGTGTTCAAGCTGCGAAATGTGATGCTAAACACAGCATATATTACCTAACCTTTTGAAAAGCCCACAGGTATATTTTTAAGTTGTGTTATGCTGTGTAAGCATTTGCTCAACCTTCAGTTAAACAAGGTCTTAAGGGGTTATTTAGAGTATGATTCTAGGTACTTCTTCAAAAACGTGGTGGACTACTCTGTCCAACAAACTGACGGCCTTCCCCTCTACTTAGAGTCAGACATCCAGCAGTGGATTGCGGGTGCGCGAAATATAGTTAGTACAACTAACTATATAGGAGCAATTTCATTGGTTTTGTATGAGTAAAATGTCCTGCTAACTATAACACCACTAAAACTTATAGTTTTTTGAGTGAATTTCAAAGGTTTTTTAAAAACTAATTCCTAACTATATAACTCCTGAAACCTATGGTTTTTTCAGTGAATTTCAAAGTTTTTTTTAAATGCTAATTCCTAACTATGTAAGGCCTGAAACCTATGGTTTTTTCAGTGAATTTCAAAGGTTTTTTAAATGCTGATTCCTAACTATATAAGGCCTGAAACCTATGGTTTTTTCTGTGAATTTCAAAGGTTTTTTAAATGCTAATTCCTAACTATATAAGGCCTGAAACCTATGTTTTTTTCAGTGAATTTCAAAGGTTTTTTAAATGCTAATTCCTAATTATATAAGGCCTGAAATCTATGGTTTTTTCAGTGTTTTAAAAAAAAAATTGATTGGTTAACTGGCTTATTAAGTGTATCTTAGTGAATACATATATTAGCGAGTAATGTTTAAATATTTAAATATATGCATGAGTGATGTAATATGTGACGTCATCAGCAGTGCATTGCAGACGTGCAAGTTATAGTGAGTCCAACTAACTATAACGTGGGAATTTCAATGGTTTTATGCGAGTAAAATTTCCAGCTAACTATAACTGGTGTGAAACCTATGGTTTTTTCAGTGAATTTCAAAGGTTTTTTAAATGCTAATTCCTAACTATAACTGGTGTGTAACTATGTTTTTTTCAGTGAATATATATATATATAAAATTTCTATGGCAAAATGAAACCCCTCATTTTGTTCCTTTTCAAATTAAATGTATTAAGTGTTACCACTTTATTCCAATCAAGATGACTTCAGGTGTGCCATACTTTTGTCATAAGTAAGACTGTTAGCGTTCTAGTTGTTCTTTAGAACACTCTGGGACATTCTGTCATTGGGCTATAGTTGGGCTACATCTGGCTGATATTTGGGCTACATTTGAGCTCTTTTGTCTCTGGTGGCCATCTTGGGAGACTGCATATCAGAATGTTTTTAATGAAATATAGGAGGATTTGAGAAGTCACTCAAAATGTGCCCTAATTTTTCTTTCTTCAGCACTAATCATAATTTCTATGGCAAAATGAACCCCCTCATTTTGTTCCTTTCCAAATGAAATGTTTTAAGTGTTAACACTTTATTCCAATCAAGATGACTTCAGGTGTGCCATACTTTTGTCATAAGTAAGACTGTTAGCGCTCTAGTTGTTCTTTAGAACATTCTGGGACAGTCTGTCATTGGGCTATAGTTGGGCTACATCTGGCTGATATTTGGGCTACATTTGTTTTTTTTGGTCTCTGGTGGCCATGTTTGGGCTACATTGGGCTACATTGGGCTCTAACATATATATAGCCCAATGTAGCCCAATATATATTTTTTCAAAGTTAATTTTCGTACCACTGGAGCACATATCTTGAGACATAGCAAAGGCACATCGGGCTACCAGTCCCTACAATTTTGCCAAGTTTGGTGGAAAACCATTCAGCCGTTCGGGCTAAAAGTGAGTCCAACCGCCCTATAGAAATTAACATGGGGAAAACACGTTCTGGGACCCCCTTTTATCTCGGCCCCCGCTTGACGAATCCCCCCAAACTTTCAGGGAAGGAGCCGAGCGCCGCGAGGCAAAGTTAAGGAAAATTTCAGGAAGATTCCAGAACCGGCGCCAAAGTTATTCCCAATAGAATGTTGCGATTTCCCTATGGAAAACAATCCTAACTATATATACCTACTGGCTATCGCCAGTAGGTAATTTCTATGGCAAAATGAAACCCCTCATTTTGTTCCTTTTCAAATTAAATGTATTAAGTGTTACCACTTTATTCCAATCAAGATGACTTCAGGTGTGCCATACTTTTGTCATAAGTAAGACTGTTAGCGTTCTAGTTGTTCTTTAGAACACTCTGGGACATTCTGTCATTGGGCAATAGTTGGGCTACATCTGGCTGATATTTGAGCTAGATTTGGGCTCTTTTGTCTCTGGTGGCCATCTTGGGAGACTGCATATCAGAATTTTTTTAATGAAATATAAGAGGATTTGAGAAGTCACTCAAAATGTGCCCTAATTGTTCTTTCTTCAGCACTAATCATAATTTCTATGGCATAATGAACCCCCTCATTTTGTTCCTTTGCAAATTAAATGTTTTAACTTTATTCCAATCAAGATGACTTCAGGTGTGCCATACTTTTGTCATAAGTAAGACTGTTAGCGCTCTAGTTGTTCTTTAGAACACTCTGGGACATTCTGTCATTGGGCTATAGTTGGGCTACATCTGGCTGATATTTGGGCTACATTTGTTTTTTTTTGTCTCTGGTGGCCATCTTTGGGCTACATTGGGCTACATTGGGCTACATTTGGGCTCTAACATATATATAGCCCAATGTAGCCCAATATATATTTTTTCAAAGTTAATTTTCGTAAAAACCACTGGAGCACATATCTTGAGACATAGCAAAGGCACGTCGGGCTACCAGTCCCTACTATTTTGCCAAGTTTGGTGGAAAACCATTCAGCCGTTCGGGCTAAAAGTGAGTCCAACCGCCCTATGGAAATTAACATGGGGAAAACACGTTTTGGGACCCCCCTTTTATCTCGACCCCCGCTTGACGAATCCCCCCCAAACTTTCAGGGAAGGAGCGGAGCGCCACGAGGCAAAGTTGAGAAAATTTCAGGAAGATTCCTCAACTGGCGCCAAAGTTATTCCCAATAGAATGTTGCGATTTCCCTATGGAAAACAATCCTAACTATATATACCTACTGGCTATCGCCAGTAGGTAATAAATATATATTTATATAGTGCTGGCTAGACCCGGAGGTATCAGAGCGCTTTACATGAGGATATGGTTAAAACAGAACAGTGTTACATTAGTTTCTAGAGCATAGCATAGAGAAAGACAATGTTACATAAATACATCCGTTGGTATGCTAGAGCATAAGATAACATAGAAAACAAGCCCTAAAGAGCATAGATGGTAGAGGGGTAAAAGTAAAGGGTTAGGAATACATATCAAGTCAGGTAGACCGGTCATGGAGAAGAGTACTTCAGTGGATACCAAAAGTCAGAGTAAGCAAGTTGAACAAAACCGGAGAGGGCCCTGGGATCAACAACAACCAGTGCCAGACTTCTTTACTGGGTCGGGTAGAAAATTTGAAATGGAAGGGGTGTGAAGGAGGGAGCGAAAGGGTGCCTCACACTGGCCAAACAAGAAGAGAGGGGTGTAGTTGACTCAGAGGGGGTCGACAAAGGGCCATGGCCACTCAGGCAGCAGAGGGCGCTGACCAATGGCAAGGATCAATCAGGGGAGAGTCGAACCCGCAAGATGGAGGAACAAGGACACGGACCCCAAGAGCGACATAAACAAGATGGCGGGATTGCGGGTAGACAAAAATCAGATACAAAAAGCCAGCATTAAATACCTACTCCAAAAGCAGAGCTGAATGGGGAAGGCAGCAGCTGGTTCTGTTCAGAGGAAAGGTTGAAGGCCGCTGATCTCTCCCGGGTCATCAAGCGCGGGCGCCCAGACAGCAGTCCCGGAAGAGGAAGGCAACTGCAGAGTCAAGAGGGCGAGCAACTAAAAAAAAAACAGGAAAGCAAGCTCAGTGGTGCAGGGCAGCAGCGTTGCGTAGTTCTCTTTACCGCGTTCTCGTCGATTCTCATTCCTGCGCAGCGGGATGCGAGGCAACCGCATCTCAGGTCCGGAAGGCAGGCGACGGCCGGAGGAGAGATCCCCTGCAATCTCCCCAGCAGCCACCCAGGAAGAAAGACATTTTCATCAGTGTTTTGTCAGGAAGGCAGGGGAAGGAGGAGCACAGCGGAGAGGTGAAGAGAACTTTGCCCGATGTCTGGCAGGGTAGGTGACAGCCGTGGCGGCAAAACCGGAGCCAATCTCCCCTATAGCTGTCTAGGCAGCTCCACCGGGCATCGGCCGTGATTGCTCGGGCTCCACTGTCAGAACATCGATCACGTATTCCTCCGAAGATCTCTAGCCCAAATGGGGGAGATTGGAGGGATGAGGACCGCAGTCAAACATGACCCCAGGTGTGTAAAAGGGTCCAAGGAGGAGATAGAAATCAGGGGATTTGAGCCAAAAGGGCAATCCCTATCCGGGAGCTCCCAGCAGGAGCTCCACACCTGTCGGACTTTGTTGCATCATTTTCAGTATTTGGCGTAGGTCACTTCCTAGTTCAGTAGCCGTAGCCCCCAGCTCTGCTGTTGTTGTCTCGGTGTCATCTTCTCACATTCTAGTAGATTTGCCCTGCTCAAACTGAAGCCTGGGCTGGTTCTTGTCTGGCTCCCCCGTTATGGTGTAGGCTGTGTGTCCTATCTGCTATGCCTGTATCTGTGATGATCTGTAGTGATGCACCAGATACAGTAGTATTCACTGCTGGTTTCATTCCCTCTGCTGAGGAGCTTTCATATTTTGCAATGCGTGTTTTTAAATGTTATCCCTTGTGCATAGCTGGGCAATGGTGTGTGCTTTTTAATCCTTCAGCTATAATGGGTGCCTTAAGCGATGCACTCACCACCTCAGGCCGGTTCATGATCTGCTGCAGGACCAGTAACTGTGTCGCATTTCTAGTTCTAGCTCGTATAGCTGCCGCGCTCTGTTAGGTGGCAGGTGCCCGAGGCTGGGAAAGCCACTCTGTCAGTGCTACATATATATTTACTTTAAATGTAGAACAAAATAGAAAATGCTACAGCACTATTAAATGAAATTTCAATTAAATGTTATCCTTTGGGTCCCTGCTTGAATTCAATGTTTGATGTCATGATCCTGGTGATGGTCAATATCCTCATGGTTCGTGGATGTGCAGTTGAGAGAGTCAATCTACACTTACCTATTTATACTTAACTAGACGATAGAGTGATCATCGATATTCTGCAGACAATATTGTTGCATGTCAGTATTTTGTTACTGGATATTGTGGTAGGACACTGCCATGGGAGCGGGTATGCAGTGGATGTAGAACCAGTGGCTGCACCTCCTAGTGGGTGGAGGCTTAACAATCAGTGTGTAAAATTTGATAGCCTACACTTTGAGAATGTTCATTGTCTGCACAGGGCAGGCATTACCTGTCCCATGCTTTGTGACCCCCAACAATAATCATCAAAGAATCCAACATAACAATTCAAAGCAGAGCGGTTGTTCATGGTGACCCCCACCCTTCCAGCTGCTCCCGATCAGCACTGTGAGCGCTGTGATCCATAACAATCAATAAATCTCCCGCAAGACGTTTGTGAATTGCGAATATTGACTTTGCGTTTGCAATATCAGTTGCACTTATATTGCGATTGCAAAGTCTTTTGTGGCTGAGGCTCCTTATCTTCTGTCCTGTCATTCTTAATGCACTGTCTCATGCAACCATTCCCCTCTATCTTGCTGGACCCAGGGTCTTCATCATCTCCAATGTGTCTACTAATCATACAAATATTTCTATCTTCAGGTCTTTGTTCCAGCAGTTTCTTTATGGATTTGCATACAGCAGCTGGTTTCAGGCAGGTGAGTATCTTCCGTATTGGTTCATGTGGCACAGTGACTTATGAGTTTAATTTGTCTTTATTATATTCCACTCAAAGTATCCCCTTCTAAGTCATACATTTTAGAGGTTCTGGAAAATATAAATGTCAAGCAAAAAATTAAATACTTCCATAGCCAAAAGTATCATTACACCATTCGCTGAGCGCCCTTCTGCAACCCCTCACAGTGATACAGCGAAGTCAAACAGGATTCTTAAAGGTTCACTTATGCTTTTGAGGATTCCATCAATGCATATGCATATTTCAGTTCGTTCTCTCAGTTGTGAGAATTAGATTTGATGTCAATGTTCTTGCATTGCCATCTTTAAAATGGCTGCCACATTTGGACATCGGTGGTCTGTGACTACTTTATGGCCACAAATGTTATTGTTGTAATTGTGAGGGTCAATGTATCTGTGCCTGGTCTTGATTCCTGAAATCTCCGTCCATTAATGTTACTTGAATTTCAAGCTACGTTAACGCAACCCCATCTACTCAAAAATCTCCTTAGGCAGCTGGAACAAGACTTTGAAAAGATCCAAAGACCGAACAACTTTTGTTTGCACACTGAAGATGCCCCAGGCCGACACAGAATAAGAAGTTTGTTTCCTAATATGCATTGATTCTGCGACCTGCAACCTAGTAGTACTGCCTTAACAAGCATTTAGACTAATACAACCTGCCTCCCATGGAATCCAGTGGCGGCTGGCATGTACGGATGGTGGTGAGGTGGGTGGGACAAAAATAAAAGTAAAAAGTAAGTAAAATAAATAATTACAATTACCTTCCTGGCGTGATGGCCTCCTCGCTCACGTCTTCTCCAAGCAGGTAGGCTCCATTGCGGGACCCAGGGAACTCCAGTAACCAATCCTGGCTCTGCTATCATGCAGCATGAAAGAAGTGCCAGGATTGGGGAAGGTACCTACTTCAGCGCTCCCGACGATACTGGAGTCTTATGCTGTCTCTAACTCAGCTCTCATAGACAGCTGTGTTAGAGAGGTTTAAAATGTGCATGTCTGGATGGCCATCGCAAGACGGCTGGCCAAACAAATATGTGCACTTTAAACCTAAAGTGCCCTGCCTATCACTGCTTTCTGCTGTTGCTTTCTGCTCCTGCCTGACGGCTTACAGCAGAAATCAGAAAAACATCCTTCCTGACGCTCAACTCAGGTGGGGTTTTGAAAAATGAAATTGCAATAAATCAACTTTATTACCATTTTATTTTTCCATCTCTGGTAGCTATTTAGTTAGTGGGGCGACTCTCCTCTGCATTGATGGAGGAGCAGCCCCTGGTGGAATCTAGATATGTGTTCCACTGAGAGAATAAGAGTTATTCTAAAATTCCTTTTCAGTTTGATCGTGTTAAAGCAGATTCCTACAGAAGTTTTCAGTGGATGATCTAGGTTTTCATTCCCAAGAAAATGTTTCTGTCTATATTATTGTTACACAGGATTCAACCATGCACATTTGTTTATCCACTTGTTGCCCGATGTGATTGTTAAATGAATGCAAACGTCCTCGTTGACTCCTCAGCACATTTTAATACCTAACCACACATAGGATAGTACATTCTAGTACAAATTTCACAGCAACCATAGCCAATCAGTCAATTCAACTCAACAGTAAATTTCTCAAATATACATACACTAGCTCAGACCCCAAAATCAGTTTTTCCATTCACGCTTCTTCATAGAAAGTCAGACTGGATGGTCCAAAGTACACCCAGATGCTATGCTCACAATGTGGCATTTTGCAACTGTGGTCTCTCTCTCTCTCACACACACACACACACACCCAGCTGAAAAGATTTAGTTTAAAATATGTACGTCTGTCATCAGTAATGCAATAAACCAATCACTTACTCAAGGCCATGCCCATATTTCTTGGAATGGGGAAATTATCTCTGCACAGCCTGCGGGATACATGACGAGGTAACCTGATTTTTGTGTGAATTAACTCTAGCTGTGCAGGCATAGACAGCCATAACCTATAAACTAATACCCATAATCTTCTCAGTGGATATAAAGACCAGCGATAGAAGGTAAACGTCGGAACACTAATGTATACTTTCTTCCACTGCGGTCAGTCCAACCAAGGACGAATGTGTAAAAAGAGTTTCACAGTATGGTTCTGTCTTTCCTTTCTTACATCTCCCAGCAACATCTAGAGCCACAAATTCACATAGACACAATTATCACCAGAGAGCTGTGGTTTATAATAATATCTACAAACAGGCAGACTCTAGAAAAGTAACCTCATCAGCTGAGGGGGCACCACATCGACTCCTCAGAATCTGAGTTCTTATATTGCTACTTATAATGGCCCCAATTCAACCCTGAGCAAAATACAATTTGGACATACACCAGAGTTAGAATTCCATTGAGTAAGAGAATGGATAATTAGATAATTTGGAAAAACCAAAGGTGGTGATGGACGGAGCGTTGACAATACAAACACTCACCCCCAGTCAACTGATCTGGGTTTAATCCATCACCGTTCTTTAGCTCACTCCACCACCCCAGTTCAGACATAGCCATATGCAAATCAGTCTGACCCTGTGCCTCATGGGAACAGTCCAGCCCGAACTGCCAAGTCATGTCTTCCCTGAATCGGAATCAAGCTTCTTGTGTGCTAATTAGATAATTTACCTGCATTTATTGTGCATTTATTTAAATGCAATGTCATCTTGTAGCTGTAATTATAATGTGCATGCAGTCTTAGAGAAAATTGGCTTTGAATAACTTATTTTCCCTCAAGTTTAGTGTGGATTTGTTTTCTGATTGATACTGTCGGAAATGTGCCCTTGTGCTACCAAAGGTGAAGGTGATGGAATATTGTTAGTGAGCATGGTGATGCTCAGCCCATGTCCACAGTTGTTTGTTACTTTTGGCCTGAAGCTTTATGATAATCCTGCAGTTGTGCCATTGATGAGCCAGAGGTTTGATAGAATGTTTCCTTTAACATTTCCACCTGGGCCAACTCTAAATGCTGTGGTATTCTCAGATTTCCACTCTGATTCATAATTGTAACTAGTATGAACCTGGAAATGATTCAGCAGTGGTCATATGCCATTAAATTATCTCTCTGCTCTGAAACAGATGATGTTACAGCGGAAAGCATGGAAACTCGAGAAACGAGTTGTGTGATGAAGCAAACTCAGTACTATTTCGGTAACGTGAATGCCACCTACAACTCTATGATTGACTGCGGGAACTGTTCCAGGTAAGATGTTTAGCATCCTGGGACAAGTAAGGAGCAAGAAACACAAATATCTAAGTAGGAGGATTTCTGGTCTGCCACGCAGGGGAACTTACATCTGTAAATGATAAATGTGTGATCAGTCGGGAATACCAACAAGTAGGTTGACATGGGGAACATGTGTTACCATGGAGTAGCCAACCATTAATCTAAAAGCGAAGAAATCCTAATACTGGAAGCTTCAAGTCACCAAACGAATGGTGCTTAAATCTGAATACGGAGGACTTCTAGAATTGTAGGCATTTAGATCCCTTCTGATCTCAGTGTGCTGTAGAGTATGTGGTGACTAAGGAAGGTTTCTCAGCAATTAGCAAAAGGCTGGATCTCCAATGGGAAACCATTGTATTGCAGTAGATCACATGCTGAGGGAAGGGAGCTTGGAGGGATGCGCAGCTGACTGTGAACAGCTATATAGTCCACTGGCTGCCTTTACTTAAGTTAGAGAGGAACCCACAAACTGTGATTCAAGGAACAGAGAATTGAGCTTCAATGTATGTTTTTACTTGTGTTGAATTATTTTGCTTTACATTGATGAAGACATTACACATTCCATCCTTCATGTATGTATACATTATGCTTATTTACAATAGCCTCGATGCATTTCAGGTAGCCAGTACCCTTCATCAGAAGGTTTCAATTAGAAGGAACAATCAATGACTAATGACCTGTTAATCAACAAATGACAACTCGAAATGAACGACAAAATACTGAATCACAAACAGTGATGGTTGAGGGAACTAACCATGTGCATTAATTGAGGATCAGTACTGAGATGGTAACTCACCAACCAGTGCCACATGGGCGCATTGCTGAACACAGGGTAAAATGGCACACATATTTGCGCTGTGGTTGTAGTAGGAATTGTTTTCCAGACTTTAACCAATGGGTCTGTCCCAGTGGCATGCGCACTATATATAGCACACCATTTGAACCTACAACAAAGAAAGTAACAACAAACATAGG
The DNA here is from genome assembly GCF_964261635.1 of Lissotriton helveticus. NCBI lineage: Eukaryota > Metazoa > Chordata > Amphibia > Caudata > Salamandridae > Lissotriton > Lissotriton helveticus. The sequence continues at coordinate 996,652,082 of NC_136070.1, forward strand.
ATGTGCATTAATGGGTGGAGGTTTCCATTATTATAGCCAAAAGAAGTCGTTCCCTGTTCAAGAATTTGCTGCTTCATTTGAACTCCTCCCCTTATTTCAATTCCATGGAGCTGGCTGCATTACTTAAGATGTATTAACAATGAATACTCAGCAATTTGAAAGGGGACACCATCCAATACCGAACTTTCCATGTTTTAATTATTATATTTATGGTTACCTGCTTTCAGTGCGGTCCTTTGTTTATTAAAGGGGTATTAAGGTGTTAAACTAAGTGGTTATCGATGCTTGTGAATGTTTGGTGCTGAAAATGAAGATGGTGGGTTTTTTCAGTGCTTAATACAGCCTTATTGACCGCTGCTGAGGGCCATACCAGTCGTTAAATGCCCTGAACCCGAGTTATAGGCCCGAGCCACAGGTGAGGGACTATAATGAAGAAGAGGGTCTTTAACAACCGATATAGCCTGAGACAGAAGTGCTATTAGGCTAGTGGAACATTCCACCGACTGAGGGCAATTTTTTCTGAGTTAAAAAGGCAGAAACAGAAAGCCAAACATTGGAATGTTGGAGCAGAAGGCGTAGACCAGTCATTATTAGCCCTGAGCCACTTCTTTGCCTTTAACCCCTCCCATGGTCATGACGAGCTGAGCTCGACATGAGCCACGGTTCCCGTGTGCTCATGACGAGCTGAGCTCGTCATGACCGTTGGAACGCTCACACGCGTGGCTAATTTCCCTGCTGTGCGTTCCATTAAACGGGTGTGGTTGTGACGAGCTCAGCTCGTCATGAGCACACAAGAACCGTTGCTCATGACGAGCTGAACTCGTCATGAGCACTGGGGCGCTGTGCGCACCCCCCTCCCCCCAGCACAGCAGGGGAATGTGCCCCGCAGCCAAGGGGTTAATGGAACGCTCAATATTTCAATGTTCTACCTCTAATAAAGCCCTTTTTTGTCTATTTTAATCCTTCCCTCGTTTATTCCTATTGTTAGTTCTTCTGTCATTCTCTCCTGCTCCTCCCTCTTTCCTTCAACCTTTCCCCGGATTTAATTTGCTCTTTCATGTAATTACTTATTATTTCTCACCTCCCAGTCTGTCTTGTTTCCCATCTATTGGTCTCTCCTGCCAAGCATATCAGTCCCGCCTCACATGAAGGATGTGCACGGCTGAAGAAATGTTTACACCTCATTAAGCCTTGATTGCAGCAGATAACTCACTATAGGAGACTGTATGAGCTAATAAAATAAAACTATACTCAGAATTATCATTTGACCATAAATTAAGAAGCACTTTAATAGGAGCTTGGGTGGATCTATCCCATTATCAATTACACATATTCTCTCTATAAGAATGACTTACATGTGTTAACTCTTATGGTGCTTGATCGCCCTGCATTAAAGCTGCCGCGTAGCAGGTTTGACGAGTTATTCTTAAACGACACACTGGCATCGCCGAATGATGCATCTACATTACTGGCTGTACCTGAAAATGAGCATTTATATTTTTTTTAATTCTTTCTTTAATATATGCTCATTTTGTTGCTATTCGTGGGATATCTATTCAGCTTTTATTGTATTTGTTGATCTCTGTTTCCAATAAAGTGACATTTATTGCATTGATCAGCTGCTTGAAGGCTTTCTACTGAGGGCATAAAGTGTATATTGGGGGGCATTTGGTGCTCCATCATAGCAAGCCAATGTTATCCTGCCCAGTTCATTGCCTCAAGATGGCAAGAAAGGATTATTCTAACAAAAGTGATAATTCTGTTTGATCTAACCCTATTCCTGTTCTCTCATGGCATAGGGACAGGCTTGCTAAGGTATTAAATCTGGATACTGTTGGCTCTATGAACTTTGGTGACCGTAAGCTGTGCTGCTGTACGAAAAACAGGTGAAGGTAACAGAGGATCTTTATGATCTGCAAGATGCCTTTGCTTGTTTGATTTGTAGGCCCAATGTTGAATAGTCAGCATAGTGTTACATAGGAGGAGTCATCAGAAAGGTAGTAAGACCACCAATTCAAGGTCTGTGCACTTTTGTGAAACTTATCTTTGCCTTTTCTTCATGTTTTGATTGTTGGACTGGCCTTACGGGAATCTTCTGTTTAATTGAAAGTAAACAAAACACAAGAGCAGCTAAAAGATATTTTGATTTGGTCTATGGCCTATTTTAAAGGAGTGTGTGGTCTGCTGTGCTTCTGACTGACATATTTGAAAGCTCTGCAAACAACTTCACCTTTGTGTTCTGTTATCATGCCATTAAAAGGAGTGACAGTGTGTTGTACATGTGGCATCTCAATGAGTCAAGCCTTTTTCAGCACCCTTGGGCCCCAACTTTATTCTGACTTTGGTGGCAGTAGGAGTGAAAATGTATCATAGGTGTATCAGAGCTCATTCTGTGTAAGTGTACAAGCTCTAAATATGGACATGGTTCTTTTTTTCTTAAATTGTGTACATCTGCTGTACTTACAATAACTCCATAGCTGTACAAGTTAATTAATGATGACTGAATCTCCCACGCTAACTCATAGATTTTGTCTTATTGTATTTGCTGTCGACAGCAAAATGTGGGGAAATGGGCACATGGTTCCATTTAGAGCCTTAGCAAGGTCCCTGGAGATGATCATGAAATGGCCAATAACCCTTTCATGTCAGGAGGCATGCTTTTTAGACCATCAGGATGTAATATTAAGCAGGAGTGTTGTGTGCAGAGCTTTATAGGAGGACCTTGAATATGTTAGAACAATTCAGATCCCTGAGCTTGCTCACAGTGACGTGGGAAGATATCATGGAGATGTATATTGCCCTTTACTTTAACCTGTTCAGCTGTAAGCCAGCTTGCCAGCACAAAGCAGCAAGATGAGAACATGGGCTGTAGCCACATTAAGTGAGTCATGCTCCCACTACCGCAGGGACAGGAGTGAAAGTAGGACCTGAGGGCCTTGGCACCTTGACGACGATCACAAGAAAATACTGAGTGGCTTATCATATGATCCTAACAGGCCCATTGATCACGTAAAAGTACCTGGAGATAGAAGCTATGTATATACTGATTTCACACCACAGGGTTCCAAAGCAGTGTATTTGCAGCAAACTCAGGGGTTTTCAAATCCTAATGAAAAGCAAATGCTCACTTTGGTGGCGTTGTATCGGTTTTAACTGAAAACCAGAATACAAAACTATATTCTACCGGCAATTTCGTCTCTTAAGATTGTGTTTTATGGCAATTATGCAATAGTCCGCTATTACCAAGTCACACAGCAGAAACAAAGCATTAGTTTAGAATAAAAAACAGCATTCTAACATTCTGGAATCCATATAAAACCAAAGAACCCGCAGCCAAGTCCCTTCTTTTGTTGCTGCTCACTCATCAGATAAGTAATGAGATTTGGTTCTGTGATTATGGTGGATTATGGATGATAGAATGGTTTTGTGGGTTTTGGTTGATTCTAATATTTTCAGAAATAGGCAGAGGAAGTGTTGGTGGTACCGGAGCCTAAAAGATGCTTGTTAAACATATGGGAACCCACTGATTTATATCATCCGGCACAGGACTGGGCAACTCTGGGGATGATGTTCTAAGCGTAATATAGCTAGATTGTGGGGCTCCGGATACTCACCAACGCTCAATGAATGGTGCAAAGACATGGACGGAGTCATGATTGCAGAAAAAGCTGCATATATCAACCAAGGCTGTCCCCAGAAATGGGGGAAAGTTTGGGGAGCATGGAACAAATACAGGGGCTATATCTGTGATCCATCTGGGTTGCCGAACAAAGAGATTTCGGATTGAGGAGGGGATGGGATAAAATGGAATGTGTGGGCTAATAGATGAGATCCATCATGTACTATATGTAATAATGACATGCAAACTTTACTATGCCCTGACTTTAATAAAAAAAATTAAAAAGTTAAGTAAATAAAAATGAAAAGTAAGAGATGACTGTGTGAATGATAACTTCAGGAACTGGATGTAAGTGAAGGATGCAAAACAATTAGCAAAAAATAAATAGTGATACTGACTGAAAAGATGAACGTGAAGAATGTAAAAAATCAAATCTTGAATAAGGAGAAAAGACAAAGAGGAAATGAGCAAGGCAGTTAAATGTAGCTTATAATGTCAACAATACAAGAAGAAGAACAAAATATCGAGACAGAATGGTTGCTCTGTCTGGATTATCTGTCCTGTCCATTGGCAAGCCAATACCTGGTGACATGATCAAGCAACCTATTTGTAAATGATATTATGGCAAATTGATTGTCTTCCCAAATCTTTTCAGCAACTCTGATTGAATAATTTCAAACAGAAATATTTGCTGACTGCCTAACAGTAGCCAAAACACGAGTATACAAACTGCAGGAAATAATTTGTACCTTTTTACCAATTCTGGCAGGCCAATTGCAAAAGCCATTTTGTGCCGTGATTCTGCAGAATTTCTGGCCAGATTTTCCTTTTGTTTTACTTACAAGTCAGCCCATTTCACCAACCCATTATCCCTTACCATTTAGATGCTTATGTTTTCAGTTCAGCATGAGCTTTGATCTAGGTTCTGTACTATACCACATTCCTCATTGGCTATATTATAAGTCCTTAGTAGAATATGTCTAATAGTATTTGTTAATGTGCAAAGCTGGCAGGCCTTCCACCAAGACATCTTTTAATGGTAAACGAAAGTAAGTGGTACCCTTAAATGCCAAAGATGGTCTCTACTATCTCCTTTACATGCCTTTGTTATATCTCAGTATCCTTTTTCTTAATATTTGGCCTAATCTGCAGCAGGTTTCTTCAAGATTGTGTTAATGTGTAGTGTATCTAAGAAGGGTTAAGGTCTGAGAAGCAGGCTGGAAAGATCAAAAACCAGCTATGTGCTGCCACTCCATTGTGATAATAGGAAAACAGACCCCACGTCCTCCTTTGAATGTGGAGCCCATTGCATTTACGTCTATTTTAGTTCCGTTGTCTAGACCACACGAGTCAGGGGGATTCTGTGTACAAACACCAATTTTTTAAAAAGAACATTTCCTAATAATTTTCTGTTTGTCTTCTTGGAAGGAACTGTTGGGAGGGAGCTGTTACAAATCTCCATAAATATGTATAGTCAATATCATTTCATCTGAAGGATTTACGATTTACTTTAATATAGCTAAAGTTCTCACTGTACATGTCCTTTCCTCTGCAAATATGAAAAGCAGCAATTATTGGCAGATAACACTAGGGCCATTGGTTTGGTATGCCTGTCTTTGTGCCCCCCCCCCCCAATGTGTTAGTTGAGTAAGGTTAGTGTCCATGGGGAATCCAAGTTACTTGGCATTTGGTGAAAGTTGGTGTTTGAAGATGTCAAGATTTATGTGATTTAGATAGGTTTGTATTGTATATATATTGTTTGCTGTTCTTGACACATAATATGAATTCTCTTTTGGTTTGGAGAGCTTCAGGTAGGTGCTAGACATCAAGGTTTGGATGGTGTTCAAGCAGTGGTTGAGGTGTTGAATGTCTGAATCAGAGGAGACTTTCAAGTAGAGTTGTGTATTATCATCATCGTTTACCATGACCCATGTTTTCGTAATATTCTGAATTTCCTTCTTCAGGAACCATACATTTTTAAGCTCAGAAGGGGTTAAGAGGTTATTCCACAATGGTGTTAACTAGTTTAGTAATGGGACAGAAAAAAAAAATCCTTATCTTCTAGGCATGAGAAAATAACTCAATGTGTAATATTCTGATGAGAATCGAGGATTCAAAACAATTTCCAACCCACTATCTAATTTTGTCTTTCTGTGATGTCTACACGTCCTGCTCTCTAGACTGTTTCATGCTCAAAGGCTCGCTGGTACCAACCTTCTCTTCGTAGTTGCGGAGAAGTCAATGTGCAGTCAGTGTGAATCCTCCAAGCTGCCTCAGGAAGAGACGAGATGTATCCTTTACTGTGGCTAACCATACTCAACATATTTTGGCTCCAATACAGTACGCAATTTTGTGGATACACTAGAGTTCAGGTTCATTATGAAACTATGTACGAATCTTGGACATTATGTAAGTATCAACCCAGGCGGTAATAGACGGAACTTGCTCACGTAATAGTGATAGGAACACAACAACCCACTTCCGTAGCATAAGACAGTTTCTTTTATTAAGTCAAAATTCATTAAAAAAACACAATGACAATAATTGTTTTTAAAAAGGCAGCATGTGAAAACGTGCAATACAAATAAACAATTAAATAAAATACAAAATAAAAGATAATCCACAACAGTCACAATTTCATAAAAACATAATGTTAATTCCTGAGTCAAACATAAATAGGTATGTTGTCATTGAATCTTGGACATAACATGGGAAAGGAAGCTAAGGATGATTCGTGAGACTGAATGTTAGAATTGTACAAAAGGTTAGTTGGATGCGAAGTCACAAGTCAGGAGGTTACTCTTGTAGTTCAAAATGCGGTTAGCAGTAGGTCGACCGGGGCCCCCACGGAAGCTCTGAGTATGGATAACACTGTTGGTTTCATTGCACCCTCCAATCCATCTATTTGTGTGGAGGATACTTGCATGATCAAGCCAGGCAGTGGGGGGGGGGGGTACAAGGGGGTCTCTGGCACAGTTAGCAAGGGCCGCCGAGTAATAAATCTGTTATCTTGGAATGTAGCAGGGCTAAAAAGGAAGCTGGATATACCGGAATGGCATACATTCATCGAGAAGTTCGATGTTTGTTTGTTTCAGGAAACCTGGAGTCTGCTACCAATAAACAAATCGGGTTATACCACCTTCTCTTCTCCAGCAATATCTAGAGGGAAGGGTAGACCAGCGGGAGGTCTCACGGCCTGGATAAAAATCGACCTGGACTGGGATATGGTCACCCATGACTCTGAGTGTAGCGACATATTACATCTCTCCTCTAGGGGTTACATTGAGGGGAATAGGCTCGAACTATTTAATGTGTATGCCCGAGGGGCCCCGGGGGATACTACTTCAGCAACTATATTAAGTTTAGACTCAGCATTAGCCAATTGTCCTCCTGCAGCAAAAATTATTGTGGGGGGGGATTTCAATTGTATGTTCGAACCTCTCCTTGGAGATGACTCCCTAGGCACTGAGGAAGAAGATTCTAAAGGTCCATCCCCGCTTTGTCATTACCCCCCATTCGAAAATGGTCGGCGAGGGCAATCCAAATTAATGCCCTCACTAGGGAACACAAACTAAGAGCACTTAATGGTAGGTCCCAGTCTGACAGGGCAGGTGCAATGACCTTTAATAGGCTAACAGGTCCGACCAGAATAGATTACATCTTAATGGACGTTAGTTTGTGGACTGACCTAATTGACATGGAGGTGGTATCTACCCAGGATAGTGACCATAATCCTCTGTGCTGTAAGTTTAAGTGGGGTAACCTCAATGATAGGGTGGTGAGAGCCCCCATGAAATCAACTAAAGAGATCATCCCATATAATAATAATCGGAGACTTAAGTGGGATAAGGCTCAACTGAAGGAGGACCAACTAGGGACCATTAAATCCCTTGTTGTGGATCTGTTTTTGGACCTGGAGCTATGGGACCGGGAAAATGGTAGTGCGCCGAATCCCTCCATTACCCTTGACTCAGTTTATAAAGGCACAATAGACCATGTGAGTCACTACTTTCTCTCAAAAGGGAATGGCCGCAGACCGAATAACACCCCCCCAATTTCTAGCAATCCTTGGTATTCTGCCCAGTGTAAGGGAAAAAGGAAAAAACTGACAGCTGCTCTACTCTCAAAGGATCCATTACTGGTTAGAGCGGCTAGGAGGGATTATTTGAGAGTAATAGCGCTGGCTAAACGGGAATGGGAGGAACAGCACTGGCAGGATTTAACAGATGCTGTGAGTATGAGGAACTCGATGTTATTTTGGGACTTAATCAATAGAGCTAGGCAGGGGAGATCCCAACCACTAGCAGCCCATATAACTAGCCAGCAATGGTTCAATCATTTCTCAGCTTTATATGGCGGAATCGATGACACAACCAGCCCCAGGGTAGCTAGCTATGGGGGAGGGGAACCCACAGGGGACAAGTATCCATTCACGGCCTCAGAAGTAGCAGTGGCTATTAGACATTTGAACCCAAAGAAGGCGGCAGGATCCCAGGGGACCTTTTGATTGCGGAGCCTATGGCCTGGGCCAACTTAATAGCCACCATAATGAATCTGATTGCAAGGGGTCATCCTGTGCCAGATTCCTGGAAGGGAGCAGAGGTCGTCACTGTGTACAAGAAGGGGGCAAGAGATGACCCTGCCAATTACAGACCTATCAGCTTGATAGATGTAATTCGGAAAGTGGTTGGCAGGGTCATCATCTCAAGGGTCGGCGACTGGATGGAGGAGGAAAGTATCCTCTCCCACCTCCAAGCGGGATTCCGCCCGAAGGTGGGTACGATGGACCAGGTCTTTTGTTTTTTTGTTATCTATTGGAAGTCAGTTACCATCAAAAAGGGCAGCCTTTATATGGCCTTCATAGATCTCAGGACAGCTTTTGACCTGTTCCCTCGAGCTAAATTGTGGGAGATCTTAGATAGGATGGGCTTCCCCGGTTCACTCTTGAGCTTAATTGCAAGGCTTCATGAGGGGAATTATGCGAGGATCAGATGGGGCGCCCAGGGACAGCTGACAGATAGGGTCCCCGTGAGGAGTGGAGTCCGCCAGGGATGTGTTATGGCTCCGACCCTCTTCTCCTTGTTTGTGAATGGAGTGGTGGACCATCTGAGAGGAGAAGAGACGGATGCTCCATCCCTGGCAGGGGAAAGAATCCCCACTCTACTCTTCGCTGACGATACTATACTGATATCCAAATCCCCGGTAGGACTGCAAAAGCTCTTGCATCGATTTAGCTCCTTCTGCATAGATAGAGTCCTAACCATCAATACCTCTAAAACCAAGTTGATGGCTTTCTCACCCTCCAAAAGATTTAAAAACAACTTTACGCTTAATGGGGCCCCCCTGGAGTTGGTCGATTCCTTCGACTATTTAGGGTTGAGGATAAATAGTCGAATTAATTGGAAGGACCACTTGGCCAAAATGTTACTTGGTCACAAAAGAGTATCTGGTGTGACCTTGAGGGAGTATCGGGAGTCAACCAGTAAACCTCTCTCACCTGTCATGGCCATTTACGAGGGTCAGATACTCCCGGCTGCATTATATGGCTCGGAGCTCTGGGGGTTTGAAAACGTTTCAGATCTAATGATAGCGGAAAATAAGTTTCTGAGGGATGTGGTGGCTCTCCCTGTTTCTACCCCGTTGATCCCCTTGCGGCTAGATTTGGGTAGACGAGCCTTAAAGGATCTAGTGAGGATGCGCCCACTGCTCTTTTGGGTTCGTCTAAGAAGAACTAAGGAGCTTGCCAAATATGCCGAAGGGTTGGATGACCTAATACTGCTTGATACTGGCAATAAGATTGGTTGGCTGTACAATGTGAGGCACCTACTCTTCCAATTGGGATTGAGAGATGTGTGGGAGACCCAAACGCCTCCGCCCAAACTAGTGATTAAGAAGCTATATTGGGATTGGGTGCAGGTGGAGGCTACACGCAGCGGGACTGGGGGTTCACTCACTGAACGGTTCTTAGAGTTCAAGTGGACTAAGAAGTTGGAACCCTTTCTCGATCTTATAACTAAGCCGCTAGACAGAGCCCTATATTTAAAATTAAGGTACGGGACCCTCCCGGTGTATGAATTCACCGCGAGGTGGTCTAACCCTGGTGGCCCTTCGCGTTCGTGCCCTGGTTGTGCGGCCCCTAAGGAGTCTGTGGCCCACCTACTCTTTGCCTGCCCCGCTTACAAAGTGGCACGGAAGATTTGGCTGAAACCAGTTTGCAGGGGGTTGGGACTGAGGTGCCACAAACTGGCCTTACGAGTACTCTCTACAGACTCATCATCTACTGCCACTATATGCGGGGTGGCAAAATACTTGAGTAGTGCTTGGCTGACACGCTCAGGGTTATTGAAGCTGCACTCTAGACCACCAAGTGACTAGATTGGTTGTAATTGTAGGTCTTCCACTACCACATAATGAAAGGATGAGAATGTTTGACTAAGGTCCATACTAACTGTATTGTTATATTCTGTGTTTATATTTTAAATTATGGTCTTATTGATGATAGTTAATCTCTTTATTGTGTCGAATGTAGCCTTTTTAATATGTAAAATGTATTCTTTTATGGTGAGCAATTTTACCGAATAAAGATATTCAACAACAGCATACTGCACTTGGAAAACATCTTTTGTATTGTACTTTGCGGTTTCAGACAAAAAACAAAAAACGTAATGAGCAACACCTTGATGAATGAATAGTGTTGTAGAATTTATTGTTAGACTAATTAAAATCATTACAATCTTTTAAAACATCATAAATCACTATACGATTCTGATACAATATTTACCTTGTGTTACATATACAGTTAATATGAAGTCCATTTCTTGAACTTCTGGATTACTAAACATTAATTTTCCATCTTTTATATTCCAATCGATCTCTATTTGACAATAAGCATGTTCATTGCATTATCAAAAACCTGTGCAAAAGTTGCCAAAGTGCTTAACATTAGATCTCCATCTGTAGCTTCTAATCAACCATTATTTATCAATCAGCATGTACAGACCATTAGCGAAATGTCTGCAAACTTTGCTAACTTGCTTATGAGTAATTCTGCATTTTTTGACTTCTAAAAGGCGCTAACATGTTTACCCCTAATTCTAATTCTTAACACCTTTCTCCTATCCAAGAGGGCATGTGCATACCAAGCAAGCTAAAGTGATTACAATTAATTTTGCATTTTTTAACTTCTAAAAGAAACTTCTAATGTGTATACCGTTGATCTTATTGCTTAGCAGGTTTCACCCATCCAATAGGGCATGTGCAGGGCATTCACAGATCATTTTCAAACACACTATAATGCATGTTATATTGATCTTATACATACTCTAGTCAGGTAATGATTAGATTTCCTTAAGAATAAAAGAAACAAATTAATAAATGGTTTAATAATTTTTTTTCCCACCTCAGACAGGAATTTAACAAACCGGCAGGTAAGTTCAATCGACTTGCCATATTGCTTATCGGCATGTTCTTACTCCTGCTTTTAAGAAAAACTGTTTTAAGAAAATTCGACAAGCACATAAAAGTCTTGGGCAGACACATACTGCATGTAACATTGTTTCCTGCGATAGCTGCAGAGCCTGCAACTACTAGTTGGTCATTCATAAAGCCATTTCGAAATCCTGTCTTTAGTTAGGTAGAAACAAAGTCTTAACTTTATGAATGAGACCTGCATACATAAAGGAAAGTACCTAGTCAAATAAGTCTGAATGCCCAGTTTCACATGGGAGTTGATACTGTCCAGACATGCTTTTTGGCTGTTAGTTCACTTTTATCCTCTTTACATGATAGTTGTTTTGTTAATCGATTCAAAAGATGTTTTAAGCAGGCTGCGTTCATCTGTGGTGGTTTATAAGTCTGAAGACCAAAAGTCTTGAAAGACTTTGATGGATAAGCCCTCCATACACCAGTATAAGCAGAGTCATTATTTATTTATTTATTTATTTTAAAGTTTTCTATAGCGCGAACAAGACCCTTAGGTATCAGAGCGCTTTACATTACATGAGGTAGTTAAAGACAAGAGTTTGTAAATTCGTTTAATGTAAAGAGGTAGGTACATTTAAAAGCAAAAGATAGACATTATACATTAGACGTTATACAGGAAGTATATACATGGTATGTCATATTCCGATGTTTACATTAATACTTATATATGTAATATATAATAGATATTATATATGTTTGAATATGGCTAAAAATGAATGGTCTAGAATCATTGATTCCCAAATGCTTATAGTTTGTGTAGCTTTTGTTTTCACTCCTTTATCAAATGTTCTTTGCCCTCGGTCCGACCTATGGAAGGAACTTATTTATTAGGAAGCTTTTCGTTTCCCTCTTGAAGGATGTAGTGTCTGTAATTTTTCTTATGCTTGGCGGAAGTGAATTCCAGATCCTTGGTGCTGCTCCTGAGAATGCTCTGTCGTACGATTTCTTCTTCTTGAAGATGGCTGGTCTCAGTAGCATCTCCTTTGCACTCCTGGCCGGTCTGCTTCCTCCGGAGATTTTAATTTTCTGGGCCAGGTACTTAGGTGTGTTGTGGTGTAGCGCTTTGTGGGTTATGCATGCCATTTTCAGCTGGATTCTGGCTTCGTAAGGTAGCCAGTTTAATGCTTTCAGGTGTGGTGATATGTGGTCACATTTTCTCGTTCCGGTTATCAGTCTTGCAGCTGCATTGAGACATGCCTTTAGTGGTGCTGTTGAAATTTTTGGGAGCCCTGCTAGCGTTGTACATCCATATTCAATCCTTGAAATGACTAGTGATTGTACTGCCATTTTAAGATCCGTCGTGGATATGAATGGTTTCATTTTTCTGATGGAGTTCAGGTGATAGCGTGCGCTTTTTGCCATAGCTTTGATGTGGTCTTTCATGTTTAGGTTCTCATCAAGTGTGATTCCTAATGATTTTGCAGATTTAACTAGTGTAGGGGTGCAGTTTAACGCTGTGATCATATTGCACCATTCTTTCCCTTCTGTGTGTTTATTTGGTGGTGTGATTAATAGAAATTCTGTTTTTTGTGCATTTAGCTTCAAATGATTATCTGCTAGCCATTGTAACGATATTTTTAAGGCTTCATTCATTCTCTTGACGTCCTCCATGGATGTTATCTTGATGTAAATCTGCGTATCATCCGCATACATGTGATAGGATATCTTTGAATTTCGAAGGATTTCTGTGAGAGGTTACTTTCCATTACTTTCCTGCTAGATCATATTAGCAAGAGAACAAGAGTCTGATATGTACAGAGAATGTAAACATTTTTAAAATTCAGCCTGTCGCACTAAAAGCTACCTTTGAAAGCCAAGCTTTAAACGTATTTCAGCCTGACCAATGTTCTTCGGAATCCTGAAAACGGATTTAAAAGCCTTGGTCTGCAGCAAATCCAATTATTTGGCATCTTTTCCTTGGAAGATAACTGATCCATATGCTAAAGCTGGAATTAATTTAGCATGTACAATTTTCACAGGAAGATCATGAGCAGGACACTTAAGTTTATCTTGAAGCGATTTAAAAGCAAAGATGGAAGTAGTTGTTTAGGCTCTTGATTGATTAAAATGCTCTCTAAATGAGACGTTATAATCAAATTAAATGCCAAGGTAATGCTGCTCTTAACCAACTCAATTGGTTTACCTCTTGAGTGCCAAGTCCATGTTCTTGGTGTGAATACACCGATTGACATGATTTTAGTTTTTTAATATTATGCTCAAGGAAGTTAAATTATATGTATTCATTGAAAGAATTAATTAGGAGCTGCAAACCTATGGGTATCTGACTGATTAGAATGGTATCATCAGCGTATTAGAAGTATCTTAAAGGAGTATTCGCACACTTGGGAGAATGTGAGTTTATTGGTTCCAGATGTTGATTCAAATCGCCTTGATGAATAAGAAGTTGAGAAGGAAAGTCAATATTTGAAAATACACAAACTGGTGTGAAAAACACCACAATCACCTCAAACCTACTACCTAATCCTGGACACCTGGCACCTGATCATGGATCGGAATGGAAATAAAGATGGGGGTGTTGGTGTCAAAGAAAATAAATAAGTAAAAACTGGGACACATAGAGGGGAAAAGAAAACAGATATATTAAGCTCACTATGTTCTGTTGCATAATTTTAAATCAATTCTTTTTAGAGTGTGCTAAACTGAAGGAGGCGAGATACATAATATATAGAGGTAAATAAACGGTAGAAATGATAAAGAGGTGAGGAGGAAGGCTGCATGTTTCTGAAAAGAAAGAAGAGGGAGAGTGTGTCACATTAGAGGCCACTCATCTGATTTCCCACGACTTCTGTCAAACAAAAAAAGACTGTCACACAACATGAAAGCCATAGAATTAGGGTTAACAACAAGGAGGAAGTAGCCCCCGTAGGAAGAGCATATGTGGACCAGCCAGGGTCAGCTACCTTTGGAAAGAAGCAGGTCCTCCAGAAAAATGACCTTGCCTCAACTGGGAAAAAGAACAACCAGACTAGTAGGCCACCACTAATAATTACAATACACAACATTGAAAATTGCAATAAGTCCAGTGGTGTCAACCAGAGAATAAAAACATCTGCAGTGGAGGAAACAGATCAAGAAGTCAGCACTGCAAGATCCACAGGGCAGTATAGACAACAACCTCCACAAATACTATTAACACCAGAGTACGAGTCCCAGGGGCGGTACTTGACCCTAAACAGGGGTAACATACTTAAATTGACATCATGTATCCCAGGGCTACAACATTTAAAGTCGGATCATTTACTCTCTGTGGAATTCTGCCAGGCAGGACACAGAAACTCTAATGAGCAAACACTCACAACCAGGCAAACGGAGGACGTTACCCAACTAATCATGTCCTTTGCACAACACTTTGACACACGGGGCATTAAACTTTCGAAACCGGTGAAACACACTACCCAGGCCCACTAAGGGAAAATTCCCCAGAGCAGCGAAAGTAGGGTACAACACGGCAAAAAAAGAACAGGTTTATTCAGTCTTACAGAATGCAAGGGGGAACAGTCCACCAAAAACAAGCCGCAATGTGGGCCAGTCCAAGGATTAAGCAACCTTGGAACCCGCTGCGGACCACTGGAGCCGGATTGCAGATATGCTGAACAAAATTACACATATACACAATGAACAACACCCAAGACACTCTACACCTCATCTCATGGAACATAGCCAGAGTCAAGAAATGGCTAGAAGATCACCGGCCCTTCCAAAGCTGAGAGTTATGCCACATCATCGCTCTACAGGAGACCTGGGCATTAGAGGAGTTCCCACTCGTCGTATTTACACACTTTAGCATTCCAGCAGAGAAAAATAAGAGGCATGGGCGCCCAAATGGAGGGTTAGCAGTCTACGTTTCGACTGAAATTGATCTCAAATCAAAGCAAATAGCCCCTTATGAACCAAGCGTGAAACTAATAAAGCTCTCTCTACCACACAAAGAGACTCCTATATTACTAATCAACACCTACATACATCCATCGGCAAAAGAGAAGAAAGCCCACATCCAACTGTTAACATCTATAATCATTGACATACAAAACAATAATCCCTTTGGGAAATCATCTTAACAGGCGACTTCAACTCAAACTTAATTTAAACTCCAGAAGAGGATGAAATACTAGCAGCAGATAATGAGTTCTGGGAGATGCAACCTCAATACCAGCTCGAGTTGGATTGCCCGACCTAGTAGGACAACAATTGGTGACAGCTCTGGAATACCTGGGGTTAAGAATAATAAATGGTAGAACATCAGAAGACTATTCGCCAAAATATACTTACCGGGGAGGTAAATCGCAATCAAGGCTTGACTACACAACAATTTCACTACTATTATTGCCCCTTCTCACCCGGTTTTCAATTGAATTCATGACTAAAAGTGACCATTCACACCAACATATTCACTTTAACTTAAAGCTCCCAAAGCATCAAAATAGTGCGATAATTGCAGAAAGCACATTCACAATAACTTGAAACGACTGAAATGGTCAACAGAGAATTTAGATGAACTACAGGTAAAGGTCCAGAGAATTAAAACAGAAAGTGAAACTTGTGACGGCAGTGAAAAACTAGAGTGGATACGTTTTACCGACAAACTGGCAACAATTGTGGCTATTACATCCAAACAAGCCTCGGAGCTGAAAAATACTGTTTTAACATCAACTGAACTTGTTGAACTTAAGCGAGAAATAAGGAAAAACGTAAGGAGACAAAAAAAGAACTGAGATGTCCCGGCAGGACTGGGAACTAATATGGAAGCTGAAGAAAGAATATAAAAAGAAGGCGTGGGAACATAAAAGACGAAAGGAGGACAACTTCTGGGCTAAATTACTATACACCGGGAAGAACATCAACTCAAGCGCATTCTGAGGAATAATAAATGGTCTAAGGCGGCCCGAGAATCCAATTGTCTCAAGTAAACAAGAAAAAGATTGGGTCTCATTACAGGTAAAGAGATTCACAGACATTGAATCGCCGAACCGCCAAACACAGAGAGACAAGGGGCAAGTAATTACCAAGGAACAAGAGGAACAAACGGACTATGCTAGGATAATCCTACGAAACATAAATACCAGGCCAACTTGCTATCTACCAGAATTGCAAATCATAGATGCAGCCCAATGGAAAGAAGCTTGTGGTTCTTGGTCCACACTTGCAAACCAAGGCTTTAGCGTTGAAGATGTTAAAAAAAGTAATCTTGAAGGGCCATGGAAATGGGGCCCCAGGTCCGAATGGCATCCCCCAATAATCTTCAAATCAGCCCTTGACTTCTGGAGTGGTAGACTAAAAAACCTATTTGAGGAGGTGGAGAAAGTAAAACAAATCCCCTTAAGCTGGAAAGGTGGAGTAATTACACCAATCTTCAAAGGAGGCAACAAAACATGCGCGTCCAACTATAGGTTAATAGCACTTCTGGACGTGGACGCAAAGTATTATGCCTCACTACTACTGGAAGAACTGACGATCTGGTCTGACACTTTAAAACTGATACCACTCAATCAAACAGGGTTCAGAAAAGGATGTGGGACAATCACAAATATCCTGTCGCTTTTGCTGATCGCGGACAAATATATTTGGAGGAAACAACAGCTTCACCTCCGTTTTGACGACTTAAAGGCAGCATTTGACAGTGTGGACCATCACATTTTATGGAGAAAACTGCGCAAGTGGAACATCCTGTAAAAAATACTCAGAGGAATACTGCTTCTATACTCTAACACATGGATGAGTGTAAAGCTAGGAGACGGCTCAAGGCTATCAAGAAAGGTCACAACCACCAAAGGGCTGAAACAAGGATGTGTTCTGGCCCCGCATCTTTTTAACTTTTTCATTTCAGACCTGGCACCAAAACTTAACATGATTATATCTCATCCCCCCAAATTAGGCTCCTTATCATTATCACACTTATCATATGCGGACAACGTCGTTCTGATGAGCCTAACTAAGATTGGCCTACAAAGATCACTAGTAGGAATGCTGGAATACATAGCCGATAACAAGCTAGAGATAAACACCTCAAAAAGCAAAACACTGTTGATCAGTAGACATCGGACGGCCAATCAGCAACTCCGACTAGGGGGCAAAAAACTAGAAGCTGTATCTAATTACAAGTACCTGGGTTTTTACATTGACAACAGGAATAATCACCGGGATCAAAAAGCATACATGACCCAGAGGACAAACGCCCTATAGTTCGCTTTCAGGTCACTAGCAAAAAAAACTGAAAGAGCCATCATTTAAACCCCTACTAGTAGTAATAAAAGCCAAAATGCTACTAACACTATCATATGGCAGCCCTGCACTACACGGGAAAGACGCCAACCTGCTAAACAAATCTCAAGTTTTAATTTATAAGAGTCTTTCAAATCCATCAGACCGCATCTCCAGTGCAAGTAAGGCTAGAATTTGGAGTAACTAATGAAACACAGGGGCGAATGTATGCAACCATTAAACAATGGTATATCCTGAAGCAAAACGCAGCAGATTCGGAATTAAACAAGGCATTTTGGGAGGAGTTAGAGAACAATGAAAAGTCCCCATACAACCGTTACCTAAAAAAAGCCTTATCAGAAACCAGTACATGCGAGCTCTGGGAAACCAATTTGTCCTATTCAGCCTTCAAGCAAGCTATAAAGAAGTCAGCAAAATTTCACTCATTGCTAGTCGACAAAAACATCCTCAGTAAGAGAAAACACGCCTGGATGGTAATTACTAATTATAAGACACTTACCCCAGCGCCGTACTTAAATATCACATTTTCGGCCCACCGGAAGTTACAACTAATGGCCCTGCGCCTAGGCAAACTGCCGTCCATCACAGATCAGCCAACATGGACATTCACAGGGCCGAAAGATTGCAGACTATGTGGGAGTAGCAAAGAGGTCTTCGTTCACCTAGTCTGCATTTGTCCAAAACTATCACAAGCACGAACCACCTTTCTAAAACATGCCATGAACACCAGAGGCATAAGGACATGCAGGTCCGCTATTATAGCAGGCTTGAACCCAATGGATACCCCACTGAACTGTCAACTAATAAAGTTCCTCTCTGCACAGGCGAACATATTAAAAAATAAATAAAAAATACATAAATAAACTATGACAATCACTGAGCATGGTACCTTAACATCAAATAAGACTGATTGGTCCTGACCCAGAACTTGCATTTTTAAAAACAATTGAAGAATTGGCCAAGAACGTCTGGAGAAACATTCCCTCTTGTGCAGCTGATTAGGCATTAATTAAGCTTTGGACTAATCACCTGTCAACTACGAACATTTGAAAACCTCAGCATATTATTAAGAGATTGATTAACTGATTGATGACATTTTATACAGACTCGAGAGCTGATAACGGTTAAACACAAGTTTTTTTACGTCGGTTTTATGATTCATATAATAACAATTTTTACTACAGTTCACTTACTACAGTTCACTAATTTATTAGGAAATGTATCGTTGTGGTTTTAATTAATGCAAACAATAAAAAATATTCTTCTTAAAACAAAAAACATAAGGGGAAGTCTTGTAAAATAAACAAACTATGGAATGCATGGAATATGTTGATTCTTTGGGTCATTATTTTCCACTATCACAGAACATGGCCGTCCTAAAAGAAAAGATTTTAAGAATAGTTGTGCGAGAGATAGCTGAGGAGCTGGGAAACATTGTATGGCGAGGCACTTATTACACAGACCTCGGTCACAGCCATACCTAAATAGACTCTCAGAGCCACATGAAAGAAGAATGATTGGCTTCAGGTTGGATACTGTCAGACCTCACCAAGTCAAACTGGTCAAATGGAAACCAGCACAACAAAACTGCTCTTAAGCTGTGGCGGTGACCCTGAACATCCAAAGAAATTGTTTAATTTTGTGCCTGACCTATAAAGTCATAAAAAAAGAAGACTGACTAAGATCTTAATGTCAGTCAGTATTTATGACAATAAATGATCGTTACCTTCAAATGTTCTGGGCTGCACATTTTTATCAGTATTGGTAATACTGAATTGAATTGATTTAGGAGGTCATGTCGGTTATTGTGAAGCCACCAAGAGCTCCTTCAAAAGCTGTAAGAAACAGAAGAGCTAATAGGGTACTCGTTAGGTATGAGGAAAGCTGGAAAAATGGATTGTTTGTCTTGTTGATGCTTGAATTATGATTAGTGCAACCCCTAAGTAATTTCAAAAGAGCCGCTGGAGAGGTAAGGAGTAGGCATGAAGATAGATTGCTTAGAAATGTTTTATCAGCTAGAGTTGTATGTTAATAGATGTACTTACATAACATTAAATACTACAAAAGAAGCATTATCAGGCTTTCTTTAAAATTCAACTGGTTGAATAATCCTCTGCGTAGCTCAAGATGGGCATTGTCACAAGAAACTTAAATTGTATTGTCATTTCAACAAATGAGCTTCAATCATTCTCTGGCAGACACTAGGGGTTCTTCAGGAGAAGGATGCAGGGGCAATGCTTAGTAAATGATAATTGGGGTCGTCAATCATTAGTCACTTTCTAAATGCCCAGTTCCTTTTGCTTGGTTGGTAACCGGAGTCTGCATTCAGAGGACCACTGACTTAGGATGGCTTATTAGAAAATTGTGGACCTGCGCCCATTCCACTTCTTGGTCTTGCAGAAGCCCCATGGCCATTCTTGTGAGCGGTGTAGCTAGAGGATGGCTGAGCGAGATCATTACATTGGGCATTCCTATCTACTCTGCTTTCCTGAGTGGCAATTGCCTTTTAACCCCTGAAACACTTTACTAAAAAGGGTTAGGCAGCAGGCGCTTTGAAACTCCGTACAGAGAGATCCGATCTTTAAGCAGGGGTGTTTTAAGCACATGGGGTTCTACTGAGTCAGTAAATAGGAACCATTTGTACAAAAGTTGTAAGCATTCAACTAAAGGAATGAACTGAAATCAGTGAAAACATTGTGCAGAACCTAATTTTCAACAGATGCACTTCACTTCAACCTGGCCTCCAAGGCCACCACTTCAAATCTCCACACAGATGTTGAGATCACATTGAAAGTTGGGATGGGTGGAACTTGCAGAGTCCCATGCAACAAAATTTTGTGGAGCAACTTGAAAACTCTGTGAGATTCTGCGGAGTTCTGCGAGCAGGCCGAATCAACACGTCAGGATGCTTTTGCTGAACTTCAGTGTCCGGAGCCTGTTTTGTGCTGCAAAATAAGTGCAAATTGACACTACACGATGTGTTAGAGGGCGATGCTTGTTTATTGCCGCTCGAGTCGATTTTCTACTCGAGCAGCAGCTTTCGCACCGTGAACAGTTGCGACTTCCTGCTACCAACAGCATTGAGAAAATCTAGCTGTGTTCCATCTTAGCACCCGTAAATTGAGCTAGGGGACACCAATTCTTGCTCGCCAACTAACCATTGGCGAGCCACGCATGAGAAAAAACTCCACCACATG
The DNA here is from genome assembly GCF_964261635.1 of Lissotriton helveticus. Lineage (NCBI taxonomy): Eukaryota > Metazoa > Chordata > Amphibia > Caudata > Salamandridae > Lissotriton > Lissotriton helveticus. The sequence goes on from NC_136070.1 coordinate 996,672,620, forward strand.
GCGGTTGGCAGAGTTTTTCCGGAATACAGCATTACAAGCGTAATGCAGATTTGGACATAACTTCGCAAACTCTGCTGGCGAAGCAAAATTGATCGTCCACCCCTAATTGAAAGACGTCAGTTTATACTCCAGCACCAATCACGCTACACTTCATCAAAGCCAAACTGTCCTCTTTATTGTACACTGAACAGCACACTTAAGGCAAGCGAACCATGTCAGAAAATAGTGCAAGGGAAGAGCAATGCAGGAAGACTGGTCATCACACAGTTCAAAGGCACCTACTTAAAATCAACCATCAGCGAAGCCTACAACAGAAGTAAGAAGCTCTTCAAGGATGCCAGGGTTTTATTACACCTTATGCCTGTTGTTCCACTCATTCAGTCAAAGAGGACATGTGCTGCAATGAATCACTACTTTAAGGAGAAGATTACAGAATGCTAAAAATATATCGAAATGCAACCACTCAAAACATCCTCATGACAATCTCAGTCTGTATAACACCCAAGGAGACCACCTTCAGTACCTTCCACTCTGATGAGTTTCAGGATATGATGTGGCTTACAGGCATTGAAGGAATACCACTGAATCTTATCACATCATCCTTTGAGAAGGAAATCACTGGTAAAGACACAGAACCTCTACTGAACAATGTTAATGCATCCCTAGTCCAGGCCATATTCCTGGAAAAATTCCATCATCAATTCAAATGACATTGCTAACCATCATTCAGTCACTCAACTGCCAATTTTAAATAAGATCTTGTGAAGTTAGTTGGGACTAGCCTTCAAAAATGAAGAATAACTCAATGTTTTCCTGTAAGACTGTCAGTCTAGACTCAGGCATAGCGCCTTGCAGCTTCCAATTGGTACACAACTGTCTTCTAATCCCCCACTATGGCAGCCTGTCTTCTTGCTCTGCTCACCCTTTCTGTGATTGTAATATTTAATAATGCCAAAGTCTTTTTTGACACCCCTGAAGGCAAATGAATTTAAATAGTTGAGAAATGTCATGTAAAGAACTGAGATCCGCTATTCCAGTCCTGAAGCCATTACTTTCACCTATGTTGCCCTCTAACGCATCATACTCTAACCAGTGATCTTGAACGTAAATAGGCAGCTACTGGGAGTCATTATTACCAGTAGGGACTTCAGCATTTACCATTAGGTAGACACAGTTGAACTTGAAAATATCACCTGGCCACTGAATTGACTGCCTAAATCATTTCTACTCAGACACCCAACTTCATTTGTAAATAATATCAGGCATGACATTGATCACTTAAATAGCCACCTTGTCTCCACTCAGCTATGGATGATCTTTCTTCAAGCCGAACCCCACTAAGAAAGTATGTCTTCCAGCATCCAATGACTTTAAAAACACTAGAAATAAATGAATGACTTACCAAGGTTCAGAACTTGCCAACAAAAATATCTCTTGGATTCACTGATGACTCCAATCTTGCCTTCAAAACACACGTTGCAGACCAAAAACAACTACCCGACGCAGCTGAAGGTTACAGTAGGTGCAAACATTTGACCAAAAGCTGATTTTGATAACTTCTAATCACTGGTCCTTTTCCATCTCGATTGAAGCCCTCTATAGTGAAAGAGAAAAATTTTAACTAGATGTGAAGACTATATTCATATATACATTTCACCATGTGTAATGCATTCATGCATAGTGTGGGAAGGTATACAAATACCCAAGACCAATTACTAATATAGATAAATGTAAACTGCATTTACAAAATGTACCGTCATGTCTTTGTCCCATACCATTCTCAATGTGTGGCTACCACATGATCTCTCGCCTGTACTGGAATCTTTTTGCCGTAGATGTTCAACCAAAGTTCTGCAAGTCTGGTTTCATGAATGCTTACAAGCCCTGCCCATTCAGGGGGTTTGGGGCCACTTCCTTGTACCCAGTGATTCCTTATCATGCACCTCGACCCTGATGTTTTAACATTTCTTTATGATTTTTAGGTCTAGCCTATCAGGCAGAGCACATGCTTTCTGTTGCGAGGCATATTTTAGCTTGCCAAGAACATAGAAGGGCTTGAAGCCTGCCCATTGCTAACATTGTTTGGCTTTCCTTATCATTCTTCTTTGCCTGCTACTTATTCATAGCCTAGCTTGTTCAATCTTGTGTTTGTCCCGCACATGGAGCATTGCCTCTTTTCAATCTCTTTCACTGGCTTTACTCCTTGCTTTTCAAGGACTGCTTTTTGTTTAGATTGAAGCACTCCATTACAGTCCATGTGTTTTCGAGCTTTCTCCCTTGTGCCTTTCTCGTTCCCTATACTCCTTGTTGCTCTCTATTTCTGACTGCTTCTCTCCACCCTCCTCCCTCTTGTCTCACCAGTGTGCTTCATCCTATTGTTTACTCCAACTCACAGCCTCTATGTTGATTCCCCTAACCCCATGTTGCTTTCACTCCCACCATGTTTGTTTTAATATTGGGAAAATCAAAATTAAAAAATCCGGACCAGCAGAACATATAACAAGCGCACAACCAAACAAAAAACCATCCCACTTACTGACCTGTCAGACCAGCCCTTCGTGCACCTCCTGATCGCGCTGTGACTTCTAGGTCAGTCCAATAATGCGTGCAAGATATTTCTTGTGTGCCTTGCTCTTTCAGAAAGGGATCTTGCTTCTGCATTTGCTGTGAGCTTTTCTTCAAACCCTCAAACTGCTTGTTTGTCACAGTGTTTCAGTGAAATTCAACAGAATGCACAATATAGAGCTTCAACATACATCGAAGGAAAATGCTGCCGCCATGTCTTTGAGAGAGCGCAAACTGATATAAATATATGAGTACATCACACTTACCTATAGAGAGCATAATTCATGAAGAGAAATGCCATGAGTGCTAATAGTATCTGAAATTATATTCTAAATGTATAGCTAATATAGAGATTTAAGTAGAAGTGGAACTAATACAGAAAGGTGTGACATTATATGATTTTATTAGACGTGATTATTTTGAATCTATGTCGTGTAGCTGTTAACATATAAGATGGTCTGTGGTAAAACGCAGAACGTGGTAGGCCTCAGGGCCAGAGCTGGAGCTAAAAGGGAAGGTGTTTCTTTTCACGACACAGATTGTTTAACGTTTTTGGTCATTGCATTAACGGGCCATGATTTAGAGTAATGTTTTCCAAATAATAGAATAAGAGTTTTAACATGCTTTAATTAAATGAAGAAATTGAATGCTATAATCATAATGTGAAATATTGTAGGCCTGAAATGTTTTAGCATTGATTTACACGTACATGTCTGGGCTGAGAAATGTTGCAAGCCTTTTTTAGAAGTCTATGAGAGTTGGGTTCTTGGCGGCAGATATCTGTCTGCAACAGGAAAGGGGGGATCCAATTATAAGTGAATGAATAGAGGCCTGTTCAGTAGACGGCCCAGACATGGAGGAGGGTTCTGGAATGTTTAAGGGGTATCAGCGGGCCGGAGAAGAGACTGAGAAGCAAGGTCAACTCTAACGTCTGAGGCCCAATACAAAGCATCATGGAAAAAGCCTGAAGTTGCACCACGTGAGAGGCGTTTCGCAAGGGGCGTCTCAAATGTTGTTGACTGTTTTGTATTAGGGACAGCACCCCTGGGTGGAGTTAGAGCAGAGACCTGAGGACCCTTTAGAGAGCGGATGGGTAGGCAGTGAGGGGTCATGACTGGAGAACTTTAGGTTTTCACCAAGAGACTTAGGGTGGGTGACTTCCCTTGGGGGTCATTCATTGCTGACACCTTTGTTAGGTTGGGATTTGGTTAAGTAGGGATACCATCTAGAACAGGGTAGGGACGCCTAACCTGTGTTTGTTTTCCTCCAACCTAAATGAAGGAGAGATATGCGTCTATGCTGATAGCTTTGCTATTTTTAGAACTTGTGTTAGTGATTTCTGTTGCTCGTCTGAGGGCTTTCCGAGAGCACATGTATGTAATTGGACCTGTGTACCTCGTGAATCTCATTCTGAGATGCTTGTATTTGCAGCTCATTATATCTTTACAATAAACTTTTGAAACCTAGAAGTTGTCCGTGATCTTTGAGAGTAGAGTCCTTTCTTGGGTGAACTAATTTGCAGATAGGTGTACTGTTTCCTTCCAAGACAGGCAATAAAGGTTCAGTCGACCAGATCGAGGTTTGGATCAATAGATATAAGGTATCGATCAAAATCTCGCCCTTTCAGTTGGTAGCTATAGAGGATGGTTGCCTTCTTGAGGACGGTGACCTAGGCCAGGTTAGCTTACCCCAAGGCCCCTAGAAATCGATGATCGGAAGAACAGCCCGCAGATGAAGATCCGGATGACGTGAGACAGAAAAAGCAGCAGTATCGGTCGAGAGTGAGTATAAAGGGTTATGCGTGTTAGATTGCGGTGTTTTTGTATTGTGTCTATGTTGTAATGTCTGGCGGAGTTGAATGTCTGTAGAGTGACTGTGGAACAGGTTGTGAGCGCGCGCAACCGGTGGAAATCTTAAGTTCAAGGAGAGCTTAAGTGGTTCGGGTGTATCGGACACCCAGAGTAATTGTCAACTAGTGTGAAGGGGGTCATGAGGTACCATTGATCACCCGAGAGACCGAGATAGGGGGAACGTAAGAGTGAGTGCGTGAGTAACGGACGCTGGTCGGAAGTTACTGTGTGTGTAAGTAACCTATCAGAGAGCAGTTGTGTTGACAATTACAGATAGACTGTGGACGTACAGTCGAGAGAAGTGACCGCTTGGTCGGAAGTAGTCATTTTTCAGTGTATGAATGGGACGCATGCATAACCGGGAGACGAGTTGAGAAAGGAGGGGTGCTGCTGCGAAGCGGAGAAAAGAGACGTCAGGGGGTGTCGCGCAGTGATTGGCTGACCGGAGAAAGACCGCGCTGTGATAGGCCAGCTAGCGAACACGTCATACAGGGTCGCGACGTGATTGGCCAACAGGAGAAAGACCGCGCTGTGATAGGCCAAGCTAGCAAAGCCGCGACAGGATTGGTGGATTGTCATCAGGAAGTAAACAGAGTAGCGAGGCTGAATTTTGTGCGCATAATTATGAAGTGTTTTAAATGGTTGAAAGCGCTGTTTAAGAAAGAGAGGCGAGGATCGTATGAAGGGGAAGAAGCCCCGCCGGAGGGTACGCCAGCTCGTTATATGGCAGTAAATGTCGGGTTGCATACGATCCTTTGGATATCAGAGTGGAGTAAGATTACTGAAGGAAACGAGGAACTGACGTTCCCGAAGTACGGGACGTTCAGATTAGAGGTGTTACATCGATTGAAATCAATCATGACCTCAAAGAGACCCTTGCCTAGACCAACCCAGTTTGAAGCCCTTGATGCATGGCTTAGGGCAGCGCATGAAAGGAATATGAACAGACGACAAGAAAGGGTGAAACGCTCGGTAAGGGCAGTACAGGATGCCAGGTGGGATGCGGATGCTAAAAGATGGAGAGTGCATAATTTGGAAATAAATAAACTGTACCCAGTGTTAGAGGCGCCAGTAAATAAAAGCCCCCTAGAAGAAGATGATGAGAGCGAAACAGAGGACAGCCTGATAAACAGATTACTGACAGACAGGCCACCCCCGTATAATAGAGCAGGGGGAGAGGTCGAGAATACTGAAGGAGAAAAGGGGGGCAATGCAGGAGAGCATAGACCGCTTCCCAGTTCAGAGTGGGATCCTGAGCCAAAGAAAGAGTTGCTCCAGCCTAGTCAGGTGCAACAGGTAGTCGGTAGGTTTGTGGTACAAAGAGCGCCGGAAACGGAAAGCGCCACATCCTACCCATTACCAGATGCACTACAGGTACCTGTTACCATAGGTCCTATAATATCGATATATGACCAAGAGAGAGCAAAAGGGGAAGAACGGAAACGGAAAGACAGAGAAAGAGCAGAGCAGGCAAGGAGGAACGATACCACTAATTCCCCAAGTCAGATGCCGATACCCAGAGAGTGGAGCACCCCGATGCACACAGCAGGGGACCCAGGAGGAGATCCTGGGGGCCCTAGAGGGCCAATGGATCTGAGGGGATCTGGACGAAGATCCTTTCAAGAGCTAAATGAGTACATGAAGCAGTGGGATGAGGCAGTGAAGGCTCAAAAGTGCATCAATGCTGCAGAAGCAGAAAGGGAAAGTCAGGACAGCAGAGCACGAACTCACTGCGGGGCTGGGGAGAGTAGCCCGGAGTGGGACTGTAGAGGGAGTAGGGGAGTCACCCATTGGGCCCGGAATGGAGGTAGAACAGACCTGGAAAACGGGGGCCCCGGGAGTGGAGGGGTGGCGTGCCCAATACTCAGTGAAGGGGAGAGGAGAGCGCAAGAGTACAGGAACAGCTTTAAGTGTCCACACTGTGTGCCTGCCACCAGAGAACAGAATGGGAGTTGTGAGAGGTCGCACCATAGTCCCTGTGATGACAGAAATGAGCGCAGCCCAGGGAATATGGGGAACCAGGAAGGATCGTATCGGATACTGAGCGATACGAGGCAAAGGGAGTGTAGCGACCAGAGGGAAAATAACAGAGAGATGTGCGGTGAGAGGAGAGAAGAAGACGAGAGTGGGCAGAGAGAGAGTAGGGATAAAAGGCCCGTGTTCCATCACCTTCCAAGATCGGATGGCCGAGCATGGGACCTGGAGAGATGGGAGCAAGGGAGGCCACCCATTAATTCTCCTGAGCCCAAACGCAGAGCTCAAAGTTGGGATGGTAGGGAGACCAGTGAGCCCCCTTCGAAAGACATATTGCGAGCTGAGATAAAAGCCAAGAGACTTGATGTCTCCAGCTTAAGGTCAGATCTGGATGACATGGTAGATGGTACCCTGCCTTTAGAAAGAATGGAAATGTATGAACAGGATGAAATACTGTATATGGCAAAGGACATCACACGAAAGGCGAGAGCAGTCCATGAGAAGTTAGTCGAACTAGCAGGCAAATATATGGTGGACTTGTCAAGAACCAAAGCATTACAGGGTAACCACAGGCTACATTACTCAGATCGAGATCTAGATGAGAGGAGAACGATTGGGCTGAAAACACACATAAGGGAACTGATTACTGGAATAAGGACATGGAGGGCACTAGATAAATGGGAAGAGAGGTGGTCCAAGAAAGGGACCGGCAGAAGAAGCATGATTGGTATAACACCAGGACAGCAGGGAATAGAAGCTTACCCTTTGCGTGAAGTTGCCAATGGGAGCTATGTACATGTCCCTTGGAGTAGGGGAGATTTAGCTGCTTTTACCACATCTTTCCCCAAGTTACGAGAGAGCCCCGTGGAGTGGTACAAGCAAGTCGAGAGGTTTGTAAAGATCTCAAAAGTCCTATGGATAGATCTGAACACGCTGTTTGACATTGTAGTACCAGGAGATCTGTGGACAGCATGCAAGGTTAGCGCTGAGTGGCCCACAACGGAGCCAGAGAGAGATGCTAGGACTAATGGGCCGTCCGAGATCGTGATGGCAAAATTCGAGAGAGTGATGACTTGGCTGAAAGAAAAAGTGCCAATGCAAGACATAGATTGGGTCAGAATAGACAGAACGAGACAGGAACCCAAAGAGACAGTCCATGAATATTACGAGAGACTGCTGAAGGCGTTTAAACAGTATAGCGGCTTGGATGTAATGGATCCAAAGGACATAGGGCAATTCGTGTCCAAGTTCGTCCTGGGACTGAGACCGGATATTAGTTTAATGATTCAGCAACACTCGATTTGTTGGCAAAGTAAACCCCTAGATGAAATACTGAGATATGCCAGGTACTGCTGTGATGAGGTAGACTCCAAGGCTAAGAAACTAAAAGAGAAGCTGATGGTGGTACAATTGCAGACAGCAGGAAAGGGGGGGCCGCAACAACAGCAGCAAGGGACAGGTACAGGAGGTAAGAAGCAGTACAGTCAGAACAAGGGTAATGAGGAGAGTACTACCTTTAGACCCAGAGTAGACATAGCTACCTTGAAGAAAACGACTAGGTGTCACCAGTGCAACGAGTTGGGGCATTGGAAACGCGAGTGCCCTTACAATGTAGAGATCGGAGAGCAAGAGATAGAGGAGGAAGAGGTCCAGAGCGCACCTATGAGAGGGGCGACGCCATACCAAGGAAAGGTGCTCAAAGGGGGGGGGGCTCCTCCCCGAGCCCAGTTCCCGCAACCTCCTCGAGTAGGGAGTATGGGTAAGACCTATAGACAAATGCCCCTGTTTATGGAAGGGGAAGAATGCTATTATGTGGACCCATTAACCGGACAGAGAGTGGAAAGAGAAGACTGCACCCTTGGGGCAGCCTTAGAGGTAGATCAGAGGGGACCCTATGTGGAAGCAGAAGTAGCAGGGTGCCCTACGACATTTCTGGTGGACACAGGAGCCACTAGATCCACGATCAGATCAGCTGCAGTTCCAGACCTGCCCATGTCTGGAGAGACCATACAGGTGGTAGGGGTCGCAAACAGGAGAATAACCAGCCAATTGACAGAACCGGTACAGGTGAAAATAGGGAAGTACAGCGATGAGCACCAATTTGTGGTTTGCGATTCAAGCCCTGTGTGTCTGCTAGGAAGAGACCTGTTGTGCAAATTGAATTGTACTATATATTGTACACCCCAGGGAGTGGAGGTATTGACTAATGATGATGATGCAGATTTCAAAGTTGCAAACTCAAGAATATGTGTGGAGCTGTACCCTACTTTGACAGTAGACGAGCTTCCCTGGGATTTGAGAGGGACAGTGGCATCAGAGGTATGGGATTTCACTGGGGAAGAGATTGGATTGGTCAAAGGGGTGGACCCAGTGAAAATTGTAGTGAAACCGCATGCTGAGTTCCCAAGAACACCCCAGTATAAATTGACTCCAGAAACGATTGCAGGCATAAAACCCGTGATCGAGTCCATGATTAAACAGGGAATACTGAAAGAAATCGTGGGTAGTCCATGTAACTCCCCGATTATGGGTCTGCAGAAACCAAATGGGAAATTTCGGATAGTGCAGGACCTTCGAAAGATTAATAACATAGTCGTTTCATGTTGTCCAGTGGTACCGAATCCATCAGTGATACTGTTTCAGATTCCATTCCAAGCTGAGTGGTTCACTGTGATAGATCTTTGTCAGGCTTTCTTTTCGATCCCTTTGGACGAAGATAGCCATTTTCTTTTCGCATTTAAGCTGGAAAATCGCGTCCTAACATGGTGTCGTATCCCTCAGGGGTATACAGAGAGTCCATCGATCTTTAACCAGCTTCTGAAGAAAAATCTTGAAAGTCTAGTGCTGCCCCAGAAGTCAGTTCTGGTCCAGTACATAGACGACCTCCTTGTGGCGTCAGACACAGAAGAGGCTTGCAGGGAAGACTCCATTGCTTTGTTAAATCACCTAGCTGCCAATGGGCATAAGGTATCCCCGGGAAAATTGCAGTACTGCCTGACAGAAGTGCAGTACTTGGGACACAGAATTGAGAAAGGCAAACGAAAAGTGTCACCAGATAGGATAGAGGCGATCATGAAAATGAATGCGCCTCAGACCCAGAGAGAGGTCAGGATGTTCCTAGGGATGGTGGGTTATTGCCGACAGTGGATCGTGAACTTTTCACTGAAAGCAAAACCTTTGCAAAAACTGACGCACAAGGAGGTGAGTGATCCGGTACCATGGGACAAAGACTGTTTGATGGCATTCTTACAGCTGAGAGAGGACTTGTGCCGTGCTCCGGCATTGGGAATGCCTGATTACAATAAACAATTCTTTCTTTACTGTTGTGAGAGAGAAGGTTGTGCGTTGTCTGTGTTGGTCCAAATCCATGGGAATGCCCGTAGACCAGTTGCTTATTTCTCAGCTACTTTAGACCCAGTAGCCGCAGCGTTGCCCGGATGTCTCAAATCCGTTGCTGCAACGGGTGTCAGCATTGAGAGATGTGAAAATATCGTCATGGGGCACCCGTTAGAGGTGTGCGTGCCACATTCTGTTGAACTATTGATGACCAGGACCAAAACACAGCATCTGACCAATAGCAGGCTCACGCGCTATGAGCAAGTTATTCTTGCTGCAGAGAACGTGACCCTCAAGAGATGCTCTGTTTTGAACCCTGCTACCTTAATGCCACTTCCAAATGATATTGATGATGATGATGAATATACAGACCATGACTGTCTCGATGTGACTGAACTATGCACCAAACCCAGACCCGACATCGTAGATGAGCCACTGACCGACCCAGACGAAGTTTTCTTTGTCGATGGCTCATGTGTAAGAGACGAAGTTGGGCAGTTGAGAGCAGCTTATGCTGTTTGTACAATTGAAGGAGTTGTGGAAGCAGGGTGCCTGGAAGGAGTAAACTCCGCTCAGGTAGCAGAGATTATTGCCCTAACACGTGCTTGCTTAGCAGGCAATCAAATTCGAGTCACCATCTACACCGACAGCCAATACGGGTTTGGGGTAGTTCATGATTACGGGCAGTTATGGTCTCAAAGAGGGTTCATGACTTCTTCAGGCTCTCCCATTCGCAATGGAGAGTTTGTGCGCTTGTTGTTAGAAGCATTGCAATGTCCAGCAAGTATCGCAGTTGTAAAGTGCATCGCACATACCAAAAATGAGGACTTTGTTTCGAAAGGCAATAGATATGCTGATGAAGTTGCGCGGTATTGCGCAGAACAAGGTTACTCTTTCACAGAGGTGGATGTGGGTGGAATAAATGTAAGAACTGAATTAGCCATGATACTGGAAACTGTTGATACTTGGGATGAATTGTCAACCATGCAAGAAAATGCTCCTGATTCAGAAAAGGAAACATGGGTAAAGGCAGGATGTGTAATGGGTGAGACTCATTTTTGGGTCTCAGCAGACGGCAGAGCAGTGTTGCCCAATGAGATGGTGAGTCCAATGGCTAGACTCATACATGGTCCCGTACACTTAGGGAGAGATGCTATGCTGAGAGTGTTTAGACAGACTTGGTACAATCCTAAGTTTAGAATAGCAGCAGAAGCAGTGTGCCAGCGTTGTGTGACCTGCCAGCAGCTGAATGTAGGGAAAAGAACACCAGTTGCACTAAGTCACATAGGAAGGTCTGGAGGTCCATTCAACAGAATGCAGATAGATTTCATTGAAATGCCAAGATGCAACCGCCTCCGCTATGTCCTGGTGGTTGTTTGTGTGTTCTCCAGATGGGTTGAGGCATACCCTACACGTAGGTGCGACACCCTCACAGTGGCTAAGTTACTGCTTAGAGAACTTATCCCTCGTTTCGGGGTGCCGGCCTTTTTGGAATCAGATAGGGGAACACATTTTAACAGCGAGCTTGTGAAGATGATTTGTGTTGCACTGAATATAGACCAAAAGCTCCATTGCAGTTACCGACCAGAAGCCTCAGGAATTGTGGAACAAATTAATGGCACGATCAAGTCCAGAATAGCGAAAGTTTGCTCCTCAACGACCCTGAGTTGGCCTGATGCCCTGCCATTAGTACTCATGAGCCTTCGTAGTACCCCAGACAGAAGAACAGGGTTGTCACCACATGAGGTGTTAATGGGGAGAGCAATGAGACTGCCATCTATTCCAGCTACTGCACTGTTAAATATCACAGATGATATGATCCTGGACTATTGTAAGGGGCTGTCTGACGCCATGCGTTCTGTGTCCCTTCAGGTGCAGGCTGCAGAGGTTCCAGCGTGCCAGGGCCCTTGCCATGACCTGTATCCTGGGGACTGGGTCCTGGTGAAGAAACATGTGAGAAGAAGCTGCTTGGATATTCGTTGGCGTGGGCCCTACCAGGTCATCCTGATCACAAGTACAGCTGTAAAGGTGGGAGGCCTGCCCAACTGGATACACGCGTCGCATACGAAAAGGGTTCCAGCACCTCTGGAAACAGCTCCTCTCTCGGATGGACGTCCAGCTGAGGACCAAGAAGCCATAGAGGGGGCTAGCCAAGCTGTAGAGGTGCCAGTGGAAGCAGGGAACGAGTCTGACCAAGCTGAGGACGGTCAGTACAACAGCGAAACAGAAGACGCTACGGAAGGAGAAGACAGCTGGGAGTACGAGTCTGACCCTGACAGGTCTGAAAGAGAGCGAGAACAGACCAGAAGGAGAAGGAGTAGAAGGGCACGTGGAGAAGCAAATTGGCCGCAAAGAAGAAGTTCTAGCCTGAGGTCAACTCCAGAAGCAACCCTTCCTCCGATATCAGAAGACTCAGACCCAGAAGAAGGTGCTCAGGGCGCTGAGGCACCGAACCGAAGGAGGTCAAGAAGAGTGCGTGTGCCTAACAGAAGATACTCCACACCTGAGTGGACATATCTGGCGACAAATGTCTGTGAAACCGGAGACAGGGAGGATCCGAGCGGTGGTGGTGTCCAGTTCTGAGCCCATTATCACCGTGGAAATACAACTGTTGGTACCCGGTGTCGAACAAGAAGGGTCACTAACATTCGTGCTCCCCAGACCTCCCCGCCTCAGCAAGTTAAAACACATGTTTCTTACAGAATTGAAATTCCCCGACTTTGGTACCACGATAACAGCACATGAAGAGCATACTCTTCGCATGGAAATATTGAACTATGCTATTGAAGCTGCAACCACAAATCTAATAGTCGATTGTTAAAGGACTTTGTAAATAAAGCAAGCAGAAGAAAAGAAGATTACCTAGCGCCCAGGAAGCAGAGAATTTTAGGGAACCCCTTGAGTGGATGGAGAAGGGCTAGGGTTGTCTTTTTGAACTGTGAAAGGACTTTTTGCGAAAAAGGCTGTCAGCCTCCAGCTGTGTGGATTCTAAAGACAAAAAAGGATTGAAAGAGACTGTAAAGGAACGAGAGGAAAAGAACTTTTTTTGCAAAGAGAAAGGGAAAAGCTAGATTGTCTGACGAAATGGAGGCCGGCACCCCGAACCGCAGAGCTAAATGCATAATAGGTACACTAATAGTAGGAGTGATAATATTAATAGCTTTAGTGGTAACAATATCTTATGTAAAGGGACATGAGGAAGAGGTAAAGGTAACTGATGCGAATTCTGTAGTAACACTTACACCCACTGTTGCAGGTGAGAAAAGGGAAAACACTCAAGAGAAAGCGTTATTGGCTGCAGAAGCCCGCAGGTTACATGTAGACGAGTCCCAAGGAGACTTTAGGTCAAATGCTTATGCTAAACTTTTGTATGAATACGTGGATGCCATGGAGGTTAAGGATTGCTACGTCTGCATGCAGTTGCCTGCGTCTGTAGATGAAGGAATTCGATATCATCACCTCCCTCTGACATATGGCATTACATGTAGCTTATTGCTTAGTATATTTTATGAGAGAGATAGTTTTGAATACTATTTCTCCAATTATGATTCTGTGTTGCCAGAAGTCCCGAATTATAAGCAGATGAATAAATGGGATTACTGGAAGAGTGAAGACAGATTGGCCAAGTTCTTCATTCCTTGGATTACCTTAGATACTTCACATGCCCGTAGAAATAATCTGACATGCAAGGTGTCAGAAGTCGAGAAAAAGTTCATAGGGCAGGTGGATGATCGTTACAGGAGACAAAAGATTTTGAAAAAATCAGGACAAGGGAAATTAGATTGGACCGAGGAAGAGAAGTCACACAAGAGAAAGGGTAGTAGTGGTCCAATAGCTTTAGATAAAGCGCAGAAAGGAAAGTTATGTCTTCACCGAGCCAAAACGTATTATGAAAATGTATACGTGGGTGAAGTTGACTGTGAACATGCTTTTAATTTAGAGTACTACACTAAGGATTTCCTGAAGGGAATGCAAGTGATTCCAAATGTGTATTTTGTATGTGGAAGAAATGCTTACGTGAGACTACCTGACAACTGGTATGGATCATGTTACTTGGCAATTGTCTTCCCCAAAATATATCATGCACAAGACTTATTGATCATTGAGGGCCAGACATCATCGAGGGGAAGGAGGGATTTAGGCGATGCAGAAATGGTTGGAGATGTCTTTGGAGCTATGTTCCCTCTTTTGGGAATAATCCTTAATGATGTTAAAATTAGACGACTGGCAACAGTTGTCGACAGGTTGTCTGCCAGCACTGCTCAGTCCTTAATGCTGGTAGAAGGAGAGATGCAATCGATAAGGGCTATGGTTCTTCAAAATCGGCTTGCATTAGATGTCTTATTAGCAAAAGAGGGCGGAGTCTGTAAGGCTTTGAAGGTTCAGGAATGTTGCACTTACATTCCAGACCTTTCAAAACCCCTTGAGAAAGTTATTAAGAACATAACTAATATACACAAAGAGATCGAAGACTTGAGTAGAGAAAATGTCTGGGAAAAGGTGGGCCACGGAATGAGTACAGTTGGAGGGTGGTTTTCCACCTTAGGCAAAAGCTTTATTTGGTATATCCTAAAGCCTATCATCATAATATTGATCTGTGGGATAATATTGTGGGGATTGGTGAGGGTATTCAAATGGTACAGAGCAAGAAGGTCAGAAAGGGCCCAAAGAGAACAGTTGCAGAGATTGGCTGCCATACAAGATAATCAGTACAGGAGCCTGAGAGCTCTGGAAGCGCAGAGAATGCCAGCAATAACTGCAGTTTAAATGTTAGTGATGACCCCGAGAGGTCATCAAAGGGGGGAACTGAGAGAGCGCAAACTGATATAAATATATGAGTACATCACACTTACCTATAGAGAGCATAATTCATGAAGAGAAATGCCATGAGTGCTAATAGTATCTGAAATTATATTCTAAATGTATAGCTAATATAGAGATTTAAGTAGAAGTGGAACTAATACAGAAAGGTGTGACATTATATGATTTTATTAGACGTGATTATTTTGAATCTATGTCGTGTAGCTGTTAACATATAAGATGGTCTGTGGTAAAACGCAGAACGTGGTAGGCCTCAGGGCCAGAGCTGGAGCTAAAAGGGAAGGTGTTTCTTTTCACGACACAGATTGTTTAACGTTTTTGGTCATTGCATTAACGGGCCATGATTTAGAGTAATGTTTTCCAAATAATAGAATAAGAGTTTTAACATGCTTTAATTAAATGAAGAAATTGAATGCTATAATCATAATGTGAAATATTGTAGGCCTGAAATGTTTTAGCATTGATTTACACGTACATGTCTGGGCTGAGAAATGTTGCAAGCCTTTTTTAGAAGTCTATGAGAGTTGGGTTCTTGGCGGCAGATATCTGTCTGCAACAGGAAAGGGGGGATCCAATTATAAGTGAATGAATAGAGGCCTGTTCAGTAGACGGCCCAGACATGGAGGAGGGTTCTGGAATGTTTAAGGGGTATCAGCGGGCCGGAGAAGAGACTGAGAAGCAAGGTCAACTCTAACGTCTGAGGCCCAATACAAAGCATCATGGAAAAAGCCTGAAGTTGCACCACGTGAGAGGCGTTTCGCAAGGGGCGTCTCAAATGTTGTTGACTGTTTTGTATTAGGGACAGCACCCCTGGGTGGAGTTAGAGCAGAGACCTGAGGACCCTTTAGAGAGCGGATGGGTAGGCAGTGAGGGGTCATGACTGGAGAACTTTAGGTTTTCACCAAGAGACTTAGGGTGGGTGACTTCCCTTGGGGGTCATTCATTGCTGACACCTTTGTTAGGTTGGGATTTGGTTAAGTAGGGATACCATCTAGAACAGGGTAGGGACGCCTAACCTGTGTTTGTTTTCCTCCAACCTAAATGAAGGAGAGATATGCGTCTATGCTGATAGCTTTGCTATTTTTAGAACTTGTGTTAGTGATTTCTGTTGCTCGTCTGAGGGCTTTCCGAGAGCACATGTATGTAATTGGACCTGTGTACCTCGTGAATCTCATTCTGAGATGCTTGTATTTGCAGCTCATTATATCTTTACAATAAACTTTTGAAACCTAGAAGTTGTCCGTGATCTTTGAGAGTAGAGTCCTTTCTTGGGTGAACTAATTTGCAGATAGGTGTACTGTTTCCTTCCAAGACAGGCAATAAAGGTTCAGTCGACCAGATCGAGGTTTGGATCAATAGATATAAGGTATCGATCAAAATCTCGCCCTTTCATCTTTATAACCCTCACTCATCTGGTGCATCCTCACACATCATGCCATCTTTACTCAAAATTGATTGTGAATAATGTGCATGACTGGTTTACGAATCCATTATCAGACAGTCCCAAAACACCAGAGCCATTGTGAGGGCCAAAATAAATCCGAAACAAATTCAAGCTACTTCCCTTTTGGGTCAAAATGATAATGGCTTGAGCTGCAGCGCTTTAGACTGCTCTTGCATGGGATTCTGACAGGGTTGCTAGACACTTTATCATAATATTCTTTCATGTGGCACCCATATTTTGTTCAGGGGGTCTCCTCCGTGTGGCCTAGGATCGACACCCGAGTGCTAAGAGACAGCGAATAAATAAAATGATATGATCATTTCATTTATCTCTGTGCTCTGAGATGCACAGCCAATGAGTTTAGAGCACGGTGGGGCCGGGCCATAGCTGAGAGGAGGAGTGGTGGGGGGCACTGTAGGGGCACATGTCAGTATGGCCAGCTGTTTTAGGCTGGCCAAACAGACATGCGTACTTAGGTTTCTCCAACTTAGCTGTATTCAACAGCCTGGTGTAGAAATTGCACAGATTCCCTGTGCGAGCATCAGACCATCCGGCTCAGGCCAATCCTGGCGCTTTTCTCATACCAGGTATATCATAAGAGCAGCATCTGGATTGGGTTGAGAGCCTGTGCTTTGTGCCCCTCCCAGGAAGAGCAACGAGGTAGTCGTCAACAGGAGCGAGAGCAGCAGGTAAGACACTTTATTGAATTTGTATTACCCCCAACTCCCTTCACCCCCGCGCCGCCATACCACTTTAGTCTTGCGGCAGCCACCACTGATTGTGTTACTATCTTTCTATTTGTGTAATTTCTCTCTTAAATTCAACTTGTTTCTGTATTTCTCTTACATTTAGATGTTTGCTATTAAATGTGTTACTTACTTTGAATTCATACTGTTTAATTTTTGTGTATCACTAGTGAGCCATGAAGATTCATTGACTGTACGAGTTTCTGTAAAAGTTACAAAATGCAGGGTTAGCCATTATTTGCTTGTAATTTACCAATATAGCTAAGTTCATTTAATTGAAATAAAACCTTTAAATAAACCTGAAGATTTCATGTTATGTAAAGATTCTATCTTCAATGTAGGGTTCTGTGGCACTCTGCAGTACTGGTTATCCTATGATTCGTACTCCTTCCTTAACTCATGTACTCTCAGCGGAGGGCCCAGAGCAGTGTGAACTGGTGCACAGACCTCGCTATCGAAAGGGACCACATATCTGTTTTGACTATAACTTGACGGTAAGTGGTCATAGGGTATTGCAGATGGAACATCAATGAGGTCTATTGGTGTGGAGATAACTATTGTTGTAAGGATTAGGCTAACATGATGCATATGGAGAAGGGATATGTGTCTTAAGCAAAAAGATGATGCTGATGGGGGATTAAGTGCAACTTCATTGAAGTGTACATTATCAAATGATGTGAAAGTTTTATTACACTCTTAAGTTGCTTTAGGCAGTTGAGCTAGCCATTCCGTACACTTAATTCAGAGGCATGGGGTCATTAAGGCCAGAAAAACCTTCATCAAAGTACATTTGAAATAAGATGTGGAAATCCAAAGGCATACTTCACAAGTTTGATACCAATGCCACATATGTGAATGCAACATGCACAAATCAAATTATGGGGACAGTGATTAGAAACAAAGGCCAAGATTCACCAGGGTTGGGGCAACGCAAAGCAAATCAAAACAGCAGCAGTGATTAAGTATCCAGAGCAAAGTGGTTTGCTCTGGATAGGCAGTCTTTTTCCAGTGCCAATTTCTCTTTGCAACTCTTTGGGTCAATGGGTATTCACTGTAGACGGATCAGCGCAAACACCGAAATGTTTGATGCAAAGCCTGATAAACTAAGATAGTCTATGCAAGACAGTGTACACTCTCTTCTGTGCCGTGGCAGGAGGCTGTGCAACATGCAAGGCAGTTTGTGTATGCAAGTTTAGGCAATGACACCAATAGCAGGCCAGTCTTTGTAGCTATGACTCAGTACTGTGTTTTTCCCTTGACGCAACACAGAACAACACATTTGGATATTGTGCTGCATTATATGAAATATTAGCAAATTTGGGGCAAAGTGTGTCACTCTTGACATGTCCGAAAGCGGCATTAGGTAAAATTGGTATGTAGGAAGTGTTTTATTTCAAAGACTAGGATTTCAGACATTATCTTCTGATATGTAAACCATGATATTTAGGAATTAATGAGATTATGTTAATGTGATAAGTGTTCTGAAGAGCAGGGATAACATATTGAATTGTAAATTGGCCAAAATTGTGCAAACAAGTAAGAGTTAATTACAGTAGCAGAAAGAAGATCCTTTTTATGGTTTTGGGTCAGTCCAGTGTCAAATAAGCGTGAACCCAATAATTGATCGATGTATTGTAAAATGTAGGAGACTGACGTCTGTTGAATAATTCTTGTTTATACCTAAAGTAAGGTCTTGTAAATCTTTCTCAGTTAGTGGATATCTGCAGTTAATCTAAAAGGCTTCTGTTCTTTCTTTCTTCTCACCAGGAGGATACCTCAGACTGTGGGAGTGGAGCATCCTTCACAGCATCCTTAAGCCTTTTGTTGTCGCTTCAGTTTGTCGTCATCTCTGCAACCATCAGCTGGGATCCACTGCATTTGTCCTCCTGCCTTTAAGTCCTTTTCCACTGTGGATTCCTTATTTTGTTTCTTTATGAATTGATTTTGGTTTCTCCCCCGTTTGGATTGTGAAGGTTATGGAGGGTCAGCCTCCTACTTCCTACACATCCTTCTTGTCAAGGCAAACATGAGAACTTCTTTTGTCTTGCACACTGATGCTGGTTGCCAGGAAAATATGTGAGGACTGCCTGTTTCCTACACATTGTGATCCGTTTCAGTGGAGATCACATGAACTTCCTGCGCCCTGGTGATAGTAGTTACCATGACAAGTGAGAGCACTTCCTGTTTTCCCTGCAGGCACTTTGGGATTTTTCTTCTAGTTTAACTTTGTTTCCACCTTCTTGCTACTTAATCCTGTCTCTCCCCTCCTGGGATCGAAGCAAATCAAAAGCTTGTGGACCGCCCTCTAGTTCAAATAAGGGAACAAAAAGGCTGTCCTGCAGTGCTGTTATGCCGTGGCATCAACTTTTAGATTCTTCAAGGAAAGGGAGCAGCGGTCCCACATATCCGAAAGACCTTGTGGTACCAGGAGAGAATTCATCAAAAATCGCATCCAGGAAAATATTTCCATTGTTGAAGTCTGGAAGTATTTAATCAAAAAACAACGAAAACACAAATGAAAAGAAAATGGTATGCTATTGTGTTTGAGATAATTTGCCCGCAGCCTTGCCCTCGCATCCAAAAAAGAAAAAAAAAAGAATGTGATGGTTTGCCAAAAGAAGACTTTGATCACAATCACCTTTCTACCAATGTGACTTCTTGAACTTTAAGAAAACAGAAGTCACCTGTTGATGATTGGATGACCTCTTAGATGGTCATCGATTCATTAAAACTTCTTCAGTGGTCACTGTGACAGTATTACTACTTCAGAAAGTCACTGTATCCCTGGCTTTGTCGTGTTACAACCACACAGTCATACAATCGTGGGTTTTGCACCAGTGGTAACAGCATCAGATTTGCTTCAGTGATATAAGAAACTATGATAGAATCAGAAAAGGTGAATATGAAAAGATGGCTTGATAGTCACATGATCTAACAAAAAGTTGCGTTGTTGGTCTTGTGCTTCTATCATGGTTGTGTAGTAGGTCACACAACCATGAATTATTTGTCTCCATTTCTAACTGGGCAGCTCTAGTGACATTAGCACACACAACACAAAAAAGGGGAGGACTGGGCACTGCGACTTGGGATTACTATATATATATATATATATATATATATATATATATATATATAGGGTTGCTGAGTACTACAGTGTTTCATTTTTGTGAAGGTTGAACAGTTAAGTGTAAGAACTGCGTGTCTGGTGAACAGTTCCAAAGATGGAGGCTTGGAGAAGGTGCTCTTCCTGGCACCAGTATTGAAAAAGCAGGGCCAGTAGCATACAAGTGACTGGTTGACTCATTTTCTGGATGCCGTGGAAATGTAGATAAATGATAGATTATATGACCCATGTAAAATTGTGGGTGAAGAGGTACTGCCATGCATCACAGTATTATAACGAAAACTAGACCCATGCTAGCAAGCTTTATCTATGTATTAGAGTGTACCACACGAATATGTTGTGCAATCTGTTGATTCTTATGGTCCCTGAATCACTTTAGTTCCTAGCAAATCTTTTTCAATGAAATTCCACTGTAAAAATGGACCATCTGCACTGTAGATATAATTAGAACTTCTCTTTTTGGGTCAAAACTCAAAGTATGATACCCAGCTTGAGGTCATCCACTGTTTAGAAACCAATTAGAACATTCAATTACTCCTTCCCGCATTAGATCATGTCTCCTTTAAAATATGTATATTTTTGAAGATGGATCTACACACATTCTTAAAGTCATTTGTCTCCCAATCTCAACAATTGGTAACTTCAGCAACTTTGTATGGCAGACCAGAAAAATGCACTTTAACAATGTGTAGGGGGCAATCATGTTCAGCCTTCCACTGTAACCAATAGTTCTGTGCCAAAATAAGCAAACATTAGGGTATATTTCATAAGTTTTACGCCGACCCTGGTTGAATCAGTGAAATTTACACTTTGCTCACAGGCTTTTAGAACATAGAGAAAATGGCCATTACCTTTTGCATTGGTTGCACTTCCCAAGTTCATGCACAAACTTTTACTTAATACATCTTAATGAAATACTGAACAATTTACCCACTGCCCCTCCATGGCTAAATGTATGGATGAAAGGACTGGAAATGGACGCGTACTTGTTTATTAAACTTAGATGTTATCCTCACGTCTCTGGGAAGTATGCTTAGGCCAATACAAGCAAAGATCTGGCTGTGCTTGGTCTGTCAGAGACAGCTTTCTGTGGCTGACCTACATCACCTGCATTAGGAGGCACTTCATCTCCTTTCTGTGTTTCATAGAAATTGAACTATGATCCATTCTTAGCCACCTTTTGTCGATTGATGAACGGTAGGGGGAGTTATGCTTTCAGGCAAGCTTTATTATTTTCTTCTTGGCTTATGAGTTGTCCCCCGACATTACTTTCCCAACAACCTGTTTTCTCTACATCCAGGCTCACCAAATTACCTCGACTCTGATTCAAAGAACAGTTCAGCATGATTAATAAAGACATTCTGACACAAATCTACACCTAAAGGTTTCCAGGAGTACATTTTAAATGGGAATTCTAATAAGATTTCAGAATACTTTTGGCATGCATAACTGTACAGAGTACATTTATGCTTGTGAAAATGTCTTGCATTCCCACCCGGAAACAGGTTTCTTAAGTAGGCTCCTCCTTACCTGATGACCTGAATGTTCATCCTAGTTCCCTCTAAGGTTCTGGAATCATAGTACTTGTACATAGGTTAATCGATTGATCATCACCTTGCCAAAGGTGTCAAAAAAGGGCTGTCTCCACTACAACCCGCATGCCAAAGATTGTGTTAATGAATAGATCATTGCTGTTCTAGAACTGGGTTCTGCAGATTCCATATGGGGAGAAGAGTTGGCCTAACGGCTAGGGCGCTCGACCTCGGACCTGGAGAACTGGGTTTGAGTCTCGGTAACGACGCCAAAAACCTCCTGTGATTCTGGGCAAATCACTAAATCTCCCCGTGCCTGGTACCTGATTTGGTTTGGGTCTAGTTCGCGCTATATAAAACTCTGCAAAAAAAAAAATATGACAGATCCTACCGCCACTTTAAATCTGCAGTTTGTTTTCCTTTCGCTTCTATTTTTGTAACCATTGTCAAAATGCAGAATCCAAACGTCGCAGTCAGAGTTCTTGGATACAGACGTAGATCTGTGTAATTATAGCCGGTCATCCTCTGTGGTGGGCTACACCAATATGGCAAACTCAGATGCTTGTTCCCAGCCCACCTCCCAATTCTTCATTCAAATAGCATATTGTCACCATTATCCCTTGTAGTTCTTGGCAATGGCTGTAAAGATCATGTTTCATTTCCTCCTCAAGTAGTCTTTTATTCACCAGAAAAATCCTACTCACATCATCTGAGAGGACATTTTGGGGTGTTTCTTGTGCCCTTTCACTCAATCAGTTACCGTCCTTTCAACAAAATTGGAACCAAAAGGAATACTCTCTCATTCTCATACTGAAATGACGAAATGTTTGAAAAATTGTTGCATTCTCATCGTGTGTTGCCAAAAACAGAGTAACATAATGGCTTAGAGCAATGAGTCTGTCAGTTGGCTCAATAGAATCTTCCTTGAAGAGAGAACATTGTTGCTGACGCATCCATAGTGACTCATAAGATTCATGTCCAGCCTCAACAAAAAAACAGGACTTGGAACCTCACACCAAGAGGATAAAAATAGGATAAGCCGTCTTTTGAAGACTGATTTTTCATTTTCTAAAAGGCCTAAAAGTCTCTAAACCCAACTACTCCCCTGATCCACCTGAAAACAAAAGTGTTAATATCAGAGAAGTAGCTAGAGTCTCATCAAGCTAAAAATGGATTAACATGCAGTCAGATGTTTTCCAAAATACCATTAATCGTTTAATGAAGCCAAGTTCTGAAATCATTACCTCACATCTCTGGATACAAAATACAGCACAACAAATGATGAGACTGTATATGTTAATTTTACCAACCATAAACATTGAACGTGGTATCTGTTACTTCGTGAAAGGGGCTTGTCCTTTGTTACTACCCATGTAGGCAAATATTTTGGAAAGCCGGTCAGTAAGACGGGACAGAGGGAAGGCCTAGCCATCCACTTTGGCCATTTCTTTGCTATTGTAAGTATCTACACTGTAAGTAAGAGGAATGAGATGAACAGGTAGACCGCTCTTCTCCCTGATAATGCTCAATAGAGACTTATGTTTAGTGAACACTTCATTTTTGTGATCATTGCGCAAATAAGTAAACCAAAAATTGCCTTAGTTTCATAACATGTTAATATTACAAAACTATTTGGGATTCTTTTCACTCTATTTAAAGGCCCAACTTAGTAATTGCTTTAGCGTAGACTTTCTGTAATACATTAATCTTGCAAAAGGTGGATCAGTTAGATATGTGTTTATAGGTTTAGGCAAATGCCTCTCTCTTCAAGAGGTTTTGGAATCAACAATCCCTTTTCTAAAAGTCATATCAATCTTTTACCTACCTCTAGGTTAATTTACAAAATCATACAATTGATTGGGGGCTATCTACCATAGGTGGTTCACCTCCCACCAACCACCCACCAGATATAGCATGATTTTGAATTATTGCACAAAGCAAAAGGTAGTGCATAGTTGAAATAAGTGCATATTACTATAAAACTTAAACACCTACGTTGCAAGTGTCCTAATAATAACCTTTTAATTGAAACCAGAGTGTTTAAATGTAATATTTATAACACACGTTAGTTTCTCTTAAAATCATGCAAAGTGTTCTGACATAACATTTTTTTTACAAGGCCGAAAAAGAAAAATTGGAATTTAACATGAAGATACTCCATTTTGTTCTTTTATGTTAGTCAGAACGCTGTGAGAAAGCAGTGTTGTTTGTCCTTTAAACAGACGTTAGGTCCCTAGATGACTGGAGTACATCACTGCAGCACTTATGACATTTTGAGACTTTTATAAATGGAAATATTTGTGCCATTTCCAGTTTAAGAACCAAATCACTGTGAGCAGAAGTGTTGCCCATAGGGTAGACCAAATTGTGTCCCCAACACTGCAACTGTTGGCATGCAGTGGTCAGTGGATGTGAAAATGTATACTACTACTATATGTAATTATTTTGCATATAGGATTGAAATAAATCCAAAAGTTATCCTCAGAAGTCGTCCACCACCGACATCTGCAGGGCTAGAAAATAGGATTCAAGTCATGTTTCAAATGGTATCACTTCTTCCATATTGTTAAATTGATAACTTCCGAGGTTTATGCTTTGGTCTCTTCTTCTGAGTGCCACTTCTGCGCAAAGAAATTTCGCGATTGGAATTTGAATGCAGAGTGTACGTAAGAGAAGAAGTTGCATTCCGGCATCTTTGGTCATCTTGAAAGCTGGAGGCCCAATAGGTTATTATCCACTCTTCCATCTTCCTTAATTCTAATGTTTCCTACCTTATGTCATGGAATGGTGTGGCCTTTGCATGTAAGCTGATAAAAGAGTGGAGGAGAGCAATGAACTCCATTACACACCAGAGATTATTTTGGGATCTCATAAATGGTGATGTTAGTTTGGGCCTGAAATTGAGACATTTCTTTGAATTAACTATTTTTGGGCTCCACAAGGTGTGAAGGAAGAGTTATAAGAGTTGAATCATTTTGTCTATGCTCTCTAGGAAATTAATATCTCATACGTATTGAAAAAAATGGAATGCTAGAGTGGCTCAGCAGTGCTATATTATCTAACAGGCTATATTGTGGCACGTTTTCAACCAACAAACTTTAAAATAGTGAGGTCATTTTTTTTAACTTCTGAGTCCACTGCTTAACTTACTGTGAGTTAGGTATATCTTTACAGATTAGTGGCTACCTACCTCAGTGTGACATTGATAGATGGGTTCTTGGTTCCATGAATATGGTTTTAGCCCGATGGAGGTCAGTTGATGTTTATCAGCCTCTCCATGGTGGGTTGGGTGTAGATGTACCTAATTCAAAGAGGGGTTTTGGGAGGCAAGTAATATGTCCATATAATCATGGTCCATGTTGGGAGATGAGCTCTTTAGTGCAACTTAACTTTCTGTTATTGCAAGAGAAAGAACAACCTCCAAATATAAAAACACAGAGCGCTGTCCACATATGTCTTGACAATGGCTCAATCAAGTCTAGGTCAATCTCAGAAATAGCGACAAAACACCCCGGCAACCTCAACTTTTCCACGAAAGTTCATACATACATGTTAGCTATATATAAATGTATGGCCAGAGAGTTTAACACATTGTTTGCATGTATCCTTTTATTGTAAATCAATATATCAGTAGAAAATCCAACATAATATCCTTCCTTTTATTCAAACAGGCAAAATGTCCTGCGGGTCACACAATCCCAATGCAACATTAGGCTAAATTATGATTTTCATATACAAACATACCAGATCTCACATTCATTTATCACCCTTTCACACATACGCCCAAATAATAAAACAATTTTATAGAGTAATAATCAACCCCAACGTGGTCTTGTGTAATTTACTCATTCCATGAATTCTTTTCATATCATAACAATCAATTGTGATTGTTTGACCCACAATATTCAAGTTCAGGACATATTGCCTGTTTGAATAAAAGGAATGATATTCGGATGGATTTTCTACTGATATATTTATTTACAATTAGATTATGTATGCAAACAATTGGCCTGATTCACAAAGGTAGACTGAGATGGAAGTCTAACTTTACGACTTTTGGTATTCACAAAGGGCATTTACGAGTAGTAAAGTTAGACTTTTGTCTCAGTTTTGGTCTCAGTAAAACTTAAGGCCAAATCTTAAGTTTAACTGAGACAAAGGTCTAATGTTACTACTCATAAATGCACTCGGTGAATACAGATAATTGTAAAGTTAGACTTGCTTCTCAGTTTACCTTTGTGGGCCGTACATTTATACAGATACCATGTATGTATGAATTTTAGTGGAAAGTTTGAGGTTGCCAGGGTGTTTTGTTGTTATTCATAGTTTTTTTCCTACCCCAGAAACCATGATAATAGCAGTGGTTCCTGTTTTGCTGAAGCTACAATCCTAGAAATCTGTAATAAGAATTTTAAGAATGACTTGGGGTTGTTGTTAGATATAAGTGAATGTCACTTTCACTACAATCTGATCTTGCGCTATCTTGTTTTAGTATGAGGAAAGGATCTGGACAAGACCTAACTACTGGGCAAATAAAAACTCTGGACAACATGTCAGGTTTAGGTGGTCAATCTTGAATTTTTGGATTTCCCATCTCTCTTGCCATCTCCTTGAATTGCCTCACTCAGGGTTCTTTTCTTGATACCTCCAAATATCACCAGCAAAGTGAGCCCATGTCTGCTACACCAGCAATTCCAAAGATTGCTAACCTAGGTCCGTTGGTTTATATTTACAATAGATATCAATCACCTAGCTGATTAGCACAGACTGAAGGGAGTCTCTTTCAGTGTCTGACTGTAGCATTGTTCAGGTTCTTCACATTCCTTCTTCAATCCTACTGAAAAAAGAGGGTGCTTCATACCTTCCCTCGTTCTAGCTCAGATTGAGTATGCTTGCTGCTCTTTGACAATATCAGAGATTGAGGGGTCTTCTTTCATCACTAAACTTAGTCTATGTTAAAGACAGAGAAGGCTTCAGAATCATAGAGTCAGTGCTGAGTGTGTGATCTTCACTTTAGTGGGTCTATGAGAGATTGAGGATTCTCTAACCCATTGTTGCTCCAGCAGAGACCTGGTTTTCTCTTTGTTTCTCCCACACTATCGCACACTTATGGCGTTTCTCCCTCTCTGACATTATCCCAATCAGAGGTAGGTGTGCTTTACCAGACAGTGGCAAGGGCCATGGCAGCCATTTTCAGGTCTGACATGGGTAAAGATTGAAGGGACCTCTCCTTCCTTTGCTTGCTCTAGGATTCATTAGTGAGGAGTCCATCTTCCGGTTTACACAATCATGGTTTGGCAGTTTACCCTTTGTGCTTCTAAAACGATCACTGACTCATTGGGCCGCCAGGCATTGTTTTGTACTTACACAGGTGTGGGAGGAGCCATTCTTCTTGTCTGACACCAATGCAGACTTTTTTAGCCGATTTTTTGTCATACACTAGAGCAGATCTTGAGGGACATTTACCTTGTATGCCAGCAGCAGAGACATAGATAATGTTCTTTCATAATTGGCACACAGGGTTCCCTTATCTTTACCTGACTTTAACCTAGACTCAGAGAATTTTCACTCTATCTGATAAACAAAAGAAGTGACATTTGTCCCAAACTTGGTAACGTCTTTCTATTTTTTGAAGAGCACAAGCTATTGAACTCTCTGTCCATGTCCGTCAGACATACAGATTGAAAGAGTGAGTCTCTGTTGAACAGCAGAACTTAACCAGGGACCTTTTCAGTCTATATTTTGTCCCCTTTGACTGAGGACAAGTATGGACTGAAGCAAGCTCTCTCCCCACCTGCAGCTAGTATAGACAAAAAGAACCCTTGCCCCTACTTCATACTTGACTGATGCTAACATTCTGAGAGGCGGCCATGTTTGTGGACTTTGGGAGCTGTTGTGTAACACTGGCAAAAATTGAGGGCTCTCCTCTCCCTGTGTGTCATGCACAACTGAGCTGCTCCATATTCACAAGAGCACAGAGTTTCCCTAGTTTGTTAGCACTAGCATGAAACAAGCCAGTGTCCTGCCCATCTTTGTCAAGAAAAGACTATATGTTCCCCTCTCTATCTGGCAGTGCCGTGCTAAGTCTATTGTTTCCAGCATGTAATGAAGATGGCCATTTACCGTTCAACAGAAGCTCAATCAATCAATCAATCAATCATATCATTTGTAAAGCGCACTACTCACCCGTGAGGGTCTCAAGGCGCTGGGGTGGGGAATGCTGCTGCTGCTCAAAGCTCACCATCTTGCTGGTGTGACAGATCCTCGTCGGTTTGACCAGGATTATTTTGGTGAAAGTGTTCCCGACTACCCGACAAGAGCAGTTTTGTCAAAAATGTAATGCTGAGCAGGTTGCTATGGTACAGCCACCCCTCAATACTAATTTGGTTTACAGAAACATAAACAAATTTGCATTATAGATAAGAGGCACTGCAATTTATTTCTGTAAATTTCCTCCCCTTAGCTTTTCTCTGTTTTCTACGACCTGTAGACGATAGCCAAAATGGGGATCCAGATATTGTCTATCTCCCAGCATTTCATCATCGATTGTTGACAGCGGCTCTTCCTCACTGCGAATGTACTTAGCCCAGTAATTAAAATCCCCATTTTGCCAAGTCGATGTTGTGAAAGAGATAAGATATGCATGGGGGCATATTTTTTCTCATTGTGCTCAGGTCACAGACTGTGATAAGGAGAACATAGCTCTTGGTCCCCTTCATCCACCGACCTACCTAGAGATACCTCCCAAGACCTCCACAGCGGGGCAGAGTGTGGGGGATCATGGAGCCCCGATCATGCCAAGATCCATTCATCACAAGTCAGTATCCTTGTTGCTTCTCAGTGCGTATGTGTGCGTGCGTGTGTGTGTTCGGTCCGTCTCTTGGGAATGTGTTTTTTTAATTTCGACAGATTGCTGACTCTGTGTTAAACCTGGAGTGTCTGTGTTATTCCGTAAGTCTAGTCAGGTGTTCATTTGAGAGAACTAAAGTACAAAAAAATATATACATAACTATAAATATATATATATTTAAAGTAGAAAATACACACCAATGAAAAACAATAGTCAACATTGCTGGAAACTCTGCCCCATTCTCCATCCAAGAAGGAAAATAGCAGCCTTCCCCTCACCGCTGGAAAAGTTTCAGTGTGGTTTCCTTCTGGTTTGTACAGGAGCGTGAGCAACAAAAAAAATCCAACTGAAAAACTGACAAAAAACTTTGTAAGATATTGTGCGTGTGATTCCTTGTAAAATATTTTCAAATGGTTTATTACAGAGGATCAGTTATTAAAAAATGTGCATATTTTCACTTCACAAGTCGTCTGTCTTTTCTAGCGCCAATGGGGTTCAAAACACACGCAGAATATCTCTTGGAAATGTGCCCAAGGGCGTTGGTTAACATCGGGATTTGAGGACTTCGAGTTCCAGAATGCACTTTGTTCATCCAAGACCAAACCAAAAATAAACTCAATGATTTTCCCAAAACTGCATTTAAACAGTTGTTTAAAGCAAACTGATATATTGTGCGATTTTGACTGCAAAAGAGAATTTTGGTGGAAAATACATGGTAATATTTTGTCAGCTAAAAAGCATTATTTGAGATCGTCTATATCATTGACCTGTTGTTTTTTTCTTTCTTCCCACGAATGCACAGCTTCCTGCTGGTAGTAGTATGCATCATTGGAACTTTTCAAAGATCAATGCCAATTTACAAAAAAAATTGCAAGCCTGAAGGGGTCAGGCCTTTAAAATGGTCAGCATCTTGAGGCTATTACTTGCGAACGCCCACTCAAAGCTTTAGTGAATGAGGGCCACAAGAGTGCTTGCCTGTTAATGTTTGTGATATTTTACTCTTGGCTTCTCTCCGCAGTGTCTTTTGGCAATTGTTTACATAATCAAAGACATTTAATATGGTGCAATTTTAGAGCTATGACATGGTGCCTCAATTTGGTGATCCCTGAATTATCCGGGACAAAGTACATTTTTGTGGAAGGTGTTTATAGGTCTACGTCCTGTGTTTTGTTGCCTCAATCCCACTTCCTCCAGCTAGACTTAGCTAAAAGGCTCATGTCCTGTTTCAGTTCTAATTTTAAAGTGTTCTTTGGTTGATTAATAGACAGGGTGATGGGACACTTGGGGGTGAAGGTGAGGGGCAGGAGCAATGGAGGTGCTGGGGTATGGAGCCCATTGGCCTAGTTAGCCATGTCCTGGTGAAGCCGCTGCATGCTGCTCTTAGAATTGCTCCTCGATTCTGACCAGCAGCCACCAAGGTAGTTATAAAGTGACACACTCCATCTCTGCCAGTAAACAACCAGGACTTCAGGAAAAAAGATGTAACAATTAGGTTGGGTAAGTAAGTGGAATGCCACACCATTGCTTAGTTTTGCCAATTGGTAAGGAGAAGATCACCGCAAACACAAGTTTGCCCCAGTAACGACAGGCCTATTTCCCTTTTACCGTATCCGGTGAAAAATATTAGAACGTTTTGGCAGCAAAACACTTTCTCGCTTCCTAGAAACCAATCACAGGCTGGAAGATGAGCAATTTGGCTTCCAACCGGGACATGGAACAGAAACTGCCCTACTGACAGTCATGGATGAACTTAGAATGTGCGCAAAGGGCAATCAGTTACACTGATCCTACTGAACATGTCTGCCACATTCGATACGGTCAACCACAAAACCCTCAAGAAAAGGCTTACTGCAATTGGGGTAGGTGGTACAGTAATATAGTGGCTCTAGTCATAACTGTCGGACAGGCAGCAGGCGGTGGCCTTACCCCCCTTGCAATCTAAATTTGGGAATATTAAGTAGGGTGTCCATCAGGGATCAGCAATTTGCCTTATATTGTTCAATATCTCAATCAATCAAAAAAACTTTATTTTGGCTTTTACAGCCATAAAAGCACATTTAATATTCACAACATATAACGATTAATATCAAGGGAAAAGATACAAAATCACCGGAGACACTTCAATGTAAACATGGGGAGATAGACAAGCCACTGTGGGAGAATAGAAAATGCATAATCGTCATTTGTGGGAAATTCATAAATTTAAAATAGTCATTAAGAGTATAATTTAGGCTAAAAGTGAATAAAAATAATAATAAAACACATCCAATAGACACTGAAAAGAAGCCCAAGATCAATATATCAAGCTGGAAGCAGTAACTTCTACCCCTCACAAAGATGTAGCTCCCAGTACCCCCCTCTCTATATTTTTGTTTTTGGAATAATAGAGCTAGTTGTTACTTGTAGCCAGATCAGACTTCAATAAATACCGTCTTTTCGACCACATTGCAAAAATAAATTTTGAGATTACAACAACATAGACTGGGTCATTATCAGATTTTAGGATTCTATAGAATTCCTGATAGTTCCTAATGCCCAGGTTTCTACATAGTTGTATAACCCATTTAAACCTGGCCTGTTTGTATGCCGGGCAGAAGAACATTATGTGGATATCTGTTTCTTCCTCTACTAGGCATTCAGGACATAGGCGATGCAGTACGCCCACCCACTTATTAGTTGTAGCATGAAGCGGGAGCGTCCCATATCTGAATTGCAAGAACAACTTCTTAGCTAAAGGCGGTTGTATTGAATCCAACACCTGCTCAAATTTATAGTGTGACTTACAATCCAAGAACCCACATGTTAGAGCCATAGGTTTGGCTACCTGTAAAATTCTGGTTAATTTATACTCCTTCAGCGCATTTGCCAGAGTTTTCTTAGAGATAGCCAAACAAGATTCTTCAGGTGCAGTCCATAGATCCTCCATTCCCACGGCACAGTAAGAATCTCTAACATAGGACAGCCAGGGTATACTACCCCCGGTGATGACATTACCACTTTTAGTTCCACCCTGTAATGACTCAACTCCGGGGTACTCCACAGCCATCGCCAATATAGCAATGGACGTGAGGAGATTATGTCCATAATGGGGAGAACATCTAAGTCCATTCTTGGGGGTACAAGGGGAGTACTTTTTGGGAGTGCCAAAATTTGTCTCATAAATTTTTTTTCAGTTATGGTGAGGGCATTCGAGGGACTGTGCCCCCATAATTCTGCCCCATATAAGGCGGCCGACCTTGCTTGTACTTTATAGATTTCTAGCGGAGGGCTTATAACCTTTAAAGCGCAGCTCTTCTGGACCTTTAAAATTCCCCCAATTGCCTGGGTTAGCCTCAAATTAGCCTTATTGATTTGAGGACCCCACTCCATGTTATCATTTAAGGAGAGGCCCAGATCATCATAAATATGGACCCTCTCTAAGGGCCTTCCATCCATCATTGGGTGCGGGCAATTTATGGAATTGGCATTGAAGACCATATATTTTGTTTTATTGATGTTTACTACAAGGTTTCCCCTAGTGCAGAACTGGCTAAATTCCTTTAGCACTCACTGCATCCCCATTGATGACTTGGAGAGGCGCAGGGTGTCATACCCAAACATTAGTGCGGGAAATTTACAGAGTCCTATCCTAGGGGAGTCAATATCCTTAACAATAAGTAGATCTTCTATTAACCCGTTGAGAAAGAGGGAAAAGAGGGTCGGCGCGAGGACGCAACCCTGCCTCACCCCCTTACCAACGGGAAAGGGAGCCGGTAGTTGCCCATTTTTACCATACCTTACTCTAGCAAATGTTCCCTCGTGGAGGCGTTTGAGCTTGAAACAAAGGTAGGGTGGAGCACCCATGTCCAGCAGGATACCCCACAGCTGTTCATGATCCACCATGTCAAACGCAGATTTAAAACGCACGAATGTAAGGTACAGGCTCCCACCTTCCAGCACTACATGCTTCCAGTATATCACCTGGAGCCTAAAGAGCTGATCTACAGTTGAAGTTTTGACTCTGAAACCTGCTTACAACGGGGTTAGAACATCGTGGTCTTCCATCCAGTCCTGCAGTCTCCCTAGTAACACCCTTGCAAAAATAATTGTGGCACATCAATAAGGCTAATTGGCCTATAATTAGCAGTTTCAGCGGGGGGCCCTTTTTGATAAATAGGGATGATCTCTGCTCCAGCCCACGTTAGTGGAGCTGGGAGGCCATGAAGAATTGCATTGAAAAGTAATTGTAGATATGGAGCCCAAACTGCCTGTTCGTTTTTATACAGATCCCCAGGGATTCTATCTAATCCTGGTGCTTTGTTAGGTAGTAGCTTGGCTAGATCAGATAGTACCTCAGGCGAAGTACATGGGGGAATGTCCCAAACGGGATCAGGGATAGAAAAGCACACCATGGTCTCAGGTCTGATAGACGGACTTGAGTATAGCTGCTTAAAATATAGGTGCCAGGCATCCTCGCTAATATTTGGCTTGATAGTAATCCTGCCCTCGGTTTTTACTGTGTTGACCAAATTCCAAAAGGCTCTAGTGTCTTTTGCATCCAAGGCAGACTTTATAGCCTGTCATCTATCGGTTTCCCATTCAGATTTAGCTTTTAAAAGGGTTTTCTTAAAAACAGCCCTAGCTTCCCTGATAGACAAACTGTCGCCCCCCCTTGAGGGATGATAGGAGAGCTTGTTTTGCTTCCTTATTTGCTTCCTTACAGTCCCTATTATACCAGGGGTTTTTATCGCTAACATGTTTGATCTTAGCGGGGCTGCTGATATAGAAAAAATCCACCAGGGTAGAAACCATATCCTGGTGGATTTTCCCCAGACCATTTTCAGAACCTAATTTAGTAAAAGTACCAGATATAAGGCTTGACTTTTCCAAGAAAGGAATAATACTATTATACATGTTTGCAATTTTTTCCGGGGATTGGTTTAATGTAGCCCAATGGATGCGTTTCCCTCCTTCAGCGACAACTAGATTATCACAGAGGGGGTTTTTACACCCTCAATCTATTTGCCTCAGAGGAAAGTCTAGTGATGCGACCATAGGGTTATGGTCACTTTCAATACGCGTGTTAACACTTAACTCTGCCACTTTGTGCCAGATCTCTACACTAGATAGAAGATAGTCAATTACTGAGGACTGTCCCAATCTTTCAAAGGTGGGATGGGCTGGATTATCACCCGGAAACGGTCCATTACAGGCCCTCAGGGAAAAAGTTAGGGTAAGAGATATTAGTTGAAGGACAAGTGGGGTCCACTCCCTAATCGGGTATGTATTAGGCACAGAAATTATTCAAGATGCGTCCTCTTCACTGGTAATAGGATTCAGAAGACCAGTGAGAGGTTCAAAGTGGCAATTAAAATCCCCGCCAATTAAAAAGAACACATTCCCCGAGAGTGAGTTAAGGAGGCTAACCAGGCAATCTAACGACGGGGAAGTCCCACCATGCTGAACTGGCTGAGAATAGACGTTAATAATAGCTAGTTTCGGTAGGTTCCTATGAGACAGAAGAATGCAAATAATATCAGGTGAGTGGGTTTCCACTCTCTTTACCTTGCATCCTAAGTGGGAACCCACCCATATGCATAGCCGCCCCCCCCCCCCCATGGTCTACCCCTGGGGCCCTTTTCTGCTGCTTCGCAGTACGCCACAAACCCCACTCTATACGACGGGCTGATGGCCCAAGTTTCTTGGAAAAGGCAGATCTCGTGGGAGTCGACATAATCTCCCCAATCGGGCAGGTCTAATTTAGCCGCGAGACCCGCAATATTCCAGGACAAGATTCTAGGCCCACCAGCTCGTACTTCCAACCCACTACCAGCTAATACCTCCAAATCTCGTCTATCTGACATTCCTAGAGATTCAGTACAATTACAAGGTATGGCTGGTTCTTGGGGGTGAGAGGCAACATCAGAAAATACAGGGCTTATTTCAATAGGAGTCTTTGGATTCAGTGGCTCCTCAACTATATTGACTAAACTTGTTGTGCCACTTACGATGGAAGCTACTGCGTCGTCAAGAAAAGAGTGTTGGCTAGTTACCCCCGCCCCCTAGCTTTGTCAAACGGATGCTTAATCGTTGTCATAGAGCGGGGATCACTGGGTAGCTGTCAAACCACTAGATCTAGTACGCTAAATCTGTTACTGAGTGGGATACTTTGTGATAATGCTATACTCTCCATCCCTCCTCTATAGCTCTGCATAGCATGCTGGCCGCTCCTTCCCCTTCTCATTCCATAATTGCCAAGGTTAGCCATATGGATTGGGGGAGTATAGAAATAGCTTAGGTCCAAAGTCTGAATGGTAGAACTCCTATTTGTATAGAGACCAGCACAAACGTGTTCCACCACATTGCTATCCTTAAAATGAATGACAATACAGTCCCCAGCTACATTTTTGTACCTGCAACCTACCCAACTCACTCTAAGGGCAAACAAAATTTGACATAGTACATTAGGTGGGAGAGGTCTATTATTATTCAACCAATGGATTGTTTTGTTCTTAAGTTCGATATAGGATTCACCTCTACCAGGTTCCAATTCTGGAACCCCAGCCAAAACAACAACATATGGTGAACAATCAGGAGGTAGATCTAAATGAGGGAGAACATTCTTTTTGTCAACATAATTCCCCTTGGTATCTACAATCAGTTTTTGCGTCTGGCCCTCTCCCAGGAGTTGTTGAGCTTCTCTTTGACCTTGATTGCAGGCTTTATTTCGGTGTAACTCTAGGCTGGCTTTGGTACTTGCGTTTAGTACTTCACTTCTACTTGTTGTTAGGTCCATTGTTCTTAAAGGAACGTTGTGACTGGATGAGGGGTTGGTAGCAGGGAGTCCCCGTGGTCCATTCTTCATTGGTTCATACGCTTGGCCACAGTTCACCAGATTTTCCCTAATGCATCCCAGACTCGACAGCGTACGTTCTTCAAATGTTTCCAGCCTATTCTCTATTAGGGATAGTCTCTCTAATAGAGGCTGCAAGGATGATGATATGAGGCCACCCACCTGTGACCAAAAGCACTCATCCAGCTGGGGCAGTGTTCCCGCAGGATCAGCCACATTCACACGGTTTTTAACAGGTATCATCTCTGGGGGCCCTTCAATAATTGAGGACTCTGGATTTGCCAGATCACTGGTCTTATTTAATCTTGGAATCTTTGGCTTTTTCACCCTCTGGGGAGCTCCTCCTCTCTTCCTCTTTGCGACCGCCCCCTGCATGTGCGCCGTGGGTTGTAGAGGGACTGTGGGGGCTACCATATGGCTTTCAGGCATACCACTGTTTGTGGTTAGCAATGAGTTATGTCTAGTCGACATAGGGTGGGAAGATTCTCTGACCTCAGGTATAATGCCATGATCTTGAGTTGGTTGAGTGTGGCTAAGGATCTGGGACCCAGAAACGAGAGCAGTTTGTAAGCGTCGTTCCGGTGTGCATGCGTTCGCCATGCCCCCTAATGACAATCGTTTCGCAAAAACGAGATCCAATGAAAGGCGGCGCTCTGTAATGGCTATCTCGTGTGCCAGAACAGACGTAGCTCTCGTTATGAATTGGTCAAGAGTCCCTGCTACATAGCCAACCACTGTAGCTTTCTTCCCCTTTCCTTCGCGGCCAGGCATTGCTTAGTCAGTGAAACAAAATGTCAAATAATAGCGATGAGTATGTACTTATGAAGCTCGGGGCCAAAGTTCTAGTTGTGGGGGCGTTATAGGGGGAGCCCGGCCCGGTCTCCTCCGGTTTCCAATGGGCTCAAACGGGCCCGCGCACTTCTCGCAAAGCGGGTGCCGCGAGGAGTGATGTAGCGGCTGTGGGCGGGCCTCTTGCCGCACAGGTGGCAGCAATCCCAGGGGCTCCTGAAACGTTGAGTCCCAGCAAAGGCAGAAAGCACCCAAACAGAGTCTTCTCTGACGAAGCGGCACCCGCAAAGCGGGTGCCGCGAGGAGTGATATAGTGGCTGTGGGCGGGCCTCTCGCGGCACAGATGGCGGCAATCCCAGGGGCTCCTGGAAGGTCGAGTCCCAACAAAGGCAGAAAGCACCCAAACAGAGTCTTCTCCGACAAAGCGACACCCGCGGGTGCCGTGAGGAGTGATGAAGCGGCTGTGGGTGGGCCTCTCGCGGCACAGGTGGTGGCAATCCCAGGGGCTCCTGGAACGTTGAGTCCCAACAAAGGCAGAAAGCACCCAAACAGATTCTTCTCCGACGAAGCAGCACTCAATATCTATATGAACCCACTGATTTCAATCGTCAAGTCATACAAAGTTAACTATGCGGACAACACTCAACTTATCCTGTCACCGGAAGGGAATCAATCAATGCCACTCGACAGCTTCCATGAGTGCATGCAAAGGACTGCAGGATAGCTTAAAGATAAGTCCCTGCAGTTTAACAGTGGCAAAATAGAGATCCTCTGCTACATGTCAACAACATTTCCCTTCCCCCTCCTGGCAAATATTTGGCCTAACCGTACAGATAAGCCACTGATACCCTCAGGGATAGTCTGTAATCTGGGTGTAGTTTTCAACAAAAAACTTAGTCTAGAAACCCAGTTGAATAAAAGAGCTGGGACCTGCTTTTCTCTCATCAAAGCACCATGAAAAATACTTCCAATGCTACTTATTTCAGCCAGAGCACTAGTAGTAAGAAGTGTCATCCTGAGCTGATTAGATTACTGTAATGCTCTGCCACTAGGTGCCCCAAACTTCCTGATTAAGAGACAGCAGAGAGACCAGACAATGGCTGCAAAACTAGCCCTATAGAGACCACGCAGATCAATGGCTTCCATTTCTCTATGGGAGCTACATTGACTCACGCTGACGCAGAGGATGCAGTTTAAATCGCTCTGTATTAAGTTTAAGGCACTACATGGTCTTAGGCCTAACCTGCTGCAAAACAAATTCAAATGTTATGTCCCGACCAGAAGCCTTCACTCGTCATCAGCCAACCTCATAAGCAGATCCAGGTTTAGAACAAGTAGATTTGGAGGAAGAGCTTTTAGCACCGAAGCAGCACAAATCTGGAATGAGCTCCCTTCAACCCCAAGACAGACAAAAGATCTATTACAGTTCAGAAAGAGGCTCAAAGCATGGCTCTTTCCAAAGGAGTAACTCAGACCGTCTGATGACATCCGTCTAGGAACATGTGTCAATAGTGGTACTTACGTAATACAGTGACAGGATACCCGTGGGGTGATAGAGCGCTTTATAAATAGATATAACATAACATAACAACAGGTCTGATAAATCAAAGGAACTTTTTGCAGCATGGCAGTAGAGGGCTGAAGAAGCTGAAATGTCTTATAGTGGGTAGAACGGGTCTACAATAACATAAATTCCTTACTCTGGTAGGGTGACTGATACAGACATTTTGCTTCCGGCAACTAATGCAGTAAAGTACATACAGACAAATTGAGGCATGGCAAAACAGACCCAATGCAAGGCTGTCAGCCACGTTCCTGATGGTTTGTAACGGGGCTAGGAGGTATTTCGGCAGTCTCAAATTCAATGAATACCCATAGTCGGGGCAGGAGGAGAGAAATGCTTCAAACTAATTGAGAGTGTGGAGTTGTGGGTAAAAAGGGAAGGACATTTTCTGGGGCATTTCCAAAATAATAAGCCGGTAGAGATTAGCCTTACTACCCATAGAGGTTTTTAGCCATGAACAAAATGGAAAATTGCCCAGGACCCACTGTTTTAGTTCCCCCACACCTCACTACTCTCGCCCGTTCCGTACCTGTCTAGGCACATGCCTGTCTGAGAATACCATTTTAAGGTCTTTTCATACACCTGCCTGAGCCTGCCATATTCCTTCAAGGGGCCACTCGGTTAGGGGCTTGTCAAATGATTGCATGGCCTTCAAATATTGAGTAAACACAAATATTTTAAATGCATTTTTTATAAAAAGTAGAATAGAAAAGTGTGGTGGGCGTAAGCCACTGAACAAGGTTTTTGCAAAAAAAGCTTATGCTTATGTTTTGCTGACCCAGTTCAATGTTCGCAAAAATATCTTCAATGATCACCAATAAAACATATACTGCCAGATTCATGAAAGGGCCGTTTTGCGAGTCTTTAATAGCGATTCATAAGGAATCGCTATTAAGGACTTGCAAAACGGGATTCATGTAGGAATTGCTAAATAAATTGCGATTCCTACACATTCCTTATTTGCGATTAGCAAATTGCTAATCGTAAATAAGGAATAACTCCCCATTCATTCCTATGGGCCTAAAGGCCCATAGGAATGAATGGGGAGTTATTCCTTATTTGCGATTAGCAATTTGCTAATCGCAAATAAGGATGCGATTTCAAGGGTGC
This sequence comes from Lissotriton helveticus, assembly GCF_964261635.1. Taxonomy (NCBI): domain Eukaryota; kingdom Metazoa; phylum Chordata; class Amphibia; order Caudata; family Salamandridae; genus Lissotriton; species Lissotriton helveticus. The sequence continues at coordinate 996,711,157 of NC_136070.1, forward strand.
AGGGGTGTCCAAAGGACACCCTGTAGCACCCCTGAAATGTGAATTTACACTGATGTTGTGCACACACACGTCCAAAGGACATGTGTGTGTGTAACATGCAACTTAGAAAAATGCATTAAAATGCATTTTTCTAAGTTTTCGCTATTTACCACGAGGTTTGACTTCGTGGTAAATAGCGGTCCTAAATTGGGAATTCGCTATTTTTAAATGTTTCATGAATAGCATTTAAGGAATCTCTAATAGAGATTCATTAAACGCTAATCATTGCATATTTGCGAAATCTTTATTAGCGATTTTTGCATTTGGGATGATGAATCCCAAATGCAAAAATTGCACTCGCAAAGGGCGCTTTATAAATAGATATAACATAACATAACAACAGGTCTGATAAATCAAAGGAACTTTTTGCAGCATGGCAGTAGAGGGCTGAAGAAGCTGAAATGTCTTATAGTGGGTAGAACGGGTCTACAATAACATAAATTCCTTACTCTGGTAGGGTGACTGATACAGACATTTTGCTTCCGGCAACTAATGCAGTAAAGTACATACAGACAAATTGAGGCATGGCAAAACAGACCCAATGCAAGGCTGTCAGCCACGTTCCTGATGGTTTGTAACGGGGCTAGGAGGTATTTCGGCAGTCTCAAATTCAATGAATACCCATAGTCGGGGCAGGAGGAGAGAAATGCTTCAAACTAATTGAGAGTGTGGAGTTGTGGGTAAAAAGGGAAGGACATTTTCTGGGGCATTTCCAAAATAATAAGCCGGTAGAGATTAGCCTTACTACCCATAGAGGTTTTTAGCCATGAACAAAATGGAAAATTGCCCAGGACCCACTGTTTTAGTTCCCCCACACCTCACTACTCTCGCCCGTTCCGTACCTGTCTAGGCACATGCCTGTCTGAGAATACCATTTTAAGGTCTTTTCATACACCTGCCTGAGCCTGCCATATTCCTTCAAGGGGCAACTCGGTTAGGGGCTTGTCAAATGATTGCATGGCCTTGAAATATTGAGTAAACACAAATATTTTAAATGCAATTTTTATAAAAAGTAGAATAGAAAAGTGTGGTGGGCGTAAGCCACTGAACAAGGTTTTTGCAAAAAAAGCTTATGCTTATGTTTTGCTGACCCAGTTCAATGTTCGCAAAAATATCTTCAATGATCACCAATAAAACATATACTGCCAGATTCATGAAAGGGCCGTTTTGCGAGTCTTTAATAGCGATTCATAAGGAATCGCTATTAAGGACTTGCAAAACGGGATTCATGTAGGAATTGCTAAATAAATTGCGATTCCTACACATTCCTTATTTGCGATTAGCAAATTGCTAATCGCAAATAAGGAATAACTCCCCATTCATTCCTATGGGCCTAAAGGCCCATAGGAATGAATGGGGAGTTATTCCTTATTTGCGATTAGCAATTTGCTAATCGCAAATAAGGATGCGATTTCAAGGGTGCAGGGGTGTCCAAAGGACACCCTGTAGCACCCCTGAAATGTGAATTTACACTGATGTTGTGCACACACACGTCCAAAGGACATGTGTGTGTGTAACATGCAACTTAGAAAAATGCATTAAAAAGCATTTTTCTAAGTTTTCGCTATTTACCACGAGGTTTGACTTCGTGGTAAATAGCGGTCCTAAATTGGGAATTCGCTATTTTTAAATGTTTCATGAATAGCATTTGAGGAATCTCTAATAGAGATTCCTTAAATGCTAATCATTGCATATTTGCGAAATCTTTATTAGCGATTTTTGCATTTGGGATGATGAATCCCAAATGCAAAAATTGCACTCGCAAAGGGCCATATTCTCAGAATCTGGCCCTTTTGCGAGCGCATTTCGCTTGATGAATCTGGCTGATATTCTCATAGAATGACTTAAAATAATTTAATAGTAAGAACTGCTGTTTTCAGAACTTAGAAATTGTGTCTTGAAGGACTAAATTAAGAACAAGATATTATTGATAGTTTATGAGGAAGGTATTTCACCACTTTTTCAAAGGTATTTCACCACTTTTTCAAAGCAATAACACTAGGAAGCAACAACGTTTTCACTAAATACAGGAATCACGTTAATGCATATTAATTATTCGTTGTGACTTATAGAACACACACCTTTGAGAGGTGCATATTTATATGCAGTATTTGTTTACAGTGGCTCGTAAGCTTTTTGTTGCTAGTGCTCTTGAACAAGAATAACTGTGCAAGGTGCACTGCTATTTCCTAACATGTTGCTGTATTAAATAATTGTCTTACTGCAATGAGACTCAAACTCTAGTGCAATCCTCTGAGCAGCCTGAATGTAAATGAAAAGCACATCTACGCTGTTCTGCTTTTTCAAACACTAGTTTTTGAAGAGACGCTTTCCCTTCTGCTGTAGTACTTGCTTTGGGCTTGCTCGGTTTCGTACTGCACTTTATTCATTTGAGGGCAGATGTATCAAACGATTTTTTTGTCGCAAACGCTGCGATTCGCAAAATAGCAGAGTTTGAGCCTAAAAAAATCGGAAAATGCAATGTATTATTGAGATCGCATCGCAAAATTAAGGAATCCAAAATTTGCGATTCCTTAACTTTGAATCAGCATTTAAGGAATCACAAATTGCGATTCCTTAAATGCTATGTATGAAGCCCCCAAGTTGTGCAATTCCTAATTAAGAAATCGCAAATTACCACCAACGTGAGGTTGGTGGTAATTTGCGATTTCTTTCACAAATGCACTTTTTGCCATTTGTGAGGTGCCATGTGGTGCACATACATGCCATATACGCACACATGTAAATTTCAGGGGTGCATCAGGGTGTCCTTATGACACCCTTGCTCCCTTGAAATTATATTCAATTTGCGATTCGCAAATTGAGAATCACAAATTGAGAATAACTTCCCATTCATTCCTATGGGCCTCCTGGCCCATAGAAATGAATAGGAAATTATTCCTTAATTGTGAATTCGCAATTTGCTATTCGCAAATAAGGAATATTAAGAAATCGCTAAAAAATGGCGATTTTTTAGATACATACCATTTTGCAATTCTCAAATAGCGATTCTCAAAAAATCGCTATTTGAGAATCGCAAATAGGTATTTTGATACATCTGCCCCTTGGTGAGTGGTAGGCGCTATTACTTATTTTCAGAGCAGTTCTCTGTGCTATGCAGTAGCCAGCCCCCAAAAAGATCCCAATTTGGAAGGTATCCTAAAAGGCTCAGAACGAGCGAGTGAACGGAGGGAGCTAGCCAGCTCTCTAGAGCACAAGATTTGTGGCGTTGTTCGCACATTATGGAAACTTTTAAACCAACGAGGCCAAATGGGGCATTTTACAGTTCAGTTCGGTGAGATATGACATAAAGATCCAATTCTGGAAATGTTTGTATGAAGTAATTTAACCCATCACCAGCTGTGTGCCGAAGCTGACCTTTCGCTGGAAGGTTGGCTGCAGTCATTATTTACCAAAAGAGATTTGAAAAAAATGTGGCAACATTGAACATTTTACAGCAATAGTTTAAAATGAATTGGCAAAAAGTGGCATTCTTTCCAAAGACAGTTTTGAAATGATACTTCTTCAACTGTCTAATACTTTTATGGAGTTTCAGACCATTTACTTCCTCCCCATTGGTTACTAGCCAGCCCCTTTCCCAATTCCCTCCATGTATCAACCTCCTCTATCTTATCAATTTCTCAGTTCCACTCATCTCCATTTTCCAAGCCTGTTTCTTGCTTTAATTTCTTCATCTCTTTGCGTGTATCACTCGCAAACTAGTATTCCTCTTCCACCTCTCACCCTTTCCTGTGCTAAACCTACCCTCCTCTTTTCTTCTTTCTTCGTTTCTTGTGACCTCAGCCTTCTCCTGCCTCAATTTTTTCAGTTATTCTTTTTGCTTTTCCGTGTTCTTCCATTTTTCTGAATTTTTGTCTCCACCTGTTTTACTACCATCCTCTTTCCCTATTTGTTCATTCTATCTGCATTTTTATACCCAATTTGCATGTTATTTATTTCTTTTTATCTGGTTATTATATTCTCTTTCTTCCTGCCTTGGTCCTTTCTTTTTTCTTGCTTTTTCTTTTATTCCTTCTTATTTGTCTGTCTTCTATTCTGGTTTTCCCAACTCAAAATTTCTTTCCCTGCAGCTCATTTTATCTTGCTTTCACCTTCCTCTTTCTTTCCTTTCTTTAGTGCCATATTTATTTTTCCTTCCTTCAGCTTTTTTCCCGCTTTCATTTCCTACTTACTTCTATTTAGCCCCTTTCACCCTTCTAGTAGCTTGCAACTGAACTGTCAGACTTAATTTAGAAGCAATGTGCAAATTATTTGTGCAAACCTTCAAGCAATACCACTGTGAAAACACACCACAAAAAGATCCTAAACCAGTTTAGTACAATGGAGCAGAACTTAATAAATAAAACAAGCCTAAATCGACAAAAATCCAATCGGTAGGACCAGAATTATGAATTTTGTAAAGATTTTAGTAAAAATAGCTCCAAAAGCACAAAGTGCCAAATCAGGATATCTGTTCGTGCTGGACAGGTTCTATCACACTTTCAGGCCAACCGCGAGGGAGGGCAGATTAGATACAGTCACTAGGTTAGTCCTGCTGAGGTTTCAAATCTGTGCCAAGAGTCCTGTTCGCGTAGGAGAAGGCCACGATGAGCAGAGTGTTGTTAGAGGTTGTCAGAGTAGTGCTAAGAGCCGTCCAGCATCGCGGGCAGGCGTTGCTGGAGCGTTGCTTTGGTGGTCCCCACGAGCAGTTGATGCTGGAGCATGAAGGGTCTGGCTGATGGAATTTCATGCTAGATAACAATGGGAATGGCAAGGGCTTGTGTGAAAGGGGCCGTTTGCGGTCGTAAAGGACCTGAGGGGGACCACTTGGGGTTTTGGAACTCACTGTAGCTGGATCTTGGGCTGGTGCAGGATGTTGGGTAGCCTTTCAAGTCCCTGAGGCTCAGATCAGGTGGCCAACAGACTAGCCCTTGGAGTCACTCTGGGAGCTCTGGTTTAAAGGTGAAGTGACAGGTCCAGTTCTTCCTCCCCATGCAAGAGAGCAGCAGGTCATCGCAGCAAGGCAGCAGTTCCTTCAGAGCAGCAGCCCATCAGAGTGACAGCCCTTTCAGCAGCACATCAGTCCTTTTTCCTGGCAGAGTATCTATAGGTTCAGAAGTGTACTGAGGAGTAGGTGTCAGAGGTCCAGTATGTATACTCAATTGTGCCTTTGAAGTGGGGGAGAAGTTTCTAGAGGTTTCCCTTTCAAGTCCTCAGGCATCCTGTCTCCCCTGTCCTGCCTCCACTCTAACCACAGGGGCTGTGCAGCCCTTTGTGTGGTGGCAGGACACAGCCTAATCAAGTTTAATTGGGGCTGTACCCAGTTCCTTCTTCCCATCCTCCCAGTGATGGCCCAAACAGGCACACCTAAGCTCCCTATTGTGTGTGGCTGTCTAGGAGGAATACACAAAGCTCAACTGTCAGCTACACCCTGTCATGTGACCCGTGGCTGCTGGTGACATTTGATAGTGTTGGGAAGTAAAAGTTGGAGGATGAGTGGCATGAAGTGAGCAAACCCGACCATCAATTGGGAGTTTCAAAGGATTCTCCCCCTGGAAAAAGTTTAAAAAAAGAAAGAGCAATTAGTGCATTGTAAAGCAAATGTAAGAATGCACAAAGGTTTATAAAGCAATTGTGAAAATGTAGACTTGAAATATTCAAACATGAATAAATGTTCTATAACTTACTGAATTAAAATTGATCAACAGTTACTGTAGTTTGCCAATTGTACGGTGAGCAGGATTTTTAATGATCTTGCTTGCATACAAGGTTGTCTCTGCACTGCATCTGGTTGGTAAAGCTGAAAATCTTCCTGCCATAATGTTTATCTTATAACAAGCATTGGTATTGTAAAATTAAAATGTAAATTATGTTTTGATAAAAAATGGCAACATGCTGCACTTAACATTTCCATGATACCAAGCCACAATCTATCATCTACAGCTACCCGGTTCTTGCCATGCACAGCCTGACGTGAGTCGAACTCTCTGAACCTTATGTGCAGCCTTCAAAGGTTGAGCAGGCATTTATTTTAATTGTAAATATAATGGGTAGTCCATTCAGATAATCAGTTTGAATCAGTGCAGACTTTTTAAACTCGAGCAGTCCTGCTCTTACGGGTGCCTAGCAAAAATAAAACAGCCACTTTTCAAATTTCATGCAAGTTTGTGAGGTTCTTTGTTAATTTAGAGTGCTAAGCGACATTGAAAATTGAGCCGCACTTACTCACAGCGCTTCACATTTCAAACAGGCACTTCTTAAAATAAGGAAGAAATCGTGAAGGGCAGTGTGCATGTGCCAGTGCCTTAGACACTTGGGGGCATATTATCAAGCACTGCGGTAACATTATCGCCACTTTAGCGGCAGAAAACTGCCGCTAAAACGGCGATAATGAGGTTGATAATACGCCGTAGAGAATTCCCATAGAAGCCCATGTTCACACCAGAACATGGGCTTCTATGGGAATTCACAAGGGCGTATTATCAAGCCCATTATCGCCGTTTTAGCGGAAATTTTCTGCCGATAATGTTAACGCTCTTTCTTGATAATATGCCCCTTGGTTCTTGCCACCGCCACACACAGTGTGAAGCATGTGACTGAGTCACAGATGACGCAGAGCTCTCATATTTGTGTACCACGCATGTAGCCTTCAATGCACAGAGCAGACGTTAATTTTAATTGAAATAATAGTTCCTACCATTGACTCAATATAATCTTTTGAGTCAAGGCAGATTTTTTTTAAAAATTTGGGCAGCAATGCATTTACGGGTACCTAGCACAGATAACACAGTCACGTTTCATGCCAGACATTCCAAATTAAAAACGGTTTATTATTGTAGAGCCATAATTTGACCCTGCATTTACCTTCACTCATGTTTGCAAAGGCATCTACTAAATGCATGCTTTTTAAAAAGTGACTCGCTATACGAATGTATTTGCTTAGTCAGGAAATAAGTTACACATGTATTTTTCGATCGGATTCTTCAAATACTTGTTGATCAATAAACCGGCTTGTAATTGATGTTTACTCTACCACAGTACAGTTAAACACTAAGGAGCTTATTATGATTGAAGAACCGGGTTATTTAAGACCCGGCGGCGCCAGGGGCACACCCAAAGTCTTCGGGTATCACCTGTCTTAGAACACAGAGACACGGAAACTTCTTGGTGGCGTCAAATATCGAGTTTATTGGCTGCAGCCAGTAACAGATGACCTAGAAGTCAACACGGTATGAGTTCTCAGGAGACTGCTCAATTTTACAAAGCAAGTCATCCCTTTTATGCCAAAAATCACATTCCAGACAAATACCTTACATTTACAAACTGTCCAATCACATGTACCCACACCAGAGGTATCGCATGACGGTAAAACCCACTTTTCAGTTGCCCAGCCCATGATCAATCATTGGTCAAACCCAACATTCTTCTTCAGACAGGTCGAACGAACCCATAATAAAAACGGGCACATCCCCATCGTAAATAGACCATAAAGAAAGGAGCGTAAACAGGTGAGAGTAGGATAAGGCATATTTGTGTGCAATAAAGTTTTACGATGTCCTGTGCTTTGCTCCTCAATCTTGGTCAGCTACTGGGAAAGGAACTGGCCTAACAAGTTTGGCTTCAGGCAAGAGGGTCAGTTCGCTCAGGTCATTCAGGAGTCAGCTAAAGTGTACATGTGCTAAAGACTCGTTCGGCCGTAGTCATCGGCCTATGTGAGGGCAACCACAAAATGGCTGCCATACACAAAATGGAACCCAGGGGTTCAGAACGAAATCCCTAAATACGTAGTGAATCCATCGGTCTAATCATGACGAAAACACTCATACTTGTCGCACTAACTAGTTACGGTTCGCTAATATCAAATTCGTAACGAAACCATGACCTTTATGAAACGGGTTCAGAATTCACGGAACCTCAGACCCTCCTTTTGCCCTTACATAGGCAATAACCTACACTCACTTCAATCTGAGTCCAGGTCTATATTCATCAGATCATCAAGATGTTGCTGGAGCATAATCCTATTACTTAGTACCTCTCTTGGGACAGGTCTCCTTGCACACGTAGTAGCACAGAGGCCACATTTAGCAGGAGCGCACTGCACACAAAGACAGAACAGGAAAAGAATCGCTAAAGCCATCCCAATGATCATCAGAATCTTCCATCCCCAGGTCAATAACAGTTCCCAGAACCATCCAATCAACGACCAATCTCCTTTATCCACATGTATAGACTCAGAGATCTTATGTAATTTGGAAATGGCCTGGTATACCGTAGGAGCATTGTCTGGTATGAAAACGCAGCAGCTCGATTGGATCACTTTACATACCCCTCCTCGATCTGCAAGTATGACATCTAATGCAACTCTATTCTGGAGAGTCATAAGGCGATCCGACTGGAGCTCAGCAGTCAAGTTACTAAGGTCACCGGCAGTTTCAACTACGGTGGACTCAGCCACTCTCGTCGATTGCCGTATGTTCCTGCTGTTAACCATAGGTCCCCAAAACGGCAGAAAACCCTTCAAGAAATCTCCTAATTCTTGTCTTGCAGTATCTTCCTTACTGAAGACACCTCTAACAACTCTCGTCTTGTGGTAATCTGCCGCAGCTGTATATGTAGGAGGCAACAGGAATGAAACAAAACATGTGCCCGAGAAATCAGGGGGCAACCATGTGTACACTCTATCGTAACAGACAAAACAGGTACCCTTAGCTGTTAGAAACAATGGGGAAGTCTGGGACGCAAAAACATACGTCTCAGTGCAGATACTCTTCCCTAACTGAGCTCTCGGATTCTTGCCATTACCTTGCAGACAAAGATGACCCTGATGGGGTACGATCCAAATCGAAGAGGATCTTTTCGCTCGCTGGTTCTCACTCAGACTGACTCCATATCCAGTCACGTTCCATCCAATATACGCTAGTGTCTCATCTCCCGGGATTGTCTCATAGGAACCAACTCCTCTAATCATATCGACTATTCCCTTAACTAGAGCACTATTCTTTGGATTGTCTTTCACAGAACGTAGAGGATAGACTTCACGAGCATAGATGAACATCGTTCTGTATGCCCACACAGAACCATTATAGCTAGCTGAATGGCAGGACCAGATAAGGAATACCTTTATCAGTAGTATGAGGCATAAGGGCACACACCCAACAGTTAGTCGTGTTCACTACTAGCTGGTGTTGGTGCAGAAGCTGAACAAAGGAGTTATTAACGAATTCCAATCTTCTAACGGATTCATGTTCAGGCAAAGGATGAAAAGAATGCGAAGAAACAGTAGAAGAAGATATGGGTTGTGTAGTGGGTGCAAACGTCACTTGAAAAGAGAATATAATATATCCCATCAAAAACATCATCAAGCTAAGTAACATAAAAAGACATAATATTAGGAAACACTTTTTACTCATAATTCGACACATTTTGCTCTTAAAACTCATTTCTTCAACAGGTCTCTCCATCTCGAAAAACTCCATCCTCTAACCGTGCTGTTCGCGGCGGTTGGTTCTTCCTGTGCTAAGGAATGCGTCTGTCAGTCCAGGGAACGCCCTAGGACCAACCAGAACCTCGACCTTGTGCCTTCGGCTTGCACTCCCAAGTCTTTACACCGCGACCTTACAGCTGAACCCGGATGGCGGTTCGAAAAAAAACAAAATCGGTCAAAACAGTTTCTCATTGGGAGAGCTGAATTTTCAAAAGTAGCAAAAAAAAAGAATTTTTACTTTATTAGTCCCACGACTCTTGGCCGCAAATTATAACGGCCTTTACCAGGCAATGTCTGATCACGAAACAACAGTTCAGGCTCCGTAGTGTCTAATCTTTGAGACACAGGCACAGCTTCTTGAAGGACATCGTCATTTTCTTTCTCGGAGCCTCTCCACACCAACTCAGCGTTGCTAAACAGTGCAAATTTCGGCACCCTTTCAGTCTCTGAATCTGCAATACCTTCACGGACCCACTGGTCGTACGGCAGAGGCAACGGCGCCCTCTTACAATGTACGCCGTGGATCCAGTTATTTTTCCCGAAAACTTTCACTGAGGTCCTCGTAGATAGCAGGACTTGGTGTGGGCCGGTCCAGCGGGCCTGATCATTCTTGGTTCGCTGAAAGTTCCTTACTAAAATCCAGTCACCAGGATTGAGGGTGTGACCTGGATCCACAGAAGCTGGCAGCAATTTATCATGAACCTGTTGATGTAAGACACGCAATTTAGCCGTCAAATCATACAGATAGTCAAGCAATACAGGGTGTTCAATCTCGCTGAATTTTGTCAGACTCGGCACTCCCCAAATATTTGCCGGATGGCCAAAAACTATCTCATAGGGACTAAGGCCTATCCGGGAATGCACTGTCGTTCTAGTCGACAAAAGTGCCAACGGTAAAGCATCGGGCCATTGGAGACCAGTGCTCGCTTGAATCTTAGCCAGCTTTAACTTTAACGTGCCATTATAGCACTCAACTAAACCAGCTGATTGGGGATGATTCGCAGCATGGAATTTCTGTCGGATTCCTAAACAATCACACACTCTCTTCATCACTTGACCCACAAATTCACTCCCATTGTCACTCCAGACCATCTCGGCAAACCATACCTAGGGAAAAACTCCTTAACAAGGGCTTTAGCTGTGGACAAGGCAGTATTATCTTTTAGGGGATATGCTTCTACCCATCACGAAAAGGCACAAACAACCACGAGTACGTATTTTAGGTTGTTGCATCTCTCCATGTGAATAAAATCTAATTGCAAAACCTCAAACGGATACGTCGGAGGCGCAAAATGACCAGCTGGAGTTGGGGTTCCCTTGCCAGGATTATACATTAAACACACCATGCAATTCTTGACCACATTCTCCGCACACTTGGGAATTCCAGCATTCTGCCATACTGGAGCCAACAACTTACAAATCCCTTTCACACTGATGTGAGACAAACCATGTACCATAGTAACCACCGCAAGCACGTACGCATCTGGCAACATCCATCTTTGGTGTTTTGACAACTCAACCCAACAACCAGTCAAATCCAATCTACCTGTAGTTTCTCTCCATACGCTCTTCTCACTTTCAGTAGCTTCAGCCTGTATCGATTTTACACTCTCAATCGTATCTTCGCACATTCCAACATCACCAATCCATCTCGCAGGGCCTGAAACATACATTCGACTCATCACATCCCTCGCTGTTTCCTTCGCAACTTCATCTGCAAATGCATTACCACGGCCAACATCATCCGTAACCTTCCGATGAGCGCTACACTTCACAATCGCAACTTGCTTCGGCAAAGTAAGTGACTCGAGAAGCTCATTCACCAACTGTCCATGATGGATTTTAGTTCCATGAGAAGTAAGGAACCCACGCTCTCTCCACAAACGTCCAAAACTATGAGCAACACCAAACGCATACTGACTATCGGTATAAACATTCACTCGTTTTCCTTCCGACAACACACACGCTCTAGTCAGTGCAATCAACTCTGCTGCTTGCGCAGAATTCTGTGGTATACGTGCTGTCTCGACAACTGTATTTAAAGTTGTGATAGCATACGCTGCAGTCGTCTCGCCATTCGGAAGCTTAAAACACGAACCATCAACCCACAGCGTACCATCCACATTCTCAAAAGGAGTGTCTTTAAGATCCACTCTAGCTTTTGTTTCTTCCTCTGCGAAGAAAACAATCATGCTGTTCTTGGACATCCGTCTCTGTAGAGATCGGCAATAACGTAGCTGGATTCAACACGTTACATCTTCTGATATGAACGTGGCTAGCCAACCGTGTCAACTCATAACCTGACAGACGTGCACTAGTAAGGTGCTGTGTCTTAGTCCTGTTTAATAAGGTATCCACTGCGTGTGGAACCATCACAATCAGCATATTATCCAACACCAAACCAGCAGACTGTCGAATAGAAACGGCAGCTGCAGCTGTAGCTCTCAAACAACTCGGCAATGCTTTAGCAACTGGATCTAACGTTGATGAGAAATACGCGCATGGACGCTGCTTGTCCCCAAAAGATTGTGTCAACACTGACAACGCACATCCCTCTCTCTCGTGCACATACAACGTGAAAGGCTTGCTATAGTCTGGAGTACCCAACACAGGAGCCGAACACAACGCATCACGTAATTCCGAAAAACTTTCACGGGAGAGGATTCGGTGTATCTTTACAAGTCAATGCCAACAGAGGTTTGGCCAGCAAAGAAAAATTCGATATCCACTGTCTACAATATGACGTGATACCCAAGAAAGCGCGTACCTCTTTCTGCGTATTTGGCACAGTCGTTCGCGCAATCGCTTGAATTCGTTCTGGGGTCAACCTTCTTCCCTCCTTTGACAAGAGGTGACCTAAGTAGGTCACTTCTTGTCGACAATACTGCAACTTAGAAGGTGACACTTTATGATGTAAGTCCGACAGATGTCGCAACAAAGAAAGAGTAGCTTCTTTACAAGTTTTCTCATCATCAGCAGCCACTAACAGATCATCCACATACTGAATAAGAGCAGCACCAGCAGGCAACACAATAGTATCAAGTTGAGTTTTCAAAGCCTGACTATAAATGGAAGGACTTTCGCAATAGCCTTGAGGAGCTCTTTTAAACCAGAAGCTTCGGCCTCCTAAAGAGAAGCCAAAAATATCTCTACTCTCCTCAGCAATTGGAATACTGAAGAAAGCATTTTTCAAGTCGATTACTGAAAACCAAGCAGCTGAAGCAGGAATCAAAATCAACAAGGCAGTAATATCCGGAACAACTGGAAACTGTGGAACGACGATCTTGTTAACCTCTCTAAGATCGATCACAAACCTGTAAACAGGTGGCTGAGAAGAATCAGTACGCTTCAAGAAAGGCAAAACAGGACTGTTGCACACATTACCTCTCGTTTCTTCAATCACATCTTTCTCAATCAAATCATAGATAATTGCTAAAAGCGCTCTTTCACCATCGCTAGAAATCCGATATTGGGGAATGCTTGGCAATTTAACATTTGCTTTAAGCGTTACAACGTAAGGTGGAATCTCCAAAAGACCCACATCATTAGGACCAGTAGCCCGAACAGTATCAGGGAGAGAACGCAATTCCGGTGGAAGCCGATCTTTAGACAAATACATCAGAGAGATCACTTTCTTACCCAATGTAAGCTGTACTCCCGAAGGAGAACAATGCAATGTCGCATTCAACCTTTTCAACGAATCCAAGCCCAACAAATTCTCGCCACAACCCGTCGTTAAAATGAGGGGTGCTTCCAATTCACAAGGTCCTATAGAAAGAGACACAGGACTAGAAACTGGATTACAAACTGGGGCGCCAGAGAATCCTACCGAAACATTCGTTAAGCCAGACAAAGGTGCGCCAGGGAGTTTAGAGTGCATGATAGAACTCTTTGTCGCACCAGTATCCAAAAGAAAAGGCTCTACTACACCCGATGTGGCTACTGCAACATAAGGCCCACTCTGATCTACTGGAACCGACACTACTCCCTCTCTTTGTCTATGGCTGTCCCAGCAATCATAATAGTCAGCATTCTCACTCTCAACATAATAGTCATCAGCATAGTACTGAGTCGATCGACCAGATGCAATTTTCTGTTGATCAAAGCAATTCATAGAATTTTGTGGGGAAAGGAGCGTTCGTTCTGAGGAAAGGCACCACTACCCCTAGACACTTGCTGAAAACCACCACGACCTCTCGCGGCCGGCATACCACTCGCACGTTGTCGTAAAACAGGGCATTCATTTTTATAATGACCTTCCTCCTTACAATACGCACACTGATTCAAACCCAAGGGTGGTCTTGGAGGAAAATACCCAACGTTCTGTTGCGGCCTCTGAAACTGTGGAGGTTGCTGAAACTGTGGGCGTTGCTGTGACTCTTGCTGATTCGAGCGAGGCGGATACGCCTGCTGCAAAAGAATCTTTGTCTTTAAGTCTTTAGTCTTTTTCTCTACTCTATCTTTCTCATCCTTATCCCTATTCTCATAGTACTGTGCAGTCGCCAATATCTGGGCCGACGAAAAAACAGGCCAAGAACTTTCAGAATCTTTCAACTTATTACATAGTTCAGGGAGTAAGTTAAAGACAAACTTATCTACGAACAATCTTTGCCCAACTTCCGTACTCATATCCTGACCACTATGATCTACAAATGTTTCTTCAAATCTAGTGAAGAAATCAGATACACTTTCGTCATTCTTCTGCTTACATGCTGCTAACTTATCCCAATTGACTCGCAACGTAGGCATCATCGTCTTCATAAGATTTATAATTTTGCCAGGTAGTTCTGCCACTAGAGCCTCAGGCTTAGCACCACCAACCTGTCTAGCATCTGCAGCAGCGATATTCACCCATGAATCACCTAACTCAATCGCATGATCCTCATGACGAATTTTCGCCCACAAAGGTTGAGGTACCACGTTACCCAACAACAGCATGTCTATATCAGCTAAATTCATGATGCATGCGTCAACTGTCTGAGACAACTCCTTGTAATAACCAGCCGGATTTTTACGGGGGTCAGATAAAGACTGCTTAAGAGCCAAAACCTCTGCTCTCTTCCATGGCACATGTGCCCATACTCGCTGGAAATGTGCTGGTATAGCTGTGGGGACATTATTCGCACCAGTAGATACCTCTTCACGCCACACTGGAGGAACGTCTCTCATCGGATATTGTCTCGCTTTTCTTCTAACAGAGGAATCAGGTTCGTACAATGTCTGAGACGGAAGGCTAGATCTAAAAGCTAGTATAGTATCTACGGCATCTGTAATATCAGATTCCACTATCACCCCTTTAGCAAAATCCGACTGAACGTCAAGTAGTTCCTGCGGGATCAAACCCAAATCATTATCCTCCCATTCCTGACACAGAAACATACACATCATATTAAAAACATATCTCTGCTTAGGCGGTTCCCACTGAAAGAAAACATCCATAACCGCTGGCAAACTATACCTTGAGGCATTTATAATCCATTTACAGGCCAACAAATCCAACACAGCCCATTCCTCGGAACCAGGAAGCTGACTACGACTCTGTTTACGTTCCGAAACAGGGGTCATATTCAGTGACCCAAACAATGGAGACAAGAGATTAGAAACAGTCTCTGTCATTTGTTTTCGAACAGAAGGAGAAGAAACAGTCATAAGAACAGGAGAATAAGTGTTTTGAGGCAAAGAAGGTGTAGGAATAAGAACAGTAGGAGTCTCAGATGCAGAAGAGGAAGGCAAAGGAGTTTGAGGCAAAGCTGGTAGCAAAGCTGGCGACCCTAGAGCGGGTTGCGCAGGAGGAGGTAAAACCACCTGTGGAGTACCAGGTGGCTGAGCAACAGCAGGAGGTTGAACAACAAAGGGTGGAACAACCGGTGGTAATAGAGGCGCAGTAGCAC
The DNA here is from genome assembly GCF_964261635.1 of Lissotriton helveticus. Lineage (NCBI taxonomy): Eukaryota > Metazoa > Chordata > Amphibia > Caudata > Salamandridae > Lissotriton > Lissotriton helveticus. The sequence goes on from NC_136070.1 coordinate 996,726,571, forward strand.
CCTGCACATAAGGAGGTGGTAAACTCAGTAAATGAGACATCAAAGGATCTTTTTCAAGATCTTCAATCGCTTTCGGAGGAGAAGACGGCAAGGCCGGATTACATTTATCTATGGCCATGCAACGTTGCCTATCTGACACCTCAATTGCTTTATCTTCTTCGTTTTCCTTAAACTGCCTAGCAGCTTGCTTTATGGACAACCCCTTTTCTCTCTTATCTCTTTTAGCTTGTTTTATTTCTCGTTGTCTGGCTTCTTTACGCTAAAGGCGCAAGGAGTCAAACATTTCCGGCCGGGCTTTCTTCTTAAATAGTTTAACTTCCAAATTATCTAGAATCTCTGTGTCATAGCTACCATGATGTGGCCATTTTAAAACACCGTCTTTCCTAGTGTATCGGACCCATACTTCATTAAACGCAATGGGGCCCACGCCGTGTTTAGAATAGAGCTCATAAGTCGGAGTTCCAACCGGAGGTATCGGACACGAATCCTCCAATCAGGAATCCCTGTTGCAACCACAACCAAACCAAGTACCAAATTTGCTACGATTAGGCATCTTCGCTCACTAATCGAGCTTCAAACTTCAAGGGATTATCTCTACCGATACACTCGTAAATATACAAGACCCTCGGCTTTGGAAATTACAATTTTCAAATCAAAACTAAGGACCAAACAAACTAAGAACCAAGAACCAAGAACCAAGAACTAAGGACTGGGAGCGACCCACTTATACTTAACTGAGGTATCAGTCACGCCACCAGAAGATCCGTCTATCGTCTCGCCGTACAAAGTATCACAAATGGGTCCAAGACAGGGCGACAGTCAGGGCAGCAGTCCTTCGTAGCCGTCAGGAAAGCGGGAAGCCTCGCAGAAAAGACCTCCAGTCCACATTCGACATGCCGGGGTCAATGAAGTGGTGGCCGTCCTCCAGAATTTCCTCACGAAGCTCCTCAGGATCTTCAGGCATGGACCGGTACCGCTGAAGTCGCCCTATGTTGGGCGCCAACTGAAGAACCGGGTTATTTAAGACCGGGCGGCGCCAGGGGCATGCCCAAAGTCTTCGGGTATCACCTGTCTTAGAACACAGAGACACGGAAACTTCTTGGTGGCGTCAAAGATCGAGTTTATTGGCTGCAGCCAGTAACAGAAGTCCTAGAAGTCAACACGGTATGAGTTCTCAGGAGACTGCTCAATTTTACAAAGTAAGTCATCCCTTTTTATGCCAAAAATCACATTCCAGACAAATACCTTACATTTACAAACTGTCCAATCACATGTATCCACACCAGAGGTATCGCATGATGGTAAAACCCGCTTTTCAGTTGCCCAGTCCATGATCAATCATTGGTCAAACCCAACATTCTTCTTCAGACAGGTCGAACGAACCCATAATAAAAATGGGCACATCCCCATCGTAAATAGACCATAAAGAAAGGAGCAGAAACAGGTGAGAGTAGGGTAAGGCATATTTGTGTGCAATAAAGTTTTACGATGTCCTGTGCTTTGATCCTCAATCTTGATCAGCTACTGGGAAAGGAACTGGCCTAACAAGTTTGGCTTCAGGCAAGAGGGTCAGTTCGCTCAGGTCATTCAGGAGTCAGCTAAAGTGTACGTGTGCTAAAGACTCGTTCGGCCGTAGTCATCGGCCTATGTGAGGGCAACCACAAAATGGCTGCCATACACAAAATGGAACCCAGGGGTTCAGAGCGAAATCCCTAAATACGTAGTGAATCCATCGGTCTAATCGTGACGAAAACACTCATACTTGTCGCACTAACTAGTTACGATTCGCTAATATCAAATTCGTATCGAAACCATGACCTTTATGAAACGGGTTCAGAATTCACGGAACCTCATGATGTCGGGCAGAATCACTTCTGCTCGACACCGACTCGGTCTTGGGACCGGACGACACGCGGTTGGCGGTCCCGACTGACACCCGGTCGGCAGTCCCGACTGACTGATTTCAATGCGACCGAATACAGTTTGGTCGTATGGTCCCTTTCCTCAATGTGAGCTCATGCTACTGCCTTAAACCAGCCGTAAAACAAGCTCCTATTGAGGAAAGGGAGATGCAGTCCATCCCTGCACCCCATGTCAGACACCTCAAGGTGCCTGCCACAAGGTGCAGGGATCAACGGGACAGACCAGCATGGAAACTATGGTGGAAACCGTGATCGTAATCTCAAGAGCGGAAAGACCCACCCCCCTCGAGATTACTTGCCAGCTTCTGATTGGTGGATGGGCTTGTCAAGCCCAACGGAAGTCAGCTGGAATAACCGGGCAGTTTGCTTTCCGACCGCCTCTAATATGATGATGCGGTCGGAAAGTAAACTGCGCAGCCCATTATGATGCGGCTCTGCGGTCGGAGCCATTACGTGCTGTATCGTAATGAAACCCTAAGCCTTAGTCACATAGTTCAACACAAGTTGCTTGAACCCATTCTCTTTTAATTTAGACTGCCAAGCAAGCAACACTGCAAACAGAGGCAAACTAACAGGGCTTCGCATTTCAAATTGCAATTGTCACTTTTTAAAATAAGATATCGGACGGGTCAGGAAGGACAATGTGTTAGTGCGTTAGCCACATAGAAGTTCAACACACACAGCCAGTGCACAATAGGTAAGGTAAACACTTAAATTGCAAAATAATAAACACTGATTTTACCTCTTATTGTATTTATTTCTCACTGCCGCATGGATAGCCACTTCTCTGACTCCGAGAGAGTGGGCTCCCTTTACTTTTGGCCAGTCCCAGGTCCAAGGACACACAAGTGCATGGTTACCACAGATCAGGAGCTGGTGAGATGGGTGTGACTGCTCTCCATTCTTCATCGTGCACAATGCCACTAATGGTCCTGCGCCCGAGGGAGGAGTGGAGCAAGGAACAGAAATGGCCAATCACTGCATTGCTTCATATACAAACCGGTATAGTCCTTTTGATATGGTTCTGGATAAGGTCTTGTTTTAGTGAATAATTGATTGACAAAAATAACATTTCCAGTTGAGTTCAATAATGTGAATTCCTTGGTTCAAATTAAGGCAGTATCTGAGGGTTTTGATCATGGCCTAGACGACGCAGGCTAGTGTCTGACTTGTTATAAGCAGCTTTGACTGTGGAGACAATGTTTTTGTGTGTGGAGAGATTTCAGTCAGATTTGAGTTCCTTGTCGTGCTTACTTGCTGAGATTGCATTTGCTCTCAGTGAGTTCTTGGGCAGAGCATGAGACTCATAACTTCGGTTTTATTGAGCACACCTCCAGAGATGCATGAATGTTGATAATTGCATTCTGTTGACTAGGTATAGGAAAGCATTTACATCTGCTTTGTAGCCAATTCTGACTGTTGAGATACAACATTTTTTCTTGAATTTGTTAATGTGCAAGTGCATGAAGATCAGTATAATGATTTAGGGGTTTTTGTGGGACAGTGATAGGTGTCATGGTAGGCAATGTTCAGGATGGCAGTATGGTCTGACCAATTCATTATTATTTGCTGGAGGAAATGCCTGAGAACTTGAAGTCCAGTGGTGACCACCTCACTCTAGGGCCTAACGGATACTGTCTCCAATCCTGAGTTTTCATCTAAAAATCATTGATTTCAGGTGTGGTAGTGTGGTATATAAATAAATAATACCGGATCTAGGTTTGAATAGGCATAGTAATAACAGATAGCTCAATAAATAAGAGTCAAGATTCGAGGTAGTAGGAGTTTGCAGGTTTATTACAGCATAAAGGACAGGAACAGGACAACCTGCACAGGAATGGGATGGCAGCTGCCGGGGGCAGGATCTGGGAGCATAAGGGGGTAACTTTAATAACAATGTACAACATATATATACTAAAACAATTGCATTGCAGTACATACGATAGGCGGAGCAGTGGGTGTGGTCAATAGCAGTCGCGAAAGATAAGGGTGAAAGTAGGTGTAACAGAGGCGTATACATAGACATGTGATGTAAACGTAACAGAATATGTCATAAATGGGGCGGAAACATGGAGGGGGCTACCTAAGGAGCCAGGACCTCTGACCTAATGGTGCGCACAAACTGGCAATGACGTGTTACTAGGAGAAGCTGGGGGCTATGAACTCTGTGCTAGGAGCAGAGACTGAAGTCTGGAGAGTCAGGGCGACATGTACCTAAGCAGTATCTAGTATCTGATGTTTAGAGAACATGTTGATAGAATCCAAAAGTTATCGGGGTAAAGGCTAACAGACTCTAAGACTGGAGCATGCATTATTCTACATGTAGTGCGTGATGAAGAATATTAAATGACCATTAATACAGTATTTCTCTTACATGGAGACGTAAAGGCTAGACAATGACGGAAACTATTGATGCAGTTCAGTAGCTTTAGGAATGCAGAGAAGGAGGGCTGGACTGATAACTAGAATCATAACATACTCTTGGCAGACTCAGAGACAGAGCCAGGCTGAGCCGGGCACTGCGAGGCAGGAAGTAAGTGAAGGGTCAGGAATACAGGTGGGGGCTGTATCGCTCCTCAGCGAGGGCTCAGGAGACAGAAGCTGAATCTGGTGTCCAGGCCCTTTTGAGGCCTAGGAACGGGGACTTTACAATGAAATAACGTGCACACTGAGAAACGTGGCAACGTAGTTTTACATAGGCCTGATATTCGTAGTATTCACGAGAACTGGGAACAGGCATACTAGAGATGGACACAACTGTAATTGCGTCATTAATCGAACATGGGGAATACATATGCATATTAATCATGCACACATAACATATGATGGAGGACGCGTAGGGACACAGAACATGGCAAAATTTACTTTTCCACATTCCCTCCTTGTCACTACGTTTCCATCAGGAAACATCAATATTCATGATACCATCTATCATTTCATACAGCATCATTTGCTCGTCTCGAATTTTCTTGGAACGGGATTTAGAATGAGACTTGGAACTAGGAATACAAGAGGTAGCACAAATGCCGCAAATCGCAGGGCCACATTGTATACAGAGGCAGCAGCTGAATATGATCGCTACTGCAATACCTAGAAAGGACAAGACTTTCCTTCCCCAAGCGGAAATTATATTCCAGAACCAACCGGACCATGTCCAGGTGCCTGGATCTTGGTGTAACAGATGGGCGATTTTATGGAGTCTGGTTATAGCTGAATAAACAGACGGCGCGTTATTTGGAATGAAAATGCAGCAACTAGATCCGATGACTCTACAAGCCCCGCCCCTATCGGCCAGGATGACGTCAAGGACGAGACGATTCTGGAGCACGACAATTCTCATGAAGGATTGCTCTTCTGTTAAGTTACCTAGGGCAGAGGTAGTCTCTGTCACTACTGCTTCAAGGGTTCTGGTTAATCTACGTATCAGTTTACTGTTCACAACAGTACCTAAATAAGGGAAGACACCTTTATTGATATCTATATATTGTTCTAGGGCAGTTTCAGTATAATCGACAATCGGGAGATTTCTCTTGTGTCTGGTATGTACTAGGTGGGAATTCCTATGATAGTCAGGTGGGGCTAGAAAAACAGGTGGCAGTAGGAAGGCAATGTAACAGGTTCCCTCCCAATCGAGGGGCAGACGAACATATGCGGTTTGACCACAAATAAAATAAGAATGACGTGAAGCTTTGAAAATAGATTTCCTACTGTCACTATACTTGACAACAGTAGTACAATCACTATGTCCTACATGTACGGAACCATAACTTCTGACACATAGTTCGCCTTTGACTGGTAGTATTGAAATAGCAGGTAAGTCTGGAGTAGTATCAGACTGAACATTCAGAACCATGAAATTCGAAGAATAATTACCTAAATTGTAAACTTCGTTTTCTAGATCTAACCCTGTTCTGTGGGGAAGACCTTGCTTGTCTGGGAAACATGTACTGTTAAGAAAAGACATATCTGTTGAAGATGACGTTAACGTGGACCATGCTCCACACGAACCATTATGTGAAAAGGGATACGGAAAGAGTGGCAGAACTCCCTTCGGTGTCTGGAAAGGGGGGAGTCGACCACACACCCAACAATTAGTGGCATTGCTGGTCTGGTGTGAATAATGTAACATGCGGATAAATGTATTGTTGCGCATAGCGAGACGATAAGAGAGTTCATGAGGAGGCAGATCACTAAACGTGTGCTCTACTGTAGCATTAGAAGACTTTTTTACATGAGAAACTGGAAGATACAAGTAAAATGCATAACTGGTGCAGGAAATCATAATACTGAGAAATAATGTGAAACTTAGAAAAACGATACATCGGATTGAGTTTTGACTAACTCTCTCACTATGGGGGTCTATTTTATACATGTCAGAAACCGGTCTAACCGTTTCACCTAGGGGAGGACTTAGACAATCAAACTGGCTGACTTATTTTACTAGACCTTAACTTTTTCTTATACTCCTGTTGCGGAGTTGTCTCTAACGGGGAGGGTTCAATGACATTGTCTTTTGCGGGACAGTCCTTAAGAATAGTACTTTGGCAGTCCTTTAAATTCTCGGAAATGTTCTTTGAAACTGGTTTCAATCCATAAAATTTCGTGATGTGCGAAAGATGCACCCAGCCTTTCCTTCCCTCCAACTTCACGGCTGTACGGGTGGCCAGGAGGACCTGGCGGGGCTCCTTCCAGCGAGGCTCCAGCGGACTTGAACGATCAAAATTTCTCACTAGGACCATGGATCCGGGAACGATTTCATGCGGTGCCACCTCGGTATTGTCTGGAAATGCGGCGGCAACCTGTGAACGACAAGAGTTGAGGGCAGACATCAAGGAAGCTAGGTAATCTGTCAGCATATTACTTGAAACATCGGTAATACTTCGGGGTCTAGGCGTACCCCACATGTTAGGGGGGCGGCCGAATACGACCTCGTACGGGGACAGACCTGATATGGAATGTGCGACCATGCGCATGTAAAACAAAGCAACTGGCAGAGCTACTAGCCAGTCCACTCCTTTCTCTTGACATACTTTTGCAATGCGAATTTTCAAAGTCTGGTTATGTCTCTCTACGAGACCGGCTGCTTCAGGATGGCGTACGCAATGGAACTTCCACTGGTACCCTAACAAAAGGGAAACGTGTTTCATCAACTCAGATGAGAATGGCTGGCCGTTGTCAGAATATACGACTCTAGGGAGTCCATAACGGGGGAAGAACTCACGAACCAACTGCTTGGCAGTAGTCGTGGCTGTGTAATCTGGGACTGGATATGCTTCTGTCCACCTGGACAAAGCGCATACAACTACAAGGACATACTTGAAACCTCGACATCGCTCCATCTGAATATAATCCATTTGGAGGACCTCAAAAGGGTGGTCAGGGGGCTGGAATCCACCTTGTTCCACCGGGACACTTTTACCTGGATTAAACTGACAACATATCATACAAGTACGGACTTTCTGCTTGGCTGCAGCTCGTAAATGCTTGTTGAACCAAATGTTCTGGATACTGTCTAACATGGCTTTTTCTCCTAAATGTGCTGGACTATGTGCGGTATTAACAATGACTTGAACCATAGAGTCGGGGAGAAACCATGTGGCTTTTCCCTTCGTTACCCATCCCTGATCTGTCTGGACCCCTCCTTGTTCGGACCATTTCTTGATTTCTTCGGGAGTGGCATGTAACTGGATATCTATGACATCTTGAGTAGGGTCCTTAACTGTCATACATGTGGTCGGATCTGGAGTATGTGTCTGTGTCGGGTTAACTGAAAAGTCTGGAGTCTGTGCTGTAAGCTTGGCTGTGCGATCTGCTAGATCATTACCCTGGGAAATAGTGTCTGTAACTTTCGTATGTGCTTTGCACTTCATGATAGCAATAGATGTCGGTAAATGTATAGCATCTAACAGAGCCTGAATAAGGAGACCATGCTGAATCTTGGTTCCATGAGAAGTCATGAAACCTCTCTCCTGCCAGAGCACTCCAAAGTCGTGTACGACTCCAAATGCGTAACGTGAATCTGTGTAAACATTAACCTTCAGGTCCTTAGCGTGTATGCAGGCTTGGGTCAGAGCAACTAGCTCTGCTGCTTGAGCAGACAGGGTGTCAATACGGTGTGTTTCAATAACCTCAGTGTCAGTAGTCACTGCATACGCGGCTACTAGTTCTCCTGTACTTGTTCTCATGCATGAACCATCCACATAAAGTGTCAGGTCGGGATCTGGTAATGGAATATCTGTCAGATCTTGTCTTGGCTTTGTCATGATGTTAACTACTTCCACACAGTCGTGTGTGGCAGAATGTGAAGTAACTGACGGTAACAGTGTAGCAGGATTTAAAACGTTGCAGCGTCTGATCTCTATGTGTGGCTGGAACAGTGTCAATTCATAACCTGTTAAACGGGCAATTGTCAAGTGCTGAGTTTGTGTTCGGTTTAAAAGAACTTCCACAGAGTGAGGAACCTGTACTGTCAGGGAGTGTCCTAACACTATGGAATCACTTTGTCTGATAGCTAGTGCTGTGGCTGCAACTGACTTGAGGCACGCAGGCAGAGCCTGGGCTACAGGATCTAATGTGCTCGAAAAATAAGCACAAGGCTTGTATTGTCCTGCTTGATCTTGTGTGAGGACAGATAATGCTGTACCTTCGCGTTCTGTGACGAAAAGTGTAAAAGGCTTACTGTAGTTCGGTGTAGCTAGAACTGGAGCTTGGCATAAAGCTTTCTTTAACTCATTGAAACTAAGTGTATGTTCAGATGTCCAAGGGAGGACAGTCGATACGGCTGCCTCCTGTGTCGTTAACTGTATCAGTGGTTTTGCTAGAAATGCATACTGAGGAATCCATTGTCTACAATAAGAAGTAAGGCCGATAAAAGCACGTACCTCCTTCTGGGTCCTGGGCTGAGGAAGACTCGCTATTAACTGGATACGGTCTGGTGTCAACTGCCTACCCCTCTTGGACAGTAAGTGGCCTAAATAGATCACTTGCTGGACACAGAATTGAAGCTTCGAAGGGGACACCTTGTGCCCCATCTCGGCTAAGAAATACAAGACTGTAAGTGATGCTCGCTCGCAAGCACGTTCAGAACGGGCTGTGATCAGTAGATCATCGACATATTGGAGCAGAGCAGTGTCAGTTGGCATGTGAATGTTGTCTAGTTGTCTCTTGAGTGCTTGACTGTAAATACTAGGACTTTCTGTGAAACCTTGAGGAGCGCGTGTGAACATATAGCTCCTTCCATTTAAACAAAATCCGAAAAGAAACTGGCTGTCTGGATGAATGGGGACACTGAAAAACGCATTCTTGAGGTCTATGACAGTGAAAAATGAAGCTTCGGAATCAATAGCTGTCAACAGGGAAGAAATATCTGGGACCACTGGGTACTGAGGAATAATACATTTATTGAGTTCTCGAAGGTCAATCACTAATCGATATACTGGAGGTGCGTTTGGATCAGTACGTTTCATGACAGGAATAATCGGAGAGTTACATACGTTGGAGTCAGTTTCTACAATTACTCCTTGAGCCATAAGCTCGTCAATAATTTTGGATAAGGCTGCTACAGCCTCAGGTGGCAATCTGTACTGTCTGATTCGTGGCAGGACTACACCTGGCTTGAGAGTCACACGATGGGGTGTGATTTGCATAAAGCCAACATCAGTTGGACCTTGCGCCCATAGATGCTGCGGAACATTAGACAATCTTGGATCAAAATCTCGTAATACATAGTGACCCTTGAAGTCACGAAGGAACAATCGTATTCCCTCTGGGGAACAGCATATAACTGCACCTAACTCTTTCAGTGTTTTAATGCCTAATAGATTCTCTGGACATGACTTCGTAAGTAACAGATCAGTAGTGCGGGACAATGGACCTACTTCTAGAGTAACTGGCTTTGATATTTCGTTTACAATAGGCTTTCCTGAAAATCCAAGGGAAACATTTCTAGAGCCTGAGAGCGGAGCCCCTGGAACTTCGGCGTGGCTGATGGTGGTCCTACTTGCCCCTGTATCAATCAGAAACTTTCTATCTTTCCCTAATACTTGACTGTGAACATAGGGACCTTCTTGATCTACAGGTATCTCGATGAGAGGCAAGCCTACCTCCCTCTCTAGGCTGTTTCATGAATATGGCTGATACTCTGGATACTCGGACTGTGCATACTGGTACATCTGCTGTGTAACATGCTGTGTTGCAGCAATAGGCTGCGGTGCTGGAACTGTCTGTTGCGCATTCTGTGGCTGAGAAGTCTGTGTAACTTGTTCTTGTCTAGGCGGACGTGGTCTTTCTTTAGTCTTACCGGTAGCTATGTTGTGTTTCAGAACTGCACACTCGTTTATAAAATGACCTGGCTGTTTGCAGTAGTTGCAGTTTCCTTTAACGGGAGCTGCAGGATGACTGGCTTGATTCGGACCCCTCTTCTGACTGTCTTGAGGAACAGATTGTGCAACTAGTACTTTCATTTTCGTGTCTTTCATACGCTTTCTCTCGTGTTCTTGCTCTTCTCTGATTCTATTCTGGTGGTACTGGAGCATCTGTAACATCTGGGACGGAGTACTAGCTTGCCACGTACTTTCGACTTTCAAAACTCGGTTCTTAACTTGTGGACTTGAATTCTCGACTAATTTAGTAACAAAAAGGTGAGGGTATGACTCGCTACTTGTCTTGAGGCCACTGTTTATGGTAAAACATTTCTCAAATCTAGAATAATAATCACTAATATCTTCATCTTGTTTCTGTTTACAGGCTGAGATTGCATCCCAGTCTTCTTTTCTAGTTGTTAATAATCTAGGCAAAACTTGTATTAATAGTTCTGGTAATTCTTTACATTTATCTCCAAGACCGGTACCTGGTACTCGTATCTTATCTTCAGCTTCTAGGACTGCCCAATCGATCTTTTTCTCTCCCACCTCCCAATCTTTTTCCTTAAGTTTCTCATATACCCCTGCGGGCAATAGGACTTTTAGCATTTTAATAATGTCTGGATACGTATATTCTCCCATACGGAGCATGTCTTTTAATTCTCGGTGGAACCCTGCTGGATCTTTATCATGACAGGGAATTAACTTTTTCATCTCTAAGAGTTCCATCTTTGTGATCGGGGTGTAAACAAACACTCGTTGCATTTCACCAGTTGTTGTCCGGACTGGATGTACTTCTCGTAACGGATTCTGTCTGTCTATGTAAAAGGGTTTACTTTCTGGGGGTGAGACATGAACATAATGCGGGTTCAAGAACGTTCTATATTTGTGGCGCTGTTCTAGAATGACACTAATTAAATCGGTACCTAAACCTTTCCATTTATACTGGAGTAACTCGTTCAGGACATCATGTAACGGACCTGGATCAGAATGTTGACCCTCGTACAATGTAATGAGGTGCTGAAGCATATACATACCCGCCAGTCGCTGCTCGGCTGGGGGCAATTTCAGAAACATTTGTGCCACTATTTCGTCTGGAAAAGTGGTAGAATCAGTAACCCATCGGACTGCTGATCGGACTAGTTCTTGTTCATGCATAGTACTTAACTCGTTATAACCGATTCGTGATTTCAGAATTTGATCGGTAGCTTGAAATACTTGCTCTAGAGAACCTTGTTCTGGTGCTGGATAATGAAAAATTGACTTGTGTTCTAGACGTAAATGGCGATCTGGAAATCTAGATTTTCCTACATACGCTATTCTGTCGGGATTCTCGTCCTCTACCTCTTCCGTAGGAGAGTCATTCTCTTTCTCGCTTACCTGTGCTGCCTTACGTTGATCGTGTAACCTTATTATTTCCTTACGAATTTTCTTGTACATACTCTCCATACTACTGATAGTTTTGTGCCTACCCTCGGCTATATTATCACTCCACCTTGTCAAGATTTTCATTTCGGCTTGATCTTTGGTCGGATAATCTTGTTCTCTTATTAGACAATTAATCAGAAACTTTAATATCATGAGCTGGATTTCAGCTTTCCTTTGAGACATGACGTCGCCAATACTTTCTGGATCATCCCCTGTACGGATGAAACGATATATTCTGTCTAGGTCTTCTTTCATATTCGGTAAAGTGACCAAGTACTCGGACACCTGCCTAACACGCACGGAAAATATAACCATACTATCCTCGCCTGGAACTGGATCATAACAGCATTCAGTAAGAGCTCGCCTGATTTCTGCAATGGACTGATATTTAGGCGTACGCTGTAACGCACGTTCATGTAACTCGACTGCTCCTGCACGTCTATTTGGCGGCGGGGTCTGAGGAGGACCTCCTCCTGCGGCCCCTAAACTGGAATCATCGACTGACGCTCTTCGTGCTGGCAGAGTGGGAAATTGAAATGCGGGCTGAACTTGTAGGACGGGCTGGACCGGGGGTGCCGTAGCAGGTACTGCGGTATCTGGAGGAGCGGGAAGTGCCTGATTTACAGGGACTGGCGGAACAGGAACAGGATTTGCATATTCCGGGACTGTGTCGTCCAAATAGGACGAGATGAAAATATCAGCTGCGGTCGGTTTATGACGTAACTTGGTCGGAACTAGTGGTGGCGGGAAATTACTGGATGCCTCCGGGGTCGCTTTTGGCAAGCCCTCGGCAAGAAGAGGATACATACCCTTAATGAGGGCATGCCTCTGTCTGTCTGACTGTTCGGTTCTAACTCGTTCACCTATCTCGATTAATTCTTTTTCTTGGGCTCGCTCTAAAGATTCTCTACTTAATTCAGACTTTCTGATTTCTTTTTCTGTTCTTTTATGAGATTCTTTGCGCCATAACTCGATGGCATCTTTCTGTGACTGTCTGGCTTTCTTTTTCCATAATGCCTCTTCTACTCTCATGATGCACTCGGCATCCCACGTACCTGATACGGGCCATCTATACTTTTCTTCCAAACCTTTGGTATACTCTACCCATAAATCTAGATACAATATGGCGCTTATGCCATGCTTCTGATACATAAAATGACCTGGACTGTCCCTAGGCGGGACAGGAACTGCTGCTTCTAGCAGACTTTTTCTGGTTTTTAACTGACGCAGTTTTGAAAATAACGGCATGACTGAACTGTGATCTGGACACAATACAATACACAATAAACACGATAATTACTCCACACTCATACCGCGACATTACAATACATGAAGAACATTGAGAATAATAGTTCGAACAGAATACTGCCTGGAATACGGAAAACAGAATACACGAATTTTCTCGAGAACAGAACTGACTAGAACAGGAACTAGATGCACTGCTAAAACAGTACTAAACTTACCGGTCTCATAAAGAGACACGTCAGGACCCGCATCCACCGAAGTGGACACTTCGTTTGGGATCCGTGTACCACCAAACCCCACTGACCAGAGTCAATTGGATTGACCCTGTCTAGATACTACCCCAGCAACGGTACTCACCGGGCAGCAAGAACGGAAGGCCTCGGACTGGACTGGACTGCTTCGACGCCGGACGGACGAACTTCGGACTTCTGTTACAGGTGGGCCTCCGGATACCTCGGACCTTGGACTCTCGGCTTGGGCTCTGGTCGGGACTCGCCGCGTTCCTCCACCGCCTCGTCTGGATGCTGGACCGCCACCTCCGTCTCCTCCGTGGGCCTGAGGGATACTTGAAGCAGAAATATCTGCCGGTGCGCAGAAGAGTTCCGTCACGGCTGCAGAGGGTCAGGGGGCACGCGTGGCTTCACCGGCGCGTGGGGAAAGGGCAAGTCCCTGTTCGGGCGCCATTATGTGGTATATAAATAAATAATACCGGATCTAGGTTTGAATAGGCATAGTAATAACAGATAGCTCAATAAATAAGAGTCAAGATTCGAGGTAGTAGGAGTTTGCAGGTTTATTACAGCATAAAGGACAGGAACAGGACAACCTGCACAGGAATGGGATGGCAGCTGCCGGGGGCAGGATCTGGGAGCATAAGGGGGTAACTTTAATAACAATGTACAACATATATATACTAAAACAATTGCATTGCAGTACATACGATAGGCGGAGCAGTGGGTGTGGTCAATAGCAGTTGCGAAAGATAAGGGTGAAAGTAGGTGTAACAGAGGCGTATACATAGACATGTGATGTAAACGTAACAGAATATGTCATAAATGGGGCGGAAACATGGAGGGGGCTACCTAAGGAGCCGGGACCTCTGACCTAATGGTGCGCACAAACTGGCAATGACGTGTTACTAGGAGAAGCTGGGGGCTATGAACTCTGTGCTAGGAGCAGAGACTGAAGTCTGGAGAGTCAGGGCGACATGTACCTAAGCAGTATCTAGTATCTGATGTTTAGAGAACATGTTGATAGAATCCAAAAGTTATCGGGGTAAAGGCTAACAGACTCTAAGACTGGAGCATGCATTATTCTACATGTAGTGCGTGATGAAGAATATTAAATGACCATTAATACAGTATTTCTCTTACATGGAGACGTAAAGGCTAGACAATGACGGAAACTATTGATGCAGTTCAGTAGCTTTAGGAATGCAGAGAAGGAGGGCTGGACTGATAACTAGAATCATAACATACTCTTGGCAGACTCAGAGACAGAGCCAGGCTGAGCCGGGCACTGCGAGGCAGGAAGTAAGTGAAGGGTCAGGAATACAGGTGGGGGCTGTATCGCTCCTCAGCGAGGGCTCAGGAGACAGAAGCTGAATCTGGTGTCCAGGCCCTTTTGAGGCCTAGGAACGGGGACTTTACAATGAAATAACGTGCACACTGAGAAACGTGGCAACGTAGTTTTACATAGGCCTGATATTCGTAGTATTCACGAGAACTGGGAACAGGCATACTAGAGATGGACACAACTGTAATTGCGTCATTAATCGAACATGGGGAATACATATGCATATTAATCATGCACACATAACATATGATGGAGGACGCGTAGGGACACAGAACATGGCAAAATTTACTTTTCCACAGTAGTCTAAATAGTTCAATGGGAGCAAAACAAGACTACAACATACAAATACATTAAGCTATCAAACAAAGTTTAGTCCTGGAAACTATGGGGAAGATTTACTTACATTTGAGGAAGCGCAACATAGCAAGACAACTTGCTGCACTGTGTTTCATTCAAAGGAGAGGCCAGGAATGTGCCATATCCACTAAGATACGACACATTCCTGCTCTCTCTCTGCCCTGGTGCACCAGTTGCTGCCAAGAGCCAATGCAGGCAACCTTGCACCATGGTGCAAGGGTGCCTGTGTTGAAGGCAGGATTGTTTATTGTGCAGGGAGGGACACCTTCCCACACAAAACCAATCCTCTGAGGCTTTTTCCTCCTTGCAGAATGGAGCACATGTAGAAAGAGGACAAAACGAGAAGAAATAAACCTATTCCTTCTTGTTACACCTCCCTGAAAAGGCATAGCATTCTGACACATTCCCAGGTTTACTATTGTTAGCAAATCTTGGAATACACCAGAAAACATGGGTTGATAAGTGGGAACACCCATGCTCCACCCATGGACTGTCTTCCCAGAGCAGAGTAATGCAATGGCAACAACTTATGCTGCCTTGCCTTATACCACATTTACTATGCCACTCAAAATGCCGTGCAGCAAGGGCAATGCAATAGCATAGATAATGGGACCCCCTCTAATTATACTTTCAGGACCAGGGAAAAGAGAGGAAAAGACAACGCAACTTATGAGAGATTCCCCCGTGGTCACTATTTACTTTATCATGCGATCAATCTCATCAAATTATTTCATTAGCCTTCTATTCCATATAGGTACAATACCATCCACAATTTTCATTTTGTCATTTTATTTGTTTTTATTTTTTCTGTGGTGTCCTGGCGTTTAACTACACACAAACAACAACTGTGTTCCCTCAATTATAGGATTTGATTTTGATTGGGAGAAGACTGAGAGTAGTATATGTGTGAATTTGTGTGACTGTGTTAGTGTGATTGGTGATTGATGTGTATATATCAGGGTGATGTTTTGTAATTTGTATTATGTAACTTTTTGATTTAGGTAGATACTACAAATGTTTTTGATATGATATAATGCATTTTTTATAAACTGATTCAATCTGTATTACAAATCATGTTACTAATGTATATGGAAGGAATGTATTAAAATAGGAAAAAGAAAAAATATATTTTTTATACACCACACAAAAAATAAAAACAAATACAATGACAAAATGAAAATTGTGGATGGTATTGTACCTATATGGAATAGAAGGCTAATGAAATAATTTGATGAGATTGATCGCATGATAAAGTAAATAGTGACCACGGGGGAATCTCTCATAAGTTGCAAGGGCAATGCAAGCCATTAGTAAATCTGGGCCTATGCCTAAAATGCCCTAGGGTGGTGGTCAACTTAGGTGCAAGAGAAAGATATTGTCGGATAGCTGTTGGATGGCATGCTGACGAGATCTGTGATTTCTATGATGAATATTTAGCTGTTATCTAGCAATTCAGTCTAGGTAAAATTTTGTGAGCTGAAATGTAAAAAGGGGAAAATACATAGGTAGAAAAAAGGTCATGGAGAATTGTCATTTGTAACATTAATTGCATCTATGTGTTCCAAAACGGCCACCCAAATATGTTGGTGGCCGGGACCCCCAGAATCCTTAAAATAATTCTTTCCCTATCTGAGTTTTGTGAGAGGTTTGTCAGGAAAATATTTATAAAGATGACATTCCTTTGTGCTAGTGGTGAGGTGGCGAGATTAGCCACCAGAGTTTTCACCTAAGGGTGGTGCTTCTACCCAGGACTTGGACTTAAGTCTTTTTGCCATTTTACTTGACAAAGTTAAAGCTCATCCCACTCTTCCAGCTCTGTACTCCTCCTTCCAGCGCCAGAAACTCAGTGACATTTTTTTTTCTTTGGGAGCATGGGCATCAAGGCATTAATGTTATTTTTTTAATTAGGTTTAAGTCATAATTTTTATCAACTTCATAACAGAACAGGACCGAGACAATCGGGCCTGGCCAAAATCTTAAATCTGTTAAAAAAATTTAGTTCGGGATCTGAATCTGGGTTTGGGTCAGGATCTAGTTCTGGATCGCACAACCACCTTCAATGTCTTCTAATACAGTAAAGGTGCACCAGTACCACTTCCTGGAGGAGAACAACATCCTGGACTCCTCCCAATCCGGCTTCCGCAGCAATCACAGCACCGAAGCCGCCCTCATCGCCGCCACTGACGACATCAGGACCCTATTGGACAATGGCAAAACTGCGTCCCTCATCGTCCTGGACCTCTCAGCCGCCTTCAACACCGTCTGCCACCACACCCTGCGCACACGCCTCCACAACGTAGGGGTCCGAGACAAAACCCTGGACTGGATCGCCTCCTTCCTCACTGGCAGAACCCAGCGAGTCCACCTCCCCCCCTACCGATCCAAAGCCACCACGATCACCTGCGGCGTACCCCTAGGATCATTCCTCAGCCCGACCCTTTACAACATCTACATCGCACCGCTCGCCAACATCGTCCGAGCACACCACCTCAACATCGTCTCGTACGCCGAATACACCCAGCTGATCCTCTCCCTCACCAAGGACCCGGCCAGCGCCAAATCCAACCCCCACAAGGGAATGAAGGCTGTCTCAGACCGGATGAAGACCAGCCGGCTGAAACTGAACTCTGACAAGATGGAGGTCCTCATCTTCGGATCCGCCCCCTCCGCATGGGATGACTCCTGCTGGCCGGCCATGCTGGGAGCTGCCCCGACATCCACCAACCACGCACGCAACCTGGGGTTCATTCTGGACTCAACACTCTCTATGACCCAGCAAGTTAACGCAGTTTCCTCCTCCTGCTTCAACACCCTCTGAATGCTCCACAAGATCTACAGATGGATCCCCACCAAAACCAGAAGGACAGTCACCCAGTACCTTGTCAGCAGCAGGCCGGTAAAAAGGCAACGCCCTCTACGCAGGAACCACAGCTACACTCCTGACAAGACTCCAACACATACAAAGCGCCTCTGCACGCCTCATCTTTGGACTCCCTCGCCACAGCCACATCACCACCCACCTGAGAGACCTGCATTGGCTGGCTGCCGGTCAACAGGAGGATCACATTCAAGCTCCTCACCCACGCTCACAAAGCACTCCACAACACCAGACCAGCATACCTCAACGAACGACTGTCCTTCTACACCCGAACTGCCAGCTTCGCTCCGCCGACATCGCACTCGCCACCATCCCACGCATCCGCCGAACGACCTCCAGCAGCAGATCATTCCCTCGCCTCGCCGCCAAGACAAGGAACACTCTCCTCACCCACCTGCATCAGACCCAGGACCTGCTGACCTTCAGGAGACTTCTCAAGACCTGGCTGTTCGACCAGTAGCTGCTCCCCCCCTAGCGCCTTGAGACCCTCACGGGTGAGTAGCACGCTCTACAAATGATTGATTGATTGATTGTAATCACATGCTTATTTCTTAGTTCATGTGAAGGTCAACAAAGGGACAAACAAAACTTTGGGGAGAATAATAGAGAAAGAGTCCAGTAGAGGAAGCAGAGGTAAAAGGGAAATATAGCAGATTCAGTAGGCTCCAATGAGAGTAACTGTGGTATTGTGGTGTCCACCTCAAGCTCTTTTTTATGCTTGAGTGATACCATGGTGATGGAAACATGTCAAACGGAACGGTGGGGGTTTGGAAGCAGTTGATGCAGGGGAAACTATGTGGATGGATGGGAACTTTGAACCTGGAATAAACCTCACTTCTTCTACCCAATTGGACTCTTCAATTCTTGAGTGATGTCGATCTTACAGTAACCATACAGAAAGAGTAAATCATCTGATACCAACCTCAACCTGTAACCATGCCCAAACAGCCCTTAATAGGATTCATACATACCACACTTGATGCTACACTGTTCTGTGGATCACCCCACATCTGTGTCAGTCATGGCCTTTTATATTTTGCCAAGGAATGCCTTACCTGGCTGGATTTGATCGATGTTTTCTATCTATCATGCATCCAGGTCATTTTTCTTTCTTCCTTATGTCCTCATTCACCAATATAGCACATGCTCCAACTTGCTGTGCTGTACAGAAAAAGCACAAAACACTGATCCCTGTTTGAGAATGTCCTGTACCAGTGCCCTGGAGCCAAACTCCCTTAACAAAACTATATGCCTAAACCAATAGGGTTTGAAGTCGCTCATGATGTAATCACAGGGCACAATTCTTATGCTAGTCCTCAAAACTTTTCCTATATGCCCCACCTAATTGTACGTCACATTTCGTATATACTTCAGAGCAATGTACTATTTCCTCGAGGATAGTGAGGATGATTCAGTCTAATATTACAAATCACAGACCTTGCTAAAAGTATCATGTGAAGCAAGCCAATGCCTCTTGGTCTTGACATGTCTTCTGAGGCTCTTTCAGTCTGTACTTCTTGCTTCACAAAAATGTGTGTATGGGAGGATCAGTTTGCTTTTCAGCTATACAGTTAATATAACAGTACCTCCCCGTTTGCATCTGAAGTGACCGTGTGTCTAGAGTGGCGTGGTTACAAATTGAGAAATTAGATGGTGCTCCCTAAACATACTTCTCATGTCAGCAACACCTCATGAGCCAGAGTGGGGTATTCCAAAAAACTTAAACGTGCACTGTGCCACACATTTTCAAGAGTCTTGAACCTGCTAATGTCAATATTGCCTCCCAACAAACCAATATTGAAATCAAACCTGCCCTTCTTTTCAATCTCCATTCAATCCTTCAGGCTCCCCTACCGCAGTATAATGAAGTCTACTTCATTCACAACAGAATCCATACCTGACACTTTAATTTCCGCAGTCAATAGCCTTGCATGCACAGTCAACCATGATTTTCCAATCTCCTTGAGTTTTTTTCATTGCCACCGTCATGATCCACTACCCTTCAGCTAGAACTCCACCTGTCTCCTCTTCGCCCCCTTCTCCAGCCCCTACTTTCCTTTGAGACATGTTTGTAGGGCTACTCAAGTGTGTGGCACAATCAGTGCAGCATGCCCACTACTGTTACGCAAACAAATGATGTACGGGATTCTGACTAAATCATACATTCAACCCCAGGCAAGAGATATGGGTTAAATCCATTGTTCTTTTGCTCACTACGCCACCCCAGTTTGGACCCAGCATTTATGCAAATCAGTCTTGACCCTGTTCCTTATGAGAATGGTTGAGCCCGAACTGCCAAGCCAGGTCTTCCCTTGCCAGAAACAAGCATCATGGGACCGGTTTCAGGGTATTACCGCTCATCAGCCAGGCTAGCTTGAACCAAATGGCACAGTGAGCAAGGGACCCATGTCTGGGCATACCCATCCCACTTAGGGCGAAACGTGCTATGCAAACAAATGATGGACGGTCCAGGGAGGATCAGGCATGGAAGTTCGGTCTGAACAGTTCCCATAGGGAGCAGAGTTAAGACTGATTTGCATATGGTTGGTTTTAAACTGGAATGGCATGGGAAGCAAAAAAAGAATGTATTTAGGCTCAGATCTCTGTACTTTGATGAATGTTTGACATTGTTCAATATTCTGTCTATCAATTGCTCTTTTTGCATTTGTCACCCTGAGTGGGATAGGTATGTTCAGATGTGGTCAGTCAAAAACACAAGAGGGTCCCTGAATATGAATGCTAGGGGAGGGAGGCAGGGAAAAACTCTGAAATCAAGAACAGGAGAATCTCCCCTAGGTCCGGATATAAAGAAAGGCAAACGCTCTAATCTATGATTCAAAACATCATCATTGTCCCACACAAGACTTATTTATTTGAAAATCATATGTATATTTATTTTCTAGAACAAATTATTTTCATTTATAAATCCAATCCAATAACAATAAAGACATAAATGTATATACAAACTCTATTTACATTTCGAACACAAAAATGCAGCATGCCCACTCACCACTTCAATATAATCATCAATCACACTCAATCAAACCATCATCAATCATACCACTCAACAATATTTACAGAATCATACACACATCACAAAAGAAAAACATTCCAATATATACATCATTTAAAAATAGCATACAAAAAGAAGAAAACAGCAAAACAACAAGCGCCGACGCGCGTTTCAGAACAGGACCGATATTATCCAATCCTTCGTCAGGGCGCAAATAAGTACATAGAGGTTCTTCAATAATTTTTCAAACCATCAAAAAAAATTCACAACTATAATTATTTACAATGCTTTTTGTCAAGTTTTTCGTTGAAAGATGAAATCCAGGCTGCGGGTTCACATCACATTATTCGGTCATATATGTGGGGACAATGAAGATGACCCATAAATGACCTATATACATATCAATAAGATGCTGCTGGACTACTAAACCCAAGAATTGAAGGCGAGGTAGAGACCAGAAGAAAGACGGAAACTATAAACAAAGTAAGGCAGTAACGAGAAAAGAGAAACAGAAAAGAAATGTCACAAAGCATCTCCATGTGGCCAGAAAAATTAAACATGAAAGTGAAAGTCCAGCAGCATCTTATTGATATGTATATAGGTCATTTATGTCCCCATTTAATTTTAATTTGTGCTTAAGCATCCAATCAGATATTTGTTTCAGTCCAGATTGAAGAGAGGAAGAGGGAAGATTTTTATTAGTAGAAAGTGAGTAGATAACTTGAGTGTCATCAGCATAGGAATAAATTGTAAGACCGGCCTGTTCCGCCAAAAAAGCAAGAGGTCTCACATACAGATTAAAGAAAAGAGGGCTAAGGATAGACCCTTGGGCAACACCGTGAGTGGAGGGGAATATTGACGAAACAGATGTAGAAGAAAAAACTTGAAACGTGCGATCAGAAAGGAAATTAGCAATCCAGGCCAGGGCGGAGCCACCGACACCCACAGATTTCAAGGTGGACAACAAGATGGAATGGGAGACGGTGTCAAATGCGGCACTCAAATCAAGCAAGATGAGTGCCACTGTCTCCCCATTGTCCACCTTTCGTCTGATGGTCTCCGACACACCAAGGAGAGTGGTTTCAGTAGAGAAACCAGCCCTGAACCCGGATTGAGAACCATGAAGAAAATTAGAAGTTTCAACGTGGGAATTGAGCAAGGAATTGACGTGTTTCTCTAGAATCTTAGAGAAACATGAAAGCAAAGAAATAGGGCGAAAATTAGATGGGTTGGCCTTTTTTAATAATGGGACGACCATTGCGTGCTTCCATTCATTTGGAACAATTGCTTCAGTTAATGAAGCGTTCAAGACCTCCAAAATAATATGGAGTAGGGCTGGGTCCAGGGAACTCAAAACTTGAGGAGGCATTGGGTCAAGGGGGGAACCAGATTTTATGTCTTGAAGATACTTTTTTAGAAGCGCAGGGGAAATAGGATCCCAAGCGTGGAGTAGGGGAATAGCGGATATAGAGCAGGGGAGAATAGCAGGAAGGGAATTGCGTAAGGCTTGATCAGGGTGAGTGGACGCAGCGGGAGTAGAGTTAAAAATATCATAGATCTTATCAATTTTTTCAAGAAAGAAGTTGGCTAAAACATTACACTGGGCAGTGTCCAGACAGGGGTCCTTAGGTACAGTGGACGCACCTGAAAGCTCTTTGACTATTTTAAACAGGGCCTTGGGTCTATTTTGCGCCGTAAGAATAGTGCTATTAGCAAAATTGGCTCTGGCGATATCACAAGCCGAGTGATAAACTTTAAGGGCAGCCTTGTATTTTACTTTATGATCTGGGTTATAGTTGGAACGCCATATGCGTTCCAGTTTTTTACAATTGGATTTTTCTTGGCGAAGGGCGTCATTAAACCAAGGTGCCGGTGGATGATGGATTTGTGATTTATTTCTTTGAGTCGGAAGACAGGAATCCAAAGCTGTTGTCAACCACAATCTGACAGCAGGTAGCTCTTTAATAGTCATACTGGAAGACGTAGGTTTTGAGTTGGCAAGAAAGGAGTTTAATTTGTCTACGTCTAGACGTTTCCAGTTCCTGCTGGCTTTGTGAGGGAGAGCAGGATTAGAGGAATTAGCCACAGTCATTTGCCCCGAATGTGGCAAATATATATATGGGTGAGTTCGAGAATCGTTTCATCTATAACGAAATTATCCCCTTTTTCGAAAATATCCTTCATTGGCATCGTTATATCGATGACGTCTTTTTTATTTGGAGCGGACCAGAAGAACAACTGGAGGAATTTACTCAGTGGCTTAATCTTTGCAATCCTTATCTTAAATTTAGTACCTACAAAGGTAAGATCAGGATTGAGTTTCTAGACACCTGGATTTTGGCATCAGAGGTTAGGATCGAAGTGTCATTGTACGTGAAGCCTACGGCCCGCAATACTCTCCTTACCTCGCTGCCAAAAGGATGGAATACCATTCAGCCAATTCTTGAGGCTGAGACGTAATTGTACGTCTATGCGCAATTTTGAACTGCATGCTGAAGAACTAAGAACAAAACTTCTTAAACGAGGATACCCACCTAGGCTACTTAAAGACTCATATAAAAGGGCCAAATACTATAACAGAGATGCGCTCCTGAACCATGAGAACAAGACGACTGAGTCGAAATTAGTCTGTGTGACACGTCACTCTAACTTTAACAACCAGATACGACAAATTGTCTGTTCCCAGTGGCACATACTTAACTCTGGATCAGCAGGAAGGGCTATTCCCAAACCGATTTTTGCATTCCGCAGAAATAAAAATCTTAGGAATTACTTGGTCCACTCTAAATTCACATCAGGACCTCAAGCACTCCAGAAATCCATCACTGGATCCGACCCTGTGCTTGGTACCCATAAATGTGGCCATTGCCACGCTTGTGACTCAGCTATTGTTTCTTCGGAATTGACATGGGGCAAAAATAAATGTATTGCCAAAGAAATGACAAACTGTAGATCATCTAATGTGATCTATCTCATCTTGTGCCCTTGCCCCCTTGGGTATGTGGGCGAAACCAGCCGAGAATTTAGATTCCGATTCAGTGAGCACAAGTCAGCCATCAAAAACAATAAAAGTGGGGCAACATTGGTAGCCCACTGGCAGGATAAACAACATTGCCTCAGCGACCTGAGATGGAGAATTCTGGAAAAAGTCCATAAACCTATCGATAACAACATCAATGGCTACAGAGCTAAGAGAGAGGTGTTTTGGATTTACTCTTTGGGCACAGCAGAAGTTGGGTTGAACGAATCCATCCCTTGGCATAATGCTCTTACATAATGCCCTCTCATAATGAATTTATTTCCAACTTGGATCAGGATTGTTTTTTTTCGTCTCGCCTTGTGCTTTAACAACTTTGCCCAAATTGCGGGATCCCGAGACACTTCCGTTATTCAAGTTCAGCTCTCATTTTTTATCATATTGCTTTGAGTTATTATTATTTTTTGTGTTTCGCCATGTCCTATTCGTGACATCACTCTACAATAACAAACCCTTTGTGGTAACACTATTTCTGTTCCGGGTTGATCCTCTGATCGGTCAACGCCGCGGGCAGTCCCCTTTCTATCTTAGTTACCGCGCATGCTCACGCGGATGGGTACGTGCGCCGGTGGGCCGGTCGGTTGGCCTCCAGGTGCACCTTGTTAACTTGGGCGGGCCAGTGCTCTTTGTATAAAGAGAACTCTCTTAGGATTGGTTCATTGACCTCCTCTGCATTTTGATCGGAGCCTCGCCGACGCTGTTTGAAGAGACGCGCTAATTCTTTGCGGTAAGTTCACTACTCCCGGATACTGTTACTTTTCTCCATACTGGTGCCCTGGTTATCGGTATATTCCTGACTTGGGGTCCTGTGTTCAATTTTCTATTTACAGTTCCGGGAAGTTCCTCCCCCCCGGGGTACTCCATAAATCAACTAGAATACCGATTGGAATTGTAAACTTCGTGTAGGCCATTGGCCTTCCCCGGGCAGGTAGCTATATATTTTTCTTTTACCGTTTTATAGCTTTTATAGCTTTTCTCGATCCCTTTAGGTGGTTAAATTATTACGGTTTATTACCATCTCCTTCCCTACAGACTCTGAGGCCCGTTTCTATTGGAGAGTATTTGTGGGGAGCCTGAACCTATATACTACAGACTGAACTAACATTGGGAATTTCATCCTGGACCTAGATCCACCATCCCTTGGGTAGGTTTTTTGAGTGGGCCATCTTATAGTAAATTGGATTACCTCTTCTGAGAGAGGGAATTAGCGTTACCATCGGGAGCGGAATAAAGAGATAGAGGGGGTCAAACCACTATGAATCCGCTTCTAGTCTACAGTCTATGTTGAGCTATTTGGTGGTTGTTACCATAGGTTTCGATTGTTATATCCTCCTCACCTGTGAGGAAAGGGAGATCGCCTCGTGAGATTGTCCGGGTAGGGATTGTTTTTCCTAACCATTTTTTTATTTTTTAGAGCTGAAACTGTGCCCCCCTGTGAAGCATCCTCTTGCCTCCGTGCATCGCCCGTGTTTTTCCCTTTTTGAGGATAGGGGTATGTGTTTCTTATGTATAAATTGTTCTCTCCACCATAGGCATGGATGTTCAATACACGGGTTGAATGCTTTCCGCTATTTGAGTTACGGTGATGGAGTTTCTCTCATGCACTTTCATGTTTAATTTTTCTGGCCACATGGAGACGCTTGGGTACTTTGTGACATTTCTTTTCTGTTTCTCTTTTCTCGTTACTGCCTTACTTTGTTTATAGTTTCCATCTTTCTTCTGGTCTCTACCTCGCCTTTCATTCTTGGGTTTAGTAGTCCAGCAGCATCTTATTGATGTGTATATAGGTCATTTATGGGTCATCTTCATTGTCCCCACAGATATGACCGAATAATGTGATGTGAACCTGCAGCCTGGATTTCATCTTTCAACGAAAAACTTGACAAAAAGCATTGTAAATAATTATAGTTGTGAATTTTTTTTTGATGGTTTGAAAAATTATTGAAGAACCTCTATGTACTTATTTGCGCCCTGACGAAGGATTGGATAATATCGGTCCTGTTCCGAAACGCGCGTCGGCGCTTGTTGTTTTGCTGTTTTCTTCTTTTTGTATGCCATTTTAAAATGATGTATATATAGGAATGTTTTTCATTTGTGATGTGTGTATGATTCTGTAAATATTGTTGAGTGGTATGATTGATGATGGTTTGATTGAGTGTGATTGATGATTATATTGAAGTGGTGAGTGGGCAGGCTACATTTTTGTGTTCGAAATGTAAATAGAGTTTGTATATACATTTATGTCTTTATTGTTATTGGATTGGATTTATAAATGAAAATAATTTTTTCTATAAATATACATATGATTTTCAAATAGTGTCTTGTGTGGGACAATGATGATGTTTTGAATCATAGATTAGAGCGTTTGCCTTTCTTTATATCCGGACCTAGGGGAGGTTCTCCTGTTCTTGATGTTCAGATGTGGGCCCGTGCTCTCCATGCCACTGGAGTCAAGCTAGCCTGGCTGATGAGGGGTGTTTCCGGTCAACGGAGGACCTGGCCTGACAGTTCGGGCTGGACTGTTCCCATAGGAAGCAAGGCCAAGACTGATTTGCATACGGCTGGGTTTAAACTGGAATGGGGAGCAAATAAATGATGGGTTTAGGCCCGGATCTCTGTACTGGGGCGAATGTTTGACATTGTTCAACATTTTGTCCATCCATTGTTCTTTTTGTATTTGTCACCCTGAGTGGGACAGGTATGCAGTTATGCCCGGATGTGGGTTCTGTGCTGTCCTTGCCACTGGAGTCAAGCTAGCCTAGCTGATTAGGGGTGAAACCCTGAAACCGGTCCCAGGATGCTTGTTTCCAGTCCAGGGAGGACCTGCCCTGGCAGTTCGGGCTGGACTATTCCCATAGGGAGCAGGGTCAAGACTGATTTGCATATGGCTAGGTTTAAACTGGAATGTCATGGGGAGCAAAAAACAATGGATTTTGGCCCGATCTCTGTACTGGGGTGAATGTTTGACATTGTTCAACATTCTGTCCATCAATTGTTCTTTTTGCAGGCCCACTAGTAGCATTTGATATGTAGGCCCTGGACACACCTGGTGCATGTTGCTAGGGACTTACTGGGAAATCAAATATGCCAATTATGGATAAACCAATCACCAATACAATTTAGACAGAGGGCATATGCACTGTAGCACTGGTTAGCAGTGGTAAAGTGCACATAGTCCTAAAGCCAACAAATAAAGGTAAAAATAAATAGAAGAAAGATGGTAAAAAGTTTGGGGAGAACTCTACGAAAAGGGTAGAGAAATCAATACCTTGGGTAGAGTAATCAATACCTTCAGAGACTTCGCTGCATATTGCGATAGACCATTTACCCTGGCCCGCAACAGCAAGGGCACGTTCCAGTTCTATGCCTCTATGAACCCAGTTGGATCCCTCTGTCCATACTCTCAGGACCCACTAAGCTAACATATGGGTAATCCTTCTCCTCATCTGTGGATCCCATCTGTGCAGCATTTTACCTTAATTGCTCACAGATGTCTCCCAGTAGGCAGACAGCGCCACCATGGCCAATACAGTGGGGTGGCCTATTCTACACCCAGGGTGTGACTCCTGTCACCAGCCCAAGGTAAACTCTGTCCACCAGGACTGCAACCCACAGTCATCACTGAAAACTGTCAGTGACAAGATCCAGGCCTTCCAGGGCTCTCCACCCCTTGTGGTTTCTCAGAGTGGGGGTGGTAGCCCAGATAATTGGCACCCTTTGACAACTCTGCCTCCCACCAGTTCAGGGGTGGTATCCTGGGACTAGTCCTCCAGCCCAGGGTCTGTACCCTTAGGCTGGACCAGAGACAGGGGTGGGTTCTCCCTTACCCTCTCCTTCCTCCAGAAGTTCTGTACCCTCCTTTTGGTAGTGGTACCCCCAGAATCCAGAACTTTCAGGGCACTTGCGGCAAGCGTCTTGCACAATTCTCCCACCAGTTCAGGGTTGCTAGCCTGCAACTTGCCCAATCCCAGGGTCTGTACCCTTAGGTTGAGCATGGTGTTCAACGGCACCTATTCATCTAACTCCATTCCACTGTTGTGCAGCGTCCCTCAGGGAGGGCTTCTCATTAAGCCCCACCCTGTTTAATGTGTATCTTAACCCTTTGGCAGACCTGGTCTTTCCTTTTGGAGTGCAGATCGTTTTGTATGCCACACAGCTCGTACTGTCCCTTAACCATCCAAAAAAACAAGAGATTGCCCTAGAAACATGTCTGAGTACAGTAGCCACATGGATGGACCACTCCTTCCTCAGATTGAATGGCGAAAAACTGAGCTAATGATCCTAGGGAACATTGGTAACAGCTCTCCCCAACTGAAATGGCCCAGCACTTTAGGAGATCCCCCCATTCCGAAAGAGAGAATTTAAAGCCTGGGAATATGGCTGGACAAATCCTTAAATCTGGAACATCAAGCAGTACAGGTTGCGGCCACCTGCTATGGAACTCTATGGCAACTACGGAAAATCCTGCCTCTGCTCCCAGACTCAGCTCACAGAACCGTAGTCCAAGCCACGACTGGACTACTGCAACTCCTTATATCTGGGTACCCCCAAGGCTACTACGAGGAGATTGCAGATGATACAGAACTGTGCAGCTAGACTCCTTCACAATTTCTCCAGGAAAAAAATCGGCCAAACCAGCACTTAGGGCTTTGCACTGGTTACCGATCTTAGATCGAATAAAGTTCAAATCACTATGCATAGCACACAAAAGTCTGTGGGGTACGATTAATAAAATCCTACAAAACTTGAAGTCCTTCTACTTACCAACCCGAAACCTGAGATCTTCCAATCTCTATCAAGTCAGAGTCCCTAAGATCAAGAGGGCAAGAGCGGGTGGCCTCCTGTTCTCAGTTAATGCCTCTTCTCTTTGGAATACGCTCCCAACCCAGCTCCGCTCTTTGAACAATCTCCTCAAATTCAGGAAAAAGCTAAAAACTTGGCTCTTCATGAACTTGCAATGAGTCTCCTGTTGGGCTGAAGGTAGGCGCTGAGCGATGGGATGCCTAAGGGTAGCCATGCGCTATATCAAGAACGCATTAATAATTATATTAATAATGTACCTGGCAAGCCAGGACTTCCAGGGGAGTACTCCTCCCTCCTCCCCTAGGGGGAAAACATTCTTCATGTGTTGCGTGAGAGTCTGACTGGCACTGGTCTCCTGACCCCTGTACATCTGACAGAGCATGAAGACCCCACTGACAAGTAGTGGTGTCACCAGGGTAATTCCTGGGGGTGCTCTGATCTCACAGCTGGCCCCAGGCTCTCCGGTTCTCCCACTTGAGACTGCCTCCCCCTCTCACCCCTCTATCTTGAATTCTGAACCCTCCTTTCCATAGTGGGACTGCCAGACACCAGAACTGGTGAGACACTTGTGATAGCCGCCCCATCCCCCCAAAACTTCTGACTCTATGGGGCCCCCCTCAGCAGATGGCCTCCTGGTACAGAGTAGATCCTCCTCATGGTGCTCGCTCCGGGTACCATCCAGGCTCTGTGACTAGGTTATGAACAACCTGGGCTTCTCCCCACCCCCACCTCTCCTCTTACCCTGAGAAAGGACATGGGACCCTCTATCCATTCCACTACACTGGGACCGATCTGGGCTACTGCAAACCTCCCCTCCCTCCCTCGGTTGGAGAAAGCCTGAGCCAATTCCTTCAGGATCACTCCCAAATGCCAATTTAGACCCTCTGACATCCACCAAAAGGTCTGCCTCTAGTGCAAGTTACCTGGGTTCAGAGCACTCAAACTCCACAGGGTTTTAGACTAGCTCTGAAAAACTGTGACTGAATATATGCTCTCCAGCAATCAAACTGTCCAGCCCCTCACCCATGTAAACCATACTACCCTCCATCCAACCATCCGGTGTCTTGAAAAAGTACCCCACTGCTGAGACAGTGTCTGTCTGCCCTTCAAACTCAACCTGCGCTCCTCTGGGGTGACTCCATACTCCTCAACAGGGGGTACACCTCTAACTGTCACTCCCTTCTACAGCCAGAAGAGTGTCCATCCCACCACCAGGAATATGACTCCCTGTGCCAGTTCCCCAATCCTCCTCGGGGACCCAGCTACCTCATATGCCTGAGCCCACTGATGTATGTCACCCCACTCCTTGAAATTAGAAACCAAGGGGTATATTTACAAGGGCATTGACCACATGAAGGTCCATTTTAACAACGTTCCTGTGGCACAATGCCCTGCTCCATATTTACAAAGTGGTGTTAAGCCACTTTTTGTGGCTTAACCCTGCCTTGTAAATATGGTATCCTTTCATGCAAATATCTGTGTGAAAGGGGCATGCAATGGTTGTTGCTGTGGGCATTCCACCGCAACATCCATTGCTTTTTGATGCTTCCCCATATTTACAAGGATGTGTAA
Source organism: Lissotriton helveticus (assembly GCF_964261635.1). Classification (NCBI taxonomy): domain Eukaryota; kingdom Metazoa; phylum Chordata; class Amphibia; order Caudata; family Salamandridae; genus Lissotriton; species Lissotriton helveticus. The sequence continues at coordinate 996,756,761 of NC_136070.1, forward strand.
ATCTGATACAGCACCAAAAACTAACGCCATGCAAGATCAGGCTTTAAAATGGTGATACGCAGTGAAATACTTTTATTTCTCCACGTTTTAGCTTTTTCTATGTGTCCTGCATTCTACAGCACACATAGAAAGAGCAAAGCACCATGTGGGATTGTTTATGTGCAGGAAGGTGTCCCTTCCTGTACATAAACAATAATTTAATCAGGATGATTTGCTACTTCTATGTGTACTGTATTCTGCAGCACACATAGAAGCAACAAATTGCCATTATTGATTGTTCATGTGGAAGAAGGGACACCTTACTGCACCGCACCTCTTCTCCTTTGGCACTCTCTTTCTTCTGTTTTTAGTCTTGCTCGCAGCGCCGGGACGCCCCTTTGCTGGGGCAGCCGAGCACTATATAAATCCCAATAACATTAACATTAACATTACTGCACATAGGGCCATATGTAGGTAAATCATGAATACCGAATCCTTAATACCGAATTTTACCGATTCGGTATTAAGAATTCGGTATATGCGATGTAGATAAAAAATCGTTAAACATTACCGAATCGCTAAAAATAGGTAAAAAATACTGAATTGGAACAAATCAGTAAAAAAAAAATACCGAAATACCAATACCGAATCGGAATTACAGAATTCATTACCGAATCGGTAAATACCGATTTGGTAATTCAAAAAATCGTAATTCGATGAATCAGTCAATCCTGTGTCACCCAATCACCTCCCAAACAGGAAGTGGCCACACCCAGGCAGCTGCACAGGACCTGGAGCTCACTGTAAGGCAGGCCGGCAGGTGAGCTGACGAGCCAGCAGCAACAGAGCATCACAGCTACAAACTAGAAAACAAAAAAGGAAACAAGCATTGAAATGGCAAGCCAGGACAGGGAGAAGGAAGGAAGTGAGAGGAAAAGAAAGCTGAAGTTCAGTGACAAGGAGCTGGAGGTACTGATCCAGGATGTCAGCCAGGACCATCACAGGCTTTTTGGTCAGCAGTCCCACCATGTGCCAGAGTCACAGAAGAGGCAAATCTGGAGTGGCATTCGGGACAAAATAAATGCCATAGTTATGACCCAGCGTACCATTGAGGACATCAGGAAGAGGTGGTACGACCTCAGGAAGACAGCAAAAGCAAGGATGGCAGAGAGGCAGAGGCAGGCTGCCAAAACAGGTGGAGGAAAGAACAGAGCACCAGCACCAACACCACTGGAACTGATGGTGGAGTCCACCATCCAGCCGTAGAGTGTGAGTGGCGTGGGAGACGCAGACAGCTCTGCCAGAGCAGCAAGGAAACAGGGTAAGAAGCATGCCCAGCATGCTGTGCTACCCCCTCCCCAACCCCAATCCCCATAGTGGCATAGGGGCTCCCACTCCACTCCATGTCTTACTCATTACCTGCTATGCATTTTGGGATATGTAGTTAGAGGGAACTGATGTATAGGACAGTCAGGCTAGCAAACACAATAGCATGTTAAAGTAATTGGCCATGTCAGGACAATCACTGTGATCTGTAGGCATGATGTTTAATGTAATTCAAATGCAGACAGAGCAGTGAGTATATCTACATTTGTGTCATTACAGGTGAGACATCTCGCAGTGCTGCAGAGGGGAGCAGGGCAAAGTCAGCCAGGCCAGAGGGGAGTCAACATGAGGAAGAAAGCATGCCTGCAGGGACCACAAGCTCCGCGCAATCACAACCACCAAATCCTCCACCACAGGCATCACCACAGCGCCAGGGAACGCCGCCATCCCCTCATACCCAGTCCCCACTGCGACGATCACCAACACCACCACCACAGTCAGGCAGGAGGTATGCCGTGGCCACCCTCCAGCAGATGGAGGAGTCGTCAGAGGAGGGCACAGGGGGCCAACAGACTCCAATCCAGGAGGGAGGCAACAGGGAGAGGGCTGTTACTCCGTCTGAGGGTGCCCACAGTTCATCCAGACGCCGCAGGGCAAGGCCGGACGGTCCAGGAGCATCCAAACAGGGTGAAAGTGTGTTTGCTGGACTGGAAGGCAACATGCTGAAGGTCCAGCGCCTGCAATGGAGGGAGATGAGATCACTGCACAGGCAGGTGGCACACATCAACAAGCACATGCACAGGATGGAAAAGGGCATCAGTGCAATGGGAGACAACTTGTGTGAGGGAATGGAGAGAGTAGCAACCTCTGTGGACAACCTCTGCAGCCAGCTGGAGCAGGACCGTCTTGGCAGGCGCAGGGAGAGGCAGAGGCTCCAGGCCTATACCAAGTCCGTCAACCGGCTGGCCACTGCAACCTCACTGATGTGTAGCAGGTCCATCGCCATGCAGGAGGAGATGGGGCATTGCAGCAGGGATGTGGGAAGGGCATGGTTTCTATGACCTCTGCATTAGAGCTCCTGCCGAATGCAAAGGTGGCCACAATGGAAGGGGGGGGACAGTGAGGAGGCTTCCAGCCATGGTAGCATTATGCCCTCTCCCACCGAGGGCAGGAGGTGCAGCGAACGCCACGGCGATGCGCAGGAACAGTCTGACACTACAGACAGTGTTGCCAGGGAACGTGCACATGCAGCGCGTGGTCGCATGAAGTAGGGACCACTGCCTATTGCCAAACATTAGATGGGTGATGTAACCCATGTCTGATTGGACACTGCTTACAATACTGGTGGTGTGCTTGTTAAACACCATAACATAAAATGGTTACTGGCTCTGTCTCGTTACTCACTCAGAAATAGTTTGACGTTATGTCTCCCATCATGTTCAACTGCAACACCAGCTGCGCAGGGCTCTGGCTGAGGGTTTTCCTCGTCCTCATCCTCAGAGTCAGTTAGTTCCACTGCTGTTCCTTTTTTTGTGGACAGATTGTCTAGCATTGCACATGTAGCAATAATCTTGCAACATTTGATGGGGCTGTACAGACGTGCACCTCCACTTTTGTGGAGGCAACGGAATCTGCTTTTAAGCAATCCAAATGTGCGCTCCACCACGTTGCGTGTGCTCCTATGTGCCACATTGTATCTCCTCTCCCTTGGGGTGGTTGGGTTGAGATATGGTGTGACTAGATAAGGCCGGAGGGCATATGCGCTGTCACCTATGCACAGAAGAAAGTGCCATTAATTTGTGTGCCCAACAGCTTGAGCCAGGGTGTACATCAGGGTGTGTCACATTGACTTACCTAGTAGGTATCCTTCTCCAAATTCACCAGCAAGAAGACGTGTATGGATACCAATGGTAGAGTTTCTCACTGTTCCCTTTTTCTACACCGTAGAGCGGGGCCTCATACTCCCGAGCGGTTGCCGGGTGAGGTGAGGTCTTCACCCACACAAGGCTGGGTGAGTATCACTGGGAGGAAATGCCTCTTAGTGATTAAGCAATTATGCTTCTTCTATATATGCAGAATGTCAATTATTCATGCAGGTGTGTTTTTCTTTACGGTCTCTCTGGACGTCTACAGTGGTGCATGTCTGGACCAGTGTTTTTGTACAATTATTTTTGTTTTTTAGGAAGAAGATATGCTTCTTTCCTGAGTGGACGTTCAAGCTCTGAGGTTCCTGGTAGATATATATCTGTGAATTTATCTATTAGTAATACCTATTTTCATTTCTAATTTAACATATCACCTAGTAGTCAAAGTTGCAGTAGCTAGTTTATACTTAGGGTCCTGAAGAAAGCTGGGGCAAATTCCCCGTTAGCTGAAACATGTCGACCAATCTGCACTGCGCCATGAGGTAGTCTTACTACCTGGCGTGTTTTTAAACCTTGACACACAGATTTCTATATATACATCTCCGCAGTATCTGTGTAGCCAATTTTATGTCTCACTATCACCTTAGCACTGCACGTTATTAAGTCCACTCCATGGAAAACAACATGGCTGAATTCTGACATCCATTCTCACACCGGCACTACTTGGCTGGTAGTGGTTTGGTTTGATCAGCAATCCCCACATGACGTTAACTCCACCGCAACGGTGGTCTGATGGGTTTTGTACTAGCCTGCTGGTTTCCAATAACTTCCAACAGCATTGGCTCACTTATGCATCCTGCTGTTCCATAGTCGCTGTTTCAGTAACACACCATTCCCAGACCTCTGCTGCTCTTTTTTGTGTTTTGTATTTTGATAGTAGGGGTACGAGCAGTTAGGTCTTTAAATATAATCCCTTGACCCTCCATAACGTTTGTATTTTGTATTTTGAGCAACTGTCCAGTTGCGGGTCTAAGTAATGTGGTTGCGAACAAATTTTATTTGCACCTTTATAGCTCACCCAAATTAATTGTGGGTGCCGCCCATGTCTTCCTGGTCCCAACCGCTATCCCTCTCTTAAGACACTTCTTCAACATCATTTCATAATGCACATGTACATACACCCAATGATATTTACCCATGGTTCATTGGGGACTCGTGTTCGCCGGCGCACTGTTGGTGTGCCACGGGCTCAGGGGGATGTTCTGCGCTAGGCGCATGCTCATGGGACCAGTATCTCCCGTTGTGGGGATGCGCATGAGCTCATAGGCAGATCCTATTTTGAGTATGTACGTCACTCTAATAATAGGCGCACAACACTCTATTTATTTACAACAGTGTTTAATCATATAAAACTCCCGTTTATTAGAAAAGTGAGCTGGGTCAAAACCAGCACCGGGACTGTGCAAATAATTGCGCATGCGCGACATAGTAGTGTCTTTTTTCGCGCCTGCTCAGTGAGCTCTGCAGAGTGAACGCCCCTTCTACCTTACTGTCTATCTTTCGGCGGCCACTTAAGCAGGAAGGGCGTTTTCACAGTCACCTCCACTTCCGCTTGGCTAAAAAGACCAGGGGTACTGACGGACAGGTTAGTGTTCACCTTGACTCTCTTCTTTTCAATAGTTTTGTTAAGATTTGGCAATGCTAGTCAGCTTGCGCGGACTGTATACCATCAGAAGCAGCCTAGATCGGTCCCTTGTCGTGGCAAGCCGTTTTAGGAGAGTTTTCTCTGTTATCTGGTACTTTGTGGAAGTTAACTATTCCCTCCACCTATGCCCCTCCTCTCACTTAGTTGTAGAGTAGTCCATGGTCTATATAACTGAAAGAAAACCTTATATTAGACTACATGGAGGCACCTTTATTTTCCTGCACTCCTAAGTATTCAGACTATGTTGTGTGAGGTTTGATATTAAACATGCCCTTTATAATGTGTCATATGGGATTGGGTGCGTGGTTGTTGCCTTGACAGACGGGCTCCTCCATACGTTTTTTGGGTTATGTGTGTAGAGCAATTGGCTTGGGCATGGTAGAGTTTCTCACTGTTCCCTTTTTCTACACCGTAGAGCGGGGCCTCATACTCCCGAGCGGTTGCCGGGTGAGGTGAGGTCTTCACCCACACAAGGCTGGGTGAGTATCACTGGGAGGAAATGCCTCTTAGTGATTAAGCAATTATGCTTCTTCTATATATGCAGAATGTCAATTATTCATGCAGGTGTGTTTTTCTTTACGGTCTCTCTGGACGTCTACAGTGGTGCATGTCTGGACCAGTGTTTTTGTACAATTATTTTTGTTTTTTAGGAAGAAGATATGCTTCTTTCCTGAGTGGACGTTCAAGCTCTGAGGTTCCTGGTAGATATATATCTGTGAATTTATCTATTAGTAATACCTATTTTCATTTCTAATTTAACATATCACCTAGTAGTCAAAGTTGCAGTAGCTAGTTTATACTTAGGGTCCTGAAGAAAGCTGGAGCAAATTCCCCGTTAGCTGAAACATGTCGACCAATCTGCACTGCGCCATGAGGTAGTCTTACTACCTGGCGTGTTTTTAAACCTTGACACACAGATTTCTATATATACATCTCCGCAGTATCTGTGTAGCCAATTTTATGTCTCACTATCACTTTAGCACTGCACGTTATTAAGTCCACTCCATGGAAAACAACATGGCTGAATTCTGACATCCATTCTCACACCGGCACTACTTGGCTGGTAGTGGTTTGGTTTGATCAGCAATCCCCACATGACGTTAACTCCACCGCAACGGTGGTCTGATGGGTTTTGTACTAGCCTGCTGGTTTCCAATAACTTCCAACAGCATTGGCTCACTTATGCATCCTGCTGTTCCATAGTCGCTGTTTCAGTAACACACCATTCCCAGACCTCTGCTGCTCTTTTTTGTGTTTTGTACATCAGGGTGTGTCACATTGACTTACCTAGTAGGTATCCTTCTCCAAATTCACCAGCAAGAAGACGTGTATGGATACCACTGTTCCGGAAGACGTACGAGTCGTGGGTACTCCCGGGGAATTTGGCCACGATGTCAGTTATGATGTACGTGGCATCGCATATCACCTGCACATTGATGGAGTGGGTGGATTTGCGGTTTCTGTAGATGTATTCAGTTGCTGCAGGTGGGCAGATAGGTATATGGGTCCCATCGACGCAGCCAATGACGTGTGGGAACTGCGCAAGTTAGTAGTACTCGAGCTTTGTCCTCTGCAGCTCCGCCTGTGTAGTGGGGAAGGTAATGTAATGTTCCATTCTGTCCATCATGGCATCCAGGAAGGTGTTGAAGAAACGGGATAGACAGCTCTGTGACACACCACCCACTGCGGCTATCACACCCTGGAAACTTCCTGATGCAAGGAGGTTCAGGCAACAGAGTTCCTGGACATGGGTGGGGATTGTGTGCGCCCTTGGTGTCTGATGCTCCAGATAGGGTTTTAGGTCCCGTATTAGGTCAAAGATGGTGTGTGGGTGCAGTCTGTACCTTTCATGGATTTCAGGTTCAGTCAATTGAAACAATGTGATGCACAGTCTGTACACCCGCTCTTTCCGTCTCCAGATCCTCACTCCAGCTGCTCTCAAGCGTAGCTGCCTTGCTATGAGGTAGAGGCCCGCCATTGTGTTCACACTGTTGCATTTTGGGGCTGTTTGTTTGCACTGCACCTGATTACCACCTGCTCAGGATAAGTGGTAAATACCGAATCGTTATTACCGAATTTGGTCAAATTCGGTATTACCAATGTTTGCTACATCGCATTTTGGGGTTTTTACGATTCGTTATTTCCGATTCTGTATTCATTGTTTCGGTGTTCTCCGATCGGTAAATAAGGAATCTGTAATTATCTACTGATTCTTTATTATCGATGTCATTCGGTATTACGTACATCTCACATGGCTAAATACCGGTCGGTAAAGCCGAAATCTACAGATTTTTGGCTTTACCGACTGGTATTTGGCCACCTACATATGGCCCATAAACAACAATTCCCTGTAAAATGTTTAGCATGGCAGCACAGGACCGTAAAAAGAGTGGGGCCTGGGACAGCTAGTTTGGTGAAGCTAGTGAGTTCCTGGCACTAGGATGTTAGAATATAAAACTCCATGTTTGTGCATTTTTATATGCAAGTTAGCATTAGTGGCGCTAGTTTGTATGTGGGCACCATTTTGAGTTATAATCAAAACTAATCCTTCATCATTTCTGAGAAGAGGCCTCTGCTGAGATTCACTGCCCGGGGCTGGGTTTTGCTTCACTAAGGAATACACTGTCCTTTTTGGCGCATCCCTTTCCCACTAGTTAGAAGCCTTCTCCCACTTGTCTAGTGGCGGGCACGGGCAGAGCGACCTTGAATAGTAGACAGTGTGTACCCGGCCTCAAAATCAAAACTTATTCTCTGTACTTCACTATTTAGCTGCATCTGCCTGGAAAATTCCATTGTGGGTGTGCCTTCATTGGTTCTGAAATGTACATAATGTATCCCTATGCATTGCTGATGTCATTCCCTCTGCAGCACTCCTATTGATTGGGCAGATTGAGCTCCACTCTGAGTGTACCTGAATAAACAGATATATTCTCCACTGACTGACCGACTCTTCATTTGATATGGAAGGCTGAAAGGTGGTCATTAGTGACCTGAGTGACCCAAATTGGGCCACTTCCTTCGAGGAGGAAGCTAGTTTTAGCCATGCTGGTAACCTTCAGGGCCAGGTCCATGAGAATTGTAAACCTCCTCCCCTGCCTCTGTGAGCTGTCAGTGCGCATTTGAAAAACAGACAAAGAGAGGCGAAGAAAGTAAAAGAGAGAGAAAATAGCTGTAAAGAGGAAGAGCAAGTAAGAAACTGAAAAAGCAAGGAGTAGTAAAATGAAGCAGGTCCAATCCAAGTAGTTTTCCATGTAGGTTCATTTAGGTGAGGAGTTACATAGAGGAGAGAGAGCCCCACAAGAAGCATCCTCACTGCTGCTCAGACCATCTCCAACTGACACTCACACACACAAACATTTCATTAACCAGCATTCTCCCACACATACACTCAGGCTGAGCAGCAGCAGTATAACACATCCCTCTTCTTTGTAACAGAAAAGAAGGGGGACAAAAGGCATTAAAAACAAAGCATGAAATAAATAAGCAGACATCTTTCTAGAAGGATAAGATGAAAAATGAAAAATGGAACACAGTGATACAAGTACAAAGGCTCATGCACACAACCATCCTCCTTTCTAACACAACAAAACACAACCCAGACACTCCCACGCTACATACTACATACCAATCCAAGTACCAGAATCGTGCAAGCTGGCCAGGCAAATATGACAAGCACAAGGAAACCAACAACAAAGGTGTGAAGACAAACTCACCAATAGGAAAAAAAATAGTAAGCAAGAATGGACAATATCCTGGCAGAACATCGTAACAATCATAATAACAGCAAGCCTTCCCTCAACAACAAGTTGAGGTGTGAGGTGTGGATGGGGCTCCACACGGATCATCAAGAACAATAAAAATACTTCCCCAACATTGCTAGTTAGGGTGTGATGTGTGGGGGACACCACACGGTACAACAGACATGCAAAGCTGTGGCACTTTCCCCAGCACTGGCTGGTGTGGAATGTGTGAGAAAAAATCACAACGCATGGGGGAACTAGTAAACTACGCAAGAAAGTGCAGCACTTCCCCTAGCGCTAGCTGGGGTGGAATGTGTAGAGGCAAAACAAACCACACAGCACAGAGGGACACTCAGATACAATAGCACTTCTCTCAAGAAAGTTTGGGGTGGAATGTGTGGGGGGACACCACACGGCACCATACAACTCACATGAATAGCAGAACTTCACCCAACACATGCTGGGTAGAATGTGTGAGAAAAATCACACGGCACGGAGGGACACTCAGAAAAAAATATAAAAACTTCCTCCAACACTAGTTGGAGTGGAATGTGTGTGGGCAGGCCACAAGGCACAGTGCAGAATGTTGGAACATGACACTTACCCCAATGCATGCAGTGTTGAAATGTGTGGGGAAAACCACACTGCATGGAGGGACACTCAGAAACAATATCAAAACTTCCCCCAACAACCCTAAATGGGATGGAATGTGTGGAGGGAAAACCACACTGTACTCATCTCCATCCTCATTGCCAAAATGTAGTAAAATGAAGCAGGTCCAATCCAAGTAGTTTTCCATGTAGGTTCACTAAGGTGAGGAGTTACATAGGGGAGAGAGAGCCCCACCAGCAGCATCCTCACTGTGGCTCAGACCATCTTCAACTGACACTCACACACACGAACATTCCATTCACCAGCATTCTCTCACACATACACTCAGGCTGAGCAGCAGCAGTATAACACAAGGGTAGGGTTGAAAGAAAGCATAAAGGGCATGATTATTTTATTTAATTGTTTATGATTAATGTTAATTAGAATAACTATTTGTATGCACCACCGGACTGCCCATTCGTAGTTCGCCAGGTTGAGGGGGGCTGGGAGCGGGCGGTCGTCTTGGTCTCACAGAAGGCCCCATACGCTCGGTTGCTCCCCCTCCGATTGCTCCACAGTTTCCATCAAATACAAACAGAGATTGACCTCGCGAGGTGGTATGAGGGAGGATGCATGGGGGCGGGGGACCTGTACCTCAGCAGGACTTCCCTCTCCTTTGCGGATGCAAGGGACTGTTATCAGGTACCGTAGGGTCACTTTTTGGAGTACACTAAAATAAAGCACACGACTCGTGAGGTATGGACAACCTTTCCAGAGGAGCCTGAGGAATCACACACCCTGGTGCTCCTGCTTGACCCGGCCACGACCAGGGACTGATCTCCCGCATTTATAAAGACCTGAAGGCACACCGTAAGGGTGACGTATCAAACATCCAATTTAAATGGGTGGCTGATCTGCCTTGGCTCCTTATGGAGGGGGAGTGCTTTCAAGCTTTTGCACAGGCTTTAAGCTCACACAATTTTATTACTTGTATCGCACAAATCTGACAATTCAACCGTTATCGAGATTTAATGCGGCACACTCCCTGACAAGCCCCAGGTGTGGTGTGGGCCCTGAGATATTTCCCCACATGATGTGGGATTGTGCCCGACTCCAGCTATATTGTTTGGCTGTGTTGCATGTGGTATCAAAGGTCACGAGAGACCCTGTGGAGGCATCAGTTAAACACTGTCTATTAGGTGTTCTTCATGTCCTCAAGCCTTGGCTCCGTATGCAATACAAATGTGTCCTACTGGGTCTCGTGCTGACTAAGTATCGCATTGTCATTCATTGGACATGCCTTACACCCCCCTCGACTGGATACATGGAAGACTGACTTGTGTGAGTGGGGCATGGCTGAGGACCGTTGCCTGCGCTCCGTTCGCACTGATGAGAATGCAGAATGGAATCTGGAGGTATGGGGGAAGTGTTGGAGCAGCTTCTATCAGATGCCGGAAGTCACTGTAGTGTCCCCGCCCAATCGGAAGGCTCCACCTTGAGTATGTTGACACCGGAGTTTGGTCTCTTGGTTGACTGATTGAAACTGTGTGTGGTTTGTGAATGTGAAGTTGGCATACAGTGGACATGTCCCGCATCATCACCCAATGTGGTGGAATTGGTGACCTAAGACACGGGACCAGAAGGCCCGTATAGGACAGGGATATGTACCTGCAAGATGTTACTGAGGATTGGATAGCCCATATACTAGTGCTGGCAGATGGGACTGCTCTGGACCAGCACTACATGCCTGCTTTCATGCTCCCCTTTGCTTAGATGGGACAACGGACTACCCCCGGAAATCGGTAGAGGTAGACCTGAGTACATAGCCAGATCCAGCTCTCTGATCAGGGATCCTATAGGGATTAACACCTGACTGCCTGTTTCTGCAATGTTCTTTCCTTGTTATGTTTTTCTTATTGGTGTACATTTACCTGCAAAACTCCTTTTCATGGGAATTGCATCACGTATTAAACATGAAGACAAATGATTTAAAATGCTACTCCAAGACTGGAAGCGTAGGCAAGCCATGGATCCATTGCGATTAGTTGAAATGGTAGTCTAATATGCATGATAATCCTTTATCAGTTATTCTCAATACTTTATGACTATGCATGACCACATGTATTCTGATATTTGAGCAATTCTGAATAAAAAAGTTTTAAAACTTTTTTTTTAAACTATTTTTATGCAGTTTTTCATACCACCTAATTTATCGATCTCAGAAGAATGGAAGGCCTTCCTGGGATTGGAACATGAGAAGTGTAGATGGCAGGAAATGTCAGATATGAGTGTTTGACTCAATGTGCCATCATGTGACCATACACGATGAATGACCACCATTGCACAAACCTCTAAATGCTTATTGTTCTTTTTGGCAGTAAACGTGTGGATACATCAACGGAACTGCCCCTAAGTATGCAGATTAACAACTTTTTAGGGGTAATGTAACCCAATCACTCGAGATGTGGCTGTTTTGCATTCTGAAAGTTGTGGATACCATAAGCGTGATCACCACAACTGTACTAGCAGTCGTTTCACACCTGCCGTGCCTTTCCATTGCTAATATTGGCCCCTTCCATGACGCGGCTGGGTGTGAATGATGTTGCAGGGCGCACACCGAATGGGGCGGGCCACAGTATATGTGATGACGGGCCATGAGGAGACTTCCCCTGGGGTGAAGGGGCATTGCCCACTGAACTGTATTATCACGGCCCTAGCACGGTCCCAGATCGCACATTTGCAGTGCAGCAGTTGGTGGGGCCACGGGAGGCTTTAAAAAGTGGGCAAGATTGGGGCTTAGTCTTTTCTTTTAGCACCACATCTCACCCAGGGGACTGCTCAACGCTGCCGCGCATATTGAAATCCGTCTTCGCTGTGCTGCAATTGGAATCTTTAGAGGTGGGACCAGTGTCCACCCAATGACTCACCTTGGTGTTCGTTTGGTGAGCCTCTTTTGCCTTCCCTAGTTTTTGTGCAAGTGCACAGTGCCTGTGTTACCAGAGATGCTCCGCCTGCCGCTCATGAGTGGGTGGTGGTAAGCATCTTGCTTTGGCTCATTACTGGAGTGGCCGATCAGCTTATTAAACTGAGCGCTCGGCCGCTGCTGTTTTCTTCTTCCCAGTTTTCCTGCCTCATCAGGGAATTAACTGGTGCTCCTCATGCACCTTAAGATTGTTGGTACACCACCCCCTACCCAAGTAGGCAAACTTCAAGGAAAAGTCGTTGTACTGCACAGGTCCATTCAGGTGTTCGTGATAAATCCTCCCACCACTCTAGCTCAAGAAGGCCCACCAGCCTGGTGATGGCCCATCAAGATAGCAAGGCACACCTCAGCTCCCTTTGTGTGACCAAATAGAGTGAATGAACAAGAGTCCAGCTGTCATCCTAACCCAGACGTGGATTCTACAGACAGGCAGAGGCACGGAATGGTTAAGCAAGAAAATGCCCACTTTCTAAAAGTGGCATTTTCAAACACACAATTAAAAGGCAACTTCACGAAAAGATGTATTTTTAAATTTCGAGTTCAGAGACCCCAAACTCTAAATCTCTATCAGCTCCCAATGGTAAATTATACTTAAAATATATTTTAAGGCATCCCCATGTTACCCTAATGGAGAGATAGCCCTTGCAATAGTGAAAAACAAAATTAGAAGTATTTCACTACTAGAACATGTACAACATAACAGCACATGCCCTACCTTTTATACACACTGCATCCTGCCCATGGGTCTGCCTCGGGCTTGCCTTGGTGGTGACCTACATGTAGTAAAAGGAAGGTTTGAACCTGGCAAGTGGACTTGCCAGGTCGAAATGGCAGTTTAAAGCTGCACACACATACACTGTAGTGGCAGGTCTGAGAGGTGGTTGCAGAGCTACTCATCTGGGTGGCAGAATCAGTGGCACAGGCCCTCTAGTAGCATTTGATTTACAGGCCCTGGGCACACTTGGTGCATCTCACTAGGGACTTACCGGAAAATCAGATATGCCAATCATGGATAAACCAATCACTAATGCAATTTAGACAGAGATTATATACACTTTAGCACTGGTTAGCTGTGATAAAGTGCCCAGAGTCCTAAAACCAGCAAATAAAGGTAAAAATAAATAGGAGGAAGATGGCAAAAGGTTTGGGGATAACCCTACAAAAAAGGGCCGGTTGGCTGCATATGAAAGAGAGGAGGTTGTCCATAATTACGGAAGTTGAGCATTGTGTAGCATCCAAATGGGAGGTGCCAAGCAAGCAGCATCAAAGAGCTAAGTTATAAGAGAGCAGGATCCTAGATGCAAAGCATGAAACCACCTCTCCGAGCCTTAGAGTCAAAGCTGCTGCCAACCTATCTACAGCTCCCCTAACTCGAGATGGAATTTGTATCCTCAGCCAGGCTACAAGCCTCAAATGTACCCATTCCAGGATCATACAATCACCTATACTTTACCATGCCTACCTACCTTGCTTGCCAGTGTCTGATGAAGGTCTCCTTTGCAGCACCTTTTGCACAATCTGCTTGTTTCTGTGAGGGGTGCCTGCCAATATCAAATCCTACTTCAACTCCATGCAATTTGAGCAAATGAATTGAACTGTCCATCCTTTGTCCACAACCTTATAGTGATATTCATTGTGGGATCTTTTCAGTTTCCTTTGTAAAATGATTTTTAAATTCTACTTAGTTTTCACCATTGCTGGAGCCCTACAATATTTAAAACACACTGGGGCATATTACCAACGATTAGCGAAATTTATCGCTAACTTGGCTTAGCAACGATTTTTTTATCGCTAAGCATCGCCGGAAATTATCGCTGAGATAACGTGCTATTAGCTACGTTTATCTCCAAAGTGATAATTTTTCCGGCAATAGCGTGAATATCGCTGAGAATACAGCGATATACACGCATTAGCGACTAAATGTTCTTAGCCATGTTATCCTCCTTCCCTTTGGATAACATGGCTAAGAACTGGTCTGGACAGGTGTTAGTTTTTGGCGATATTCGCGCTTAGCGCGAATATTGCCATCGCTAAGCCTGCCTTGCTAATAGGCGTTAGCGACGTTAGCGACTGCTTTCAGTCGCTAACGTGATGGGAACGCCCACTTTGCATGTCATTAGCGATAATTATCGCTAACATGCAAAGCGGGCCCCAAACTGCTCGCTATCGCCTACAAGCTGTCGCTAACTGCTGTTAGCGACAGCTTGCTAATAGGGCGATAGAATTTTCGCCGCTTAGCGGCCGAAAACGGCCGCCAAAGCGGCGAAAATTGCCTATCGCCCCCCTTGATAATATGCCCCACTGTTCGCCACGATTTTCCCAAAATGCCCTTGTTGGATAGGCTTGAAGCTCTCTTTAAAAGCTATTTTAAATCAGTGGCGAGTTGAATTAAAATTTCACTTACGATGTTGGGGTGAGCTAGAAAACTCCACACTTTCTGAAGCAGATTAAGGGGCATATTATCAAGGGGCTTTATCTCCGCTTTTTTGGCTTTAAAAGCCAAGAAAGCAGAGATAAAATTATCTCCCTATTACCAAGCTGTCGCTAACACCAGTTAGCGACAGCTAATAGGAGATAGTGACCATCTTGGGCCCTGCTTTGCATGTCAGTGATATTTATCACTAATGACATGCAAAGTGGGCGTGCCAAGATGTTAGCGACTGAAAACAGTCGCTAACATCGCTATCTCCTATTACCAACTTTTGGAGATATTCGCGCTAAGCGCGAATATCTCCAAAAGCTAACACTTGCCCAGGAGCAGTTCTTAGCCATGTTATCCAATGGGAGGTGGATAACATGGCTAAGAGCATTTGCTCAATAATGCATGAATATCGCTGACTTTTCAGCGATATTCATGCATTGCGGCCGTTTTTTATCGCATTTGCGATAAACCTTGCTAATAGCAAGGTTTATCTGCGATAAAAATCGCCGATTTGCGGCGATAAGTTTTGTCTCTAAATAAGTTAGAGACAAAAATTATCTCTATTGGTTGGTAATATGCCCCTTGGGGGCATATTACCAACCAATAGAGATAATTTTTGTCTCTAAATAGGTTAGAGACAAAAATTATCTCTATTGGTTGGTAATATGCCCCCAAGTTCCCTAACTTTACTTGAGGTAAGGTTTACGCCTGCCTTCAGCCCTTCCAGGTGTAATGATTTCCTGATGCAGAGCGTTCCAGGCAGGACATCCTCCTAAATATAAAGTTTGTGTACGGAGGCTGGACTCCCCTACCCTACATATGACCTCCACAGAAATACTGATACACTAGCTTGCAAGGTGCAGAAGTGACTGAAGTTTTGCCACTGTACCCTACCTCCAACCGTGTTGCCTCATCTTACTGTACTTACTCCAGCAGGTTGATCAGTTCCATATTTAGTTTTGAACTGTTAGTTTATGTTGAGTTTCCATCTCAACTGTATCTCGTTCGCATTAGCATTTTATCGCGGACTGTATACTGCATTGTGGTATGCAGACGTATGCGCGACTACGGGGCTGCATATTCTTGATGGAAATGTCACGAATTTTACAGAAGTCAATACAATTATGTTGCAAAACAAAAGTGCGTGGAGGCTAGACATCCACCACCTCAGGTTAGGAGGTGTGGGAGACAGGGCTCTAAGCTGGGGCCAGTTTATGTTTTGAAATAAAAGAACTTCATACATTTTGTCTTTCACAAGGTTTGACAGTTTAAAAAATATATAAAGCTGCAAGTCAGCCGACTTTACAACTTTACACCCATCTCCTTTAAAACCTATCTTCTTGATAGGATCGATTGTTGGACTTTGGAAAGTTCATTGAGTGTGCTTAGTATGCACCTTTATAAAAATCCACTATTGCTTCACATAGAATCGTACGGTGTGCATCCACAATATTGAAACCAGATTATCGATGGCACATTATATTGAGGGCAAAATATGTACGAAATCAAAAATATTGACAGGTAGGTAAGTTTAGATTTTCTATACCTTACTCCACATATATGTACCTACATGATATATATCTTCAAGGTATGCAGATGTGGAGTTAGGAATTGTAAATCTATACTTCTCTATATGCACTTATCTTTCAATATTCTTTCCTTGATACTCTTCTACCCCGATATTCTGGGGGTCAATATTTAGTAGTACATCCAATCACACCAATAATTTAAACAAGCATTGGCATAGCCAATAGGTCTCACCTTTGGGACCTTATAAGTATTTAATTATGCAGCACAATATCCTTGGTGCACCATCAACTGTTGCATGGCTAAACACGTACAATGTCCCAAAGGCGAGACCTATAGGCTATGCCAATGCTTGTTATGTATGGAGTGCAATATTGACCCTCTCCAGAATTTGGGTATAGTTTAACATTCCAGTAAAAGTTTGACAGAGGTTTCTTCCTAGTCTCGATATTTGATTTAAAAACTGACACAGGAACCCCATTTGGGCCTTGTGCACTGTTTGATCTTGATTAAGTTAAGGACTCCATGATTATCTCTTCATTGACCTGCTGGCATGAAGCGCTAACACCTGTAGTCTCAGACACAATTATTCACTCTCCGGTGTTACTCACTGACAGCATGGATAACTTAGGAGGTGTACCATTTCATGGGTAAATTGAATTTGGGATCAAAGTAAAAATCTGTCAGATTATTTAGTTTGCAGTATCATTCATATTGGATACTAGAGATATTTAGTCCAGATTTTGGATCAACCCCCAGACATTTTTGCGTTGGATGCCATGGCCAAACTACTAATGTCTTACCAAGATTTTGCACTAAAGGTCTCCTTTTCTTTATTGCCAAGGCTCCACTTAGTAGAGTGGTCTGATCTTGCTCATTTCATGAAACGCTCGTTGGGAGCGATCCCTGGTAAAGTATCAGAAAGTTACCTTGTTTTTTCATCCTTCTAGAAGTTGATGACTACCATGTAGTGGTTTTGAAGATAACAGAACAATTTTGATGATTTAAATTAGGGTTTAATTCGATGGAACATGAGTCAACTAATACATTTAAGAGGCTCTCCAAATTCAAATTGTTATTTTTTGATAGTAATTTATAATGCACACGAATCTCCTCGGCAAGGTTATCTCAGAGCAACTATAGGTCTAGGTAAAAAGGACCAGATGGTCAAAACAATATTGTTTACAGCCTCTTCCTAAAAACAGAGCAATCTGAACATGTTCTAATGTGTATTGGTAGCTTGTTCCAATGATGAGGGGCTAGGCAAGAGAAGGACATGCCCCCAGAAAGGAACTTTCTGACCTGAGGAACAGTTAACAAGGCTTTATCGTTGGATATGAGCAGTCTAGGAGGGCAATTGTGAGAAAGCTTCAATGCAAGATAACTAGGACCTTTTCCTGTCAGGCCCTTATAAGGCAGCACATTTTAAGAATAACTCTTCCAGACAGGTACCAGTGCACGGAACGAAGAAGGGTAGTTGAAGAAGTCCCAGATGGGAGATTACAAATGAGGCGGGCCGCCATATTCTGAATTACGTGTAGTTTTGATAACAGGGTCTCATTCGCTGAGGCCAATAAGGCATTTCCATAATCCATACGGCTAACAACAAGAGCCTGCACCAAAGTTTTCCTCGCTGTATTTGGAAGGAGTGGGAAGGCTTTCTTCAAAGATTGCATCATTTGAAAGCAGGAGCCTGTAACTGAACGCACCTGCTCTTTCATAATTAGAGAGTGATCAAGACAGACTCACAGGGTCTTAACCCCTTCAGTGCTGATGACAAAGTCAGCTCGTCATGGGCGTTACCTGCGCTACGCGGATGACGAGCTGGCTTTGTCATAAACAAGCCATTATTTTTTTCAGCGCACAGCTGGAAAACACGGTAGCGCGGTAGGGGTTAATGACCTGCTTAGGTGTAGGGACTGTGCCGAGTTCTATGGGATACCAATCGGAGTTCCATAATTGTTGGGCATAGCCAAACAGCATAATCTCCCTTTTTCCAGCATTCAGCTGGAGACAGTTCATCATCCATGTAACTACGCTGTCATGCCAGCTGAAAAGTTTTCTTTTACTTTGGCTAACTCGTTGGATAAGTCGTAAATGAAAGTAAGGTGTTATTTATGGGCTGAATTTGGCAAAGGATTTCCAATTCTGTACTTCCTCTTGCTTTTATCTAATCCTGATACTTCGTACACAATGTAGGTACCATCTTATTTTCCTGTAGTGGATGTGGTCTTCTTCAGCAATGGTATATAACTGTTTTCTTAATGAAGGGCACGAGTTAAATACAGTTCTTTATGGCAGACTATCGCTCTTTTTGCCATAAACCCCTCTAATGACTTCATAAACGTCCTCCAAATCAGCCGGCCAAATCCTCTAGAACAGCGCAGCCATGCTAGCGTCTAGGATGAAACTCGGACATATTTTCAAGGAGCGGTGTTAAAATTATCGCCGTTTTATCGGCAGGAAACTGCCGATAAAACGGCGATAATGGACTTGATAATACCCCATTGTTAATTACCATAGAAGCCCATGTTAGATGTTAACATGGGTTTCTATGGGAATTAACAAGGGCGTATTATCAAGCCCATTATTTATTTAAAGCACAGCCTCGGAATTCTAAAGATGTGTCAAAAATAAAAGCAGTTTAAAAAGCCAGTTTACACAAAGGCTGTAGGATGCGGTCTGGTGCCGTTCCATCTTTCCCGAGTCATTGCTGAGATGGAGCCGTCCCAAGAACTTCCCTGGTTATTTGTTTCGGCGGCATGCTGGCGGGCCGTCCCTACTTCTACAGGCATGACCTCCTCAGGGAGACTGCCCCTGCAGCCCCCAAACCTCACCACAAGACATGAGGAGGCAGCGAGCAGCCGCAGGAAGGTAAACACCTGACTCCCTCCTAACACGTGTAAACACACCACTAGAAAGGCTCCGCAGCCGCAAACCACATACTCTGAGAACAAGCATGTGAGTGGTGCGCTTGTGCGCACCACAGTGAGACATCTGTTTTGCATTATAACGCACGCACCTGTGCACGATAATTGAAAACAGATGTGGCCCGTGCGGGTAACCACAAGCAATAGGCCGTGGGCAGAGCAAAGGCAGGACATGCACCCGCCTTTGCTCAATTGCGTGCTGTCTTTCTTAGAAAGACGCACGCAAAGCCCAATTGCCTCTCAGAAAAACAAAACCACACGCACAAGCATGTGGTGAGCTTTGGTGAGCTTTCTGAAGCCCATTACTAAAAGTCTCACAGGGCAGCGCATGCGCTGCTCTAGGCTCGAAGTAAAAAGCACCATGACGCATTGTGTGCGTTAAAACCTTGCATATTGTATCATTTGCCCTACCATTGTTAGGGTAAGACTGCGCCTATAGTGCACAGTTTTAATGTTTGATCATAGCTGAGGGTCATGCCCCCCTAAAAATATATCTCTGGATACGGGCCTGCCGAAATATTTAAATCTGTGTGGAGTAGGAAAGCATATCACAGATATATGCCATGGAAACAAGGCATAATGTTTTGTTAATTAACATGATTGTAAATAGAATGGTTTGTGTGATTTTAGTGATACAGAGAAGTTGAAGCTTCTCGAAAGAAGGGAAAATGATATACTTTTCCGCATAATTTATGCTCCATCCAATACCTGTCTGCTGAATTCTATTTTTTTTATCTATGTGTCTGTGTGTTTTTGTCACATCCTTTGATGCTGTGAGATCAAAGCGACAGATGATTTCACTCTCTGTGATGTCAACAAGGTTAACAGTTATATGATGTCACTTCCTGTGATGTCACAAGACCGGGTCAAAGGCATGTCATGTCACTTGATTTGATTTGATTTGATTTTGGATTTGTAGAGCACGTAGCTACCCAAGGGCGTCCCAGCGCTATAGTATCAGCCTGAAGTGCTCCTGGGGGGGAATTATTGGGGGAAGAGCCAGGTCTTTAGTAGCCTGCGGAATGACAGCAGGTTGGTTTCTTTACGAATGCTAAGGGGGAGGCTATTCCAGAGCTTAGGGGCGTTGTATGCGAAGCGGCGCCCACCCGTGCGGGCTCTTCTTATTCTGGGGATGCTGGCAAGGAAAATGGAGTCTGACCTGAGCTGTCTGGTGGATTTATGGGGTTTGATGAGTGGTTTTAGTATGGGAGGGCCTTTACCCTGTAAGATTTTATGAGAGATGCATAGGGTTTTAAAGGCGATGCGCTCCTGAATGGGGAGCCAGTGAAGAGCTTTGAGGGAGGGTTTAGCCGAGCATCTGGATTTCTTCCCCATGAGGAGTCTTGCTGCGGCATTCTGAGCGTGCTGAAGTTTTTTGATGACAGCTACTGGGGCGCCCAGGTACAGGGCGTTTCCATAATCCAGTCTAGAGATAATAAGGCCTGGATAAGGATTTTTCTGGACTGGGGGGATAAAGGGAGGATCTTCCGGGCAGTTCGCATGAGCCCAAAGCATGTACCGGCTATATTTCTCGCTTGGGATCTGAAGCTGAGATCCTGGTCGAGCCAAAAGCCTAAGCTCTTGATTTCATTGTTTGGTGTAGGGGGGGAGCCCATGCTGGGTGGCCAGGCAAGGGACTTGGGGAGTTTGTGTGGGTCGCCTAGGAGCATAATCTCCGATTTCTCACCGTTGAGTTTTAGTCGGGAGTCGCCCATCCATTTGGATATATTATGCAGGCAGGAGGCCAGATTCTCCATGGACTGGTCGGCCTGATTGATGGAGACGACAAGTTGGGTGTCGTCGGCGTACATGACCACCTTTATGCCGAATGGTGAGGCTATGTCGTCTAAGGGGGCCATGTAAACGTTAAAAAGTGTGGGGCTCAGGGACGATCCCTGGGGAACCCCACATTGAAGGGGAAGAGCTTTGGAGTGGCCGTGAATATCGGCCACTTGGAAGGTCCTATGCTCCAAAAACGATTTTTAACCAGGCCAGGGCGGTCCCTGTGATTCCAGTTTTGTGGAGACGGTGGAGGAGGGTGGTATGGTCCACTGTGTCAAAGGCGGAACTCAGGTCCAGGAGGATCACTGCCACTGATCCCCCTGCGTCAAAGATGGATCTAGTCTCCTCTGTCACGGCCAGGAGGGCAGTGTCGGTCCCCTGTCCTGGTCTAAACCCTGTCTGGGAGTGGCGAAGGAGGTTGTTGGTCTCTAGAAAGGTTGATAGCTGTTCGTTGACGATTTTTTCTGCCACTTTGCTGATGCCTGGAAGAAGGGAGATAGGTCTAAAGTTTGAGGGATCCGTGGGGTCTAGGTGGGGTTTCTTGAGGAGTGCGCGCACTATCGCACTTTTCCAGTTGGCGGGAACTGTCCCTCGGGAGAGGGAGGCATTTATCAGCCTGGTTAGGAGGGGGGATATTGTGGGAGCAACTAATTTCAGCTTGCTCATGGGCGCTGGATCGGCCGGGGACCCACTCTTCACTTGATTGAGGGTGGCCACCAACCTCTCGATGGAGACGGGGAGGAAGGCATCCAGGGAGGGGGCGTCTTGGTCAATGGGCCAGGCTGGTGGATCTGTCGGGGGGTGGAGCTGGGGGAAGGTCTGTAGGATTTTGAGAATTTTAGATGAGAAGAACTCGGCGAGTCGGGTGCATCTGGCGCCGGTGGGGTCAGCGACAGGCTGAGGTTCGGGGACTTTCATAAGTGACCGTACTATACGGTAGGTCTCCTTGGAAGAGTTGGCTGCAGCTAGAATTTTCCCTTCGAAATAGGCAGCTGCGTCTTTTTTATAAGGAATTTATACTGTTTCATGGATGATTTATAAGTTTCTTTGCTGTTTGAGGCCCAATCTTTCCTCCAGAGACGTTCAAGTTTTTTGCATTTTTTCCGTATTTCACGCAGTTCAGGAGTAAACCAAGGTGACTTGAATGATCCCCTCTTACTGGGGAGGTGTTTGACGGGGAGGACCGAGTCTAGGGATGTTTCTATCCAGGTTCGAATTTGGGTGTCTGCTAGTGAGGGGTCCGGATCCAAGGTGGGAGTGGAGGCTGTCAGCTGGCTGGTCCATGCATCCGTGTCTAGTTTGTGCCACGGGCGAGAGGGTGCTTGGGGTGGAAGGCTGTGAGTGGGTTTGGTGGTGATTGGGAGTTTAAGAAGGATCAGGTGGTGATCTGTCCAGGGGATGGGGAGGGGTATTAATGTGATGAGTTCCGGGATGTTAGAGAAGATAGGGTCCAAGAGATGGCCCTTATTGTGGGTGGGGTGAAGATTTTTCAAGGAGAGGCTGAGTGCGGCCAGATCTTCTTTGAGGTCTACAGCTATTTTGTTCCCTGGGTCATCAAAGTAAATGTTAAGATCTCCTAACACTGTGAAGTTGAAGGAAAGACAGGCTAGGGAGGTGGCTGTGTCCACCAGTGAGTTAGGGAACTGTCCAGGTGGGCCCGGGGGTCGGTAGATCAATAGTCCCGATAGAGTTTTCTCCGGGGAAAGGTGTATGGAGAAGTGAATGTTTTCACAGTCGAGGATTGGGCTGTCCTTGAGTTGGCAGTAGAGGTGGGCTTTTGGTGATAATTGCTATGCCACGTCCTGACCCTAGAGGTCTGTCTAGATGTTTGATTAGATAACCCGGGGGTAAGGCGTGGACTTCAGCTACTCTTGGCATTTTAGTCAATTGACGTCCATGGGGATCAAAAGTACTTGACCGAAAGGTATATAATTCTCCAGTGTCTGACACCTGTCAGCACCTATCCTGTAATGTGTACCTTTTCATTTCAGCCATGCACATTGACTCTTCAACTCTTTCAATCAGCTTCTTCGGAAATTGTGATGCTAAATAGTACACAATATATAAACAGAACAATGGTACAGCATTTTGAAATTGGCCTTTATTGCTGCATTCAGTTTAAATAGCAAAACCCAGCAAAAGAAAGGTGAAATAAGAAAACATCATGGTACAGAGGTTCCACAATGGGTTCAAAGCCTTCCCACGCCTGGGACGGGGAAAACGGGTTAACCTCTATTGAAAACAATAGAAGCTTACCCTGTGGACCCTGTGATTGTTTATTAGGATAACAATGCAATTTTTAGTTAAACATATTAAACTTTTTTTTAGCTAATTTTCTTATATGAAGCTAGAACTATTCAGAATGGTTAAATAAAATACCAATGTTGTAGTAAACAAAAAGAGATATTGATAATGTCCTGCTGGGTCGCCAGTTGCAGTAAATGAGACCAGGTCACCAGGGAGGAGAACTGGCCTTCTTAGTCCTCTTTCTATTTCGATGTTGTGTTGTCGATAGTAGGTTCTCTTCTGCGTCGGGTTTTGGTGCATTTATCCGTTTTTGTTCTGCACACGGATAAAGCTGAAGCATAGACCGCAGGCTTCGTAGAATGGGTCGCACATGCAGTGGATGCAGGTGCTCCAGAAATGCTTCATGCAGCTGATATTCATTTTCCAGCAGGTGAGACAGGGCCCTATCATCCAGATGTGGCAGCACTGGAGGCCGGCGAACTGCAGTGCCCAACAGAAGGCCAGTGGGCAGCCACACAGAATTGACAGGACGATGTAACAGCAGCTCTTCACGCCTCGGAAGGTCTTGAAAGAACATTCCCAAACCCCATCGATGCTGTGAGATCCTTCTGGTTCACCGAAGGCATCCTCGAAGAGCACCTAGAAAAGAGGTGTATAAAAAAGAAAATTATTCAAAAGAAATGTCTACACTATGAGAGCAGGAATAGAAGAAACTCCAGGTTATAAAGGAAGAAGAGGCCTCTCAGAAGCTTTTGAGGGACCCAGGGCAGGAACATCATAGATGGCCCCTATCTGTTTTTTTGCTAGAATGAACACCGGATTAAAAATAAAAATTGTGAGGCATACTATCATCAACTAGTGATATTTATCGCTAAATAAGCTTAGCGTAATTTTTTTTATTGCCGCGCATCGCCGGATTTTATTGCAGAGATAACGTGCTATTAGCAACGTTTATCTCCAAAGCGATAAAATATCTGGTGATAGCGGCGAAATGCGTGAATATCGCTGGAAATCCAGCGATATTCAGGCATTATCGCTAATAGGGACTTAGCCTGAATATCCATCTCCCATTGGATATACAGGCTAAGAACTGTTCTGAGCAGGCGTTAGTTTTCAGCAATATTAGCGCTTAGCGCAAATTATTTTGTCGCTAAGCCTTCATTGATAATAGGCGAAAGTGATGTTAGCGACTGCTTTCAGTCGCTAACAGGTTGGGTACGCCCACTTTGCATGTCATTAGCGAGAAAAATCGCTGACATGCAAAGCGGGCCCCAAACCGCTCGCTATCACCTAAAAGCTGTTGCTAACTGATGTTAGCGACAGCTTGCTAATAGTGCGATCAAATTATCGCCGCTTTGCGGCTGTAAACGGCAGCAAAAGTTGCGATAATTTCATTTTGCCTGCCTTGGTAATATGCCCCTGTGTTCTGGGTCATATTTCAAGCATATGGTACACTTATTGGCAGTTGACAGTACCTACCTCATTATGAATTTATTAAAAAGCCCTGATATTGTGATATATAAATATGTTTAGATTGGCAGTACTGGAAACTGAAAAGAGTGGGGCCTAGGGCAGCTAGTTGGGTGCAGCTAGTTAGTTCCTGGCCCTAAGAAGAAGCAAGTTTCAGCCATGCTGGTAACCTTCAAGGCCAGGTCCATAAGAATTGCAAACCTCCTCCTCTGCTTCAGTGAGTTGTCAGTGCATATTTGAAAAACAGTCAAAGAAAGGTGAAAAAGGAAAAAGAAAGAGAGTGAAAACAGCTGAAAAAAGGAAGAGAAAGTAAGAAACTGAAAAGGCAAGGGTAGGGTTGGAATAAAGCACAAAGGGCATGATTATTGTATTTAATTACTTAGCATGAGTGTTAACCCCTTGGACGCTCATGACGAGCTCAGCTCGTCATGGAGTGTCCATTCATTTCAATGGAAATTACATGGGGATGCTGCGAGATGCTTAGCATCCAAGTGGTTTTAAATATAATAACACTTTTTATGCACCCGGGACTACCCATTCGTGGTTCGCCAGGTCGCGGGGGCCTGGGAGCGGGTGATTGTCTAGGTCTTACGAAGGTCCCCATACTCTGAGTTGCTCCGCCTCCGATGGCTAAATGAAAACAGTGATCGACCTTGCGAGGTGGTATGAGGGAGGATGTGTGGCGGCAGGGGATCTGTACCTCAATGGCGGAAGCAAGGGACTGTTGGGGCATATTATCAAGGACCGGTGATAAAATTATCGCCGTTTTATCAGCAGGAAATTGCCGATAAAATGACGATAATGGGCTTGATAATGCGCCCTTGTTAATTCCCATAGAAGCCCGTGTTTTGGTGTTAACATGGGCTTCTATGGGAATTAACAAAGGCGTATTATCAAGCCCATTATCTCTGTTTTATCGGAAGTTTCCTGCCGATAAAACAGCGATAATTTTAACACCGGTCCTTGATAATATGCCCCCCAATCCGGTACCAGAGGGTCACTTTATGCAGTACGCTAAAATATCGTGCACGACTCGCAAGGTGTGGACGACCTTACCAGAGGAGCCTGAGGAATCACACACCCTGGTGCTCCTGCTTGACCCGGGCACCACCAGGGGACTGATCTCCAATATATAAAAAGCCCTAAAGCAAACTGTAAGGTTGACGAAACAAAGATCCAAAGTAAATGGATGGCAGAACTGCCTCTGCCACTTATGGGGGGGGGGTGTTGGCGAGCTTTTGCACAGGTCAGGAAGGTAGCCAGTAACAGCTGCTTTAAGCTCACACAATTGTATTACTTGCATCGCACGTATCTGACAATGCAACGATTGTAGAGATTTAACATTACGCACTCCCCGACATGCCCCTAGTGTGGGGTGGCCCAGCAATGTTACTCCACATGACGTGGGGTTGTGCCCGACTCCAACTATGCGGCAGCTGTGTTGCGTGTGCTACTGGAGGTCGCGAGAGTCCCTCTGGAGTGCTAAAGATTCTAACTGCGACACGGCGAAGAAGGATTTCGGTCTGTGGCATAGCGCTGAGTGGTTCCGTGGGCGAATTGTGATGTTGAAAGAAAAGACCGAGCCCCGATCTCTCCCACTTTTTTTTTTTTTTTTTAAAAGCCTACAGCACCTGGTATTCCCAGGCGGTCTCTCTCACTTTTTAAAGTCGCCCTATGGCTCCACTCACTGCAGTAATTGTGAGACCCGGGACATTGCAATGGCTGTGAAAATACAGGGGCATATTATCAAGGACCAGTGTTAAAATTATTGCTGTTTTATCGGCAGGAAACTGCCAATAAAACGGCGATAATGGGCTTGATAATACGCCTTTGTTAATTCCCACAGAAGCCCATGTTAACACCAAAACATGGGCTTCTATGGGAATTAACAAGGGCGTATTATCAAGCCCATTATCGCCATTTTATAGGCAATTTCCTGCCGATAAAACGGTGATAATTTTAACACCGGTCCTTGATAATATGCCCCACAGTACGGTGGGCCATGCCCCTCCACCCCAGGGGAAGTCTCCTCATGGCCCGCCATACCAGAAATGGCTCCCTGTCCTGCCGTGGCCTCACATATGCTGCGGCCCACTCCATTCAAGGCGCGCCCTGCAGTATTATTCATGCCTAGCCGGGTCATGGAAGGGGAGCAATATTAGCAATGGAATGGCACAGCAGGTGTGAAATGGCTGGTAGTACAGTTGTGGTAATTTTGTTTATGGTATCCCCAGTTTAAAGAAGCAAAACCACCAAAACTCGAGTGATTGAGATAACTTTCCCCCAAAAGGTTGCTAATCTGCATACTGGGGACAGTTCCTTTGGCTCATCCACAAGCCCACTGCCAAAAAGAGCAATAAGCATTTAGAGATGTGTGCAATGGTGGTCCACCATTGTGTATGCTATCAGGATGGTACAGTGAGTCAAACACTCATATCTGACATCTCCTGCCATCTACACTTCACATGTTCCAATCCTGGGGAAGCCAACTCAGCCGTCCATTCTTCAGAGATCGATATATTGTGCTGTTTGAAGGACTGCATACAAATAGTTTTTGTTAAAAAAAAACATTTTTAACTTTTTTATTCAGAGTTACACAAATATCACAGTGCATGTGGTCTCGCTTAGTCATAATGCATTGAGATTAACTGATAAAGTATTGTGAGACCGCGTATTTTTGAAAATCAGCAGTCCGTAAATGCTCAAGGAGGTGGCCAAAGATTGTGTCCTGAGCAGGGTTACTGGTCCTTTTGATGCTCCACCTTTTGGAAAATTTTGTCTGCTCCCCTTTGGGGGTCTTGTCCAACAAAGAACAGGGCCAGTTCCACTTAATATTTAAACCTCTCAGCCCCAAAGGGCAACTCAGTAAATGATTCCATTGAGCCTATGCTCTGCTCTGTGAGGCTTGCTCCTCTGACCAAGCCATTGCTATGTTGCAGCATTTGGGAACTGGAGCTCTGTTGGCGAAAGCAGACATTGAATCTGCTTTTCCTTTGTTACCGGTGCTCCCCAATGATTTCTACTTTGACGGTGCCTTATATTTTGACAGGAGTACGCCTTTTGGCCGCTCTGTGGGGCATATTATCAAGGACGGGCGATACATTATCGCCGCTTTTATCGGCAGGAAACTGCCGATACAGCGGCGATAATGGGCTTGATATTATGCTCTATGAATTCCTATCGAAGCCCATGTTAGATGTGAAGACATCTAACATGGGCTTCGATAGGAATTCATAGAGCATATTATCAAGCCCATTATCGCCGCTTTATCTGCAGTTTCCTGCCGATAAAAGCGGCGATAATGTATCGCCCGTCCTTGATAATATGCCCCTGTATCTTGCCTGCACTTTGAGACCTTCAGCTCTTTCCTCGAGTTGATGTTCGTGAAAGTGACTGGCGCCAAATGGGTTCTGCATTACATTACCTTCATTGTTTATTCTTCCTAGGCTGCCACAGGTTCACCACATTTTGTGTGGAGGTTTTGGAAGGTTTTGTTGTCCTGCTGGAACTGATCGATGTTCCTCTGACCCAGGGCAAGACTTGAGGCCTATCCCCTGTGATTACTTTCTTGTGCATTGAGTTAGATTCTGTGGTGAGCGTGTGCAGGTTTCCTGAGGATAGAGTGGCCCAGTTTAGGTGCTCCCTGAGGGAGTGCTTGGTGACCAGGAAAGTGACATTTCATTAGTTGCAGGTATTGGTCGGCCAGCAGAACTTTGCCCTACCAGCTATGAACCATTTGAATCTATGACATAATATCGACAGACAAAATATAGACATACAAAAATATCGACACAAAAATATCGAAATCAAAAATATCGGAGTTCTATCTACATAAAGGTAAGTAAAAAAATATCGAGAAAAAAAATATAGTAGTACAAAAATATCGAAGTTAAAAATATCGTTTTTTTAAATGTATTAATAATAATGTAAAAATAATTAAAATAATATAGCAAATTATAAATATAAACATTAAAACATATTTAAAAAATAATAAATAATACATACACATTAAAAATAAATTAAAAACGACATATAAATTAATATATATACTTACTCTACATATTGCAACAGTAGGAAAAGCGTTGGATAGCGTAGGGGTAAAACTTACTATTCCCACTCCAGAGAGTGCAACAGTAGGGAAAGCGTTGGATAGAGTAGGGATAAAAATTACTATTCCCACTCCAGAGGGTGCAACAGTAGGGAAAGCGTTGGATAGCATAGGGGTAAAAATTACTATTCCCACTCCAGAGAGTGCAACAGTAGGGAAAGCGTTGGATAGCGTAGGGGTAAAAATTACTATTCCCACTCCAGAGGGTGCAACAGTAGGGAAAGCGTTGGATAGCGTAGGGGTAAAAATTACTATTCCCAATCCAGAGAGTGCAACAGTAGGGAAAGCATTGGATAGCGAAGGGGTAAAAAATACTATTCCCACTCCAGAGGGTGCAACAGTAGGGAAAGCGTTGGATAGCGTAGGGGTAAAAATTACTATTCCCACTCCAGAGAGTGCAACAGTAGGGAAAGCGTTGGATAGCGTAGGGGTAAAAATTACTATTCCCACTCCAGAGGGTGCAACAGTAGGGAAAGCGTTGGATAGCGTAGGGGTAAAAATTACTATTCCCACTCCAGAGGGTGCAACAGTTGGGAAAGCGTTGGATGGCGTAGGGGTAAAAATTACTGTTCCCACTCCAAAGGGTGCAACAGTAGGGAAAGCGTTGGATAGCGTAGGGGTAAAAATTACTATTCCCACTCCAAAGGGTGCAACAGTAGGGAAAGCGTTGGATAGCGTAGGGGTACAAATTACTATTCCGACTCCAAAGGGTGCAACAGTAGGGAAAGCGTTGGATAGCATAGGGGTATAAATTACTATTCCCACTCCATATGGTGCAACAGTAGGGAAAGCGTTGGATATCGTAGGGGTAAAAATTACTATTCCCACTCCAGAGGGTGCGACAGTAGGGAAAGCGTTGGATAGCATGAGGGTAAAAATTACTTCCCACACTACTCCCCCTTTAACACACAACACACTACACATACAAAAAACCACAATTAATATAAATGTAAATTAATCAATTAATAACAATTAATATTAAATTGATGTAATTATAAATTAGCTAATTAACACATATTAATTACCAATTAATAATTAATTACCAATGAATAATTAACAAGATATTTACAAGAATAAACAATATTTATTAATACATTATTTATAATTAATATTATGAAATAAATAAAAAAAACTAATTACCAATTAATTAATTAACAATTAATTAACAATAAATACCAATAAATAAATACAATCTCTTTAATTAATTTAATTTAAATATGTCACACCCTATTCCCCTATAAACACACAACCCACTAGACATAAATAAATTACATAAAAAAATTAATTGTCATTTAATCACCTAATAATAATTAATTACCAATTAATTATTAATTAGCAATAACAAAAAATTAAAAATATTAGTACATTAACTCTAATTAATTTAATTAACTAATTAATAATAATTAAATACCAATTAATTATTATTTAACAATAAGAAAAAATAATAAACATCACTACATTAACTCTAATTAATTTAGTTAACTAATTAATAATAATTAATTACCAATTATTTATTAATTAACAATAACAAAAAATAATAAATACTACTACATTAACTCTAATTAATTTAATTAACTAATTAATAATAATTAATTACCAAATATTTATTAATTAACAATAACAAAAAATAATAAATACTACCACATTAACTCTAATTAATTTAATTAACTAATTAATAATAATTAATTACCTATTACTTATTAATTAACAATGACAAAAAATAATAAAAATTACTACATTAACTCTAATTAATTTAATTAACTAATTAATAATAATTAATTACCAATGAATTATTAATTAATAATTATTTATTAATCAAACATATTTTAACAACATATTAATCAATTAATTATAATTAAATTACTTCCCACCCTATTCCCCTATAAACCCACAACCCGCTATGATACTAAAACGCAAAATGTAAACAAAATTACTAATTTCTAAACATACATTAAAAAACATGTTTAAAAAACATATAAACAACATAATAAAATACATAACACTAAACAAAATTTCGATATTAGTAACATACATACCTTAATATCGATATTCTGTCTATCGATATTATTGCACATCGATATTCTATACCATCGCAATTAAAACATCGATATTATTGTATATCGATATTTTAATTTCGATATTTTGTCTCTCTACCGAACCATTTTGCTCTCATAAATACCTTTTAAAAAAAAGAAAAATAATAAATTAATATGGACAGTGTTTTTAACTGTATTTTGTATGAATTGCAATGAGTTTAATTAATTGTGCAAATAAAAATACTTACTTTGCCCGTCTCATTATCCCTACGGGACAGCCATTTTCCGGATCTATTGAACAGACTATGGCTCACCTTAAGTAGAAGCACCATCGGACGTGGCTATCTCAGGAGGTTATGCAGGACTACTGAATTTGGGAATCCTACCTTCAGTACTTTAATGGGACTGTGGCACGGGTACCCCCACCTGTGGCTAGTCCTGTGTTGAGTCTTTTCAAAGATGCGGCAGGGAGCGTAGGTTTTGGCACAATACTTGGTAGCCATTGGTGTGCTCAGCAATGGGCAGTTGAGTGGTTCCAGGTGGGCTTGGTGAGAAAATGTGCTTTCTTGGAGCTGTTTCTGATTGTTGTTGCCCTGACAGTATGGCCTGCACAATTCTGCAACTGTTTTGGTCTGACATTATGGCAGTTGCGGAGGCTATAAATCAGCAGAAAGTGAGCTGCAGTATGGTTCTAGGATTACTCAAGGAGCTAATCTAGTTGTGCCTGGTCAATAACATTAAGTTGATGGCTAAGCGTGTTCTGAGGCTACTCAATAACTGATGCTTTGTCTCACCCAAAGTTGCAAGATTTCAGATGTTACCAACTGGAGGCAGCAGCACGCCCTACACAATTTCCGAACCATCTCCAGAGGCTTGGCGCCCCATCCGACTAGACCTTGTGGTATCCGGTTTGGCATCTACGTTGAGGAGAGCCTATGAGGGGCATTCCAGTGATTTTTTGAGTCAACGGGACAGGGGGGAAGTTTTGTGCAATCCTCCTGAGTGCCATTCTTAGCTAAGATAAATGGGTAGGAACAATCAGGTCATATATAAGGAAGCATTTGCAAAGCTGGATGGGCACAGAGACTGGGCTTCTACATTTTTTATCAAGAAACCCCGAATGGGTTCGCAGAAGCTTGAGGGGCGAGGGGTGTAAAGATACAAGAAGGCAAATTGATGTGCGGAGACTTTTTTGCCCTAGTTTCAAAGTTACTGGAAACAGCAAAACAGGTTGCTGTCCTTAAAAACAGACCAGTTGGGCAGGGTAGAACAAATAGTTTTGCATAGGGTACAAGGCTCCCAGTGGTGCCTGGCCCAGTCTCTTGTTAATTATCTAGTGCTGCCGCCGTGGGGTCCAAACACAGCGGTCTTTCTGCACGACCAACGGTTACCAGCTCTGCAGATACCAGTTCTCTAGGGTACTGAGGATCATGTTAGCAAAAACCAGGAGCAACCACTCGGTTTTCAGCTCCCCCTCATTCCGCATAGGGGCTACCCCACATGCAACTGGGGCAGGTCTGGACAGACAGCGGGTGCAAAGGATTGGAGGATGGTGGTCTGTGTACTACAGGTGCTATGTGCATTTGCCAGTGATCTGATATTTAATATTGCCACTCGTCCTTCCCCTCTTCCGTGCATGATGGTGCTTTGCCCACTTGAGAGGTGTGGGTGTTCTGCCACACTTTCATGCAGAGGACTCAGGAAGCACACTGGCCTG
Organism: Lissotriton helveticus; assembly: GCF_964261635.1. Classification (NCBI taxonomy): domain Eukaryota; kingdom Metazoa; phylum Chordata; class Amphibia; order Caudata; family Salamandridae; genus Lissotriton; species Lissotriton helveticus. The sequence goes on from NC_136070.1 coordinate 996,789,189, forward strand.
GTGACTTTTGGGGCGTGTAAGGCTACTGGTTTCAATATGAGGTGGTATGGTCTAGGGGGGCTTAAGGTAGGGTGTCTCCAGTCAGCGGTGGAAAAGCTAGTTCCATGGTGTACCCAACTCCTGTTTTGGTGATTTCATACCTTGAGGGCAAGGATGTAGCACCAATCGGACTTAAAGACCAATTTGAAGCCATTGTATGTGAGGTCATGTGGCTGGCTAAGCGGTTCCCATAGGCCTTCTTTGTTTGGTTGCATACGTGCCTAGGTAGCCCTGGCGTGTTTGGCATTCTGTGTAGGTGCTGAATGAATCTGCCAAGGGCTTGAACAGATGGCCCTCGAAGATGCTGAGATCTTCTAGGTTGGACTGTATCCCCCACAGCTGTATCGAAGGGAACGTTTTTTTCTTCCCGATGGGGTCCATTTGTCTCCTGAGAGTAACGCTATGTTTGTGAACAACCTGTTCACCTTTACGTGCCAGTTTGTCTTGTGGACCGTAGTGCGTCCAACTGGTCAGTGTACCATGTTGGCTTGAGGTGGAGTGAGTACATGGTCATCAGGTATTTTCAGATCCTCCTTGCAAGTCACTAAGTAGTACATACACGAGATCAGTTTCAGTGGGACCTCAAAGGGGGTGTGCTTGCAGCATTCTGTAGAGAAGCTGCAATTTGAGAAGTCGGGGTCATCGCTTCTGGGCCCCTAGCCTAACCCAAAACATGCGCGTTGATGCTTTTGGGCCTTTTGGCGGTTGGAAGGTGCCGTCTGTGCCAGGGGACAAAAGCATGGCCCAGTTTTATAGGCTGATTGGGTGTGGGGATGCCTGAGGTACGAGTGCTCTAGGGTGAGCAGGCCTTCTGCACTGAGTTAAGATCCGCTGCCTCACAGAAGCAGTATTTAAGCTCAGGGATTTTCATGCAAGAGTGAAAACCCCAAGCGGAGCTGGGTGATCCAAGGACAGGCCAACCATGAGCCCACAAAAGGTTTTTGCTGGGGTGATAGAGGGGTTAGGTGACTCGATGTATAGCTAACTCTGTAAAAAAATGGGAAGATATATAAAGTCATGTAAAAATGTGGGATTCTGCTGTGATAAAAAAAAATCTACGCTTGGTTGAAAAGTGTAAATAAAATGCGGGCTGACATGTTTGCATCCAGCAGTTGAGGGGAGTTGGGTGGGGAGTGGGGTGGGGCGTGGGGATGCATCTGGTATGGTTGACTGTGTGAAAAAATGGACTCGACGTGTCCCCTCACATATAACAGACTTCATTTATAGTAGTGAGGAAATGGTGAAAATCTGGTCTTTGATATTTTCTAATGGTTTAAAGTAATACTGTAATGCTGAGTTTACTGTATGGAAATTATTAAATGCAGGCAGGAAGAGAGTGGACAACGCTAAATGTGATTCAGAAGGAAGAATAGTTCTCTATTCTGCACGCATTAGCAATTTTTTTTAAGCTAGTCAATACATTTAGGGGTACAAATGTATCTCTTACATGTGGTGCTGTTATTATCATGTTATTACACCAGGATTTAAGCACAGAAATCACACGAGGTGAAGTAAAGGAAGAGGACCTGGGGCCTAAGAGCCATAATAATGCAATTTGCCAAAATGTACTGAAAGCCATCTCTTATTTTTGTGTCACCGTGGGCCTGATTCTCAAAAGTGTAACTAATGCAAAAAAACCAAATAGCAGCATTTGTAAGGGCACAATCTAATTCGCGATTTACAGAATCATGCACAGTGGGCACCCACTGATTTTGTCACACGGAAATTTGACAGTATGGTAAAGGTTTCACGGGAGGTTGGGGCATATTATCAAGGACCGGTGTTAAAATTATCGCCGTTTTATCGGCAGGAAATTGCCGATAAAATGGTGCTAATGGGCTTGATAATACGCACTTGTTAATGGTTTTGGTGTTAACATGGGCTTCTTTGGGAATTAACAAAGGCGTATTATCAAGCCCATTATCGCCGTTTTATCGGCAGTTTCCTGCCGATAAAGCGGCGTAATTTTAACACCGGTCCTTGATAATATGCCCCCAAGTGTGTTATTAAAGAGGTCTCAAGCTTTACAGAGCCATCTGGGAGCAGTTAATCCAAACCAGGATCTTCATTTACTTTTCTGGTACTTGCAGTCGTCTTAATGATCTTTTAATTTAGGACTACAAGTACCAGAATGCAAAGAAAAAAATCTGCACATCCGTGCTCTGCTCTTACCGTCGGGTCTGGAAGCATTCTAGGTGGGTCACCCTTCAACTGTTAGGGACGCAAATTTGTGGAATTTCCCAACTTTTTTTGCAGGTAGTTTCCCACCGTCAAATCAGATGTAAATTTACTCCCATCAAAGATAGGAGTAAATGCCTTTCGTGCTGGCTAAAGAGATGGAATAATCCTAAATTAGTAGGGATGTAGGTAAACAGGTTTCTTCTTGGGAAAAATATCTTCCCCCATAGAGAAGCCAAAAAAGTTAAGTTTAGCGAATGCCCTTTTGATTCCCATTTACACATGCACACGTATACACTTTTGTACATTTTTGTGTGAGTTCACCGGCTGAGACTATGCAAACGTTGCAGATTTCCCAAAGAACTCCTGGAATTCTTTATGAATTCTACAGATGTAGAACATTTACTCAAAGTCTAGCCATGTGCCTGAACTAGTAAATTATCTGGCTTTTACCAAGGGCGTTTCATCACTTGCTGCCATGCTACGGCAGGAAATGCCCTTCGCTGCGTGGTGTATGAAAGCGCCAGTGCCTGGCTGGCATCGGCCATTTTGTATACAGAAGAATCTGCCATGTTCTTTATAGACATGCCACGGCACAGACTCCTATCTGTTTGACAGTCGAGGCGACAGCGCATGCCCATTCTGGAACATTCCACTGACTCATAATAAAGGTATTGCATTCGTGGTCCATGTAAGTGAGCTGGTTATAGATGGGCGACCACACACATTCAGTCACCCATACCAGGCCTTGCCTCGGGTCAGATTTTACATCAGCCAGTACCAGTCAGTACTAGCAGGCATCGCGGATCTTAATATCACTAGAACACACTGTAACTCCTGAAGGACTCAAATAGTTGCGTAAATGAGTATAAGAGAATAGGGAGGCAGCACCCGATTAGTTAATTGTGCCACCCGGAACCTCAGCCCCAAGCCCCAAGAAGAGAAATACGGAAACGCATGGCAGTCCCTCACCCGCACGTGCTCGTTCAAGTTGTTGGGGTCGCGCTGTTCCATGTCCAGAGGCATGGGCTCGCTCGGGATTGTCCTGGGTTCCGGCATGGTGGGAGAACAGCCTCCGTGGTCAGCAAGTGTTGTGCAGTCTGACCCTCAAACCCACCCTTCCTTTATATCCTCTCCTGGCAGCCTGCAGTCTCCATGCAACATGGGTCAAACATAGCTGGGACTGCCTACCTATTGTCTGTCCTCCACGGCTCAGGTATGTGAGGTGGCCTCACCGTGCAATCAGTCGGAGGCTGTGAACTATAGTAGGGTTGTTGTAGAAACGGTTGTATGGACTTCTGTGTACAGACCAAACTGAGCGTAGGAAACCCAAACCAAGGTCAAGGGAGGGGCTGTACAGAAAGCCTTTTGTAAAAACCCGTCGAACATTTTAAAGTGTAGCAAATGTTTTATGATGCAACACTGAGGGTTGTGCAACTGTCCATGTGACTGTCTCTGTCTGACTGTCTATCTACCTATCTAGTTTTTTGTATATGTCCCTATAAGTCCATGGCTATCTATCAGCCTTCCGAACAATCGGTCTGTCTGCCATTCTGTCCATCGACCTGCCTATCTGTCGGCCCGCTTGTATGTCTATTTTTCTATCTGACTGTCAGTATATCTATCCACCTGCCTTCGATCGTTCAAATTGCCCGTCTCTCAATCTTCCTGCCTCAATTCCTGCTTATCTGTGTGCCTTCCTGTGTATCTATCTATCTAGGGGCCTACTTACCGAATATTTTATAACATAACATATCTATCTATCTATCTATCTATCTATCTATCTATCTATCTATCTATCTATCTATCTATCTATCTATCTATCTATCTATCTATCTATCTATCTATCTATCTATCTATCTATCTATCTATCTATCTATCTATCTATCTATCTATCTATCTATCTATCTATCTATCTATCTATCTTCCCGACCGACCGACCGACCTACCTACCTACCTACCTACCTACCTACCTACCAACCAACCAACCAACCAACCAACCTACCTACCTACCTACCTACCTAACTACCTACCTACGGGACTACTTGTCTGCCTCATTTCTTGTCAGCCTGTCGATATTACCTAGGCCTCGTTTTTCCGTTCGGAGTAGTGAAAAAGAAGCCTCCCTCTGCTAGGGGCCACGGGAATTATGCAGCCGGTAGGGTCAAATTATGCAGCAGGGTTCAGTCAATTATGCGGCAAAAAAAAGGCAAATTATGAAACTTCATGTTGCACATTTTTTGATAGTATTACTTAATTTTTCTAATTTTTACAAGTGTTAACACTGTCTTGGCGCTGGTTGCACCTTATCAGTACTAGTTAAACACCCAAATATAGCAATAAGCAACAGAAAGGTGACGAGTCGAGGTCTGGAAAGGACATTTCACTGCACAGCAACACGTCATCGTATTTCTAGTAACTTTTGAACTGTTGAGCTAGAACCAACATGTTTTGTTAAAATGTGCAGAATATGGAGCAGATGATGGATTATGTGGCAAATGCAGCAAATCTATAACTATGCAAAAAACGCCACAGCCTCACAATCGCATAATTTCAGTCGCCCTGCCTTCTGCCGGAATACTGTCAACCACCTTCCATCCACCAATTACATTGTTGTGATGAAGGCGGGAATGGTATCCCTGTCTCAGCTGAACCCCTGTTATGTAAGAGGCTGGTGGCGTTTTAGGAACCCAATTGTTTCACTGCCTGACAGAACAGAAAGTGGTGGGCGATTGTGCTTTTCCCGCCAGGTCAGAGGTGGTGGGAGCCCCTTCCACCTCCACCACCTCCATGGAGCTGAGGGAATCCCAGGAAACTCCCCCCTACTGTGCCGTTCTTGAGTGGGGTGTAGCTTCCATTGGTGCAGCGAGTGCGGTGGCACCAGGGTCCAAAGCCCAAAGGGGCCCATTGAACCCTGATTATTGCTGTATTTCACAATTCAATCATCAGTCAGGGGCCCATTTCCTTCTCTACACTAGGGCCCATGCAGTGGCGTAGCTAGCCCTTTGGCTGCCCGTAGCGATCCCAGCGTTTGCCACCCCTCTGATGCATTGAAGAGCAGGGGGGTGCTGGTGAGATTTCACTGATTGACGCCCTGCGACGGCTGCATTGTAGGGTGGAGGGGGGGTTTGCTAGCAATTGCCACTTCGAGACGGCAGGTAAAAGCAGGAGGAGGCTACCGCTTCCAAAACTCATGCCCTCCATACCCCTTGCTACGCCACTGGGCCCATGACACAAAGGCTACGCCATATTTTTAAGGGCTTAATGCCACAGGAACGTTACTTTTTGTGATGTTTCTGTGGCGTTAAGTCCGCCTTATTTATAATGCAGCGTTAAGCCACTTAACATAGCTTAACATCGCCTTGTAAGTAAGGCGCCCTTTCACACTACTCTTAGAGTGAAAGGGGTGGGCAATGAGTGTTGCGGTGGGGGTTCCACCGCAACACCCATTGATTTTGACGATGCCCCCTCTTTACAAGGGTGGCATAAATGGGAGGTATTGCCATAATTAAAACCAGGGAAAACCTGATCTTTAACCAGGAGAAACAAGGAGAAATTATTATTTTGTCTCGTTTTTGCTGTTTTTATATGTGCTGCACACATATAAACAGCAAATCACCATGAATGATTGTTTATATGCAGAAAGCTGTCCCATCCTGCACATAATCATAAAAAATAACGATTTGCAACTTCTATGTGTGCTGCACAATGCAGCACAAATACGGTGCATCCGAGAATTTTCAGAATGGCGGATCATGGTGTTAGCAATTTTTGCTTAACACCACACTTTGCCATTCCCTCGTAAATATGCCCTACGGTGTCTTAGAGTGTAAATTATGTTCTGGCTGCCATTAGGCAAGCTGCTCCAGAATCATTCTTTAATTCCAATTGCGGAAAAAAATCCCCTGGAGCCAATAGTTTAAAAGAGAGGTCACATCTCGACTCCAAAGGGGATCAAGATCATTCAAGAAGTGTAATGAGGAGAAATATGTTTTTTTTCCTCCATATTGTTTCCTCTTTCTACGTGTGCTGCATTGTGCAGCACACATAGACAGAGAAGAATGCCTCAGAGGAATGTTTTTTGTGCAGGAAGGCATACCTTCCTGCAAAAAAACAATCCTGGCTGTAACCCAAGCACCCTTGCACCATGGTGCAAGGGTGCCTGCTCTACCACTTGGTAGCCCCAATTGCACCAGTGCAGAGCGAGAGAAGAAATGTGCCAAATCTTAGTACATAGGGCGCGTTACTGCCCTTTCTTTTTGATGCAGCGCAGCGAGTTGTCTAGTTGAGTTGCAGTAAATCTTATTAAATCTGACCATAGGCTTAAGAATCAAAATTTAAAACAAACTTGTTTTCAAACAATTCTCAAAAGCACAAAACGTGTAAACTCATAAAAAAGATCAAACTAAAAGGGCTTTGAATTCAGTGGTACACTTGTCACATGCGAGAAAAGCATGCTGTGTACTGCTGATGGAGTTGACCGATGGACTCTGGGGATATTTGTGGATTGTGGGAGCAGTGGGTGCCAGGTGTGGTCAGATACCATGCCTGCGCCTCGGGTCTGCTGAGAATGGCTGCAGGCCATGATTTGAAGGGCCTTGGAACATGTACAGCAGGATCTTGGGGCACCAGGTCTACCAAAGAACATGGTCAAAGGCAAGATGCAGAGCCCAGAGCCAACAACATGGTGGTGGTGGGTATAGGCTCTGGGTGCTTGATATGTTCTTTGGCCGGGACCTGTGCCCATCAGCCCTACCCCTAGAGGTAAATGAGCATTACCTTTGCCCATGGCAAATGAGATCTATTTGCAGCGCCTGACCTCTGGCTTTACGCCTGACATTGTGGTGACTGCCACAGCCCAAATTGTAGCATCATTGACTATGTAATGTGTGTTATTATCTGTGACATCAGTTGTGCAATTTTAAGCAGTGAGCTGGGAGGTTGGTGTGGCTATATTGTTCACTATAACTTGCACATTTCATTCTCTTTTAGGTTTTCCATAGTAACCATAACGCTCATTCAACTGAAGTTTTAAAGGGGACTGTATATGTTTTTTTTAACATAAACATTATTATTTCTTTTGAAAACAACTATCCTTTAAATAGTTTTTAGAGTGGCTTTTCATATTTTTAATGATGTACACAGACAAAGGGATGAGAGGAACGGATGCTGCCTTTGGTCACATTCCGCATCTCAACTCTCTGTCACAAATGCGCTGAACCTCGACTTCACTGTGCGTGGTGGGTCTGGGTACACTGCTTAGTTACCAGCCTCACAGGAGCCCTTGGGTCAGGGCATGACCTTGGCCCATGCCCCACAGCAAGACCTCATGTCCACAGCAGCAGGTCCTCCGCAATGGCGGAGGAGCATCGCCCCACTGGCTCAGAGCGAGCTGCAAAAAAGAATAATATTTAATTATCGTTTATTTTTAAGCAGCTGGTTCAGCCAGTGTGTGCAGGGAGGGGAGGGGAGGGGCCATGGCATGGGAGGAGAAGAAGGAGTGCCAAGTGCACTGTCTAAGTGCGGATGTCTGTTTGGCTGGCCATCTCAGGCCAGCCAAACACACATGCGCACTTAGGTTTCTCTAAACTGGCTGTATTGAACAGTCAGTCGGGTTGGAGAAACTCCACAGACTCCCTTCCCTGAGCAGAACGTCTTTCCAGCCTGCTCAGGCCAATCCCTGCACTGCTCTGCAGTGCAGGGATTGGATAGGGCGTCTGCAACGTATTCCTTGTGTCTGCTGGGCATGAAAGACCCAGCACTGTGGTGCAACGAGGGAGGTGGCGGGCACCAGATAAGTTTAACTTTATTTTAAAATTTGTATTATTATTAATATTCCTCATTCCCCCTCTCCTGTGCCACCTCCCACGCTCCCCCATGCACCAGACCCAACACTTTTTGTATGTGGTATACCCCCACTACATATTCATGCCCGCACCTAGTCTACAAAACTGTTCAGGGGGAAGTATGCAAACTAGCTTTTATAAAGTCAGGAGTATTGTGTGAGAGGGAAGGTAGATCTGATTCGTTTTTGACAACTGTATGGTGCAATGGAAGAGGTTATTTGTTTCCCAAAAATTAAAACAAAAACATTAAAAAAACCAAAAAAGGGAAACTAAATGTTGCGTATGAGCCCAAGCTAGCAATTTCAAAGCTTAGTGAAAAAATAGAGGCAAAAGAATACCTGTAACACTTGATATTGATGCTTGAGTGACCAACAACCAATTGTCCAGCGTCATCTCCAAGTGGGATATCCCATGTCCGTATGTGTAGTACTGGACACTGAACAGCTGCAAATATTCTTTAGTTTGAATCTGCATACTTGCTCGCTCGGCAGAATAAATTGTTTCTTTCTCCCAAATATTCTTCCACTACTGTTAAAGTTGAAGATTTTTGTTTATTAAACAATAGCTCTTTTTTCTTCACAAGATTCCTACCCCATTTGTAAATATTGAATTGGGTGGTCAATTTCTTGGCACCCTCTAGAAACTTTAAAGAATTCCACAACCATTACAAAATAAGAGGTGTGATCTGCAATTTGGAGACCAACGTCCTCTGAATCGTTCTCAAAATGGTCCTGCTCTTCTCCTACTTAATTAACTGTAATTACTGCCCCTTACCACACCCTCTCCTGTGTATCGGTTTACATCCTTTACAACGCAACTTTTACCACGCAGTGCCTTTACGACGCAACTTTTACAACGCAAACCATTACAACGCATTGCGCTGGGGGGCGCTCTAGGATAGGGAATAAGTTTAATTTACTGTCCAACACCTTCCCTTGTGTCCACGGGGACTGGAGTTGGAATAGTAAATTAAACTATTCACTATCCAGCGCCCCAAAGCACTATGCGTTGTAAAGGTATTCGTTGTAAATACCGCGTTGTAAAGGCATGCGTGGTAAAAGTATGCGTTGTAACGTCATACATTCTGTGTATCACCTGATCACCTGACTTAATTCCCATTGTTGTATTTTCCATGACAGGGCAGTAGCTATTCATGGCACTATGGCTCAGGGTGATAAGGGTCAGTCTGTACCACAATTATAGCATTTTCACAACCAAAATATTGGATGGGGGCCTGTTTTTCTTGTTCCATGGCTTTTTTGCCAAGCACCGTTGCGCACTGCTGATATATATGTTGGGATATTTGTTTTTTATTTTGTAAAGCAAGCATGGCTTCATGTGTGTGTTAGAAAACCACTGAAATAGCTTTGATTCTATCCTAGCAAGAGCAATATTAGTTAAAATTATGAAATACCCTAACTGTGCAATGAAAGGAAGGCTCAGTAAGTAGACCCCTCCACTTTCAAAGAACTAGCAGCACTCTGTAAATAGTCGAATCATTTTGCTCTGTTTATTTTCAAATATACATATAAATGTCAATGAAATCAGTGAAAGTGCAAATGGCACAGTGCTCAAATAGTGCAGTGAAGTGCAATATTTATAGTGATGCATACATACATGGGAATGTCCATACAATTCATGGCAAGCAAGGAACTGCCAGGAACAGTCAGGTGTACATTCACAAGATCCTAACAAGATTAGAAAAACGGACAATCCCATTAGAATTGTGGACATTTTGACCCTCCTGGTAAATCATAAAAGTTTCATCAGGGCGAACATTCCAAAACGTTCATTTTTTCTTTTTTGCTCGGAACGCTGTCAAGAGTAGACACATGATTTAGAAGCTGACACGACTCAGTGTGGTGCTACAATAGTGCATTCTTTGCACATTACATGCACCGAAGCAGAAATCGCTTATGATACATATCCTAAACATACACACCAAAATTCTGCAACTGGCATAGTGGGCTAAGATCCAGGGTGCACTGGTGTAATATCAGGACATTTCCATTAGCATACTGTCACGCTCAACTGTAAGCGGTCATACTGTCCCAGGGCCACATTCATGCAAAATCAAATTTAAGAAGAAAAGAAGCATGTAAAAGTCCATTCTTGATTTGTCTTTCCAAAAATCAAAGAATAATACTGTTCATTCCTTAATTATCATCAGTCCATTAAAAAACTAATCACTTGGGAGTCTTGTGTTTCTTAATGGATTCAACATGTTTTATTCAATCAATGCTCTTCATTAAAAGCTGAGTCAGCATTTTTAACTAGATGGATACTGGATGAGCAGCAGTCAGGAGGTCTCCATGGACACTTGGGGGCTCATTAGGATGACGGGCGGACTTTGCCCGCCCGCCATCCTCGTGCAAAACGGGACCGCCCGCCATAGGAGCGGCGGTCCCGCCTTGAGCATTGGGATGCGCCCGCCACACAGGCGGGCGCATTCTGTATTTTTACCATTGCGGCGGGCAGTGCAGAAAGCGCCGCCCGCTTCAATGGTAAAAATGCATGTTGTGCATTTCAAAGCACAACAGGACAGGCACCGTGCGGTGCCTGCCATGTTGCACTTTGAAATGCGGGGGGGGGTACCATAGGTACCCCCCATGTGCATCCCCCACTCCCCGGACTCCCAGGGGGCCCGCAACAGGCCCCCGCAGGGAGTCTCTGCATGGCTTTCCACGGAAAAGCATGTCAGGAAGATATCCTAATATGGCTGGCGGTGTCTGATAGACACCGCCACCATATTATTCCTTTTCTGCCCCGGCCGCAAGGCGACCGGGGCGGAAAAGCGGCGGACGGTCTTTCCGTCCGCCGAGGCCCCCCCCGCCATCCTAATATGGCGGGGGGTCTTTAGTGCAACGATGTCGGGCGGATTGCCCCCACCAGGCTGGCGGTGGCTACCGCCAGCCTAGCGGGGGCAATCTGCCCGACATCGTAATTGACCCCTTTGTTGGGACTGACAACCCGAGATCAATGAGAACAGGATATGAAACATTTATGTGAATTGTGCTGCACCTTGATAGACACAACAGAGGAATTAACGGAGTCTTCAGACTGAATTGTGATGTTGAGCCCTGATGATGTCCGTAGGGACGAAACACGTTGGCTGGGCTGTGTTTTTGGATCCATCAAGAAACACATGACTCCCAAGTGATTCTTTTTTAAATGGACTGATAATTATGGAATGAACAGTATTATTTCTAGAATTGTGGAAAGACAAAATAAGGATGAACTTTTACATGCTCCTTTTATTCTGAAATTGGCCTAAACATATACAACTTGGAGGCGAAATGCTTGATGGCATTACAAAAGAGTTCCACAGAACCGTTGTTGCTTTTTAGGTTTCACCTGGACAGCGCTTGCCCTGTGCATGTGAAAACCATTGTTTTTGATATACTTTAAAGGGAACTTACATCCCTCCTTCACTTTTTATTGGTCCGTATGCTTGTCAGTTTACTTTCCTCTGTTTCTATTGGTTGTAGCCTGTTCTCCCATCTCTGTCTCTCTTATCAGTTTCCCATGGTCTAACTAATCATTCCCATCCATGTCGGTGGTTCGAACTTTGTTGCTTTTGGTTAACGCTGCATACCATTTACTGTTTACATTTTGTTATCTTTCCCTCTAAAAACCTAATATTGCTATATTTTACTACTAGACAGGGAGTCACAATTGCGGTTACCTTGCAGTTAAAAGGGGCTTGATTTAGATGGTGCAGCAGGTGCAGTGGTACCACGTTCAAAAGCTCTAGGGACCCACTAAACAAAGATTATTGCAAAATTGTACTATTAAACAGAGAGTACAAGTGTAGTTATGTAGCAGGCACTAGGGTCATGATTACAATGGTGCAGGCACACCACTAAACAACTAACATTGCTATATTTGCTACTAAACAGGCAGTCACAACTGCAGTTACTTTTCAGGCAATAGGGTTATGATTAAAATGGTGCAGCAGGTGCAGTGGCACCAGGGCCAAAAATTTTAATAACTCCTCTAAACACCAAATTTTGCTATATTTTACTTCTAAACAGGCAGTGACTAATGCAGTTATCTTGCAGGCACTAGGGTCATGATTTGAATGGTTCAGCAGGTGCAGTGACACCGGGCCCCAAAGTTGTAAGAACTCCTCTAAACACCAAATATTGCTATACTTAGCTACTAAATAGGCAGTCACAAGTGCAGTTACCTTGCTGGCACCAGGATCATGATTTCAATAGTGCAGCACGGAAGTTACACAGGGCCCCAAAGCTCTAGGAAGCCTTCTAAACACAAACTATTGCTATATTTTACCACTAAGCAGGCAGTAAGAAGTGTAGTTACTTTGCAGGCAATACGGTAATGTTTTGAACATAACTTTATCAGGAAGTCTACAGAGAACCAAACACAACCCATTACCAAATTTGAACATCAATGCCTGGATATCACAACATTCACCTTAAACCTAAGCCATCAAATAATGTTGATGTTATTATGCATTGTTTATAAAATTATTACTAGTGATCTAGTCTTCACTACAAATCCATCTCTTTACTGTGAGACAAAATGTAAACAATTGAACGTTTCTTTTATAATGGATTGGGCTCATGAAGAATTCTAAGCAATCCTTAGATTACTTACATAGATTACTGCATAAGTAGAGAAAGTTATAAAATCCAACCTATTCTATTGAAAAGGATAAATGAACACTGTTGTCAGAATGTTTTAGATGAATACAAATGTTTATCGCAATCTGTTTACGTTAACAGCAGTAGAACACAATTAAAATGACAAGCCTCAAGTTAGCATTAATAGGACTCAGCCTGCTCACAGGGATATTGATGTATTCATTTTAAAGCTGCTGAAGAAAATGCACAATTCACTGTTTTGTAAAAGAAGCTTTTACACATGCATGTTTTCTCTCATGTGTTTTTCCTTTGCAGAAAAAAGAGAAATAAAGTGCATTTTCATTGTGATGTATTTCTAGTTTTATATTAAATGAATTACTTTGTGTTCTTTGAGATGGAAGCCATGTGCCAAGTGTTCCTGTATTTTTAACAGAGCATTATATGATGCATTATTGATGTTTAATTGAATGTAACTGTTTTCACTTTTTCTAATGATTCATACAATTAAATAAACCTTAATGGTTTTGACTTTAAATTTTGTCCTGGGAAGATTTTCTTTATTGTCCCAGGGCCACAGTCCTATTGGACTCACAGGGCCATGATCCTGTGTCTCATCCCTTCAAAAAGTGTTGTGGAAGTGCTGAAACTTTTATGTCTCAAAGCAAACACAATGAGATGAAGGAAGGAGCGCTGAAACTTTTCAGACACTCACCCCCCGTCACATATCTGGGTTGAATCCATCATCATTCTTTAGCTCACTTCACCACCTCAGTATAGACCCAGCTATATGCAAATCAGTCTTGACCCTGTGCCTCATGGGAACAGTCCAGCCCAAACTGCCAAGCCATGTCTTCCCTGCACTGGAAACAAGCATCCTGGGACCGGTTTGGGGCTAACAGCCCTCACCAGCCAGGCTAGCTTGAATCCAGTGGCAAAGTGAGCAAGGGACCCACGTCTGGGCATACCCTGCCAACTTAAGGCAACCAAAGCAAACAGAAGGAGATGATGGACGGAGTGCAGAAACTTTTCAGACACTCACCCCCAGTCACAGATCTGGGTAGAATCCATCATCCTTCTTTAGCTCTCTTCGCCACCCCAGTTCAGACATAGCTATATGCAAATTGATCTTGACCCTGTGCCTCATGGGAACAGTCCAACCCGAACTGCCAAGCCATGTCATCCCTGGACCGGAAACAAGCATCCTGGGACCAGTTTCAGGTTAACAGCCATCATCAGCCAGGCTAGCTTGAATCCAGTGGCAAAGTAAGCAAGGGACCCACATCTGGGCATCCCCAGCCAACTTAGGGCGAACAAAGCAAACACAAGGAGATGATGGACGGAGCGCAGAAACTTTTCAGACACTCAGATCTATGACTGGCACGGGGTCAAAACTGATTGATGACGCATTCAACCCAGATCTATGACTGGGGTGAGTGTCTGAAAAGTTTCAGGTTTTCACTGCCCCATATTTATGTCACCCTTGTAAATATAGGGCAGTGTCAACATCTATGGGTGTTGCAGCGGAAAAACCACAGTAACACACATTGCCCATCCCTTTCACGCTACGTATAGCATGAAAGAGTGTCTTATTCACAAGGCTGTGGTGTTTATGTGCAGGAAGGGGACCTGCCTGCTCATAAATAATAATTTACTACAATGCAGGCACCCTTGCACTATGGTTCAAGGGTGCCTGCATTTGTGCTATGCGCATTAAGAAACAATGTCCTGATAGGTAAGGATGTGTAGGCAATTAATTATGCATGCATACAGCATTACTCACAAGGAAAGAAGGAGAAAACTCATTAATTTGAAAAAAGATAGTTAATCATCTTTATATTGCGACATAAGTTCATGGTCGGAGAATATACAGTTAGAAACAGCACTGCATTAATAAATTGGTGACAACCATATAGTACTTGGTGCTTAAAGGTGATTGTGGTGAGAGTGGCGACGCAAGTGGAGAAGTGAACAGCAAGAACGGCGCACTGTGACAAAGTGCAAATAATTTACAGTGAGTGGCTCCGAAGCAAGTGACAACGTGATATCACAATAAACAAAGTTTTTTCAGTTGGATGTTGAGCCACAGAAGAGGAGTAAGCCTGTTATTTCCCTGCGCACGGAATTGAACTAAGGTAAATTGATTGCTCCCCTTTGCCTTATTCTTTCCCAGTCATCCCCGAACCTTCCCTGATTTTCTTTCCCTTCCTTGCAGCACGCCCCAATTCAGACAACCAAGTACTGATGACGATCCAAATTAATATGGATCGAAACGCCGTCGACCTAACAGCTTAATAACAGGCGTACTCCTCTTCTGTGGCTCAACATCCAATTGAAAAAACTTTGTTTATTGTGATATCACGTTGTCACTTGCTTCGGAGCCACTCACTGTAAATTATTAGGTTAGCAAAATATGAAATTAATTTGAGCAGTGGAATTGTTAGTCTGTTAGTTGGATTGAAAAGGATAGTGGACACAAGAAAGAGGTTTTTTGGGATCTCATAGCAGTACGAGGAGGTTTGGGATGACTAAAGGGGAGGTGGAGGGGGAGAGTCAGAAGGAAGGGTTTAGAAAGGCTTGTTTGGGAGATCTAAATAGTAAAAGAGGTATGAGATGATGCAAGGAGGGGTAGAGGAGGGAAGGGTTTAAAAGGGTTATTTTGGGGATCACAGTAGTTGAATGGGATGTTGGATGAGTCAGAGAGTAGCGAGAGAGCTATAGGTTGAAAAATAGGGTAGTGGACTGGGGAGAGTAGTAGAATGAGGTTTGAGATTGGTCAGAGTGGAGGTACAGAATATATTGAGAGATATGTAAGATTTATATAGGGTACTGCATTGGAGATGCTAAATTAGAAGTATAGTAATAAATATAAAGATACATAAGTACATGGAATGGAAAATATATGTATAAGGGAGGTAATATATATAGATTTAAGGTGTATTTAATAAACTCAGACTTTCAAGTGTTGCTGTACTTTAAGTTAATTTATTTGTTTTTATATTTATTTATTAATTTGTCATTCAAAAGTGAAGTACTTGCAGAGAAACAATTATGATAAAATAAGTACTTGTTTATGCAGGCGCCTATATACATGTTAAACATTTAATATAACCATAAGTAATATGTACATTTGTTTAGGAGAACTAACCATTATCTATATATTTATAAACATAAATATACAGGTTTATATAAAGCAATACACATATGGTAGGTGCACATCTATAGTCCAAATAAATGCTTATATACAGAGGGATATGCTGTATAATTCCATTTGAGTATGTTGGTTATGTGGGTGTCACAGGCTGATTTCTCAGGAACAGTACCTCCAATAGCCCACCTTTTGGCAGCACCGATTCCAATTATACATAAACAGAAGGTCGGAGTGGCCAAATGAGGGGAAGGGTACTGCCGGGAGGGAGATCTGGAACGAGATGGTGTCCAGTTGAAAAACCTCACTGCGCAACCAGTTGTAGTATCACTGTACGTTATTTTGTATTACTTTACTAGTTCTTACCTGTGAAATAAACAAAGTTTTCTTTGTAGAATGCCAACTTATTTATATATCCACTGTATACTTTCACTAGAGAGAATAAGTCATATAATTATCATCAGCACTCATCAAACGCCTCTTCATATCCTAATGGAACTATGATGAGATCTTCACAAATTCCTTTTTAAAATTGGTCAATGTCCAATCTGCGTTATTTAAATAATAAATATACAATGTCAACAGATATTTTCTCTGCTAATGTGTCTTTAAATATGTTCACTTCTGTAGTTTCCTTGTACCAACACCTGAGATCTGTAAAGCTGTATTCAATGTCCAATGTTCATATATGCGGCCGAATTATGCTGAAAAGAAGTCTCCTACCTGCTTCTGAGACCCATGACACCTCTAACCTATGGACCAGAGGTTTTTCTGTGCCACCAAAAACTGAATATCTTGTTCCGCTGTCAAGCCTTTAAACGCATCGGAAATTCAAGCCGCTCCAAGCTGACATCTCACTCTCCAGGAACTCTTCGCCCATAACGAGCAACTGTTCTCCACTGCGGCTGCCGTTTATATAGTGTGAGACCGCACCCAACCTTGCAGTTACACTCTGTGCTATCTAGAACCTTCCCAATTATCCACATTACACGTGCTGTTGCTTTCATAGCTTATCCGCATTACAAATGCGGATGCTTAAAGGATAAACGGTTTGTTAAACGAAAAAGAATATAACAATAAAACTTAATAGTAACTCCATACCATAAGAAATAAAGGTATTACAGCATATGTGCAAGACGGACTTTAACCTGTTGTGTCACAGTTCTTTGCGACTTAACCATAGGTGCACCTATGTTTATCCTTGGCAAGTATGTTTTGTGGCATTCCATAGGGAAGGCATGGTTATAAAGTAGTTATTCTCATCATGAACCATACACCATCACCATGGGGAACATCCTTTACAACGCAACTTTTACCACGCAGTGCCTTTACGACGCAACTATTACAACGCATGTCATTACAACGCATAGCGCTGGGGGGCGTTCTAGGATAGGGAATAGATTTAATTTACTACCCAACACCTTCCCTACTATCCACGGGGACTGGAGTTGGAATAGTCAATTAAACTATTCACTATCCAGCACCCCTTAACGCTATGCGTTGTAACAGTATGCGTTGTAAAAACTGCGATGTAAAGGCATGCGGGGTAAAACCATGCGTTGTAATGTCATACATCCCATCACCATGAACCATGACAGTACACCCACCCAAAAATCCATCTTGCACAGATTGTCCAGGGGGTATTGGATGCATTGCATGAAATAGGCGCAAAAGCCGCGGAGCATGGATAGCTGAATGATGTTCCCCAGAGCCAAACCCTTTCCATGCCACTAAATACCAAAGCACTCCTTTACGTATTTTGACGTGCTTATTGGTTCGCACCTCAAATTCCTCTTGGTTATTCACCACAAGTGGAGGGGTGGTCGTGTATGAATCAACATACGTGCAGGTTTGAGCATAGAGGTGTGAAACACCGGATGTATTTTCATTTTCCGAGGCAAATCCAATTTGTAGGTGACAGGATTAACTTGGTTCAAAAACAGAAAATGGTCCAATAAACCGTGGCTGAAATAGCGGTCGGTGTTTAAATTGAAAGTTTTTTGTAGACAGCCACACTCTATCACCTGATTGATACAAAGGTCCAGGTTGAAGCTGTTTATCAGCAAACATTTTATAAAGGGCCTTGGCTCGTAGAACATTAAGACGAAGTCTCAAAGCCTTTGTTGATAGTTTTCGCAAATTTAGTGCTCCAGCAGGAATTTGGTCATAAGGTAACGGATGTAGCAATGGTAAATAATGAGGATGTTGGCCATAATTCGCAAAAAAGGGAAACATATGTGTGGTGGAATGTTTAGCATTATTGTATGCAAATTCTGCTTCACAAAGGAGTTGTAACCATGAACCAGATGTGTTCGCTAAATAACTACCTAAATACTGTTTTAACACTTGATTGATTCTTCCAGTTTGACCCTCACTTTCAGGATGGAAGCTTGTGGAGGTATGACTTTTAATCTTGAGTGCAGTACACCATGCTTTCCGGAAGCGAGAGGTGAATTGCGAACCTCGATCGGGAACAATGGCTTTTGGCAATCCATGTAATCTCACTACGTGCTGTAACAAAAGAGTAACCATCTCTGCAGCAGTGGGAAACCCTTCATAAGCAATAAAATGTGCCATCTCAGAGAGATGATCAACAATTACAATAACTGTATCTTTTCCTTGGTCTTTTGGTAACTGTGTAATAAAATCCACTGATAGGTCCTCTCATGTTTTTGCAGGAGTAGGAAAGGGTTGTAACAACCCTTTCTTTTTTGATCTATCGACGTTGGTTCTGCAGAAAACCTCACAGTTCTGTACATAGATTTTCACATCTGATCTCCAACTCGGCCACCACAAATGAGGACTAACTAATTCCTCAGTTTGGATACATCCTGGGTGCCCAGCCAATAGATGATCATGACACCATTGTAGTATTTGTTTTTGTAACTTCTTTGTAGGGAAATACAAATGTTCCTCTTGAAACAGTAGGTTATCTACAACTCGTCTTTTTTGTTTATCCAAACTGCAACAATGCACAAATTTGGGTAATGGCAAGGCTTTTCGAATTTGTTGAAAAAATTCTGTTGTTAGAGTGACTATTGCTCCTATTATATGGTCTTAAGGAATCATAGGAATAGGTTATTTTTTACAGTTCTATGTATTGGTAGTTGTGCAAGACAGAGCATCAGCTTTATTATTGGAATTACCAGGGCGAAATGTTTTCTGAAAATTAAATTATGCAAACAATAATGTCCACCTTAATTGTCTGGGTTTTATGCTTTTGCACAACGTAAAACATTTAAATTTCTGTGTCTTTATAAACTGTGACAGGGAATTGTGCACCTAACAAGTAATGGCGCCATTCCTTAAAAGCTGATCGAATTGCCAATAGTTCTTTTTCAGCTATTGCATAATTACACTCTGCTGTTTGTAAGGTTTTCAAAAGGAAGGCAACAGAATGTAACTGATGTGTACTACAGTCTCTTTGAGATCAAATGAGGCATCTTTTCATCATGAATGGCTGTTTTGTATTTGGGTGTTTCAAAATTGGAGCTCATGTGAATGCCTTTTTTAATTCCAAATATGCTTCTGCTGCTTCTGAAGACCAATGGAAACGTACCCCTTTTTGAAGTAACCTAGTAAGGGATTTCACCTTGGCAGAAAAGTGGTCAATGAACATTCTATAGAAGGTTGCAAAGCCTAGAAATCTTTGTTTATCCATCACATTGTGTGGTGCTAGCCACTCTACAATAGCTTCAATTTTGTGTTCTGACATATTAATACCATAGGGAGACAAAATTAATCCTGAAAATTCCACTTCAGTAGTATGGAAGGTACGTTTTGAGAGCTAATAATTCAATGTATTGTTACGTAACGCAGTCAAAATAATCGTGACAAGTTCAATGTGTTCTTTCACTGTATTTGAAAGAATTAAAATATCATCTATATAGACAATCACAAATGTGTCCAAATATTCTTGATGGACATCGTTTACAAATAATTTAACCGCTGCAGGGGCATTACAAAGCCCAAAAGGCATGAAATTATGTTCAAATAACCCATATCGCATATGACACGCAGTCTTCCACTGATCACCTGCACAGACTCTCACAAGCTGATAAGCACCTTAAAGGTCCAGGTTAGTATACATTTTAGCAGACCTTACTTGATCGAGTAGTACAGGGATGAAAGGTAATGGGTATGTGTTTTGATTGTGATGTTATTGAGTGCCTTATAAACAATGCACAGGCATAATTCACCATTTTCCTTTGGTATAAAAAAAGAATGGTGAAGCTGCTGGGGATTTAGATGGTCTTATAAATCCATATTTTAAATATTGACCTAGATATGTGGGTAGATGTTGGTTTTCATGTTCTGTTAGGGCAGAGATGCGACTGCATGGACTTTTTTATCCTGTTACAAGGTCGATCTGGCACTCATATGCTATATGTGAAGGCAAGGTGTCAGCCATACTCGCATTGAAAACATCATGAAAAGACTCATATTGTTTTGGTAAAACCTTATCTTGCACTGCAGCTGTTGCAACAGTAAAGTTGCTATGATATGTGTTGGTGACGTTATTGGATGTATGGAGGCTTCACCTGGTTTTGACATACATACATGAGTCCACCATTCAGAATCAAACTGGACACTGTTCTGAGCCCAACCAGTCCGTAGGTTCTGTTCAGTTAACCACGGTATTCCTAATATGATCCCAAACTGTGGTGCGTCAATATATCAAAGGTGATTTGTTCTTGATGTATTCCTGATTCCTGATGTATCGATAATGTAACCATTATAGTACTGTGTGTTACAGGTCCTTGTAAAGTATTAGCTAAGAACTGATCAGGAGCCATCTTATATTTGCTCAAGGGGTACTCTTGCTCACCACTTGAGCCTTTTAGTTTTCCTGTTGGATAGCTGTAGATGACCCTTTCAGATTGATTGTTTTGGGCTGAGTTGAACATTCTCGTACAAAATGTCTTTTTTAACCGCATTAGAGGCACTGACTATTTTCGTGTCTTAAAGTCTTTTCTTCTTGTGTCAATGGTTTTCAAATTCTACCTATGTTCACAGGTTCGATAAGATCAGAAGGTGCGAATGATGTTTTTTCTCTTATGCGAATGGGTGGCCTAAAATCTTCCTTTCGGCAATCACCTTTTCTTTCTGTGAGTCTATGATCTAATCTTAAGGTAAGAGCAATTAAATCTTCACAGGTAACAGATTGGGGGTCAATTTGTGCTATTAAATCCTTGAGCTCTTCCTTTAGTTCTTGACAATATAATGCAGTACGTTTTTCTTCAGGCAAGTTGGTCACAGCGATTAACTTATTAAATTGCGTAAGATAATATACTAGATCTTTATTACCCTTTTTAAATTCTAATAATTTGCGATCTGCTGATCGAGTAATGGTCCGTCGATCAAATATCTGTTCAAATTCTTGTTAAAACTGCCGCCAATTATACAACAGCTGACTGTCGGAATTTTCCAAAGGAACTGCCGACATGGCAGCATCTCCACTTAAATATGATATTAAAAATGCAATCCTAGTCTGTGCATCTAGGAAGGCATTGGGTCAGACCATAAAATGTAATTGCACTAGTAACAGAAAGGTTTGAACTTTAGACGGATCACCAGCAAATCGCTTTGGTGGAGCTAAAGGTACTGGTGCAGGTACTGTGACAACTACGGCAGAAGTTGGTGGACTACTTTCTGCCACCCCTGCTTCTAGAAACTTAGATTGTGCTGTTCACCCCTCAGTTCCTGTTGAAGAGTGTTCACCTGACGTTCCAAAGCAGCTGTTTCTTGTCACGTTGCTACCATGTCTTTTTGCATTGCGGCCATAATGGCACACAAATCCTCCATTGATGACATATTGGAAGCACTGTTGAGGAGAAATTGGAGTGTAAAGGCTTGTTATTCTGTCACAGGATGATTTCTCAGTAACAGTACCTCCAATATGCCCACCTTTTGGCAGCACCGATTCTGTTTATACATAAACAGAAGGTCGGAGTGGCCAAATGGTACTGCCGGAGGGAGATCTGGAACTAGATGGTGGACAGTTGAAAAACCTCACTGCGCAATCAGTTGTAGTATCACTGTACGTTATTTTGTATTACTTTACTAGTTCTTACATGTGAAATAAAAAAACGTTATCTTTGTTGAATGGCAACTTATTTATATATCCACTGTATACTTTCACTAGAGAGAATGAGTTATATAATTATCATCAGCACTCATCAAACGTCTCTTCATATTCTTATGGAACTGACCGCCACATGCATCATCTTTGCCGTTTGCGATTTCTTAATTGCGAAAATTAAGGAATCGCAATTAAGAAATCGCAAAAGGCTATGCATTAAGAAATCGCAATTTTTTTTGCGATTTCTTAAAATGCCTTAATTGCGATTCACAATTTGCGAATCGCAATTAAGGAATCCCTTCCCATTGATTCCTATGGGCCTAGAGGCCCATAGGAATGAATGGGAAGTCATTTTCAATTTGCGATTAGCAATTTGCGAATCGTAAATTGAAAATGCAATTTCAAGGGTGCAGGGGGGATCCAAAGGACCCCCCCTGCACCCCTGAAATATAACTTTAAGTGCATTTTTCACACACGTGTGTGTAAAATGAAACATTCAAAAATGCACTTGTGTGCATTTTTGAAAGTTTTCGCAAATTACCATGAAGGTCAACTTCATGGTAATTTACCTCTCCCTATTTGCGAATTCGCAAATTTAAAATGTTCATGCATTGCATTTAAGAAATCTCAAATTGCGATTTCTTAAATGCAATCGCAATTTTAGAAATCGCAACATGATTGCGATTTCTAAAATTGCGAAAAACATGATGCATCCCAATTTTGTCAATTGCATTAGCAAACGGCCGAAAATTGCGATTCACACCGTTTGCGAATGCAATTGACAATGATGCATGTGCCCGTATGAGTCATATAGGGCCATATGTATGAAGCAAATTCGCATTCGCAAAGGCCGAAATTCGCAGAATTTCGGCCTTTGCGAATGCGAATTAGCAAAATGATATGTATGATGTAAAATCTGGTGCAAAATAAGGAATCGCAAAATTTGTGATTCCTTATTTTGCAATTGCATTTAAGGAATCGCAAATTTTGCGATTCCTTAAATGCAATGTATAAAGCCAAAAAAAATTGCAAAATGCCCTTAAGGAATCGCAAGTTACCACCAACTTCTAGTTGGTGGTAAGTTGCGATTTCCTTGAAAAATGCACATTTCAGCATTTTTCAAAGTGCCATATGACGCACATACATGCCCTTAGGGCATGTATGTGCGCCACATGTGCACCCATGCATATTTCAGGGGGTGCAACAGGGTGTCCTTTGGACACCCCTGCCCCTTGAAATTATTCTCAATTTGCGATTTTCAAATTGGGAATCGCAAAATTGAGAATACCTTCCCATTCATTCCTATGGGCCTCCTGGCCCATAGAAATGAATGGGAAAGTATTCCTTAATTGCGATTCGCAATTTGCGAAACGCAATTAAGGAATACTAAGAATTTGCTAAAAAAAGCGAATTTGTACATACATACCAATTTGCGATTCTGAAATAGCGATTTCTTAAAAATCGCTATTTCAGAATCGCAAGTCGGTACCTTCATCCATATGGCCCTTTGTCTTTATGGGAACTTCGCAAAATCCTTTTTAAAATTGCCCAATGTCAAATATCTGTTATTTAAATAATAAATATACAATGTCAACAAATATTTTCTCTGCTAATGTGTCTTTAACTATGTTCACTTCTGTAGTCTCCTTATACCAACACCTGTGCTTTGTTATGCTGTATTCAATGTCCAATGTTCATAAATGCAGCCAAATTATGCTAAAAAGAAGTCTTCTACCTGCTGCTGAGACCCATGACACCTCTAACCTTTGGACCGGAGGTTTTTCTGTGCCGTCGAAAACTGCATATCTTGTTCCGATGTCAAGCCTTTAAACGTGTCTGAAATTCAAGCCGCTCCAAGCTGACGTCTCACTATCCAGGAACTCTTGTCAATAACGAGCAACTGTTCTCCACTGCGGTTGCTGTTTGTATAGTGTGAGACCACACCCAACCTGGCGGTTACAGTTTGTGCTATCTAGAACCTTCCAGATTATCCACATTACCAGTGCTGTTGGTTTGACAACCTATCCGCATTACAAATGGGGTTGCTTAAAGGATAAACGGTTTGTTAAAAGAAAAAGAAAATTACAATAAAACTTAATAGTAACTCCATACCATAAGAAATAAACGTATTACAGCATATGTGCAAGATGTACTTTAACCTGTGTGTCCCAGTTCTTTGCGACTTAACCATACGTGCACCTATGTTTTTCCATGGCAAGTACGTTTTGTGACATTCCATAGGGAAGGCATGCATATAAAGTAGTTATTCTCATCATGAACCATAAACAATCACCATTAACCATGACCGTGGGGAAGAGCCAACATTTGAGTAATCATCTGAAGATAAGGTAGCTATCCATGGATTTTATGTTTGAGGGGTAAAGAGTTCTAAAGTTGGGCGACTTGAACAGAGGAAGATGTGCCACCTATGTTTTTTTTTCTTGTATGGTGGGATTTTGAGGCGAGGTGCCAGCCAGCGAGTGGTGGTTCATTTGTTGAATGTATTTGGTGTTTTTATTCCTGATCAAGACCGGTTCCTTTTCAAATATCGCTTTGTGGGTGATACAAAGCAGCTTAAATGTGGATCGTCTGCCAACCTGTAACCAATGTAGTGCTTTCAAGGCAGGGGAGATGTGGGCTTGTGGCTTTATATGTAAGAATAGTCTGGTAGCAGAGATCTGAATCCGTTGTAGTCTTTTCATAGTTGTTAAAGATGAGACATAGTAGCCTTGTGTGGAAATCCCAGGTGAGGGAAGATGTGTTACAGAGTTTTTATAGTAACGAAGCTTGATCTTGCTAGTTTGTCCACTTGGGCTCTCATCGATAACTTGGAGTCCATGGTAACTCAGAGGTTTCATACATCCTTTGAAATTTTAGGCGGTGTTCCCCGATCGTCAGACCAGCCGGTGAGCGGGTCATCATTTCTCTAATTCCCACACATGAGTATTTGAGTTTTGGAAGCATTCAACTTGAGATGTCATCCACTGATCCACAACTCTGAGGCAACTGAAAAATTGTTAGTTTCCAATGTCTTTGGGGCTTTCCAGTTTAAGGAGTATTTGTGTGTCATCTGTATAATTATAGCATGTGGGGTGAAACTGGTTGATCAGTGCAGGTAATGACTTCATGGAGCAACCTCGTCTGATTCACTTTTAGTGCCAATCTACAAAAAAGGTGAACAATTTGACCCTGCCTGCTTCAGGCCAATTTCATTGCTAGATTCATTAGTCAAGGTGGCAGGACGTATCATATTGAATTCTATCTGAGTTGCAATTTGGTTTTCGAACAGGTCTTGGGACAATCGAGCAGGGGCTCAATTTGAATTTATTAATTGGGAAATATACTTTAGTCAAGCAGGGCAAAATGTTCTTGGCATTTGTAGATCTAGCATTGGCCTTCAACTGTATGGAGCACGATAAACTGTGGATGATAATGGCGACTTAGGTGCTGACCCACCTTTACTAGACCTTCTGATTCAATTATATACTGACACCAGAGCATGGTGCGTTATGGGGCTAAGGGAGGGTGCACTACATCATTCAGGATAGAAAGAGGGGTAAGGCAGCGATGTGTTTTGGCACCCTTCCTCTTTACCTTATATATCAGTAGTTTGGGTTGTACACTGACTGAGCAGGGTTGTGATCTACCACAAGGTGGACAACGCCCAATCCCTGCCTTCCTCTATGCTGATGATGCTGTGCTTATGACATGCACTCAGCCAGGGCTTCAACACTTATTAACAAGCTTCACTAATTACATGCAGAATCTAGGCCTGTTAGTAAAAAAAGCAAGACCTTCATAATGAAGTGAGGGAAAAGGAATTTAAAATATAGGGATATCTTTATAGAAAATAAGAAAATCAGTATTACAAAGACATTCTCCTACTTGGGTATGTTGTTTGACTAGAACGGTATGTGGAGTCAGGCCATTAAAGTAAAAACGCTATTGTTTATGAAGGAAACCACCCAAAGATGTAATAAATATATATAAGGCAAAGTGTGTTTCATCATCTGTATATGGAGCAGGTGTAAATGGACCTGCTGACTGTCATCCTTTGCTAGTGGTGGAGAATGCTTTCTTGGGATTTCTCCCAGCGGTATCGGGTAGCTGTCCCACCTATGTATGCCACGCCAAACTGGGTCTAACCTTTTAATTAACCTCATCAGCGCTAGTGGTTTTCCCGCTGTGCGATGAAGTTTTGTAAATACCGCGTTACATGACGAGCTCAGCTCATCATGAGCGTACGAGAGGTGTACCTCATGACGAGCTGAGCTCGTCATCAGCGTGGAAGGGGTTAAGATCCAGCCATTTCTCTTGAGGCATAAGACCTGGTCCTTCGAGAAAACCACTCTTAACTGGGATATCATTAGAGATTGTCTTAAATGACATCTGGCACTCTGTATACCCTGGCTGAAATATATTAAAGACTTCATGAGTGATCTGGGTCATCCCGAATTCTATGATCAGCCAGAATCCCTAGAATACATTGATAGAAAAAGACTTACAAAGAGAGTGTTTGTGGCTATTGGAGGGACTAAGATTGTCTTCAGGACTATTGACTATTAAGCGTTTATAATAATCAGATGATTTTGGTCACTTATGGCATCCACCATACTTAAAATCTAATATGGGGACATAAGATGGATGTGTCCTAACGCTCTTCAGACTGGGTATATTCCACCATTTGACCAGTTACCCAGAGATAAATGACTGGTCGTAATGCCTTTTTAAATGCCCTTGTGACGATTTGTCACAGCAGTCAACAATTCATACTGTATTATTTTGCAACTTTTAGGATAAACAGAGAAAGATTTGGGTTTTACCAATATTACGGTTGCATGGGTTCAGGCAATGCCATCCTAAATTCTCATTTCTACAGTTTCTACCTAATGAGTATATCATTTTGTTTATGGTAAGGTTTTTAAAGAGAATAATTTGTTGCAGAAAGACTATTACAAAATTATTTTTATTGAGTTATATAAATGTATGTTCTCAAGCTGAGGTCTTTAAAGTATGTGACTGATGTAGAAAGACCTTTTGAATAGGAGTATTTTAATGGTGACAACATTGCTTGTATTTTTGTGTAGAACATATAATGTTTTTAACTTTTGCTAATATAAATTGTTTTATATGTTTATGTTTTTATGGTTTCATATGAAGAAATCGAATAAAGCCTATTTTGAATTGAATTGACTTTGTGTAAATGTTGAAAAGCATGGGTGAGATGATAGAGCCTTGAGGGACCCCTGCTTTTGTGAAGTACGGTTTGGGCGAGAAAGGGGGGGTATGGATGACATTACTTATGTTTTGAAGGTAGGATGTGATACAGTCTGAAGAAGTATCCTCTATGCCATCTTTGTGGAGTCTCATGGTCAACTGTGTCAAAGGCAGCAAACACAAGTAGTGTAAGAACCCCATTCCGGTCACTGTGTTCTTCAGGTCATCCAAGATGGCAATGTGGACAGTTTTTGTAGCTCTTCCTGGATGGAATCCTGTTTGGAAGTCTGAAAGAATGGAATTATCTTCAGTGCATTGTGACATCTGGGTGAATGCTGCTTTTTCTATCAGTTTGCACAGGAAAGGTCCATTTGTAGTTGGTCCATAGTTGTCAGGGTTAAGCTGGTCATGTTTTGTTTTCTTTAGTAATTCGTCTATTTATGACTTTTTTAGATTTTCTGTAAATATTCCTGTAGTTAAGGAATTGTTGATGATTCTTCTTACTGGTGTGGCAGCAGAGATAGATAGAAACATTTTCTTGAAAGTTTGTGGTGAACATGGGCCAGAAGGGCTGCCGGAAGGCCTGCTTGCTTTGACGAGCTCCATAAATTCATAGTGTGAAAAGGGTTGGTGCTGGTGGTTTTCCTTTGTTTTATGTAGGAGTCCAACGTGTCTGCTTTGGTTGTGTAATGATTTGCCAGGTTGTCTGTGAATTGAGTAATGGGATGCGCTAGGCAATTTGGTTTATGAAATTCGTTGAGAATTTTATGGAATTCTTCATTTGCACATTTTGAATTTTGAATTTCTGTCTGAATAGTATTTTTTCTTAGCTTTTTTGATTGCTGACTTGTATAATCCGTTAAGTTTCTGTAGGTGAAGTTTGTCTTCATTGGTGTTTGTTTTGAGCCAGGTACGTTGTAGCTTTCTAATTTTCCTTTTTATCTCTTTTATCTCTGCATTTCTCCAAAGTGCCTGTTTTCTTTTATTCTGTTGTTCTCAGTAGTAATAGGATATCAAAAGCTTCCTGTAGCCACTCAGAGTGTGTGACCTGAATTTATTGTATCTAGATATGTACTGGATGTTAGTTGCACTTCTAGGTGTTCAAAATTGAATTAGTTCTTCGGTCGATAGGTGGTGCATGTAAGGTAGTTTTAGGTGTGTTGCTTTGTGTTTGTTTTTTGTTGGAAAGAAAGCAAATGTTAGTCTGACCATGTGACTGGAGTCATGGTTTTAAAGGTACCTAGTTCTGTAATAGAAAAAATGACATCTAGAATGTTTCCAGCAATGTTTGTGGGTTTTTGGATGATATGCAGTTCAGTGCGTCTAGGCCAGTGATGATTCTTTTCGGATGGGGATAATGGGTTTTTTCAAACCAAATGTTTAGGTCACCCAGAATGCATAGGTAAAAAGTGTGTCTGGGAATGTTGCACTGCTAGGTGAAGGTATATAAAGGAGCAAGAAGTTACAGAGGAAGATGGCGTATGGTTGCATCTGGTGAAGAGGGCCTCATAACCTTGTATAGAGACGTTGTCCACTTTAGCGATATTTAACATTTGCTTGAATACAACAGCTAGGCCACCTCCTCTTTTGCCTATATGATTCTGTGTGATAGTTTGATAGCCTAGAGGAACGGCTTCATGCAACACTATAGCCATGTCATCTTCCAACCATGATTCAGTTGTGAAGGGTAAGTCAGGTTGTGTGTCAGTGAGAAGTTCGTAAATGTGATGCTTCTTTTTTAGAGTGATAGAGCATTTATTAGTAGGCAGTTTAGGGTATGTGCTTTGGAGATTGTGTCACTTTGCTTTGTGGGACGGCAGTATTTTGAGGGCTTGTAGCATGTGTTGATAGTGCTGGTATTATCTGTATGAGGATAGCAATAGTGTAGCTGTTCTGTATCGTGTTCCTCATCCAGTAGGCTAAGAAGGTATTTTGATGAGTCTGTGTGTGTAGGTGGTGGAGATGGTGTTTGAGAGTGAGTTGGTGAGCTGTGTTGGTTTTGTATCGTACCCTTGTTGTGTAGTAGACATGGAACTGCAAAGTTGTAAAGAGTGGCATGTTGCTTTTTTGTTTGTATCAGGGTAGGCTGGAAGATGTATTATTTAGAGGTGGTGGTGCAGCATGTGGGTCATGTTATAAGGTTCTAAATTGTCCAATGGATGAGAGGTGGTTAAAAGAGTTGCTGTGTTGTTTGATATGGGTTAGGTGTGGGGGCAGAGAGAAAGCTTGGCAGTAGAGTTAGTTACGATGTGTTAGTTAGGATGTGTATTATTTGTGTAGTCAGGAAGGTGGGAGTGGGTGTATGTTTTTAGTTTGTGACAGAAAGATGTTGAGGTGTCATGTGTGTGAGAGATTTTGTTGTGCTGGTGTGTGTGTTGTTTTTTGTTTTTGAGGAGTAATGAGAGGAGGTGATAATGTATTTGTATTCTGAAAATAATGTGTTACTGAGTTGAAGCTGCAAGGTAAAGGGGGTGGAGATGTGATTTGGAAAACAGTGTTTGTGGTGTGTGATAGGGGTTGAACAAGAGTTAAGAGGGTTCATATTAGATTTGATTGCTAAAAAAGGTAATATGTGTGGTGCATTGGAGTGTAAGGGTTGTGCGACTGTGCTTGTGGTAAAAAGAAGAGCGGGTGTTGGTGCATGAAAAGATGGAAGGCTGAGTTTAGGATTGTTGGTGAAAGAAAGGGGTCTGTTAGGAGTAATTAGTGCAGGGAGTGAATGTCTGGATAGGATATATTAAAGTATGGAGTGGATTTGGGTTGTGTTGGTGATGAGTGGATTGGTTAGTGGTAT
Source organism: Lissotriton helveticus (assembly GCF_964261635.1). NCBI lineage: Eukaryota > Metazoa > Chordata > Amphibia > Caudata > Salamandridae > Lissotriton > Lissotriton helveticus. The sequence goes on from NC_136070.1 coordinate 996,819,097, forward strand.
ATGATAGGGTGGTATTTTGTGTGTGTGTTAAGGTGTAAATGTGTGGTTTGTGGGGCTTGTAATGGGTGCTGAGACATTGAAATGTGTGTAGGGTTTGTTTGTAGTAAATCTGTACAGTACATTTGCTGTGAGTGTGGTAATCTGGTTGTGGATGTGGATGGGGCAGGGTGGGTGCTGGTGAATGGGAAAATTGGCAGCATCTCTAGCCCTAGGCCCGACCAGGACCAAACAGGCAGCTGCCCTTGTCTTCTCCGCCCGTCATCTAGACGCCCTGAGCCCTAGGCCTAAATAGCCCTAGTGGTCAGGTGACCACTTTGGCCAATGATAAACCTAACCCTAACCAATCACACCCCTAGTCCTAAGCCCTAGGATCAATAGGAGACCAGGACCTTACAACAAATCACAGCCCTAGCAGCCAATCCGAAACAAAACCCAAGCCCTAGGTCCAATAGAAACCCTAGCCCCAGGAACGAATAAAAAAAGAAACATAGACCTATCAGCCAATGGGAACACTAATCCTAAGCACAATAGAAAAACCAGAGACAGCTGCTAATCAGAGTACAGATGTAACTTCCAATAGCAGCTTATATAAGGGGCCGCTTGACCTCCAGTTCAGGCTTCTGGGCAGGGGGCTGAGAACTGCTCCTATATTCAGACTCTCTTTGGAGACAGACAGGCTCAATCCACCCTCTAGAATTCTGCAGGTAAGAGCATAAACTAGGCCTCTAACAATACTGCTTTTCCAACACTTAAACAACTATCTCCTAGCCAAACCACGAGGGCTACATACACTTTCCAGACACAGTTTATACACTAAGAGCAGATTACTGCAGTCTCAGAGCATGCTCTGCAAAGCGTCTGATTTATGTGTCTTTTTTTATTTAATCATATTTTGTTCACTTTCTAAAACAAATAGGAACTGGGGTGAATTGCTTTCCCACAGGTCTGAGCACAGATTAGGAGTGAAACTAGTACGGAAAATTAAGCGGGCACGGGAAGTGAAAACAGCAGATTTTGAACTAGAAAGCCCACAAACAAACAAGTGAAAATGAGGCAGTTACATGCAGGTGAAAATAACAGATTTTGAACCACAAAGCCCATAATGCAACAGGTGAAATCAGGAGAAAACGAGGTAGTCACAGGCAGATGAAAACAACAGATCTCAAACTGGAAAGCCCACAAACAAACAGGTGAAAATGAAGCAGTAAAGTTTCAAGAAATAGACAGCACACAACTCCTTGTCCTTGGTTTACTGGGATGTTGGGCACATGTCTCTTAAAATGGTGATAGTGCAAAATGCGTCCATATCTAGTATGCAGATGTGATTGAAGGTATAGTTCAATCACAAAGCAATAAAATACAATTCAATTGAGGCAGAGAACACAAGATAATTATTGTTTCTTTTAATTTTGTTTTTATTGGTTTTTTCACATTTAGCAATCATACATTATTTATCAATGGACTGCGTCAATCGCGGCGCTTATGATGGACATTTCTTAACAACCAACTTAACATTCAACAGATCAGTGCATAAATCAAGTTTGCATGAGCATCAACACATTTCTTTACAGCAGAGTGACAATATCCCATAACGTTAACATAGTCCTATTTCACTTTCAGCCTACGCACCAATAGCCTATGAGGGGACATCCCTTTTGTGTCTACGGGAGTGTCTGGGGGGTGCAATTACAACTGTGTCGCTATGTTTGGGGGGCTGAGTCCATTGGTGTATACCATTGCGTTATTACGGAACCAGGCTAACACTGGCTCCCAAATATCTTTGGGATTGGAGGTAGTAGGCATTAGTTCCCAAAAGAGCGAGAGTTGAGTATGACAAAATGTGATGTCCTGCAGCTACCTTTTGACAGATGGTGTGGTGACTTTCCCCTGATGCTTGTCACTCTGCGTTTTGTCAGCAATAGTAGCATGGCGATTAGGCGGCGGGTTTCTACTGGTGCATCTTTTACATATCCCAGTGTACCGAATAACGGTATAGGCGCAACCAATGTCTCCAGGATATCCACAATGGTATTAAAAATGGCTACCCAATATTTCGCCATGGGCGCGCAAGTCCAGGCCAGGTGTAGAAAGGTGGCGGGTGAAGTCCTGCATCTCCAACAGCTAGTGTCGGGCCTGATCCCCATCCGGTGCAGCTGGGTGGGGAAACAATAGAATCAGTGTAGAAATTTGATGTGTATTAACCTCAAATTGTAGTTGGGAGACAACATACGTAATGGACCACAGCAGTACTTCCATTGCTCCAGCGTAAGTGGAGGACTAAGCTCTATGTTCCAGTCTAATATCGCTTTGGATTCCCCACCAGGTGTGTATTTTGCATGGTGTTGTATAGACGTGTGATCAGCTTTCATGATGAGGGACAGGTTAGCAATTGCTTGAGAGCGAGCAATTTAAGTGGAGGTTCTGGGAAGGACGCGTACCTCTGTCGACACGTTGCTCGTTTGCAATAATACAAAAATAGTTCTGCAAATTTTGATCCCGCTGCCACCTCCCTGGATGGTGGAGGCCTAGAGTTACCCGCGTGGTAGAGATCAGCAAAAGTGTTAAGGCTTTGCTAAAACCACACCACACTTGCCTCCAAGGGGAAGAACATGTGGGTGATAGGCCAACTGTGCGAATGGGGCATAAAGATTCTCCAACTTGGCTCTGTTTCTAAAGCCCTACCAGCTCCATCGTAATGTCTCAACTGTGTCAACCTCCTTGCGTGGGCGTTCATATGGATGATATATTGCTACCGAGAGCAGGGTTAGCGCCACTCTGTCCATCCCCACTGCCATGTGAGGATGGAACGGCACAGGGTGGATCCAATGGTACATAAACTGGGCTTGCGCACAGTAGGCATAAAGTAGATGTCTGGGGCTCCTGGGCCAGCGGAAGAGTTAGTAATTCCCAGGATATTCTGGCTTGTTTACCTGCCCACACTAGTTCGAACATCAAGGAAAGCAAAGTTTTCAAGAAGGCTTGTGCGAGAGGGAGAGGTAGATTTACAAATAGGTATAGAAATGTTGGTAATACCACTATCTTAGCTATCGCTATGCGCCCAGCCTAGAGAGTGGCAATCTAGCCCATGACTACACCCTACTTTCCAGCCAAGTGATGGCCTTGCCATAGTTTGCTCCCTACAATTCTTGTAGGTCTCTGGAAAACCAGATGCCCAGGTAGTGGGCAGGACCTTCTGCCCACCTGAGGGGAAAGTCTAGTGAGAAAGGAAAAGTGTCATCAGTTAGTGGGAACAGGACTGATTTGGCCCAATTGATTTGTAAACCAGACAGCCCACCAGACCTAAGGAGCTCACGCAGTACTGGGTTGAGATTATCTGCTGGGTTAAGGATGTATAAGGTACTGTTGTCCGCGTATAATGATATTATCGGCCCCCTAGAGGTGAAGCCCAGCCCCCTGGCAGCATGGTGTTGCCTGAGGCATGCAGCTAGTGGCTCCATGGCTATGGCGAAAAATCGTGCCTCGGGTGATTGTCAGGCTGCTTAATCTGTGTCTGGCAGTCGGGAGAGTGCATAACAGTGTTATTTGGTTGATAAATAATGGGCTGAACCCTAGTCTAGTCAGGATAGTAAATAAATAGGCCAACTCCAGCGAGTCAAAAGGACTTGGTCGCGTCAAGTAGTGCTACCTGGGCCTTGCAGCTGGGGTCGAGATAGTGTAGGGCGGCAAAGAAGATGCAGAGGTTATGCGCTGTGAACCTCCCCAGTATGAATCTGGATTGGTCAGGACACGCAATCAGGGGCAGCAGTGGCTGCACTCAAGTTGCCAAGAGCTTGGTCTATATTTTAGTGTTGGTGTTAATCAATGAAAGTGGTCTAGAAGAATCCATTTCATTTGAGGGTCCACCCGGTTTAAGTAGAGTTAGAATGATGACTTCTTTCATTGTGGGAAGGATACCCATCTCCTGCACATCTGCATAGAGTGCTAACAATTGGGGTGCGAGCTGTTCAGGATAACATTTATAGAATGCCACAGTCAGAGCCAGGCGCTTTGCCCGAGGGTAGGATATTGATTACTTGTATAATATCCTCTTTCATAAAGGATTCTTCTAAAAAAGCCGTGCGCTCTGCCCAACCAGAGCAGTTCTAGGGAGTCCAGATAAGCCTGAAGTTCATCCGAGGTTGTGCTTGAGGCAGAGGTCTACAGTGACGTATAGAAGTGTGTAAACTGCCCCATGATTCTCTAAGGCCCTCTCATCAATTCTTCGTTTGCTTCAAGTATTTCTGTGATGTATGTGTCGTTAATAGGTGTGGGCAGTAGGTTGGCTAAAGTCTTACATAGTCTATCACCTTCCCCGTATTTCCTTGCCTGAGTATATTTCCCCAGGAATTTCACTTCACTCTGTGCCTCCTCTTCGTACTCTGAGATCTCAGCTCTAATGATGCCCAACAAGCTGGGTTCCTCTGATCCAAAGTATTGCAACTCGAGTGCCCTGATGCCTGTCTCGAGTTTCCCCAGAGATCCTCTGATAGACTTTAACACCACAGCTTGCCTGGCTATGCACTTCCCACGTACCACGGCCTTAAAGGCCTCACACAATGTGGCCTGGGTGGTGACTGAACCTGTGTTAGTGTCAAAATAGTCAACTATGCCCCCCCTGATTTCTTCGCCATACACTGTGTCAGTGAGGGTGTGTGCCGGAAGCCTCCAACTGAACATACGTCTAGGACTATCCAGCAGGCATATCTGGAGTAGGACTGGTGCGTGAGCTGACAGCGTTCTGGGTAAATGTTTTACATCTGTAGTCCAAGCTACAATGTTCTGAGACACCAGACAGAAATCCAAACGCGACCAGGCATTATGTTGAGCTGTTATGCAGGTGCCCTTTGTTCTGTCTGGGTGCCATTTCCTCCAGATATCCGTGAGATTGCCCTCTAGGATAAAGGCGTTCAATGCTGTACCCGCTCTGGGGTGTAATCTACAGGTGCCTCCCCTGCGATCCCGGTCATCATCCATTAGTGCATAGAAGTCCCCGCCCCATATCAAAGATTCTCTTAGCGCATGAGTTAAGCATGAGGGAACTGCACATTAAGGTTAAAATGGCAGAGTCCAGTTTGAATGGTGGCAGCGTACAATCAGTGCCAGTGGGGAAGGTGTACATTCCCAAATACTTAGTGTTAGATTACCAGAGGGGTTGTGATATATATGCGTGGTTCACAGAATTTGAGATCGCACTAAGGATAATTGAGGTGCCTGAGAAGCATAGGGGGGCGGGCCTATGGAAACAGGCTTCTGGGAGGGATATCTTACCCCCTTTACAGAGGGCGGGAACTCTGACCTATGCCAATATGAAGGAGGCTTTATGCCTCAGGTATGGGCTCACTCCTCAACAGTACCAGCAGAAATTCAGGAACTTCAAAAAAACAGGAATCCAGTACTTGGGTTGAGTGTGTGAATATGTACACACATGCACTGGATGGTTGGATTAAGGGCAGCAAGGCAACTGATTTTAAGAGCTTATGCGATTTAATTAGTTGGGAGTACTTGAGTAGTCAGTGTGTTCCAGAGCTGTGCCAGCATCTTTTGGACAGTAAGCTGACTGATCCCAGTAAGCTTGCTGAAGAGGCGGATCGGTGGCCCAGTACCTGGGTCCACAAGGGGATTGGAGATACCACTACCAAAAGTGTAGAGGGTCCCCCGCAGAAGGTGGGGAGGACAAGGGTAATCACAAGGGGTTCTCTAAAGGGCCCCAAAGTAGCTACCAGGTGAAAAGGTCCCAGTCCCCAACTGCTAAGAGGGCCTGGCTCCATAAGGGCAAGTGGGACAACCGAGGTCCTCTTAGTTGTTATTTCTGTAAAGAAGTGGGTCATATTTCCCCTAGATGCCCCAATAAGTCATCTGTACCCACTGGTGCTCCAACACCAGGATTAGTGAGTGGAAAGAGGGTGGAGGCTCTGGGGGACACCAGAGCCATTTTGACATGTGTCAGGTGTCAGTGGGTGTCTGAAGAACAGGTAATTCCCGATGTACTTCACCCTGTAGTTGCAGCAGACATCTCAGTGCGCCTCTGCAAGGTGGCCCTTGTTCCTTTTGAGTGGGGAGGGGTCTCAGGTTCTTTGAAGGTAGTTGTAAGTCCATCCATGCCTGTAGACTGTCTGCAGGGGAATGATCTGGAGAGTTCCCCCTGGAAGGAGGAGAGCGCCAGGCGCATTTGGAGATGTTGGGTCTGCCTAAGTGGGCTTGTGTAACCACTTGGTCTATGGCAGCCAGTAAAGGTAATCAAGAGTTCCTGGAGCCTGAAACAGTGGCCTAGGTGCCTGCCGTAAAGAGAAGAGGCAGGGGGCATGGGAAACCAGTCCCCACAGTTTCCACAGTCCAGGAGAAGGCACCCTTTGAGGAGGATGCCCTGGTTCCTACGGGGGAACAAGTGGCTGAATTGGGGGACCTACCTGAGCTGACTGAATGGCAGCGGGAGGGAGGACCCTCCAGGGAGGAATTCTGTGAGGAGCAGAAGAGGTGCCCTTCTCTTGTAGGTTTGCGGAAACAGTCCGCAAATCAGGCAGCCGGTGATCAGTCAGGATCACACTTGATTTACTGGGAGAATGATCTCCTGTACAGTGAGCCTAAGGTTGCTGATCCTGGGTCAGCCCGTTTGTTGGTGGTACCCCAGTGCTTCAGAGGCTTCCTACTGGGGTTGGCTCATGATGTACCTTTAGCAGGACATTTGGGGCAGGACAAGACCTTTCAGAGGCTTGTCACTCATATTTACTGGCCTCAGATGCGCAAGAGTTCTGATACTCATTGCAGGACCTGTCAGACTTGTCAGGCAAGTGGGAAGAATGCAAGGAAGTGCAAGGCTCTCATCCAACCCTTCCCTGTGGTCAGCACCTTCTTTGAGAGGGTGGGCATTGACATTGTGGGGCCACTCGATCCCAAGAAAGCCACGGGCAACAGGTTCATCCTGGTCTTAGTGGACCATGCCAACCAGTACCCATCCCTCTCCGGACGGTGACAGCCCCCGTGGTGGGCCATGCACTGATGGGGATTTTTTCACCCGTGGGGTTTCCCAGAGAGGTGGTATCCAATAGGGGTACTAATTTCATATCTAGGTCTATGAAATCCCTGTGGAAGGAGTGTGGTGTAACCTACAAGTTCTATTGCAAAGCTGCCCCGACCTGGGGGCAGGCTCCTCCAAGCACTGCTGATAAGACTAAACAAGTCTTGTTCACTAGAGATGTATTTTTATTAAAGTTTTCTTCAAAAGTCTGTGATCAGGTTAAATGTTCATGATCATAGGTTCAACACATTATTTGCATGGTTGTAAAAAGTATATCAGACTAGATTTCCAATGCATATTCATCATGGATTACAAATCCCAATGCATTTCGGGCTGTGCCTAAGCCCTTCATCAGGGGATTACTCTACAAGAAAGAAAGAAAGAAATGATCACTAAGGATCTGTTTATGGTGCTATGTAGGTAAAGATAACATGCTGAGCAGATGTGTTTGAAAAACACCCGGGTGAGAAATGGTGACTCTAACTGTGAAGGTTGCGTCTCACGTGCAAGTTAAATAAAGTAGAATAGAATTAAAAAGGGTACTACAATATCTATGCAGGATACGAATGAGCGTTGTCATGGTGCAAAGAAAAAGTGCCCAAAAAAAACGTGAAACCACCGAGTGATCATGTTTACGTCGAAGAGGTGAGACAAGAACCGTGATCCGAATTATAAGTCATCGGTAATACTGTTAATAATGACTCACTGTGTCGATGTACGGGTCAGTGGCCTGAAATTACACGGATATAGATGAATGGTTAGAGCTCGTGTAAAATCATGGTGAGGGCATGTTAGCGGTCCTCGAAAGAGGTACTTACTTCGATAAGGTGAAAAACTCGGTAGAGTGTTTCAGATCGGCGTCCCTCTGTTGAATGCGGCGTGTGTTCCAGTGGGGAATATCAAAATATTACGGCGTGACGTTGGTGCCAAACAGTGACGATGGACTTGAGCCCATAGTAATGGGCGCCATCTTAAAGTGGTGAAAATGATCCGAGCTTGAACTAGTAAGATGTGATATAAAAATAAAAGATGTGAAGATGAAAAATAATGCGTGACCTGCAGCGTAAAGGGTATATACAAATATGAATGATGATAAAAAATGATCAACAACATATGATAATAAAAACGGAACATTAACTCAGAAATAACATCCAAAGAATTAAACACATCATGTCATAAAGATGTTCAAAGAGTCTTATACATTCAAAGATAGCATAGAAATTCCATTCTATCATTCAACCCATTTGGTTGCTTCGTCGCCATGTAGCGGATCCAGTAGTTCTCCCGTTTGAGGAGAGTGTTTTTGTTGTTTCTCGTGGGTTTGATAGAATGGAATTTCTATGCTATCTTTGAATCTATAAGACTCTTTGAACATCTTTATGACATGATGTGTTTCATTCTTTGGATATTATTTCTGAGTTAATGTTCCGTTTTTATTATCATATGTTGTTGATCATTTTTTATCATCATTCATATTTGTATATACCCTTTACGCTGCATGCCACGCATTATTTTTCATCTTCACATCTTTTATTTTTAAATCACATCTTACTAGTTCAAGCTCGGATAATTTTCACCACTTTAAGATGGCGCCCATTACTATGGGCTCAAGTACATCGTCACTGTTTGGCACCAACGCCACGCCGTAATATTTTGATATTCCCCACCTGGACCCACGCCGCGTTCAACAGAGGGACGCCGATCTGAAACACTCTACCGAGTTTTTCACCTTATCGAAGTAAGTACCTCTTTTGAGGACCGCTAACATGCCCTCACCATGATTTTACACGAGCTCTAACCATTCATCTATATCCGTGTAATTTCATGCAACTGACCCGTACATCGACACAGTGAGTCATTATTAACAGTATTACGCATGACTTATAATTCGGATCACGGTTCTTATCTCACCTCTTTGACGTAAACATGATCACTCGGTGGTTTCACGTTTTTTTTGTGCACTTTTTCTTTGCACCATGACAACGCTCATTCGTATCCTGCATAGATATTGTAGTACCCTTTTTAATTCTATTCTACTTTATTTAACTTGCACGTGAGACGCAACCTTCACAGTTAGAGTCACCATTTCTCACCCGGGTGTTTTTCAAACACATCTGCTCAGCATGTTATCTTTACCTACATGGCACCATAAACAGATCCTTAGTGATCATTTATTTCTTTCTTTCTTGTAGAGTAATCCCCTGATGAAGGGCTTAGGCAAAGCCCGAAATGCATTGGGATTTGTAATCCATGATGAATATGCATTGGATATCTTGTCTGATATACTTTTTACAACCATGCAAATAATGTGTTGAACCTATGATCATGAACATTTAACCTGATCACAGACTTTTGAAGAAAACTTTAATAAAAATACATCTCTAGTGAACAAGACTTGTTTAGTCTTATCAGCAGTGCTTGGAGGAGCCTGCCCCCAGGTCGGGGCAGCTTTGCAATAGTCTTTGTTATAATACACGCTGTGTGGACCAGACAGCGATACCTCTTCTAGCACGCAACAAATCATTATAAACGGATAAACTCGATTTAAGGAGCGATGCAAGCCCCACTCATTTTCTTTGTTAACCTACAAGTTCACCAAGACTTACCACCCCCAGGGTAATGGTCTGGTTGAGCGATTTAACCGAACCCTGAAGGGCATGATTATGGGTCTTGAGGAACCCGTGAGGCGTTAGTGGGATGTCCTCTTACCATGCCTGCTGTTTGCTTACAGGGAGGTGCCACAGAAGTCCTTAGGGTTCAGTCCCTTTGAGCTCCTGTATGGGCACCCTGTAAAAGGACCCTTGCGTTTGGTGAAGGAGGGCTGGGAGAAGGCTCCTAGTAACCCCCAGGATGTATATAGCTACATGCTGGCCTTCAGGAACCAAACTAAGCGTTTCAGGCAACTCCTCAGGCGAATCTGGAAGCCAGCCAGGAAGAGATGAAATTGTGGTATGACCAGAATGCCACTCTGGTTGAGTTTCAACCTGGGCAGAAAGTGTGGGTGATGGTGCCAGTGGAGCCTTGCGCACTCCAGGACAAGTGGACTGGGCCTTATGAGGTGGTGGAGCGCAGGAGTGAAGTGACCTACCTGGTTGACTTCCGGTCTCCTAGGAACCCTTTGAGGGTCCTCCATGGGAACTGCCTCAAGCCACACTTAGAGAGGTCGGAGGAGACCATGCTCTTGGCTACAGATGACGGGGTGGAAGAGGAGAGTGAACCTCTTCCTGGCCTCCTGTCAGCCAAGGAGAAGGAAGGGTCAGTGGATGGGGTGAACCTCTCATCTACACTGACCCTGAAACAGCAGAGGGACTGTCTCCAAGTATTTGGTCAGTTCGCCTCTCTGTTCTCCCTGATCCCAGGAGTCACCCATTGGTGCATCCAAGATGAGGACACTGGAGACAGTCTGCATGTAAAACAAACATTTTACAGAGTAGGTGATAAGGTCAGGGCCAGCATCAAGGAGGAGGTTTCCAAGATGCTGGCACTGGGCTTCTATGGGAATTCACAAGGGCATATTATCATGCCCATTATCGCCACCTTAGCGGCAGTTTCTTGCCGATAAAAGCGGCGATATTGTATCGCCCTTTCTTGATAATATGGCCCCGGGTTTTACATCCACAGGTTAGAAAGGGAGCTCAGAGGCCACTAACAAAATTTGAAAAGTGACTCCTTACCAAAAGATCAAATAAATGCCTTTCCACAGAACTATGCTTCTACCCCCAAGGACAAGTGCCCCGCTCAATTATGCTGGGAAACAGAACTAGAGAGACAGCTCACCAATAAAGAATAGCAATATATCTTCTATAGAATGCTGCACACAGCACACAGTGAAATTTGCCACTTATTGGTATTTAACCCCTGTTAGGCTTCACCGGGGTGACCCTGCCCTCAGCCATAAGTGTTGACGACAATGTTGGGCTAAGGACACCCTCACTGATATCTTAGGAGACTGTCCTAAGTTGACTTCATTCTGGGATTCTATGTTAGACGACTTTGACCCCCCCACTTCTGAATTCAAATCCCCAGGTTCCCATAATTTATTTTACTAGGACTCCCCAATGCCTGTACATGCCCGCTTACAACGCACAGGCGATGACATATTAGTATAGCTCTGGGGGCAGCCCATCAAACCTTTCTGGCACTCTGGGACACCCGCACTACACCGACGCACCTAGGATGGCTTCAGCGTCTTTAGCATGTTCTCTTGAGATTGAGAGGCTGACTCTCACCCTCTCTGCTCAAGATGACTATACAGAACCCTGTGGCAACCATAAATTGCCCTCCTGTCCCAGGAATTCAGGGAACTGACCTGCCCCTGCTACTTGTGGTTACTACGTCTTACAGCTCCTGCCCCGACAAAAGATAAAGAGGCCTCCTCTGAGTGACACTCGTTTGACTTCTCTCCAGGGAGTGGGGAGGGGGGGGGGGGGCTTGTGGTGCAAGATATGGTTTCTTTGAAAATGTTGCACTTCATGGTTGCAATCTGTCTACGAATGGATTGCACTGTTTGGGACTGCATGTAAGAATGTAACAATAAAACCTAGTAGTTTTTCTGGATACATGAGTGAAAGGCATTTGTGTCGTTACATTTGAATGGTATTGAGCTTGTTTTCATTTGTTTGCTATATTTAAAAGGGGAAGAGAAACAAGCTCATCTCATCTTCTCACTCTCCTTTTTTGTTTACATCATTACTGTTCGACATTATCAGCAACAGTGTCATACACAATGTTGGACTTTTGCAACAGAACCCTTCCCAGACAAGCTTAGCAACAGTAGCGCCTTCCCTTGGAGGCTTTCCGTGAAGCCGTATTTCGCACCACTGTCAAAAAAAATCACTTTCTTCTTTCAGGATAATGAGGGCTTGGCCTCGGGGATCGGTATCAAATGGGATACATTCAAAGCCATACTTCCTGGCTATACAATCAAGGCTGTATACAGATCCAAGCTAGCCCTCCGTAGGAAACTCAGGACTTTGGAAATGGACAGACTGCTTTTTGAACAATTATCTCCCATACACCAGACGGTTGTGGTCCCACTTTCGCAGGCTAGACTCGCACACATTCCACTTTAGAGAAGCTGGGTGCTCTAGACTACAGGGCACACTTGGGGACATATCATAAATGCGGCACAATAAAATTATCGCAGCTTTTGCGTCCGCTTTCGGACAAAAATTGCCCTTCATTATTAACGAGGTTCCCATTTTCACCTTCATGTTATCGCTGCGTTTCCAGCGATATGCGTACACTTTCGCCGCTATAGCTGGATTTCCTAGCGCATTCGAGATAGGCGTTGCTAATAGCACGCTATCTCCGAGATAGAATCCAGCGATAGTGGGCGTTAAGTTGTAACGCGCTAAGAGTGGTAAGCAATGTTTATCACTTCTTGTTGATAATATCCCCTTGGCAAGGAAGCACGCAGAGGGAGATGAGGAAGGTAGACTCTTGGAGTGGCTTCTCTTCTCTCACTCACTAAGGGGCCCAATCACTGCCATACAAGACTAAACCGGCCTTATTCCTAACTCCTAAGATGGTATGATTTCGGCTTTTCATACATTCTATGCTAATTTACACAGAGCGCCGCAGGGGGAGGACCCAGCATCAGTACAATTCTTTCTATATGGAGTGGATCTCCCTCATACACAGGCTTCTCAGCAGGCGGATTTAGAAGTTTCACTTACTGAAATCGAAATCTACGATGTGATTAAACAAATGGCACAGGGTAGAACCCTTGGGGCAGATGGTTGGCGATTGGTGTTTTACTCCACCTTCAAATCAGAACTCATTCCACATAAACTCATGGTCTACAACGAGGCTTACGCCGAGGGTGTACTCCCCCCCTCACTCTCAGAGAGGCAATACTAGTAGTACTACCCAAGCCAGACTCATTGCTCTTGGGAGCACACCATCCACTTTCTCTCCTGAACACTGACTACAGGATTCTTGGGAATGTGCCGGCCAACTGATTGATTCCAATAGTTCAACATGTAGTACATCAAGATCAAAATGGGTTTATCTCAGGCAGAAATACGTTCTTGAACCTGTGTCAGCTTTTCATGTTGATGGATTGGGCTCACGAGACAGGGGTGCACACTTGGGTCGCGTCCCTCGATATTGAGAAGGCATTTGATACCCTGGGTTGGGGTTACCTAATGGAGGTTCTTGGTACGTTCTGAATGGGGTCTAAATTTCTCAAGAGGGTCTCTCTGTTATATAACTTGCCCATGGCTTGTGTGAAAACTGGTTCGACATTCTCTGACCCCTTCAGCAGAGGAGCCCGCCAAGTTTACCCCACCCTCATTAATGTTTGCGCTCACAATTTAATCACTGACTTGCATACTTCAACAACAAGCCAAGAGTTGGGGGATACAGGTAAAGAATCATTGGCATATACTATCTTTATTCGTGGATATGCCCTGTTGTATCTTCATGAGAATGCCATACTTCTGAGACTCATGCAGCTACTGGGGCAGTTAGAGGATGCCTACGGATTAATGGTGAATTGGGATAAATCCTAACTATTTTCACTGACATTCCTTACCCCAGACCCACGGCAGGCACTCCTGAACAGCATACTCCCTTGGGGACTGTGATATGTTTAAATATTTGGGGATTCAGGTTTTTGACTCTGATAGGGATCTGTAACATAGGTAAGGCCATTATTAGCACATGATCGTCCCTTTTATCCTTGACCACATTGATGATCTCCCCTATGGGTCTCATATCTATCTCAAAAATGTTGCTTTTCCCCAGATTGCTAAATTTTGTTTTGGCCCTTCCCATTATATTGCCCCCAAAAGTTTTTTTTAAGACTTGCAAGAACTTCTGATCACACTAATATGGGTTAATGGTTGGAAGCGAGTGACGATTAATAAACTGTATGCCTCTCTATCAGAGGGCGGCTTGGGTTCTCAAAACCACGTATATTACTATGCGGCTGCTCAGTTACAATGGCCTACCCATTGGCTGGCTGGCCAAAATATGTAGGAACTGGGCTGCTGCTCAGATCTGATACATCCACCTACTGTACTGGAATGGCTGCTGGGTTCGGAGTGAGTGGTCCCCAGAAGGGCTGGACATATTCTTATGCATACTGCCAAATCATGCTTGAACACCTATCCATTTATGAAGTGTCCTCACGCCCCTTATGCCCCTGAACTATCTCTAAAGGCGATGCCAGGCTGCACAGAATTGGGCTCCAGTTTGGGGGCCACCCCATGTATAAACTCAGGTCTCACAATCTGGGGAGACCGCTTCACTAAAAAAATCCTCTGCGCGTTTGAGAATCTGGTGGATGATTATGGTGTACCGCCTGGCTCTTTCCTCCTCTACACCTCGCTAACTCATCATTTACTTACGATTTTGCACAGAACGTATGATGAACCAGACACATCCAACCTCCTTCAGGTAGTGCTTACACTTGGGGTTGGCTGTCACCCTGCCACACAACTATACTATTCCCTATGAGTGGAGAGAAGAACTTCCCTTACTGCTCTCCACACCTACTGGGATGAAGAGCTATTCACTACACTAACAGACAAATAATGGACAAAATGTTTAGGAGTCCCGAAGTGCATCTTCATGAAGGCCAGACTTGAATATACTCAGTTTAACTATCATCACTACACTTACCTTACGCCATACAGACTGGTGCATAAATATCAAGGGGCCCCAGGCCCCTGCCCACTCAATCAATCAATCAATCAATCAATCAACAAATGTATTAAGCACGCTACTCACCCGGAAGGGTCTCAAGGCACTGAGGGGAGGGGGGGTGCAGGGGATGTGATGAGTTACTGTTCAAAAAGCCATGTCTTGAGGGATTTTCTGAAGGTCAGGAGGTCCTGGGTCTTGCGTAGTTTGGTGGGGGGGGGGGGAGTTCCAGGTCTTGGAGACAAAGTGGTGCGACGAATGCGGGGGACTGTGGCGAGGGCGAGGTCAGCCGAACAGAGGAGACGAGTGGGTGTGTGGAAGTTCACTCTTTCGTTGAGGTAGACTGGTCCAGTGTTGTGGAGGGATTTGTGGGAGTGGATGAGGATTTTGAAGGAGATCCTTTTGCTGATGGGTAGCCAGTGAAGGAGTCTGAGGTGGGCAGAGATGTGTTCATGGCGTGGGAGGTTGAGGATGAGCCGGGCGGCTGCGTTCTGGATCCGCTGGATTTTTTATTGGAGCTTGACTGTGGTGCCAGTGTACAGGGCATTTCCGTAGTCTAGTCTGCTGCTGATGAGTGCGTGGGTGACGATTTTCCAGGTTTCTATGGGGATCCATTTGAAGGTCTTACGCAGCATGCGGAGGGTGTTGAAACATGAGAAGTTATAGAGTTGATTTGCTGGGTCATGGAGAGTGAGGAGTCTAGGATGATGCTGAGGTTGCGTGCGTGGGTGGATGGTGATGGGGGTGTTCCTAGGGCAGTGGGCCACCAGGAGTCGTCCCATACTGTCCTGTCCATGCTGCCAAAACACTGCAGCCAACACTCTACACAGATGGTCTTCATTATCTCCTAGGGATAACCTCTCGCTCTGCTGCCCGTGAGTGACACCAGCAATTTTCTTGAACTGGTGCTGGTCTTGACCAAGCGAAGAATAACAATTTACTGGAAATTGGCAGTGTCCCCGATTAGATTGTGGATTAGATTGTGGCTCTCTGATGTACACGCTGGCATTTGGCAGAACAGGAAGCGGTATGCACAACAGGGACAGGCCAACCAACCTTATATCACCCCCCCAGACTGGCAAAGTTATATGGAGGTAGTGGAGTCTGGATTTGCGGGCACTCCACTCTGACCCAAAAAACGGTGGCATGACCGCCCCTGGCCCCCTCACTTGCCAGGTAAATCCCCCTGCATACAGTGACAAAATACAGTAGTCAATGACCCAAAAAATAGGGCTCATCTCCTCCTTACTCCACCTTACACACCACACTGACACTACCAGCAGTCACACATTTATTTATCCACATTTAGAACTGTTCTTAGATTGCTTAGTGATATAGTTCATAATAAGCAATTGTTCTTGTTGTTGCAATGGTCTGAACATATGCATATTGCAGAAGTGTAAGTGATCTATGTATAATATATGAACTGAAACCCCTACAACAAATGTACAGATATCTCTTCAGTAGCATTGCTGAGTGTACTACTTGTTGTCAAATGTGTTGTCCCTCAAAACATCAATAAAGAAATATTATTTTAAAAAATCTATCACATTGGTTACAAATGTCAATGTGGCTTGAAACCTATGTGTTTGTGTGTACCTAGTCTGTCAGTATGGTTGAGACAATTGTGTGTTTTGTACTGTTGGTATCACATTTTTGCCCAATATTGACATTTACACATTAATGGTGAAGAACCGGGGTTTAACCCAGCGGCGTCAGGGACACGCCTAAGATCTTCGAGTTCACCTGTCTTGGTATTCAAAGACACAGAATACTTCTGGATGGCGTCAGAGACCAAGTTTATTAGCTGCAGCTAGTAACAGTGATCCTAGAAATACATCACGGTGTAAATTCTCAGGAGACTGCTCATTTTACTAAGGCGAGACGTCTCCTTTTATACCCAATATTCACATTATAAATGTACACCCACTGCACAAAATTCTAGCCAATAAGATACATTTTCAAACAAAGTATCACATAGCAAAAGCTCAATTTACAGTTTCCCAACCCAAAAGTTAATTATTAGGAATTTCCCAAATTCAATCTCCACAAGCCGGACAAACCTATAATTGAAAGCATAACCCATGTAATGAAGAAACATAAAAAAACAGTAACAGATGCTGAACAAGATAAAGCACGTGCAAGGAAACTAAAAAGTTAACGATGTCCTGAACATTGATTGGCAATCTCAGATAAAGATCGATCAGGGAAATTGGCTTTGCGAGGTCAGTTTCAGGTGAAGAGGTCAGTTTCTTATAGTTCATTTCAGAGTCAAAAAGAAACCTAGTTAATGTATACATGAACTAAGAAGGCCAGGCCACTTCGTTCGCCAGGTTACCTTTACAGGCCTACGTGAGGGCAACGGATGTATGACGTTACAACGCATACTTTTACTCCGCAGACCATTACAACGCGACTTTTACTCCGCATACCGTTACAACGCATAGCGCCTTGGGGCGCTGGATAGTGGTAAGTATAATTTACTATTCTAACTCCAGTCCCCGTGGACCCTAGGGAAGGTGTTGGATAGTAAATTATACTTATTACCTATCCTAGAGCGCCCCCCAGCGCAATGCGTTGTAATGGTATGCGGAGTAATGGTCGCGTTGTAATGGTAGTGCGGAGTAAAAAATGCGTTGTAACAGGTGTATACCGAGGGCAACACAAAATGGTGGCACAGAACAAAATGGAGTCAGACTCGAGAATTACAGAACCTCAGCCCCTCCTTTTGCCGTTACGTAGGCAATAACCTAAGACTCATGTTAATCTGAACCTAGGTCTATATTAATATTCATTAGGTCATCAAAATGTTGCTGTAGCATCATTTTATTATTCTCTACTTCTCTGGGGACAGAACTCCGAACACACATAGTAGCACAAAGACTACAAATGGCGGGACCACACTGGATGCAAAGACAACAAGAGAAAAGGATGGCTAAACCATACCAAGGAATGTCAGAATCTTCCATTCCCACTTAGACAGCAGTCCCCAAAACCATCCCGTCAATGACCAGTCTCCTTCGTCTACATGGATAGACTCAGAGATCTTATGCAATCTAGAGATGGCGTGGTATACTGTAGGGGCATTATCTGGTATGTAAACACAGCAACTGGATCCAATCAATTTACATACTCCTCCTCGATCTGCAAGTATGATGTCTAATACCATACGATTCTGCAAAGTCATAAGGAGGTCCGCTTGAAGCTCAGCTGTAACATTACTAAGAGCACCTGCTGTCTCATTAATAGTAGCTTCAACAACGCGGACAAGCTGTCGAATATGCCTACTATTGATCATAGGACCCCAAAAGGGCAGGAAGCCCTTGAAGAAATCTCCTACTTCATGTGCTGCAGTATCTTCCTGATTGAAGACACCTCTACCATATCTCATTCTATGATAGTCTGAAGCAGTAGTGTATGTAGGGGGAAGCAAAAACGCCACATAACATGTTCCTGAAAAATCAGGTGGCAACCATGTGTAGGCTCTGTCATGACAAACAAAATATGTGCCTTTAGCTGGCACAAACGTTGGAGAAGTCCGGGATGAATAGACATAGGTTGGAGCACACACACTCTTACCTAGCTGAGCTTTCCGATTCCGACCAGTACCTTGCAAGCAAAAATGGCCTCGGTGGGGTACAATCCAAATAGGGGGAGACCTTTTTTGTCTCTCCTTCTCTGTCAAGCTGGTACTATATCCAGTCACGTTCCAACCAAAATAAGCCTGCACCTCATCCTTAGGGATAGTATTATATGCATCAATATCTCGGATCATAGCTACTATTCCCCTTATTAAGGCATTATTGCTGGAGTTATCTTCAAGGGAACGTAAGGGGCGTACCTCATTTGCATAGATAAACATGGTCTGTAAAGCCCACACAGACCCATTAAAAGAAAAAAGCAAAACCAAATATGGCTTACCTTTATCTGTCGTATGAGGCATAAGACCACAAACCCAACAATTAGTGGTATTTACTACTAACTGTTGCTGATGCAACAACTGTATGAATGAGTTGTTGACAAATTCTGATCTCCTTGTTTGCTCATGTTCAGGCAACGTATAAAACTGATGCAAAGAAACAGTAGTGAAAGAAAGCATAGGTTGGGAGGTGGGTGCAGAGGTCTGTTGTGTAACATAGACAATCCAACCCACACAAGCTAATGTGATACTTAAAAACATCAAAAAGCACAATATTATAAAACATTTGCTACATATCAATGTACAAAATCTTGTCTTAAGATCTATTCTCTCAACATCTCTTTCAGTTACAACAGACTCCATCCTCTAACGTGCTGCTCGCGGCAGTTTTCCTTCTTCACTCAAGTGTGCGTCCAGGTGTCCTAGACGTCCCTAGAACCGCAGACCTTTCATCAATACGCGGGCCACCCCTTAAGTCTTATACCGCGACCCTGCAGCTGAACCCGGATGGTGGCTCAAAAAAGAAAAAGAAAAATAGTCTCTTGTCTGAAAGAGTGTAATTCACAAAAAATTCAAATTTTATTTGTCCTTTTTAGACCTTAAGTTGTATCGTTCTTTACCAGGCACGGTTTGATCCTGAAAGAGTGTCTCTGGATACGTAGTATCAAGTCTCAAACACGGCGGCACAGCTTCTTGCAAGACTTCATTATCCGCACGTTCTGACTGAGTCCATTCCAGATGTGCATCACTAAAAGGTACAAATCTTGGAACCCTTTCACTCTCGGAATCGGCAACACCTTTCCGGACCCACTTATCGTACGGTAAGGGCAAAGGTATTTCCTTGCAATGGGTACCATGTACCCAGTTTTTCTTGCCGAACACCTTAATAGCAGTCCGAGTTGATAACAGGACTTGGTATGGACCGGTCCATCTTGGTTCCAAGTTCTTTGACCTCTGAAAATTCCTGGTTAGAATCCAGTCGCCAGGTTGAATCGTGTGGCCTGTGTCTACAGAAACTGAAGGCAACGTGTCATGGACCTGTTGGTGAAGAACACGCAATTTAGCAGTCAAATCATGTAAATAGTTAACCAACATAAGGTACTCGATATCACTGTACTTCTTAGGCCTCGGCACACCCCAGACATTCGCCGGGCGTCCAAAAACAATCTCGTATGAGCTAAGTCCCAAGCGAGAATGTACTGTCGTCCTCGTGGACAAAAGTGCCAATGGTAAGGCATCGGGCCATGTAAGACCAGAGCTCGCTTGCACCTTGGCCAACTTCAGCTTCAGAGTGCCATTATAGCACTCGACCAGGCCTGCTGAGTGGGGGTGATTTGCAGCGTGAAATTTCTGTTTAATACCCAGACCCGCACATACTTTCTTCATAATTGGATGCACGGTCATTATTTAAAACTGAACGCTGACAAATCAGAAATTCTACTTTTTGGTGGGGCCAAACAGCTCTGGGATAACACCTGGTGGCCAACTTCCTTAGGTTCCCCACCAATTCCCACATCGTCTGCTAGAAATTTAGGAATTCAGATGGACAACATTTTATCAATGAAATGCCATGTCTCCTCAATATGTGGCAAAGGATTTGCCATATTAAAAAGATTGAAAAGAGTTTTCCCCTGGATCCCACTTGAATGTAGACAGATCCTAGTCCAGTCGTTACTAGTTAGCAGGCTGGATTATGGCAACTCACTATTTGTAGGAATGTCGGACTACTTATTTAGAAAATTACAACTGGTCCAGAATGCCGCAGCAAAAGCAGTCTGTAACAAGAGAAAGTTCGATTCTGCCACAAGCTGTCTAAGAGCTTTACACTGGCTGCCCATGAGACAAAGAGCCATGTTCAAAATGCTATGTATTGCCTATAAAACAATTCACAATATAGGCCCTTACATTCTACGAAATAGAATTAAGTTCTATGCTCCAGCGCGGAACTTACGTTCGCAAGCCTTAGCCAAAGCAGCCACTATTCGGATTAAGCTTTCCAGAATGGGCGGATGTGCTTTCTCACACATTGCTGCGAAATGTTGGAATGAACTACCGATCAGCCTCAGACTCACGGACTCCTATCCCACCTTCAAGAAAAAACTTAAAACCGCACTATTCCCTACCTCAGAATAATCAATAGGCTCCCAGGTTAATGCCTTGGTTTTACTGTTATTTTTTGCAGCGCCGTGATATCCTTGTAGGATGAATGTCGCGCTTTACAAGTACACCTAACAAATAACAAATATTCTGACCCACAAATTCACTTCCATTATCACTCCATACCATCCTCGGCAAGCCATATCGGGAAAAAAATTCTTTGAGCAAAACCTTGGCTGTAGACAAGGCAGTATTATCCTTTAGGGGGGAGGCCTCTACCCATCTGGAAAAGGCACAAACAACCACAAGGACATACTTCAAGTTATTGCATCTTTCCATATGAATGTAGTCTATCTGCAGCACCTCGAACTGATACGTTGGAGGAGCAAAATGACCCGCTGGAGTTGGGGTTCCCTTTCCAGGATTATGCATCAAGCAAATCATGCAGTGTTTAACCAAATTCTCAGCACACTTAGGAATTCCACCATTCTGCCATACCGGAGCCAACAACTTATATATCCCTTTTGAACTAATGTGAGCCAGCCCATGAGCCATCGTAACCACCGGGAGCACATATGCATCCGGCAACAACCATCGCCGATGCTCTGACAACTCAACCGCCAATGCCGACGGTCTGTCCAGATTTTTCCTCCTTAGTGATGAGAACGCCCATGAGGGTGGGTAGTTCTCCCCACTTTTTAGCTGGGGGGGACACAGACCTACTCTGTCTCCAGGAAACTTGGGCAGCTAGTCTCCTTCAGATCCCGGGTATCATGAGCTCCATCAACCAGCCACAAGAGCTTACATATTTGAGAGGCCCTCTGGTGGCCTCTCAATTTACATAGGCCTTGATCTTGACTTGAAAGTCAACCGTCTTTATTCACATGTTGAAATGTTCCAACTAGTGATCCTGGAAGCCTACGAGAAACAGGCAGCCTTGGAAGGTTTTGCTTGTCAACTGCTTTGGCGTAAATTGCAGGGAAAGTTTGACCCAGCTCTGAGAATCAGTGGAATCGGTCTTATATGAAAATATAATCAATTCAGCTATTTGTGGGAATTTCAATCAGCTATTTCTGGGAACCAACCTCACAAAGTTGGCAACAGGATTCAACACTGCTAACCTGCTAGCCAGTCTCTTCCAAGCTCATAGTTTGAATTCAGCACAAAATGGAAAATTCATCCTCAACGCTTAAATTCCCAAAATCTTTTAAGGGATTAACAGCTAGATTCATCAAGCCGAAAACGGCTCGCAAAAGGCCAGATTCTGAGAATCTGGCCCTTTGCAAGTGCAATTTTTGCATTTGGGATTCATCATCCCAAATGCAAAAATCGCTAATTGCGAAATCGCATATTTGCGAGGAATTGCATTTAAGGAATCTCTATTTGAGATTCCTTAAATGCAATTCATTAACCATTTTTTATTAGCGAATTCGCTATTCCTGGCCGCTATTTACCACGAAGTCAGACTTCGTGGTAAATAGCGAAAACTCGGAAAAATGCACTTTAGTGCATTTTTCTGAGTGGTATGTTACACACACACATGTCCTTTGGACATGTATGTGCGCAACATCTGGCTACATTTGCTTTTCAGGGGTGCTACAGGGTGTCCTTTGGACACCCCTGGCACCCTTGAAATCGCATCCTTATTTGCGATTAGCAAATTGCTAATCGCAAATAAGGAATGACTCCCCATTCATTCCTATAGGCCTTTAGGCCCATAGGAATGAATGGGGAGTTATTCCTTATGTGCGATTAGCAATTTGCTAATCGCAAATAAGGAAGATGTAGGAATTGCAATATTTTTTGCAATTCCTACATGAATCCCGTTTTGCAAGTCCTTAATAGCGATTCCTTATGAATCGCTATTACAGACTCGCAAAACGGGACTTTGATGAATCTAGCTGTATGCACTCTTGATTATGTGTTCGCTACAGCAAGATTCCAAGACACTGTACCAAGATTTGATATCCTGACTTGTCCAGAGAGTGATCGCTTTCCACTCATTACTTCCTTAAAAGTTCTAAAACAGGCAGAAAAACCTGAGGATAATTGTTGACTCAGCAGGGAGAAAAGCCAGAATTTAATTAGAAGGATCAGCCATTGTTCTGCGAAAAATAAAAAACCTTCCAATCAATCCTTGTAAATTGGAGATATGCTGGCTTCAAAAAGACTGCCTAAGGGAATGTAAAACTACAAATAAAGCCAAACTAGAAGAAAAACTGCAGATCTTCAATAAACAGCACAAACAGATGGTCTGGGTTGCAAAACACAAACAGACAAAGAGAATGGACATATGTATACTCATTGATGGACAAACGGGGTCATGCTGACCTGTGGAGATATTTCAAAAGCAAAATTAACCCTGCAGCGGCAAGAGTCAATGTTGTCTCTGAATCACAGTGGATCCAGTACGTACAAATCTATCTGCTGAAAAATGTACCTGAATTTACACGGAACACCAGAATGACTGCATGAAAGTCTAGCATCCGGGCCCCTTTTCTCGGAAAGGGATATTTCCAAAATCCTGAATAAGATTGGTCTAATTGGGGCCCCTGGCCCAAATGGTGTCCCGGCCCAGGTCTGTAAAGGAAATAATGGCCTGTGGTCTGTCTGCAACGCTGCCCCCCCTATCAAACCTGTCAACTGACCGTGCAGGTGCCAGATAGCTGTAGGGGTTCCATTCTAAACCCCATATATGAGAACGGTGACAGGGCACACCCATCCAACTATTGCCTCATTGCCCTCCAGGAAATAGAAGACAAGGCTTACGCTTACACCCCCCTGAAAGAACTGGAGTGTTGAGCGAAAACAAATGACATAATCCCACTCACTGAAATGGGTTTCAGGTCTAACTCTTCTATACAGGATAACATCGTAGCCCTCTCCTACCCAACCCACCAGGCAAACACCATTAAGCAACCCCCACTCTTCGCCTGTTTTGTGGATTATTCATCAGCATTTAATCGGGTAGACAGGATCAGCCTATGGAGAAAGCTTAGAGACTGGGGAATCCAGCATGCCCTGCTCCTAGCCATCATATCTCTATATACCTCTCTCTGGGTCAAAGTCAAATTAACTCCAACTCCAATTACGGTCTCCAGGAAGATTGAGACAGACAACGGCTTCAAGCAAGGCTGTGTGCTTGAGCCCTTGCTACTCACCCTGTTCACTGCTGATATGGGTGCTGTACTGAAGCAAGAGAACCTCATACCACCGGCAATTGAGAAGACCAAGGTTACAACATTACAATACGCTGATGTTATTGTCCTCTTAGACCACTCCAGACTAGGACTACAGAGAGCCTTGCATGACTATAACTTGAGTCAAATACAAAATCCCCCTTGGACAAGAAACAAACTGGATACTACATTTACAACCTCATCAAACAAAACTCATTAAAACATACAAACTAGCCAAAGCAAAGATGATGCAAAAAATTAAAAATATGTATACAATTTATTATAACATTCATAAAAACAAAATCACAGTAAAATAAATATCTTTACACAATGCAAAAATATATATACAGACATTGATGGCAACATGGGAAAAATACATAGAAAATATTTCTAATTAAAATAGAAAAGGACACAATAGTCAGATATAATTAAATCAAACTCAAAATTGTAAATATATCTTTCGAGATGGAGAAGTTATTTAGTCCAATGACTTAGCGTGTCACAGTTCAAACAGGCATCGACGCGTTTCGGTTTTGGCAACTTGATTTAAAGGCCAACACCTTCCTCAGGATTAAAATATAGTTTCCCACGTTTAATAGTATTTCTCTTTCGGGACAGAGTGGTACTCCCGAAGCTTCTAAAACAGGGTCCAAAACCTCCTTAATAGGTTGGCCACACTGAGTAGCCCTCTATTACGTATTGTTTGAATCCGTCGCCTGGAAACTCGATAATAGTGCCACTTCAAACCTTTGTGTCTCTAAAAAACGAAGCCGCTGGACATTGCACGTAGAATTACGTTGCAGTAATGCTTGCTGCATCCGATAGTGTTCAAGATAAAGGGTAGTATGAAACTCTCATTTGGAGCTAGACCGCCCGCAGTCTGCTCGTATATATATTGCAGCGGAGTATCTGGATGTCCGTGCCTCAAGAAAGGACATCCAGATACTCCGCTGCAATATATATACGAGCAGACTGCGGGCGGTCTAGCTCCAAATGGGAGTTTCATACTACCCTTTATCTTGAACACTATCAGATACAGCAAGCATTACTGCAAAGTAATTCTACGTGCAATGTCCAGCGGCTTAGTTGTTTAGAGACACAAAGGTTTGAAGTGGCACTATTATCGAGTTTCCAGGCGACGGATTCAAACAATACGTAATAGAGGGCTACTCAGTGCCGCCAACCTATTAAGGAGGTTTTGGACCCTGTTTTAGAAGCTTCGGGAGTACCACTCTGTCCCGAAAGAGAAATACTATTAAACGTGGGAAACTATATTTTAATCCTGAGGAAGGTGTTGGCCTTTAAATCAAGTTGCCAAAACCGAAATGCGTCGATGCCTGTTTGAACTGTGACACGCTAAGTCATTGGACTAAATAACTTCTCCATCTCGAAAGATATATTTACAATTTGGAGTTTGATTTAATTATGTCTGACTATTGTGTCCTTTTCTATTTTAATTAGAAATATTTTCTACGTATTTTTCCCATGTTGCCATCAATGTCTGTATATATATTTTTGCATTGTGTAAAGATATTTATTTTACTGTGATTTTGTTTTTATGAATGTTATAATAAATTGTATACATATTTTTAATTTTTTGTATCATCTTTGCTTTTGCTAGTTTGTATGTTTTAATGAGTTTTGTTTGATGAGGTTGTAAATGTAGTATCCAGTTTGTTTCTTGTCCAAAGGGGATTTTGTATTTGACTTATTGTCTTTTGGAACCCCACCCCTTTGGCTTGGGGTCCCTCTCTTTTATTAGAGATGACTATATTTGGCCAACAAAATGATGGTAAATGGCTCCAAGATGAAAGTCCTAGTCTTTGGTAATCCTATCAAAAATCTAAACTTTAGGTGGAAGGGAGGTGAGGGGTAGAAGTTCCAGATATTGGTCGTCCTTGAACAAAGGGGAGATTCAAAGTGTTCAGGTATCACTCAAAATTGGGAAACCTCAAACCCATTAAAACTTGATCCATTGAAAGATAAAGGACAGAGCTGAGTTGCTGTGTAGTACATTATTTTCTGGTTCCAATATAATCTGCCGATCAGGCACTAGGACTATAAATCCGAGCATTCCCTTCTTCAAGTATATTTCCAACCATTGCAGAACTACCCACAGCGACGCTCTTTGAATCACCAGGTTTGAGACCACTGACTACCAAATACACTTGTCTGGTTTGAGAACAGGAATTGGGAAATTATGCAACTTGCAAGGAAAAGACAAGGCAGCAAAATCTGCCTTGTGAGAAGGAACTAACTGACTGCTGAGGAGGAGTGCTGGATAAACCCTCGCACAAAGGAAAGGCTGCCTACAAAAGGAGGACTCAAAGCATTTCCCTGAAGCCCATCAAAGGATACACCCTGAAGGTGAGAATTTGAGGCCATAGAGTGAATGCAGTGTACCCATAAGCAGATGTGCTTGTAACGGCATAGCATTCAAGGAAAACCCAACAGCATTTATCGGTTATTGCTAAAAGAACATGAAGTGCCTGATTCACTTTATCACAGAAAGTTGCAATCACATTTATCGGTCTTTGCAGAGAAACCAAAGCTCCTTCTACAATTTGCCACTAGATCTAATTTGACCACAACAATCAGCAATTGCTTCGATCTCCACTTTGATTACTGCTGCAACCCAGGGTGGGCTAATTGTCTTTTTTGGGTACTGGGTTTGTGTTTGGTTCCCAAAATGGATCCTCCCCCAGAAGAATTAGCCACCCACTATTGAAGTGAGCAGAGTGCGACGATGAAGTTCGGGAAGACGTGTTGCCGCCTCGGAACTTTGTACTCTTACTACAGCCCCCATTGTTTTGAAGGGAGCTCTCCTTACCTTGGCCGTTTGGGACTTGCTGGGTACCTCGGAGGGTCTACATATTCCTTCTGGCCCCCTGTGATTTAATTGAACAGCACTACGGTCTTTGCGAGCTCCCCTTGCAGTCCACCTTGACTAGCTCCTTATTGAAATCGACGTTCCCTTTGAGAGAATCTTTAGGGCACGTTTCCCTGGATTTCAGCTGGCCTCCTGCTATATTGATTAGAGGCTGGTTGGATCTAGACCTCTTGAGACTGTATATTCTCGCTATCACCAGCTTCAAGAAACAGCCCTTGTGATTTTGGTATCTCCTATTTTAGGACTGATCATTTGAAAATTGAAGATATCCACGCCTTCAAGAAATTTTATATATGATATGGTTTTCCTTGCGCCCTGACGAAGGAACTGTGGACATTTGTCCTTTCCGAAACTCGCGTCGGCGCTCTTTTGCTTGTATTATTTTGTTCCTTTCCCTGTACCTTGTTTGGTTATATTTGTATTGTTTTTGTGTTTTGTGTATGGCGTTGTGGTTGCTTGAGAGGATGCCTGGATGTATGAGTATGACTGGGGGCTGTATGATGTTCATTTGACTGAATTACATTGTATATATATAAATATTTTTTTTTATGAAACAGTTATCATTGATGGATTCCAAAGAATAAAATTATATGTTTTTCTAAAGAATCTTGCTTGTGTGGGACTATGATGATGTATACAAATTAATGGATATATTACCTATAGATTTATAATGTTCTAGGAGAGGTCTTCTGTGTTTTTTGTGAGCAGAGTGTGGGCCACACTTTTACTGGTGCTGCGCTACCCTATCTTCGTCAACCACAGGCATGCAGGTATACTCCTGCGCAGAGACTGGAGAAGGCAGCAATTCTGACTGGGCCATGACAGATTCAGCATTGTCATTCTTGGATGCTATGCACCCCTGCCCCCATCTGGCACAAGCAAGCCCTGTCTGTAGAGGGATAGAAAGACAAAGGTCTAGATATTGTAGAGCTAGGTAAAGATAATTTAGGGAGAACTCCAAGTATGGACAATTTAACACTCAACCTACCCCGAAGCCGAACGGTTCAGGTATTTTAAGATTAGACATTGAGGGCCATATTATCAAGAAAGGGCGATACATTATCGCCGCTTTTATCGGCAGGAAACTGCCGCAAAAGTGGTGATAATGGGCTTGATAATATGCCCTTGCGAATTCCCATAGAAGCCCAAGTTCTGGTGTGAACCTGGGCTTCTATGGGAATTCACAAGGGCATATTATCAAGCCCATTATCGCCGCCTTAGCGGCAGTTTCCTGCCGATAAAAGCAGTAATATTGTATCACCCTTTCTTGATAATATGGCCCCGGGTTTTACATCCACAGGTTAGAAAGGGAGCTCAGAGGCCATTAACAAAATTTGAAAAGTGACTCCTTACCAAAAGATAAAATAAATGCCTTTTCACAGAACTATGCTTCTTCCCCCAAGGACAAGTGCCCCGCTCAATTATGCTGGGAAACAGAACTAGAGAGACAGCTCACCAATACAGAATAGCAATATATCTTCTATAGAATGCTGCACACAGCACACAACACATCTAGTATAGAAACAGCTGTGAAATGTGCCACTTATTGGTATTTGACCCCTGTTAGGCTTCACCGGGGTGACCCTGCCCACAGCCATAAGTGTTGACGACAATGCTGGGCTAAGGACACCCTCACTGATATCTTAGGAGACTGTCCTAAGTTGACTTCTTTCTGGGATTCTGTGTTAGACGACATTGACCCCCCCACTTCTGAATTCAAATCCCCAGGTTCCTATAATTTATTTTACTAGGACTCCCCAATGCCTGTACATGCCCGCTTACAACGCACAGGCGATGACATATTAGTATGCTCTGGGGGCAGCCCATCAAACCTTTCTGGCACTCTGGGACACCACCACTACACCGACGCACCTAGGATGGCTTCAGCGCCTTTAGCATGTTCTCTTGAGATTGAGAGGCTGACTCTCACCCTCTCTGCTCAAGATGACTATACAGAACCCTGTGGCAACCATAAATTGCCCTCCTGTCCCAGGAATTCAGGGAACTGACCTGCCCCTGCTACTTGTGGTTACTACGTCTTACAGCTCCTGCCCCTACAAAAGATAAAGAGGCCTCCTCTGAGTGACACTCGTTTGACTACTCTCTGGGGAGTGGGGAGGGGGGGTTGACTTGAGGTGCAAGATATGGTCTCTTTGAAAATGTTGCACTTTATGGTTGCAATCTGTCTACGAATGGATTGCACTGTTTGGGACTGCATGTAAGAATGTAACAATAAAACGAGCAGTTTTTCTGGATACATGAGAGAAAGGCATTTGTGGCGTTACATTTGAATGGTATTGAGCTTGTTTTCATTTGTTTGCTATATTTAAAAGTGGAAGAGAAACAAGCTCATCTCATCTTCTCACTCTCCTTTTTTGTTTACATCATTACTGTTCGACATTATCAGCAACAGTGTCATACACAATGTTGGACTTTTGCAACAGAACCCTTCCCAGACAAGCTTAGCAACAGTAGCGCCTTCCCTTGGAGGCTTTCTGTGAAGCCGTATTTTGCACCACTCTCAAAAAATGTCACTTCCTACTTTCAGGATAATGAGGGCTTGGCCTCAGGGACCGGTATCAAATGGGATACATTCAAAGCCATACTTCCTGGCTATACAATCAAGGCTGTATACAGATCCGAGCTAATAACCCTCCGTAGGGAACTCAGCACTTTGGAAATGGACAGACTGCTTTTTGAACAATTATCTCCCATACACCAGACGGTTGTGGCCCCACTTTCGCAGGCTAGACTCGCACACATTCCACTTTAGAGAAGCTGAGTGCTCTAGACTACAGGGCACGCTTGGGGGCATATCATAAATGCGGCACAATAAAATTATCGCCGCTTTTGCGTCCTCTTTTGGGCGAAAATCGGCGATAATGTTATCGCATGACCAGCAAGGTCACGCTATCACGTGAATATTTGCCTCAGCGCCTGTTTCCCCAACGCCCAGCATCTCACCGCTAATGAGATGCATAGTGGGCGTTCTGTAGTGAAATAACCGTAGAAATGCCACTAACACGAGCAACTCCTATCAGCAAGCAGGACACAAGCCTGCATAGTGCCGATAATAATGTCGCTAAGCTCGCTTATTGCAGCTTTGTTTATGCCTGCTTCAGAAGTGACACCCATTTCTTCCAATGGGAGATGCATTGTAGTGATGAGTCTGCCCTTCACTATCAACAAGGTTCTCATTTTCACCTTCATGTTATCGCTGGGTTTCCAGCGATAAGCGCACACTTTCGCCGCTATCACTGGATTTCCTAGCGCATTGGAGATAGGCGTTGCTGATAGCACGCTATCTCTGAGATAGGATCCAGCGATAGCCGGCGTTAAGTTGTAACGCGCTAAGAGTGGTCGCTTCTTGTTGATAATGTACCCTTGGCAAGGAAGCACGCAGAGGGAGATGAGGTAGGTAGGCTCTTGGAGTGGCTTCTCTTCTCTCACTCACTAAGGGGCCCAGTCACTGCTATACAAGGCTAAACCGGCCTAATTCCCAACTCCCGAGATGGTATGAATTCGGCTTTTCATACATTCTATGCTAATTTACACAGAGAGCCGCAGGGGGAGGACCCAGCATCAATACAATTCTTTCTAGATGGAGTGGATCTCCCTCATATACAGGCTTCTCAGCTGGCAGATTTAGAAGTTTCACTTACTGAAATCGAAATCTACGATGCGATTACACAAATGGCATGGGGTAAAACCCTTGGGGCAAATGGTTGGCCATTGGCGTTTTACTCTACTTTCAAATCACAACTCATTCCACATAAACTCAAGGTCTACACCGAGGCTTACGCCGAGGGTGTACTCCCCTCCTCACTCTCAGAGAGGCAATACTAGTAGTACTACCCAAGCCAGACTCATTGCTCTTGGGATCACACCATCCACTTTCTCTCATGAACTCTGACTACAGGATTCTTGGGAATGTGCCGGCCAACTGATTGATTCCAATAGTTCAACATGTAGTACATCAAGATCAAAATGGGTTTATCTCGGGCAGAAATAAGTTCTTGAACCTGTGTCAGCTTTTCATGTTGATCGATTGGGTTCAAGGGACAGGGGTGCACACTTGGGTCGCATCCCTCGATATTGAGAAGGCATTTGACACCCTGGGTTGGGGTTACCTAATGGAGGTTCTTGGTAGGTTTGGAATGGGGTCTAAATTTCTCAAGAGGGTCTCTTTGTTATATAACTTGCCCATGGCTTGTGTGAAAACTGGTTCGACATTCTCTGACCCCTTCAGCATCGTGAGAGGAGCCCACCAAGGTTACCCCACCCCCATTAATGTTTGCGCTCACAATTTAATCACTGACTTGCATACTTCAACAACAAGCCAAGAGTTGGGGGATACAGGAAAAGAATCATTGGCATATGATATCTTTTTTCGTGGCTATGCCCTGGTGAATCCTCATGAGAATGCCACAGTACTTCTGGGACACATGCAGCTACTGGGGCAGTTAGGGGATGCCTCCGGATTAAATGTGAATTGGGATAAATCCTAACTATTTTCACTGACATTCCTTACCCCAGACCCACGGCGGGCACTCCTGAACAGCATACTCCCTTGGGGACCGTGATATGTTTAAATATTTGGGGATTCAGGTTTATGACTCTGATAGGGATCTGTTGGCCGGTAACATAGGTAAGGCCAATATTAGAGCATGATCGTCCCTTTTATCCTTGACCACATTGATGCTCTCTCCTATGGGTCTCATATCTATCTAAAAAATGTTGCTTCTCCCCAGATTGCTAAATTTTGTTTTGGCCCTTCCCATTTTATTGCCCCCAAAAGTTTCTTTAAGACTTGCAAGAACTTCTGATCACACTAATATGGGGTAATGGTTGGAAGCGAGTGACGATTAATAAACTGTATGCATCTCTATCAGAGGGTGGCTTGGGTTCTCCAAACCACGTATATTACTATGCGGCTGCTCAGTTACAAAGGCCTTCTCATTGGCTGGCTGGCCAAAATATGTAGGAACTGGGCTACTGCTCAGATCTGATACACCTGCCTACTGTACTGGAATGGCTGCTGGGTTCGGAGGGACTGGTCCCCAGAAGGGCTGGACATATTCTTATGCATACAGCCCAATCATGCTGGAACACCTATCTATTTATGAAGCATCCTCACGCCCCTTATGCCCCTGAACTATCTCTCCGGGCGATGCAAGGCTGCACAGAATTGGACTCCAGTTTGCGGGCCACCCCATGTATAAACTCAGGTCTTACAATCTGGGGAGACCTCTTCACTAACAAAATCCTCTGCACGTTTGAGAATCTGGTGGATGATTATGGTGTACCGCCTGGTTCTTTCCTCCTCTATACCTCGCTAACTCATCATTTACATACGATTTTGCACAGAACTTATGATGAACCAGACACATCCAACCTCCTTCAGGTAGTGCTTACACATGTTGTTGGCCGCCACCCTGCCACACAACTTTACTATTCCCTATGAGTGGAGAGAGGAACGTCCCTCACTGCTCTCCGCACCTACTGGGATGAAGAGCTATCCACTACACTAACAGATAAATAATGGACAAAATGTTTAGGAGTCCCGAAGTGCATCTTCATGAAGGCCAGACTTGATTATACTCAGGGTAACTATCTTCACTACACTTACCTTACGCCATACAGACTGGTGCATAAATATCAAGGGACCTCAGGCTCCTGCCCAATCAATCAATCAATCAATCAATCAACAAATGTATTAAGCGTGCTACTCACCCGGAAGGGTCTCAAGGTGCTGAGGGGGGGGGGTGGGTGGGTGGGGGTGCGCAGGATGTGATGAGTTTCTGTTCAAAAAGCCATGTCTTGAGGAGTTTTCTGAAGGTCAGGAGGTCCTGGGTCTTGCGTAGTTTGGTAAGGAGGGAGTTCCAGGTCTTAGAGGCAAGGTAGGAGAAGGATCTCCCTCCGGTGGTGGTGCGACAGATGCGGGGGACTGTGGCGAGGGCGAGGTCAGCCGAACGGAGGAGAAGAGTGGGTGTGTGGAAGTTCACTCTTTCATTGAGGTAGACTTGTCCAGTGTTGTGGAGGGATTTGTGGGCGTGGATGAAGATTTTGAAAGAGATCCTTTTGCTGATAGGTAGCCAGTGTAGGAGTCTGAGGTGGGCGGAGATGTGTTCATGGTGTGGGAGGTTGAGGATGAGCCGGGCGGCTGCGTTCTGGATCCGCTGGAGTTTCTGTTGGAGCTTGACTGTGGTGCCAGCGTACAGGGTGTTTCCGTAGTGTAATCTGCTGCTGATGAGTGCGTGGGTGATGGTTTTCCTGGTTTCTATGGAGATCCATTTGAAGGTCTTACGCAGCCCGCGAGGGTGTTGAAACATGAGGAAATTATAGAGTTGATTTGCTGGGTCATGGAGAGAGAGGAGTCTAGGATGATGCCGAGGTTGCGTGCGTGGGTGGATGGTGATGGGGGTGTTCCTAGGGCGGTGGGCCACCAGGAGTCGTCCCATACTGTCCTGTCCACGCTGCCAAGTCACTGCAGCCAACACTCCACACAGAGGGTCTTCATTATCTCCTAGGGATAACCTCCAGCTCTGCTGCCCGTAAGTCACCAACAATTTTCTTGAACCGGTGCTGATCTTGACCAAGCGAAGAATAACAATG
Organism: Lissotriton helveticus; assembly: GCF_964261635.1. Lineage (NCBI taxonomy): Eukaryota > Metazoa > Chordata > Amphibia > Caudata > Salamandridae > Lissotriton > Lissotriton helveticus. The sequence goes on from NC_136070.1 coordinate 996,852,462, forward strand.
TACTGGAAATCGGCAGTGTCCCCGATTAGATTGAGGATTAGATTGTGGCTCTCTGATGTACACGCTGGCATATGGCAGAACAGGAAGCGCTATGCACAACAGGGACAGGCCAACCAACTTTATATCAACCCCCAGACTGGCAAAGTTATATGGAGGTAGTGGAGTCTGGATTTGCGGGCACTCCGATCTGACCCAAAAAACTGTGGCATGACCGCCCTTGCCCCCCTCACTCGCCGGGTAAATCCCCCTGCATACAGTGACAAAATACAGCAGTCAATGACCCAAAAATAGGGCTCATCTCCTCCTTCTTACTCCACCTTACACACCACACTGACACTACCAGCAGTCACACATTTATTTATCCCCATGTAGAACTGTTCTTAGATTGCTTAGTGATATAGTTCATAATAAGCAATTGTTCTTGTTGTTGCAATGGTCTGAACATATGCATATTACAGAAGCGTATGTGATCTATGTATAATATATGAACTGAACCCCTTCAACAAATATAGAGATATCTCTTCAGTAGAATTGCTTAATTATGAGTGGACTACTTGTTGTCAAATGTGTTGTCCCTCAAAACATCAATAAAGAAATATTCTTTTACAAAATCTATCACATTGGTTACAAATGTCAATGTGGCTTGATACCTATGTGTTTGTATGTACCTAGTCTGTCAGTATGGTTGAGACAATTGTGTGTTTTGTACTGTTGGTTTCACATTGTTACCCAATATTGACATTTACACATTAATAGGGCCTTTATGTACATTGCATGCTGCAAAGGGACTTTACAATTGGATGTATGTCATTACATCGCATTCTAATACCACACATACCATTACAACGCAGGTATTACAACATGATGTCAATGACATCGCATTCCATTACATCGCATACTTTTACCACCAGTATGCTTTTACCACGCATGCCATTACAACGCAAAGGCATGTGTGGTAAAGCTATACTTATGGTAAAAGTATGCAAGCTAAGTTACATCCCTATCCCTATCCCTACACCTACACAACAAACTACTCCCACCCCTACACTACCCCAACCCAAAATCACTACCACACTACTACACTACCCACACTACTCCCACCCTTACACTACCCTAAAACATAAAACACTACAACGCTACCCACACTACTCCCACCCCTTCACTACCCTAAACCCTAAAACACGACTTTGCTACCCACACTACTCCCACCCTTACACTACCCTAAACCCTAAAACACTACTACGCTACCCACACTACTCCCACCCCTACACTTCCCTAAACCCTAAAACACTACTACACTACCCACACTACTCCCACCCCTACACTACCCTAAACCCTAAAACACTACTACGCTACCCACACTACTCCTACCCCTACACTACCCTAAACCCTAAAACACTACTAAGCTACCCACACTACTCCCACCCCTACACTACCCTAAGCCCTAAAACACTACTACGCTACCCACACTACTCCCACCCCTACACTACCCTAAACCCTAAAACACTACTACGCTACCCACACTACTCCCACCCCTACACTACCCTAAACCCTAAAACACTACTGCGCTACCCACACTACTCCCACCCCTACACTACCCTAAACCCTAAAACACTACTACGCTACCCACACTACTCCCACCCCTACACTACCCTAAACCCTAAAACACTACTACGCCACCCACACTACTCCCACCCCTACACTACCCTAAACCCTAAAAAACTACTACGCCACCCACACTACTCCCACCCCTACACTACCCTAAACCCTAAAACACTACTACCCTACCCACACTACTCCCACCCCTACACTACCCTAAACCCTAAAACACTACTATGCTACCCACACTACTCCCACCCCTACACTACCCTAAACCCTAAAACACTACTACGCTACCCACACTACTCCCACCCCTACACTACCCTAAACCCTAAAACACTACTACACTACCCACACTACTCCCACCCCTACACTAGCCTAAACCCTAATACACTGCAATAAACAAACACTACAACACTACACTACCCTACAACCTAAATCACTACACTACATAAACACTACACTACCCTTCCTAATACACTACACTAAAACGTTTAAAAAAACACACACACAAACATTACCACACTACTTTTAAACTACCCTAAACCCTACATAAGTAACCCCCACCCCATGCACAAACCCCCTTACCTCTCTCCTCTCCAGCGTCTCCTACGGATCCTGCTTCCTCCTTCCTGCTTACTTAACGCCGTTGTGAGGAAACAGCCTAAGTTTCCTCACAACGACGTGAATAGCCGCCCCCGTCGCCGCCATTACACATTACATCGCATGCGTTGTAAAAGCACATGCGATGTAATGGTATGCGTGGTTTTACCAGGCGTTGTAACATCGCATGCGTTGTAATGCATGCGATGTAAAAGCAATGCGTGGTAAAACCCGCGTTGTAATGGCTATTCACCTTACAATTCCTTCTTCCAGTGTTGTTCCAGAAACTTCAGTTAACATACAAGTATACTGCCATGTGTGACACACTTACTTATGTAACAGTATTTGTTCACCGACTATTGATATTTTGGAACTTCAACTGATACCAAGACTGGGTACGTCATTGAGGGGGCACTCATCTCCCACTTATCCATTATGTACTCTTTGTACTTATATTGACTTGTCTTGTGTACCACTTGTCTTGATTTGTTAACCAATGCAGATGATGTGAGTCCGTGAATTTACAGAGTGTGAGATGACACAATACTACATACAGATGTTCTGTTGCTACTGCCATTGCAGGATTAGAGAGGGAATGATAATTAAGTAGGTCATTTTGCGACCCCTTGCCGCAGGACAATGTGTAATGCCACCTAGCAGATCGTAGGTCATATTGCAAATTGCTTTCCGATTTGCAAGACAGTCAGTCTGCAAATTCCACATCTAGGTATATAAAGGGACATTACATATCAGATCCCTTGTTTTTTAAGGGAACCTTTGTTTACCTCAGCTAATTCTAACCCCTGCCCAAAAGTGTTAGCTGGGAATGCGTCCAGGTGCTCCACAACCATTCCTCTTGCCGCCAAAGACCATCCAACAAGCAAGCATGTATGTGCGCACTAAAATGTCTGTTTAAATTGCAGTTCAGTCAGTGTAATTGTAGTCAGTGTGTGTTTATATGCATTAACCAACTACAAGCAGAACCACTGTAATTATGCACAACTTGAATACACCACTGCAACCAAGATTTCCTATCTGCTGTGGTTCCCAGAAACAATAAAGATTAGATTTTTAACCTAAAGTGTTTGTAGAGTATTCCCTATGCTTATGAAATACATATTTAACTCAAAAATGCTCCTGATAGAGCTGGGATACAATAAGCGTTTTGAAAAAAGATTATTTAACTCAAACAAAACTGCCAATTACATTCCACTATAGTCACTGTTTGTTAGCCGACATCGTCTTTGTCTCCACAATGTCTACCACTTTTAAGTCTTAATGTTCTAGATATAGGGCCACCCAATCAGAGGCATTAAAAATCCTTGAGTGCTCTGACCCTAGGATATATGCCCTGCATTATACTGAACGCGTAATCTTAAAAATCCGTAAGAGTGTGCTGTCCCCTTCCTAATTCTGCCACAATTCCTGCCACTCTTGATTGACTAACAAGCATTTGCAATACAATAGGTCTCGCATTCACACAAGTTTGAGCTATTGGCATTGTATATGACAATGCCTTTTATTTGTGTTTTTGGTTTTAAAACATAAATCAAAGGCATTGTCATTTACAATACTTATAGCCTAAACTCTCGCAAACGCAAGACCTATTGCATTGCAATAAAGGGCCTTCTCAACCGCTTGTTAGATTGTAAATATCAGAGGAAGAAACCGGCCTGCGGCGTCTTCAAAGTAGTGATAAATAGTGCAGTGAAGAAGATGTGTAAGTGTTGTTCATACAGGCCGTTATCACTATTATATCAGAATTACAACATTTTGATTTGCATAAATGACAAAGGTAGCTGCCCGTGGCCCAGATACTCATCCACCCAGATCAGAATGGGTTAATTCCAACTAGAAGTACCTTATTTAACCATAGGTCTTGTCTATGGTGCAGCATGCACTACGGAGCTACAGGTCGCTGTGTCTCTCTATATTGAAAATGCCTTTGATACCTGGCCTTAATTAATGGAACCTCCTAAAAGTTTGGCCTCTGCAACTCCCTGGCCTCCTACTTCCACAACAAGATCGCAGATATACACAACAGCTTCAGCACACAGCCAACGCTCCCCACGACCGCACCTGCGCCCCCCCACCACCACCCTCCGCGCCTGGACCCCGATCAACACCGAAGAAACCCTACGCACGATGAACTCCATCCACTCCGGATCTCCAACCGACCCCTGCCCTCACCACGTCTTCAACAAGGCCGACTCCATCATCGCACCCCACCTTCGTGACATCATCAACACCTCCTTCGCCACCGCAACCTTGCCGGAGAGCTGGAAGCACGCCGAGCTCAGCGCCCTCCTGAAGAAACCAACAGCGGACCCCACCGAACTCAAGAACTACCGCCCCATCTCGCTCCTCCCGTTTCCGGCCAAAGTCATCGAGAAGACCGTCAACAAGCAGCTGGCCGCCTTCCTCGAGACAAATGGATCCCTCGACCCCTCGCAGTCTGGCTTCCGGGCCAACCACAGCACCGAGACCGCCCTCATTGCCGCCACTGACGACATCCGAGCCCTGCTCGACAACGGGCAAACAGCGGCCCTCATCCTCCTGGACCTCTCCGCAGCGTTCGACACTGTCTTCCACCGCACCCTAGTACAGCGCCTCAGCGATGTCGGAATCCAAGAGAAGGCACTAGAATGGATCACCTCCTTCCTCGCCGGAAGGACACAGAGAGTCCGCCTCCCCCCGTTCAGATCCGAGGCCACCGAAGTCATCTGCGGAGTCCCCCAAGTTTCATCGCTCAGCCCCACCCTCTTCAATGTCTACATGAGCCCCCTTGCGGCCATCGCACGCCAGCATAACCTCAACATCATCTCTTATGCCGACGACACCCAGCTGATCCTCTCCCTCACCAACGACCCCGATACCGCCAGAGCCAACCTACACGAAGGGATGACAGACGTAGCCGAGTGGATGATGAACAGCCGCTTGAAACTGAACTCAGATAAGACGGAAGTCCTCATCCTGGGATCTTCGCCCTCCGCCTGGGACGACTCTTGGTGGCCCCCTGCCCTGGGCAGCGCACCCAAACCTACAGACCATGCGCGAAACCTGGGCTTCATCCTGGACTCCTCCCTCTCCATGACCAGACAAGTCCACGCCGTCTCCTCGTCATGCTTCAACACCCTGCGCATGCTACGCAAGATCTTCCGGTGGATCCCCACGAGACTAGGAAGACGGTCACCCAGGCCCTCGTCACCAGCCGACTGGACTACTGCAACTCCCTCTACGCCGGAACCACCGCCAAACTCCAAAAGAGACTCCAGCGGATCCAGAACGCCTCAGCAAGACTCATCCTGGACATCCCCCAACACAGCCACATCTCCGGACACCTGAGAGACCTGCACTGGCTCCCGACCAACAAGAGAATCACGTTCCGACTCCTCACCCACGCACACAAAGCCCTGCACAACCAAGGCCCAGGATACCTCAACAACTGACTCAACTTCTACACTCCGACCCGCCAGCTTCGATTGACCAACCACGCCCTCGCCACCGTCCCCCGCATCCGAAGAGCCACCACAGGAGGAAGGTCCTTCTCCTACCTGGCCGCCAAGAGATGGAACTCCCTCCCCACCCACCTTCGCCTCACCCAGGACCACCTCTCCTTCAGGAAGCAGCTCAAGACCTGGCTGTTCGAGCAGTAGCGGAACCCCCCCCAAGCGCCTTGAGACCCTCCGGGTGAGTAGCGCGCTATATAAATGCCTTGATTGATTGATTGATTGATAAATTCCTTGGCTAGATGTGTTTGCTGTATTTGACCCCAAGAGCTACAGTACACATAGGATAGGTAATTTCGGATCGTTTTAATATAGTTAGAGGGACACATGAAAGTAATACGGTGTCACCCACAATTTAATTTTTGCCATAGCAATGGAGCCTCTGGCGTGTCCTCTGCAGCACAGAGCAATGGAGTGGAGCATATGGGCAAACTGTAGTTGCCACTTTATTCACCAAGAACATATGGATACCCACTGGAGGCACATAAAGATAAAGATGAAGTCCTTCGGCAGGGCTTTAAGTGGGATGAAAAAACTGGGGGGTCTCTCGAAGGGGTGTGGTCAATGTAATTAAGGGTGTGGCTTAAAAACATGTGAGCTAAAAATTTGTGCTTAGCATAGTGTACAGCCGGACTTGTATTTTGCTGTTTCTGTCATTGCATCCAGATATATGATACAAGTAACATTACACCTTCAACAAGTCAGGACTATTGGCTTTGTCAATGGTTGTTAGTTGCATAAGATAAATAAGCATCAACTTGTATTTAATATTGAAAAAGCTTCCACCTAAAGCCCCGGTGACACCACGAAAATGTTGCTGCTCCTGAGTTTCAAAAAGAGAAGGGAAAACCAGAGAGAAGATGACACTCTTTAAAGAATTTCCCTTCCCCTACAACACTCACCTGGCATGACGTCATGCCGTAACTCCTCCACTAGTGAGAAGTGAGCACTGTGAGCAGTGCACATCGATGTGCCTGCGGTCCCTGCAGGCCGGAAAAAAACGGACCGCCTGTGCCAGGGCAAAACAGAGCCCGATGGAGACTCGTTTCGAGGCCCCCTTTAAAAAACTGCCGGTGCTCAGACCCGGTGAGCCCTGGCCACTTAAAGCTCTGCCCTTAGGTTTCAGCTTGAATTGTGTTCATTTTAGACACAATAGACACAAGGATGTAATTCATGCTAAAAAAGCACCAACACCACAAGCCCCACAAACAGCAGCCGTCTGCTTTAGAGCAGTGTTGTTCCCATGCAAGGGTGACCAACCGTCCGTAAATTTCACGGACAGTCCGTAATTTCGGCCGTCTGTCCGTTGTCCGTGAAGGAGTCTTTAACGGACGCCGTTTGTCCGTTATTTTAACTGGTCGCACAACGGGCACAGCTGGCCCCCACCTCCCTTCTTGACTCCGAGGCAGTACAAAAGCTCAGATTCCCCGCAGCATTGGAGAGGCACAGCGGGATGGCAACCGTCACACCTCCAGCCCTTGATGAGCTGTTAAGAGGTGCTTGACGGTGACTGAGAGGGGGGGCGCCAGCTTCAGGAGCAGAGGCATCTATTCAGATGCAAACAGCCCTGAATGCATCCTGTATCTGCAATTGGTGTGAGTTATTCCCCCTTTCGGCCCAGGGCCCCAAACATCCTAGAACCGGCTGTGGTTCTCTTCACAGAGCTTAATTACTGTCACTAAATTGTAAACAAACCTCGATTCTTCAAACATGCAGTCTATATTGTAATGAAATAAAGAAATAGCACAATCGCACCCACACTGATTAACAAAGTATGGAGGACAATCGGTTAAATCAGTTCTCTTGGAGTATCTCCTCTCCTTTCAGTACTGTACATCAGTGTGGGGGGGGGGGCAAACTAACATTTTGGAAAGAGAGCCCGTCTTCTCGTTGTCTTGTCCAGGAGGGGGTGAGGAGCCCTCCGCCACGCTGGAAGACACCAAGATGATACTAGAATACTGCATACCCACCCCTGTGCCCACCCTGGTGGATCCTGTTCCCCCCATGTGGTGGCTCCTGCTACCCCCTCCCCACCGCCTGTGATGGCTCCTGTTCCCCCCTATGGTGGATCCTGTCTCTGCCCTGGGTGGCTTCTGTCCGAGTCCTGGAATGGTTCCTGCAGCGAGGGTGAAGTTCTTGATGGGCCTCTTCTCAAAAAGACTCAGCTCAAAATTAATATGAAAAGGTGGGCGAGTGAGTAAGTGAAGGGATGGCTGGATGAATTAGTGAAAGGGTGAATGGATGAATGAAAGATTGCATAATGGGAGAGGACGGATGGATTGATGAGTGAGTGGAAGGATAGAAGAGAGAAAAGGGAAATAGCTGGCTGTATGGGTGGAAGGGTAGCTGGATGGGTAAAAGGGTGGATGGATGAGTGAAAGGATGGATGAGTGAAAAGGTGAATGATGAGTGAGTGAGTGGGTGGATGGATGAGTGAAATGAAGGATGGATTGATGACTTGATAAGTGCAAGGGCAAATGGATGGACGTATGAGTGAAAGGGTGGATGTAAGGATGGATGAGTGAGTGAAAAGGAAGGTAGATGGACAAAATGATGAAAAGATGAGTGAAGGAGTGAAAGGATAATTGGATAAGAGAAAGGATGGATGAGTGATAGGGTCAATGGATGGATTCATGAGTGGATGAGTAGATGAATGGATGGTTGGGTGGATTGATGGAAGGAAGGATTTCTAAGTGAATGAGTCGATGGAGAGAGAAAGGGAGGACGATGGATGACTGAAAGGGTGGATGGGTGGAAGGATGGGTGGAAGGATGAGTGACTGGGTGGATGGATGAGTAAGTGAAAGGATGGCTGGATGGGTGAAAGGATAAATGGCTGGATGGATGAGTGAATGGACGGATGGGTAGAAGAGTGGATGGATGAGTGTACAGATGGATAGGGTGAAAGGCCGGATGGATGTATAATGGATGGATGAGTGAAAGGATGGATGAAGGGATGGATGAGTGAAATGATAGATGGAAGGATACATGATGGATAGGTTTGCAAATGGCTGAATATGTCTGGATATGGCTGGGCTTACTTATATACTATTGTGCGACCTCTGATGTGTCTGTAAAATGTATCCAATTGTCCTGAAGTTTTGTCCTGAATTTTGACCTCCTGTCCTGAATTTGCGTCCTGAATTTTGACCCTTTGTCCTGAATTTTTACCCTCACCGTCCTGAATTTGCATCAATGCCAGTTGGTCACCCTATCCCATGCACGTGTTCAATTTTTTGCTGCAACAGTGTGTAATTACTTGATGTGACATAATAGCGTAATTTCATGTAACAAGTGTAATACAGTAATACTAGAATAACATGAAACTATGCAAGCTGCATCCTGAGCCTACAAATATTCATCTGACCATCACATGACATGTCTTGTTATTCAAGTGTCAAGACATATGCTCGCGTTCCGACGCATGGCAACAAGGCAGAAACAGTGCCCTTGACCATGGCGGCAGGTTCTGTTTTTTTTTTGCCGAGTTTTATATAGCGCGAACTTGACCCGAATCGGGTTTCAGAGCGCTTTACATAGCACCAATTGCATTACATGAGGACACATTCATTTTTTTTTCTTGTTAGGCATGGGGAGATTAAGTGATTTGCCCGGAATCACAGGATGTTTAGCGTCATTGCCGAGACTCGAACCCAGTTCCCCAGATTCAAGGTCCACCCCCCTAGCCACTCCTCTCCCCCGTTCTGTAATGGCCCCTCCCTACCTGTAGTGTTTCATTATAAAGGACAGAGTGGGGCAGATTTACTATTCAGATGCGCCGCATTTACAATGCGGCGCATCATGGCACAAGGATAAACAGATGCGTGTCGTGGGCGCGACGCAACTCCAGCACTGTTCCAACCTGGCCTATCCTCAACATGGTGCATCATGCCTTACGCCTGCTTCAAGCTGGCAGAAGGTTTTGACGCAGCCGTGTCGGAAAAGTGACTGGATGAAACCTGGTAGATTTCACTCAGGCACTTTTCCTGATGCAGGTTTCATGTGGTGCAGGTCTTTACAACGTGACGCATCTCCCTAGATGCGTCACGTTGTAAATAGGGCACAATGTGGTGCATGGTTTACGCCACGTCCCTGAAGTGATGCAACGGCGGCACAAATGTGGCGCACGGGACTAGTAAATCTGCCCCAGTGTGTTTATGGCTGCTGGTGAATGGGATCGGAAAGAGTTGTGATTCATCAGGGGAAGAGAAGGCAATCCTCTGCTGTGGTAGCGTTCGACAGGACCCTTCACCTTGCAGGCAGGAGAGTGTGTACATGCAAGCGGTGTGCAATAACTGAGGGATTCCACGGCTGGTGAGTGATATGAATCGAAGGAAACCCCCAGAGAAGAGCCGTGGCGTCACATGCCGCTGATGCAATGCCGCTGCGGGATCCCTTCCATTGGCTGCACTTGAACTCCCTGCTTTAGGTAGGGCGGAATGTTACATTGCAGTGGCAGGATTCCCATCAACCGGCCATGTTTTCCAATACAGGCACAGAAGGAGGACTAACTGATGTCATCCCTAGCAACCAGCACTTTAATTATTCAGGGCTGACTGGAGCAGACAGTAGTGTAGCCTCAGATAACCACGTGTGTGTGTTGTGTGTGCATGCTTATATGTGTGCAGCCTTCTGTGTCTGCATTTGTCTAAGGTGTGTTAAGCCTGACAGAGGCATTCATTGATGCAAGTCTACAAATGTTCGGCATTGTGTTTTGTGTGTTGTATGCCATGTGTGTGTGACTGCAGTGTGTGTCTAAATGCTCATCCTTCGGTGTGTGCTTGTGTGTTTTGTGTCTGTGCCTATATGTTTTATGCATGTACATGTATGTGTTTGTGAGTTAAGTGTTCACCTTGTTAAGTTTTCATGGATGTGTGAACGCTGTGCGTTTGTCCATACATGTGACCTCAGTGCATGTGGGTGTGCGTGTGTTTCCATAGTTTAAGTTCATGACTCTACAGAGGCTTGTTTAAAGCCCACCATGACTTTTAAAATGATTTCAGTAAAATTCCGAAACTCTGTCCCTTTGCTGCATTTCCTGGAACTGAGAATAGTGTAGGAGCACAGATCTAAAAAACACTAGAGGAGGAATGTTACAAATGGGATTTCTGGTTGGCTAGGGCATACGCCTAAGCCAGGCAGAAACCACCACTCTAGTCAGGGCAAGGGAGTTACACGCTGAAGATAACCCCTGCTCACCCCCTTGGTAGCTTGGCAGAGCAGTCAAGCTTATCCCAGAGGCAATGTGTAAAGCATTTGCGCAACACACACACACACACACATACACAGCAGTGACACACTAGGCACACCACAAAAAAAACTCCACACAAGGTTATGTCAAAAATAGCCTTTGTATTGCTCATAAAACACATTAGAGGGTAATCATATATATACTCTGCCACCAGGCACTTGGTATGACATTACAGGGATTATATACACTACAGGGCCAATCGGGCCACTGTCATAACCATCATATCACAGTTAGTGAAAACACCACTAACTACTGGTAACATTGTACTTAGCATGAATGCATTAGACATGAATATCATAATTACATCAGGCCCCCCTTAGGCCTAAACCACATCAGCAGCAGTGCACACTAGTATCACACTTGCAGCAATGTACACATCACTACAGGCGCACATATCAAATACACCAATCATGGAATCACTAATCCATAACAACAATTTATAAAGGGAGCACTTGCACTTTGGCACTGAATAGCACTGGCAAAGTGCCCAAAGCATCTAGACCAGCAAAACGGAGTCCAACACACAGCAAAAACATAGGAAGCCAAAGCAAAAATGGAAGGGAGACCCACGCCAAGGGTGCCAGGTCTAACAACTACCCAGTCAATGCCGTCCCTGGACCCTACTTTCACACCCTTAAGATACTGAGGATTATTTTCAAATGGCTCCCAAGCAACTGTAGAAAAACTGTCACTCACATTTTAGTCACCAGCAAGTTAGACTAGGGGAATACGCTCTACGCCAGATCACAAAGACACCCACTAGAAGACTACAAACCAATCAGAATTCAGCAGCCAGACTCAACCTCAATCTCTGACATAGAACTCAAATCACCACATCTCAGGGACCTCCGCTGGCTCCTGACACACAAACGTGCTCATTTTAAACTCTGAATAACTGAGGAAGTGCCAGAGGGCAGAGGAGTGCAGCAAAAATTACTGTGGAGACTTCAGCAGAAGGCTATGCTCCTGGGCTATCTTCTACTACCCTCGGACTGCTTTACATTGGAAGGCTTCACTGCAGCACCTGCACTCTTGACAACAACCAGGACAAGGTTTGCAATTTTCCTCATAGCTTGGCTTCATGCAGTCTTACACTGTGGGGGGTGGCAGTATCTGCAGGCGGGAAGGTGTTGGATGATCAGGGATATAGAGAGAGAAGGCCTGGATGGGAAAGAAGAAAGTGGGACAAGTGTGATGACCTGAGGAGTATGATCAGCAGGGCAAGCAAGATGGCCTATGGGGGTAAAAGGAAGGACTTCCAGTGGCTGCAGGATGGGCCAAGTGTTCTTGCTTCAGGTTGGATGGGCTAACAGGAGCGCTTAGGAAGAGAAGCGAGTTTCTGTGGGTGAGAAAATCAGTGACAGAGCCGGTAGCTTCCTCTTCGGTGCAGAGATTCCTTTTTCTTTCCTCATCTTCCAGAAAGGTTAGGGGGGCTGCTTTTTTGCCTTTTCCTATGCAGATGCGCACTTCCTTTCACCTGCATATCAGGGTATTTTCTCTTTCATTGACATGTGGCCATGGGTCTTTTATTAGGCTTCATCTGCACAGCGCCTGCGCTGTGCTTGTGAAATATGTTGTATTCAATATGTCTTAAAAGGGACTTACATCCTGCCTTCACTTCTTATTGGTGCTTGAGCATGTCGCTTACTCTCCTCATTTCTATTGGTTGTAGGCATTCTATTTCTTGTTCTTCCTTGTGTGTTTCTCATTTCAGTTTCCCAATCACAAAGTGCTCTGTTCATCCGCTTTGGTGGAACTTCTTTTAAGCATCTCATTCAACGATCGGGAAAATTGAATAAAAACAAGAGTTACACCCTTTCTTTAAAGTTACAGTGCTGCCCAAGTGCCTAGTTCAGCGCAATGTGCTGGGCTCAGTGAGGATCGCGTCAATCCAGTCCTGCTACTGCAATCACTATTCCCCCCCAGGGCCAGGCAGGCACTCACTCTAGTGCTCCTCTTCATTGCAGAGACCACACTGCGGCCATATTAAAGGTATCGAGCATGCAGGAAGAGCGAGCTGTGCCTCTACAACTGTTTGCTTGGCTTTGCTTGTTCTGGGAAGGTTGCTACCAGGAAAGACGAGAGGCTGAAACTCGTCATTGTTTTCCCGTGCTAGTCTAACAAGCCTTTGCATACATAAAAGATGTTGTCGTCGAAAGCGTCCCCACATGCATTTAAATTCAGGCAATTGCACTGCTACATGATTGAGCAGCTATGTCTGTAAATAGGTGTCTGCTGGTGCCACACGCCACCACACTGGGTGCAACAGGGATTCTCTTGTTGCAAAAAAAACAAGCACTAAATGATGTTTGCAACTGCTCTAGTCAGAGTCAAGCACGTTCAGCCACTTAACAGCGCGGCATCAGGGCTTGAACTCAGCAGGCTGACACCTTATGATCCCGAAGGGCAGTATCTGAAGAAGTACCAGTGACTCGATGTTATAACAGCCTCACTGTGCCCATTCCAGGAACCATACCATACCTGTGTATTTGTATTACTACACACAGCCAACAGTCATTGTTTTTGTGGTGGTTGTTGGCCGCAGTTTATTACTCATTACATACCTCATCTTTGTACAACTCCCTTGGACACCTTCTCGGGCCGTGGTCTTTAATCATGATCATACATTATCACAATTTGTTGTCAGTCAGTTTCATTTGGACATCATAAATCATAGGTCATAAATCATCAGGTATCATAAATCATTCTGTCATCGTTTTGTTGTCATAAATCGCTCTGCCAGAGGTTCATAAATCATTGTCATAAATCATGGTCATAAATCATCGGGATGTCATAAATCATTCTGTCACAAATCTGTCATCATTCTGTTGAAATAAATCATTCTGAATGGGCATCATAAATCATCAGCCATAAATCATCGGCTGGCCATAAATCACTGGTGTGTCTTTTTGCTCATTTGCATATCCTAGGGTCATAAATCACCCTGACCGCTTGTAGATTGTTCTTTGTTGTTTTCCATGCCCCTTTGCCTGTGGGGGGTAGCCTTTTTCGGGAGCCAGGCCACAACTCGCTACCTTGCTAGTCTCTCCTGCGCCCTGCCATCTGGCGGGGTATGGGCTGCGAGTGCCGTCTCCGTGTGCTACCCCGATTTTGGCAGGCGTACTCACCCAGCCGTAAGGCATCCTAGAGTGGGCAGCCCTCCTTCCACACACCGCCTTGTCGGTGTGTTTACATAACCAAGCCAATACACCTTTTGCTTCCACCTTCTACCCTGTTGGGTTGGCTTTGCGCTCCCCTCGCGCTCTTTGCATGGGGGGTAGGCTCTTCCCGGGGTTAGGCCTCAGCTCGCTACCATGTTGGACTCTTTTGTGCCCTCCCCTCCCCCTTTTCTTCTTCCCTTTGTTCTCGGGGAGGGGGAGGAGAGAAATTCCCTTAAGCGCTTTTCGCCTCGTGGCGATTCCCGGCGGTGCTGACCAGCGCAAACCGGATCCGTTCCTTTTGGGCTCCGGCGGCCATTACGGCGCCGGCCCTCGAGGCCCCCTTCGGGGCGGCCTCTGCAAAATTATTCTGTGCCTCCAGGGCACCATTCATCTCAGATGGACTCATACAAAAAAACATGAAGTCACAGACTTTTTTCTTGCAGAGCTTCATCCCCCCATTAACAGTAGCTGTCTTGTTGGACAGGCCTCGTGGCCGGGCCGTCCCCCCTCCGCACGACGGGGCCCGGACCCCGGCTCTCCCTGAAACCCCGGCAAGAGCTACCCCGGGAACCCCTCGAGGCAACCCACAACCCGTCTACAACGGGACTCCAGCTCCTGATCACTCCCGTACCGGCTGGCCCTGGTCCCCGTCAGCACCATGGCCCCGGCCCAGCCGCCATCTTTGGACCTTCCAGCACGAGGCCGCGTGGCCTCGACCCGACCCCAACCCTGGGCCTGGCCAGGCCCCAACATCGAGGCACCATCCTCCCCCCAGGAGGTAAAGAGACCACTTGGCAGGTCCATGGAAGAAGGAGGCGTCAACGACTCTCCTCCGCCAGGTGTCGATCACCCCCGGCCGCCCTGGGCGCTGGCTCCACCCCCCTGCTGGGTGTCTGGACTCCCTCACCCCGGACCTCCCGACTTCCAGGCGCGAGGGTCCGGACATCAAAGGGGACCAGACCTATAACTGGGGCAGCTCCAGACCAGGAAGGCAGTTGTATCCTGGAGTCGAGAGACACCGAGAAGAACTCATCCTTGACGGACTGCTGACGCTGCCGCAGTCCTGCCCTGTGAACCCTTCGTCTTGGCCTGCTGGCGCTGCCGCGGCCCCTTGCACCGTGAACCATCATCTTGGCCTGCGCAGACTCTTAAGCTCGAGGATTGTGAGCTTCCCTCTTGCCACCCCCTGTACCGGTCCGGTACCAAGACTGTCCCGCTACCCCCTTTCCCTACAAAGACTAGAATTGAGGGGACCCTCGAGTCCTAAATCGCCTGTATCGCTGATAACCTTGGCATAAGACCCTATATAAAGATTGTTGTCCTCATCCTTGTGTGGTGCCTGTCTGTGGGGGGGGGGGGAAGTGACTTGTCTGTACGATCGCCGGAGACGGCCCTCATCGGAGGCCTCTCCCCCAATACTCGGCCGACCCTCCGGGTCCCCGTCTAACATGTCTTATAAAGGTATACAGTTGTGGCGCGGTATTGAAGCAAAGGCAGTCATCAATTAGTTTTTATTGGACTCTTTGCAGATTTCAGTCATCACTCAGTGACAAAGATGACCTGCTGTGCCGATTACCATTTAAAGTATCCCAGGGGCTACCTGTTTCTCTCCTTCTGCCTGGGGTCAACCCACCCTGCCCTCCTCCCACCCTCTTCCTTCTCTCTGGTGTTTCTAACCCCCTCTCTTCCACCTCTTGCCGCTTCATTCACACTTTCTTTAATTCATATTGCTCAACTGCTCACCAAGCTAAAACTTAAAAAAGAAAAATATTAATAAACACATGGGCAAATCCTAATGCATTTACCAATGCTTGTTCAAACACTTGACCTCAAAACAGAGTGCAGCAGCACCATTGAAGAGAGACAGCAAATTTGTATTCTGACGAAATACTAGTCAGTGATCTTTCACAAAGATTAAGCTCGCACCTTCCGAGAAAAGCTGCAAGTCACATTACTACAAACTTTGTTGTGGAAACAAACCAAACAAAGAATGTCAGGGGCTGGGTCACTAGTGAATAGGTGAGGGAGAGAACAAAGCTTTTGTATAAAGCGCAGAGAGTGCGTTTCCTAAAGGGGTGTGAGGGGTTACTATTCATTTAACTTGTGGCTCCTGTCAGATTCCAGATGGAAACGAAAACACTTTTTTGTATAAAAGTGTGGTATGGTACCAGAATATTATGGGATAAATATCATCTAACAAAAAATGGAGTTCTAAATATAATATACAAATGTATAGCTCACATTGGAGTTGATAATAGGAAATCTACACCCACTGGAGCGATATTTTTGTAAACAATATTAAGTGCCTGATACATGTCAGAATATACTTTTGTGATCTCTTTTGTGACATAAAACCGAAGTGACTCCTCACTGATTTACATATTTATAGCACTGAAGATAGTTACGCTTAAGGCTAGTAGTTGCAGTGATGGGCTCTGTAGCAGCAGCTAAGCAATCCTTGTACAGTCATGCTGGACAATCTACATTTGACTGCTGTATTTTTTAGATTTTTATTTTATTTTGGGTGTTTTATGTAGTGCCCCCGTATCAACATTGAGACATCTACTAAGCATAATTCCAAATTAATAATTCCACATGAGCGGTTTTCAGATTATTCATGAACCTAGCTATTCTGGTTAATAATTTCAGTTTTGGCGCCAGGACGTTCCATGGGGTAAACACTTCACAACTTTGTGTATAACTCCCATTTGAATCTGGCTGGGTAGAGTGATGGGATGCAGCATGGGTATCAAGAGGCAGAAGGGATGAAATAGAGGTTTGTTTGTGAAACTAACTTTGTTTCATTGTAGGCTTTGAAAATGAGACACGGGTTTTTTAAATGTCCTGACTGCATCACAGGAAGTTGATGGAGATACTTTCAGGAGGTGTGAAATGTGGTTACGCTCCCTCAGCACCACACTAAGGGCCTAATTTATGAAAAGTGACGCATCGCTGCGTGAAAACAGCAATGCGTCACTTTTCATTGCACCCTCCTTCGACACCAATGATGCGTCATATTTACTTTATGACGCATCATGTCGCAAGGAGTTCCAGATACGTCAGTATTTCTGACATATCTGTAGGCGTAAAAATTACACATTGCTGGAGTGTGTGACAAAAGTGACGCAACTCCAGCAATGGGTCATTGCAGATGGTTAAGGCCCATGTTAAATGTGCCTGCATCAGTCTTACGCCTGCCATGAGGCAGGTGTAAGATATTGACACATTTGCGTCCTTGAAGTGACGTAGTGAAATCTTATAGATTTCACTGTGTCACTTCTATGACCCTTTCTTGCGTCGGAAAGCCCCCCTGCATACATTATACCTGGTGCAGGTATAATGTGGCGCAGGGGTTTACAAAGTGAATATGGTGCAACAAGGTGCATTTTTTACGCCGCTGATGCGTCACAAAAAGCAACGCACCAGCGGCGCAAAAGTGACGCAAGTGCTCATGAATAAGCCCCTAAGACTTTGCATTTAGTTTTGGATCCCCTACAATTTTATTTGCTTGTTTGCAGGGATACCTTTGCAGACAGTGCTGCACTAATGTTAGTGCTGCAACACAACAGTCCTGGTCATGTCCACCAATGATTAGATTTAAGGAATGTAATTTTTTTCCAGTGCATCATGAATTGGAAATCTGATTTATTGACCTATCCCTTGATCTGAGGGGAAATAGAGGTTAGAGTATAAAAACATCATAAGGTAGTTTTCTTTCTGGGCTAGATAGCTGCTTCCAGAGCCAGAGGTATGTCAGTGATCCATTGCTTGTTCAAGACTGCAGCTTGAACAGACTACTCAACCACAAGCCCTTCAGTAGCTTGATTAAGTGCTGTTCAAGGAGTGAAAAAGTCATGTTCAATAATATTGATTGCATTTTAAAACTCTCTTTAACTACTTGGGTTGGGGATTTGATTTTTCCAGTTCAGCTTTTTTTTAGTGTGATGTGAGTCATTATATCAAGAATTCTTGTGATATAAAAGGGCAGCGGTTGTACGCGACACGATGAGCACAATACAGAGACAGTCATATGGCCAGTAGACTTGACAGTCTGGGACAAATTGTTTCTAGTTTGTAAGAGCGAAAAAGCAACGATAGACCACCCTAGCAATACGAGAAGCCCAAACTCCCAATTAGCATAAGACTAGCAGTGCTGATAACAAAACATGGCCCCTTCTCCTACATAATCGTACAGCTATGACCCCGTACATGTATTTATTACCACATTGCAACCTCGGGGGCACTTAATTTTGCACATTCCTAAACTTACTTCTTCTACCTCTTAAACATATATATGAGATGACAAGTGACCAACCACACCTTGGCCGGCTTATCCCAGTGGTACATTGATAGCATGTCAGCAGCTATGAGCACTGTGGGCTAGAAGTAGTTATCAGGTTTTGTCACAAGTAGATTATAGCTGATGCTTTAAGTAATCAAGACATTTGTATGCAAAGAACTGAATGTGACACTATAGTTACTCATCAGGGAAATCAATGAAGAAATACACAAATGGTTAAAGGCATATTAGCTTTAAGGCTGTCTAGGAGTTGTTAAAGGTATTATGAAACTGACCTGGAATTTCTTTTTTGAGGGTTAACCATATTAGGACATTCAGTGTTATTAAAAACAATTGGAACCAAGTTGGCATTTGAAGGCAATGAGGGTAATTAGAGTGGGTGCATCCATCACTAGGGTTGAACTTCCGTGTTAGACTAATCTACATTGCTACAGAGAATTTGGCTAAGATATGTTGCCATGCCGTCAGATCGCGCAACATGGCTGACACTTCTTTCTTCCCTAGTTGGCCTACAGACTGAAGCTACCCTATTACTAGCACTCAGTGGTATTTTACCTAGAGGAATTGATTTAGAGTGAGAGGGTCACTTCATGAAGGCACGGCCGAAGCTTGGTATGTTGGAACGTACAGTATGCAAAAACGAGTATTCCAGGCTTATTGGATTTTTTTTACATAAGGTATATCATTGCTTTTGGCTACACACCAAGTTACTCCAAAAGTCTAATTTCCTTATCTCTTTTTCTCTGTGAATCATGGGGTGGTCATGAGAAACGATCTCATCAAAAGTGCAGAAGAGTTGGATGAGAACCGGGTCATAGTCTGAGTAAGAAATTACCACTTTATTCCTTCCAGTAAGTCCTGAAGCACAAGTAGTGCTTAACTGTTGACTGTGAGTTCATTGAGTAGTCTTTAATCCCCAGGAGCTAAAACTGATCTAGATTTTCTGGGGAATTTTATGGTACTATGTGCTTTATACAGACTTGCAGCTCTTATTGCGGCTGGCTTTCTTGGCTAGTATTTTGGGTTATGAGTGGTCTTGAATTTTGTAGTAGCCTTCCCGTCATGTTTCAGTCATGCTGCTGATGTATTGAATACCTGGGTATTTGATCTGTAGCCTAGGTACTCAGTGGAACATTTACTTTTCAAGGTGCTGCAGGAGTTGATGTTGTCGGCCTCATGCTTATCTTGCCTAGGTGCAGGCTTTTTGGGGGGCCTCATTTTCTCTGCTCTAGTAGGAGGGCCAGGTGGTAATGCCATGGCACGATGGTTAATCAGATGGAGGTAGTGGTTCCTTTCAGCTGCAGTTCCTGCATAAGGAGGTGTAATGCCCCCCATAAACATGCTTTCTTTGGTTATTTGTCATTACCCACCACTTTAAGGAGTTAATTGGTGGGGTTAGGCCTTCTTTTGGCTAAGGTAGTGGGCATCTGAGCAACTCACGGAAGGTTAAAAGGGCGCCTCAGATCTTCTAGTAATCACCAGATCTTAACCATGCCAAACCAGCATATGGGAGTTTTCTGCATGGGGGCCGTTGTGGGGGCAGGGATGATGTAAAATGTAGAGGAATCCTAGGTCACACAATATGTGATTTCACTAAATTATATATTGATGGTGCCCATTCTTTGTTTGTCTGGAACCTAATTTGGTAGGATGTGAAAGTGATAGATGGAGAGGTAGAAAATCTCAGTTATATGCTGTTTGGTGTGAATTTTAGCAGGACAGGAAGTGTGTTGAGGTGGTTGAAAGAGGTTTAGGCCAAACTGTGACTCGACACAGATATGTTTATCCTATCATTGCTAGGGCTTACTGTATTTATGCTCCTTCTGGCGTTTGCGTTTGCTGTGGCTGTGGATGGGAAATGGATTGATTTGTAATATAAGTGCGGCATTGGAAGTGGGCATGCTTGAGAATTTAGTTGTATGGCTGTTAGTTGGCGGTTGAGCAGCATGACATAGAGTCTCCACTGTGGTGTCTTGTGGAAAAGCATGGATTTCTGCATGATGCAGTGGTGTGCCATATGAAGCACAGCATTGGCAGGTGGTGTGGTGGAAGATACATGGATGATAGAAGATAGTTGGATTTTGGGTGTTGATTGTGGAGATTTTCAATGAGTGTGCAGAATATGAGGTAGCTGGTATGGTTGGGTGGTTGGTACCCAGGAACATTTAGATGGAACATATGTGTCAAGTGGTGTGATGGATTTTTGAGAAAGTTGACAATAATTATATGCTGTTCTCGGGGAAATTAGGTTGTACCTGGACATGTTGGATTGGAAGTGGGCATTGGACAATTTTTGGTCAATTGGTTGGAGGCCAGAGAGATTAAAATGAATGCTAATATTTCTGAGGCTGCAGTGCTACAATATGTTGGTCAGAATTGTGAGTGTTGGGTGTTATCAGAATACTCTCTATAGGACATTCTATTATCAGTGCTCACTTAGTTAAGGATAAGTGCTAGGCCCATTTATATCTCAGAGGCCCACCGATGTCAATACCAAATGTCAGAGTTTCTGAATACAAAGGTTGATTAGCCTCGATTTCACATCATGTTTCTTTCATCCACCAATATACTCTCCCTGCTCCTATATGTCACTCTTGTAGGTTTCACACCTACTTTCTTCCGTTGTCACTGTTTTTCTGTATCTCTTTCACCTTCTTTTTCTCTTTGCTTCCTTTCTCCCTCTTGCTCCGAGTGAAATTTTGAGGACTACAAATAAGCCCTGGCACCACAAAAAACAAAAAAGTGCTGATGGGCCCCTCCTGCAACCACCTGCTCAAAGAAAGCATAATCTATTATGAATTGGTTTCAGTGTGTATGGTGTTCTGACAGATGTTAAGCGGTTCATTTAATGGGTGCTGAGTCGATTGGTGAGAAAACCAAAGTATTTGTGGTGTATGGTGGGTGAAGTGGTGCTTGTGTGTTTTGGCGTTAACACATTTCTTATAGGCACAGAATGTATACAATAGTGCTTCCTTTCCAGTTGCACTAATCATGCAGTTTTAAGTAGAGCAATCTTTTAGATGACACAGTTTTTAATAGCTTAATTTCTTTTTAAGAAATTTTAAAAAATGGATACCATTTTAAAATAAATCCCACAAACATTGGGGAAAGGACATTTTTGTTTTTAGGGGCCATGAGTTGTCAGAATTACTGTTTTAATTTTGAACCCACAAACATTAGGGAACATGGGGTATCAAATTCATTATTCTACCTCCAAACCCCAATACATTGTGAAAAGTAAAAATATTTGAGAGGGTCAAATATACTATTCTAACTCCAATCGTGTAAATATTGGAGAAAATGCATGCATCTGAGTGGGTTAAATTTACTACTCTAATTCTTAGTCCCACATTTATTTGGGAAAGTGTATCTATTGGGGAAGGGAAAAGGGTGGAGTGGATAGATTTATCATTTTAATTTCAGCCTCACAAACATTTGGGAAAGTGCATATCTTTTATTAGTTGGGGATGGAGAAGGTGAGATTTACTATTCTGATTCCAGTGCCATAAATCTTGAGGAAAGTGCAAATATATTTGGTGCAGCGAGGGCTCAGATTTACTATACTAGCTCCAGTGCCACCGACATTAGGGAAAATGCATATATTTGGGTGTTGTGTGTAAAATGTACTATTCTAACTCCAGTCCCAAATATGTTGGGCAAAGTGCATATACTGAGGGGTGGGGGGGATAAGGTTTACTGGCCATGTATATTAAACAAAGTGCATATATTTGGGTTAAGATGACCTACTCTAACTGCAGTCCAACAAATAAATCATGGATTTTGCATGTGTTTGGGAATGGGGCGATATATACTATTCTTACTGTAGTTCACATACGTTGGAGGAAGTGCATACACTTGGATGGTGCAGATTTATTATTCTTATTCCAGTGAAACAAACATTAGGGACAATGAATTTATTTGAGGGGGCATATTTACTACTGCAGCTCCACAAACCTTACAAAAAAGTATTTGGGGACACATTTACTATTCTAACTTTAATCCCTCACATGTTGGGGAAATTACATATATATGGGGGGCACATTTACTATCCTAACTCCATGTCCACCTTCTTTTGGGAACATGCGTATATTATTCGGGGAGGAGTTGCATTTACTATTCTAACTCAAGCCACACTAATGTAGGGGAAAATATATCAACGCTTTTGTGGGGAGGAGATGGCAGATTATAAATCCACTCTCTCTAATACTTGGAAAAGTGCATAAGAAACAGGGTGAGATTTATTATTATAACTCCACTCCCATAACCAATTCAGCAAGAAGGAGAGATATCCAATTTACAGTACTTAATTCAAAAACACTAATTTGTGATAAATTAAAAAAGCATTGAATACATTAACTACAATAATTTAAAATAATCACAATAAATTGTTTTTTAATGGAAATGTGAATTGATGTTTTACCTTAATATTTTTTTGTATTTGTAGAATCCTGTGCTTCATCCTGGACTCCTCCCTATCCATGACCAGACAAGTCAACGCCGTCTCCTCGACGTGCTTCAACATCCTACGCATGCTACGCAAGATCTTCCGGTGGATCCCCACGAGACCAGGAAGACGGTCACCCAGGCCCTCGTCACCAGCCGACGGGACTACGGCAACCCCCTCTACGCCGGAACCACCGCCAAACTCCAAAAGAGACTCCAGCGGATCCAGAACGCATCAGCACGACTCATCCTGGACATCCCCCGTCGCAACCACATCTCCAGACATCTGGGAGACCTGCACTGGCTCCCAGTCAACAAGAGAATCACCTTCCGTCTCCTCACCCACGCACACAAAGCTCTGCACAACCAAGGCCCAGGCTACCTCAACAGCCGCCTCAACTTCTACGCTCCCAAACGCCAGCTTCGATCGACCAGCCACGCCCTCGCCGCCGTCCCCCGCATCCGAAGAGCCACCTCAGGGGGAAGGTCCTTCTCCTACCTCGCCGCCAAGACCTGGAACTCCCTCCCGACCCATCTCCGCCTGACCCAGGACCACCTCGCCTTCAGGAAGCAGCTCAAGACCTGGCTGTTCGAGCAGTAGCGGACCCCCCCTCCCAAAGCGCCTTGAGACCCTCCGGGTGAGTAGCGCGCTATACAAATGCTTAGATAGATAGATTATTGTCTGACTCTAGAACATTGATACACACATGGATATAAAAATATAAATATGTATAAATATATATGTACCCACACACACATTTATAAAAATGTATGTATACACACATTTATAAATATATATAAATACATATATCAACTAAAACAACCCCCAGTTTTACTTTAAAATTAATAATCTTTACTAAATTATAGGAAACATTAAAAAAAGGATCATGATAATCCCCCTTAATTAAGTAAATTATTTGAACTAATCATTTACCTACCATAATACATTAAGCATTATACATTTTTTTCAAAGTAAAATATACAAATTGGTGAACCAAAATATGTATTAAATTACTTAGTAAACTTAATAAGTTAATTTATTCAAATAATAATTATTTTATTTTAAAACTATAAATAATTAAAACAATGGAAATGTAGCGAATGTATGTTAAAAAACGACCCTCCCAATAATCTAGCAAATCCACCAAATGGATGAAAGTAAAAAATAAAACTATACAGATTATTTTCATAATTGATTGACTGACAACATAAGTAAATATAAATAATAAAAATCAACAAAATTATATATTAATTCATAAATATTTAAAATAAATGTGCGGTATTAGGTGTATATTCTGTGCTTATTATATAAAGGAGACAGGTTATGATGAAAGACAGCTTTCTAATGAATAAATCACATCTTACACTAACAAAATATGAATTTACACTTTTAAATCAATGTACTCACATGTAATGATTGCACACTTTGATAAATTGGTACAGGGGAGTATACCTTCTGTAAGTGGCTGGAATTGAAATTTCCAGGGCTGGAATTGAATGCCCAGGGAACTTTGCGGGCGATTACGATAGCGAACGGATTTGTGTCCGTCTGCCATCGTCACAGGAATTGGGACCGGCAGCCGATATCGCTGAGGTCCCACCCATGGGATTACAGTGCGACCCTGCATGGTAAAAATGAAGGGTTTGCATTTCCTTGCACCACGTGGCAGGTACCATGCGGTGCCTGCCATATAGTGCAGGGAAATGTAGGGGGCCACCATAGGTGCCCCCCAAGTCCAGAAGGAAGTGCCCCTGCTGAAGGGGGGGCAGTGGAGGACCCGTGGAGCAGTGGCAGTGTGTCTATTGGGGCGTAGGGGTGTAGCTCCACTAAACCACATGGACACATGCTGAGCAGGATTGGATTTGTCAATGCTCCTTCCTTCCTCCTGCCCAAGTCGCCCGACTCAATCCGGAGTGCGCTGTGCGCGCCGCTGAAGCCAGGGGGTGGGGCGGCTGGGCTGGGCTGCGGCAGCTTGAGTGACAGTCCAGACTCAGCTGCCGCAGTAGTGCGCATATGCATTTTTGGGCTTTGACCAGCCCGAACATGTGCGCACACTAACCTTCGCTTTACGAGTGACCCAGGGGTGCTGCTTCATACAGCAGCCCGGGCCACAGCCCCCGGGTCTAATATGGGCAAAAAGTAACTGTGCCCCTTGCCAATCCTGGCGATGCATGCAGCACCAGGATTGGCTGGTCCACCGCGCAGAAGGGCAGGCAATCCAATATTGGATGCCGCGCGTGGGTGGTATCACTGCCGCAGCCACTCTACAGTATGGCCAATCACTGTGTGACTTCATGTGAAGCCATGCAGTAGCGATTGGCCATTTTGGGACGCTGGCTGTGGTGATGTCCAGGCGCAGCGTAGCAGGCTGACTCCCTCACGTCACCGTCCGCACACTGTACCTCGTGTTGGTGTACAGTAATCTGCTGCTCGTGACATAACTGTCTGTCTGTGTGTCTGTCTGCTCTGGACAGTCTGCTACTGTGCTGGTGGCTCGCGCATTACCTGCCTGCTGCTCCTGTCGTCGATCGTCTTGTCGAGTGTCGGACTCTACACACGTCATCGTAGATACACTAGTATTCCTCCAGCCCCCGTAAGTAGGTTCACATTGTCTGTGGCTGCTCCCCCATATTGTTTTCTTTGTGCGTGGGGGTTGGGTCACACTCTCTGTGCAGGAGTACACCGTGGAGGACGGACTTCCCGTCCACCAGCAGACTGCCTGCGATCATAATTTGGCAGGCGGAGTTGGGGGTGAATCCGCCACTGGCAGGCTGCCGGTGGCGGATTCACCGCTATCGTAATGAGCCCCTTTGTGCTCACTCACAAACATGTGAGTTTATAGTTATTCACAAATGTTTCTTCAGCCTGTCCCCAATCTAGAAATGGTTGGAGATTTACTCCTGCCAATGACAGGAATAAATATGATTCCCATGAGGGAATTGGAAGACAAACACCCTCCCTTCATGCCCTATGATCCCCTCACCCCCCCAAAAAATTGCTTGAGGTGTTGAGAAAGGGGCTTCTTTTTGTGGGAAAATTTTTCAAGGAAGTTAAAAAGTGCAATTGCACTCCTCAAGGTATTTTCACGTGACTAATCGCACACTATGTAAAATTAGGGGCAGATTTAATATTTTTTCACTTAGCACACTGCAGCAGTCGAAAGAAAGAAAGAGAGGAGAGCGCCCTATTTACAAAAAAAAATGCACTACCCTCCCCTCTCACTAGCACCGGCGCTGAAATCAGCTGCTGTGTGCCACGGCGACACCTTTGCGCCATGGTGCAATGGTGTCTCCATGAATCTAGCATAGGTTTTGTACCGGAAGGAACCCTTACTACTGAATACTATGCACAGACTCACTGTAACTATTTTCCAACCTTGTATGTGTGCTGTTAAGTGCAGCACACATGCAAAGTCGGATAAGGATGAAGAAATTAAAACATTTCTCCTTCCTTGCACCTACTTGAAAAGGGCGCAGTTTTTGTCACACTAAACCCAATCTACTTTATTTAGTAAATTGGGTTTAGGGTGAGAAACTTTAGGTGGTTGCATGGGAACACCCATGCACCACCCTTGGTACCCCCCATGGCGTAAAGTATTGCAAAGCAGTGCTATGCGCTGCTTCGCATTACTTTTCCATTATTTCAAACCCTAAACAAGTTTAACGCTGGAAAGTAAATTGGGGAAAAAAGATTTTGCACCTAATTGCTTCATTTTTGTGAGGCAAACACAGCACAAAATTTTCGTAAATCTCCCCCATACACAAGTAAGAGCTGACAGGGCTCACATAAGGTGCAATGGGAAAGGTTTTTTTTTCTTCTCTGGTGGATGTGTTTGGGAGCGTTAGGGGCGTTGCCCTCTCATTCAGAGCAGTACAAGTCAATAGGCGGCACGTTGCTCACATTGAATTATCTGAGACTGTATTTGTTTAAAGGGAGGGAGGGGTGATGGAGTGGGCACTTCTGCACAAGTACCACTTGAGGTTACCCTCGCCCTCAGGGTTCAAACCAGTGCAGTGACGTCAGGACCGGTGGGCATGGCCAGCTTTAGTAGCTCTGTATAAGACTGCCATGGGGTGCTATTATTGTGGCCCAGACTACAGAGTGGAGCAGGTGAATGGCCAGGGCAGGGCTCGCTTACAGTGCGAATGTGGAGTGGGTGGCGATGAAGGGTTGTGTTTGGGGGGAAGGAATATGGCAGCTAGCTCTGGCCCTGGAAGGCTGACCTTAAGGAGTGGAGAACACGTGTAGTCTGCAGCGGTTTGCTAAAGAGGAGCTACTCTTCTCAGACCCTCATCCCTCCGCCCTGTGGCAGTGCCGGGGCCTGGGGGCCAGGTGGCCTGGGGTGGGGTCACCGTTAGCACGGCAGCTGGGCCCAGGCCTCCTTTAACCCCTGCATGATTTAAAAGCTATCTGCAATTCCCAGATGCTTGGTGAGTGGAGTTTTACTTTTTCACGACTATTCATGTTTATATCGATTTCCTGAAACGCAGGTTTAAATTGTTGCTCTGTTTGCCAAAAGCTCACTTTGTTAACACATTTGTTTAAAGGCAGCAATATGATGCTTTCGGGCAGCCCTATTTGATTCACTACACTGTTATTTTTAAACAGAGACACATAATTTAATGCATGGTTTGCAAAAAGAAGAACCCCCCCACTTCCCCTTTCATTTCAAACGTGCTTGATCACTTCTTCCGTGCCACACCACGTTTAGCTGACACTGATTTATCCGGTGGCAAGTCAACCATGCTGGTACTACAAAGACACTGAGACTTAGCCATTACCAGTGACTTAGCTCACCAATCGATTCATATGCCCAGAGTATGAACCACAGGAAGTGAGGCCTCTCAAATTGGCAGTCTCCTACGAACCCACCCATTCTTGAAGCATAAAGGCCACCAGCCTCTCCATCTGCTGTGGACACTTGCACATAAAGTTCCTTCAAAGCTCCCAAGCGGCTTATCAAGACTACATTATACTAAGTGAGACTGGTTTTCTCGGTATTCAAAGAGAGCTTTCAAACATGACCTCAATGAAAGTGCACACATCCATGGTGGCCACATTTCAATGAAACCCATTGAAAAATGGCTGTGGTGGATATACATGCATCTGCAGCAGCCATGTTTCAATGGGTTTGTTCAAATAATACAAACCATGTTTTGCAGCCCTTTGAGCATGCGTGTACATATAGGAGCTTGCATGTATGCACATGCACACTGTTGGTGGCAGGTGGAAAAAAGGTGGATTACAAAAAACTATAATACATTTTGATAGGGGTCAGGCCCAAGTTTGTTGCCCAGGCTATTGTCTTGAAACTCAAACCTCCTGCATACAAGAGTATCATAAACAAAATATCGTCTGACAGAACCATTGTGTTCTAAATATTGCTTATTAGAATCCTGTCCCACTGGAGTTAATAGCATATCAACACCAAATAGAACGATATTATTGTAAACTATATTTACAATATGATTTTTCTGTCGGACTATATTTTTGCTAATGATATTCTGACATACAACTATTCAGGAAAATTATTGACATAAAGGGGCCTATTACGATCTCGGTCAGAGAGCCTCCGACCCTAGGCAGAGGCTTTCTGACCGAGATCATCGTTTTCGATTCTTACCATCTCATTACAATATAGGCAGTTGGAATTGAAACCGGCTGGTCATTCCAGCTGGAATCTGACGAGCTCAAGGAGCCCATAGGCCAGTTGGGACGGCGTTTCCGCAGTTGGGATTATGTTGCTCGGGTTCCCACAGGCTTTCTTTGCCAAGATTCTCAGCATAGAAAAACTGTCGGAAAGTGAGTTTGGGGCCCTTAGCTGGGCCCCTTCTCTTTGCAGTCTCTGGTTAAGGACCAAGGGAGCACCTATTGTGCCTCTCTGTTGATCTCTGCACTGCATGGCAGGCACCTTGAGGTGCATTCCATGTGGTGCTGGGATGAACACAATCTCCCATTTCCCTATGGTAACTTGTGCTACGGCCGGTTTACGGCCGTAGCACAAGCTCCCATAGGTAAATGGAAGTATGCGATCGCACCATGTGCGGTCACATCATCATTACGTGGTCGGGACCGCTGACCTGAGGTTGGCCACTCCCGATTCCGCGATGATTTCTGTCGGAGGCAACTACAACTGACATCATAATCGGGCCCTTAGAGGGGTTTTAATATGTTTTACATGGTGCATAGTGTCGGAAAGCACTGAATCAATGTACTTCCCATTATAAAGCACACATGCGCAGAGCAAAAATGAACAGTGCCATGGAAGTTCCTGTATATACCCCCTTAAATGCTTTTCTGAATACATACAAACATCGGTTTGGTACCCTTTGTACTGCAGTGGGTGACTCCCCGAAGTACCTGCACAAAGGATGTATCAAGGACAAGAAAGTACCCAGAAAAATAAAATACCACCCCACTTTGAATCATACTTCAAATGGCATCATTAAAAAATAATTCAATATGACAGAAATGGCTATGGCCCAGAGGAAAAGCACTACTTCAGCTGAAGTTGCTAAACTGAGGGATTCACTACGCCCTTAACAAGGGAGATAATTTACAGATTTTGACAATTGAATCTGGCTCTGTAGCACATTGCAATGGCAGCAGTTGAATCACATTAGTAATGGAATAACAAATATAGGTGGGCATAGTGGTGCTCATGCAGTTCTTCTTGGGAATTTAACTAGCACAAATGCCTGCCAGGCTCTGTGTACAAAGGCTTGAGAGGCCCCATCAGGTATGCTTAGGTTATGACCTTTCAGAATGTAGCTCTTGTGGGGCTGCTGAGCCTTATCTGACTGTCCTGGCAAGAATGGCGCAGAAAGCATGCATGCTTGGATTGCTAATAAACAAAAATTCAATCAAAAAGCATCAAGCATTGAGCACTATACCATAGCAGAATGGGAACAATAAGTACAAGCCGGTCTGTGCCTGTCCATGCCTGGACCGTGCCCGGCGCCACGGACCCTAGCCCTTACACCTTCCACTGCTACGACACCAGCACCCTCCATACCCTCAACAACGGACGCCACACAGCCTGCCACCTTGCGTCGTCGAAGAACACCCAAGGCCCGTTCACCTTCTGCACCTACATATGCACCTTTGCCGGCCTCCGCACACCAGAACCACCAACCACACGAGCCTCAGGAACCTGAACCGACCGCCTCAGATGCATCCTACTCAACACCCGCTCCCTCAAAAGACACGCAGTGGAGATATAGGACTTGCCCGACTCCATCTACCCCAAAATCGCCTTCTTCACAGAAAACTGATTGAACTCCAGTTCAGCCCCGGGCATCGCACCCGCCATCCTCGACGGATACAAAATCATCCGTAAGGACAGCTCCAACTGACCGGGAGGAGGCATCGTTATCATACGCAAAGACACCCTCCAGCTCACAAACAGCTCTGATGACCAGTCACCCAACATGTAGCACCTCCACTTCCAGATCCAGACCAACCCGAATGCCACCCTGCACTTCAACCTTGTCTACATACCCCCGGACCCCGCCCCTTTCTTCAGCGAAGCTGTAACCGGCTTCATCGCTCACCACACTCTCGCCTCAATGGACTACATCCTCCTCAGTGACCTCAATTTCCACCTGGACAACCTCGAAGACCACAACACCTTATCCCTACTGGAAAACCTCACCACCATCGGACTCAAACAACTGGTCACAACGCCAACCCACTCTGCAGGACACACGCTCGACCCTATCTTCTCCACAAGCAACAACATCTCCGTCAGCCACACATCCGAGCCACATTGGACCACCACTGCGTCCACTTCTCCTTCACGAAACCCACTGTACACCACCACGTGCACCGCAATCCTTGCAGAAGCTCAATAAAAGTCACCGAAGTCTCCCTCAGCAAGACCCCACCACAGACATCTACAGATGCCAACACCTCAGCAACCAACCTCCATCGCTGGATCTTCGACTTTGCCACACACTGGGCCCCCTCAGGATACCGTCAGGCAAACAGCCCTCCAAGAAAGCCAGCTGGTCCTCCGCTGCCCTCCAAGGGTTCAGGCCCACCCACAGAAGGCTCAAGAAAAGATGGAGGAGCAACAAGATCACGTTAGTGCATGCAGCCTTCAAATCCACCATAGCTGCACACCACCGCGTCATCAGAACAACAAAGAAAGCAGCGATCGAGGAATGCGCCAACGCACACAACAGCAAAGAATTTTTCACCGTGGTGAAAGAATTTTCTAAACCCAGCACAGAGACAGCAGACATCCCCATTCTCAAGATCTCCTTGACAACCTTGCCACCTTCTTCCACCACAAGATCAACAAGATCTATAGCAGCTTCGCAATCCGAAACTCACCCACCCCACCCGCAACCACTGCACCCAATGGTTCCAGCCCCCAGCAGACCTTGACCAACTGGACTACCCTCACCTCTGACAACACTTTCAGGATCATGAAGAGCAACCACTCCGGAGCCCCCCGGATCCCTGCCCTCACCACATCTTCAACAGAGCCACCACCTCCATTGCCCCCAAACTCTGCCACACCATCAACTGCTCTATATAGTCCGCAACCTTCCCAGGAGACTGGAAGCATGCAGATATCAACACCCTGCTGAAGAAACCTTCTGCCAACCCGATGGACCTCAATAAATACAGACCCAGCTCTATGCTCCCCTTCCCAGCAAAATTCATAGAGAAAGCCATCAACACCCAACTCTCCGAGTTCATTGAAGCTAGCATCACCCTGTACCTCTCCCAATTGGGCTTCAGAAGCAAGCACATCACTGAGACCGCTATCCTTGCCGCTACAGATGACATCTACATGCTCCTCGACTGAGGCAAGACTGCAGCCCTCATCCTCCTGGACCTCTTGGCATCATCTCCCACCGCACCTAATAATAAGAATAATCCTAACTCGACATAATAATATACCCATAAAAGAGACAGTATAAAAAGAAACATACAATAAATTATGTATTAGCTACACAACAACCCAATGTACAGAATTAGCAAAGAAAGAGTCTATTATGTCTTTTTGTCACACCTAGTTTCTTAAGTTTGCTAAACTAACAGAAAACCATTTATTATGTTAAAACAGGATCAATTATTGCCTGGTCAACATTTATTAAACATGAGAGAACAACATAGATAATCCTAAAAATCACCATCAGTACCTTATATTTATAGTGGCATAACAATGTGCAAAACTCGCAAGTGCTCTAGTGTCCTTCAGCCACCTGTAGTGTTTCTTAACCTTAAAGCAGATCTTAAAAAATTGGAAACACGAAAAAGTGTATAATGGTCAGGTAAAAGCTGTAAAAACAATAGGGCAACACCAGCCTGCCTAAATATCACATCTTTTAAAAGACCTTTAAGGGACACTGCTCTGGGGTGTGAGTAATATTTACATAGGAAGACAAAATGATGTGTCCTGTGGAGACCTATTGTCGCAGCCGCAGGGACCTCTGTCTTCTATATGTAAGGCAAAGCCCGAGGGTGCAGCCAGTAAATGATGAAGTAGGTTCAATCTAAAACAAGTGATTAAAAAAATGTCTTGTGCGCTTATTAAGAGACATAGATAGGGTCCATACCCTGTACAAAATTTACTAAAATGCGCGCTTTGACCATGGGTTTCCTGAGCTCCTTGTCCACTCGAGATGCTGTGACGTATTTAAGAAACAATTCTTTAATAATAACCCTGTCTTGGGATTTTACCTTATCAAGACTAGTAAACAAATCTTCTCTTCCTAATGTGGTGAAGGTATCCTTGACATATTTTAGCCATGGAATTGTTAGCTCATTGGAACAGATCTTCAGCCAGCAGAGCAAGGGTTTGACAGCCACCATATCCATAATATACTTAGATCCCAATTCCTCATGTACCGAGTACAAGGGAGTACTCTGAAGGACTTTCAAAATTCGCCTGGAATATTTGTTTTCTGCGCTTTGTGATTTATTGGCCGCCATGTACCCCCATACCTTGTTGCCATATAAAGCTCTAGAGATACAAAAGGAGTAATATAGCTTTAAAATTGTTCCCGATGGCCTGGTGCCCAATCTATGAGCATAATTTGCGATTACTCCCATTGACTAAGTCATTTCTAAAAGCTTCTCCTCTAATAAATATTTAAAGCTGAGTTTCTCATCAAATAAAATGCACAGGTAAGAAAAGGCCAGAATGTTCTCTAAATTATGTGTGCCTACTTCATAGGTATTAGGCCTCCTGCTCTGCTTGCCAATTTCCATAATGTAGGATTTGGTGACAGATTCATCTTGTTCATAAAAAACTCAAACCCATCAAGTAAAAGCTGTCAGCCCTCGGGGTATGTGCAAGGAGTACTGCATCATCTCCATATATTGGGACTGAAACAGGTCTTGTGCCTATCCTTGGAGTATCAGTCTGTAGGCCCATCAAGGCAGAATCGAGACTGTTAATATATAATGTAAATAGCAAAAAAGGCGCCATTATACATCCGTGTCTGACCCCACTTGAGCATTTACATGATCGGTGGTAATCCCGTCCTGCGTGTATCTAACTACAGCAGTGGTGTTAAGATGTAGGGTCATTAAAATATTGATTATCACCAGATCAACCACAAGGTCCTTAAGCAATTTCCAAAGTTTACAGCAGTTCACTCGTCAAAGGCCGCGGTGAGATCCACGAAACCCAGAAACAACTCCCCCGGTTTAGCTATTGTATATTTGGCAATTAAAAGGTAAATATTGAGGCACTGATCTGTGGTGGATTTACCAACACGGAACCCTTATTGTACCTCAGATATTATTTGGTTGAAATCTGCCCATACGGACAGCCTGTTACGTAAAACCTGACCCAAAACTTTCAGTGTAGCATCAATGAAGGATATGGGACGATAACAATGTGGACTGTCCCTATGTACCTTTTTAAAAATCGGTACAATGGTTGCGGTAGACCATGACACAGGCATTACTGTTGCTGGGGAAACATCCTTTAGCACGCGGATTTTACTCCGCAAGGCTTTAACAACGCGTCCATTACAACGCAAGTCGTAACCACGACTTGCGCTGGAGGGCGCTAGAGGATTAAGAATAGTATATTTACTATTCCAACACCTTCCCTAGTGTCCACGGGGACTGGTGTTAGAATAGTAAATTATACTATTCTCAATCCGCGCCCCCAACGCAAGTCGTGGTAACGACTTGCGTTGTAAGGGACGCGTTGTTAAAGCACGCGTTGTGACGATACGCGTCATACATCCCTGTTGCTGCTGCCACATTTAAAACCCTTACGAGTAGTGGAGCCCATACCTCTGTACTATAACGGAAAAGGTCAGGAGGGATCTCATCGGGTCCCGGTGCCTTGTTCCGGGACAGTCCCTCAATTCCCAATCTAACCTCATCCAAGGTAAAGATAATGGGTTCAGATCTGTGGTGAGAGTTTAATTCCTGTGAAGATAGATCACTTTGACTATGATTATAGACTGCCCCAAAATGAGCCTGTCATTGCTCTGGTAAAATATTATGATTTAGCCCTGGTTTACCTGTTTCTGTTAAGCAGGAGTTATTAATAACCCTCCAAAAGCTGGTACAATCCTTGTGCTCACATGCCTCTGTTAGGTCATCTCATGCACTTTTTTGCAGTGAGTGCTTCCGCCTCTTGACGACCTGCTTGTAATTATGACAGAAGGCCGCCACCCAGCATCTATCTCTCGGGGACTGTTTTAGGGCCTTCTTAAGATCTCTAAGGGCCAGGGAGCACTCCCCATCATACCATCTTGGGACGTCCGCACGGGAGGATGATGCTAGGACTGTTAACAAACCATCAACTACTTGTTTGATTGCGATAAATGCCTGAATAGTTCTTCCCCCTGAGCTTGCTGGTCCAAACAGGTCAGGATCTCCTGCTTGCTTCTGCTAAACAAAAATGTATTAAGAGCGATAGCATCGACCTATGGCCACCTTAACTGCCTTTCTTGATCACTAGCGAAGATGATTCCCCCAGCTTTCCTTTGTGGTACGGGCTGATTTCAAGGGGCTACAAGTGACATGATCACAAGATTGTGGTCACTAAATGGGCTGTGATGTAAATTAAAAAGAGATATAAACCTCCTCAGTGCAATGGACACAATGATAAAATCAATAAATGTAGAGCAACCTCTGCCTTTACAGGTCAGAGGCACCGGTGAATCAAGAGGGTGGTGAGCAGGTCCATAGTGTGTGTTAGGCCATGAGTTTTTAGGTGGGAATTCAAATCCTGCCCTTCCGGGGTGTGCTCCATATGCAATCCCTCACTAATTATGCAAGTGGACCACTCTCGATGAGTCACCACTTAGTTGGAGCATAAGTGACAATTGAAATCTCCCACTAGGATTAATTGGGTCTGTGACAAGCCTTCCACCTGAATTTGCTCCAGGCATGTTCTTAACTCAACAAGGCTTGCTGACCCTTGTGGCTGTTGGCTTGCATTATAAAAATGAACTAGAACAAATCTATATGATTTGCTTGTTAATGTGAGCCATTTTGCATTCTTAGAATCCCACATTAGGGGTTTCATAATGCCGTGGATCCTAAGATATATAAACATGATGAAGCCCCCCCTTGCTCTCCCATGATCTAGAACTTTCAGCCGGGCAGAAAAGCATTTTATAGTCCTCTCGGAATTTTTTTTTAACTGACTCCCACGTTTCCGGAATACATAGTATGTGGAAGTGCCTGATAAATTGGAACCACTGCTCTTCCTGGAATTTTCTAGCAAAACCTGCCACATTCCAGGAAACAATGTTTAAATCATCCCCGCTGACCCCAATCTGATTGACTGAGGGGGCAATGGGGACCTTCCCTGAGATACCAGTTCCCGTAATACTTTGGTCCCTGGGGCCTAATAATATTACTGCAAGATTAATCTCATCAGACACAGGGCACTCAACAGGGAGGCCAATGTCTTTACCCATACCCCCACCCTCTCGTTGTCAGTCTATATCATTAAGGTCCCTCAAGAGAATAAAAGGATTAAATGAGGTCGGAAGTCCCCCACAAGTGGGTTAGGCCTTTCCTGATCTATGTTATGATGATGAGATATTGAGGCTGAGGGATGGTCTATAAAAAAATCCCAAAGGAAGTGGTTTTATCCCTGAGTAAACTGAAAATGATCGAGAGGTGTGATACAGGATCTTGTGGGCCAATTCTGGGTATCTAAACGTGATGATCACACTATCACATTCAAATGTTTTCTTGGACTGACGTATCCAAGCAACCCGCCTAGCCATCAAAATATGCCTGTGATCCGCCATATTAAACCTAGCTTGTTTACATAACCAATGGGTTGCTTTGTTAATCAATTGGACGGTAGACTCATCCTTCAAGATGTTCAGGACTGGTGCCCATACCAGGGCTACAGTGTAAGGGCAAGTAGCTGGAAGGAGGACTATTTCTGGTAAGTGGGGGCTGTTTGGGGCTGCTGAAATATCTAAATTAGCTACTGTTGCCATGGCTGGTAATCCAGTGGATCAGACCACTATTGCGGGTTGAAGGAAATAGAGGTTGGGTGATCAGAGGATCAGAAACCTGTGCCACAATCCCTGGTGCACTAGGGATAACTGGGGGGTCTGGGTAAAGATTGGGACCCCTACAGAGGGAATGTATTGGTTGAGCAGCCTGTTGCTGCAAAACAGCTGTCTGAGACACCTGAATGAGGGGAGCCAAAGTATTATCAGCTTTACCAAGTGTGGCTCTGGTTTCATCCAAGATGTTAGTGATTTCATTACAAAAGTTAGTCTGCAAAGCAGTCATTATTTCCACAATTTTTTATTTCAAGGGAGCCCATAATTCATCAATTTCCTTAATGTCCATATTAGCGGCGCCCATCTCTTTCTTTGCCGGATTGGATTTCCTTTTCACTATCCTCAGTTTTTAGGGGGCAGGAGGGCCAGTTAATTCTACACTATGAGTGGGGGCAATCAAAGCCCTGTTACGTGTATTATGCCAAGGAGTGATCTTACTGTGACTGGGGCTAGAGGCCCTTGAACCCTCCTGTACTTGTCCCATTGCTCTAACCAATGATTTTTCAATAGCTGATCCCAAGGTCACACCCAGCATGGGAGGCGCGCCACCTGCCTTGTCCAGAGAAAGTCACCTTTCCGCCCTATTTTCTTCTTTTGTGATTGTGCCCACCGCTTTTGCAGGAAAAGAGTCAATAGTTCCATGGTTTGAACCCTGCTTTCCTCTTCCCCATATTACCCTTATCTAGTAAACCCACCTCCCTTCCGAGGGATATCCCTAAGAATGCTGGGCAGGCACTCACATGGGGGTTCTGTTGGCAATAGTTGGCGGCTGGTAGCAAAGCACTCTAAATCAGCACCACCCAGAAACTCCTAAATGAAACTACAGACCGTCCAGAACACATTTGCCAGACTCATCCTGAACATCCAACACCGCAATCACATCACTGGCCAACTGAGAGACCTTCACTGCCTACCTGTCAACAAAAGAATCACCTTCAAGCTTCTCACGCATGCCTACAAAGCTCTTCACAACGCAAGATCTGCATACCTCAACCACTGCCTTTCCTTCTATACTCCCACCATACATCTCCAATCCGCCCCATCAGCCATAGCCACCATCCCACGCATCCACAAGACAACACCTGGAGGAAGATCCTTCTCCTACCTCACTGCGAAGACCTGGAACTCCCTGCTTCTGCACCTCAGGCAATCACCATTGCTGCAGCAATTCAGAAAGGACCTCAAGACCTGAATTTTTTACTGAACCGCAGACCCCCGCCCCACTCAGCGCCTTAAGACCCTTAAGCAGGTATGGCCAGCACAGGTAAACGCTGTGGGGCGGGGCTGGGTGGGAAAGGGGGCAAGTCAACATACAACAGAATAGGTATAACTAAATAAATAAATAATACCTATTCGGTTGTCTGTCTGCTTCCCCCCTGCCACTCCTTGCCCTTGCCGCCTTACCGCACTTACCTGAGCCAGCTGCCACTGCCCTTATGGGTGAGTAATCGCGCTTTATAAGATTATTGATTAATATCACATTTAATTTACTCAAAGTAATTGTAATACATGAAAAGGATTGTGTCGTTGAGTGCCTTGATAAATTCTGCTTCTAGATTATCACTAGTCAGGGCAGCCACCAATGATCACCGCTCAGTTTGATTATCAAATCAACTTGTAGTACATTTAAAGTCTAATAAAAACATATGTGCAGTTTATACCGTGGGCAGAGCAACACTTAGCAGTGGTGCAGCTAACAATATCAGCAAACAATGGCAAAACTAACAATGTTTTTATAGGTAATAAGATTTTACTGAATGGTTTGGCTATTCTTATTTGAAGTATGTAGACTTAGGTTCTTTACTTTCAACTGCAAAATATACTTCTGCACTTAACATGATGCATTGTTTTAGTTTTAAATATGTTTAAATATGGTTAACAATATTATTTCGGTAACTGCAAACACAACAATGATGGACAGAATGTGGATCAATGTCACACATTCACCCCAGTCCAAAGATCTGGGCCCAAATCTATCGTTTTTCCACTCCACACCACCCTGGGTTAGACAATGGCGATATGCAAATCAGCGCTGACCCTGTGCCCCATGGGAACAGTCCAGTCCGAACTACAAAAGCCATGTCCTTCCCAGAATGGAAACAAGCATCCGAGGACCGGCCCGGTTTCGAGGTAACACCTCTCTTCAGCCCGGCTAGCTTGATTCCAGTGGTGTGGAGTAACTGGGACTCACGTCTGAGCATCCCCAGTACACTTAGAGCGGTAACTGCAAACACAACAATGATGGACAGAATGTGGATCAATGTCACACATTCACCCCAGTCCAAAGATCTGGGCCCAAATCCATCGTTTTTCCACTCCACACCACCCTGGGTTAGACAATGGCGATATGCAAATCAGCGCTGACCCTGTGCCCCATGGGAACAGTCCAGTCCGAACTACAAAAGCCATGTCCTTCCCAGAACGGAAACAAGCATCCGAGGACCGGCCCGGTTTCGAGGTAACACCTCTCTTCAGCCCGGCTAGCTTGATTCCAGTGGTGTGGAGTAACTGGGACTCACGTCTGAGCATCCCCAGTACACTTAGAGCGGTAACTGCAAACACAACAATGATGGACAGAATGTGGATCAATGTCACACATTCACCCCAGTCCAAAGATCTGGGCCCAAATCCATCGTTTTTCCACTCCACACCACCCTGGGTTAGACAATGGCGATATGCAAATCAGCGCTGACCCTGTGCCCCATGGGAACAGTCCAGTCCGAACTACAAAAGCCATGTCCTTCCCAGAACGGAAACAAGCATCCGAGGACCGGCCCGGTTTCGAGGTAACACCTCTCTTTAGCCCGGCTAGCTTGATTCCAGTGGTGTGGAGTAACTGGGACTCACGTCTGAGCATCCCCAGTACACTTAGAGCGGTAACTGCAAACACAACAATGATGGACAGAATGTGGATCAATGTCACACATTCACCCCAGTCCAAAGATCTGGGCCCAAATCCATCGTTTTTCCACTCCACACCACCCTGGGTTAGACAATGGCGATATGCAAATCAGCGCTGACCCTGTGCCCCATGGGAACAGTCCAGTCCGAACTACAAAAGCCATGTCTTTCCCAGAACGGAAACAAGCATCCGAGGACCGGCCCGGTTTCAAGGTAACACCTCTCTTCAGCCCGGCTAGCTTGATTCCAGTGGTGTGGAGTAACTGGGACTCACGTCTGAGCATCCCCAGTACACTTAGAGCGGTAACTGCAAACACAACAATGATGGACAGAATGTGGATCAATGTCACACATTCACCCCAGTCCAAAGATCTGGGCCCAAATCCATCGTTTTTCCACTCCACACCACCCTGGGTTAGACAATGGCGATATGCAAATCAGCGCTGACCCTGTGCCCCATGGGAACAGTCCAGTCTGAACTACAAAAGCCATGTCCTTCCCAGAACGGAAACAAGCATCCGAGGACCGGCCCGGTTTCGAGGTAACACCTCTCTTCAGCCCGGCTAGCTTGATTCCAGTGGTGTGGAGTAACTGGGACTCACGTCTGAGCATCCCCAGTACACTTAGAGCGGTAACTGCAAACACAACAATGATGGACAGAATGTGGATCAATGTCACACATTCACCCCAGTCCAAAGATCTGGGCCCAAATCCATCGTTTTTCCACTCCACACCACCCTAACAATATTATTTGCCATACCTTATATTTGGCAATATTCATAGTACCAACAGTCGCATCCGGATACCTTATTGTATGTAAAGAGACGTACATCTGCGCATGATCACACAGTGCATGTTGCACAAATACACCAATCACAAAAGCAAGTTTTCCGCTAGATTTTTATTGCCTAAGTTTATTATCCTAACGTGTTCTCTTCAACTCATATACAAATCATGTTAATCCAAGTGCAGTAGACAAAGGTTGTGCCAAATGTGAATTTTCTAATCTGGAAATAAAACTAATCTTGAGTGCGACCACCCAAGAAACTATTCAACCTTAATTTTTCAGAAGATTGCATCCATCAATATATCTTATTGGTCCTCATTTCATTGGTGTGTATGCTTCTTTATTAAGACACTGTATTGAGTTGGATAGTTCTCATATATCGAACAGCATGTGCAAATATCACCATTGTTAATTCTAACATATAACATTGTAATGCTACCCTGCAGAAACTTACATCTACATAGCGTAAATTATTTTTCTGTGCATACCTGTAAATCGACAAGCTAGAAGTGCAGGAAAGCACTGCTGTGTCTTGCAACCCACAGGGAAGTAAATCCTTATTTATCCTGCTGATCTTTTACCACCCTTAGCTTTTAAAATGGCTAAGGAGTGATGCAAAATGACCCTCAACTTCATAGCGGAGGAAATAGACACAGTTGGGGAGAGGATCCTTGTCAAATGTTCTTACTTCTGTGGGGCCACAGGGGAGAAGTGGGGAAACAACGCAAAGAAAAGCTCAGGCAGTATATCACCAAGTCAGTGTATGTCAGTGAGATGTGAGGAAGATCATCAAGTGCATCAGCCATTCTCAAGGTCCTTGTGGAGAGGTCTACCCAGGTGAAGAGGAAGGGGCTCTTCCAGCTCAACTCACTTCACAGATGTGTTTGGAAGTGATCTGCGTGAACTTCCATGGTCAGCTGTAGTTAGAATGTGTCCCTGCTGCCGACTACATATTACTGTCACTGCATGAGCACATTTAAGGGAATTGTCACACAATTCATTGAGAGATCTGTCCTCGATGGCCCTGACCTGAAAATGTTTCCCTCTATCACCAACTGAAGTGGTCAGGATAATGGAAAGGCATCTTGTGGCTTCACTTGCTATCAACCTTAACTTTCGGCAGCTCATGGATTCCTGTTAGGCATGGTTCCACCACAGAAACAAAAGGCAATCTAT
Organism: Lissotriton helveticus; assembly: GCF_964261635.1. Taxonomy (NCBI): domain Eukaryota; kingdom Metazoa; phylum Chordata; class Amphibia; order Caudata; family Salamandridae; genus Lissotriton; species Lissotriton helveticus. The sequence goes on from NC_136070.1 coordinate 996,893,712, forward strand.
TCTGATATTCAACTTTGATGACTGTGAGTCATAAGGGATGAGGGTGACCCTGCCACCTTTCTACTGGGCCTTCTCACTGACCCAGCCCTCAACCTATACATTTCTTTAGAGGGCTGCATGCAGATAGTCTCCATTCCTCATTTTGCATAACTGAAATGACAGAGACTTATGATACTCAGGGCTCCTCCCTGTCACCAGTAGAATTTGATCGTTATGCTAAATCACTGTGAGCAGATTTACTCCTACAGTGTGCGGAAATATGATGTACCCACGATACTCAACTGCTGCTGATATTGAGTTAGGAGCAAAGTAACTCAGCCAACTAGATAACTGTGCGAAAATAGACAGATGAATGATGAAAAGAGTACTCAGACTTAAGTGTCAAAATAGATGCTCAGGTGGTGGCGGTAATTTTACTTTCTGGACCCTGAGCTTTGACTTACAGAACTAGTCCCTTTCCTAAACCAAGTACTAAAGACATAAATTCTTCTTAATCGGCATGTCTTTTTGCCCAGGTCCAGAAGATTTGGTTGATTAGGATTCTCCAGTTGAAAATGTGAGTAAAAGTCTTCTTTTTATTTCTCAGGTCAAATATGCTATCATTGTAGAAGCAAATATATCTCACTTAGATTACAGTAATGCTATATATCCTGGCCTCCAAGAAACCCTGATCTCTAAACTCCAGTGGATTTCAAACATCTGTATTCTTTGAGGGGCACATTTACTATTTGATGTAACACAGCACCTCAAGGGAACTTGCTGCTGCAGAGCTGCAGGAAAGAGAAACAGCAGAATTGATCCATATTTACAAATATCTGGAGCATTTCAAGCCATTCTGTTGCTTAGTTGTGATATGTGTTAGACCTACTCATACTACGGTAGAAGTATACTGTTAGTTCAGATATTGTAATGTTTTAATTTGTGTTTCTTACTTTTGTAATGGTATGTTGATGTTGTATTTGAACATAGTATTTTATGTGGGTGGATTTCGATGTTTTTTACAGGTTTACACATCGTTAGTCATCCAGTGGACCTGTGGGTTTCCTGTTTTATTTTCCAGAGGAATTTTATTTGGTTTCTAGAAAAGCAATATTTTGCATTACTTCAATGAATTTACAGTGGACTGTTTAATATGTGCATTTTGTGGGCTTTTCTGAACTACAATTAATCTTTTTTTGGTGGATTATATTTTAGGAATGTTGACCCTTGGAGACCTACAGCTGGAGAACTTCAAATTTAATTTATGTATTTATTTTTGGGTGGGAAATGTTATATTTTACTATTTCCATGTATTTGTTGTAACTGCTATGCACTATGTTATAGCTATATGTGTTGTATTTACGTGGTTGTACTTTGTTTGCATTTCTAATGTTGTGCTTTTTGATTGTTGGTGTGCTGATTTTTAATGAATAATTAATCATATTACATTTATTTATGAGTCTTTTTCTATGGTATTTCTATGTTTTTTGACTGATGTATATAAATGTATTGTTTGATATTTATTTAAAAATTGTTACATTGTACTGGTTTGTACCTTTGTTACGTTTTTTGTTTAGTGAGTAGCTAGCTCGGTAAGGATGTAATAATCCCTTGCTAGTTATACAGACGCTGTATCAGAGGAATGCCGCTGTTCCTTTGAAATTATAATTGTTTATTTCCTTTTATTAGATCTTTTAAACTGGTGAGAAAATTGTGAAGGCCTCTTTTACTCCCTATACCTTTTATACTATATGAATTGTATTTTAGACTTTTAATAATACGCATGTTTTTGTATGTGTACGCTTTGATAGTTTTTGGCAAACTGAATAAAGCTTATATATTTGATTGATTGAGGTAGCTTGGTGTGTTCTAACTTGAATTTAGCTATTGTTTTTAAGGAGTATTCTCCTTCGTTGTTTATAACAATTCTTATGTTACATTGTAGCATATTGTACATTTTACTGGTTTGTTTACCTAGTTTAGGTTTAATTTGGGTTATTCATTGCTCTATTCTTAGTTGTTAGTAGCTTTGTTCTTTTTGTAGGACTTCTTTAAATTTGTAGTGTAGGTTGGATTCTCCCTAGCGTGACTTGGAAGGCATTTGCCATCCTTCTACTGCATTGTTGCTTTTAACTTCTTGAGCTATGGTGCTGTCGTAGACAGTCCACCATTGTATTTGGAATTTTGGTTGGGTTGACGTCTGCGTCCGAATCAGGGCAGTCTGCCAACCCAAATGTCTTCAAAGTAGTCCATTAGGGGATGCAGTTTTTGTTAGTTTTGTTGGTAAACTGGGCTTTCTATAAGTAAGTTTTAGTGGTTGGCTACCTGTGTCACAGGGACATAGGCTAGTGCTATTATTTTTTTTGATTTCAATGCCAAAGTAGCTGTTTCTTGCCCATGTGACATTTAGTCCATATTATTGGAGATGTTTCCAAATGCTTTGATACAATTGGTTGAATGCTTGTGTTTGGAAACAGTTTAAGTAATATTTGTATGACTTGTTCAAAATCAATTATTACTTTATGTAGCGAGTAGTTGCTTGTTTTAATTTTAATGTGGTTCAGTAGTTCATAGTAAGTGCTAGTTTGTTTATTATGTAGCAAGGCATACATGAGGGGTATATTGATCCATATTTACAAATATCTGGAGCATTTCAAGCCATTCTGTTGCTTAGTTGTGATATGTGTTAGACCTACTCATACTACTGTAGAAGTATACTGTTAGTTCAGATATTGTAATGTTTTAATTTGTGTTTCTTACTTTTGTAATGGTATGTTGATGTTGTATTTGAACATAGTATTTTATGTGGGTGGATTTCGATGTTTTTTACAGGTTTACACATCGTTAGTCATCCAGTGGACCTGTGGGTTTCCTGTTTTATTTTCCAGAGGAATTTTATTTGGTTTCTAGAAAAGCAATATTTTGCATTACTTCAATTAATTTACAGTGGACTGTTTAATATGTGCATTTTGTGGGCTTTTCTGAACTACAATGAATCTTTTTTTGGTGGATTATATTTTAGGAATGTTGACCCTTGGAGATCTACAGCTGGAGAACTTCAAATTTAATTTATGTATTTATTTTTGGGTGGGAAATGTTATATTTTACTATTTCCCTGTATTTGTTGTAACTGCTATGCACTATGTTATAGCTATATGTGTTGTATTTACGTCGTTGTACTTTGTTTGCATTTCTAATGTTGTGCTTTTTGATTGTTGGTGTGCTGATTTTTAATGAATAATTAATCATATTACATTTATTTATCAGTCTTTTTCTATGGTATTTCTATGTTTTTTGACTGATGTATATAAATGTATTGTTTGATATTTATTTAAAAATTGTTACATTGTACTGGTTTGTACCTTTGTTACGTTTTTTGTTTAGTGAGTAGCTAGCTAGGTAAGGATGTAATAATCCCTTGCTAGTTGTACAGATGCTGTATCAGAGGAATACCGCTGTTCCTTTGGTATTATAATTGCTTATTTCCTTTTATTAGATCTTTTAAACTGGTGAGAAAATTGTGAAGGCCTCTTTTACTCCCTATATCTTTTATACTATATGAATTGTATTTTAGACTTTTACTAATACGCATGTTTTTGTATGTGTATGCTTTGACAAACTGAATAAAGCTTATATATTTGATTGATTGAGGTAGCTTGGTGTGTTCTAACTTGAATTTAGCTATTGTTTTTAAGAAGTATTCTCCTTCGTTGTTTATAACGATTCTTATGTTACATTGTAGCATATTGTACATTTTACTGGTTTGTTTACCTAGTTTAGGTTTAATTTGGGTTATTCATTGCTCTATTCTTAGTTGTTGGTAGCTTTGTTCTTTTTGTAGGACTTCTTTAAATTTGTAGTGTGTGTTGGATTCTCCCTCGCGTGACTTGGAAGGCATTTGCCATCCTTCTACTGCATTGTTGCTTTTAACTTCTTGAGCTATGGTGCTGTCGTAGACAGTCCACCATTGTATTTGGAATTTTGGTTGGGTTGACGTCTGCGTCCGAAGCAGGGCAGTCTGCCAACCCAAATGTCTTCAAAGTAGTCCATTAGGGGATGCAGTTTTTGTTAATTTTGTTGGTAAACTGGGCTTTCTATAAGTAAGTTTTAGTGGTTGGCTACCTGTGTCACAGGGACATAGGCTAGTGCTAATATTTTTTTTTATTTCAATGCCAAAGTAGCATTTAGTGCATATTATTGGAGATGTTTCCAAATGCTTTGATACAATTGGTTGAATGCTTGTGTTTGGATACAGTTTAAGTAATATTTGTATGACTTGTTCAAAATCAATTATTACTTTATGTAGCGAGTAGTTGCTTGTTTTAATTTTAATGTGGTTCAGTAGTTCATAGTAAGTGCTAGTTTGTTTATTATGTAGCAAGGCATACATGAGGGGTATATTGTTGTCTTGATAGTCACCATATATGGTGTATATATGAATAGTTCGGGGCACATTTTGAATGTTCCATCCATCATCCATGTTTGACATTGGCATAGGCTTAATTAATTATCTGCTTTAGCAACTATAATAATGTGTTTCTCATTATTTAGGTTGTCATGTAGAAAGAAGGGTTGTTATTATGTGTGGTGGTTAAGTGCTCAGGTATTTGGATGTTTTCATATCTTCTATGGGCAGCTGGAGTGTCACTGGTGGCTTTTATAGTTCATACTATTAAGTCTTTCAAAGTGGGTATAGCTGCTGGTTGCTGTCCTGTGATGTGTTCAATGTACTTTGGGGATTATATTTTTATACGGTTAGTAATGTGTTCTTGGGAACTAGTGCTTAGATTTTTTAAATCTTGAAGCACATGCCTTACTTAAATGTTGATTACATTTGGGGGTGGTTGTGTTCTCTCACATAAATAACAACATCATTTTTTGTAGTAGCTCTCCCATAACATGCATTAGGATAGTATTTTGTACATTTCCAAATAAAATTCCCAGTGATTGTGTTTTCTCAGTTGTATGTGTAGCCCATGTGCAACAGTGAGTGTTTCTTTTTCTGTGAGGTAATATATCTTGCTCTTTCTGTCATTCCTTCTGAAACTATTTGAATAATATTCTTTGTGCCTCGTTCCTACGGCAGCAGCTGAATTTCCCTGTGCCTTTAATAACTGCTCGCGGAACCCGCTTCGCGGGTCCCGCTTCGTGTGGGGTCTTATTCACAGCACTTTCCGTGACGCCTGGTGAGGAGTGACAAACGCTACGCCCGTGGTGGTGTTTGTGGGCGTTTGAGATTGCAGGGCTGCGAGTGAGCGTGGGCGCAGGACTACTAGTCCCAGGAGCGCCCGCCAGCCTCTATTGCTACCACCTGGGCCGCTCTCCCTGCAGGCTCCTCCCTATCTGAGTGAATTGAAAAGCCTGCGTACCTGGATCTTCGCTGGGATACTTTGTGCCTCGTTCCTACGGCAGCAGCTGAATTTCCCTGTGCCTTTATTAACTGCTCGCGGAACACGCTTCGCGGGTCCCGCTTCGTGTGGGGTCTTATTCACAGCACTTTCCGCGACGCCTGGTGAGGAGTGACAAACGCTACGCCCGTGGTGGTGTTTGTGGGCGTTTGAGATTGCAGGGCTGCGAGTGAGCGTGGGCGCAGGACTACTAGTCCCAGGAGCGCCCGCCAGCCTCTATTGCTACCACCTGGGCGGCTCTCCCTGCAGGCTCCTCCCTATCTGAGTGAATTGAAAAGCCTGCGTACCTGCGTACCTGCGTAACTGCTCGCGGAACCCGCTTCGCGGGTCCCGCTTCGTGTGGGGTCTTATTCACAGCACTTTCCGTGACGCCTGGTGAGGAGTGACAAACGCTACGCCCGTGGTGGTGTTTGTGGGCGTTTGAGATTGCAGGGCTGCGAGTGAGCGTGGGCGCAGGACTACTAGTCCCAGGAGCGCCCGCCAGCCTCTATTGCTACCACCTGGGCCGCTCTCCCTGCAGGCTCCTCCCTCCTCCACACTGAACCAACAAACATAGTAGACTAGTCCCGCTGCGCGGGAGCGACCGGGAGAAGCCCGGGACAAGGGCGGGACCGTCTGTGGTCGTCCGGGGCCGAAGGAGGCCGGGCTGGGCCACCCCCCCTGACATTTGGACATCGGGACAGTGGTATTGTTTGTTAATATTGTATACAACCCTTTACCTTTCTTATACTAACGCAAGTTATGCGATATATGACTCGTATCGTATAACTGGGTTTATTGTTAATTGTTAACTTACACGCCTTAAGGGCCATTTTACAAAACGTTGTTTTATATATTTTCCCACACCAAAGATGTATTCATCAGATTTTAATTCTTTACCTAGCACTGTAGGGGTATCTATTCTTGGCCCATTGGATAAATATTTTGCTAGAGTTAAAAGTGAGGTTGATAGAGAGATTACGCTGGCAGAGAAGCGGGCTGAGCGTCGTCTCTCTATTGAACTCCTTAAAAAACAACCACTCTCTGCTCCCCAGAAGGTTGACACATGTACCCTATCAGACTTAGCTACACATAAAGAAACTGATGCTGATTTATTTAGCACAGAAAATATACCACTAATACTTCAAGATACCCAATCAGCTTCAGACGATATTATAGCTCTTTCTGATCCCAACATTATTGAGTCAACCCAAATATCCAATTCTCTAATTGACCTAAGTACACCTCTACCTATTGATGTGGTACCCCTTCATAATATAAACGTACCTTCTCCTGTGTTTACACCCTTAGCAATAGACTTACATCCGATTACTGTATCTGATAAAAAGTCCAAAAAATCTTTTACTAAGGGGACCAATAGCGTCTTTCGCTCTCCGCCAAGAAAGAGGAGAAGAAAGGGAGGGGCTAGAAAGGGGGAAAGATTTCTCCCCATGGCTACTAGTAACATGTACTCTCCACATAGGATAATTAAAGATACAGGGAAGGCAGATTCTATAGGGCATCCAACAGTTAATTCGAAATTTGCCCCTAATTATAAAGGGCTTTTAGAGGATATTGAATGCCTCCTAAAAGCACTAATACTCCCTCTTATTGAAAGAGTCAAAAGGCTGGGGGAGAAAATGGATCAGATTCTGCCAGAGAAAAGTTTGACAGATCATCAGCTATCTAATAACCAAAGTAAAAAGCATTTTGCAGCCAAACAGTATTCCAATAACTCATCTAGGCAACAATCCAATATAATCACAACTAACAACACGTCAGTCGCTACAAAATCAAACGAATCAGTGGGCATCAAAATTGCCACAGTCACCAAAAAAACAAATATAGAAAAAGCTCATATAGGTGTATTAAAAAAAGGCCAAAACACAAAGGATCCCCCTAGTAAGGCTACCAATACAATTAGAACTAAATCTAGTAATGTAGCAGACTTACCCCCGGAATCATCAAATTATGTTATTATTCCCACAGGTGTCCCGGCCATGCCAGTTGGAAATATAGAACATAATTATAGTCTTAAAAATAAAGTCATCCACTGGCTGCATAAGAATAGACCACTCCCTCCGCATCTAAATGGAGACATAGTTTCAGTGAGACGCTGCAACTGGGTGGGTTTACGACCCAAGGACATTGAAGGGGACGTGATAATAGTCAACTTCAAAGATCATAGACTGGTCACATATATTAGTGACTGGTTTCCCGGGAGATGTGAGGGAGGCATATCAACGCGGAATCTGAGCTACTTCTACCCAGAAGCTCTGATGACGCCCTTAAATAATCCATCAATGCTGACCATGAACTACCCCCCAATGAAGCGTAGATCTGATGTACCATATAGATCAAATACAACCCGGAACCAGGCTGTCCATAGATATTACAGCGAGAATGATACCCCTTTTCACCAACCCATGTCCACAAATTACCCTCCATTGATGCGTAGACCTGATCCAATATATAGACGAAATTCCATCTCGAACCCGGCTGCCCATAGATATCACAGTAAGAACGATAACTCTTTCTTCCAACCTATGTACCCAAATTTACAACAACCTTCGGTTGATAATAATCATTTTTACATCAATAATCCCAGGAAATACTGGGACATACCGTTATCCAATCTATTTCATCCCCTGTCTGGTCTGGATGTAAATGAATGACTCATTGTACCACGTTGGACGGAGAAATCTCCTTGTGGGAACAGGCCTACCAGTCAAATTATAGCAGAGGCAAGTAATCCTGACCTAGGGAAGGTAAATACGGTTAACACGAGTATTATAACGATAAGGGAAATTACCCCAAAAGAGAGTAGTGATGGTAATAGGGTTCACCCTGGTCGAGTTGAACCTGTCAGTACACTGGAGGAGCCCAGTGGGACTGATAAACACCATGAAACCTCTATAGGCAAGGAAACCTTGGGGGGGGGTCTCATGGAAACTATTATAGACAGCGGGCAATGTATCAGCCGTGGATTAACTGAAAGCTCCCGGAAACAATGGTCTATCACATTTTGGAATATAGCTGGCCTGAGGGCAAAAATAGAGAACCCAGATTGGAAGCTCTTCACTGAAAATTGTGATGTAATTTGTCTCCAAGAAACATGGACAAAGAGTGAATATTATTTGAGTGGTTTTAAAACTGTTTCGATTCCCGCTGTAGGTTCTGTACATGGACGAGCGAAAGGGGGTTTATGCATGTTTATTTCAAATCGTCTAATTTTCAAAAAACTTCATTTATATTTTCATACCTGCTTTTTTCATATTGTTGGGGGGCATTTTAGTAGCTCTGTCTCTATATTAATAGTTAATTTTTATAATAACATTCCTCTTGTAGATATAGTGACGGTACTTAAAACCCTGAACAATAAGTTAGATGGTATTATCAATGGTTCTAACAGATTGTTCACGGTAATATGGGGTGGGGATTTTAACTGTTCTCTTTGTGAAAGATCTGGAACAGGAAATTGCGGCTTAACCATGGAAAGGGATATTAATACATCTCATTTTGAGCACTCAATATTGGGGAATGCATTAAATGAGATCCTGTTTATTTACGATCTAGGGTTCGCAAATGAATTATGTTATAACAAGACCGTATTCACCCCAACCTTTAACGGCAGAGGATCGATGTCAACTATTGACTTTATCCTTATTTCATCATGTTATAGGGATTGTATTGTGAATTATAATGTTTTAAATACTCCCCTTAGCGATCATTTTTCGATAAGGATAGAACTATTAGACGCAGAACTAACTGTGCACAAAAGAGCTGGGGCTTTTTCTGTTGATGTAGACATATATAGGCAAAATGGATACGCCCTTAAATGGACTAGGGTGGTCCCCGAGGTCTTCCTCAGTAAACTCGTCAATGCCTGTAGTACAAACTTTGACGTCTGCTTGGACCCGGAATCTGAGGACGCAGAAATTATAACTAATTTTAAAGAGATAACTGCTAGTATAAAAAAGGGTCTATGGGTTGATGTCAAGGCTAATAAGAACCCAATGAAAATCAGAGGCTGGTTTACACCGGCCTGTAGCAAGGCTCACAAAAAACTTAAACTGGCCCTGCAACAGCGAGTGAGAAATCAACCCCTGATAAAGATCCTTCGCAAAGAGTATAAGACTGCACTTAAAACTCAAAAACAGCTGTTAAAAAATAAAGCATGGACAGCCATTATGGAGGCCTCAGAATTAAAGGATATGACTGCTTTTTGGAAAGCAGTCAATGCTCCTTTTTTTAAAGATAGCTCAAAGGCCCGTATGGAGATAGCTGTAAATGAAGGAGATTGGGTTAAGCATTTTGAAACTCTTTATAACTCAGTAGCAGTTACCACTGACTTAACAAGAGCGCCCATGGTTAAGAAAAAGTACGTAGAAGGGCAGCAACTTAATTTCCTACTGGAAGAGGTAATCAAGGGTATTAAGTCCAGTCTCGGGGGTAAGGCACCAGGTCCTGACGGTGTTCCAGTAGACATTTTCAAGAAGAACATCTGTCTTTGGGCCCCGTTACTTACTAGAACCTTTAAGGCTGCTAGCTCTGAGGGCTTATTTGATACGTGGTACAAATCAATTATAATTCCAATTTTAAAAAAAGGAGATAGATCTAGTTGTGCTTGTTACCGGCCCGTATCTTTGCTTGACTCCACCATTAAAATTATTTGGGAGAGTCATCTTAGATAGACTCCAGAAATGGGCAGAGGAACACCATATCATAAGTGATCTACAATATGGGTTCCGAGAAGGAGTTGGCACTACTGAGCAAGTACTTAATCTATCAATTTTGATAGAGAAATATACAATGGCTAAGGGAGGTAGACTTTTTCTAACCTTTTTAGATCTTACCTCGGCATTTGATTTTGTAAACCATGGTAAATTATGGACTATTCTAACCAGTTTGGGAGTAGAAGCAAACATTATTAGCTTTTTAAGAGAATTATATAACGGGGCAAGTGCAATGGTCAGATTTGGCCTAAATGGCGAATGCACAAGGGAATTCAGAGTTGGTAGGGGCGTGAGGCAGGGGTGTGTCCTTGCCCCATTTTTATTTTCTATTTATATCAATAACTTAGAGGACACACTTCTACAGGAATGTATTGACATGCCAAACGCCTCAGCCCGTCGGTTACCTGCACTTATTTATGCAGATGATACCGTGCTTATGGCGAGAACCCCCTTAGCCATGCAGACCATGAGCTCGTCTTTCAGTGCCTTTATGGATAAACTTGAATTACAAATAAATTGCACTAAGACTTTTGTAATGAATTGTGGTGGTAATGTCCGCCAAAAGAAAAAAACCATGTTCATTAGAACAACCCCCTTACAGCACACTCCAACTTTCCCATATTTGGGGATTCTCTTTGAGCATACTGGAAACTGGAATAGTGCAATACAGGCTAGGAATTTACTATTCTCCAAAGCCATCATGGCCCTTAAGTCCTTTAGTAAAAAGATGGGCAAAAAGCCAGTCAAAGAGCTTATATATATATATAAGACTAGCTGTGTTTCAGTGGCATTATACGGGGCAGTTATATGGGGAAACTTAAACGTTAGTAGATTACAAGTAACTGAAAATGGTTTTTTACGATACCTACTGGCACTCCCAACGAGCATGTCCAACTATAATTGCCATACAGAATTGGGAATCCCCTTCTTGGAAGATTTAATCAGAATTCCACCGATTCTCTTATGGCACCGGGTATGGACCAACGAGAGATGTCATCTAAATAGACTCATATTGGGAGATGCGTTAAAGTTGGATGGGGCAAAAAGGATAAAGTGGTTATGTTATATTAAATCCGTCTGTAACAATATTAAACACCCGGAGTTCTTTGATGAGCCGGAAACCATGCTCAATATTACCAGGAAGACCTTGAAATCTTTGTGCTTAAACTTCCTTGTGAACCAAAGACAATCAGGTGAAATGTTAAAAAAGACTGTGATTTCTCATCAAACGGTCACTAAAGGAAGGACCATCCAGCCCTATTTAAACCTACACATGAAAGAGCACGAAAGGTTTTTATTGACCAGATTCAGATTTGGAATTTTGTTTATATTACTGAGTTTCCCAGCCACGAATGACTGGGCAAAGGTTCTGTCTAAATGCCCTTGCGACAATGTCTCTGACCAATCGGACATACACATCCTATTCTTCTGTAGATTTTATTTGATACCTAGGAAGAGATGGATTGTGCCAATTTTAAAATATATGAATCTGAGACACTGTCGCCCCGCATTTCTGGCTATACAGACTTTGGAGGATATTTTCTCTGTTTCTTCCGTTGTGGCATTTCTTAAAAGTGTATTTTATCTGCGCAAGTCAATGATAACATGACTTTGGCCTGTGTATATATATATGCTGTGTAGATTGTTCTCCTTTTCTATTCTTTTATCAATGTTTGATGCTTGTATATTTTATCGTGATTTTATGTACTTTTCTGGTGATGAAATATAGCCGAATAAAGTCTTTTGAACTGAACTGAATAATATTCTTAAATAAAATGTAAAAAGAAATCCTTTTGCATGTGTAACAAGCCCACAAAATGCATAAATTAAACAGTCAAAGGTAAATCAATTGAAGTTATCCAAAATATTGCTTTACTAGAAACCAAATAAAATGCCTTTGAAAGACAAAAACAGGAAACCCACAGGTCCACTGGATGACTTCCAATCTGTACACCAGTAAAAACATAGAAAACCCACCCACATAAACTACTATGTTCAAATACAACATCAACATAACATTACAAAAGTCTTTTTCTTGTTTTCTGTTGAAAGTGTTCTAATGTGGATGAAGTGCTTTGTTTTCTGTTGTGGGTGAAAATGTTGTATTAGTTCTATTTTAAACATTTATTTGTGGGTAGTTTTTAGCAATTGAGGATGTTTATTTTTATTTTTTACTTTAAATGATTAACATATTTAGAAACCGTTTATTTTCCTCACTTTTATGTGCCTTTTTCCAGGTGTTCAATTGTTGAATTTTCTTGGAGGCTCTGTAGGTTGCAGGAATTTTGATACTTCTTCTGCAGTACCTAAAGTTTTATAGATACATAAAAATAGAGAGTTTGGCTACTATTTTTATTTTAATATTTTCTTAAACATGTTAAACCTTTTGCTTACTTGTGAAGGTTATTTTTTTTCATTGTTTTTTTGCTTGGCAGTCTGGCAGAATGTCCTTCTCTTGCACCTTTAGGGGACTATTCATGAGTGGACTTGCATCGCGCTTACACTATGCAACTTGGTGCATGCGCGACACAAGCCCAAATGCGATTTATGAAGCCATGCATGGCCACTTTGTTTGGGCCTGACTGGCTTCATAAATTCTGAGTAATGCAGCACTACGCATGTTGCTGCATTGCATTATTCTGCATTCCAAGGGTGTTGCATGGGCGTTCCCATGCAAAATCCACAGATTTTGCCACATTCCCAGATTTACCGAAAGTGGTAGACCTGGGAATGCACCAAAATGCTACACCTTTGCAGGTGAGGAGTAACGAGAAGACATGTCTTTATTTCTCCTCCTCACTTCCTCTTTCTATGTGTGCTGCATTGTACAGCACATATAGAAAAAGAAAAATGCCTCAGGGGATTTTTTTGTGCGGGAAGATGTTCTTTCCTGCAGGAAAACAATCCTCCTTACAATGCAGGCACTCTTGAACCACAGTGCCTGCTTTGGCGTTAGGCAGCCAAAATGGCGCCAACTCACAGGCAAAGGCAGGAATGTGCCGTATTTTTTAAAATATGGCGCATTCCTGCCATTTCCCTGTCGCGCAGCAAGGTGACTTGCTGCACTGCATAAGATTCTTATGATTATGCCCCTTCGATTTTTTGGTGTGGTAAGCGTAGAAATATTGTTTTCCCTTTTGTCACAGCGCATGCGCTGCCCGCTCTGTGAGATCTATTGTCGTCGGGTTGCTTTTGGAAGTCGGGTAGAAGCTCTGCCTCTGCTTTTCATTGGCGCTAGTCACAATTTATGTTAAACGCGTGCTTTTGATTTGCAGTGAGGCTTTTTGGTCCCCTCCCTGTTTCCTTTCCGGCTCGCCCAGCCGAACAGTATATTTAGCTCACACACGGCGTAGTTTGTGCTCGCGCACAGCGTCTCTTCCGCCTTGTTTTTGTCTGTTATTAATAATTGTTTACTGCTCGTGTCTAAGTGAGTGTTCCGAGTTGCTACTTATCATGTTAAACCCCATCCAACTGCCCCTAGTTGGTGCTTTCATGACAACGTGACAAGGAAGCTGGCAACTTTAGTTTTTGAACTCCATTCCCGGTGTGCACATGCCATTCTTTTTTCTGCACATGCAAACTTGTTGCTTTCTGCTTAAGATCAGCATGGTGCCCACCTCAAGGCTGCCGCGCTTCATCATTAATCATGGCAACCGCTTCCAGGGCTGCACAACTTTCTTTTGTTATGCCCGGTGCCGCACTACCTTCTTCTGGGCACCGCTGTCGGTAAAAAATACCACAACATATCGATGGCAGTGGAGCACATTCTGTGGAATGAACAAGAGCATAGGACCACTGTTAAAAGCTTCTGTTATGTTCATTGGTCTATTTTGAGCACATGTTCCATTTGAACGGCCGCTAGTTAAGCTCCATCAGGTAAGAGGTTCATCGTGTGTAGTACACTTTCTGAGAGGTCGGGCAGATGTCTGCTACTTCTGCTGTTATTTTAGGCACAAGGAGATAAAGTGATGTGCTACACAATCCCATCCACCTCGTCCTTTTACATGCTCTCTTCCACTTCCCTTTCCCCTTGTTTTCGTCCACTTTCCTCATCTTCCTCTCCACCCTTACTCTCTTTGATTTGGCTCCACATTGTCTCTCTTCTTAGCCTCCACCCTATCCCTCCCCTTCGCTTCCACCCTGTCCCTTCTTTTGGATGCTGCCTTGTCACTTCCCTTGCACTCCATCTTGTCTGACCGCTTGTTTTCTACCTGGACCTCCCCTTTCTGCCCATCCCTTGGTCTCCACCTCACCCCTCCTATTGGTCTACAAGTGATACCAACATGTGCACCTGCTCTCCACTTCACCCCTACAGTAGTCTGCTCCCTTCCGCTGGCCACTGACGCCCTGTGACCCCTATCAGGGAAGTGTGCATTTGACATTACTAGGCTCCTGTCCTTCCACATTCATTACTTTGCCTAGGGAACACTCCCTGCCTGCAGGTTCCTTGCAAGCACTGTGAACACGAGCGCTCATGGTTCAGGACCTCCTGCAGGATGTGCACATGCATGGCTATGGAAGAAAGGGGTGGAGCTGTCCACTGCTGGAGGAGATAAATCCTCGTGGCTGCTTGCCTATAAAACTCAAGGACCTAGATTCAAATCTTTGCTTCTATGTGTCACCAAAACTGTGTGACTCTGAGAAAATCCCCTAATGCATCCTAATGGTATCACCAGTGTCTGTACATAGGGAACCTGGTGCCACGCTCCCGAGTCGGCAGCTCTGGCATTCTGTCATGTCCACTTTGTGTATGTTTCTTCCCCGCCCTCTTTACAAAAATGGTGTCTTTATTATTCATGAACCAGCTCTCATTTCAAGGGATGCGATTGTTTGCAGCCAGTCTTTAATTAGAGGAGTAACCTCCCCAGCTCTACAAATGCCACCTGTCTAGCTGCTACTGCAGCCAGTTTTGGGTGTAATTAGTAAGATAACATTTTTGCCTCATATCAAACAATTTACTTAGGCACAGAAGCTGCGATTAATCCAGGTGTTTTGGTTCCACTTTCTGCCTCTTGATCCATCCGCTTTATTTGCTTGCTTTCTGTTTGGATATTTTCAAACCTGCTCATTGTAAACATCAAACAGCTCAGGCACATCACTCTACTGCAGAAAAAACATACGTCAAAAACATTGCCATTTACATTATCAATAGGTCTAACTTTAAAAAAGCGAGACCTATTGCATTGCAAATGCTTGTTTGATGGTTGCTTTGCTTTACAGTTGTCTTTATTGGTTAATGTTTGTTTGGTTTAAAATGTTTTGAGGTATTACCTTCATGGAGGATGCTAATTAGTGTTTTTGTTTTAATGTTGAATAAACATATTTTTGTTTTATTTTGAAAGCATTTTTTATGTATAATTTCATGCTGTTTATATTTCATATTACATGAATAGCAGAAAGTATTTTTTTGTTAATTATTTAAAGTCTAAAATGTATTTTTTTATGTGTTTACAGTTTATTTTAGTGTTATATAAATGTAATAATTTTGTTAGATGTTTTATTGATTTATGTAGACTTGAATTAAATTTTTTGTGTTAATTAAAATAGAGTAGATTCATCATTTAGCAATGCTTGTCTTTTTTTAGCAACATTAGAGTGGTCGAAATTGTGTGTTTGGCTATTTTTTACGTTTTATATATTTATTTATAGGTACCGAGTGTTGTTTACAATATTTATAGCTTCGATATTAGTACAAATAGATATTTTTTACTGCAATATTTTGTTCATCGATATTTCTGTTTATTCGAAATTAAGTATAAGATGGTGTAATTTTTGTAAATTAAATTTTTTTCCAAAATTCATGTGATTCAGTATTGTTTTACCGACATTATGTCATTGATCCATTTGCTGTGAAAAATGCAGGGCAGATGAGGGGGATCAGTATGTCCCAAATTGGTCCAGCGTTTCTAGGACTCTAATGCCAAGGTAGAGAAGTGGTACTTTGGTGCACAATGACCCAAAAAGATGCCATGAAGTGGAAGTACCTTTAGACAATGGTGACATTAGGCAAGAGCATTTTTTCACCTCCTCCAATACTTACTTTTACTGCACTTTCTCCACCAGATCCATACATCTACCTACCGTTTGGGAGGACATCATCACCCATACTTCTACTTCACCCTGGTACTTCATCTCCTTTTCCTCTCTCTCTTTTATTCCACTCCTTGAGGTAGTTCGGTAAGATGCAGGCTAGTGGCTGGCTCTTTAGCAGGCTATCCTCAAACCCAAATCAGGACCGGGCAGGTACATCAGTAATACTTTTGCCCGACATCTAGCGGAGATCACTGACCAATACATAGAATTTAATGACTGCTGTGCTGTCTCTTCCTCCTCGCTCTTCCCTACCATTGGACATCATCAGCACTTCCTGTACCTCAAGCCAAAGTCCATCCCTTACCCCATGTCCTCAAGTGAAAGTGCCACAAAGTGAGATAGATGTGACCAGTATCACAGCATGTGACAATTTCGTGAAACTGTTTGACCTCTTTTAGTAAGCCAAGATCTATAAGAAACGTTTACTTGGTGGTATTTTTACGTTGTCCTATGAAACAGGTTTGTCTCGCCAGTCTATTGTTTTCCCAAAAACTCATACTTAGGGGTCGATTCCGATTCGGGAACCCCTGCGATCATGGGAGGTATGCACCGTACCCGGGGGGCCATTCCGTACCTGTTTCGGCGCAAACTCTGCTCTTACGGCTGTTTTCAGCTCCCGTAGAAAAAGGGTCGTACGGTGCGTACCCGACACGTATCGTACTTGCTGAGTTGTAAAAACCAGCCGCGAACTGTACAGATGTCGCGTACAGCGGGTTCTGAGGGAGAATCGTACGGAAATTAGAGTCGTACGGTGTCTTGTACGACTCGTACGGAGTACGGCTCCTGGTACGAATCGTACTTCGTCGTACGTACGGGGGACGTTTCAGGGTACGATTCGTATGGGAAAAACGCTCCAAATGGCTATTCGGAGCGGTTTTTCCCGAATCGGAATCAACCCCATAATATACATACACTTAGGGGTCGATTCCGATTCGGGAAAAAAAAACGTCCGTACGATTTGTATCCGGAGCCCTCTCCGTACGAATCGTACCCGTCCGTCCGAGTCCCGAAGTACGATCCGTATTCCGTGAATCCGTCCGAATCGTCGCGATCCGTACGTTTTTCAAGGCTGAAACCGTGAACCGTACGACTCGTACACATACCGTACGACTCGTACACATGCCGTACGAGTACGATCCGGACCGGGGTATGAGGACGCGATTCATACGGTCCACGTCAGGTAAGGGCGAGTCGTACGGAAAAGCACACAAACACATACACACCGTACGGTCCGTACCCCCCATAATCGCAGGGGTATGCACCGTACCCCTGCGATCATGGGGTGATCGCAGGGGTACGCACCGTACCCCTGCGATCATGGGGTGTATGAGCCGTACCCCCATTGTACAATCGGTGTACGAGCTGTACCCCATGTACGATCGGTGTACGAGCCGTACCTGTTTCAGCATGAAAAGTGTGTCCCTGGAGCGCAGCAGGGAGGGGGCAATGCTGGATCCGATTAAGGCTTAGGTGAAACGCTGTGGAGGGGCCCCTGGACTGGCTTTGCCACACATACCTGCACCGGGAGATCATGGCTGCTCAAGACGTGAGAGAAAAAAAGTGAGACGTACTGCACAGTCATACTCAGGACACGCTTAGCTACCCTCGATCGGGGAGGCAGGCGGGAAGGAGTCCCTGCGCTATTGAGTGGGGGCACTGGAGCCTTCGCACTCCACTGTATCAAGCCGAGCTGCGCACCGAAGGACGCCCTACGTAGAGTGCGCACTCTAAACGTCAGGAGGGGCAGCGAACCCATTAAGTACATCGGAACTGTCTGACTTGTAACTGGTGGCTGGATAATTACATCTGGAACTGCTGTTCCTAACGTGCGGCGGGGCCTGCCGGCGCTGCTACCTGACCGGCTGCCATGGGTAAGGGTGACAGGACACAGACCAAGCTGGCATTCGAGCAGCGCAAGACGAGGGCGCCGGACCCTCAAGCACTGGCCTCGCCACAGCAGGACAGGAGACCGGAGGGCTCATTGTATTCAGACATCAAAGATATGCTGGTGTCAATGGAGAAAGGTCTGCAGGAAAGCATGACGAATATTGGGTCCAAGATTGACGCCCTCACGTACCGCATGGACCGAATGTCGGAGAGAGTGGACAAACACGCGGAACGTCTCGACATGTCGGAGAGGCGGCTGACCGAAGTCGAAGAAGCGCAGACTGAATTAGACAATGATCGCAAGCAGATGGGTAGGCTACTCCAGGTCATACAAGACAAGTCGGAAGATTTGGAAGCCCGCTCGAGGAGATCGAACATTTACCGGGGTTGCGGAGACAACCCAAACTGGAAAGATGGAACTCTTTGTGGAGAAGCTTCTGGTCACCCTGCTCGGAGACGACATCTTCTCTCCGATGTTCATTGTAGAAAGAGCGCATCGTACATTGGGACCTCGCCCGCGCACGGGGGCACCCCCGAGGCCGATAACTGCAAAGCTTTTGAACTATAGGGATAGGGACACAGCGTTGCGCGTTGCAACAGAAAAGGGGAAGCTACAGTTTGAGGGTATGGATATCTCCCTATTCCCTGATTTCACTGCGAAGGTGCAGGAGGAGCGGCGGCACTTCGCACCATATAAAAAGCAGCTACGAGACCTCGGGCTGGATTACGCCATGCTGTATCCGGCGAAACTGCGGATCAACAGACAAGGACATTCGCACTTTTTCACGGACCCTGCTGAACTCAAGAAGCCTTTGAAGGTGTGGGCTAAGGAGGAGAGGAACAGCCCGAGGAGTCAAGTTGACGGACAAGACGATGCCAGCCACCTGGATGAGCAGGAATAGAATAACTGTCGCAGTCTAGGCCTCTCTGGTGGCGCTCCCACTGGGGGCTGTATAGTGTTGTAATGAATGTTAAGGACACTCTCTAAACAGATGTTTAATATATTTTCATGACTTTTTAAACTTTAATACCTCTTTATAATATTGTATACAACAACAAAAATTGTATATTCTGAAATGAAAAAAAACTTTTTCTGGGTATTAGTTTACCTCTGATCTAATTGCAATGTCGTATGTTGGGTAGAAATATTGCATGCCGGCAGACCTTTATGAAAAATCCCTTGCTCAAGAATGTTTTCATATATGTAAAACTGATGCTAACCCATTCGCAAAGGAGAAGGTGTCCCTAAGGGATCCCCTCCCTTTTGAGAATGTAAATAATAATATTTTTAAGAGCAGTCAGCAGTCCCACACAGCACTGCCCACTCCTAAAAAATGAAACTTCAAGATCTCATTTTTTTCTTCTGAAATGCATCCCCTTATCCGTGAAGACAAATGGGGTGCATTAAAAAAAATTGCCTTAATAAAAAGCAATCACAGACATGGTGGTCTGTTGACCTCAGCAGGCCACCATCCCTCTGATGGCTGTGATTTCTAATTGGTTGCAAACTGTGACTTACCTCATAAATATTCATGAGGTAGGGCAATTTACGACCAACTACGAAACCCTAAATGAAACTTAGAGAGAATTGCAATTAGGAAATCGGTATTCCTAATGTTTGTACATCTGTCCCTAAGTCTTTATCGTATGTTCACCTTGGTTTAGAGTCAAAATATCGAGTTTTTAATATCGACTAGACATAATATCGAGTAAAAAATATAGAATGGACATAATATCGACTAGACATAATATAGACAACAAAGATATCGACTAGAAAATTTTAATATCGAATAGAATGGATATAATTTCGAATCAGAAATATAGAATGGACATAATATTGACTAGACATAATGTAGACAACAGAAATATCGAATTTAAGGTAAGTTAATATTATTTTTTATTTTTTGTGTAATATAATTCTGTAGCGGGTTGTGGGTTTATAGGGGAATAGGGTGGGAAGTAATTTAATTATAATTTATTAAATATGTTAATTTATTTATTGTTATTTATTTAGAATTAATTATTAATTGGTAATTAATTAAAATATAATTGGTAATAATTATAATTGATTAATTGATAAATATGTTAATTCTAGTAATTTATTTTCTGTAGTGGGTTGTGGGTTTATAGGGGAATAGGGTGGGAAGTAATTTAATTGTAAGTAATTATATTTATTACATTTTTTTGTGTCTAATTTTTATTTTTTTGTATATGTAAATTAATTTATTGGTAATTGGTAAACAACTAGTATTAGTTGGTAATTTTTATTATTAGTTAATTATTATTTGTAATTGTAATTGATTAATTAATATATTTTATACAATTTTAAAATAATTTAATTATTTTGTAATTGAAATTAATATTTATATTATTTATATTTATATATGAAGTATTTACTTTCCCTACTATTGTACTCACTGGAGTGGGAATAGTAATTTTTACCCCTACGCTATCCAACGCTTTCCCTACTGTTGCACTCTCTGGAGTAGGAATAGTAATTTTTACCCCTACGCTATCCAACGCTTTCCCTACTGTTGTACTCACTGGAGTGGGAATAGTAATTTTTACCCCTACGCTATCCAACGCTTTCCCTACTGTTGCACTCTCTGGAGTTGGAATAGTAATTTTTACCTCTACGCTATCCAACGCTTTCCCTACTGTTGCACTCACTGGAGTGGGAATAGTAATTTTTACCCCTACGCTATCCAACGCTTTCCCTACTGTTGCACTCACTGGAGTGGGAATAGTAATTTTTACCCCTACGTTATCCAACGCTTTCCCTACTGTTGCACTCTCTGGAGTTGGAATAGTAATTTTTACCCCTACGCTATCCAACGCTTTCCCTACTGTTGCACTCACTGGAGTGGGAATAGTGATTTTTATCTCTACGCTGCCCAACACTTTCCCTACTAATGCACTCTTTGGAGTAGGAATAGTAATGTATATCCCTACGCTATCCAACGCTTTCCCTACTGTTGCAATCACTGGAGTGGGAATAGTAATTTTTACTCCTACGCTATCCAACACTTTCCCTACTGTTGCACTCACTGGAGTGGGAATAGTAATGTTTACCCCTACGCTATCCAACGCTTTCCCTACTGATGCACTCTCTGGATTTGAAATAGTAATTTTTACCCCTACGCTATCCAACGCTTTACCTACTGTTGCACTCACTGGAGTGGGAATAGTAATTTTTATCCTTACTGATGAAGCAAAGCTTCGCATTTGCGACGTGCTTTATTCATGAACCTCGCCTGTGTGTAATCCAGTAATAATTTGTACGTCTTACTAACATTTATATTTATGTTTAAACGAGGTCCACGAAGCTTGCCTATGTGTTTTACTAAAATAATTAATTCAAGTCTTTAAAAATGGCCGCTGCTTTGAAATAAGTGTCTGCGCATGCGTCAGTCACACTCACGTGACCTGATGTGTTTGCAGGTTTGGAGGGAAATAGTTGCGCATGCGTAATACATAGCTTTGCCAGTAACGTGGTACTGCTCGTGCCACTGCTTTTGTACTCGTATATATGTAGCTAACACTTAGACTGCATAAGTATATTTCTTAGTGATAAGTTGAAAGTACAAACCCTGTGATGTGTTTTCATAATGATATTTCTATGTATTAATTTGTTCTCGCTTACTTTTCATGTACCGCGGGGAATGGGGGTCTGACTGAGCCGAAAGCCATCTTGGAGGGTACTTGTGCGCAGACTCGACAAAAGGCATCTTGTCATTGAATGGCTGCCAAAGAAGGTTGATACCAGAAGCAAGCCTGGGAAGCCGTACCTTCGCCCCGCAACGTCACGATATTGTTCTATTATGTTGCAAAAATGTATTCTTTGCCTGTATTCTGCGCAACTTTCTCATGGGAACCCCAATCTCGCTAGGCGGTACCCAGAGATGTAAATTAGGCATTCAAATAGTGTGTTTTGATTGGTGTGTTACCCAAATCCTACCTTAGGACCAATCCAAATTGAGGGATTCTGACACTTTGCAACATTGGGGGGTGGTACACTGCCCCAAAACAGTATATCTACCCTGGGTTCACCTAGGGAAATTGTCCGACTTGTCTGGTTTAGCTGACCTGTCACTGACCCAACGCACTCAATAGGTGACTGAAGATACAGAGAGCTGCGGAGCACTCTGTCCGAAATTGACCATAGACTAAGGTTTTACTGAACCTTAAAGTGCTGGCGGAGCACTTTGCTGGGAGTTCGCTGACCCAATCGGGGTCTTGATCGATAGCTGCAGAGAGGGTGGAGCGCAGGCGTTGCTTCCGAACTGCGGGTGCTGGTCCTGTCCTGAGGGTCCTGTCCTGAAGATCCTGTCCTGAGGGTTTCCTGTCCTGATTCCTAATCTGAGGGTTTCCTGTCCTGTCCTGGGTGTCCATTCTGCACCTGCTGTCCATTGAGGGGTGGACACCCTTGAGGGTTTCCTGTCCTTAACTGACCCTTGGCCAGGGTTTGGTTTCCACACCAGTCTAGGTAAATATTGCTCTAAATTCTTTAAACTTGCACCTTTCTATTTTTCTGTCTTTTGCTTTAATAAAGACACACCTTTGCATATGTTGATTTTCCATGCTTTTGCCGCAACTATTGAAAACGTAAAGTCATTTGCATTTATTTCCTTAATATGTTCCCATGTTACCCTACCTGTTAGAAATCATATTTTGCATTGCAGTTTGTCATTTTCTGATATGGTCTAGAACGGCTTTTCTTAGACTATCCAAAGAACTTTTGCCCTAAATGCATAGCGTTTCCTGTTGCATCCCATATTAGCATTTCCATGATTACCCTGACATTATTTCTCTATAGTTATGTACTTTTCGTTATCTTGATTATTGATTGTCTTATTCTTGTAAATCTCATGCTAGAAGAAAACGAACTTTAGATAAAGATTTTAAAACTTCCAGTTGTTCGTGGTCATTTACAACAGTATTGAATGTCATTTTGAGTTGTATTTTGCTGCCTTTCCTTTTACAGCTAGCTCCCTGATCCATTGTGGTCATAGGTACCCGTGTCGGTGGATGGTAAGTCGGGTACGCTGAGGAATAACAGTAGGGAATTCACACAAATTGGTAGCAGCCCGTGAAGTCGCCCGGTCAATGTATATTGTGAATTGAAATATATGGGCCCGAAGCCGGAAACGGCGAAATTATTGGCTGGGTGACCTCGCGCGCTCTATCAGTTTTTCTGGTAGCAGAGGATGGTTAGGGACTAGTGAAAGGATAGGTAGGACTAGTTAGGCTAGTTAAGTCGGTAGCTGCTAGTATATTGATGCTGCTATAAGAGCGGCCATTCCGAGGGAACTGATCACTCTCTTGAAAGGTGTTGCCTTTTGAAATTCATGAATTGTTTTATCATTGTTATTCTTGTTCTTATATTGTTATATGTATTAATCCATGCATTTGTAAACCGTCTCGTTTTATGTTGTTCGAACTCCCCGGGGAATTGAAAAGGCAAGTGGTGAATAGAATCCATTGTCTTGAGGTCGCAGGCTTGAGGAAAGTTAGGTGCAGGTTAGGATAACCGGGAAGCACTAACTAGGGTTTTTTCTGAATACGTGTGTGAATAAATGTTAGTAACGAGGTTCATTGGCAAAATTCCCATAGTGGCGTAACCTAGTAAGGGTCACATCGGAAGAGTAGCAGGTTCATCGGAGCTTGGGTGAAAGCAGAGGGGTCTGCTGAGAAACCTTAGACTCAGATATATCCCGGAGAAGTGGATGAGTTTAGGGGAATAACAGAAAATTGGATGAAAGGGAGCAAGAGGCCATAGCTAGACAGAGGACAGAAATAATTCAGAAAATCTCCCAGTTAAATAACAGTCCTGAGGCTTTGACTATTCCGGTAACAATCGGACCAGTGGTTCCGTTGTATGGGAATAATCAAGGAAGTCCAAACCCTCCAGTTATGAACCCAATCATGGCCCCACCAAGGCAGGAGCCCTTACTGATAGACGATCAGTCCAGTGAGTGCGAGTCTGAAGTTGTGTTCTTGGACCTGCCAAACAAACAGAACGGAAAGGGAGTGCAGAAGAGGCAAAATCCTTTTAATACGAAAGAAATTAAATTAGAATCAACGTCAGGTACTAGGAGTGTCTCTCTGGTAACTCCGGAAGAAATTGAAAACTGGAGTCGTGAATTAGAAAAGCAGACTCCGCAAACGAAACCTTTGGACCTCTACAAACTGAGAGTAGAAATAGAGGAATTAATGGCAGGAAATGTGGGATTAGACAGACTAAATACATACTCTGAAGAAGAGTTGCTGTTTATGTATAAAAGCCTTACCAGAAGTACAAGAGTGCTCCATGAAAAGCTGACGGACACTGCAGCTAGTATGGGGATAGATATTTCCAGATCCAAGCCCTTGCAGAAACCATACCGAGCGGAATTCTCAGACAAGGATATAGAGAACTTGAATGTGTCAGGGAAAAAGTTGCAGATTAAAGAGTTGCTAGCGATTCTACAAAAATGGGGAGACGTGGAAAAATGGAAAAGCAGGTGGGCTCGAAAGAAAGATGAGGCTCGATCCAGACAAGCCACCCCTGAGTTCCCTTTGAGAGAAGTAGACAAGCCCGAAACGTTATGCCCCATGCGTGAAGTACCAGGTGGGAGGTATGTGCACGTTCCATGGTCCAGACAGGATATTGTGTCCTTTACTAACGATTTCCCGAAATTGCGCGAAAAGCCAGTTGACTGGTACCGGCAAGTGGAAAGGTTCGTAAAGGTGCAAAAATGCCTGTGGAAAGACCTGGATGGATTTTTCGATATTGTGGTCCCGGTAGATCTATGGACCGAGTGTAAAATTGCCATAGGCTGGCCTAGTGAGGAGTACCCGAGGGACTCTAACACAGGGGAGCCGTCGATTGAAGTGATGAAAAAATACGAACAAGTAATGCTGCATTTGAAAAATAAGGTGCCAGCAAAGGAAACAGATTGGACCAGGATAGATAGAACAACGCAGGAAAGAGACGAGACAGTGCACTCCTATTATGAAAGGCTGTTGCAGGTGTTTAAAACATACAGTGGTATAGATAACATCGAGATGAAGGATATGACGCATTTCATTTACAGGTTTGTAAACGGTTTAAGGCCCGAAATTTGTCAGTGGATAAAAGATAACAAAATCTGTTGGCACTCCAAAAAGATAGACGAGGTCCTGCGGTACGCAAAGTACTGCGAGGACGAGATGGCAGAAAAGAAAAAGGCTCTCAAGGAAAAGGTCATGTGGGCTCAGGTGAAGCTCGCAGAACAGCAGGAAAAACAGTTGAGTAACATGGTCAAAACAACTCAGAACCAAGGTCCTGGGGGTGGGGGTGGGGGAGGAGGCAAGCCCCGGCCCAAAATGAGCAGGGAAGAAGCTATGAAGAAATTTCCCTGTCACCAGTGCGGAGAAATTGGACACTGGCGTAACGAGTGTCCTTATTTGCCTGACGATAACCCCAAAACACCTGATTTAACTCCACAGACGCAGAAAGAAAGACCAAGAAAGACTCAACCACAGGTAAAACCGGTTCAGGTGCCCCGAGCTCCAAAGCAAGTACATAAGGGAAGAGGCGCAGAGGGTGATGAGATAGAAGTCTGGGAAAGCAATGAGAACAGAAATGCAGCAACTTCGCAGTATTTGTTAAACGATACCTTCCTTTGTGATGACCAGTACTGACGGGGCCTGAGAGGGGAGGACGAGGAGTGCGTACTTGGCGCCTCCTTGCCGGTAGACCAGTCCGGACCATACATTGAAGGAAAGGTTGACGGAAATGATGTCACTTTTCTGTTGGACACTGGTGCTACCCGTTCTACTGTGAGAACAGTGGACGTTCCAAACCTACCCCTCTCGGGAGAAGCCATCCAAGTAGTGGGTGTATCTAATCAATTGATTAGTACTCCTGTTACCAAGCCCATGGAGATCTCAATTGGAAACTTTAAGGAAATGCATAGGTTTGTCGTTTGCGACACCAGTCCGGTGAACTTACTGGGACGTGATTTGCTGTGCAAAATGAACTGTACCATCTTTTGCACACCAAAGGGTGTTGAAATTCAGACCCCAGATGAAGATGGCATTTATAAATTAATGCTAATCAGACCCGACTCAGAAATTAAACGAATGACTATGCAGGATTTGCCCAAAGAACTTCAAGAAGCAGTGAAGCCAGAGGTATGGGACTTTACTGGGAAAGATGTAGGGTTAATGAAAAATGTGGACCCCATACAGATAGCAATAAAGGACAATGCGGTATACCCCAATACTAAACCCTACAGAATGAATGCAGAAGTGAGAGCTGGTGTTACCATGGAAATACAGAAATTGCTAGAAGGAAACATCATACAGGAAGTAATGAGTAGCCCATGTAACTCACCGATTATGGGCATCAAGAAGCCTAGTGGCAAGTACAGAGTAGTGCAGGACCTACGAAAAGTCAACAAAATAGTGGTCCCCTGCTGCCCTATTGTCCCGAACCCAGCAGTGATTCTGTATCAGATCCCCTGGGATGCTGAGTGGTTCACTGTGATAGACCTGTGTCATGCATTCTTTTCCATTCCCTTGCACCCAGATAGCAAATTTCTTTTCTCATTTGCCTTCAATGGTCACGTGTATGTCTGGAACCGGGTCCCTCAAGGGTACACAGAGAGCCCCTCTATCTTTAATCAGATCTTGAAAAAATGTTTGGAAACTCTGGTCTTACCTGGAAACTCTGTCCTAGTCCAATACATTGACGACCTCTTGGTGGCGTCTAAAAGTCATAGGGATTGTGTGATTGACACCATTGCCCTACTGAATCACCTGAGTGAGAAGGGACATAAAGTGGCCCCTGACAAATTACAGTTCTGTGCAAAATCAGTGAAATATCTGGGGCACCAGATAGAGAAAGGTGTCAGGAAAGTAACATCAGAAAGAGTGAGAATAATTCAAAAGATGCAGTTACCCCGTACTCAGAAAAAGATCAGAATGTTCCTGGGAGTGATAGGATACTGCAGGCAATGGATTCTGGGATTTGCAGTCCTAGCTAGGCCCTTGATAAAAATGACCAAGAGAGGAACGCCGGATATTGTGGAGTGGGATGATGAAAGCTTAACAGCCTTCACAAAACTACGGGATTGTCTGTGTACAGCCCCTGCGTTAGGAATGCCAGACTATTCCAAGGAATTTGCCCTATTCTGTGACACTCGCGATAACTGTGCATTGGCAGTCCTGACCCAAGACCATGGCATGACCAGAAGGCCTGTGGCGTATTTCTCTGCCACCCTGGATCCAGTGGCTGCTGGATTACCAGGTTGTCTGAAAGCGGTAGCTGCTACCTGCGCAAGTTTAGAGCAGAGCGAGTCCATTGTCATGGGACATCCTGTAACTGTGTATGTTCCACATGGAGTGGTAATTTTATTGACCAGAACAAAAACTCAGTATCTCACCCCTAGTCGGCTGACGAAATACGAGAGGATTCTTGTGGGTGCTGCAAATGTAAACATTGTTAGGTGCAGTATTCTGAACCCCGCCACTTTGCTCCCCGACCCAATGGACATGGAAAGTGGGGTGGATGATGAGCATGATTGCATTGATTTAACAGAATTCAATACCAAGCCACGCCCAGATATTAAAGAAACACCATTGCCTGTGCATGATAAGGAACTATTTGTGGATGGTTCATGTCTAAGACATGAACAAGGAGGCCTGAGTGCTGCCTATGCGGTAGTTTCCTTAACAAAAATTGAAGAAGCAGGTTATCTATTTGACGTAAAGTCTGCACAAGTAGCCGAATTGATCGCTATGATAAAAGCTTGCAAAATTGGGAAAAACCTAAGCATAACAGTGTATACTGACAGTCAGTACTGTTATGGGGTTGTGCATGACTTTGGCCAGTTGTGGCTACAGAGGGAGTTCCTGACTTCATCAGGTACCCCTATTCGAAATGGAAAAGTGGTTCAAGACCTTTTAGAGGCAATCCAGTTACCAAAGGAACTGGCAGTGGTAAAATGTGTTGCTCATAAGAAGGGCATTGACACTGTATCACTGGGAAATGATTTTGCTGATCGAGTGGCCCAATGGTGCGCCAGAGATCGGTATATCATAAATCCAAAACGAGGGGGGCCAGGAACCAGCTGCCAACTTCAGGTGTTTGAAGAAGTGCCTACATGGGATGAAGTGAAAGAGTGGCAGCAGGCGGCACCTTGGCAAGAGAGAGAGAAGTGGAAGGAAGATGGGTGTAGACCAAGACGTGTGGATGGTGTCATCTTAGGTCCAACTGGTATGCCTGTGTTACCTAGACACTTACTTAGCACAATGGCGAGGTTGATACATGAAGGATCACACATTGGTAGGGACGCCATGATTCTAGTGTTCCAACAGACTTGGTACAGTAAAAAGTTCAGGAAAGTAGCAGAGTCCCTCTGCCAGAGGTGCCTGTCATGTCAAAAGATGAACCCAGGGAAGAAAGCTGTGGTGGAACTGGGGAAAATTGGGAGATCAGGGGGTCCCTTTGTGAGAATACAGATTGATTTCATCACCATGCCCCGTTGTGAAGGGAAGCGATATGTCCTTGTCATGGTCTGTTTATTTTCGAAGTGGGTGGAAGCTTTCCCTACTCCCCAAAATGACGCAAAAACAGTAGCTAAGTGTTTACTAAAAGAACTAATACCTAGGTTCGGGGTTCCAGTCACTCTTGAATCAGATCAAGGCTCACATTTTCAGAATGAGGTGATCGCCGAACTCTGTAAGGCCTTTGGAATATCACAAAAGCTTCACTGTGCATACCGTCCAGAGGCTTCGGGAATAGTGGAACAAGTAAATGGAACTATCAAAAACAGACTAGCAAAACTGTGTGATGCATCTGGCATGACCTGGGTGAAGGCCCTGCCCCTGGTCCTGATGGGACTCAGAAGTGTTCCTGACCGCAAGACAGGCCTAAGTCCCCATGAAATCATTATGGGAAGAGTGATGAGACAAGCATGGGTGCCAGGAAGCAAACTGTTGAGTATTACTGATGATTTGGTGCTTGAATACTGCAAGAGATTGGGTGACCAAGTGCGTTCTATCTCTCGCCAGATTGGAGAAGACGCCATCCTCAATCCAACGACTCCTCTCCACAAGCTGGTCCCGGGGGACTGGGTTAAGATAAAGAAGCATACTCGGAAGAGCTGCCTGGAGCCAAGGTGGGGAGAGAAACGACAGGTGATCCTGGTAACTACCACAGCAGTCAAGTGTGCAGGGGTTCCACGGTGGATACACGCCAGACACACCCAGAAGCTATTACCAGACGAGGAGCCTGAGGAAGAAGGGCGTCCAGCAGAGGACTCTGCAGGAGCCAGACCGGAAGTAGCTGACGACGTACAGCCCAGTACCAGTCGAGCTGCAGAATCAGCAGACGTTGGCCCAGGAATAGTTGATAACGAACTACCAAGAGTCCAGCTTGCTGAAGGGGTCCAAGAAGCTGAGCCAGAAGTAGCTGAAGACGAGCTGCCAAGCATATGGCCAGAGGAGTGGATACCATTAATTGATCTCACTGAAGACCCGATCAGAACAAGTGAGCGACTTCGGGAAGGTAGAGAGTGGACTAGAGAGGAAAAGAAAGGCACAGGCGAAGAACCTCAGGATCTTGAGATTCACATCAAAACTGAGGAAGGAGAAGGTCAGACAGGGACAGAGCAAGTGAAGGATACAGAACAAGTGATTGATACTCCTCCACTGACTCCTGATGTCGAGAAGGGACAGACTAGACATAGCGTAATAGTTCGAGCAGAAGAAAATCAAGAGATCGAAGTGCTTGAACAGGATCAGATAGAATTAGACGAAAGTGTTCAGGAAACAGAAACAGAGACATTTGAAAGACAAACACAAAACTGTCCTGAACAAGGCCAGATTAGTGACCAGGCAGAAGAAATAGATGGTAGCCCTGGAATTAGTCAGGTAGAAGAGGAAGAAACTGAAGCAGAATTGCCACAAGTTAATGAAAACAAAAGGGCAAGAGAAGGAAACGAAGTCCAAGTGCCAACTAAAAGACTTAAGAAAAGAAAGCACGTAGAGCCTGGCTTCGTAAAGAAATTGAGACTAAGGATAAAGACAGTGGAAGAAAAACGTGCTGAAGAAAGGAGAAGTGCTCGCATAGCTGAGCAACAAGAAGGTACTTCCAAAAGAAGGAGTGATCGAATAAAAAGACAAAACAAAAAGTACAAGTCTCCTGAATGGACACTCGTGTTGGAAGAATTTGAAGATCTTGATATCACTGACGAAAGTGACGGGGAACCAGTCCCTGAGTACTCTGCCGAAGAAGAAGACGAGCCACCGTGAATTTGCACAAAGTAAGCTACTCGTGTAAAGTCACAAAGAGGGGTCGAGAAACCTCTTCTGAGCCGAAATGTCTGATTCAAACGTGAATGGTAGACCTAGTCGCAGTGGTTGCAGAACCTGCTGCAAGGTATGTGTATGTAGTATAGTTGTACTGATATTAGTTTGGATAGGACTAACAGTTTTCATTCCCTTTGCGGTGAGCAAAAATACCAATATGTACCCTACTGAAATTGTAAATACTGAGACTGAAGAGCTGACAACACAGAGTGTAGCAAGACATGAGAGAGCACTGAAACAAACACAACGAGACTTAGAAGCATCAGATGAGGGAGGACTACATTATCATGGAGTTAAGAACAAGACACATTTAAAGTTTTCGCAAACTTGTTAATACACTATGTAGAGACTATGGAAATTGAAGATTGCTATGTCTGCATGAAGCTACCTACCTCTGTAGCTGAAGGCGTGACATACCATCACTTGCCGCTGACGTATGGAATCTCCTGTAGCATTTTAGCTAGTTTATTTTACAAAAGAGGACCGTTACAGTACTATTACTCTAACAATGACGTGATCTTTTCTGAACTTCCTATACGTGGGAACTTGAATCCTGTACATACAAAAAGTGACGTTACTCGCTATATGGGCGAATACTTTCTGACTATAGGTAATATCGACATAGGTGACGCACACAGAGATAACTTGACTTGTTCTTTGCGTGAGCAGGAAAAGATGTTCCTGAACATGGCAGAGAAAAGGAGAATAAAAATACAGAAAAAGGCAGATGATGAGAAACAGAAAAGGCCAAAATGGGCGGAAAACATGGAAGGCACCTCAAATGGTGGAGCGGGTCCTGCTCTGTTGCTGGATTTTGAAAAGAAAGGCAAGCTATGTCTTCACCGCGAGAAGACTAGCTATTATAATAACATTTTCATTGGTTCCAGTGAATGCGAACATAATTACAAGGTAATTGGTGGATGGGGTTTCAAAAATGGGTCAGAGCCTGTGTTTCCTGGAATTTATTATATTTGTGGGGACAAGGCTTATTTCAAATTGCCGGATCACTGGTATGGAAGCTACTACTTTGGCATTGTCTTCCCGAAAATATACCATGTGAACAAAGTTGCTGGAAGCAGGGAAAATACTAATGGCTTAGTGCGTAGTAGAAGAGAAAGCGTAGGTGAAATAATGGGTAGTATTTTCAGTGCACTGATACCTGGAGTGGGAGTGGTTCTGAACACTCACAGAATTTGCAAATTGTCTACCATAGTAGATGTGTTGTCTACTGACACAGCTCATGGATTTCTGCTGGTCAATACAGAAATGGTTGCGATCAGATCAATGGTTTTGCAGAACAGACTTGCTCTTGACACCTTATTAGCAAAAGAGGGCGGAGTCTGCCGGATGTTGAAGTCGCAACATTGTTGCACTTATATTCCGGACAAAAGTGTGCAGCTTAAAAGATATGTGAAAAACATTACTAATTTGGAAAAGGAACTCAAACCACTCGAGGTTGATAGTGCCTGGAAGAGACTGGTAGATGGTCTCTCCAATGTAGGTCATTGGCTTGCTAGTTTAGGTAAAAGCTTATTGTTTAAGGTACTGATGCCAATTGGAATTATAGGTCTTATCCTATTCTTCATATTTGTCTGTTGCAAATGCCGTAAACACACCAGAAAGCATCAAGTGAATGCCAGAGGAGTGAAACGAAGTGTGGATGAGCTTGAATTAGAGGAAATAAATAATCAGATATACAAAAGGGTGAAGAATTCTCACCCTACAAAAGATGAGAAAGAAAAATTGAATCGCTTGCTGGAAGAGATAGAGTTGTATAGAGTGTGAGAAGTTGGCATCTGGTTCCATTTATTTTTGTGATGATAGTAAATATCATCAAAGAGGGGATTGATGAAGCAAAGCTTCGCATTTGCGACGTGCTTTATTCATGAACCTCGCCTGTGTGTAATCCAGTAATAATTTGTACGTCTTACTAACGTTTATATTTATGTTTAAACGAGGTCCACGAAGCTTGCCTATGTGTTTTACTAAAATAATTAATTCAAGTCTTTAAAAATGGCCGCTGCTTTGAAATAAGTGTCTGCGCATGCGTCAGTCACACTCACGTGTCCTGATGTGTTTGCAGGTTTGGAGGGAAATAGTTGCGCATGCGTAATACATAGCTTTGCCAGTAACGTGGTACTGCTCGTGCCACTGCTTTTGTACTCGTATATATGTAGCTAACACTTAGACTGCATAAGTATATTTCTTAGTGATAAGTTGAAAGTACAAACCCTGTGATGTGTTTTCATAATGATATTTCTATGTATTAATTTGTTCTCGCTTACTTTTCATGTACCGCGGGGAATGGGGGTCTGACTGAGCCGAAAGCCATCTTGGAGGGTACTTGTGCGCAGACTCGACAAAAGGCATCTTGTCATTGAATGGCTGCCAAAGAAGGTTGATACCAGAAGCAAGCCTGGGAAGCCGTACCTTCGCCCCGCAACGTCACGATATTGTTCTATTATGTTGCAAAAATGTATTCTTTGCCTGTATTCTGCGCAACTTTCTCATGGGAACCCCAATCTCGCTAGGCGGTACCCAGAGATGTAAATTAGGCATCCAAATAGTGTGTTTTGATTGGTGTGTTACCCAAATCCTACCTTAGGACCAATCCAAATTGAGGGATTCTGACACTTTGCAACATTGGGGGGTGGTACACTGCCCCAAAACAGTATATCTACCCTGGGTTCACCTAGGGAAATTGTCCGACTTGTCTGGTTTAGCTGACCTGTCACTGACCCAACGCACTTAATAGGTGACTGAAGATACAGAGAGCTGCGGAGCACTCTGTCCGAAATTGACCATAGACTAAGGTTTTACTGAACCTTAAAGTGCTGGCGGAGCACTTTGCTGGGAGTTCGCTGACCCAATCGGGGTCTTGATCGATAGCTGCAGAGAGGGTGGAGCGCAGGCGTTGCTTCCGAACTGCGGGTGCTGGTCCTGTCCTGAGGGTCCTGTCCTGAAGATCCTGTCCTGAGGGTTTCCTGTCCTGATTCCTAATCTGAGGGTTTCCTGTCCTGTCCTGGGTGTCCATTCTGCACCTGCTGTCCATTGAGGGGTATCCTTCCTTGAGGGTTTCCTGTCCTTAACTGACCCTTGGCCAGGGTTTGGTTTCCACACCAGTCTAGGTAAATATTGCTCTAAATTCTTTAAACTTGCACCTTTCTATTTTTCTGTCTTTTGCTTTAATAAAGACACACCTTTGCATATGTTGATTTTCCATGCTTTTGCCGCAACTATTGAAAACGTAAAGTCATTTGCATTTATTTCCTTAATATGTTCCCATGTTACCCTACCTGTTAGAAATCATATTTTGCATTGCAGTTTATAATTTTCTGATATGGTCTAGAACGGCTTTTCTTAGACTATCCAAAGAACTTTTGCCCTAAATGCATAGCGTTTCCTGTTGCATCCCATATTAGCATTTCCATGATTACCCTGACTTTATTTCTCTATAGTTATGTACTTTTCGTTATCTTGATTATTGATTGTCTTATTCTTGTAAATCTCATGCTAGAAGAAAACGAACTTTAGATAAAGATTTTAAAACTTCCAGTTGTCCGTGGTCATTTACAACAGTATTGAATGTCATTTTGAGTTGTATTTTGCTGCCTTTCCTTTTACAGCTAGCTCCCTGATCCATTGTGGTCATAGGTACCCGTGTCGGTGGATGGTAAGTCGGGTACGCTGAGGAATAACAGTAGGGAATTCACACAAATTGGTAGCAGCCCGTGAAGTCGCCCGGTCAATGTATATTGTGAATTGAAATATATGGGCCCGAAGCCGGAAACGGCGAAATTATTGGCTGGGTGACCTCGCGCGCTCTATCATTACGCTATCCAACACTTTCCCTACTGTTGCACTCTCTGGAGTAGGAATAGTAATTTTTATCCCTACGCTATCCAACGCTTTCTCTACTGTTGCACTCACTGGAGTGGGCATAGTAATTTTTACTCCTACGCTATCCAACACTTTCCCTACTGTTGCACTCTCTGGAGTGGGAATAGTTATTTTTACCCCTACGCTATCCAATGCTTTCCCTACTGTTGCACTCTCTGGAGTGGGAATAGTCATTTTTACCCCTACGCTATCCAATGCTTTCCCTACTGTTGCACTCACTGGAGTGGGCATAGTAATTTTTACTCCTACGCTATCCAACGCTTTCCCTACTGTTGCACTCTCTGGAGTAGGAATAGTAATTTTTACCCCTCCGCTATCCAACGCTTTCCCTACTGTTGCACTCACTGGAGTGGGAATAGTAGTTTTTACCCCTACGTTATCCAACGCTTTCCCTACTGTTGCACTCTCTGGAGTTGGAATAGTAATTTTTACCCCTACGCTATCCAACACTTTACCTACGGTTGCACTCACTGGAGTGGGAATAGTGATTTTTATCTCTACGCTGCCCAACGCTTTCCCTACTAATGCACTCTTTGGAGTAGGAATAGTAATGTTTACCCCTACGCTATCCAACGCTTTCCCTACTGTTGCAATCACTGGAGTGGGAATAGTAATTTTTATCTCTACGCTGCCCAACGCTTTCCCTACTAATGCACTTTTTGGAGTAGGAATAGTAATGTTTACCCCTACGCTATCCAACGCTTTCCCTACTGATGCACTCTCTGGATTTGGAATAGTAATTTTTACCCCTACGCTATCCAACGCTTTACCTACTGTTGCACTCACTGGAGTGGGAATAGTAATTGTTATCCTTACGCTATCCAACACTTTCCCTACTGTTGCACTCTCTGGAGTAGGAATAGTAATTTTTATCCCTACGCTATCCAACGCTTTCTCTACTGTTGCACTCACTGGAGTGGGCATAGTAATTTTTACTCCTACGCTATCCAACACTTTACCTACTGTTGCACTCTCTGGAGTGGGAATAGTTATTTTTACCCCTACGCTATCCAATGCTTTCCCTACTGTTGCACTCTCTGGAGTGGGAATAGTAATTTTTACCCCTACGCTATCCAATGCTTTCCCTACTGTTGCACTCACTGGAGTGGGCATAGTAATTTTTACTCCTACGCTATCCAACACTTTCCATACTGTTGCACTCTCTGGAGTGGGAATAGTTATTTTTACCCCTACGCTATCCAATGCTTTCCCTACTGTTGCACTCTCTGGAGTGGGAATAGTAATTTTTACCCCTACGCTATCCAATGCTTTCCCTACTGTTCCCGATTGGCACTTTTATTGAGGACCTGCAGGCAGCTCTCTCCATACCTTGTCTGCGTTCTGCGCATTGTATGCGGTTGGGTGACCTAAACCTGCATATGGACTCATCATCCGACGCTAATGCGTCAAAACTACGGGAAATAACTGCAACCTTGGGGCTCAAAGCTTTTATTGATAGCCCCACTCATGTCAAAGGACATATGTTAGACGTACTTTTTTCCACGGCGCCGATAGTAGTATCCCCGCCGCTTCCAGTCCTTTGGTCTGACCATTTTTTAATAAAATTTGTTATGTCTTATGAGACTAGGCCCAGGCAAAGAACACAAAAGGAGGTGTCTCGTCAATCCAGAGCTTTTCACCTAGTGACAGCGGATATGTTATCCGCTGCTCTCTGCCAATACCCCTGTAATTTGACAGGGACCTTAGACACTGATTTGATTTTGGTTCAGGAATGGCTGCGAACGAGATTCGTGGAACTGGCTCCTGTGAAGCTAGCGAGAACTACTCCCTGCCATGATTCTGCTCCTTGGTTTACGGCCACATTACGTTCTATGCGCCAAGACTGTAAAAAGGCGGAACGTCTTTGGCGGCGTAAATATGATCCAATGGAGAAATCTAAATATCGTGATGCCATAAAAAGCTACCATAAAAACATTGCTGAAGCCAAAAAGGAATACCTTGAGCGTAGGATTGATCGAGCGGACAATATGAGTAGGGAACTCTTCAGAATTGTCAAGGAGTTTGTAGATCCTGCTGTAGGAGCTCTCCCACACTCTCACACGGAAGGGTGGATCAGACAGCTTGCAGACTTTTTTGTCACAAAGATCAAAACCATTCAGGATTCGTTTCCCCCTGTGGACTTATCCGGGGCAGCTGATGCTTTCGCCCAGAACGAACAGGTACCATCTTCAGAAGCCGAAAGTGAGCCCATACTATTGGTCTTTCCGCAACTGACTTGCGCAACTTCCCTGGAGCTACTGACCCGGGTTCAATCTGGCTCGCCCCTGGACGTATGTCCAGCAAGGTGTCTGGGCAGGGTGGCTCCGGCACTTAACAACTTGCTGAACCCCCTGCTCAATTTATCCTTGAGTTCCGGTGTGGTGCCGCGGGAGTGGAAACATGCACTTATTCTGCCGCTTATCAAAAAGCCTCAGTTAGATCCGTTGCAGCTGGCTAACTATAGACCGATCTCCCTCCTCCCTGCTCTGGCGAAGGTAGTTGAGAAGCATGTTCAACTCACACTTACCACCTTTATTGAGAAGAATAACATTCTGCATGATTCTCAATCTGGTTTCCGTGCGAATTACTGCACGGAGACGGCCCTCTTCGAGGTGACCGACGCCATCAGGGAGACGCTCGATCTTGGGGGTAAGGCTATGTTAGTCCTTTTGGACTTGTCGGCGGCCTTTGACACCGTCCCTCATGCTGGCCTCCTTCTAAGACTCAGGGAGATCGGCCTGCGGGGGACGGTGTTGGACTGGTTCCATTCTTTCCTATCGGACCGCCGGCAGGTGATCTGGGCTCCCCCGTTCTCCGCCGAAATGCAAGCGCTAGAGGTTGGGGTTCCTCAAGGGTCCATTCTGAGCCCCACCATATTTAATATCTATATGGCCCCTCTGGCGCTTGTAGTGGAGGCTTATGGGGCCCGGGTCATCTCATACGCTGATGACACCCAGCTTTTGTTCACCTGCAGCAAAGGCGAGGCTTTTGACGGCGACAGGATTAAGAGCTGTTTGAGCGCAGTTTTTGCGTGGTTTCAGCGACACAGCCTGAAGTGCAACTCGGATAAGTCTGAGTTGCTTTTCTTCGGCTGTGCCCCTGACCCGGGCTGGAAGTCCTGGTGGCCCCAGGATATGTTCCCCCCTGAGAAATCATCTTCCCAAGTGAAAAATCTGGGAGTGATGCTTGATGATGATCTCTCCTTTCGCCCCCATATCATGGGGATATCCGGGAAATGTTTTGGCATCCTCAAGATGCTGAGGAAGTTTCTTCCTCTGCTGTCCCTACAATACCGGAAGACAGTAGTCAAGGCGTTAGTGGGATCTAGGTTAGATTACGCTAATGCGCTCTTTGCAGGTCTGCCCAAGTATCTTCTGGCCAGACTGCAAATTGTCCAAAATTCGGCGGCCAGAGCTATCTTCGGCCTGCCAAGGAGAGCCAGCGCTCAACTGCTTCTGAATAGGCTGCACTGGCTGCCTGTCTCTAAAAGAATCAGATTTAAAATTCTTACGCTGGCCTTCAAAGCCCTTCATTTCATCGGTCCTAATTATATTAGGAAGCGGATTGCCTTCTATGTGCCGCGGAGGGTGTTACGATCTGCCGATTTGGCTAAACTGGAGGTGCCCCCGGCTAAGCGTGTCCGGATGGGAGAACGATCCTTTCAATTTGTGGCAGCTCGATGCTGGAATGAGCTCCCTCTCCCCCTACGCAAAGCTACGAACCTCCTGGTTTTCAGGAAAGAGCTGAAGACTCTGCTCTTTTCGGTGTAATCATTGCGACAGCAGTGCTGCTTCCCTTTGTGTTTTTAGGTTTCAGGTCTCTTTGCCAAAGCGCCGGGACGCCCTCTTGGGCAGCCGTGCGCTCTAAAAGTACGGCCTTAACATAACATAACATAACATACTGTTGCTCTCTCTGGAGTGGTAATAGTAATTTTTACCCTCTCACTATCCAACGCTTGCCCTACTATTGCACTCTCTGGAGTTGGAACAGTAATTTTTACCCCTACGCTATTCAACGCTTTCCCTACTGTTGCGCTCACTGGAGTGGGAATAGTAATTTTTAACCTTACGCTATGCAACGCTTTCCCTACTGTTGCGCTCTCTGGAGAGGGAATAGTAATCTTTATCCCTACGCTATCCAACGCTTTCCCTACTGTTGCACTCTCTGGAGTGTGAATAGTAATTTTTACCCCTACGTTATCCAACGCTTTCCCTACTGTTGCACTCTCTGGAGTTGGAATAGTAATTTTTACCCCTACGCTATCCAACGCTTTCCCTACTGTTGCACTCACTGGAGTGGGAATAGTGATTTGTATCTCTACGCTGCCCAACGCTTTCCCTACTAATGCACTCTTTGGAGTAGGAATAGTAATGTTTATCCCTACGCTATCCAACGCTTTCCCTACTGTTGCAATCACTGGAGTGGGAATAGTAATTTTTACTCCTACACTATCCAACACTTTCCCTACTGTTGCACTCACTGGAGTGGGAATAGTAATGTTTACCCCTACGCTATCCAACGCTTTCCCTACTGATGCACTCTCTGGATTTGGAATAGTAATTTTTACCCCTACGCTATCCAACGCTTTACCTACTGTTGCACTCACTGGAGTGGGAATAGTAATTTTTATCCTTACGCTATCCAACACTTTCCCTACTGTTGCACTCTCTGGAGTAGGAATAGTAATTTTTATCCCTACGCTATCCAACGCTTTCTCTACTGTTGCACTCACTGGAGTGGGCATAGTAATTTTTACTCCTACGCTGTCCAACACTTTCCCTACTGTTGCACTCTCTGGAGTGGGAATAGTTATTTTTACCCCTACGCTATCCAATGCTTTCCCTACTGTTGCACTCTCTGGAGTGGGAATAGTAATTTTTACCCCTACGCTATCCAATGCTTTCCCTACTGTTGCACTCACTGGAGTGGGCATAGTAATTTTTACTCCTACGCTATCCAACACTTTCCCTACTGTTGCACTCTCTGGAGTGGGAATAGTTATTTTTACCCCTACGCTATCCAATGCTTTCCCTACTGTTGCACTCTCTGGAGTGGGAATAGTAATTTTTACCCCTACGCTATCCAATGCTTTCCCTACTGTTGCTCTCTCTGGAGTGGTAATAGTAATTTTTACCCTCTCACTATCCAACGCTTGCCCTACTATTGCACTCTCTGGAGTTGGAACAGTAATTTTTACCCCTACGCTATTCAACGCTTTCCCTACTGTTGCGCTCACTGGGGTGGGAATAGTAATTTTTAACCTTACGCTATGCAACGCTTTCCCTACTGTTGCGCTCTCTGGAGAGGGAATAGTAATCTTTATCCCTACGCTATCCAACGCTTTCCCTACTGTTGCACTCTCTGGAGTGTGAATAGTAAATGTAACCCTCTCGCTATCCTACGGAAAAAATATTGTATATGTTTTGTTAATAATATGTATATATATATATTTTTTAAAGTTACATTAATTATTTCTTAATTTTAAGTTTATTTAAGTATTTTAATTATGTTTAAATTAATTATATTTATTAATATATTACTTTAAAATTACTTTTAAGATATTTAAAAAATTCTATCTTTTGACTGTCTATATTTTTTCCTATCAAT
Organism: Lissotriton helveticus; assembly: GCF_964261635.1. Lineage (NCBI taxonomy): Eukaryota > Metazoa > Chordata > Amphibia > Caudata > Salamandridae > Lissotriton > Lissotriton helveticus. The sequence continues at coordinate 996,933,640 of NC_136070.1, forward strand.
ATTTTGGAGTTGATATTTTTGTACTTACATGTTTGTAGATAGGAAGTCGATATTCTGCCATTCTATATTTTTACCTCGATATTTTGGCAAGTCGATATTTTGACTGTCGATATTCTGTCAGTGATCCGTTCACCTTATCTGTTCAGACTCTATGTGCTGTGCTCTGTGCCTCTCAGAGGTAAGTACATCATTATGTTTTATAATTAATAAGGTCGCCTTTGCTGACCAGACCTTATGCCCATGTTAACTAGCTCACCCCATCCACTTGTGTGCCATTAGTTTTTTTTAAAGATCTTTAACATGGAAAAATCACCTCGTGAGATAATTGTGTTATATTTGTCAATTCACTGCTAGCTAAGCTGTTTAAGGATACAAAAAGAAATGAGGTGGAAGAAAGAAGACACAAGAACAGATGGTAAAACATGAACGAGCAGGAAAGGAAATGAGAAGGAAGGAAGTGAAAGAGCAAGCCTTGAAAGAAAATGAATATAGTGAAGAAACCTTAATATACAAAGCTGAAAGAGAGGTGAGGAAAATAGAGCAAGGAAAAAAGAGCAGGGATGAAACTACAGAAGCACAAAGGTTGAGAGACGAAGTTAGACAGGGTATAAAAAATAAATAAGGAATGGGCTAGACAGGTGGAGAAGAAAATGGTAAGAGCAAAGGGGAAAAAAAGCAACAACAGCAAAGAAATAAGACAAGTAAAAGAGAAGAATGGAAAGACTGGAGAAAACAAAAGGTTCAAAAGAGGGGTAGAAAAAGCAGGTAATGGGAAAAATCCAACGATTAGGACAGTATTCCGATAAAAAAGAGTATATAATGCAGCCTATAACATGAGTTAGCATCTAGACTAATGAACGTATTGCTGAGTCATATATGAAACCTGCAATTCACTGTGCAAATCACTTAGAGATAATCGAATATGGTGTTATATTGACTGCAGAGAGCTAGTTATATCTTGCTGGTAACAAACTCTGAACCCCCGCTAGCAAACAGTGAGTAAATGCCACTACTACAGAAATGTGTGTGCATGCTGCCTGTCACAGATGTTGAATCAAATGTGACAGCTCGGTGAGTTTTTGCACCTACACCAGAGATTTTTGTATACTAACTTGTCATTGATTATAACACAGATATATAGATTTCGTAGTTAATGCAATTACTGCAACCATCTTTGTGTAACATATTCGGTGTATTTTTTCCAATCCTAGTGAGACAACTCCCTTCCAGCACTGCACTGGCAATGTGAGTTTTATTGTTTATTGACTGAGTTCAAAGTCTTACAGCTAAACTTAAAAATCAAATAATTTGAAACGTACTCTTAAAATGTACCAATGAGGCCCACTAGGGCACCTCAATTTCCCCACTCCACACATCACCCCCAGTCATTTTTCGATCTTGTCTATTGGGATACTTGCCTTAAATATGAGGAATGACGGGGCAGATCTACAAGCCCCCTGCGACACATTTGCATTGCGTCACTTTTGTGATGCAGCAGTGGTGTAAACAATGCGGCCAATTTACAAAGTGACACATCTAGGGAGAGGCGTCGGATTGTAAAACGCCGTGCGTCACATTATGCCTTACTCAGGTATAATGTATGCAGGGTGGGCGTTCTCACACAGGAAAGCCTCGTATAAGTGACGCAATGAAATCTACAAGATTTATACTGCGCCACTTCTAGGACGCCGATGCGTCAAAACCGTACGCTTGCTTGGAGCAGGCGTAAGGAGTGATGCAGTACAATAAGTATAGCCCCACCCCAAGCATTGCTGAAGTGGTGCCGTGCTTGCTACACGACTCCAGCAATGCATGACTTTTGGGCTGACAGATGCGTCAACATTTCTGACGCTTCTGTCAATCCTTGCGCCATGGTGCCCCGTATTGTAAATACAGCACATTTATGGTGGCGCAAGGCTCTCGCAAGGAAGAGCAGGTAAACTGACGCATGCCCCGGCCTCTCTAAACTATTTTGTGGTGATTAATAAGTACACATTTGATTGTTATTATAGTTTGCTCATTTTGTCCACTTCCTCTAGAAATTCAATGAGCATCACAATGGGATTCCTCACACATTTCACAGTTAAAGCGGGGAAAGCACACTCAACAAATGAAGGGACACCACTCTAAAATTTAACTTTGCTGCAGATATATGATTAGGGCTACCATGGTACACCACAAAGGAGTAGTAACAATAAATAGCTCAGCATACAAATGCAACCGGAAATGACACACTGACATCCTGGGAAGTAGTAGAACGTGTTGGGCAAGTGATGCTATGTGCAACAGGCCTGTACATGCCATTTAAATGATTACCTTGTCCAGAAAGCTTTGAAAGGAAGACTGTAATTATAGATCTTTTATGTTTCATATGCTCTTTGAGTTTTAATCCTCTCAACTAAATTGAAATAGGGAGCAATAAAGAAACACAGAGATGTGCAAACAATCAGAAAAACAGAAAAGGTTGGAGGATCATCCTATCCGAGATGCATAAGGATTGATGGACCCACACCTTAAGGTGGGGAAGTGGGTTGCTCAATGAAGTATATTATTTTTATTAGAACATTGGAATGCTGGGACCTCCATAGAAGACAGGATAATAATGACTGGTATAAGCCTTATGCTCCAACATTCAATGCTTGTCTTTCTGTTTCTCCTTTTTTTAATTTAGAACATTCTACCATGTGTTCTAAAATACCTATAGACTGTGTGCCTTAGGCTATACTGCTTGTTACAGCCCCTCACCTTTGTTATAGGCCCTCGCCTGAGGCTGGGACCTATAACCTGGTTTGGGGCCTTTAGCAACCTGTACAGCCCTTGACAGAGGGCTATGAGGCTTTATTATTAGTATCATTATTATTATTATTATTGTTGTTGTAGTTGTTCTTGTTATTGTTTGTTGTGTGGTGGAATATGTATAGGCGGCTAGATTTGTGTAAGGCAGACAGAGATATATATGTGCACATAAATAAGTAGAAATACTCAGGGGAGTGACTTGCCCAGTAAGATTGGGGGGCAGGGGTGAGAGTTTCAGACTTTCCAACAATCATGCTAGTTAAAATACATAGGACAAGCAGGGCATGATGGGGGCCTAAGGAGCACTGTAGAGGGACAAGAGTGTGGATTGTTAGGGGTACTTAAAACTCAACATTTTGTCAAATAAACCATTTTTAAGACCTGCAAAACAGAGATGATCGAGAGCGTGTGTTTGTGTGTGTTTGTCTGTGTGTGTATATAAAAATCCCAAGTGAAATTTGACAAACACCATGCAGTACCCGACTTTAAACTTAAAGCACCTGTTCCCTGCTATTTACTAGAGAATTACTTTATTAGAGGGGGTGTAACACCCCAAACACCACCTAAAGCTATGCCTGTGGAAATACTGTGTATAGAAACAAACATAGATAACATTTACATAACTAGAGAGACTATACAGACAGAAAGAGACATAGTTAATCAGCAAAAGGGACAGGAAATGATGGCAACAGAAATATAAAACAATGTATGCACAGAATGGCTCAGACACTCCTGGATGCTTAAAAGTGACATTTACTGTAACAAGTCAATCAATTAGTCGATCAAGGGGTTTATATAACGCAAGCTACTCACCTGGAACGGGCCTCAATGCGCTGAGGGAGAAGGGGGGGGGAGGGTCCACAGATCTTGCAGGATCACTGAGCTCCATCGAAGAGCCAGGTCTTGAGGTGGAGAAGGAAGGGAGTTCTATGCCTTGGCCACGAGGAGAGAAAAGGAGTAGCCTCCAGTCCTTCTTTTCTTGATCCAAGGTACAGTTGAGAGGGAGAGCTGGACCGAGCAGAGGGGGAGATAGGGAGTGTGGAACACAAGGCGGTGGTTCAGGTTGGCAGGTCTGGCTTTGTGGTGGGCCTTGTGTGCATGGGTGAGAAGCTTGAAGGTGATTCTCTTCTCGAGGGGGAGCCAATGTAGGGTCCGTAGGTGTTGGCTGATGTGGCAGTGGCGTGGTAGATAGAGGATAAGTCTGGCAGCAGTGTTCTGGACGTTCTGGAGTTCTGGAGTTAACGGGTGAGGTTCTTGTTAATCCCGGCATAGAGTGTGTTGCCGTAGTCCAGTCTGCTGCCGATGAGGGTTTGTGTGACTATTTTTCTGTGTTGGGGCGGTGATCGACTTGAAGGTCTTGCGGAGTAGGCAGAGGGTGTGGTAGCAGGAGAAGGTGATCGCGTTGACCTGGTGATCCATTTTGAGTTCAGAGGCCAGGATGATCCAGAGGTTGTGTGCATAGTCCGTGGAGGCGGGGGGCCACCAGGTGTTGTTACAGGCATTGGGGTGTGGGCTCATGATGAGTATCTCTGTTTTGTCCGTGTTGAAGGAAGCTGCTCTTCATCCATCTGGCAACGGCTTTCATTCTGTCTTCATAGTTGCGTTTGGTGATGTTGGGTTCGTTGTATAGGGAGAGAATGAGTTGGGTGTCGTCTGCGTATGATGTGTAGTTGAGTCAGTGTGCTCTGATGATGATTGTGAGCGGGGCCATGTAGATGTTGAACAGGGTCGGGCTGATGGAGGGTCCTTGTGTGACTCCGCAGGTGGTTGGAGTTGGTTCCGAGAGGAATGAAAGGAGTCTGACTCGTTGCGTTCTGCTGGAGAGGAAAGAGAGGATCCAGTTGAGGGCCTTGTTCTGAATTCCTGCATTGTGGAGTCTGCGGGTGAGGGTGTGGTGAGAGACAGTTTCGAAGGCAGCGGAGAGGTTGAGGAGGATATGGGCCACAGTCTCTCCTCTGTCAAGGAGTGCGTGGATGTCGTCTGTTGCTACGAGGAGTGTGGTTTCGGTGCTGTGCTTCTTCCTGAAGCCTGATTGGGAGGGGTCGAGGATGTTGTTTTCTTCAATGTAGGTGGCGAGTTGGCTGTTGACGGCTTTTTCCATGACTTTGGTCAGATAAGGGAGTAGGGAGATCAGTCAGAAATTCTTGAGGTCGGTGGGGTCCGCTGAAGATTTTTTCAGGAGAGGGTAGATCTCGGCATGTTTCTAGTCATCAGGGAAGGAGGCGGCCTCGAAGGAGCAGTGGATGATACGTTAAAGTTAGGGGGCAAACATTTCTGAGACTTTGCAGTAGATGTGGTGGAGGCAGGGGTTTGTGGGGGCCCTGGATTGGGTGATCTTCATTATCCTCAGAGTTTCTTCACTGCTGAGGGTGGTCTAGCTGTTAAGTGTCAGTTGCATGCTGCTGGGAGTGGTGGAAGGGGGTTCCTTGTGGGCGTTGTGGACGTCGAAGTTGTCACAGATGGTCTTGATTTTGTGATGGAAGAAAGCGCTAAGTCTATGGCAGAGGTCCTGAGAGCGCGTGATGTCTCTGGACTCGCTGTTGGGTTGGACAAACTCTTTGATGATGCCGAAGAGTTCCTTGCTGTTGTGAGCAATGGTGGGAATTCTGTCCTGAAGTGCTTACTTCCTGGAGCGTCTAATGAGCTTGTGGTGGGCTGCAGTAGCTGTTTTGAAGTTGACAAGGTCAGACGGGTTTTTGGAGTTCCTCCACAGTTTTTTGAGTCATCTGCAAGTGTGTCTGAAGTCTGGGATTTCAGTGGACAACCAGCTGGCTTTCTTGGTGAGGGTCTTGGAAGTTTTCATCAGGGGACGATGGTGTTGGCTCAGTCGGTGATCCAGTTGTGTGCGGGTGGCGGTGGTGGGGTCATCATCTGTGGTGGTGGGAGCAGAGCTGCTGAGGGCAGTGGTGAGCTGGTCTTCGGAGATCTTGCTCCAGTTCCTGCATTGGAACTGATGTGGGCATCTGCAGAGGATGTTGGGTTTGAAGGTGAAGTGAACACAGTGGTGGTCCATCCATGAGAGTTCGGAGGTGTGACTGAAAGTGACTGAGTTCCCTGCTGTGAAGACGGGATCAAGGATGTGCCCAGCTTAAAGCGTTGGTTCAGGTATGATCTGCGTGAGTCCGATGGTGTGGAGGTTGTCCAGGAGGGCGGCAGAGTTGGGGTCTAAGAGGTTGTTGAGGTGGAAGTTAAGGTCTCCTAACAGCGTGAAATCAGTGGAGGCGATGGCATGCGGTGTGATGATGTTGGTGATGAGGTCAGAGGAAGGAGCACAGGGTCTGGGGGGGTTTAGAGGAGGGTGCCTCAGAGGGTGGAGGACGGGTTGGTCTGGATCTTAAAATGGAGGTGTTCCATCAGGTCTGTGGGCCCGTCGGAATAGGTGCTCAGCTGGAGATTGGTCTTGTGAGCGATGGCGATGTCTTCTCCGGGGCAGTTAGGGCAATCCTTCTGGGTGAACTTGTATCCTTCAGGGATGGCGATCATGATGTTTGACCCGGAGGCGGTGTCCGTCCAGGTTTCGGTCAGGAAGGCGATGTCTGGGGCGCTGCTGTGGAGGAGGTCCCTGATTTCCGTGGCGTGTTTGTGGAGGGAGCGGACCTTGAAGATGTTGAGGAGGATGCCTCTCAGGGTTTGGGGTGCAATGGAGTTTCTGCTGGAGGGAGGTTGAGGGTCATGAGTCTCGGCAAAGATGAAGGAATAGTAGCAGTGATGACAGGTGACAAGAGGAGAGCAGAGCTTGCAGTTGACGTTCTTGCTGACATTGAGTTTGCGGAGAGCAGAAGAGCTATAGCACGGTGGATCGAAGGTCCAGGAGTACTGGCGCTGGTCACGGTTGGGTCACGGATGGGCTCAGACGGGCTTGCCTTTGGCGGGAGGCGGGGGGGTGTGGGGAAAAAGAGCGAGAAAATACGGGCAGAGAAAACGGGCAGCGGGGCACCAAACAAGGGCAGAACCAAGGAAATAAAAAAAAACAGCGGAGGGCAACCAGGAAGTAAAAAAGAAATAAAAAGAAAACAGCAGAGGGGAACCTAAAGCAGGCAGTAAGATGCGAGGCAGAGCGGGAGCCAACCGCAAACCAGGGTCGGCACGGAGCAGGAGGTAGAGGCACTTCAGGTGGAGCTAAGTGCCAGGAAGAGCAGTATCATGACCGACGTCAGGGAACCACAACTTCCATTATCCACCCCTACCAAGTATGGCATGAAATGAAATATATAATGAAATACCAGCATTTGTAAAGCGCACAGCTACCTCAGTTGAGGTGTACCGGCGTTGGGGGCCGTCGGGAAGATTAAGCGAGCTATTGCCCAGAGTCACAAGGTGCTGGGCTAACCTGCCGCCGGCGCCAGGAATCGAACTGTGTGCCCCCATGTTCCGGAGTCAGCCGCCCTGGCCGCTGCACTACACCTCTTAAGGGTGCCTTATTCATAACAGGGGCCTTGTTAATAAGGCGAAGCCCTTATCGCCACCATAACATTGAGAAAAGTGATGTTCTGGTGGTGATAGGAGCTTGTAAATATGCCCCTTGGTTTACAATTTGTGGGTGCATCTCCATACATATCAAGTCCCATTTCATTGATAACATCCTGCTCCATTATTTATCCTGGTACACCTATAATTTCATTCTCTTTTTCCAGCAAATTATTATATTGCATAATATCCTTGATCGTTTTTATAGAACCATTTCCTTTCTATTTTTTCAGTTTCAACGTTCTCACAAATTTGAAAATATCTATTCTTGGTTTGACTACTGTTCATTGATCTCTGTGGACAATAGTTAAGCCTCAATGCCAAAAATAAGTTTTTGACTAGGAGTAAGGTTAACGTCCGTTAAACTAATGATGGTTTTGGAATTATCATTTACTTCCTCCTGCTCCATAATGTTTGCTTCCCACCCAATTGTCCTTTTTCTACAACCTGTCATTCTTTTCCTTATTTGTGTCTGCCTTTTTAGAATTTGTGTTGCGTTGTTCTTGGGCGCAGGCTTAGATGTTTATCTAGGCGTAAAAAATGGAACTCAGCAACCACTGTTAGTATACCTCCTGCCTTCCCTCCTTTAGTTCCATCTTCCAAATCAGTCTCGACCTCTGAGTTCAATTAGTCAATTAATTCCGTTGTTTGTAATGGTTGTACTTCTTACCTTTGTCAGTTAACATAAGTTAGTTTTTTCTTCCTTATGCTGTAAAATTTCTTTGCAAAATTATATTTTTGACCCCTTTTGTTGACTAGTTAATCTCTTCATAGGTTTTGTGCCTTTCTCATTTGATTATTTCCTCTTGTTTGCGTAACCTTTCTTTCGTTTCAGTCATGAATTTATTAACTTTCTCTTGCTCTTTTTACTTGCCAAGTTCTGACTTAAGCATCTTGATTTCCAGTAGTCTCTCTTTTCTATCAATATGTACATACTTCATCAATGTTTGTAGCAATCCCCTAGATGATTCATTATTACTCTCAGGCCATTACTCTAGCATTTCCAAATTTGGCTTTTTTAGCTAGGACTGGTCAATATTCTTAATCCCTGAGAAATGCGACCTGCTTCCAAATATCTTGTCAATGATTTGCTCTCCCACCACTTCGATAATTCTGCTCAGGGAAGTTTTTCCAAACTCCTCAGTTTACTTAATACATCTTCCTTCTGCGTGTTTACTGCTGTTTTGGGGGAAAACGCTTTCTCTTTATATGTTCGGCAGTCTTCACATGGTTATTTATTCAGTCACAGACATGTTACCTTTTACCATGTTAAAGTCTTTTCCTGCTTTAATACAATTATTTCTCACCTGGGGGAGCTTGCCAGGTCGCCAGGCATCCACCAACCTTCTGGTTTCCTGAACCTCAACCACCACTGCTTATGACCTCACATATTACATCACTCATGACATGGTCAGTGACATCACTGATGACATCTCAAATAACATCACTGATAACATCATCCAGTGAGTGAAAGAGTATCGTAAATGTTTCTGAGAATAAAGATATATACTAAGCTACCGCATAAGGAATACACTATTATTTCTGTACTACATCTGAGTGGCTGTGATCCTGTCTGAATCTGTGTGTGAGTGGCTGTCTGATTGGCTATATGGGTGTGTGAGTGGCTGTATGGGTGAATAAGTGGGTATTTGAGTAGCTGTGTGGGTACGCGAGTGACTGTGTGAGTGGCTGTTTTGGTGAGTGTGTGTGTGAGTTGCTATATGGATGGGTGAGTGGCTGTGTGAGTGGCTGTTTTGGTGACTGAGTAGCTGTGTGAATGTCTCTATGGGTGAGTGGCTGGTTTTGTAAGTGAGTGTATGAGAGCGTGAATGGCTGTATGAGTGGGTGTATGGGTAAGTGAGTGGGTATGTGAGTAGCATTAGCACAGTAAGGTGCCCATTAGGATGTCGGACGGATTGCCCCCGCCAGGCTGGCAGTGGCTACCGCCAGGCTGGCGGGGGCAATCCGCCCGACATCTGCATTAGAATACCCCCCGCCATACTAATATGGCGGGGGGCCTCGGCGGACGGAAAGACCGTCCGCCGCTTTTCTGCCCCGGTCGCCTTGCGGCCGGGGTGGGAAAGGATTAATATGGTGGCGGTGTCTATTAGACACCGCCAGCAATATTACAATGGGCTTAGGGAGATGCCTTTCCGTGGCGGAAAGGCATGCGGTCTTCACTCTGGGGAGCCCCCAGAGTGAAGGAGAGGTGGTGTTGCACACGTGGCATACCTGTGGTACCCCCCTGCATTTGCACAAACAAAGCGGCAGGCACTGCGCGGTGCCTGCCGTTTTGTTTATGCAAATGTAAAAGTGCATTTTTAGCATTGTAGTGGGCGGTGCTGAGAGCACCACCCGCCACAATGCTAAAAATACAGGATGCGCCCGCCACAGTGGTGGGTACATCCTAATAGCCCACGCGGGACCCCCGCCCTTATGGCGGGCGGTCCCGATTACCGATGGGATGGCGGGCAGACTAAGTCCGCCCGCCATCCTAATGGACCCCTAAGTGTCTATGTGAGTGGCTGTAAAGATGAGTGAGTGGGCATGTGAGTGCTTGTATGAATGTTTGAATGGGTATGTAAATGGTTTTGTGGATGAGTACATGGATGTGTGAGTGGCTGCATGGATGAGTGAGTAGCTCTGTTAGTAGCTGTATGGGTGAGAGAATGGCTATGTGAGTGGCTGTATGGTTGAGTAAGTGGGTGTATGTGTGGTTGTATGTGTGAGTGAGTGGGTGTGTCAGTTACTGTATGGGTGAGTGTGTTGAATGTGTTAGTGCGTGTATGGGTAAATGAGTGCTTGTGCAAGTAGCTGTATGGGTGAGCAGTGGCGGGTGCATCCTAATAGCCCACGCAGGACCCCCGCCCTTATGGCGGGCGGTCCCGATTACCGATGGGATGGCGGGCAGACTAAGTCCGCCCGCCATCCTAATGGACCCCTAAGTGTCTATGTGAGTGGCTGTAAAGATGAGTGAGTGGGCATGTGAGTGCTTGTATGAATGTGTGAATGGGTATGTAAATGGTTTTGTGGATGAGTATATGGATGTGTGAGTGGCTGCATGGATGAGTGAGTAGCTCTGTTAGTAGCTGTATGGGTGAGAGAATGGCTATGTGAGTGGCTGTATGGTTGAGTAAGTGGGTGTATGAGTGGTTGTATGTGTGAGTGAATGGGTGTGTCAGTTACTGTATGGGTGAGTGTGTTGAATGTGTTAGTGTGTGTATGGGTAAATGAGTGGTTGTGCAAGTAGCTGTATGGGTGACCAAGTGATTGTATAAGTTGCTGTATGAGTGAGGGAGTGGATGTGTGGGTGACTCTATGGATGAAGGACTGGATGTGTGATTACTTGTATGGGTCAGTGAATTGGTATGTGAGTGGTTCTGTGGGTGTATGAGTGGGTATATGAGAGGTTCTATAGGGGTGTGAGAGGTTGTGTGAGTGGTTCTGGGGATGATGTCATCAGTAATGTCATCTATGATGTCATTTGAGATGTCTTCAGTAATGTCATCAGTGATGTCACGGACCATGTCATGAGTAATGTAATATATGAGATCATATGCAGTGCATTGCAGGAGGGTAAGTTATAGTTAGCTCAGGTAACTATAACTGCTTTATTTCAATGGTTTTTGTACAAGTGAAATCTGAGCCTAACTATAATATCCCCGTGACCTTTGTTTTTTTCAATGGGTTTCTATGGTTTCTTAAATTATATTTCCTACCTATTACATCCCTTAAAGCTTTGGTTTATTTAGTGAATTTCTAAGGTTTTTCAACTTCCATTCCTAAAGTGTTACGTCCCTGTAATGTTTAGGTTTGTTAGTTTATTTGCAGGGTTTATTTTTAATACTGAGGGGGCGATTTAGATATCGCTAGGAAAGCCCTCCATATGACTAGCTAATCGCGCTGTGACAGTTCAACCGACCAAGTGCGATGCAGCCGTATGCTGACAGACTTGGTTCGCTCAGACTCCCATTGTACTCTATTGGAGCCTGTATACCGACACATACTAAAGGCTCCCATAGCAAATGAGGTGGGTGGGGAAAAGTGTACACCCTGTGGTGGGCACCCCACGGTGCCGACACACTGTGCATGCATGGGAAGGGGGGACCCATGGGTACACCCCACAGGACCAATTTGGAGGGCCCCTGGTGAAGGGGTCCCTGCTACAACCCCCCGAAGTCTGATTCCCACATCCGTTTTTATCTCGCTGAGACTGAGTCAATAGGGCTGTCTGAACCGTGCATCAAACTCACTCGCTCGGATTCTGTCCCCTTTGCGCTGCATAATTCGGCTACGAACGAGTCCGACTGTCTGCATTGATCCGGAAATGATTTGGTCAGCACTGACACCTTCCACTCATCATACTTGGTCATTCGGAATGGGGGATGTTTCGGTCAGAAACAGAGGCTACGAACCGGATTTGCTCATTACGGATCCCGTTAGGAGCCCTTTCTAACAAATTTGGAATCGGCCCCTAAGTGTACCACAATTTATTTTGATTTTGAATTTAGGTTTTTTTTGAACAACAGATATTCTCTATTTTATAAATATACTTTATATACATTTAAAAACATTAAAGTTACATATGTAGTTAATGTAAAACATGTAAAGTATTTATTAATGTTATTAAACACATTTTTACTTGTTTAACATTTTTTACTACCGTGGTACCTCCGCAGGTCAGTATGTATAGATGGGGTGAATACTCAATGGTTTTTAATCCCAGTCAACGTGATTGGAATGAATCTGCATGTCCGAAACCAAAGATTCGCTGAACATTTTATAAATTATTTGAAATATGTACACCACTCTATTGTCAATAATGACATCAGTGTACACATATTTACTAGTATATGTAAACCACTCTATATCTGTTTATCAACAAAGTTACATTTTTATGACTTTTGCGAATGTGCAATTCTGTGGCCAGTATTTGCGAATTTGCTAGAAACCACACCCAGTCATTGTCACCTGATTGTCATTAATAACATCCGTGTGAAAATATTTAGTAGTGTATATATAAATCACCTTATATATATATATTTTTAACAAAGTTACCCATTTTATGACTCGTAAATCTGCAATTCTCCATGCCGGCTTTGTGGATTTGCTAGAAAGAATTACCTGGTCTTTGTCCTCTGAGTGGATATATAACAACCCCAACCATGCACATGCAAAACCACACCGAAAACCAGTTATTTTCCTGTTTAAGTCTCTGGAAGGAGCTATGAGAACCATTGGTGCTCTACATCTTCCGGCCAAGATGAGCATCTACAGCCTCTTGACGATGAGATGTAAGAAACACCACCTCGAAGAAAAGAAAGTGATGTCTCGAAGAACTTTACTATACCTTCTGGGGAAAAGAAGGTAACCGCAAAGTATGTGCAGTTTAATATTTGCTGCAAGGAGTTATCCAGAGGCCCTGAAAAGAAGTTTTTACATGGGAAAAGCTCCATGTGGAAGCACCTAAAAACAATTAATGCAGATCTGCGGAAACGTGGCAACATGAGGGAATTGCTAGAATTCAAACTCTACTATGTAAGGTGCCCTGGCATAATCAGAGAGGGTATTTCAGAACTCTTATATAATGAGATTGCTGCCGCATTACATGGCACAAAAGGGACAAGTGGATTTTGTTATGGGACAAGTGGATTTTGTTACAGGACAAATGGATTTATGAAGCAACCTGCCCAATGGACATGTAGATATTTCATTAAATTATACACCCCATGCATGTTATTGGATGCATTAGTGTATGAGTGGGTGCACCAGTTTCTGCATTAGTGTTTGTCTGGGGGAGTCAATGTATACATCAGTGCATCCCTAAGTGTGTTATTGGATGCATTAGAGTCTGGCCCGGTGCACCAATGTCTACTTCCTGTATGCCTGGGTGTATCAGTCTGTGCATCAGTGTATGCCTGAGTGTGTCAGTGTGTGTGTGTGAGTGTGTACATGGGTGTATTATTGTATGCATTTATGTTTGGCTCGATGTGTTAGTGTATTTATTAGTGTGTGCTTGGCTGTATCACTGGCTGTATCAGTATGTATGTGTGTTTGAGAGGCTGTATCAGTGTTTGCCTCAATATCTAAGTATCTATATTGAAATGTGATTGGGTGTGTCATTGGCTGTATGGGTATGAGCCTGGGTATGTCCATTTCTGTGTCTGAGTGTGTCTTGGTGTAACAGTAGTTGTATCAGTGTGTGTATGTGTGTAGGTTATGTCAGTGGCTGTATCAGTATGTCCATGGGTGTGTCAGAGGTTGTATCAGTGTGAGTCTGGGTCTCTCAGTGGCTGTATCAGTGAGTGGCTAGGTGTCTCAGTGGCTGCATTGGTCTGTGCATGGATGTGTCACTCTGTGTCTGATTTAAACAGTGTGTGACTGGGTATGTGAGTAGCTGTATTGGTGTATGTGTTTGGATGTATGAGTGGGTGTATCAATGTATAACTGGATGTTTGGGTCCCTATATTGGTATGTAGCTTGGTGTGTGAATGACTGTCTGAGTGGGTGTGTGAATGGCTGTATGGGTGTGTGAATCTATCTCAGTAGCAGTTTCCATGTGCAAATGGGTGTGTGACAAACTATATGGGATTTTAAGTGACTCTATGAGTGTATGTGTGGGTGTGTCAGTACCAGTGTAAATAATTCTATTGGTGTGCAAGCTCATGTATGAGTACATCTATGGGTGTGTTTGTGACCCATAATTAAATTTACTAATATACATTTTTATAGCTTTACCAAACATTTTATTAACACATTACAAAAGAATTTAAACAAAACAATTAACAAATAAAAATAATGTATTTAACTATTTACAATTACAGTTTTCTGCACAACTACTTCAGATACATGCAAGTATATCTTTACACCAGAAAGCACAAAACAAAGTGATGCCTGGAAGCATTTTACAATACCTTCAGAGGAAAAGAAGGTTACAGCTAAATATGTGCAGTGTAATATTTGTGGAATACATTTATCCAGGGGCACTGCCAAGACGTATTCACATGGGACAAGTTCCATGTAGACGCACTTAAAAACAATTCATGAAAGGTTGTACAATCGGATGATGTGGGAGAAACTAGGTGCTACAGAACAGTCTGCCTGTACAGCACCCTTTTGAGAACCACAGTCAGGTGCAGTGATTCTAATACCACATACCTTGAAAAAATTAATTGAGATGCTTACTCACTGTGCCAAAAACCACATGCTTGTTATCGTACAGATGCCTTCTGTGGGTGCATTTCCCCTTTTTTATTGTTCTCAGGTCTATACTCATTCACCAAAAGTGTACTGTTGAAAGAATCAATGCAAGTGGGGAAAAAAAACACAAAAGATTGTACAAAAAAAAAACTGCATAGTATGTGTATGTAACAAATTACAGGATGGAGAAATTTAGGAACACCAACTTGGATTCTAACTCTGAGCCGAGAAGAATATCCACGGGTTGACTTACATGACTTTTTGAGAAAAACAAACTGTAACAATAAAGACATCAAAATCAAGACACCAGGAGAGCTTTGCTATTTGGATACGGCAAATGTTTGATGGTACTTTCAGCCCATATTTTAAACTTTCATTCATATGCAACAAAAAAAAGTCTGTACTTCCTTTCTAAGATCAGTGTATTACGTGTGGCATTCCAAAAGACACTGTGGAAAAAAGGATAAAGCAGCAAGTGCTGAGATTCCAATGATATAGGTGTGAAAAGTACTGCCATCACAAACATTAAATAACTTTTTTAGCTTAGCTCACCATTGAACCTCCATGTTTTTCACAGTCTGAAGACAGTTCCTTCACCTCAGTTCTCTTTTTTAAAAAAAAGAAAAAGTATAAAAATGTTAGAAAAAAGGTTCTTAAAAAAACGGTACTTTTTAAAAACGTTTCAATAGTACCCCACAAAAACCTCCAAGGACTGTTGACACCATTTCTGACTGCCCCTTTATTAAAAGCTGCACTCCTCAGGGGTGGATTCATTGGCCTCCTTTATGATGCAATACCTCAACCTCTTCCCCTTCTCTAGGGCCAGGAGGGTGTCCCTTCTACCACCAGGAATATTACCCCAAAGGCCAGCCCCCCAATATTCCTCAGAGCTCTTCTGTAACTCTAGACCTACTTCATATGCCTGAAACAAGCTGTCTACAGCACTTTCTCCCCTCCAGACACTCAGGCCCTAAGTCTCTGTGTATATGGACTCTCTATTCTGCATTGGTCACAGCAGTTCTTCTCCCACCATGTTTGTTAGACTCTAACAACTATTTGCCCTTCTAGTCAGTCACATCATAAGCCAACACGACAATTTTCTCTTCCAGGGCTCTCTCATCCTCAGCTTTTCTCTCCTCTGCAGCCAGCTGGGTCACCTGCAGCATCAGTTACCTCTCAGCCACGAGGAGAGAGAAGGAGTAGCCTCCAGTCCTTCTTTTCTTGATCCAAGGTACAGTTGAGAGGGAGAGCTGGACCGAGCGGAGGGGGAGATAGGGAGTGTGGAACACAAGGCGGTGGTTCAGGTTGGCAGGTCTGGCTTTGTGGTGGGCCTTGTGTGCATGGGTGAGAAGCTTGAAGGTGATTCTCTTCTTGAGGGGGAGCCAATGTAGGGTCCGTAGGTGTTGGCTGATGTGGCAGTGGCGTGGTAGATAGAGGATAAGTCTGGCAGCAGTGTTCTGGATGTTCTGGAGTTCTGGAGTTTGCGGGTGAGGTTCTTGTTAATCCCGGCATAGAGTGTGTTGCCGTAGTCCAGTCTGCTGCCGATGAGGGTTTGTGTGACTATTTTTCTGTATTGGGGAGGTGATCGACTTGAAGGTCTTGCGGAGTAGGCAGAGGGTGTGGTAGCAGGAGAAGGTGATCGCGTTGATCTGGTGATCCATTTTGAGTTCCGAGGCCAGGATGATCCAGAGGTTGTGTGCATAGTCCGTGGGGGCGGGGGGCCACCGGTGTTGTTACAGGCATTGGGGTGTGGGCTCATGATGAGTATCTCTGTTTTGTCCGTGTTGAAGGAAGCTGCTCTTCATCCATCTGGCAACGGCTTTCATTCTGTCTTCATAGTTGCGTTTGGTGATGTTGGGTTCGTTGTATAGGGAGAGAATGAGTTGGGTGTCGTCTGCGTATGATGTGTAGTTGAGTCAGTGTGCTCTGATGATGATTGCGAGCGGGGCCATGTAGATGTTGAACAGGGTCGGGCTGATGGAGGGTCCTTGTGTGACTCCGCAGGTGGTTGGAGTTGGTTCCGAGAGGAATGAAAGGAGTCTGACTCGTTGCGTTCTGCTGGAGAGGAAAGAGAGGATCCAGTTGAGGGCCTTGTTCTGAATTCCTGTATTGTGGAGTCTGCGGGTGAGGGTGTGGTGAGAGACAGTTTCGAAGGCAGCGGAGAGGTTGATGAGGATATGGGCCACAGTCTCTCGTCTGTCAAGGAGTGCGTGGATGTCGTCTGTTGCTACGAGGAGTGTGGTTTCGGCGCTGTGCTTCTTCCTGAAGCATGATTGGGAGGGGTCGAGAATGTTGTTTTCTTCAATGAAGGTGGCGAGTTGGCTGTTGACGGCTTTTTCCATGACTTTGGTTAGATAAGGGAGTAGGGAGATCAGTCAGAAATTCTTTTTTTTTTTTTTTTTTTTTTTTTTTTTTTTTTTTTTTGGAAAACCTTTATTTGTACAAAAGGATATACAGGTCAAGGCCTACAACCAAACTGGCCGGCCACAATACGAAAATCAGACGAAAAATCCAAAGAAAGCAATACAGAAGTAATCAGAAAGGAGCATGAGCAATACAATCTTAAAAAGGAGGAGAAGGAGAAAGGAAATACGACATGGCCTGCAAACAGGAGCAAAGAAGGTTAATTTTATAATATAGGGATAAGGGGCATGACAGGCTTGGTGACAACATAGAAGGATCCGGAGTCCCCAAATAAACCATTGGCAACAAAGAAGGGAAGGGGCCATAGTACAGGAGTGTCAATACTGTATAAATCGATATGAAAAACAGGTACAATAAATACAATCAATATGCAATGATCAACAACTTCGTCGGCCCACCACCCAAAAGTACAACGGAACCAGAACAGAGGGGCCGGAGGAGCGACTTCACCAAACCTAGCCCATCATACGAACCTAAAAAAGGAAAGAAAGGGGGGGGGAGAAGGGGAAGGGAAGGGGAAGGGAAAAAAAGAAGAAAGGAAAAGAAAAAACACAAACGAAAGAAGGAGTGCCGCGCAGAAAAGCATCCCGTAGCAAGGGATACAGAAGAGAGCAGGAATATTAACAACGAGGGGGGTATGGGAGTCGCGACAGGAAGCAACAATTATAAGAAAAAGAACAGCGACAGGACAGACCCCACCTCAAACACGCCCCGGAAGGCAGAACAGACGCAGCACTCCAAGAAAGAAATACAAAAGGGCCATAGAACTGAGGAAAAAGAAACATCATAGAAAACCCATCCCACCCAACCCACCCTGCACCCCTGCAGAAGGCTACGGCCTACCCTCCAAACAGCGTGCCTGTCGCCCTAAACCTGAACCCGAAATACAGTAGAGAGAAGAGAGGAAAGGAAAAAGGAGACAAAAAAGGGGAGAAAAACAAAGAAATGAACGCGGGGGAGGAGCAAAAGGGCAGAAACAAATACGGTCGGCCACAGCCCTCCGCCCAACCAATAACATATCACATGAAAACCAGAACGTCACGATCTCGAGCACCATAAAGACTAACAGGGGGTCTCCCACAGCGCCATGAATATAAACAACTGCGCCATGAATCCGTACACCAATAATCCACCGTGAGCCATGCGTCTCACCCCAATCCTTTCTTAACCACAATTCCCACCCGCCACATGACAAATTGAAATGAACAACACAGTGCGAAGCAAGCACACAATTGAAAGAAAGTACGAGCAAGACGCAGACCAGGGAGGGCAAGTAATCTGCAAATAGTCAAAAGTGCAAATAAGTAGTTCGAACGCCTCAGAAATAATAACACAAACAGCAAGAAATAAGAGGCCAGTCTCGTAGATCGGAAAAGCAGTGGTGTGCTTGCAAGGGAAAAAAACAACTCCGTCAAGGCAGCAACAGGAAGCAGTCCACCATAGCTCTCCGGCATCCGGGGAGGAACGGGCCTCCGCTCCACATCCAGGTCCCCAAACTCCAACCACTGAGGAGCAGGAAGGTCCAAAGCCACCGGCCCACAATCCCGTTGACGAACAGCGGCAGCAAGCTTCGCGGCGTCCGAGGGGGGCGAGGCAGCGGCATCACCGGGACAAGAAGGGGTCATGAAGAAGCGTCCACCCTAAATGGCGGTGGATCGCAACGAGTCTTCGGGAGCAACGGGGGCCAAGGACGCGCGCCAGGATCGCAAGGCACAAAGAACATCTCCAATAGTAAAGTTTCGTGCACACGTCCCAGCCCCTGCGCAATACAATGACCCAAGTCCGCCATCACGAGGAGATCGACAGCCCAAATCCGAGGCAGCCATTTTATAAATTAAGCCTCCTCACCACCCTCGGTAACTCTCGGGACAGTGCACAAATGCAGGACTTTACAGATGTCCCGGGGGTCCCGGCAATAGCGGCCCTGGCACAAAGAGGGGCACCGCCCAACACTGGGGCCGTCTGTAGCACCACCGGCGCTCCCCACGATTAGAGTCGGAGCGCGCAGGGCCAGGGCCGCCGGACGGAGCAGCGGCGGGGGACCCCCTGCACTCGATCAGTCCCCGGAGCACCGCGCCCCGCACAGCCTCACCGCCACCAGGGCAGGCCCGGATCAGGGCAACCGGGATGCTCGCACAATGGCTCTCACCAGCGGTTCACTCTCTCGGCCGGGGCCAATGGTCTCAACAACGCCTGGCCGGATCGCATAGGCGAGGCCCCGGCCCCAGCCCCACGGAGGCCCCGGTCCCTTCGAAGGGGCACAACTTCGGATTCTCAGCTCGCCGGAGCTCCCAGATCAGATGGTAAGTGAGAGCGAAATGTCACAATCATAGTTCCTCGATAATGTGTCGTCGTTGGACAGGATATGAATCAGGATCTACGGGTCAGGCCGGAGGGCTGACGGAGCCGAGCTAAAAGGCGACCATCACGCTAGCGAGCTTGGCTCCTCCCCCCAGTAGGAAATTCTTGAGGTCGGTGGGGTCCGCTGAAGATTTTTTCAGGAGAGGGTTGATCTCTGCATGTTTCTAGTCATCAGGGAAGGAGGCGGCCTCGAAGGAGCAGTGGATGATACGTTAAAGTTAGGGGGCAAACATTTCTGAGACTTTGCAGTAGATGTGGTGGGGGCAGGGGTTTGTGGGGGCCCTGGATTGGGTGATCTTCATTATCCTCAGAGTTTCTTCACTGCTGAGGGTGGTCTAGCTGTTAAGTGTCAGTTGCGTGCTGCTGGGAGTGGTGGAAGGGGGTTCCTTGTGGGCTTTGTGGACATCGAAGTTGTCACAGACGGTCTTGATTTTGTGATGGAAGAAAGCGCTAAGTCTATGGCAGAGGTCCTGAGAGCGCGTGATGTCTCTGGACTCGCTGTTGGGTTGGACAAACTCTTTGATGATGCCGTAGAGTTCCTTGCTGTTGTGAGCAATGGTGGAAATTCTGTCCTGAAGTGCTTACTTCCTAGAGAGTCTAATGAGCTTGTGGTGGGCTGCAGTAGCTGTTTTGAAGTTGACACGGTCAGACGGGATTTTGGAGTTCCTCCACAGTTTTTTGAGTCATCTGCAAGTGCGTCTGAAGTCTGGGATTTCAGTGGAGAACCAGCTGGCTTTCTTGGTGAGGGGCTTGGAAGTTTTCTTCAGGGGACGATGGTGTTGGCTCAGTCGGTGATCCAGTTGTGTGCGGGTGGCGGTGGTGGGGTCATCATCTGTGGTGGTGGGAGCAGAGCTGCTGAGGGCAGTGGTGAGCTGGTCGTCGGAGATCTTGCTCCAATTCCTGCATTGGAACTGATGTGGGCATCTGCAGGGGATGTTGGGTTTGAAGGTGAAGTGAACACAGTGGTGGTCCATCCATGAGAGTTCGGAGGTGTGACTGAAAGTGACCGAGTTCCCTGCTGTGAAGACGGGATCAAGGATGTGCCCAGCTTAAAGCGTTGGTTCAGGTATGATCTGCGTGAGTCCGATGGTGTGGAGGTTGTCCAGGAGGGCGGCAGAGTTGGGGTCTAAGAGGTTGTTGAGGTGGAAGTTAAGGTCTCCTAACAGCGTGAAATCAGTGGAGGGGATGGCATGCGGTGTGATGATGTTGGTGATGAGGTCAGAGGAAGGAGCACAGGGTCTGGGGGGGTTTAGATGAGGGTGCCTCAGAGGGTGGAGGATGGGGTGGTCTGGATCTTAAAATGGAGGTGTTCCATCAGGTCTGTGGGCCCGTCAGAATAGGTTCTCAGCTGGAGATTGGTCTTGTGAGCGATGGCGATGTCTTCTCCGGGGCAGTTAGGGCAATCCTTCTGGGTGAACTTGTATCCTTCAGGGATGGCGATCATGATGTTTGAGCCGGAGGCGGTGTCCGTCCAGGTTTCGGTCAGGAAGGTGATGTCTGGGGCGCTGCTGTGGAGGAGGTCCCTGATTTCCATGGCATGTTTGTGGAGGGAGCGGACCTTGAAGATGTTGAGGAGGATGCCTCTCAGGGTTTGGGGTGCAATGGAGTTGCTGCTGGAGGGAGGTTGAGGGTCATGAGTCTCGGCAAAGATGAAGGAATAGTAGCAGTGATGACAGGTGACAAGAGGTGAGCAGAGCTTGCAGTTGACGTTCTTGCTGACATTGAGTTTGCGGAGAACAGAGGAGCTGTAGCACGGTGGATCTGAGGTCCAGGAGTACTGGCGCTGGTCACGGTTGGGTCACGGATGGGCTCAGACGGGCTTGCCTTTGGCAGGAGGCGGGGGATGTGGGAAAAAAGAGCGGGAAAATAAGGCCAGAGAAAACGGGCAGCGGGGCACCAAACAAGGGCAGAACCAAGGAAATAAAAAAAAAACAGCGGAGGGCAACCAGGAAATAAAAAATAAATAAAAAGAAAACAGCAGAGGGGAACCTAAAGCAGGCAGGAAGATGAGAGGAAGAGCAGGAGCCAGCCGCAAACCGGGGTCGGCACGGAGCAGGAGGTAGAGGCACTTCAGGTGGAGCTAAGTGCCAGGAAGAGCAGTATCATGACCGACGTCAGGGAACCACAACTTCCATTATCCACCCCTACCAAGTATGGCATGAAATGAAATATATAATGAAATACCAGCATTTGTAAAGCGCACAGCTACCTCCGTTGAGGTGTACCGGCGTTGGGGGCCGTCGGGAAGATTAAGCGAGCTATTGCCCAGAGTCACAAGGTGCTGGGCTAACCTGCCGCCGGCGCCGGGAATCGAACTGTGTGCCCCCATGTTCCGGAGTCAGCCGCCCTGGCCACTGCACCACACCTCTTAAGGGTGCCTTATTCATAACAGGGGCCTTGTTAATAAGGCGAAGCCCTTATCACCACCATAACATTGAGAAAAGTGATGTTCTGGTGGTGATAGGGGCTTGTAAATATGTCCCTTGGTTTACAATTTGTGGGTGCATCTCCATACATATCAAGTCCCATTTCATTGATAATATCCTGCTCCATTATTTATCCTGGTACACCTATAATTTCATTCTCTTTTTTAAGCAAATTATTATATTGCATAATATCCTTGATCGTTTTTATAGAACCATTTTCTTTCTATTTTTTCAGTTTCAACGTTCTCACAAATTTGAAAATATCTATTCTTGGTTTGACTACTGTTCATTGATCTCTGTGGACAATAGTAAAGCCTCAATGCCAAAAATAAGTTTTTGACTAGGAGTAAGGTCAACGTCCGTTAAACTAATGATGGTTTTGGAATTATCATTTACTTCCTCCTGCTCCATAATGTTTGCTTCCCACCCAATTGTCCTTTTTCTACAACCTGTCATTCTTTTCCTTATTTGTGTCTGCCTTTTTAGAATTTGTGTTGCGTTGTTCTTGGGCGCAGGCTTAGATGTTTATCGAGGCGTAAAAAATGGAACTCAGAAACCACTGTTAGTATACCTCCTGCCTTCCCTCCTCTAGTTCCATCTTCCAAATCAGTCTCGACCTCTGAGTTCAATTAGTCAATTAATTCCGTTGTTTGTAATGGTTGTACTTCTTACCTTTGTCAGTTAACATAAGTTCGTTTTTTCTGCCTTATGCTGTAAAATTTCTTTGCAAAATTATATGTTTGACCCCTTTTGTTGACTAGTTAATCTCTTCATAGGTTTTGTGCCTTTCTCATTTGATTATTTCCTCTTGTTTGCGTAACCTTTCTTTCGTTTCAGTCATGAACTTATTAACTTTCTCTTGCTCTTTATACTTGCCAAGTTCTGACTTAAGCATCTTGATTTCCAGTAGTCTCTCTTTTCTATCAATATGTACATACTTCACCAATGTTTGTAGCAATCCCCTAGATGATTCATTATTACTCTCAGGCCATTACTCTAGCATTTCCACATTTGGCTTATTTTAGCTAGGATTGGTCAATATTCTTAATCCCTGAGAAATGCGACCTACTTCCAAATATCTTGTCAATGATTTGCTCTCCCACCACTTCGATAATTCTGCTCAGGGAAGTTTTTCCAAACTCCTCAGTTTACTTAATACATCTTCCTTCTGCGTGTTTACTGCTGTTTTGGGGGAAAACGCTTTCTCTTTATATGTTCGGCAGTCTTCACATGGTTACCTTTTACCATGTTTAAGTCTTTCCTGCTTTAATACAATTATTTCTCACCTGGGGGAGCTTGCCAGGTCGCCAGGCATCCACCAACCTTCTGGTTTCCTGAACCTCAACCACCACTGCTTATGACCTCACATATTACATCACTCATGACATGGTCAGTGACATCACTGATGACATCTCAAATAACATCACTGATAACATCATCCAGTGAGTGAAAGAGTATTGTAAATGTTTCTGAGAATAAAGATATATACTAAGCTACCGCATAAGGAATACACTATTATTTCTGTACTACATCTGAGTGGCTGTGATACTGTCTGAATCTATGTGTGAGTGGCTGTCTGATTGGCTATATGGGTGTGTGAGTGGCTGTATGGGTGAATAAGTGGGTATTTGAGTAGCTGTGTGGGTACGCGAGTGACTGTGTGAGTGGCTGTATTGGTGAGTGTGTGTGTGAGTTGCTATATGGATGGGTGAGTGGCTGTGTGAGTGGCTGTGTTGGTGACTGAGTAGCTGTGTAAATGTCTCTATGGGTGAGTGGCTGGTTTTGTAAGTGAGTGTATGAGAGCGTGAATGGCTGTATGAGTGGGTGTATGGGTAAGTGAGTGGGTATGTGAGTAGCATTTGCACAGTAAGGGGCCCATTAAAATGTCGGACGGATTGCCCCCGCCAGGCTGGCAGTGGCTACCTCCAGGCTGGCGGGGGCAATCCGCCCGACATCTGCATTCGAATACACCCCGCCATATTAGTATGGCGGGGGGCCTCGGCGGACAGAAAGACCATCTGCCGCTTTTCCGCCCCGGTCGCCTTGCGGCCGGGGTGGAAAACGATTAATATGGTGGCGGTGTCTATTAGACACCGCCAGCAATATTACAATGGGCTTAGGGAGATGCCTTTCCGTGGCGGAAAGGCATGCGGTATTCACTCTGGGGGGCCCCTGCGGGCCCCCAGAGTGAAGGAGAGGTGGTGTTGCACACGTGGCATACCTGTGGTACCCCCCTGCATTTGCACAAACAAAGCGGCAGGCACTGCGCGGTGCCTGCCGCTTTGTTTATGCAAATGTAAAAGTGCTTTTTTAGCATTGTAGCAGGCGGTCTGAGAGCACCACCCGCCACAATGCTAAAAATACAGGATGGGCCCGCCACAGTGGCGGGTGCATCCTAATAGCCCACGCGGGACCCCCGCCCTTATGGCGGGCGGTCCCGATTACCGATGGGATGGCGGGCAGACTAAGTCCGCCCGCCATCCTAATGGTCCCCTAAGTGTCTATGAGAGTGGCTGTAAATATGAGTGAGTGGGCATGTGAGTGCTTGTATGAATGTGTGAATGGGTATGTAAATGGTTTTGTGGATGAGTATATGGATGTGTGAGTGGCTGCATGGATAAGTGAGTAGCTCTGTTAGTAGCTGTATGGGTGAGAGAATGGCTATGTGAGTGGCTGTATGGTTGAGTAAGTGGGTGAATGAGTGGTTGTATGTGTGAGTGAGTGGGTGTGTCAGTTACTGTATGGGTGAGTGTGTTGAATGTGTTAGTGGGTGTATGGGTAAATGAGTGGTTGTGCAAGTAGCTGTATGGGTGAGCAAGTGATTGTATAAGTTGCTGGATGAGTGAGAGAGTGGATGTGTGGGTGACTCTATGGATGAAGGACTGGATGTGTGATTACTTGTATGGGTCAGTGAATTGGTATGTGAGTGGTTCTGTGGGTGTATGAGTGGGTATATGAGAGGTTCTATAGGGGTGTGAGAGGTTGTGTGAGTGGTTCTGGGGATGATGTCATCAGTAATGTCATCTATGATGTCATTTGAGATGTCTTCAGTGATGTCATCAGTGATGTCACGGACCATGTCATGAGTAATGTAATATATGAGGTCATATGCAGTGCATTGCAGGAGGGTAAGTTATAGTTAGCTCAGGTAACTATAACTGCTTTATTTCAATGGTTTTGTACAAGTGAAATCTGAGCCTAACTATAATATCCCCGTGACCTTTGTGTTTTTCAATGGGTTTCTATGGTTTCTTAAATTATATTTCCTAACTATTACATCCCTTAAAGCTTTGGTTTATTTAGTGAATTTCTAAGGTTTTTCAACTTCCATTCCTAAAGTGTTACGTCCCTGTAATGTTTAAGTTTGTTAGTTTATTTGCAGGGTTTATTTTTAATACTGAGGGGGCGATTTAGATATTGCTAGGAAAGCCCTCCATATGACTAGCTAATCGCGCTGTGACAGTCCAACCGACCAAGTGCGATGCAGCCGTATGCTGACAGACTCGGTTCGCTCAGACTCCCATTGTACTCTATTGGAGCCTGTATACCGACACATACTAAAGGCTCCCATAGCAAAAGGGGTGGGTGGGGAAAGGGTACCCCCTGTGGTGGGCACCCCACGGTGCCGACACACTGTGCATGCATGGGAAGGGGGGACCCATGGGTACACCCCACAGGACCAATTCGGAGGGCCCCTAGTGAAGGGGGCCCTGCTACAACCCCCCGAAGTCTGATTCACACATCCGTTTTTATCTTGCTGAGACTGAGTCAATAGGGCTGTCTGAACCGTGCATCGAACTCACTCGCTAGGATTCTGTCCCCTTTGCGCTGCGTAATTCGGCTACGAACGAGTCCGACTGTCTGCATTGATCCGGAAATGATTTGGTCAGCACTGACACCTTCCACTCATCATACTTGGTCATTCGGAATGGGGGATGTTTCGGTCAGAAACAGAGGCTACGAACCGCATTTGCTCATTACAGATTCCGTTAGGAGCCCTTTCTAACAAATTTGGAATCGGCCCCCAAGTGTACCACAATTTATTTTGATTTTGAATTTAGTTTTTTTTTTAACAACAGATATTCTCTATTTTATAAATATACTTTATATACATTTAAAAACATAAAAGTTACATATGTAGTTAATGTAAAACATGTAAAGTATTTATTAATGTTATTAAACACATTTTCCTTGTTTAACATTTTTGACTACTGTGGTACCTCCGCAGGTCAGTATGTATAGATGGGGTGAATACTCAATGGTTTTTAATCCCAGTCAACGTGATTGGAATGAATCTGCATGTCCGAAACCAAAGATTCGCTGAACATTTAATAAATTATTTGAAATATGTACACCACTCTATTGTCAATAATGACATCAGTGTACACATATTTACTATTATATGTAAACCACTCTATATCTGTTTATCAACAAAGTTACCTTTTTATGACTTTTGCGAATGTGCAATTCTGTGGCCAGTATTTGCGAATTTGCTAGAAACCACACCCAGTCCTTGTCATCTGATTGTCATTAATAATATCCATGTGAAAATATTTAGTAGTGTATATATAAATCACCTTATATATATTTTTTTAACAAAGTTACCCATTTTATGACTCGTAAATCTGCAATTCTCCATGCCGGCTTTGTGGATTTGCTAGAAAGAATTACCTGGTCGTTGTCCTCTGAGTGGATATATAACAACCCCAACCATGCACATGCAAAACCACACCTAAAACCAGTTATTTTCCTGTTTAAGTCTCTAGAAGGAGCTACGAGAACCATTGGTGCTCTACATCTTCCGGCCAAGATGAGCATCTACAGCCTCTTGACGATGAGATGTAAGAAACACCACCTCGAAGAAAAGAAAGTGATGTCTCGAAGAACTTTACTATACCTTCTGGGGAAAAGAAGGTAACCGCAAAATATGTGCAGTTTAATATTTGCTGCAAGCAGTTATCCAGAGGCCCTGAAAAGAAGTTTTTACATGGGAAAAGCTCCATGTGGAAGCACCTAAAACAATTAATGAAAGGGTCTCTAACTGGATGATGCAAAAGAAAGAATGTGCAGCTAGACAGTTGACCTCTAAGGCATCCTTGGGAGTACCATCATCAGCTGCAGTCATTACAATACCAGCTGCCTGCGAAGAATTGAATGACATGGTTATTCACTGTGCAAAATGCCATACGGATGTTGCTGTAAAATTGTCTTCTGTGGGTGCATTCTTGGACACAGTGAAGAGGCATCACTGCTGGTTGCTTTGTTTTTTTGCTTCCAGTGACCACTTAATGTTTTTTGAAGACTGAAGCCAGTTGTTTCTTTGCATTTTCACAACCTTACCCTTTTTACTATCCTGTTCAGGTTTTGTGCAAAAAATAAAAAACATTTTTTTCAAACTATTAGAAAATTCTTCTTGAAAAAAACTGGTTCTTTTTAGAGCCACCATCTGGTCAGACAAAGAACTAACTCTGTATTTTTAATGTGTCGTTGACGATTCACTGACAGAATATCAACCACTAAAATATCCCCATACCACAATATCGAAGCATAAAAATAGATGTAAAAAATATCAACATCCTATATTTATAATGGTAAGTTCAAAAATATCGGAATAACAATCTTGATGTCTTAAATATAGTTGTACAAAACATTGTTTTTAAATATATAAAATAAATTAATAAATATTAACTATATTAAAGAATTAAATTAATTTAAAAAAAATAATTGGATTTAATGTACATTTTAACAAATGTTCACAAATAAACTTATTTTTTTAAATGAAACACACATATATAATAATTAATATATAGGTATACATTTACTTTAAAATAATTATCAAACTAATCATTTTAATGTATTTTATAATCATATAAAAATCCAACAAATTAATATATATATACAAATACCAATAACATAAAATCTATTTGGAAAAATTATATTATAAATTAAAACAATAAACTATTAAAAAATCTTAAATCTTACATTTCCAACTCCAGTCAGTGCAACAGCAGGGAAAGTGTTGGATAGCGGCGGGGTAAAAAGTACTATTACCACTCCAATGAGTGCAACAGTTGTGAAAGTGTTGGATAGCGGAGGGGTAAAAATGACTATTCCTACTCCAGTGGAGGCAACAGTAGGAAAAGTGTTGGATAGAAGAGGAATAAAATGTACTATTCCCACTCCGGTCAGTGCAAAAGAAGGGAAATTGTTGGATAGCAGTAGGGTAAAAATTACTATTCCCACTCCAGTGAGTGCAACAGTCGGGAAAAGTGTTGGAGAACGGAGGGGTAAAAATGACTATTCCAACTCCAGTGAGCTAAACAGTAGGGAAAGTGTTGGATAGCGGAGGGATACAATTTACTATTTCCACTCCAGTCAGTGCATCAATAAAGAAAGTGTTGCATTGCAGAGGGTTACAATGTACTATTCCTAATTCAGTGAGAGAATAATAGGGAAAGTGTTGGATAGCGGAGGGATAACATTTACTATTCCTACTCCAGTGAGTGCAACAGTAGGGAAAGTGTTGGATAGTGGAGGGATAACTTTTACTATTCCCACTCCAGTCAGTGCATCAGTAGGGAAAGTGTTGGATTGCTGAGGGGTAAAAATTACATTTCCCACTCCAAAAAAATGCAACAGTAGGGAAAGTGTTGGATAGCGGAGGGGTAACAATTACTATTCCCACTCCAGTGAGTGCAACAGTAGGGAAAGTGTGAGATTGCGGAGGGTTAAAATGTACTATTCCCACTCCAGTGAGTTAACAGTAGGGAAAGTGTTGGATAGCAGAGGTACAAAATCTACTATTCCCACTCCAGTCAGTGCATGAATAGGGAAAGTGCTAGATTGCGGACGGGTGAAATTGACTTTTCTCACTCCAGTCAGTTCAAATTAAAAACAAACAAAATATCATCAACAAAATAAAAATAATGAATATATTATATATATGTATATATTACCTACTGGCGGTCGCCAGTAGGTATATATAGTTAGGATTTTTTCTCTATGGGATTTTTGAAAATTCTATGTCTAATAACTTTGGCGTTTGTGGACGGAATTGGCTGAAATTTTCAGGAAAATGGCACATTTTGTTTCTGAGCAGCCCCTGAAAATTGGGGGGGGTTCGTCCAGGGGGGGTCGAGAAAAAAGGGGGGTCCCAAAACGTGTTTTTAACATTGAGTTTTCCATAGGGCGGTTGGCCTCACTTTTAGCCCGAACGGCTGAATGGATTTGCACGAAACTTGGCAAAATTGTAGGGACTGGTAGCCCGATGTGCCTTTTGTAGGTCTCAATATATGTGCTACAGTGGATTTTGAGAAATTAACGTTTAAAAAAAGATATATATCTGTAACAGCGGACCGGGCAGCGCTCCAGTACGCGTACTTTTCGCGCAACGGAGCTTTGTGAAGCGAAGCTGATTGGTTCTCCGGCGTCTGTAAACATTCCAAACAGTCCGTAGCGGCCGCCATCTTGTCTCTCGGTAGGATCGAGAGACAAGAGGAGTCCAAAGCGAAGGGGCAAATGACCATAAGGGGGCATAGTAGATCCTCGCTGACCCCCTAGGTTTGATGTGGAGGTTTTAAAAGGGCCCCGCGGGGCAAAAAATAATAATAATAATAATAATCGAACGGCTGAATGGATTTGCACGAAACTTGGTAAAATATTAGGGACTGGTAGCCCGATGTGCCTTTGCTAGGTCTCAATATATGTGCTCCAGTGGATTTTGAGAAATTAACGTTAAAAAAAAGATATATATCTGTAACAGCGCTCCGCTTCGCGTAACGGAGGTTTGCGAAGCTGATTGGTCATTCTGTCACTGGGCTATAGTTGGGCTACATCTGGCTGATATTTGGGCTACATTTGTTTTTTTTGTCTCTGGCGGCCATCTTTGGGCTACATTGGGCTACATTGGGCTTCATTGGGCTTCATTGGGCTACATTGGGCTACATTTGGGCTCCAACATATATATAGGCCAATGTAGCCCAATATATATTTTTCAAAGTTAATTTTCGTAAAAACCACTGGAGCATATATCTTGAGACATAGCAAAGGCACATCGGGCTACCAGTCCCTACAATTTTGCCAAGTTTCGTGGAAATCCATTCAGCCGTTCGAGCTAAAAGTGAGTCCAACCGCCCTATGGAAATGAAGGAAATGAATGGGTAATTTGTAATTAGCAAATAGCTCATCGCAAACTAGGAATGGTAAAGAATCGCTATTTATTCCTTAAAGTTCGCTATTTAGGAAATGCAAAAAACTTTGATGATACATATGGCGGTTCATCTCTAACAAGATAAGAAGCATAGGGATAGATTTATGATGACTGGCGCATCACCAGGGATGTGTTAGTCATTCTGTGCCGCTGTTCCGTCACCTATGGTGTGCTGCATTTACAATGCGGCGCATCATGGGGCAAAAACAGCACAGATGCGTGATGTATCTGTGCCGTAAAGGTGGCGCATTGCTGGAGTTGTATCGCAAGTGTGATGAAGCTCCAGCAAGGGTCGGGGGTGCCCCTGTCGCAGGGTTTCTGTTCTCACACAGAACTGTGGACAGAGGATTGGAACCTCGGCGAATTAGGGTGCCCCAAAACTCACCTTAGTAATCAAAAACCCCTTAGCAAGCTAGGTACAGTGTCACATTGGATATAACAAACTCTCAATGTTTAGACAATCCAGAATATGAACTTATAGTACCTCAGGATACGTGGAACTCATGAACAGTCGGTCGTTATATATTTCTTAGAAACCAGAACATGGAGTTAAGAAGAACACATGTGTATTTGAAATGTTTATTTACTAATGCCGTCTTCTCAGGCGTAGTATCTTAGATAATACAAGTACACATATTATCAGTAGCAAAATTACCAGCATAGTTACTAGTACATAAAAAGCGAATGGTGACAGTATGTTAACATGCTGTAAATGAATAAGAGTAAGCAACACTTATAAGCAGCCACGGGCCGTGGAGGGAGTTACGGTGGGGCAGGGAGGCGGGGAGGGGGAGGGGCAGGGTGGAGAGGGCTCCACCCTGCCCCTCCCCCTCCGCGCCTCCCTGCCCCACCGTAACTCCCTCCACGGCCCGCGGCTGCTTATCTCACCCTCCCTAATACACATATTATATTATTTGCTAAGAAGGTCTGTTTGTGTTGGTTTAGGGCGTGCCCATACTTTAGTGTCTTAGATTTGAAGGAATCACATCAGCATACACCAGCTCTCTCTTCATGTGAACCGCATCAACTGTTGTGTATGTGTGTTCGGCAAAGCAATATAAAACCCGCCTCATGCCCAGAATTGGCAGAAGCTGCACTTATGTTATGAGTATGAAGTCGTGGAGATCAGACCTCATAACAATTCTGTATCGTGTTGTTCTTGAAACTTCAGCACTCGCTGTACAGATATAGTTTAACAAGCAAAGCAGATAGTAGAGCAATAACATATTATTCTCATGTAAACCACGATGAACTACTAGGTTGAAAGCTAAAGCAACAACTAAGTGTCATGTGCAGAAGTTGCAAAAAAGGAAAAATGGCGTTTAAACCGGTAATGAGCCCATGCTAACTTAACACGGTGTAAAGATATCCAGGACCTAGATGACACCTCCCCATGATCCGGAAACAAACTGAATAAGATAATAGAAGTGCCATCTCATGAGAGCAGATTGCAACTTTATATGTGGACGGTCCGCAAGGTAAAACATTAAAAACTAGGAAAATGTAATGCTAAAGAAAAATAAAACAGCCAAGTACTTTATCGAGTCTTAAGCCAATAGGCAAGGTAAATAATAAAAACTTGACAAATAAGTCAATGAATTGTCAATGAAATGCTAGTACTCAGCATATCAAACATGAAAAAGGTCTATGACATAACTGTGTATGCAAAATAAGCTGCAACAGCCTCCAATAGGAAGTCACCGTCTTCATCCGAAAAGAGTTCAGCCATCCAATTTAAAAGCGGAAAAGAACATACGTGCTCTCCCAGCACCGGATCCTCTATCACCATCAGAGGACAGCTCGGTGGGTTTTCAAGAAAGCTCTCTTCCAAGAAAGACTGTGTTGCCGCCAGTAAATTCCAGGGACCAATTAGTCCATGCATCAATGCCACAGCCATAATCCTTTCGCCAGGACAAACCAACTCGTGAGTAATGATAGGAGTCATCAGCTGATTAAAGTCGACGTCAGGAGAAACCGGTCCGCAGAGACACAAATCAATGGCCCAATCGAAATCACAGGTCAGGCAGTGAAATACAGGCTGGACACAGGTGAAGTAGGAGAATCGAAAAGATAATCCATATGCCGTGCTTAATATCGCCAACGGCATTGTGCCATAATATTCTAGCATGCGATTGCGGAACAGTGTCAGCAGCTGCAGGGCGGGAGCTTGCACAGGAGGGACATCCATATTTAAAAATGTAAAAAATCACAAGAGCGTCCGCTGGTAATGCAAGTAAAAATGAGAATCCACGAAGCACAGTGGAAAAAATAGAATGAAAGAAAGCAGGGATGACTCCAAAGATTTTCTCAAATGAAGTCACGAGACCACTGGTAACAACTTTAAAAAAGTGCGCCAGGGCCTTTGTGGAGGACGCGTTAAAGATAGTCCGAACCATCTTGCTGAAATCGAAAGGCGAATCAGTATTGAAAAGGGTCTGCACCTCTGTACGGGTGTTCGCTATGTGAAGCACGAAAGTTTCACGGGCCGAACTCAAGGCCACCTCTCTCTGAGACAAAAGAGCTCTTATTCTTGCCATGCCGTTGAAATCTGCTCCCAAGGTTGGTATTTGTGGCCAGATTGAAAACTCCCTATGTTCATGTGTGGGAGGAAATAGAACATTTCTGCAGCAAATAACCCGTTCACTTACTGTTACGATAAAAGGAATACTTTTAATTAACCCAGAACAATCTTCATTATTGAGCATCAAATAACTACCATTTTCCAACAACTTGAACGTGGGGATGATAGCAGGAACTGGCGTGCCTTGCAACACGCAAGCCATATTTGGTCGGTGTTTGTTGCATGAACCGTGTAACTGTATGTGCCTACACATTAGTGAATGATCTGGCGTCTCAGTGCATTCCTCTCCATTCAGATAAACTTCTTGATCATCTTTGAAACATCTGTATGTGTATGGAAGCGACCAGACCTCATGAAGAAAAGCACTACCTAAAGGTTCATAACGACCTATTGGTATATATTTCATACAATTTGAAAACTTATATAAAGCAAAAGGCAGCGTTATTAAACCGTGGATAAGGCACGTTGCCAAAAAACCCGCAATCCTCTGCTGATGATGTCACTGAGCATGTCATGAATGATGTAATATGTGACATCATCAGCAGTGGATTACGGGTAATAGTATCTCTAGTTTACTCCCCTATAGCTGTCTTTCTTTTAACATAAGTGTCTGTTTCCTTCCCTTATACTTACTGTTCTTTTTTTAAAAAAAAAAATTTGGTTCACTTCCGGTTCGCGTACCGGCGAGCGAACTGGGAAGCGAACTACGAGAAATAGAGGTTGGCACAGTTCCAAATATTGTACCAATTTTTTAATAACGGGGAGGTAGTTCTGAAAAGAACTTTTTTTTTTATTGTTTTTGTTGTTTTATATTTTTTTTATTATTTTTCTGAACATTTTTTTACTTTTTTTGAATTTTTCTGATTAGTTTTATATTTTTTTGGGTTTTTCTTGGAGGGGGCAATGAAAACGATTCATTGTAAAGGGCTCAACAGGAGCAACAAAACAAAAAAAAAGTATTTATTATTTGGGGCGTTTCGTACAAACTTGCATATGATAGTCAATAGCTCTGTTGATCAGAGTGATGCTTCTTTCTCCGTAGCAAATGAATCCACTGCAATATACGCAGACTTGTTTTACTTCATGAAATCTCGTTTGTATATTTGGCACCATCTCCCTGCCCTCTGGTCCCGTTACTTCCGGTACAACAGATCTTCTGGCCATAATAGGGAGATTATCTAGGTCGTTACGAAACTGTGCAGCACTGTAGTTGTTAGGATGCCACCTAGTCATATGGCGATGCATTGTGTAGTTTCCGAAACTGTATTTTTTGTCGGTCCCTCTGGACAGTCTATCTTGACATATAAGGCAAGTTACGTATCTTGCATTTACTTTTTTCTGACCTTTGGGAATTTTAAAAAATTGCCAAATGAAGTTTTCTTTCCGGTGAGACGTCCTGGGCTCCTCAGGCAAAAAGTGCCTCTCTTCGTGCTCGTCGTCCTGTTCCTCTTCTTCCTCTTCATGCTGAATTATAACTTGAGCAGGTGGTCCACTCTTCCTTGGATGTGGTGGAGGTGGTGGGGAAGCACCAGCTGAAGCTACTAAAGAAGCCATTGCTCACTGGTAACAAAGGGTTTATCTCTCACAATGATGAAAGTCAGAGTGAGGAAAGAAGGAGGGATTTTCATCATTTGGGAAAAACAATAGTTCTCAACCAATGAAAAGTGTTCATTTTAGATTATATGACCTAGTCTTACATCATTAGGAAACCAAAAGTGAAATGAACCAATGAAAAGTGTTATTACCAAGTCACATGACCTGCTGTGTTTACGTTAAGCGCTTTGCAGGGCCTCCCGGTTTGCTTCCAGAAACCTGTGCTTTGCGACTCGGTAAGCGTACCAGTTCGCTAACGTAGCACGTCATATGACGTATCACGCGACAACGCGAAACGTCATGCGGACGGGTGGCGTCACGATGTTGTTTTCTAACGCGGCAGTTGCGGTAAAGAAACGTTTACCGGCTCGCGGTCTATTTCGCGGCATCAAGGTCAGCTAACGTGAAAGCTTCCCGATTCGCGAAGCGGGAACGAAGAAAAAAAAATATTAAAAAAAAAAATTATTAATAAACATATAAAATATATTTTTGGATTTAAAGAAGAATACATTTTACAGCTACAGATATTAGCTGTTAAAAAACCAATGAAATTCACTGAAAAAACCATAGGTTATAGACCATATATAGTTAGGAATTAGCATTTACAAAACCTTGAAAATTCACTGAAAAAACCATAGGTTATAGACCATATATAGTTAGGAATTAGCATTTAGAAAACCTTATTTTACTCACACAAAACCATTGAAATTCCATATATAGTTAGTTGCACTAACTATATATCGCGCACCCGCAATCCACTGCTGATGATGTCACATATTACATCATTCATGACATGGTCAGTGACATCACTGATGACATCACTGATGACATCTCAAATGACATCACTGATGACATCACTGATGACATCTCAAATGACATCACTGATGACATCATGACACACCAATACCAGTTACTACATACGCACTCACTGATTCCTACGTCTACACACACATTCACTCATTCACCCATACAATCACTCATACATATAGTCACTCATTATTACAACACTATCATATGCACTCATACACCTATGCAGACAGTCACACACTGCCACTCATCCATGGAGTTACTCACACACCAAGTCAGTCCTGTAAAGAATCAATCACACTTCCATTTCTTCATCTATACAGTTAAACACAGAACACCATACTTCAGTGACATCACTGATGACATCACTAATGACATCTGAAATGACATCACTGATGACATCTCAAATGACATCACTGATGACATCATGACACACCAATACCAGTTACTACATACGCACTCACTGATTCGTACGTCTACACACACATTCACTCATTCACCCATACAATTAGTCATACATACAGTCAGTTATTATTAGAACACTATCATATGCACTCATACACCTAGTCAGTCCTGTGAAGAATCAATCACACTTCGATTTCCTCATCTATAGTTAAACACAGAACACCATACTTTTCACACATATACTAACACATACTTACTCTCTTATACAATCACTGATACAAGTACACATTGATATGCACAGCGTTACACACCTCCCAGCCAGCCACACACACACTCAGTCTTCCATCCATCCAGTCATCCTTCAATATGTAAAACGTATTTAAACTTTACAAAAACACAGACACTAGATGATGTCATCAGTGATGTCATCAGTGATGTCACTGACCATGTCATGAATGATGTAATATGTGACATCATCAGCAGTGGATTGCGGGTGCGCGATATATAGTTAGTGCAACTAACTATATATGGAATTTCAATGGTTTTGTGTGAGTAAAATAAGGTTTTCTAAATGCTAATTCCTAACTATATATGGTCTATAACCTATGGTTTTTTCAGTGAATATATATATATATATATATATATATATATATATATATATATATATATACATATATATATATATATATATCGTGGCTATTTCCTTCTTGTCTATCCAAAGAAGAGACAGCACTCACGGGAGGAGGATCAAAGTTTTATTTCAGACCCTCAGAGCACCACGATAATAGCAGGGCACGTCCCCCGCAAACAAGCACCTGTGCTTGAGTGCATGGCCTGGCGTGGAAAGGAAGCAGATATATATATATATATATATATATATATATATATATATATATATATATGTTAACAGTTATGATAAAAATATGTTCAGTATTAATAATCAAACACATAAAAACATATTTTAAATACATATCACAAATATCTACAAATTTTACATTAAAAGAAATACATTTTAAACAAATAAATATTTTTATTTAGAAATCATTTATTAACAAAACATAATCATTGCATAAATGTAGTCCATTTACTTCCTACCCTATAACACCACACAACTCACAACCCACATCACAGATTAAAAAAATATATTTTTGCATAATAAACATAATTAATTATCAATTAAACAAGTATTATAATTAAAAAACAAATTAAAATACATACAATTGTATTACCTTCCCACCCTTTACACCTACTATCCCCACAACCCATACCTAAAATTAAATTGTAAACAAATGAATTACACAATTTAATAAAAATCGATTAAATAACTAATAGTATTCAACAACTAATTATAAAGTAAATAAAATTAATTTACTCTCCACCCTTTACCCCTATGAACCCAAAACTCATGCACAAAAAATATTAATCAATTATCCAAGTTAATTATCAATTAATTAATTAATAATAATTATCAACTAATTATTAATTAATTAAAAAATAAATTAATTCCCACCTTTTACCCCTGAAAACCCCATAACACGCAACTAAAATTAATTACACAATTTAAATATTTAGTTGTCAATTAATTAATTAATACTATTTATATACAAATTATTGATTGATAAAAAATAAATTACTTTTCACACTTTACCCCTATAGACCCCACAACCTGCACTTAAAATGTACTAAAAAAACACAATTATCAAAATAAAATCTCAATTAAATAAACAGGAACAATTAAAAAGTATTCCTTAAGTCAATATAATTAAATTACTTCCCACCCAATTCCCCTATAAACCCAGAACCCGCTACGGAACTAAAAACACAAAAGTTACTTAAAATAAAATGAATAACTACTAAACATGTAACACATATATTAAAAAACTTAAACAATACTTATACAAAAACAATACATAAAAAATATTTAAAATATATACTAAAATCCATAACACTAATGAAATAAATTCATATTTTAAACAACTATATTTTTGCAAATGATATTAATGACTTCTATATTTTTAAAATTGATATTTCTTACCCCAAAGTGTCTATATTCTTGACCACAATATTCTTGCTGTCGATATTTCTGTGTCACGATATTTAAAACTCGATATATTTTTTCTCTTTTACGGAGTTTTGTATAGCGCGAACTTGACCCGAAGGATTCAGGTATCAGAGCCCTTTACATAGCACCAGTTGCGTTACATGAGGACATGTTCATTTTTGTTAGGCACGGGGAGATTACGTGATTTTCCCAGAATTACAGGATGTTCAGCGTCATTGCCAAGACTCAAACGAACCCAGTTCCCCAGATTCGAGGTCAAGCGCCCAACTCCTCTCCCCAACTGGTTGTATTAGTGTATGGATGAGTGTGACTGTGTCAGTGTGTGCCAGCATATGCATTAATGTGTCTCTGGGTGTGTCAGTGTCTGCATTACGGTATGCCTGGGTGTGTCAGGGTTTGTGTCAGTGTATGTCTGGGTGTGTCAGTGGGTGCACCAGTGTGTCACTTGCATTGGTGTATGCCTGTGTTTTTCAATATATGCGTAAGGGCATGACTGGCTGTGTGATTAGATACATTGGTGCTTGACTTGGTGTGTCAGTGTCTGCTCTGGTGACTGGGTGTTTATCAGTGCATGCGTCAGTAAGTATATGTTAGTAAGTATATGCCTGGGCGTGCAGGGTTGTGGAATTCCTATAGCCCGACACCCGGGACATATTGTTTGGGTCAAGGGCAACAAGTTTTCATGTGTATTTTGCCCTTGGGATAAGTAGGCCCAAACCCCTACAGCATAAACCCTTTGGTTGCCAGTTTACAGTACCACATTATGGATCAGGGAAAGGCACTGCTTGCAGTTGGGGTAATATTTCTGTCCATGTTGTAAAGCTGTTCAAACTTGTTTCATTAAAGCAAAGCCTTTATTATTAGGGTGAACGCTCTAAGTGAATGTTGTAAGCTCAGACTGCACTACTGACAGTGGTTCCAGTATATAATATTTTTACACACGTTTTCAATGTTTAGCAATATGAAGCTATATATACTGCTCCCAGAATGCTTTCTGATTAGATGCAAATATTTGCAGAAGCTTGAAAGCAAGATTGATGATTCTTTGCTTTCAAAATAAAATATTCACAAAAAAATGTTACAAAATTTCACTAAACTACTGTACAATTTTAGGAACCATTGCTTAGCAGCATCATTGAGTAAAATCTGTTGATGTATGCTAGTATTTTCCAAAAATATTCATAATGGAAATTCAATGTAACCAGTTTTAATAAGATTATGGGAAACATAAAAAACAAGCCTTGGTAAAGCCAGTAGGTCTGAAATTGTTGGTCAGCTTGGGAGCTGCTGGGCCTGCTTCATTATAACAAACACTGGCAAAAGCAAGGATTGTTTTGGTCTCAAAAAGCACACAATGCCACATCAGTTCCTGGCACTGAACAAAAGGACAGTGTGTTAGTATGCTCCTTGTGAAGGAACAGAATTCTGTCACTCACAGTGAAGATAGCCAATAGGGAGAGGGAGACAGAATTTTAATAAACACAAAAGGTCATGGTTAACGCCAGCCCTAATTAGGGGCCCAATTATTAAATAAAGTCTCAAAAGTGCACCCATGTCCTTGCATTAAGTGCAGATATTCGACTTTCGTGAAATCACAAGACTTTACAGAAGTAAGCCAAGAAATAGTACCCTTGGAAATATTTGTGAACTGCATTTTAGCATGAGCAAATATGCAGGTGTAGGTTTGCAAGTTCACTTTCCCTCCAACCACTTTTTCCACAACCGTGGAAGACGTGTTATGTCTGCCATTGTCAGGAGTAAATTTCCAACCTTTCTCAGTATGGGAATAGATTATTAGAAGAGTTGGTGAAAACCCTTAAAGCATGCAAGTTAGTAGGTTTGCACAGACTCAAAAGGGCAACCCTGGAACTGTTGCTTGCCATTATCATCAGCCCAAGTATGCAGATCTGCGGAAACGTGGCAACATGAGGGAATTGCTAGAATTCAAACTCTACTATGTAAGGTGCCCTGGCATAATCAGAGAGGGTATTTCAGAACTCTTATATAATGAGATTGCTGCCGCATTACATGGCACAAAAGGGACAAATGGATTTTGTTATAGGACAAGTGGATTTTGTTACAGGACAAATGGATTTATGAAGCAACCTGCCCAATGGACAAGTAGATATTTCATTAAATTATACACCCCTGGCATGTTATTGGATGCATTAGTGTATGAGTGGGTGCGCCAGTGTCTGCATTAGTGTTTGTCTGGGGGAGTCAATGTATACATCAGTGCATCCCTAAGTGTGTTATTGGATGCATTAGAGTCTGGCCCGGTGCACCAATGTCTACTTCCTGTATGCC
Organism: Lissotriton helveticus; assembly: GCF_964261635.1. Lineage (NCBI taxonomy): Eukaryota > Metazoa > Chordata > Amphibia > Caudata > Salamandridae > Lissotriton > Lissotriton helveticus. The sequence continues at coordinate 996,973,278 of NC_136070.1, forward strand.
TGGGTGTATCAGTCTGTGCATCAGTGTATGCCTGAGTGTGTCAGTGTGTGTGTGTGTGAGTGTGTACATGGGTGTATTATTGGATGCATTTATGTTTGGCTCGATGTGTTAGTGTCTTTATTAGTGTGTGCTTGGCTGTATCACTGGCTGTATCAGTATGTATGTGTGTTTGAGAGGCTGTATCAGTGTTTGCCTCAATATCTAAGTATCTATATTGAAATGTGATTGGGTGTGTCATTGGCTGTATGGGTATGAGCCTGGGTATGTCCATTTCTGTGTCAGAGTGTGTCTTGGCGTAACAGTAGTTGTATCAGTGTGTGTATGTGTGTAGGTTATGTCAGTGGCTGTATCAGTATGTCCATGGGTGTGTCAGAGGTTAAATCAGTGTGAGTCTGGGTCTCTCAGTGGCTGTATCAGTGAGTGGCTGGGAGTCTCAGTGGCTGTATTGGTCTGTGGATGGATGTGTCACTCTGTGTCTGATTTAAACAGTGTGTGACTGGGTATGTGAGTAGCGGTATTGGTGTATGTGTTTGGATGTATGAGTGGGTGTATCAATGTATAACTGGATGTATGGGTCCCTATATTGGTATGTAGCTTGGTGTGTGAATGACTGTCTGAGTGGGTGTGTGAATGGCTGTATGGGTGTGTGAATCTATCTCAGTAGCAGTTTCCATGTGCAAATGGGTGTGTGACAAACTATATGGGATTTTAAGTGACTCTATGAGTGTATGTGTGGGTGTGTCAGTACCAGTGTAAATAACTCTATTGGTGTGCAAGCTCATGTATGAGTACATCTATGGGTGTGTTTGTGACCCATAATTAAATTTACTAATATACATTTTTATAGCTTTACCAAACATTTTATTAACACATTACAAAATAATTTAAACAAAACAATTAACAAATAAAAATAATGTATTTAACTATTTACAATTACAGTTTTCTGCACAACTACTTCAGATACATGCAAGTATATCTTTACACCAGAAAGCACAAAACAAAGTGATGTCTGGAAGCATTTTACAATACCTTCAGAGGAAAAGAAGGTTACAGCTAAATATGTGCAGTGTAATATTTGCGGAATACATTTATCCAGGGGCACTGCCAAGACGTATTCACATGGGACAAGTTCCATGTAGACGCACTTAAAAACAATTCATGAAAGGTTGTACAATCGGATGATGTGGGAGAAACTAGGTGCTACAGAACAGTCTGCCTGTACAGCACCCTTTTGAGAACCACAGTCAGGTGCAGTGATTATAATACCACATACCTTGAAAAAATTAATTGAGATGCTTACTCACTGTGCCAAAAGCCACATGCTTGTTATCGTACAGATGCCTTCTGTGGGTGCATTTCCCCTTTTTTATTGTTCTCAGGTCTATACTCATACACCAAAAGTGTACTGTTGAAAGAATCAATGCAAGTGGGGAAAAAAACCCACAAAAGATTGTACAAAAAAAAACTGCATACTATGTGTATGTAACAAATTACAGGATGGAGAAATTTAGGAACACCAACTTGGATTCTAACTCTGAGCCGAGAAGAATATCCACGGGATGACTTACATGACTTTTTGAGAAAAACAAACTGTAACAATAAAGACATCAAAATCAAGACACCAGGAGAGCTTTGCTATTTGAATACGGCAAATGTTTGATGGTACTTTCAGCACATATTTTAAACTTTCATTCATATGCAACAAAAAAAAGTCTGTACTTCCTTTCTAAGATCAGTGTATTACGTGTGGCATTCCAAAATACACTGTGGAAAAAAGAAAGGATAAAGCAGCAAGTGCTGAGATTCCAATCATATAGGTGTGAAAAGTACTGCCATCACAAACATTAAATAACTTTTTTAGTTTAGCTCACCATTGAACCTCCATGTTTTTCACAGTCTGAAGACAGTTCCTTCATCTCAGTTCTCTTTTTAAAAAAAAGAAAAAGTATAAAAATGTTAGAAAAAGGTTCTTAAAAAAACGGTACTTTTTAAAAACGTTTCAATAGTACCCCACAAAAACCTCCAAGGACTGTTGACACCATTTCTGACTGCCCCTTTATTAAAAGCTGCACTCCTCAGGGGTGGATTCATTGGCCTCCTTTATGATGCGATACCTCAACCTCTTCCCCTTCTCTAAGGCCAGGAGGGTGTCCCTTCTACCACCAGGAATATTACCCCAAAGGCCAGCCCCCCAATATTCCTCAGAGCTCTTCTGTAACTCTAGACCTACTTCATATGCCTGAAACAAGCTATCTACAGCACTCTCTCCCCTCCAGACACTCAGGCTCTAAGTCTCTGTGTATATGGACTCTCTATTCTGCATTGGTCACGGCAGTTCTTCTCCCACCATGTTTGTTAGACTCTAACAACTATTTGCCCTTCTAGTCAGTCACATCATAAGCCAACAAGACAATTTTCTCTTCCAAGGCTCTCTCATCCTCAGCTTTTCTCTCCTCTGCAGCCAGCTGGGTCACCTGCAGCATCAGTTAACTCTCAGCCTGTCTGTCCTTGAGCTCCTCATGAGGCTGGGGGGCATCTGTACAACAAAATGACTGAGCATGACATTAAGCAAAGCTTGTCAACGCCATGCTGAAAATGCAGGGAAGCACCGTATTTATAAAGATAAGGTGCACCTCTGCGTTTCCCCTAGTGCTGACGCTAAATTAAGCTGCCTGGCACCAGCACAGGCACTCTTGTACCATGGTGCAAGGGGGACTGCATTGCCGGGATGCTTGTTTATATGCAGGAAGATGTCCCTTCCTGCACATAAACAATCACAAATGGCGTTTCGAAACTCCTATATGTGCTGCATTGTGCAGCACATATAGAAGTTGCAAATCGTCATTTTTTCCCCCAATAATTGTGTATGTGTTTATTCTGCACATAAACAATCATCCATGGTGTTTTGCTGTTTCTATGTGTCCAGGTTTTTCCTGTTTTTAATTTTGGCGCTGTCTCCTATTTATCACTCTTGCAAATAGAAGGCAGCATCAAATCAATGGGTGTTGCAGCTGAAAGCCCACCACAACACCCATTGCCCACCCCTTTCATGCTAAGTATAGCGTGAAAGGGTGCCGTAAAGGCGGTGTTAAGCCACGCTACGTATCTGAACACTTCCTTGTAAATAGGCAAAACCCCTATCACCACAGGAATATCGTAAAAAGTTACGTTCCTGTGGCGATAGGGGTTTCTAAATATGCCGCAGGGTTTGGGAGGAGACACTACTTTCTGTATCGAATTCAATAAGGAACTATCTCTCTGCTGGAGATCCCCTCTCTCCTCTGGAGACTTTACCCCATCATTTCTCTGCTCTATTCCCTCCTTCTCCTATCCACAACCCTGAGTGGCAAAGACTCCGTTACTTCTGCATACAGGCACTGCTCATTTTGAATCCACCTTTGAATTCCACCGGACACTTTCGCCTTATCCAGCAGAGGCATCTTCATGAGGTCCTCCAATGAGTTGGACTTCAGTTTCCCTTGCCATTTCTCACCTATGCACCCGGCTTCCCTGGTGTAGGTATCCTAGTTTCTAGCAAATCCATGGGTGAAGTGGCCTTCCAACATTCTGTTCTCCACTGGATTTCTTCAGGGTTCACACCCGGAAACCATTTCTCAATATATAAAATGGGGGCTGCAACTTTTCTGTCAAGTTGCGGCCAGCCAATCAGGACCTTCCTGTGACGTATGGTGCCATGGATTCATCGTGGGTGTATCCGTGGAAAGTCCGTGTCACTAGATATACAAATTTGTTTTGCAATTGAAGACTACTGAATGGATTTCCTCCAATTAACAAAAAGCACACTGGACCAAAATCTAGCTTTCTGCCATATTTGATGTAATTCTGTTCAGCAGTTCGGGCTGTAGTCGTGTTCAAAATTCCTATGGGAAATTATATGGAGAAAACGTGTTTTAGGATCCACCTTTTTCTCGGCCCCGCTTGACAAATCACCCTGAAACTTTCAACACAGCAGCTGAGCTGACTACCGTACTAATTTTAAATATTTTGTGAAGGTTTGTAAAACTGCGCCAATATTATTGGAAAAACAAAAAATGCTTTTCCCATGGAAATTATGGCCTAACTATAACTACCTACTGGCAACCACCTGTATGTGATATATACATATTATTTTTTTAGAGCTCTAAATAGCGCGAACTAGACCGAGAAATCGGGTATCAGAGTGCTTTACATGAGCACCAGTTTCGTTACAAAAGGACACATTCATTTTTGTTAGGCACGGGGATTAAGTGATTTGCCCAGAATCACAGGATGTTGAGCATCGTTGCCAAGACTCGAACCCGGTTCCCCAGCTTCAAGGTCAACTGCTCTAGCTGTAAGGCTACATCCTCTCCCCAAATATATATATAATACCCACTGACAGTCGCCAGTAGGCAGTTATAGTTCGGACCTTGTTTCTATTCAAAATGTGTTTTTTCTTTTGCCAATATCTTTGTCGCCGTTTTACGAATCTTCGCAGATGTTCAAAATTATTGACCCGCCCCGGTCAGCTCCTGTCTTAAAAGTTTTGCATCAAGTGGGGGCCGAGAAAAAAGGGGGGTCCCAAAAAGCATTTTCCCCAAGTTAATTTCCATAGGAATTTTGAAACAGGTTACAGCCCGGACTGCTAAACGGAATAACAGCAAATTTGGCGAAAAGGTAGCCTTTGGTTCAGGAAGAGACCTTTTTTTCAAATGGTGTAAATCCGTTCAGTAGTTCCTGAAAAAATAAAAAAATAAAAAAATTGATATCTGGGCCACGAGGAGGAGTCGTGAACCCTCCTGGCCACGAGCTTCACTCTGATTGGCTGCCAACACTCCAAACCAGGAAGTGTTTGCAAACATCTTGTGACTCTCTAACAGAGTGACAAGAAAAAGGGGGTAAAATAAAGAAAAGGGGGCAGGGTAGAAACCCTGACCCCCTAGGACTGCTCGGGGTACCCCAATTTTTTTTTTAAACAGCAAATTCACACTGGGTGCGTGAATCTGGCTGAATTCTTTCTAAAACGAAGCGTGGGCTCCCGTGATTAATTTTTTGTAAGCACCCAGCTGGGCCAGGTCCCAGGGGCACTGCCAAATTAATTTGCGGGGGCCCGCGGGACGTCCACCCCAGGGACTTTCTTTAATTATATGCAGGGGCATATAATTAATGTGGTGGTCCCTGGTGCAGTGTGGGGGGGCAGGAGCCCCCCACACATTTACAAATCAATGCCCCGGGGGCCGCCACATCCCTGGGGCTTTGTTTTGTAAATGTGTGGGGGGCTCCTGCTCCCCCATACTGCCCCGGGGACCACCACCTTAATTATATGTGGGGGGCCTCATAGGCCACCCAAGCCCCGGGGACATCTACCTCTCCGGGGCTTAATTAGAAAAATTTAAGTGTGGGGTGGGAGCTCCTGCCTCCCCCACACTGCCCCAGGGACTACTACCTCCCCATGGCACTAATTATTATAATGCAGGGGTCTATTGCAGACCCCCGGACCCGGGGACCACCACCTCCCCGTAGCCCTCCATGGCCCTGGGGACCGCCACCCCACAGGTCTGGCTCCTGCAATGTTTGCAGTTTGCTATGGCAGGGCAGGACCACGGCTCCCGCCCTGCCATAGAAACTCTGCTTTGCTTCGTTGAAGCGAGAGCACAAAAACCTGCTCTCTCTTCAACGAAGCAAAGCAGGATTGCTTTTGAGCAAGGGGAGCTGCATGTCAGCAGCTCCCCTTGTTTAAAAGCAATGCTGGCTCCCACAGGAGGCAGGGAGCCGGTAGGACTGTGGGGGCATTGGGGCCCCCCATAGTCCATAATGGGAGAGCTGATCCCAGGGATGGGGTCCCGGAGGCCTATAGTGGCCTAGGGAAGGAGGGCCAGACTGCCCTCCTTCCAATTTTTTTTTTTTTTAAAAGGCCATGCCTCTGGGGATGTGGTCCCCGGGGCCAAAAGTGAACCAGGAAAGGGGGGCCCCCTTCCCTAGAGATACATTTTAAAAAAGGAGGCCATGCCCCGGGCATGGGCTCCCCGGGGCCGAATTGGCCCAGGGAAGGGGGGCCATGCAACCCCCATCCCTATTAATAAATTATGAAAAAGGAGGCTATGCCCCGGGAGATGGGGTCCCCTTCCCGTTTATTTTTGTTTTTTTTAAAAAGTGGTCAGGCCCGGGGGGATGGGGTCCCCAGGGCCACACAAATGCTAGAAGAAGGGGGCCACACAGCCCTCCTTCTAAAAAAAAATAGAAATAAAAGCTGGCATCTCACCGGAGGCCCCGCCCCGCCCTGCCCACTCGGCAAACGCACCCCCCTAGCATGTTGAAAGTCGGGGACTTAATTTCTCTTGAATACTGAGGGTCCCTGGGGACCAACTATCCCACCAGGTACCTTCAGTAAGCGCCACACAGCTGGATTACTGAGAGGTGGTCCGAGGCCACGCTCCTTTATACACCACTCTGCAAACGCGCCTCTTGGTGCACATCTGGTGGAGCGATGAGGTCCTCTTTTGTCCTGAGGACCTCAGAACACAAGTGGACTTTATCCCCCGAGCATCAGTATGCCATGAGTCGCGTTAGCAGAGTCATCTAAAAAGGGGCGTGGCCTTTGAGCACACTCAGCAATCTAGCTAAATGGGGCTTACTGGAGGTAACATGTGGGCTAGTTGGCACCCAGGGACCCTCAGTATTCAAGGGGACTTAATCCCCCAACTTAGAACGTGCCAGGAGGGGCGTTTGCAGAGTGGTAGAGAAAGGGGGCATGGCCTGTGTCCAGCTATCAGAAATCCCACTATCTGGGACATACAGGAGGTATCAGGAAGGCTAGTTGGCCCCTAAGAACCCCCAGCAGCAAAGGGGACTTCAATCCCCATCCAAGAGCACGCCAGGAAGTGCGTTTGGAGAGTGGTGGGGAAAGGGGGTGTGGCCTGCTATGACAACTTAGCAATCCTGTTGTGTGGGACTTACTGGAGGTAATAGGAGGAGTAGTTGACCCCCAAGGATGTCGTTAGGGACCAACTACCCATCTTGTTACCTCCAGTAAGTCCCACACAGTGGGATTGCTAAGATGTCTTCGGAGGCCATGCCCCCCTTTTTCCACCACTCTGCAAGCGCCCCTCCTGGCAGAGTACGGGATGGGGGAAGAAGTCCAATTTAGTCCTGAGCACTGGTCGGAAGCCCAGCACCCTTTCTCCACCACTCTTCAAAAGTGACTACTAGTTAAAGAAGTGTTTGAAATGTTATGGGGTTCGCATTTGTGAGAGTTAGAGCTATTGGCAATGTAAATGTGAATATTTTTTTATCTTTTTTTTTCTTGTAGTCACATATATAAATACGTTACATCAGCAAAAAAGAGAAAAAAAACAAAATTAAATACCAATAATCATTAACAGAGGACATGGGAACACAGAGAGCAAAACAAAATTAAAGACATATTCATTTTCACTTATTACACTTATAAAAAATAATACTGTAGATTCCTAGTCCCATTGGAGACTAGACCACACCCTTTTAAATTTTAGCCAAGACCAGGGACCTTTAGCTTTGTCTAATGCTAGCTCCATTTTGTAAATTTCCCTTAGTAAGGCCCAAAATTCATTAATATTTGGATGTGTTTCACCACACGTAGTGGCTTGATCACGTGATCAAGCCACTACGTGTAGTGAAACGCGTTGTGGGGATTAAACATCCTTGACACTGCTTGTTGTTTACCGTGTCTTCTTGCCTGAGAGCGCGCTGACCTGCTCTGCTTTGAACCATTGAACAGCCGGTTTTCTCCGCCGGCATGCGCACCACTTTCCACGGGTCCTGAGAGGCCCAGAAGGAGTAACTTTGGCGTTTGGAACTATTGAGAATCAAGAGGAACAGCACCCAAGACCGCGAATTCGAGGCGGCCGCCTCTGATTCCCTGGCCCGCTTTCGCCTAAGAGGGTATGACGAGACACTTTTACAGAGCACTCTGAAAAAAGTCAAGAAGATCCCTAGGGAGGAACTGCTCAAACAGAAACATAAAGGATCTAATCCCTCTAAGAAAGATACATTTAGGATGATAACACCATATTCCACAGGTGCCAACAGACTTAAAGCAATGATGCGCAAGAATTGGCACATCTTGCTTACCGATGAGGTAATAAAAGACAATTTGCCACCACATCCACTGGTGACCTTCAGCAAGGCCAGGTCCCTGGGCGATATGTTGGTGCATAGTCATCTGGAAGCCCCTAGTATCCATTCTAACACCTTGAGGGAAATGAGCGGGTTCTTTCCATGCGGAAAGTGCAAAGCATGTGCTAACAGCCATAGGGTACTCCAATATGACATCCCGGATGCGGGCAGAACAAATAAAATCCACAAATTCATCACGTGCAGTACCACCTATGCAGTGGCGGCTGGTGACATTTGAAGGTGGTAGGGTGTAAAAGTTTTGTATGAGTGCCCCGGAGGCGAGAGCGTGTAGCAAGTGAGTCCAGCCACCATTTGGTGGGGTTCGAGGAGATTCTCCTCAAACCCCTTCCCTCACCCCCGAAAAAAGAGCAGGCAAATGGTGCTTTTAAGTAAATTTGAGGAAGCAAGAGAGTTGATAAAGCAATTGTGAAAGTGTAGTTATGGCATAAATAAAGAGACCCTGAGCCATAATCCCTATTAACAAGCCCTAATCCTTAGCCATAAACACCAACCATGAGCCCTAAACCATAAAATGAAGCCTTAAACCCCATCGCCCAGCCTTAAGTCCTAATACCTAGCCATAAACCCCAACTCTAAGCCACAAACACTAGACCAAAACCCTTATGCCTAGACCTAAACCCGAGCCCAGCTCTAAAGTCTATCCTCGAACCATAAACCCCATTCCTCCCACCTAAAACCCCCTCCTGTGGCTCTCGTATGCAACATACCTCCCGACTCACCAAACCGTGTTAGAACTAGCTGGAACACCCCCAAATTCGACACCCAAATCACGTAAAAACGCATAACCGCGACAAGGCCTCAAAATCGCGTCCAACTCACAATCACAAAATAAGCACTTCCACTGCTTCAATCTTCATCACACTTGCAGAGAACATAGTTCCAGCGATTCCCAACAACCTCACCAAGCCACAACTTCCTCGATCTACCGGAATGGGTACGACTTTTCTCCCGAACTTACCCCACCCCCCACATTCAAAAACATCCAAAATTCAACCAAACTTGCCTCAAACCTTGCCAACTCCATATTACTCAGCAAAAAGGCGCCCGGCGTCCTTACCTGAGTTTCTGGGCTTCCTGTTCTTCATGACCGATATGATGACCAGGAGGCTGCCACTCCCGTGCCACTGCAGCCAGCTTGACTCCCGCCGGGCGCCGTTTTCAAATTCATTTCTTGCAGGCAGGACTGCACGCACACAGGACTACAGTAGCCAATCCTGACGCTGCCCTCTTTAGAGGAGTCAGAAAAAACAAGGGTGGCTGGGCCCGGTGGGAGGGAGGGTAGGCAGGACCACAAAATTGTAAATAAAGAATTATTTGCCTATGCCTCCAAATTTTTGAATTACACACTGATTCAAGTGAGGATAAACCACAATTTATTAGTTTACCCAGACATTGATTTCTGTCTTTCAATTGTTGCTCAGTTTACAAGAAAATTTTCATTTTACAAAAACAGACCTAAGACCACTGTCGACCTCATGTCTAGCCATATACAATTTGGAAAAACAATTTGTGCATATGTACAGTGAAAAAAGAAACAAATAATTAACGTTTTTGCAAGAATGACTTTTTACCATAAGTGCATATTCATGACATGGACAAATTACTCATACACATTGTGAGTGATATGTGACTTTTTACAATAAAACGATCACAAACATAGGGAGAAAAAGAGAAAAAAATATTTCTAAACACAATCAACTCCCAAGACCTGAACCAGATGAAATCATTTTTGTTCAGGAAAATTGCCCATTTTTGCATCAGTGTCGTTGACCTAAATGTCAAAAAAAGTGCCTAATTAACGTTTTTGCAAGAATTACTTTTTACCATAAGTGCATATTCATGACATGGACAAATTACTCATACACATTGTGAGTGATATGTGACTTTTTACAATAAAACGATCACAAACATAGGGAGAAAAAGAGAAAAAAATATTTCTAAACACAATCAACTCCCAAGACCTGAACCAGATGAAATCATTTTTGTTCAGGAAAATTGCCCATTTTTGCATCAGTGTCGTTGACCTAAATGTCAAAAAAAGTGCCGACGCGTTTCGAATCCTGTTTGGTGACTTGCAGGATTCTCATCAGGGCGGTATGATTCTAGTCCATGGGAACTGTTTGAAAAAGGGAAAGGACGATTTGTTTACCAAAAAGGAGTGTCCTCTAACCATTTACTCTTACAACAACAAAGCGTGCGTAAAGAATATAGCATACCTTGTATTATTACTGCCCAAAGTTGCTCCTGCTTTAATGAAATATCGTCTATGCCGTGGGGTTTGGACTGCAACAGAGTAAGGAGTGAATCAGGTCCAGGGGGAACGGAGTTTGGTGTTAAAAAGCGAAGTGCATAATTTAAAAAATACCTTCAATGTTCCTGACCCCTTGCCAATTGTGCCGGTGTCTTGAAACTAATCGAGTTGTTGGCTCGTTTACATCTCTAGGAAAAGAAAATAAAGCGTGTTTTAATGTCCTGCTCACTCGGTGGTGCGCCACAGGTCAGAGCCAGGAATGGAAACTTACTTGTGAATAACTCCGCGATGGCGGGAGGAATTCTTTGCCACTATCGGTTGGTCTCCTATTTATCTTGTTTTTCAAATCTGAGGGGGCAAGGATGGAAATAGAATATCAATGCGCTGATCCTTTGCTTAATGCGCAATGTCAGATCGCCGTAGGAGCGAATCTCTGTCTTACCGTGATTGTGTGTGGTAGACTCCGCTTGTGGAACTCACTGCAGCCCGGCGCGCTGTGATTGTAGGTGTCCGCAGCATTGCCGGTTCTCCCATTCACATAACATGTGATGTGTCCTCAGCCAATCCGAGTCTCAGGTGGATTATAGCGCATTGTGGGATTTGAAGTTTGTCTAGAAATGAAAGGGTTTCATGCCCTATTGATTTCACTAAGGCTATTCAAGCCCTTATTGACACTATCAAACTTAAGAATTAAATATGCCTCCTTGCGCAATAACATTGTTTCAACATCAGGAAAGCGTTTAGGATCAATCCATACCAATGTGGTCCATTTAAAGTCATTTTCAGTATTTTTTGACATTTAGGTCAACGACACTGATGCAAAAATGGGCAATTTTCCTGAACAAAAATGATTTCATCTGGTTCAGGTCTTGGGAGTTGATTGTGTTTAGAAATATTTTTTTCTCTTTTTCTCCCTATGTTTGTGATCGTTTTATTGTAAAAAGTCACATATCACTCACAATGTGTATGAGTAATTTGTCCATGTCATGAATATGCACTTATGGTAAAAAGTCATTCTTGCAAAAACGTTAATTAGGCACTTTTTTTGACATTTAGGTCAACGACACTGATGCAAAAATGGGCAATTTTCCTGAACAAAAATGATTTCATCTGGTTCAGGTCTTGGGAGTTGATTGTGTTTAGAAATATTTTTTTCTCTTTTTCTCCCTATGTTTGTGATCGTTTTATTGTAAAAAGTCACATATCACTCACAATGTGTATGAGTAATTTGTCCATGTCATGAATATGCACTTATGGTAAAAAGTCATTCTTGCAAAAACGTTAATTATTTGTTTCTTTTTTCACTGTACATATGCACAAATTGTTTTTCCAAATTGTATATGGCTAGACATGAGGTCGACAGTGGTCTTAGGTCTGTTTTTGTAAAATGAAAATTTTCTTGTAAACTGAGCAACAATTGAAAGACAGAAATCAATGTCTGGGTAAACTAATAAATTGTGGTTTATCCTCACTTGAATCAGTGTGTAATTCAAAAATTTGGAGGCATAGGCAAATAATTCTTTATTTACTCTTTAGAGGAGAGCATCAGGATTGGACTGAGCACAAAAAAAACGCCGCCCTATTTTCAAGCACTGGGGTATGTGGCATAGGCATACCCCGTACTCTGCAGTGCTCGCTTTCAAAAAATACATTTAGTTTGCTTGCTGCATAAAGGCAGTCGGGCAAACACCACATGCGCAGTGCGCACTGTGCCGGCACTTCAGCGCCACCCAGTGTCAGACAGTGCATACTGTGACACATAAGTGAAGCGCTTGACACCGCGGCCGCAGCAGGGCAATAATTATCAGGTAATTTATTCGAGCGGCGCGTTAATTTATAAAACTTTTATTAAAGCGTCGCTCGAATAAATTGCCTGATAATTATTAGTGGGGCAACGCCCCACCGCCCAAATGGAAAAACTGCCACTGCACCTATGCTGTGTATTGTCTAAATGCCCGTGTGGCCTACGCTACATCGGGAGCACCATTAACCAACTCAAATTGAGAGTTTTAGAACACCTTAGGGCAATTGACAGAGTAGACCCCACATACCCAGTAGCCCGACATTTCGTGGAACATCACAACAAAGATCGAAATAAATAACGATTCTTTGGGCTAGACCATGTTCCATGCAACCCACAGGGGGGTGACAGGCTTAGAAGGCTACGACGCCTCGAATCAAGGTATATCATTGATCTGTCTACCAAGTACCCGAAGGGTATGAATAGTGGGGAGGAAATGGCAGTACACCTTGGAAAATAAAATAATGTATAACATCTACAGGTGTACTGCAGTAGACACATTGACTATAACATCTTGCCCAACCTTGTCTACTGGTCCGAGGGAGTCTGTCATGAGAATAATCATCATCATATATATTCGTGCTCCCGACTACGCTGGTACTACTGCTTTACAATAATTCTTGAAGATGTAAATAATAACTGTAAATAATAACTTCTGATACTAGGAAGGGATCTTCTTCAGTATCACTGTAGTTCACCTGGTGCACTGATACAGCACATATTGATAATGGATCTCTATTATTTTCCAGATCCCACCTTTTGGTGCTCTGGAAAATAGAAAATTAATTGTGTAATGTTTCTTATTGCCATTCAGTTTTGTGTTTCTTTCTTCACAGTGTTAGTGGCGTGGTAGCTTTCGTTTTACAATGGTCATTTCATTGTTCTGTACATTTTGGTAATATATTATGATTTATTGAAGATATCATGACATATGCCAAACATCTACATACGGTTCCGAGTATTATATTAACTGTATATATTTGTTACACAATATTCACCTGTATAGGGACACATGCCGATCCACGGCTCTATTGTGTTGTGACCTTTCTCTCTTGTGAACACTCCGATTTTCGGAGATATCTAACATGTTCTAAGATGGCGCCTATTTTGGTGCCTGAAGGGCTGGTCCCTTGTCTGTGACTATTTGTGTTAACAAGCGTCTATTTAACCGGAACTGTTTGTTGACGGTGAGAAACACCGAAGAAGGCTAACGCCGAAACGTTTGTTTGCTGATTAATGTTTGCTGATTAAAATCACTGTGACTGTCATCGCCGGAGTGCTGTTTCCTTTCGTCTTAGGGGGAGGATTTTGAGCGTTTTATATATGTATATATATATATATATATATATATATATATATATATATATATATATATATATATATGCACCAGCGATTCCAACCACTTCCGTTTGTACGGCGAAGCAGGAACTCAGACCGACCACAGCATATTCAGGCAGGGTAAAGTTTTATTTTTGTTCCTTCACAGCCAGCAAGACGCGTTTCGGGCTTCATGAGCCCTTTATCACCTTCAGCTATCTGTATGCCACTTTTTGCTTTTTATTTAGTGCTTAAACTAGTGCACACCCCTTCCCAGGTGGTTGTTCGGGTCATGTGATCATAGATAATAACAACAGACTACTGTCAATATCTGCTGTGTGAGTTCAACATTACTGCCTAAATGCATACAGATTTAACACAATATGGCACTTCATATTCATTGTGCTATCATATTAATACCAATACAATTTGCAGTTTCTAAACTATTTTTATACATTTTAAATAATGTTATTTAAAACAATATAACAAAAGTTTGTTTATAGCTGGATAAATCCATGATGTAATAAATACATTATTTTGCATTCACTGTAGAGTTGGATATTCATTAAATCATAATTTTGAAAACCTCATCACATTCTACTGATCAACTTATTGATCCCGACAATGATTTACTCGTGAAAATACATAAAAAGTGCTCTTGTGCTTTTTTCTTATATCTAGTGCAATTTTCATAAATAAAGTGCTACGAGATATGTGCAACATTAAGCCAATAATAAATATAAAGTGCATTTTCATAAATATATACATTAACAAACAATTATAGATGGGTGTATATCTTGGAAAAAGCAAAATTCATTTCATACAATCTCAACAGTGTAAAATTTTAAACCCAGCCGGATAAAAAAACACTCTTAAAAGATATATATAAAAGATTTGTAAAATTGCTTATAAAAATAAAACCATCAATGTTTGTTAAAATTCAGAGAGAGAGTGCTAGAAGCTGGCAGAGATTGTAGATTATCTTAAATATTTATACAATACATGGGCAACGACTGATAAAATCTCATCTTTTATATTATCATTGTTTCTTCACAGTGGTATATATTTTATTACACATATTTTGTTTACTGCCGTATTTATATATACGTATGCATATCCTCTGCATTATTCAAGCCCCGTGGCCATTTACTATCAAGAGTAAGGATAAAAGTAGTTTCCAATTGTCTCAACTGTCTGTCTCGATTCCCTCCTCTTTTGTTAGCTGGTACTGCTCCAATAACAAAAAAAGATAGACAATTTATATGCCTATTATGACACTTATTGAAGTGTCGTGCCACGGGGTACGCTGTGTCGTGATGGAGAATAGCTCTCAAATGTTGTAATATCCTGACGTGCACCTGTAGTCTTGTGCTTCCCACATATCTAAGACCACATGTGCACGTCAGGACATATACGGCAAAATCTGTTTTGCAGTTATAACTGCCCTTAATGGCCACTGGAGATGCATCAAATGGAGTTGTGTATGATGTTTTATTACATCCAAATGTACACGCACGACAAGTTGTGCATCTTCTAAATCCCCTTGTTGGTTGAAACCATAAAATAGCCTTTCTTGTTTCTGGGGAATTTTAATCTAAGTCGCTGCCCATTGATCTACCTTTTCTAAAAGTTATGATGGGAGAAGACAATAGACGTTCTTGTAGCACAGTATCTGTTAGGACAATAGGCCAGTGCTTCTGTACGATAGTTCTAATTTTTCTCTCCTGTCTGGAGTATGTGGTGATCAGTCTAGGACTGGCAAGACTATCATTTTTGTCTGTCATTTTATTGGTTTCTTTGTTAAACAGACTCGATCTTGGGCGCTCTTGTGCTTTTCTGATAGCGTTATCAATGATTTTATCACTGTACCCTCTATTTCTGAGTCTAACTCGCATTTCTTCTTGACAGGTTTTGAAATCCTCATCATTGCTACATATGCGTTTTAATCTGAGGATTTCTCCATAGGGTATGTTAGCCAACAAATGCCTAGGATGTGAACTACTTGCGTGAAGCGTTATGTTACCAGCTGTGGGTTTCCTAAATAATGTGCTTTCAAGTCTGGAATTTTTTACATGAAGTCTGACATCTAAGAAATCGATTTGAGTCTTATGAATATAAGATGTGAACTTTAGATTTAAATCATTAGAGTTGATGTCTTCAATAAATTTCTGTGCTGAGGCTAGGTCACCTTGCCATATTAAAAACACATCATCTATGTATCGATAATATGTGGATACATTATCCTCCATTTGTCTTAGGTGTTTGCGCCTGAGGACCTGTTCCTCCCACCAGCCCACGTGTAAACACGCGTAGCTGGGGGAAAAACAGGCCCCCATGGCTACACCTCTAAGTTGTTTGAACAGAAGTGCGCGCTTTGAGTGCACCGCCGAAGAGCACCCGGATGCTTGAAACTTGGATCAAATTGGATTTATATATATATATATATATATCTATATATATATATATATATATATATATATCTCTTTCCACAAAGTGATCCTCAAGCCTTACGAGAGCGCTCAGCAGTGTGTGCTCCACCCAGGGGTCGGATCCAGACCCAGGAAAATTTCAGCAAACAAAAGAGGCGGCACATCAGGAAATGTATTAAGCCTTTTTAATCAAGACTTCACCCCACCAACGCGTTTTAGCCAACACTGGCCTTGCTCACGGTTGGTTAGTCCCTCCAAAGTGTTGTTTATTTGTACTATCCCATATCTAGCCATTTAGGAGGCATTGTGGGAATTGTAGTTACATTACTATTTTGTGAAAAATTAAAAGAAAAGAAAGACAATGTGTGCTATTTATATTACTGCACATTAGTGACTAATAGTTCACTGGGGCTTCTTAATAATATTTAAACAATTATAAACAAAATCTGGGTATAGTACCCAAGTCTTTCATTCGTGTTCCTCTTTGTTTCAGTCTTATTCCCAAATTAAGGGTATAGTACCCAATGTCATATTGAGAACATTTCATTCAAGATGAACGTGCAGATCCTCTCCAAAATTCATCCCTTTCGGGTATTTTGTTCTGAGTCTGACTATCATGCATGATTCCATTTGTCGCAGTCTTCGAACCACATCCCCACCTCTCTCCATTTTGTCCAGCATTTTTACACCGTAGAATTGCATTTGTCTCCAGTCTCCATTTTGGCAAATGCTCATGTGTTTTGCTGTGGCATATTGCATATTGGAGTTTTTGACCGCTCGGATGTGTTCCAACATCCGTTTTTTTAACATACAGGTTGTACATCCCACGTACTTCATTCCACATTTGCATTCTATGATATATACAACGTTTTTTGAAGTGCATGAAATTTGTTGCTCAATTCTCATTGATTTCCCATCCGGTTCTTCGATCACTTTCATGCTTTTGCCGATCTTGCAGGCTTTGCAAGAATTGCATGGTTGAAACCCTTTTCGTTGGTTTTGCAGCCAATTTGGTTTTTGTTTTTCTTGAAAGTGACTTCTGACCAGCAAATCCTTGATGGATGTATTTTTTTTGTATGTTATTAATGGTGTTTTACCGACGGTTGTTCCAATGTCTGGATCCCCTGACAGTAGATGCCAATATTTTTTCAATATGCCTGAAATTTTTCCACTTTCTTTGCTGAAAGTTGTGATGAATCTAGGAGGTGTGTGGTTTTCAGTTTTTTTAGGCTGTTCCATTAATGTTTGCGTTCTCGTTTTCAAATCAATTTTTCTTTTGCATTGTGTCAATACTCTTTCTTCATAGCCTCTTGCTCTGAATCTGCATTTACTCTCCTGTATTACTTTCTCCGCATCCTCAGGTACAGAACAATTTCTTTTGAGTCGTGTGAATTCTCCATACGGTATACTTCGGAACAGGGGTGTGGGATGGAAGCTCGTTCCGTGGAGCACACTGTTTGTTGCTGTTTTTTTGCGAAATAGAGTAGATTCAAGCTTATCATCAGACACATATATTTTAGTGTCCAAAAAGTCTATTTCTTTAGTGCTCGTGTTACATGTGAACTGTAGACCCACTTAATTTTCATTCAGTTTGTTAAAATAGGTTTGGAATTGATCATTTGTACCATGCCAAATAATAAACAGGTCGTCGATGTAACGCACCCACAATATTATTCGATCCAGGTCATGTTGGTTCTCCTCATTCCACGCTACAGTCTTCTCCCACCACCCCATTGTGATGTTTGCATAGTTGGGAGATAGAGAAATGCCCATGGCTGTGCCATAAATTTGTTTGAATAACTGTTTGTCAAAGAGAAATACGTTATTCCTCAGGCATAAGTCAATCATTTTGATTAGCATTTTTGAATGTTCCAGATAAATGATGTTACGTTGCTTCAAATAATATTCAATTGCTTGCATCCCGATCTCATGACGGATTGAAGTGTAGAGTGAGACTACATCAATGGTAACTAACAAATATTCTGGGTTCCAATCAACATTCATCAATATTCTTAAGAAGTCACCGGTATCTTTGATATATGAGGGAAGACTCTGGGCAATAGGGGCTAAGAATTTGTCCACATAGTTGGAAATGTTTTCATATAGTGAACCACACGATGAGACAATTGGTCTTCCTGGAGGGTGATTTAAAGTCTTGTGAATCTTTGGGAGAAAATATATACAAGGTGTTACTGGATGGTCAATTGTTAGATATTTCTTTTCATCTTCATCTATTAAACCTTTTGTATACCAGATTTCTAGGTATTCTTGTAGTTCTCTCTTCATGTTCACATATGGATTATTTTCCATTCTCTGATAATTGTTTTCTTGATTTAATTGTCTCATCGCTTCACATATGTAGTCAGATGTTCTCATTAGCACAATATTGCCTCCCTTGTCCGCTGGCTTTATGGTGACTTTATCGTTGTTCATCAGTGTCTTAATGGCTTCACGCTCTGTTTTTGTGAGATTTTCACGTGTCTTGTTTCTTACTTTAGATAAATTGTCGAGTTCCTTTGTTATGGCTTCTGAGAAGAGATCGATTTTATTGCCAGGTGATAATATCGGATAATATCTTGATTTTCTTTTTAATCCGGTAGCTGGTCTCTCATCTGTTGGAATGTTAAGCTCTTCCAACAGCTAAAGTAAGAAACAAGACACGTGAAAATCTCACAAAAACAGAGCGTGAAGCCATTAAGACACTGATGAACAACGATAAAGTCACCATAAAGCCAGCGGACAAGGGAGGCAATATTGTGCTAATGAGAACATCTGACTACATATGTGAAGCGATGGGACAATTAAATCAAGAAAACAATTATCAGAGAATGGAAAATAATCCATATGTGAACATGAAGAGAGAACTACAAGAATACCTAGAAATCTGGTATACAAAAGGTTTAATAGATGAAGATGAAAAGAAATATCTAACAATTGACCATCCAGTAACACCTTGTATATATTTTCTCCCAAAGATTCACAAGACTTTAAATCACCCTCCAGGAAGACCAATTGTCTCATCGTGTGGTTCACTATATGAAAACATTTCCAACTATGTGGACAAATTCTTAGCCCCTATTGCCCAGAGTCTTCCCTCATATATCAAAGATACCGGTGACTTCTTAAGAATATTGATGAATGTTGATTGGAACCCAGAATATTTGTTAGTTACCATTGATGTAGTCTCACTCTACACTTCAATCCGTCATGAGATCGGGATGCAAGCAATTGAATATTATTTGAAGCAACGTAACATCATTTATCTGGAACATTCAAAACTGCTAATCAAAATGATTGACTTTTGCCTGAGGAATAACGTATTTCTCTTTGACAAACAGCTATTCAAACAAATTTGTGGCACAGCCATGGGCATTTCTCTATCTCCCAACTATGCAAACATCACAATGGGGTGGTGGGAGAAGACTGAAGCGTGGAATGAGGAGAACCAACATGACCTGGATCGAATAATATTGTGGGTGCGTTACATCGACGACCTGTTTATTATTTGGCATGGTACAAATGATCAATTCCAAACCTATTTTAACAAACTGAATGAAAATGAAGTGGGTCTACAGTTCACATGTAACATGAGCACTAAAGAAATAGACTTTTTGGACACTAAAATATATGTGTCTGATGATAAGCTTGAATCTACTCTATTTCGCAAAAAAACAGCAACAAACAGTGTGCTCCACGGAACGAGCTTCCATCCCACACCCCTGTTACGAAGTATACCGTATGGAGAATTCACACGACTCAAAAGAAATTGTTCTGTACCTGAGGATGCGGAGAAAGTAATACAGGAGAGTAAATGCAGATTCAGAGCAAGAGGCTATGAAGAAAGAGTATTGACACAATGCAAAAGAAAAATTGATTTGAAAACGAGAACGCAAACATTAATGGAACAGCCTAAAAAAACTGAAACCCACACACCTCCTAGATTCATCACAACTTTCAGCAAAGAAAGTGGAAAAATTTCAGGCATATTGAAAAAATATTGGCATCTACTGTCAGGGGATCCAGACATTGGAACAACCGTCGGTAAAACACCATTAATAACATACAAAAAGAATACATCCATCAAGGATTTGCTGGTCAGAAGTCACTTTCAAGAAAAACAAAAACCAAATTGGCTGCAAAACCAACGAAAAGGGTTTCAACCATGCAATTCTTGCAAAGCCTGCAAGATCGGCAAAAGCATGAAAGTGATCGAAGAACCGGATGGGAAATCAATGAGAATTGAGCAACAAATTTCATGCACTTCAAAAAACGTTGTATATATCATAGAATGCAAATGTGGAATGAAGTACGTGGGATGTACAACCTGTATGTTAAAAAAACGGATGTTGGAACACATCCGAGCGGTCAAAAACTCCAATATGCAATATGCCACAGCAAAACACATGAGCATTTGCCAAAATGGAGACTGGAGACAAATTCAATTCTACGGTGTAAAAATACTGGACAAAATGGAGAGAGGTGGGGATGTGGTTCGAAGACTGCGACAAATGGAATCACGCATGATAGTCAGACTCAGAACAAAATACCCGAAAGGGATGAATTTTGGAGAGGATCTGCACGTTCATCTTGAATGAAATGTTCTCAATATGACATTGGGTACTATACCCTTAATTTGGGAATAAGACTGAAACAAAGAGGAACACGAATGAAAGACTTGGGTACTATACCCAGATTTTGTTTATAATTGTTTAAATATTATTAAGAAGCCCCAGTGAACTATTAGTCACTAATGTGCAGTAATATAAATAGCACACATTGTCTTTCTTTTCTTTTAATTTTTCACAAAATAGTAATGTAACTACAATTCCCACAATGCCTCCTAAATGGCTAGATATGGGATAGTACAAATAAACAACACTGTGGAGGGACTAACCAACCGTGAGCAAGGCCAGTGTTGGCTGAAATGCGTTGGTGGGGTGAAGTCTTGATTAAAAAGGCTTAATACATTTCCTGATGTGCCGCCTCTTTTGTTTGCTGATATATATATATATATATATATATATATATATATATATATATATATATATATATATTCACTGGAAAAAACATAGGTTTCAGCCATGTTATAGTTAAAAATTAGCATTTAAAAAACCTTAGAAATTCACTGAAAAAACCATAGGTTTCACACACGTTATAGTTAGGAATTAGCATTTAAAAAACCTTAAAAATTCACTGAAAAAACCATAGGTTTCACACATGTTATAGTTAGCTGGACATTTCACTCATACGAAACCATTGAAATTCCCCCGTTATAGTTAATTCAGCTAACTATAACTCGCGCGCCGGCAATGCACTGCTGATGACGTCACATATTACATCACTCATGACATGGTCAGTGACATCACTCATGACATCACTGATGACATCTCAAATGACATCACTGATGACATCACTGATGACATCATCCTTGTGAAAGAGTGGCAGACCTCCTCTCAGCGTAATATAACCCTTGATACACACATTCAAAAATAGAAACAAAAATTTTCACAAAAATGGAGATACCAGTTCCAAAAAAAAATTGGGGGCCTTGGGAGTTCTTGTGGGACCACCTGAGCAGGCCTAGGGGGTCAAGCTGTTTCTACCCTGCCCCCTTTTTGCGTTCTACACATTTGTTTTTCTGCTTTCTTGTGCCTCGGTGTACAGAGCACAAGATGGCTGCCAACACTTTCTGGTTTTGAGTGTTGACAGACAGTTGACAGCCAATTAGAATTCAGCTCGTGCTCGGGAAGGTACAGTAGGCTTACAGTAAGCTTACCGTATGCACCTCTAGATATACTTATGATTTTACTTTTGATTTTCTCAAGAACTACTGAACGCATTTACACCATTTAACAAAAAGGGTCATCTGCGAACCGAACTCTACCTCTAGGCCAAATTTGGTGTAATTCCGTTCAGCTGTTCGGGCTTTTTTCTCGGCCCCCGCTGCACGAATCACCCCCAAACTCTCAGGGAAGGAGCGGAGCGGAGCAGGCCATTTTCTTGAAGAAATTTGCGAAGATTCATCAACCAGCGCCAAAGTTATTCCAAATAGAATGTTGCGGATTTCCTATGGAAACTAGGTTTAACTATACCTACCTACTGGCGACCGCCAGTAGGGGGAAAATAAACCCCTGTAATTAATCACCAAGACGAGTGTGTGCGTTTTCATTTCCCTTGTGGAACAGCTAAAATATATATATATATTCTTTACCACACCAAACTTTTCCATTCAAAGAAGGCGCTGACTCCGTGAATCTTAGTTCAAAACGTTTATTCCATGTTCAGTTGCTGCTCAGACGCGTTTCGGCGGCTTGCTCCCGCCTTGCTCACTAACTATATATATATATTCCAAACAAAACAAGGTTGCCCTCAATGGAAGCGCCTTCCGGAAAGCCACTCCTTACAGTGAGGACCCCACATGTCTAACATTGTAGCTGGCATCAAAGGTTTGCAGGCTTAACGCGTTTCGAATGTCACTTCTTTTTCACAAGCCATCGCAAAGAAAAGAACAGCAAACTATTTAGAGAACACCTGTGTTTATTTAAAGAGTCCTGCCCATCTGGGAGTGTTCCCCCGCCGCTATGGCTCCTAGTATTTGGAGTCTCTAATATGTAACATCCCAAGTGGGTCTTGCTGACTTGTCAAAATCAAATGCATTTTAAATCCCCAGTGGGTCGATTTTGTTTGGAATATATGTATATATATATATATATATATATATATATATATATATATGTATATATATATATATATATATATATATATATATATATATATATATATATATATATATATATATATATATATATATATATATATTTTAGCTGTTCCACAAGGGAAATGTAAACGCACACACTTGTCTTGGTGATATATATATATATATATTACTTACTGGCGGTCACCAGTAGGTAGTTATAGTTACAACCTAGTATCAATAGGAAAAGCATTTTTTGATTCACTAATAACTTTAGAGTGGTTTGACGAATCTTTCTGAAATTCTACAAAAAAAGTCTATCCAGGTCAGCTCCTATCCTGAAAGTTTGGGGGTGTTTCGTCAAGTAGGGGCTGAGAAAATAGGGGGCTCCCAAAACACGTTTTCCCATGTTAATTTCATAGGAAATTTTTCGACGAGCTACAGCCCGAACTGCTGAACAGAATTACCCCAAATTTGGCAGAAAGGTAGACCTTGGTTCAGAAAGTGATCTTCTTTTTAAATGGTGTAAATCCGTTCAGTAGTTTTTTAGGAATTCAAAAAATAAGAGTAAAAAAATCATTTTCCCATAGGAAACTTTGTGCAAGGCTACAGCCGAAACTACTGAACAGAATTACCCCAAATTTGGCACAAAGGTAGTGCGTGGGTCAGAAAGCGACCTTTTTTAAAAATGGTGTAAATTTATTCGGTAGTTGCTAAGAAATTAGAAAAATAAAAGTTGTGATATCTGGGTGCGAGCTTCACTGTGATTGGCTGCCAGCACTCCAAACCAGGAAGTGTTGGTAGCCATCTTGTGGCCCGGTAGAAGTTGCCAGAAAACAGAGAAACAAAGCTATAAAACAAGAGAAGAGGGCAGGGTAGAAACACCTTGACCCCCTAGGCCTGGTCAGGGGGTCCCAAAGTGACCCCCAGGGCCAAAACAGATTTTCTTTTTTACATTTCCAGGTGTTTGCACAGTGGTGCAGGGAGTGGGTGGGGGCTGACATAGCAAGTGTGCAAACGCACCTCCTGGCACATTGTAAATTGGGGGATTAAGTCTCCTTCAATCCTGAGGGTCCCTGGGGGTGAACTAGCCCACCAGGTACCTTCAGTATGCGCTAGGGAGCTGCGTTGCAGAGATGTGTTCAGCTGCCACGCCCCTTTTTACACCTCTCTGCAACGCAGCTCTGTGGAGCTTACTGGGGGTACCTGGTGGGCTAGTTTGCCCCCAAGGAGCATCAGGACTCAAGGGGAAGTAATTCCCCAACTTAAAACGCGTCAGGGTGCGTATGCACAGTGGTGAAGAGAGGGGCCCGACATTGCAAGTGTGCAAATGCACCCCTTGGCACATTATAAATTGGGGGATTAAGTTCCCTTCAATCCCGAGGGTCCCTGAGGGCGAACAAGACCACCAGGTACTTCCAGTATGCGCCAGGGAGCTGTGTTGCAGAGCGGTGTTGAGAGGCCATGCCCCTTTTTACACCTCTCTGCAACTCAGCCCTGTGGCGCTTATTGGAGGTAGCTGGTGGGCTAGTTGGCCCACAGGGACTCTCAGGATTTAAGGGGACTTAATCCCCCAATTTAAAATACGCCACAGGGTGCATATGCACACTTGTCACGTGAGGCCACGCCCCCTCTCCGCACCACTGTGCAAACGTGCCCTGTGGAGCATTGTAAATTGGGGGATTACATCCCCTTGAGTCATGAGGGTCCCTGGGGCCCACTAGCCCCAGGGACCCTCCGCAATGCACTGCTGATGACATCACATATTACATCATTCATGACATGGTCAGTGACATCACTGATGACATCACTGATGACATCTCAAATGACATCACTGATGACATCATCCGCGTGAAAATCTGATGCACCTCCTCATACCTTAATAAAACTTTGATACAGTCACCCTAAAATACAGCCTACCATTTTCGAAACAATAGAGATACCAATACCAGTTACTACGTATGCACTCACTGATTCCTAGGTGTACACACACATCTACTCATTCACCCATACAGTCACTCATACATGCAGTGACTCATCAATACAACACTATTATAGGCACTCATACACCTATACAAACACTCACACACCGCCAAACATCCAGAGTTACTCAAACATCTAGTCAGTCATGCAAAAAAACAATCACACTTCTATTTACTCACCTATACAGTTATACGCACACAACCTCACTTATTCATACATATACTAACATAACTTACTCTCTTATACAATCACTGATACAAGTGCACACTGATCCATACAGCCACTCTCACAATCACTGGCTCTCATGTATAGTCGTTTATATACTCCAACTCTCACAAGCACTGTGTTTTACATATGTAGTTACTTGCACATGTAGCAATGAGATATGCATTCACTCACCAAAACAACCATACACACACTCACCTACCCATACAGCTGTTTCCACATGCACTCTTAAACCCAAACACCCAGTGAATGAAGCACTCACACATCTATGCACAGAGTCACACACCTCCATCCACCCACACACACACCCAGGCACCCATACAAATACTCACACAACCAATCAATAACCCATATGACAGTCATGTAGCTACTCACCAACCAATGGAGCAGCTTACACAGCAATAGATAGACTGATACAGACATTCACAGTTTAGTCACTAACCCATGCATTCAGTAAGATACATTTAGTCACTCACTTATACAGTCAGTCATGCACCTACTAAATCCTCCATCCAGACACTTATACACCTACTCATTCTTCAATACAACTTAGCCAATATATATATAAAACATATTTAAACTTTACAGAAACACACAGTCACTGGATGATGTAATCAGTGATGTCATCAGTAATGTCATTTGAGATGTCATCAGTGATGTCATCAATGATGTCCCTGACCATGTCATGAATGATGTAATATGTGACGTCATCAGCAGTGCACTGCGGGGCGCGATTTATAGTTAGCTCAACTAACTATAACGAATTTCTATGGTTTTGTATGATTGAAATGTCCAACTAACTATAACGTCCCTGAAACCTATGGTTTTTTCAGTGAATTTCAAAGGTTTTTTATATGGTAATTTGTAACTATAATGTGCCTGAAACCTATGTTTTTTCAGTGAATATATATATATGTATATATACAGATATCTCATATATTTATATATACAATTAATATCAACATACTACAAACGTCGCCCACCATTACTTTATTATCTTGGAACATCGCTGGTTTGAGGGATAGGGGCTGCAATAATTTCATAGGAAAATGTGATATATGTGCTTTCCAGGAAACCTGGTCAATAGAGCCACTCTACCATCCAGGATACCTAAATTGTTACATTCCAGCCACCCAGGGAGTTAGGGGATGGCCGTTAGGGGGGCTTACAATCTGACTTAGACACGATATAGGTCTCAAGATCCGGGTTCTACCCCTGAATTGCAGTGACATCCTTGCAATCAGGGTGGCCCTTGGGCCACCTGGAACTTTAATCATTATAAATGTATATGCTAGAGGCATGAGTAGGGGGGTGGAGATGTGAAATCATCAATGCTTTAGGCAGGCTCATAGCTACCCTCCATGGGGAGGGTGGAGCCATAGCTGCTGGGGATCTAAATACCACATTTGTACCGCTTGATAGCAAGGACAACGATCTAACGAGGGAGGAGGATGAACATTGGGGCGTTCCACTCTTGGAATTACACCTGATTAAACAGTGGACTGAGGCCACTATCCAGTTAAAAGCGCTCTGTCCGGTACATGGTTTAAGAGCTGCCAACAGTCATTCCACCTCCGACAGACTAGGCTCAAATACATTTAACAACAGTTACCATTCTAGCCGCATTTACTATTTGCTAGTCAGTTTGTCCCTGTGGCACACTCTCACGAACATAGCCATTCAGGCACACTTAGAGAACGATCAGGACCCACTCTGCTCAAGGTTCACATTTAAGGACCTTAGTGAACCAGTACAACTGGCTAGCTTACCCATCACTAGTGACCTTCTAATCTCAAATAATATGTGCCAAGTTAAATGTCCCAGGATTCTAACATGTCGAGAGGCACTATCCATCATAAGTAGTGAGCTTGAGTGTACAGTAAGTCTGATGGAGACATGCCTCACCTCCCTTGAATCAGCCAAAGAACTCGCACAGCTGCACAATTCACTGTTCTTAAAAATCCGATGGCATTTCCTAAAACAGTGTAAGCCCAGGGCAAAAGTTATCATGCCCAACCATCATTGGTACAACCACAAATGCAGGCGTGCCCGTAAAGCCCTTGGGTAAACAATTAAGGTGGGTGCTGTGGCTAGAGTGCGTACGACAGGGCCATCTACAACAATGTTATCCACTGCGCCAAAAATCTTGGGATGAAAGCAGACGGCAGGAATTAAAATGCGCTTGCAATCGCATTAACTCCAAGTGTTTTGGAATGTGGTCAAATGGGATAGGGGTGGAAAAGCACAGCCACCAGCAAATCATGATGACCCTGATGTATGGGTTAGCCATTTAGCCACTCAATACACTGAAGATGAAGTAGATGAGAAATTACCATTCCCGATCCATCCCTTTCCTGCTGGTGGGGTATTTGATGAGACAGATGTCAGTAGTGCACTCAGCGCCCTGACAGGTGATAGAGCCCCAGGGTTACATTGTATCCCTGCCAACATTTTCCTGTATGATAGACAAAAATGGTCCAACTACATATTATTACTTGCTAATACCATAGCCCAAGGTACACCTAGTGGGGTAACCTGGCAGGGGGCGGAGATAATTCGTATACAAAATAAAGGTGACAAATCTATTCCTGGTAACTATAGGTCGATAAGCCTTATAGACTTCATATAGAAAGTAATGGCTAGGATTGTTTTGGCCAAGGTCCAGTACTGGATCGGGGCCAATTCTATCCTCACCCCTCTCCAGGCGAGCTTCATGGCCCATGTTAGCCCCATCGACCAGGTCTTCCAATTTGTTCTTTTAGACTGGCGGACAATTATTCTCGGTAAGGCCAGCATGTATGCTGCCTTTGTCAACTTTAAATTTGCCTGCCATCGATTTGGTCTCAAGAAATAAACAGTGGGTGGACTTGAAGGAGGTGGGGATGCCACTTGATTTACTCTCCGTGATTGTCCGTCTCCACGAGGATAATTATGCACAAATACGTTGGGGGGCTGGAAAAAAGACAGATCCTTTTCCAATGCGGAAGGGTGTTCACCAAGGATGCGTGCTGGCTCCTACATTGCTCTCTCTTTTTATAAATGGAGTTACAAACTTCCTTGATGCAACCCCAACTGATACTCCTGTCTTAGCTGGAAGAAAACTCCCCATTTTAATGTGCGCGGACGACACGCTGATAATCTCCAAAACACCAAGGGGATTGCTTCGTCACCTCCAGCGCTTTGAAGAGTTCTGCCTCCTGAGGAGCCTCAAAATTAAAACTGCTAAGACAAAGTTCATGGCATTCAATCAGCACAGATCGCTTAGAGGAAAAATTATGATGGATGGGTAACCCCTGGAGCAGGTCGACACTTTCGTCTATCTGGGCATCAAACTGTAGAAGGACGTGAGGTGGAAGCCACATATTGAAGTCATGGAACTAAAGCATCAGCAGTTAGCTGGAATTGTTAGAAAATAATTTAAAACCTCTCTTACAAAACCTCTTTGCCTGACACTCCAAATTTACAATACTAAGGTAGTGAGTTCAGTCCTTTATGGGGCTGAGCTGTGGGGCTTAAAAAACTTGACCCAGTTAACAACTGCAGAGAATGCGTTTTTGCACATGCCACACAGTACACCCACCCTCCCACTAAGAAATGATCTAGGCAGGAAAGCCCTGGTGGACCTAGCCAGATTACGGCCAATTCTATTCTGGCACAGAATATGGTGCACGCAGAAACTGGCAGTGTATACAGAGGGCTTAAGGGACATCAAATAAACTTGGATCGCCTCAAAGAGACTTACTGAGAAATGGTTACACAAGACGAGTTTTGGCGCATTGGCCCAACTTCCCTTACAGGACACTACCTCCAGATTAAACCATGCCCGAGTCTCGAGCCATAATGGGATATTATTAAAAAAAAACTTGGATCGAAAACATTACTTCCAATTTAGATCAGGATGTTTGCCCCTGAAGTGTTTTACATCCAAATGGTCTCCCACTGGGGGAAACAAATGTCATGCATGCGCCAAATACGTAACATCATACAAGCAGGAGCTTTTTGCCTGTACTGCATATGCCGGCCCACAAAAAGCTTGGCTGACTCAGCTCTGTAAGAACTTGGGTACAAGATCACACAATAGATCTTTTGTACTGAATCATCTCCCAGGTATGCAATCCTTGTGGCTAAATTCTTGAGGTGGATGTGGCGCATACGCTCCAAACAAATCAGGGCTGGATAATGATCACAATGAAATTCCCCTCTATTGTGCAGGTGTATGAGTGTGCACACCAGTTCCTGCCGGGTCCATAACCCCTGCCAAGGTGCATGAGATTGTCTTGCACTTGTTGCTTTTGATGTTGTTTTTCTTAACTCTGTCTTATACAATTGTAATATAATGATGGCTCTGATTGCTTCTTTGCACAAATGTTTCAACTCAGATGTTATCCTTTTGTAATTCTGATTTTGTAATCCTTTTATCTGTAATGCTATATATATATACACACACACACACACACACACACACACACACACACATATATGTGTATATATATATATATATATATATATAAATTCTCGAGAAAAGAACCCAGCAAGGCTCCCATCGGCAACCCAGATTCTCCACAGCACAGACGGAGTCCACGACGATTTCTTCTTTTTAAAGGTATTTTTATTATTTCAACAACACCATTAGTGCAACATGTGAGGACGGTCAGCGCGTTTCGGCGGATGCCTTCAACTGGACCATAGAGTCCTGCCGTCTAAACTGTCCATTTAAAGTGACATAGTGCATGTAGTGCATGAATCCCTTGTTTATTTCTAAAAAATAGACTAGACTGTTTAACCAGTTTTTCTTGTTCATTTACAATGGCCGTAGGTGTTAACCATTTTTACTACTGCAAGGAAGCATTACTGGTGAAGTACCATAAACAAGAATTGCTCTAACACTGCTTTTGCCTGATTAAAAACATTTCTCTAAAACTATAATACAACAGGAAGATAAGGGGATCGCACAAAGCAGAAAATTAGACATGGAGTATACAAGTAGACAGAGATCAAAGCAAAGAGGGAGAGATTTTTTGTGTGTGAGAGAAGAGGATATGTTTTAAAGAAAAAAAGAGAGAAAGAAGTGTTTGAGAGAAGAAGCATATCTATTAAGGAGGGGGAACCAGTAGAAATCATAGCATACATCTTAAAATATTGATCGAGGAGTTTTTTAAGATAATGTACTTATAAGATATCAGAGTAAAATCCAAATATTTCAATATTACATCAGTACTCCCGAGAGGAATTACTATTATAGTCATGTTCTGTAATTTACAAGTCTTAAGGAGAAGGAAAAAGTGACATGTGCATTGTACAAAATATTCTGTGCAAATATTTCATGTGCAAAGTTGCATTACAATTGTCTGTCTCCATAGTTTTCAATTCTTCTACAGTAGATTTCCGACTGGGTAGATAAAGTGACAAGTGCTTTGTGCAGTTCTTCCATATCCCTCTCCAAGGATCATGACTTTTCTAAGTGATGGACTGGATTCACTCTGTACATTTTCTTTTACTTTTCTATGTTTCGAGATCTTGCAAGATGCTTTAATTGCTCTCGACCATTTTCTTATTTCTCTCCCCTCTTCTATGTATATACTTGGTTATTAATTCTTCTCTCATCGCACTGTACTGCAATGTACTCTTATTCATTTTCTCCCTCCAAGGTTACTATGCTTGTGACCTACTATCCAATTGATGAATCCATAGGGAGCTATCGATGACATTGTTAATTCTAATTTTTCTATTCACACAAATGAACATGTAATTCAGCATCCAAATTGTGTCCGAAGGGATTTTCCGTTCCAAGTGCTAAAATGAACCTTGATTCAGCTCTTTTTAGGTCCAAAATTCTATCCCCTCCTCTTTCATTCTGTTTTACCAATTTAGCACCGAAAAATTTCAGTTCTTGGTTGTTACTTGAATGTTTCTCCAAGAAGTGCTTTGCCATTGGGTAGGAGAGATCTTTGTTCTTAATTGCTCTCAGATGCTGTAAAATACATAGTTTCAATTTGTTAATTGTGCTCCCAACGTAGAGTTTTTGACATGGGCATTGTAGAACGTATACTAAAAATTTGGATTCACAGGTTATATGCTCGACAACCTGTTCCCTTCTTCCATTTTGTAATTGGTAAGATTGAGTATTACATCCATGTTCGCAGGCTTTACATTTAGAACATTTCCAGAAGCCAGGTGTTGTGAGCCATGATGTTTTGCCTTTCTCATTTTTTGGGTTACAGGTTGATAGATGACTGTGTGTGAGGATATCACCCAATGAAGCTGTCTTCCTATGTGTTATTTTAGGGGTGGCTGGTAATGTTCTCTTCAATGATTCGTCAAGCATTAAAATATTCCAATTTTTCTTTATGATGTTTCCTAGACTTTTGTTTTCTGTGTTGAAATCCATGATAATGCGAGTTACATCTTCCTTTTCCAGTCGTTCCGATTTTTCCAACAGTTCTAATCTCGCTCTTCCTGTTGTTTTAATCTTCGCACACTCAATGACTTCCATGTGGTATTCCCTAGCCAGGAATCTCAAACCTGTATGTTCTAGGTTTTGTTCGATGTCATTGATTTCAGAGCAATTCCTTTTGGTGCGGAGCATCTCTCCGTACGGAATGCTCCACTTTAGATGTTCCGGGTGTCCGCTGTTAGCATGAAGGATGCTGTTGGTGGCAGTCGGTTTTCCATGTATTCTGGTACAGAGCTGTTGATCTTTTACAAATACCTCTACATCCAGGTATGTCACTTGTGTTCTGCTACTTGTTGATGTAAACGTTAAATTTAGATCATTTCGGTCCAAATCAATAATGAATTCTTCCAGACTGGATGAGTCTCCTTCCCATATGATGAATCGATCATCAATGTACCTCATCCAGGTTTTTATATTTGACTTGTACCTGCTCTGTAGTATGCCTTCCTCCCATACCGCCATGAAAAGATTTGCGTAAGTTGGGGCAAATGATGTCCATTGCCGTTCCTTGTCTCTGGAGATAAATGTCCCCATTGAAAAGAAAAACATTGTGTGAGAGGCAGTAATTCAACATTTCTATTAATATTTCAGAATGCTCTCAGAAACTCAATGATCTTGTGTCCAGGAATTTTCTGACATCTGAGAGACCATTTTAATGGAGAATTGACGTATACAACGAGTTGACATCTATCGTTACCATGATTTGATTGTTATTCCAATTGATGTCTCTCACTCTGTTGAGGAAGGCCGTTGTATCCTTGAGATATGAAGGGAGAAGTTTCACATATTCCATTAAAAACACATCGACATAGTGGGAGGTCTTCTCGAGTAAGGAACCCATAGAGCTAACTATGGGCCTGCTGGGTGGATCAATAAGCGATCTATGCACTTTTGGCAGAAAATATATTGTTGCTGTTATTGGATTTTCTACCTTCAAATACATGTATTCTTCAAAGTCAATTATTCCTTTTTCCTTCCAGGTCAATAGTTGAGAATGATACTCTTTGGTCCACAGTTCCATGGGGTTGGTTTCCAACTTTTGGTAATGCTCTTGTTTCTTCAATTGTCTATAGGCCTCGGAAATATATTGTTCTCGATCTTGTACGACAATATGTCCGCCTTTATCGTTGGCCTTTATGACAATTGTTTGGCTCTCTCTTTGATCTTTCAATGCCTTTTGTTCTTTTGGCGTGAGATTCCATGACCCTTTATTGTATCTTTTTTTCTTTTTGGTTAACTGATTCATCTCTTCCACAACAATTCCCTGAAATAAATTGATTTTGTTACCAGGGGGTAACTGTGGGCAGAATTTCGACTGGGATCTCAATCCACTTTCTCCACCTTTGTGTGTGATGATGCCTTCCCTATGGCAGATAGTTATATCATTTTCAATGCCTGTAATTGAAGTTAACTCAGTCTCTAAAGTACTGGTCCTCAGGGATGACATTGCTCTTAGAGTGGGTAGATCATTTTTAGTCAGTAGAGATGTTTCCACTGGTGCCATGTGTGTATTAGGTTTTTTGGCAGATTTTTACTCGAAGTATTTCTTAAGTTTAGCCTTGCGACAGAATTTGTATAAATCAATAAGGAAGTTTGGAACATCCAGTTTGGTATTGGGGCAGAAGGTAAGTCCCTTATTCAGGAGACTAGTATGATCACTGTTCAAAACCATACTAGAAAGATTGATCACTAGATCCTTATTGAATGCCATCTTTTTTATTTTTGCTTTTTCTTTTCTTCTCCTCTTTTGGGCCTTGCTCCTTCTTTTGCTGCGTCTGGTTGGGGTGGGTTTTGTCCCCTTCCCCTTCCCCATGTTGTTCCTCTCGCTCTTCCCCGTTGTTGCGTCTCCATTTGCGCCAGCCTCATCTCCCCGCAAAAATCCAGTTTGGAGATATTGGTATCTACGTCTGCCAAACTTAGATCAGAGCTATCATATGCGCCCTGTGTGTCATAGCTAATGCATCTATCCATGGCTGCTCTGTTTCTTAATGAATCATATTTTCTCGCGAAAGTATATATCTTGCCATTCGCATAATCAATACGATTGTGATTAAATTTGCTAGCCTTCCTCTTCTCCACATCAATCTCATGTTTGAGAATCTTCTTCTCCATCGTTTCCATAAGTTCTTTTTTCTCTTCATTATTGGGAAATTTATCCAGCTCTTTTTCTAATTCTTTCATTTTTTCCAATATTCCCTCAAGCTTCCACTCTGCGTGCATAATCAACGTTTTTATTAGCTTCAGCGAGCATTCATTTGTGTCCATTTGCCATTGTTTGATCAGATCCATGTCTAAATCATTTAATGTGGGCATAATTAGGATTCTCAGGCCCCTTGGTACCCTTTTGAATTCAATATATTTTTCTAAGGTTGTTTTCTCCCACCATTTATTTATTTCTACAATTTTGGCTTGTTGTAACTCTTTCATGGTACTCAGAATTGTTTTCCTCCTTCCATCTATTACTGTGGATGCACTTGCAGAACTCTGGTGATCCTTAGTCATCATATTGTCATCAAGCAATTCATTGGCTCTCTGTGCTCGGCTTGTGCTTCTTTCGGCCATATTTTGATGTTGGTTTCACTTTGCAGGGTTAATTTTAATATCCGTTGTTGCACTAGGTGTGTTGTTTTAATTTATGTATTTTCAATCGTATTGTCCTCCAATTCAAATTCCGCCCCCTTGGTATACTTTATTTGTGTGTAAGTACACCGGTCCACTAAAATGACACTTTGCTCTCGATGTTGTTATTAAGTCAAAGCGGGACGTTACACGGAAGGTGGTTTCGTGATTCAAAACTTCAAACAACTCCCGGGCGGCTACTCGGAAGGGATGGGTTCAACCTAAGAGACACACCTCCCCCGCCGCACCAGCAGCGCAGTCGGAAGTGCCACGGCGCCTCCCCCAGTCCCCCTGTACTCACCGCTCAGCTTTCGCCGCTGATGCTCGAAGTCTCCGCTTTGTTCCGTTCTTCAGTTTGTCGTTTTTCTTTTTTCTCCCGTGGCAGAGGCGTCAGCTCCAAAACTTCCCTCACACGAAACGGGGCTGGGTCGAGGGTGTGGAACTGCTTTGTCTCGATGGTGGAGTGCACGTGGTTTGCAGATCAGCCGCTGCACCAAATATTCTCGAGAAAAGAACCCAGCAAGTCTCCCATCGGCAACCCAGATTCTCCAAAGCACAGACGGAGTCCATGACGATTTCTTCAGTTTAAAGGTATTTTTATTATTGCAACAACACCATTAGTGCAACATGTGAGGACGGTCAACGCGTTTTGGGGGGATGCCTTCAACTGGCCCATAGAGTCCTGCCGCCTAAACTGTCCATTTAAAGTGACATAGTGCATGAATCCCTTGTTTATTTCTAAAAAAATAGACTAGACTGTTTAACCCGTTTTTCTTGTTCATCTACATTGGCCTTAGGTGTTAATAATTTTTACTACCGCAAGGAAGCATATATTTCGGCTCCTCATGATACTTTGGAAAGTAGTTGTCCTGGGCAAAAGTAGCCTGTACCTTGCGTTTATAGACCTACGCACCGCATTTGACTTAGTTCCACGAGACCAACTGTGGCGTGTACTGGGCACGATGTGTATTCCCCAGTACCTACTACACATGCTCATCAAATTTCATGAGGACAACTTTGCTCAGATCAGGTGGGGGGATCAGGGCCAAAAAACATCACGCATCCCTGTGAATAGGGGAGTCCGCCAGGGTTGTGTCCTTGCCCCCACTCTATTTTCACTATATGTTAATGGAGTGGTGGAGCACCTTCTTAAACACCCAGCTGATGCACCTACCCTGGCTGGACGGAAAATTCCTACTCTCCTCTTCGCAGACGACACCCTCCTGATTTCCAAAACACCTGCAGGCCTGCAACGCCTACTCTCTGGCTTTAAAGACTTTTGCGATGCGAGGGGTCTTTCTATTAATGTTAGTAAAACAAAGTTCCTGGTAATGAATTCCCGGAAGAAATCAGTCACCCCACCATTCCTGGATTCTGTTCCACTTGAAAGAGTAAAGGACTTTGACTATTTGGGCATTCGACTCAGCGACTCAATGAGATGGCAACCCCACCAACAAAAGGCATCGTTGGTCCATAGGAAGGTGGTAGGGACACTTATGAAAGAACAACGGGCCTCTATCCTCAAACCTATTGGCCCTGTTTTGGACATTTACAGGGCAAGGGGGGTGAGTGCAGCCCTTTACGGATCAGAACTATGGGGTTTTCAGAACACAGACATTTTAACCAGGGTGGAAAATAAATTCCACAGAGACCTCATGGGTCTGCCGCATAGTACTCCTGCCCCTCCAATTTTACTTGACGCAGGTACGCGCCCGATAGGTGATCAGGCAAGGTTGCGTCCCCTTCTTCTTTGGGCACGCATCTGGAGGGTACCCGAACTATCTAGTTATGCTGACGGGCTAAAAGAACTGCTCTTGTCACCAGGCTGGTCCAAAATCCGCTGGCTCAAAGAAATCAAGTGTCTTCTCACTGCATTAGGCCTCAAGGATGCATGGGATAATAGATCAGCTCCGCCCAAACAGACACTCAAGTCATTGTATTGGTCATGGGTGACGAATGCCAGAAATTGCAATCCCCTCCTTTGCAGAACTACTGTTGAATTTCTTTTGCTGAAGGACGTCCCTTATTACGAACCATATCTGGATCAGATTAGCAAACCATGGGACAGGGCTCTTTACATTAAATTTAGGTTGGGTCTGTTGCCAGTGGGTAAATTGATCACCAGCTGGAGGTCATCATTGCAATTATCCTTATTTTGTCCGTTTTGCACCAGCAGGCCAGAGTCTGTGCCCCACCTTCTCTTTGAGTGTCCAGCCTATATTGCCCCGCGTCGCTCTTGGCTAAAGCCCTTGCGTAGGAGACTTGGAACTAGATCTCACCTTGAGGCTCTCCGCATCCTAAAATCTGACCCCCGCCCTTTGTTTGCTTTCTGTTTAGCCAAATTCTTAGCATGGGCTTGGCGGATTAGGTCTCTCAAGCTAAAAATAGTACACAATTAGCAAGTTGCACATTCTGTCTTACTGCTCTTAGCAGCTCTATGCATATGATGTAAATTATGAAATTGAATTGTTTTTATATGTATTTATCTTTTTAAATTTGCTTGTCTGTAATGCTTTTTAAGATATGTGCAAAGTATCGAAATAAAGCTTGTTTCATCATATATATATATATATATATATACATATATATATATATATATATATATATAGCAGATGCCGTTCTTTGTAACTTCCTTTTACACGGAAAAGGACGGAACACAAACCCAGCTTCGTGCGTGAAATTTTTATTGCTCATAACACACCACAATCGCCCTGACGCGTTTTGGCCTGAGACGGCCTTGATCACATGAAGCGGTACTGAAACCAAGATGCCATATTTAAAGTGCCAGTGCAGTTCACGTGATAAACAAATACATAGACATGGAAGAAATTCAGCATATCAATCCGTCTATATGCTTGTTTGTGCAACAATCAAATTAAAATTGTGCAAAACCTGCCATAAATATATATATATTTTTTATATAAATAACAGTGGTATTTCTGTATATATAAGAAAATATAAATATATGTACAATGTTAGGTTAAATCCATCTTGTAAATATTTGTTTAAATACATAAAACACATTTTGTTATAAAATACTTAAGAATGTTGTGTATGAATATTTCCATTGCAATAAAATAATAAAAAGCAACATTTAAAAACATATTGTTGGAAAAAGATCTGGAAAACTGCAATTATTAAAATATCAGTATAATACATCATTCATAATGCAGTTTGGACCATTTTCATATGGAAGATGCGTGTATAAGTGCTTATAGTGAAAAAAGTGCTGTCTAAGTGCAGGTCCCTGGACTTAAACAGAAATAAAACCAAAATACTAGCAATATAAACAGTTTTGTTTAGAATCCTTACATTTCCTTAAAAACTCTATTTATAAAAAATTGATATAATGCTAAAATTCGCTTATAGCAGCATGCTAAAGAATTTGCAACTTTTATATCTATATAGAGAACATGTCATATTATTTAATGTCTGTATTTTTATTCTCTTGTTATTTGTATATTCATATTTTTAAAGGAAATATTAGGTGATTGATCATAGATATTGTTATATTTTATCCCATCTTGGACGTATATGGTTACCATAACCAAATTGCCTATAGCATTGTATAAAAAACACCACTTGAATCATGTCTGTTCGGGGTCTTTTATCAAGTTCCACAATATATTGAGTTTCTAAACATCTCAGTTTAGTCTCTCTATTGCCCCCACGTCTAGCGATTGGGTTAGAATCAATCAGAAAATACTTGAAATGCTTCAGATCGCTGTTGTGTTTGTTATTGAAGTGGCGGGCTATAGGGTATGTGGAGTCATTGTTGGTAATAGCCATCATGTGTTGCAGTATCCTCTGGTGGGCCTGTAACTTAGTACTGCCCAAATACTGCAACCCACAAGGGCAACTCAACACATATACTACAAACTCCTTGCTATAAGTTAAGAATTTTGTAATCTTAACATCCTCCTCAGAAAAAGGTGTTTTATATGAGGTTTTATTTTCAGCATATTGGCAAGCCTTACAATTCTTACATTTAACAAATCCTTTACGGACAGTTAGCCAATTTGCTGATGTTAGGAGTTCTGGACTGCTCTTAACCAGTGAATCCTGCATTGATTTCTATTTTCTAAATGTAATAAAGGGATATTTAGGTAAAACTCTGCCCAACACAGGATCACTCTTGACGACTGGCCAATTTTTGTTGATATTCTTTCGTAGAGCGTTATGCTGACGACTAATCAATCAATCAATCATAGCATTTGTATAGCGCGCTACTCACCCGGAAGGGTCTCAAGGCGCTGGGGGGGAAGGGGTCTGCTACTGCTCAAACAGCCAGGTCTTGAGTTGTCTCCTGAAGGCGAGGTGGTCCTGGGTCAGCCGGAGGTGGATGGGGAGGGAGTTCCATGTCTTGGCCACCAGGTAGGAGAAGGATCTGCCTCCGGCGGTGGCTCTTCGGATGCGTGGTACGGTGGCGAGGGCGTGGCTGGTGGACCGTAGCTGGCGGGTGGGCGTGTAGAAGGTCAGGCGGTCGTTGAGGTACCAGGTTGTGGAGAGACTTGTGTGTGTGGGTGAAGAGCCTGAACGTGATCCTCTTGTCGACGGGGAGCCAGTGCAGGTCCCTTAGGTGGCCGGAGATGTGGCTGCGTCGGGGGATGTCCAGAATGAAATGGGCGGATGCGTTCTGGATGCGTTGAAGTCGTTTCTGCAGCTTGGCTGTGGTTCCGGCGTAGAGGGTGAGCTGGCCAAGCACGCCGTGTCGGCGTGACTATAAGTAAGAATGAGCCTAGTTTCAGACTCGTTCACTTCAGTTATATATAGTTCTCTTGAATAGTTGTTTAGTAGATTACTCCTCTCAAATCCATTGGCTTTTTTTATGGCTATGTCAATGATCTTTTCATCGTAGCCTCGCTCCAGGAACCTGATTTTACTTGCAATTGGGCCTGTGCAAGATCATAAGGATTGCTCCATGCACGAAGAATCCTCAGCATCTCTCCATAGGGAATGCTTTGGATTAGATGCCGAGGATGATGACTTGTCGTGTGCAGTAAGCTATTACCAGCTGTTGGCTTGCAGTACAACTTAGTCTCTATTTTTTCATCTTTTATGTACACCTCTACATCCCAAAAATACACATTGGTGCTGCTAATATTGGAGGTGAAATGAAGATTAACGCTGTTTTGATTAATCTTATTTACAGAATCATGGGCTGATTGTTCAGGTCCGTGCCATATGACAAATAAATCTTCAATATAACGTAGCCATAGTTTGACGTGAACATCTGCACTTGCTTTGTGTTCTCTGTTCAAAATCAGTTCCTCCCTCCAACCCATAAGGAGGCAGGAGCAGCTGGGGAAAAACACACCCCCATAGCTACTCCTTTTATTTGCTGGAAAACCTGATTGGAAAACAGGAAATAATTATTTGTTAAGACAATATGTTAACATCGTTACACGCATTTTGTAATGATGACGCAAATGTAGTGGTCTAGCACTTAAATAGTGTTCTATGGCTCTAATTCCATCTTTATGATGAATACATGTGTACAGCGAGGTTACATCAAGAGACATTAAAACAAAACCAGAGTCCCATTCAAATGACTTCAATATTCTCAAGAAGACCCCAGAGTCTTGTACAAAAGAAGGCAATTTTTTAACGTATTTGTTGGAATTCTGGAAGTAAGACAGGGCACTGGAAGTAAATCGAGTTGTAGTTTATTGACCATCTACTCTCCTCACTGGAGAGCACACCAACATTCCACAGTACGCTTCAGGGTGGGGAAAACCAACAGGGACGGAAAAGTAGGGGTGGACGGAACATACCAAAAGGTCTAATCGCAACGCATCTCCCTTCCTTATAAAGAGGACGAAGGGATGAGGAAAAGGAAACCCAGGGTGGCAAATAAGGGGCTGGGGAGAACCAGCCGGCAAGGCAGCAGCAGAGGTTAACACAGCACGAAGCATTACATATGTGCACTTACAATGTTGTCAAAACTCCACCATTGACCATTTTCGTGCTGGACCACATTTTTAAGCACTTTAACAATCTTACTTGGAGAATGATATCTGCTGAGAGTGGTCCCCATCTTGTTGTGCCTTCTAGCTTGTACCATGTCGCCCACCGCCCACTTGTGGGCTTTCACACCATGTTTTTGGTCATACCACTGTTTGTATTTGTCTTGGTGTTGCTTGATCCTTTCTCCTGCCTCCTTCTGATCTACACCCCTGACACTGCCACCGCTTAACCAACTGGGATTGAACTTGGTACAAGGTTCCCTACCGCGTAAAGACACGAAAGGAGAAACCCCAGTTACCTTATTAGGTGACGTATGATATGCCCACAGACATTCCCTAAGAGAGTTCTCTATGTCATGTCCATTGATGGCAGCTAACTGGATATTTTCTTTAATGAACCTGTTTGCCCGCTCCACCAAGCCGTTAGCCTTCGGGCAATACAAAGCTGTGGTCTCATGCCTTATGTCCAAACCCTTCAGGAATACCTGCATTTCTTCTGACGTGAACTGTACCCCATTGTCGGTGATTATAATAGAGGGTATCCCTTCCTCATAGAATACCTCCTTTAAGAACTGAATTACTGATTTTGTGGTGATACTATGTACAAACTTTTGTTTGACCCAGTGAGATGTATAATCAATCAGGACGAGCATAAATCTCTTTTGCACACCAAGGGCCAGATGTAGGTAACTTCAATTTACCGACTCA
Source organism: Lissotriton helveticus (assembly GCF_964261635.1). Lineage (NCBI taxonomy): Eukaryota > Metazoa > Chordata > Amphibia > Caudata > Salamandridae > Lissotriton > Lissotriton helveticus. The sequence goes on from NC_136070.1 coordinate 997,013,879, forward strand.
TAAATACCGAATTTTACCGATTCGGTATTTATGAATCTGTAAATTTTAAGGTGGGAGATGTAGGTAAATTTTAAATTTGATTTACCGAATCGGTAACATTCGGTATTTACCGATTCGGTAAATACCGAATCGGTATTTCCAGTTGATTCCTATGGGCTGTGAAGCCCATAGGAATCAATGGGAAATACCGATTCGGAAAATACCGAATGTTGCAAGGGTGCAGGGGGTGTCACTTTGACACCCGAAGTAAAGGCATGTGTGACATGTGGCACACATACATGCCCTAAGGGCATGTCTGTGTGTCACATTGCACAGTGTGCATGCACAGATGTGCATGCACATCTGGAATCAGTATTTTACCACACAATAGGATTGTGTGGTAAAATACCGACTCTTAAGGGCCTGTGACACTCTCAGGAGTGTCACCTACATTTGGATTTACCAAATCGGTAAAATTACCGATTCGGTATTTTACAGAATCGGTAAATTTACCGATTCGGTAAATTTACCGATTCTGTAAAATAATGGCCCCTACATGTCAAACACCAAATACCGTTACCGACCGGTATTTGCTCTCCTACATCTGGCCCCAAGTTCCTGCATTGGTCCTATGATGTTCATAGCTAACTTGTTCCATGGCTTGGTCGGAACTCTAACTGGAGACAAAGGAGCTTTGTGTATCACCTTCGACATGTCACTTCTGGCACACGCTCCACACTCCTTTACAATTTGTTCAGCCATAGTATCCATTTTTGGGAACCAGAAATTAGATCTTACTCTAGCCTTTGTAGCACTCCGCCCAAGGTGACCTTCGTGTGCCAAGTCAATAACTCTCTTTCTGAGCTCTTTAGGGGTATTACCCTGTTATTGCGGTATACCTTTTCTCCAATGACACTCAGTTCATTCCTGACTTCCCAAAACACTTCAATGCCTGCTTCCAGTTCGTAGTTCTTATTAGGCCATCCTTGTCTCATGTATTCTTTTAGAGTACTCAGCTCCTTATCCGCCTTCATACCGTCTCCCCATTCTTTTTCAGTGATGGCGGGAATATCCATCATCAATATAGGACTGTCTAGAGCTTCTTCTGTGACTCCTGCTTCTGGCAAGGGTGACCTTGAGAGGAAATCTGCAATTTTATTTTCCTTGCCCGGCACATGTTCTATCTTGAAGTTGTAATGTTCAAGTCCTAGGATCCACCTACTGATGCGCGGGGTGCAAAAAAGACCTTTTACTGAAAATATAAATGTGAGGGGTTTGTGGTCAGTCTGAATCGTGAACCTCAAACCCCATAGAAAAAACTTGAAATGTCTCACAGCCCAAAAACAGGCTAAAGCTTCCCGTTCAATTACAGAGTAGTTCTTCTCTGGTTTTGAGAGACTGCTGGATGCAAAAGCAATGATCTTCTCTTCACTTCCATCTTTTTGAAAGAGGGTGGCACCCAGCCCGTTGTTTGAAGCATCAGTTGCAAGTATAGTTCTCTTGGACGGGTCAAAAGTTCCTAAAGCCGGAGAGTTGATCAGATCGTCTTTTAAGGCATTCGCCACCAATTCTTGCTCTTCGCTCCACATGAACTCCTTATTTTTCTTCAAGAGTTCTCTCATGGCTTAGCATTTAGCAGCAAAGTTGTCGACATACTTTGACATATACTCCATGAGCCCGAGGAAAGACTTAAGCTCCTCTTTGTTCCTCGGATGAGGAGCTTCTTTTACTGCTCGGATCAAGCTGCTCTTAGGTCTGAATCCATCTTCTGAGATTGAATGTCCCAGGTACTCGACGTGTTGTGCTCTTATCTTGCATTTTTCCTTTTTTAACGTTAGGCCAGCATCCATGAGTCTCTTAAAAACTTGCCTCAGCACACCATCATGTTCTTCTGAATCGTGGCCGTAGACCAAAATATCGTCTTGGAAACACATGGTGCGTTCTACGCCCTCCAAAATCTTCTGCATTGCTTTTTGAAAAATAGCTGCAGCGGACGCAAGGCCAAAAGGCATTCTTTTAAACATGAATGCCCCGAAAGGTGTAATGAACGCTGTGAGTGGTCTTGAATCTGGATGGAGCTCAATCTGGTGGTACGCCATAGATAAATGTATCACACTAAAATACTTTGCAGGACCCATAGTGCCAAGCATTTCATTGATTATGGGCAAGGGGTGTCTTTCTACCCAAATACTGTCATTAAGGCTGCGCAAGTCTACACAGAGACGAATTCCTTCTCCATTGGACTTGGCTGCGATAACAATCGGAGCCAACCACTCTGAACAGTCTATAGGTTGAATTATGTCTAAGTCACATACCTTGCGCAACTCATTTTCAAGGGGATCTTTCAATTTAAGAGGCACTGGACGTAGACTGTGCACAACAGGTTTTGCATTGTATGTTAGCTTGATCCTATGTTGGAAATTGTGCAAACATCCTAGTTCCTCTTTAAATAGTTGCTTGAACTCTTCACAAATGTTATCACCCATATGGAACTTTTCTGTGAGCAGGACCTGTTCAGCACTATTAGGGTCTAAAATGATTCCCAGCTCTTTCTGGTGTACCCACCCTAATAGATTAGAACCTGATTTTACAACATATACTGTTCCATAAGTTGTCCTGTCCTTAAACTTCAGCTGCACATTTTTCATACCCAAAAGCGGAATGGGTCCTTTGTTGTAACCTGTAGGAGAAATATCTGGCATTTTTAAGTTCCTAATCTTATTGTTACTCAGGGACACAAAATCATCCTTGTTTAGTAGTGTGAACGGTGAACAGGAATCAGCATACATTTCTACACCTTCGTCATCAATGAATACTTCACATTTAGGATAAATTGAATTTACCGTGTTACTAACATCTTTTACTTGCAAAATAAATGTTTCCATTTTTTGCCCTATACATTTTACTTCCTTACTTGTGACCTTCTCCGTGTTCCTTTCCTGTTCTCTTGTGTGTAGTTCACCATCACAACACACCCTCGCAAAATGCCCTCTCCTATTGCATTTTTTACAAGTGAAATACCTGGCAGGGCATTGGAAAAAAGTAGCAAAATGGTTATTACTGCCACACCGGTAGCACTTAGGACCCCTTTCTCTGTTATCTACTCTGATGTTAGCATTCTCTTTAAATTTCATCTTATACACTTCACACTTTTCTTCTACATCATTAATAGTTGCCACAACTTCACTGTCAGGTTTCATTTCCTTTACGCACCTTGCAGTGTGCTCAACTGACTTTGCTATTTCAATAGCTTCCCTTAGCCCTGGATGTTTCGCCAATAATTTTTCTTGGATGCGAGAATTATTAGTACACCTCACTAGTTGATCTCTTATTAACGAATCGGTGAGGTTGCCAAACTCACATAGCTGCAATATAATTCTGCACTGACTCCTGTTTGCCCTGACTCCTTTTAAAAAACTTTTGGCGTTCTAAAACTACATTGACTCTATCTCCAAAATGTTTTTCTAGTTTCTCCATGGTTTGCGCAAACACATCTACCTCACCAACTACATTCCCCTCCTGTTCTGGCACTGGTAATGATTCGTACACCTTGCGCCCCTGCACACCCAAATTATGAAGTAATATGTGCTGTTTTCTTACAGAGTTGAACCTTTGACCCCCAATAGCTATGAGATAAGATTCAAACAGTTTCACCCATTCCTTCCAACTTATCTCCGATTCTCCAATGTCATTCAAAAAGGGCGGGGGTTGATTCATGCTGGCTGCAGCCATATTTTCCAGGAGGAGTGTAAATGCACCAGGGAGAAATGGAGAGACTATACTAGGGATAGAGTAGGGCGTAGACCTGGTAACAAAATATAAAACAGACTAGCAAATAGTCCAAACACAGCTTAAATTATGCATTTACCACAGTTGGTCCAAATAAACCACTACCCCAAAGTTATATAACCACTGAAAATGCCACTGCAGTCAAGTGTTCAGTAAGGAGATGGAGATGATACTGGGTGCTTTGTAACTTGAGATATGGAGCCCAGCTGCAGGTCAGTTCACTCACCGCCTTGACAGAAGGTCAACAACCAGGAATACCCAGTATACTTCCTCAAAACTCACCGCAAAAGTCCATAGGTAGCCGAGTTACTGGTGCACAATACCCTTGATGCCGAATGACAGAAAACTACCGGCTGAGCACCGGATGCAGCTCCCCGCGTAGGCAGGTCCGGTCCCTCAGCTGATGGAAGAAACCCCTTCACAGACGCCGCAGCACAGGAACCTAATCCATCATGAGCTGACAGGAATCCCCGCACCAGAAGCCGAACGCTCGCTTTTCCTGTACATACGCTGGCGAGGATCTCGCTCACCGGCTGAGCGGCCTTGCCTCACTCAAGCTTCCAGCTGCTTCGCACCACTGCTACAAGGGATCGCGCTCCGACGATGAAGGCAGGTACAGAGTCTAATATTAAGCTCTCGTAGAATAGCACGATAACTTCACCAGTGCCGGTCCACTCAGCAGGGAATCACTTAATCCACGATCCGCTCTCCACTCAACGTGATCCTAAAAGCGCACACACTGAGAGACGTTTATTAGCAAAAGTAACTTCTCCCATGGCGGACACACAGCACATTGAACGGGGTCCCAGACACTACTTCCTAACCCCTTTTCAAATCTTCTTCAAGACGTTACCGCTGATAAATTCTTACCCTAAGCTGCCTTTTGAAAAGGTTGAGGCTGAGGTCACCACAAGTTCAAACTGGACGCTAGGTAGATCCGCTTGCACTTTCTCGATGATAACTTTAAAATACCGATTTTCAAACAGTCACTGGATAATGATACGCTTTTAATTCTCCTGGTGTTTCTTCCTCCTTGTGTTGAGAGAGCACTCAAAGGGGAAATGGTCAATACTGCCCCCTGCGCAGTTCCGTCGCCAGTGTTGGAATTCTGGAAGTAAGACAGGACACTGGAAGTAGATCGAGTTGTAGTTTATTGACCATCCACTCTCCTCACTGGAGAGCACACCAACATTCCACAGTAAGCTTCAGGGTGGGGAAAACCAACAGGGACGGAAAGGTAGGGGTGGACGGAACATACCAAAAGGTCTAATTGCAACAGTATTCCTGCAAGAAAAAGTCTATATATTTTGGAGTATTTTCTAACAAACCCCCCCTTGCTGAGATTATTGGTCTGGCAGGGGCGTTGAATTTTTTTTTGTAGTTTAGGGATCAAATATAAAACTGGCATTATAGGATGATCGTTTTTTAGGAATTTTAATTCCGGCATGCTCAACTCAACAGCCCCGCACTGCGCCATTCATTCAATTTCGAGTAAAATTTGTTCCATGACATTCTAACCATTTGCATGTTGCATCTTTTAAAACAGTTGGTGTCATCCAATTGCAGTGTTGCTTCCCTCATGTACTCTTGGCGAGACCAAATAACTATGTTCCCTCCTTTGTCTGAATTACGGACAATGATTTATTTTTTTTTGTTGTAATTTTGTCATCAATTTCTGGTACTCATTCTGCTGATATCTATACTTCTTCTTGCTGTTTTGTATTTTAGGCTTTTAATTTCAGCAGTCAGGACTTCTCCAAAGATATCCACGGAGTCTCTTGCGGTCATTGGTTGAAAAGTGGATTTGGATTTAAAGTTGGTTTTAACTGTTCCATATGTATTGCCGCTATGACTGCCCGCGACAGTACCACTGACTGTACTTTCATCTGCTAGTGATTGTAAATTAGCTAACAGATCTGCATCCGCTGCTGTCAATGCACTGTCAGGTTCTGCATGAGTCAACTCAAGTTGAATAAATGTGTTTTTGTTGAAATCATTGGTCCAAATTTTTTTTTAAGTTTCAGCTTACGAATGAATTGGTAAACATCAACTCGTGTTCTAGTGAAATTAACGTTGCTTTCGGTACAGTACGATAGTCCCAGTTCCAGCAATTGTACCTCAGCTTTGGTTAAATTTGTAGATGTTAAATTGACCACAGTGTTCGGCTTGTCATTTATTTCCGTTGTGCACTCTTTTTGTATTGTGCTTTCTTGTATGTGGTTCCTCCACTAGCATTTGCGCCTTTATCTTCGCTTGGCATTACGTTTTTGTTTTGTTGTAATGCCGTCTTGCGTGGTCGTAGGGTTTGTTTTCTATCTTGTCGAAGACAGTTGACCTCTTCTGCCCGGGAGAATTTGCGAAACCTCAACCGCAATGACATTGTTGTTTGATTCGTCTCGACTTCACTGTCAACCACAGAACGAACGTCAGAGGCCGAAGTTGATAGTGTTATTGCCTCCCTTACATTTGGCTCAACATTGTCACGTTGAACAGTTTGTTTATTGATTGTTAAAGCTTCGTACCTCTTAGCAAACGTGAAAACTTGACCCTGCTCATGGTCCTGATAAACAAATACATAGACATGGAGGAAATTCAGCATATTAATCCGTCTATACACTTGTACGTGCAACAATCACATTAAAAGTGTGCAAAATCTGCCATAAATATATATATTTTTCATATAAATAACAGTGGTATTACTGTATATATAACAAAATATAAATATATGTACAATGTTAGGTTAAATCCATCTTGTAAATATTTGTTTAAATACATAAAACACATTTTGTTATAAAATACTTAAGAATGTTATGTATGAATATTTACATTGCAATACAATAATAAATAGCAACATTTAAAAACATATTGTTGTAAAATTGATATGTTTTGAAAAAAGATCTGGAAAACTGCAATTATTAAAATATCTATTGCCCCCAGGAATCAGGCAACTTAGATGGCATAATGGTATCTTTTTGGTCTAAAGATATCCCTGAGAACTTAATTATTATGAATCTAAGATCCCATCTTCTCTTTAACTCAAATATTAGTATCAGACAGTGCAGAATAAGGGGGAATACTGATTCTAATTGACATTAATAGACAGTGCTATATTGATCTAGAAGCATTAGACTGACTAGTTAAAGCACCAAGTAGTCGATTTGAAGAGAATGAAACAGTAAAGCCCCCCTAAAAGCATGATCTATTGATTGTCCAGAAGTGCCTCTACCCCGTGAAGATAATTGGAAGGATGGTAATCCAATGGCTGATGGCGAGTCTTTGGATGGGTTAGTAATCCCCATTAGTAATTGTTCCCTATTTGAACAATGTAGGGATCTCCCAATTAACTATCCTAGCTCTGATCCCCCAGCACAAGGCTCATCCCAATGTAGTCTTAAGATGATATCCTGGAATATTGCCGGGCTTGTAAGGAAAATGCATGAACCAGACTGGCAGTCATATATTGATCTTTTTGACATTTGTCTTTTCCAAGAATCATGGGCCAGGGAACCTCTTTTTAAAATTGGTTATAGGACTTTTAGCCTAGAGGCGCATCAATCCGCTAGGGGGAGACCATCTGGAGGCTTATTAGTCTGGATAAAAAATGACATAAATGTAATTGTTGACACAGTTCCCACTGACTCCGATGATATCTAGGGCCTTCGACTTACTTTCCCAAACAAGTTCCCAATGTATTTGTTTAATATTTATATAAGACCGAGAGAATCTTCCCAGGAGTCATTAATTGTCACCTTGTTAGAGGATGTTCTTGACACTCTTCATCCTAAAGATTTTGTGATACTTGGAGGTGACTTTAATTGTTGTTATGAACCATTGCAGGGAGTAAGTATGATTATTGAAGAGCAGGACCTGGCAATGGGTATTCCCTTACTGGAGACAGATGAAGTGTTTAGACCGTCTGTTTCGGCACTTCAATTGTTCAACTTTACTATTGAGAGGGGATTAAGATCATGCAATGGCAGAAGCCTGCTAGACCCCAATTGTTCACATACTTTTTCTAGAGGGTTATCCACTTCACGAATTGATTATATTATGTTAAGTATTGGCCATTGGGACCTTATCCAGGGATTTAAGGTAGATTGCAGCAGGAGGGATAGTGATCATTTCCCACTGTGTCTGGACCTCATTGGGAACCCATTTATGCTACACTCTCCCCTTCGACTGGCTAAGGCTCCAGAAGTGATCCAACCATACGCTTCCAATACCAGGAGGGCACTAAAGTGGCCATCTATTTTGGGTAATATAGAGCTCCTAACACAAGTGTATAACATCTTTGCCGACTTAGTAGCACACTTTATAGAAAGGCGCTCAACTGGCCAAACGATAACCCAAATTCATCAATCGTTGATGGAGGGTACCAAGCCCCATTTAACTAAATCTGTTGGTAAAAACTCTAAAATTAAAAGCAAACGGTGGCACCCCAATTCCTGGTTTAATTCTGACTGTGGCCTTGCAAAACAAAATTTATCAAAAGCACTGGACACAAAAAACATTGTCTTAATCAGGGAAACGAGGGGTGTATACCATAAGACTCCGAAAATTGCACGCAGGAGATGGGATGATGATAACTGGGAAGAATTGCTTTTAGCCTCTAAAAGAAATGACCAATTCCTGTTCTGGAAAATCATAGTGAATGGTACTAAGGCAAACATTCCGGCCCAAGATTATAACCTGGACCCTAAGTCCTAGTATAATCATTTTGCCCGTCTTTATGCTGTCCCAGTCCAGCTAAATGAAGCCCCCTTAGCCATTGCTGATACATCTATGTTATTAAGATTACCCCCCTTCAATTTAGTATGGCAGACACATTGAGGGCAATTGCTGCTATAAAACCTTTAAAAGCACCTGGTCCTAATAAGATCCCAAGGGATCTTTTTAAGCATGAGATAGATGTTTGGGCCCCTTACATAAATCTCCTTTGTAATGGTATTGCAAATGGCCAGCCTATTCTTGACTCATGGAAAGGTCCCAATTTACAAGAAAGGTTCTAGGGACGATCCCGCGAATTACAGACCCATCAGCCTTCTAGATATACTAAAAAATGTATATGCAAAACATATTCTAGATAGGCTAAATGATTGGATCACGGATACTAATGTACTCTCTCCGCGGTCCAACTGCACAAGCTCCGGGGACCCTGGCCTATCGCTACCTCCACCTGTGCACGCATCCTCTCTCTTGGTCTTTCTCCTGCCGCTCCCTCTCACATCCCCCTTCCCACAGTTGACCCCTCTCTCTCGTCCAGTAGCATCACTCCTCCCACTACCCCTAAATCCCTCACGGTGTTCTATTTCAACACTCGATCAGCAGTCGCCCATGCCCCCAAACTCTCAGTCCTGCTCGATCTTCATGCCCCTGATCTTCTTTTCCTAACGGAGACCTGGTTTAGCGACGACTCCCTCCCCGCCCTATTAGCCACCTTACCGGCCTCTTACTACGCCCTTCGGGCTGATCGCCCTCCTGGCAGAGCTGGAGGCGGCGTGGCGGTCATCGCACGCACCGATCTCCCCTTTCAAATTCTGCCCCTGCCTGATATCGCGACCACTGAATACTTGGTTATTCGTACTACCTCCATTATGCCTCCTCTGACCTGTTTTCTCACCTACCGTCCTCCTCAATCCCCTTTACAGTTCCTTTCTGACTTCTTGGATGTCCTGGCTACCATTACAGTCAACAACTCTTCTATCCTACTCCTAGGCGACTTCAATTTCTGGCCTTCCGACCCAGCTGAATGTTCGTCCTCTAAGGAATTCTCTGAAACCCTCCAATCCCTCAATTTCACTCCCCATGTCCACTCCCCCACCCACATCAAGGGTCACACGCTTGACCAGATCTGGTCCCTAAACTGCCCCGTGGAATCCCTCTCTATTTCACCTTGCACCTGGTCCGACCACCACCTTATCTCTTTTTCCCTACCTATTCACCCCCCAGCTAAACCCCCCCGCCCCAAAAACATCTGGGTTCGAGCATGGGGCCGTGTCAACCCGGAAGACCTCTCCTCCCTTCTTACCACTTCCCTCCCCTCCCTGCAGGGCCTTTCTACCCTTTTCCAGGTTGAGGCCATAGATCAGTGGCTCTCCGCTGGCAGTGACTCTGTTGCCCCGCTCAAACGTATTACTTCCAAGCGCGACAAGGATGCCAACCGGTGGTTCAACGCAGAGCTTAAGGCCACCAAACTTACTGTACGCCGCGCGGAGCGGGCTTGGAGGAGAAGTTATTGCCCCACTTTAAGACTGGAGTATATCCACATCCTTACCCAGTACAAAAAAGACATCTTGGTGGCCAAAACTGCCTACTTCTCCTCCAAAATCCTTGCGGCTGAAAACCAGCCTAAGGAGATTTTCACGATTGTCCATAACCTGGCGTTCTCTGATAGAACAACTTTGAAGCCCGCCCCCTCCGAGGAACTCTGCCACTCCCTCAACAACTACTTCATCCATAAAATTTCTACTATCAAAGCTAATATCCCGCCCCCTTCTCCCGCCTTTGTTGACCCCCAATGCCCCCCTCCCAAGGGACAACTCACTGCCCTCCCCCCCATATCTAAGGAAGCCCTGTCTTCCTTGGTACCTTTGGTTAAATCTGGCTCTCCACTCGACCCCTGTCCTGCTCACATTCTCCGTCACATCTTTGTTTCCTGCCCGGATCCTCCCCTTCACCTTCTCAACAGTTCTCTGGCCAAAGGTGTGGTTCCCTCCCCCTTGAAATCCGCGGTTATTGTGCCGATTTTAAAAAAACCTGGAGCAGACCCCTCTGTCCCTGCCAATTTCCGCCCCATCTCCCTTTTACCTTTTCTGGCAAAGGTGCTCGAGCGCCATGTCACCGGCGCTTTGAGCTCCTTTGTAAAGACTCACGGAGCTCTTGCTCCCCGCCAGGCCGGCTTCCGCCCCGCACACTCCACAGAGTCCGTTGTTATCTCGGTCTTGGACAACCTCAGGGAGGGTATGGATACCAACCGGCGCCAGGCCCTTGTGCTCCTCGATCTCTCAGCCGCCTTCGACACGGTGGATCATACCATCTTGCTTTCCCGTGTCAGGGCGGCCGGGATCGGAGGGACCGCCTTGGTCTGGCTATCATCCTTCCTGAGCGACCGCACCCAGGCCGTTCGCCTGGGTGATTTTACAGCGGACGTCCGAAAAGTTCAGTGCGGGGTTCCCCAAGGCTCCTCCCTTTCCCCCCTCTTGTTCAATCTCTATATTGCCCCTCTTATCTTTTCTCTTCAACAAATGGAGGTCGCCGTATTTAATTATGCGGACGACCTCCAGCTGGTCTTTAACCTCTCCTCTTCTCCCTCTTCTGTCCTTAATTTTCAATCTGTCATGCTCCACATCCGGGACTGGATGAACCACCATCACCTTAAACTCAACCCCGATAAGACCGAGCTGGTGTTGACGGGTGGTTCATCCAGCCCCTGGTCCCCTCTCTTCTGGCCCCCTTCTCTTGGCCCCTCTCCGGAACCCTCTACCTCTGTTAAAACCCTCGGCATAAAGCTCAACTCTCAACTCACTCTTCACTCCCAGGTCAGCTCTGTGGTATCTTCCTCTTTCCTTTCACTGCGTACTATACGCAGGGTGTCCCGTTTCTTCACCTTCTCTGCTCTCAAACTCATCACCTTAGCCATGGTGGTGTCCCGCCTGGACTACGGCAACGCCCTATATGCAGGTATCCCGGCATATAGTTTACGGCGCTTGCAGCAGATACAAAACCAGGCGGCCCGCCTGGTTTTCAATCTTCCCAAATTTCACCGTTCTTCCCCTCTCTTGAAATCCCTGCACTGGCTCCCTGTGCGAGCCCGAATTCAATTCAAGCTCGCCTCCATCACCTTCTTGGCCCGACTGGACCTGGCTCCAGCTTTTATCTCCTCAGAGATCACCCCCTATGTACCCACCAGGGAACTCCGCTCGTCCTCCTAGTCCCTCCTCACTATCCCACGCTACCGGACAAAGAAGTGGGGAGGCTCGAAATTTGCTACCCTTTCCCCGATCCTCTGGAATTCCCTTCCCTTGGATCTGCGATCCATCGCCCTGTACCCGCAATTTCGCAAACATCTCAAAGCTTATTTGTTCACAAAATCCTTTGATTAAATCTCCAGCAGTCTTCCCCGTCTTTTAGCCCTGGATCTGGTTAGCAGTAGCGCCAAGAAACCGCAGGTGTACGAGCGCTTTACAAGTATTTTAAAACTCAAACTCAAACTCCCTGCCAAGCTGGCTTCAGAAAGAAAATAAGAACAATAGGTCAGGTGCTGAGGCTAATAATTATCTCATAGAAGTATACAAAGCTGCGTGATGGCCATTTGTATGTAGCCTTCATAGATTTGAAGGCAGCATTCAATTCTATTCCTAGAGATCGTCTTTGGGCCAGCCTTTTACATCAAGGGGTTCCGAGTAACATTGTACTTCAGTTAGTCAGGTTAACAGAGAATACTTATGAAAAGGTGCGATGGGGGAAAGCGGGAGAATTGACAGAAGATATCCCTATAAAAAGGGGTGTGCACCAGGGTTGTGTTCTGGTGCCAACCCTGTTCCTCCTGTACGCTAACGATATAGTTACGGCTCCTAAAAAATTTAACCATGATTCCCTGAAACTGGGTGCAAACACATTTGTGCGCTAACCTTTGCGGACGATACCATCTTACTTTCTCAAACTCCCAGGGGCCTCCAGTACCTTTTAAATGCGCTAGATATGTACTGTAGACAAAAGGGGCTTGAAATAAACCCAATATAAACAAAGTATATGACCATCAGACCCCATAAATGTTTTAAAAATAATATGTAATCAAATTGAGTTAGTCTGGAGCGTGTTTCAAATTTCGTATATCTGGGGGTGACCATTGATTCCAAACTTTCATGGAATCCTCAGATTGCGAAATCAAAATATATCCTTAGTCAAAAAGCAGCTCCAATTGTAAAAAAACTTTTTTCGACATTATCAAAGGCAATCACTCCGGCATTGTTAATTTACAAATCTGGGGTCCAAACAGCTGCATTATATGGTTCTGAGTTATGGGAGGGGGGGGCACTCTCGCCATTAACTTCAGGGGAGAATAAAATCATGAGGAGATTTATGGCCCTTCCACAAAATACCCCGGTGATTCCCTTGATGTTGGATTTAGGCATTAAGCGGATTGAGCACAGGGCAATTGGGATGTCGCTCTCATATTGGATCAGAGTATGGACAACGGAAGAGTTACATATACACAAGCAGGCATTAAGTGAATTGATCGCCCTTAATACTTCTATCACTTTTCCATGGTTGGCCCATATCCATAGGTGGTTCCTGAATCTGGGCTTGATTAGGTATTGGGAACACCCGGACCAGCTTACCCCCGCTTCAAAACAGGAATGCAAGGCCATATTTTGGAATTTTATTGATCAGAGTGTTATCATAAGCCTTAAACATGGTTCATTGACTAATCAGTTCTTAGGTTTTAAAACAAGCCCCTCCTTTGAACCATTTCTGTATGAGATCGAACCCCTACTAGCCAAAATACTCTACCTAAAATTTAGATATGGCACGTTATTAATTAAGAAACTTACATCTAGGTGGGGTAAAAAGGCTAGTGAGGATACTGATTGTATTTGTACTGAGTGTTCCTATAGGAGGGAAGAAGACATTGCTCATGTTTTATTCTTCTGTAACCTTTACGAAATTCCAAGAAAAAGGTGGATACGACCCTTGGGCGGGAATCTTGGTACTAGACAGTATATTGAAATGTTGCGTATCTTGAAAACTGATACCTCTAGATTGGTTGTATTTGGAGTAAGTAGATTTTTACTGTCAGTCAATTTTATTGGATTAAAGCGAGGCTTAAAATTTTAAAATGTTAAATAGAGAAGGAATAAGTTAAAATATGTTCTTAGTGTTTTGTCTGAGAACTGTAATCTTACCTATTCACTTGTATTTGTACATTCTGTCACTAAAGAGCATATAGCTAAAGGCTAAAATTATAGTCGATGAAACGCTGTAAGGTTTATGTATTTTATACATCCATAGTACTGTTATGTGTATTTATCATTGACGATGAAGAATACTTTATGAGTGTCTAAATTGATATAATCATCAAGAGTTTGTATGATTATTTAAATACTCATCCTTTTGCTGCCGGGATCAATGAAGTTGCACTGTTGTTTATATATGAATGTTAGGAAATTGCACATTATTAACCAATTTTTACACTGCCAAATATTGCACTTTTTATATATTGCCTTTTAATCTATTTGTGAGACTTGGCCCTTTCCCCAAAAATTTTCGCCTTTTTATTTCCCTTTTAAATCAGAATGCCCTCATGGTAACAACAATGTATAGGCCTTGTGTAGTGAGGAAAGCCCTGTGTACTGTGAAACTGATGTTAAGATGCAGGTGTCTTATACCCCTAACATGGCTGCCACTGACCACTGCTGCTGCAGCGGGGTTTAGTGGGCGCATTCTAGTGGCTAGGGCCTGGCTGGAACCCTCCAAACAATGTATCAACTTAGCCTGCCAGCCTGCCCACAGGTAGAATGGTGGAACCTCCTAGAACCCCCTGGAACCTTCTGGAACAGGTGAGGTGACACCAACTGCCACTGCCAACTGTCAACTGGCACTGTATAAGGAAAGGAAGGTAAACTTTCCTGTCAGAGGGACTAAGGGGAGACCTGGGGAAGTACCTACGCAGGAGGATAGGCAGTGGGGGTCAGGGCAGGGTCTTATGATACTGGAATGACAGGGCCTAGTGTGCTGCTTTACAAGTATTGAGGCATCCTGTACCCCCCCCACTGACCTAACCCCGCGGCAGGGAACCCCCAGGGACCACTTGAAGGGATTGGCTGAGAAGAACTTGGAACACCAGCCACCAATCTATTCCCCCCTTCAAGGAACAAGAAACCAAGCAACTAAACTAAGGGCGCCAGAAACATCACGCCAACAAGAAACTAAGCTTCTATTTACAAGGGTGCAAGAAACATCACGCCAAGAAGAAACTAAGCCTCTATTTACAAGGGCGCAAGAAACCTAAAGCGCTAAGAAGAAATTAAATCATCACAGGACTTTTGAAGAAGCAAACAGGTATTGGCGCGGTACTGACCCTGCGTTTCCTGATGTCACCTGGGGTCTCCCTTGCTAACCTGCTACTGGGGTGTCACCTGTCCTGTATATCTAGCGCTGCCCTTGCTGACCCTGTGAAGAGCGCTTAAGTAATGGAGGGGGTTGCTGCCTTCTGAAGCGCTATATTTGCCTGAACTGCAGCACCCTCAACTGAATGTTATTAGACCTGCTGGTCTTGCCCCCACCTCGTGTGGGCCAAAGCGCTATAGCCCTGCATCCTGCTGTCTGTGAAGCGCTAGAATCCTGGGCGTGATTCCTGCCTGAAGCGCTATATTCTGTGGTGCCCTTCAGCAGCGCTACCTGGAATGAACTGTCTGCCGAGCGCTACCTCTGCTGTGAATTGCCTGCTATATCGTAGCGCTGTGAATCCTGAAAAGCGCTATCCCCCTGAAGCGCTGTGTCACCAAGAACTTCTGTGGCTCTAGAAGTTGCTGCCTTCTGAAGCGCTGACTCCCTGCTCCCCCAACGCTCCTTTGCTGTCCCTGTGAAGAGTGCTGAGGTACTGAAGGGGGTTGCTGCCTTGTGAAGTGCTGTACCTGCAGGGTGCTATTATCTAAACCTGATTGCCTGCTGAAGCGCTGTCCCCAGCATTGCCTGTGGCCAAGCGCTGTCATGTGAGGAACTGAGGTAGTGCCCAGGGAAGCGCTGTAATTTCACTCCAAGCGCTTACTTGAATGTCCCATAGAAGCGCTGTAATTGTGCCTCCAAGCGCTCTCTTGTAGGCCCCAGAGAAACGCTGTATTTTTGACCTTAAGTGCCCACCTGTTGGCCCCTATGTGCCTCTAGTGACGTGGAGGCCATTAAGTTACTGTTTATGCCTGAGGACAGGCTTGCCATTCATTAACTGTTTGGGCCCTGGTTCCGGCGTAGGCCTAAAGACATACTGAGTTCACCTGCGATGGCTTAGCCCTGCATAGGGGAGTCCAAGGCATAGTAAAATGCTCATTGAGAATGCTTTACTGAATTGCTTATTGAAATGTTCACCTTAATTAACAGAAATGTTTTACTAATCTAAAGCAAGGCCTGTGCTTACTTAATGAGATGTTGCTCTCTAGCAATGAGTAATGTTCTATTTATAAGTTACTTAATGAAATGCCTATGCCTAATTCCTTCCCTGTAATGTTTACTCCTGATTAGGGGGATGTTACCTATGATTGGGGAAGAGTTTTGAAGTGGTTATTCCTGCTTGGAACCAGGATTATTCTGAACTATAGAAGTTTTATTACACCCCTGCCCCAGTGTTATAACCTCTACTTATTTACAGGATTACTCTTGGGTGCTGAGAGGTTTATGCCTGCTTAATGTAGGAATTAGAATGTTGATCCTGGCCTGGGGTGGAAACGCCAACAGCTGCATAATGAACTGTGTCTGCTGACTAATGAAACATTTATTCATGTTGGTTGAAAGGTGGAGCACATGCCCACAGTTATGGAGTGAGGTGCTCCTTGCTTTAAAGAAATGTTTACATTTACTAAAAGGCTTTACATGCATAACCCAAGTCTTCTAAGCTCAGGCTTGCCTGTTAAAAATGGTTATCTCTGCCTTGAAGAGTTGTTAACTGTTGATTGCTGAGTAGGGGAACGTTAATGCTATAAGGATATAGTTACACTGCCTAATGAGATGTTTTATCCGCAGTGGCGTGTTTTTATTCCTGCCATAGGAGTTTCATTCCTGCCTAAGGAAATGGTTAATGAAATGTTTTACCCTCAGTGAAGTGTTTTACTTCTGCTAAACTGATTATCTCTATTGCAGGAAATGTTTTACCTGTAAGCTCCTGATTAATAGGGGGAAGGCCCTGCCTGTTCAGGCATCAGGTAATAGGATGGTGTGTGATGCCTAAAGAAATACTTTATGCCTAATGAAAGGTGTTGACCTCATTTGAGGCAATGTTTACTCCTGCCCAGGGAAGGGTCTCATACCCCTGCTATAACAGAGATCTACTTACACCTGCTCAATGTAGGGATTTCTACTTCCCTGATGGAATGTTGGTGTAGCCCTGATACAGTTAAACCTGCACAAGGGGATGGTTACCTAGATTGCAATGTTTTCTCCTAGTTAGTGCTGGCTAATGCAATGGTTAGCTGGGCCCAATGAGAAGTTCTCCCAAAGGGATGCCCAACCTTGTTATATGGAATAATTATTCTTAATGAAATGTTTAATTCCTATTACAGGAGGAGAGTTACGTCCACATACTTTTGTGGCAAATGAAATGTTTCATATTTAAGGAAATGTTTGAACTACACTTAACGAATTGTTTATTCCTACAGCGGGGAGATGTTTCTGTTATGGAACTGTCCCTTTGTTTACCTGAGGAAATGGATATTGATGCTTAATGCAGTGTTGTTCTTATGACTTTGAGATGTATTCCTTTCAGGTACTGACCAAGAAGCAAGGCGTAGGTCGGGCCTGTGTCCCACTAACAATGTATTTAACTATTTATTGATCCAATATTTAATATTTATTGCAGAACGGATATTTATTCATCTAATATTGATTGCAAGTTTTGAGACACATGTATTTTAAATGAATTTATGATTTCCCTGATCCTGCTCTATCTATCTGATTATTTATCTTAATACAAATCACTTGTTTTTATACAAGCTCTGGAGTGGAGTCATTTATTGCGTGCCCAGGTTTCTGTCTCAGTGTGAGTGTGTGCTGCATGATCGCTTAACACATGTGCTTTCGGATGCCTACCCGCTCGTGCCATGCTACCCTAGGGGACTGGTGACCCCAGTTCCAACACTATTTATGTACTCTATTTTAATGGAAATTATGTTTTTTGTATTGCTTTGATGATTCTGTGAATCGAATGAAGATGCTTAATAATAATTTTAAAAAAATCTATACACATTGGCTAGTTATATTTTCTAATAACTTTAACACTGTTTGGTGAATCTATACATTATTTGTAGGTCTTATGATGTCTATATCTTAGTTTCTTCAGCTCATATTTTGTCGAGATTGGTCAAGGAGTGCCAAGTTAATTGTGATGGGCTAAAAGTACAATGTTATATTGTTATATGTTATGTTATTTATATTTATAAAGCTTGTGTATACCATACCAGACCTTCATCGTGCTTATAGAAAGCAACAACATAATCAGAGCCAGTCTGCTAAACTGAAGGTCATACCTCAGAGAAATAATGGTCAGCATTGGTAAAACTGTACTGATCCAGAAAAATGAAATTAAGATTTGTCTGGTGAGAATTTACAATGATGGAATTTGTTTTTGTCAGTCTAACCAAAAGAATGAGCCACTTAGGGTGTTGTTCTCAGTTGTTTTGACTCCTTCAGTTCTTGCTACCAAAATAAGATCACAGGATGCAGTAAAATCAGCAGGAACCATTTTAAGAAACGTCCTGAAAGATTTAGATTTTGGACTTAATATCAAATTCAGTGATGCCCCACAGCGCCGCAAATCATGGAAGCCAACAAGTATGCCTGATGCTGTCTTAACATTTTTTACATTATTGTTTAATATCAGCAAAGCAAAACTGTTACAAACTAAAGTTCTTGAGTTCAGAACAGAAGCCGACAACATTGATAATGGCTTTTAAGATATAAGCGAAGAAGTGGAAGACAATTCCATGAACCTTCAGGTTTATGCTGTGCAATTGTATTGTCTTTTCCAAATCATGTTTTATGAATTACATGTCGGGCAAAAGAAAACTCTGCTACACATGACGACCGCCCACGTTATATTGCAAAAGTAGAAAGCTAATCACTTTAATAAATAGGATTGATGTATCAATAAGTTGTAATGATATAGTACGGAGTAGGAACTTGTTAGCAGCTCATGCTGTAAAATCTTGTGAATCCAACAGCACCCCACTTCCAAGTCACTTTACCAGGAATGGATTTACAATTTCTATTTTAATTTTGAAGATAGCCCTTCTTTGTCTAAAACATCCAGCACACATTATGCTTTTTCAAGACTGTGCCAATGAAGAAGAAGCTGGAAAACAAGCTATGTCAGGTGTAGGCATAAATAAACAAAGCTGCAAACTTATAAGCCAACGGCTTTGCCAACATGTGCAAAATCACTGCAAGCCATCAACATGTTGCAGTCTACCAGAAAGTTTCAAAGTGGCTGAGGACATGGATCTTCTACCTGATGCTGCAGTTAGCAAAGCTGATTTAACTGAATTTATCATATTTCTAATTTGGTGCAGACTGAAGGATAAAGAAAAGCCAGTTCCTCCGTAGGCTGGAATTCATGCTCTGATCTCCCAGAATACCGTCCCGCTGAAAAAGGTTGGGTTTTTACCAGTAATGCTATCTCTAGTCACTAGATACGCAACAGTATATACAGCTCTAAAAAATGTCCAAAATGTGCATGCTCTGCTTGAAGTCCAGCCTATCCTGTCAATTCTCTGCGATGAAGGTGTTTTCCGTATTGTAGCTGACATTTTTATGAGCAATCCAGTCGAATTTGATGATCTTTACCAATGATGGGCTTTTTTCACGTGACAACATTTGCGTTGTGGTGTGCAGGAAGTTATCTCAGTGGATGTGGCATAGATGATGCACTTATTGAGGCTCAAATCTTTGGAAGCAAAACTGCCCAGTCAGTATTGACCAGAACTCATTATGTTTCTATGTTACTAGGCATGCTTATCATATCTGAGGCTATAGAAACATTGCGTTGGAATACTTTATGGAACAAGAATGACAAATTAGGTTTTGCATATCTTATTTCAGAAGTGAACAAGCCAGAATATGTTGAATACACTTAGTTCAAAATCAAAACACCTGAAAACCAAGTTTGCAGAGTTTGGCAAGGAATGTGAAGACAATTCAGAATTTTGCAAGTACTGGGGAAATGTTTTACACATGATAGGTCTAGGGAAAGACTTGGTACATGCTCGTCGCGAAGGGGAGTGGGAGATACACATGAAGACTGTGGAGTCACTGATTATCGTGTTTTGCAATTTCAAATGCATAAACGTCCTGTGATATGAGTCCTGGTATTTGGAAAGAGTGAAGAGGCTAGAGGTGGAAAAACCATACCTCTACAGAAATCCGTCCAAAAACTTTTTGTGCTGGAAGACAGAGAGGGAAGGTTTAATGTTGTGGCTCCAGATATGTAACTGGAACAGATGGTCCAGAAATCATAGAAAAGCTTCAAGAGATTTGTTGTTCATACACATAAAAGTGAATATGTTGCCCAATGGTAGCTATATTACCATGAAGTCTCTTTTATTTGCAATGTTTGAAGAGAGATGACAAATTAAAAATTCATGGAACATTGTGAAACTGTTTCTCATCACAAGCTTGTGGGAAAGAGAGGGTAACGTTTTAATAAACATGTTGACAGCCTTCTTCATTTTATGCAGCAGCAAGGAAACCTCTTTTAAATGACTGATCCTATGCAACTACACAATTTCATCACCAAACAATATGTGGATAACAATATAAAGACACGTCTACTAGATGTCCTAGACCATGGATCAAAACTATACGTAGAACTGTTGCAGGAGAGATTTGTATTGAAAGAGAAAAAGCTGTTTGACAGTATCACTAAAGCTAAACGTCCACACTTTAATTGACATAGCAAGAGAAACCAGCCACTAACTAACAGGTTACAAAAAACAACTTAAGCAAGCATATAGATGAATGTAGCAAACGAAAAGGGTGAATTTTTCTAGGACATTCTGTGTCATGATCTTCTTCCAACAAACAAATTATTTGATAGAGATGCTGCAACCAAACTGGTGAAGCACAAACTCATACAAGAGCTCGAAAACTACCTTTTACCTGAAGAATTTAATTTCAAAAAGGTACCATAATTAAAAACAGCTTTTTTGTGGACTACATTTCACAATTGATAATGCTTAAAATGTTATCCATGCAAAACTTCAGAGAGGTTGTACATATTATTCTACAGATATCAAGATCAATGTGCACCTTGCAAGAATTGTACATTGTCTTTGGCAGTTATCTTGAACTATCTGTCAAAGAATGTGAGAGATTCGTATGAATGTCTACAAGTGGAACAGTTAATCTTGCCGTATTAAAATTTCGACACCTATACCTGGGCACCTTAATACATTTAGGTCATCAACATCGAACAAGATAAACTTGGAGATGTTAACTCACCAAAACATTGCTGATGTTTCAGTGAATACTGAATTTCCAATTATTGCAAGTGTAATGATTAACAATAAGGAGTTGGTGCCTGCTGAGATATGTTAAAAAGATAAGGGACATATTGCTCAAGAACTTAACAGCAAATTGGAGGAAGCTGAGCTTTGTGTTGTGCCACATATGGGTGGGCTGTTGAAAATGGTTCCAACTGAATTATTGTACTGTCAAATGACACAGATGTTATTAATGTGCTACTTAGATTTGTTGCAATGTTCATAAGTCAATACATTGTCAGAGTTATGGATAAGCTATGGAACAGGCGAGAAAAGAAACTTAATCCTGCTTCATATTCTGTACAAGAAATTTGACCCAGAGATGCCCAGTCTTCTTATCAAGGTGCATATTCTTATGGGTGATAACACTACGAGAAAAACTTGGAACAAAGCTTGGAACTTTAACTGCTGAACCTGTGAAGTTTCTAACAGGATTTTCCGAGACAGAAAAAGAATGTGAAGTTTCTAAAAGGATTTTCTGAGACAGAAGAAGAATGTGTAGATGTAGAAAATACCTTGTGATTGTGTGGAAAACAAGTTCTGACTGTCACACATTTTACGATCTTCCGTTCAGTGAGTTCAAGAAAACAAGTGACCCTCCACCGACGTCATATTCTGTGCATGGACACATTAAAAGAGCATTTTACTTCATCAGAAGATTTGTAAATGTTTTGGATTATGCATATAAAGAGTGGGATCCGTTTGAATTTGGTTGAGAAGATATTGACAGGGTGCTAAAATCTATTAAAAAAATATGTTTCTACCCACAGAACTTAAACGTTCATGTATATACAAAACCTGTACTACAAAAAGATGTCACTGTCAACATGCTCTTCTCAAACATTCAACATTCTGAAAATGTACCACAGGCAATTGCCAAAACAAAGAAATAAAGGGAACTATGAAAATGTGTCTGAAACAGGAGTGATAAACATTTTTTTTCGTATTCAGATCATAAACATTGTTTGGTGTATACATAAAAGGATTAAAACCATTTTTATTTGTTTAATTTCTATATATGTCTCTTCTTCCTCTATTATAGCACTATTTTGAAAAATGGTGAAAGGGTTGTTCTGAGGAGTTATTTTATGTCTCTATAAAACTACTTGACCCCCAAACCCTATGTTTTGACACTAAAATGAAGTATATAGGTCTCATGGTTCCTGTAATAGTAGATCACCACTGCAACACATCAGCCATTTTTAAAAATGTCGCCCAGAAAAATTAGGCCCACATCAGCAATGTCTACCCAAAATAAATTACTTCTCTAATGATCCAGAAACACAAATCAGAAATGAAAATCTCTGGACACATTTTTTTTTACGGAGGTATATCAAAGGGCCGGGGCTACTTTTGTTTTGTCAATTTACCTATTTTTCTTACATACGTCGAGTAATAACACTTTTCGATATTATGAAAATCGAGAAAGGCCAGATGTCCCTTATATTACTAGATGCCGAAAAGGCTTTTGACCGGGTCTCCTGGCAGTTTCTCTGGCAGTTACTAGCCCTAAATAACATCGGCCCTGGGTTTATAAAGTCAGTAAAAGCTTTATATGTAGAACCTAAAGCCAACGTCTTGACAGGTGGTAGCGAATCCGAAAGTATAAATATCCAAAGAGGCACGCGACAAGGGTGTCCGTGCTCTCCACTTTTATTCGCACTCTATATTAACCCCTTAATCATTAAATTACTAACATCACCGGCGATAACACCGATAAAAACCGGTACATATAATACTAAAATTCTTGCCTACGCCGATGATGTAGCGATATTAACAACTAATCCTACTGAAGCACTAGTTGAAATAGAAGCAGTCACTAAAATATATGGTCACTATTCAGGGTATTCACTGAATCAAGACAAAACGATGGTAGTCTGTACCGACAACACACCATATACAAGCCAATATAGAGTGGAGAACGCGAAATACCTAGGAGTTAACATCTCACCTAATATCAATAACATTATCACGTTAAATTATGATCCCTTAATCGCAAGAATTAAAAAAGACCTTCTTAGAGTCAATAACCTTAGGTTATCTATAATTGGCAGAAGCAATTACATAAAAATGACAATATTTCCAAAACTACTATACCTATTTCGTGCAATTCCCATTCTAATCGACAATACTTATATGAAGAAGATAGACCAAACAATAACATCATTTATCTGGAATTATGGGAAGACAAGAAGGGCCATATCCAAGCTAACGCTACCGATAGCCCGCGGTGGACTAGCAGTTCCTAATTTAACATATTATATGTGGGCTGCTATTCTACAACAAATATTCTTCCTAATTACACCTAAAGGTCCAGATCAAAATACATCACTACATATCATCCCTTCTATCTATGAATTGACATTAGGAAAAACAGCTCGAGGACTATTACTACGACAAATCGAGCCCTCATACTATAAAAAAATTAAATTTAAAATAATTACGGATGCCTTTAAAATTTGGACTAGAGTCACTAAATTATTATCAATACCCAAATATACAAAATATACACCTCTATGGCACAGTTCTATAATCCCCCATTATCTCAATGATAATATTACTAAACGATGGGAAGATTCGGGTATTATTACTATTGGCGATTTTCTAAATTCAGATGGTAGAATAACCTTTAACGAGTTATGCCTTAAACATCAAATCCACCAAGCGGACTATTTAAAATTTATCCAAATCTTCACAACATTAAGACAAAGTGCTATAAATATGGAGATACAGTCGATACCACTCCTAGACTTGATATCAAAATTAACAGCTAGAATCAGCGATATCTACGGGATTCTTTTAAACAACCACCCGGATGATTTGGAAAAAATAGAAAAAAGCTGGGCGGATAAACTAAACAATCCCAACGTTGACATAGATATGGTGCTGCAACTAT
This sequence comes from Lissotriton helveticus, assembly GCF_964261635.1. Lineage (NCBI taxonomy): Eukaryota > Metazoa > Chordata > Amphibia > Caudata > Salamandridae > Lissotriton > Lissotriton helveticus. The sequence goes on from NC_136070.1 coordinate 997,037,786, forward strand.
CTTCTAAAGTTTTACTAGCAAGCAACCTAAAAGCCCAAATCTATAAAACGATCTGCAATGTATATTACACACCATCTAAGCTATTCTCATGGGGCAAGATCAGCCAGGATAAGTGTCCTAGATGTGCACTTGGTCCTGCAGACCTAGTACATATGTTTTACGAATGCCCCAAGCTGAAACAACTAAAGGATAGTATAGTCAAATATTGGATCGAGATTTTCAGCCGTGAGATTCAAACTTCATCAACATTATTCTTATTAGGTTTTGACAGCTCCCTAGAACTTAGCAACCCAGAAATTTACACGACCTATATATGTACAGCCATATACAGAATTATTTTAGCAGCTCGCTGGAAGGATACTGAGGCCCCTACATTTCAGGGATGGGTTAATAGACTTTTAGCAACATTTAAACAAGAAAAAGCCATATATGAAACTAGAGGGAAAAAATCTAGAGCTAGAGGGGAATTGATTTGGTCCCTGGTGGCTAATTGGTACGAACTGCAAAGGGTTTGAGGCTAGAACTAGTCATAGTAGCGTAATAGGGAAGTCAATACTATATACTGTTTAGAAGAATAGAGGTTTGAAATGGAAAAAATGAGTATATATTGTGTAATGCCTGCTCCTGTTTGCTTTCTTTGTTAACTGTTTGCTTTATTCGTTTTTTCTTGTAGTTTTAGTTGTAGAAATTTATTGCTTAGCCATTATTACTATACTTCCCACATCCTTTAAAAGGAACTCATATCAATATTTACATCTAAACTATGTTTTCATCCTACGTGCGCTCCTACATGATGAAAAATGTGTTTCTTTTCTATGTATCATAATGTGCATACTATAACACATATTCAACTGTTTATCACAAATGCTCAATAAAAATTAAAAAAAAAAAAAAAAAAAAAAAAAACCTATCTTATCAACCTTCTGGAATGGCCCAAGTAGGACAATTTATTTTTATTGAGGTATATCAGGGGGCTGGGATTATAAGTTCAATAACACAAAGTCAGTTCTCAAACAAATATGAGCACCACAAAAATAGAGTTGAAAGAAGCTCAAATCAATATTCCAAAGGTGACTGAATACAAGAAGCTTATGCATAGCGTTTGTGTCCAGAATCTGTTGTGCACAACTAATGTTTGTGCACGGCTCGAAATCAGGTAATGGAGTATGGGTGCATGATGTTCTAGGAGAATATTCCTTTTGACCACAGCGTGCTACATTTTGCCAAAGGTGTTGCACCATTGAATCGTCTGCAACAGGGATTGGGAACAGATCGTGACAAAGTACATGGCCTGTCTACAATTAAAGTCCCCTCCTATTATTGTCAAAGTAGTAAGATATGGTGCTAGCTGTCTCAACAGGCTCCCCAAGAATGCACTCCGTTCCACGTTTGTTATGTTTAGTATATTTATATCACGTCACTAAAGTCACCGTCGCACAGCCACAAAACTGCCCACCGGGTCCACCAATTTGTCTACTAACTGAAAAGGCACTCCTACTCTAACCCAAATTAAAACCTCCCTGGCGTAGGTCAAAAAGGTTGTGTACTACGCCTGAACCCTCCAGTGGCGCTCCAGTGCAATACCTTGCTTGTCTGTCAAATGCGTCTCCTGCAGCAATGCTATATGTACCCCTCTCCTGTTCAAGTAGGGGAACACTTTGTAGCGTTTTGACATAGTGTGCATTCCCTGGATGTTCCAAGATAAACATTTATACATTCTCTGCTCTGCCATGAGTTATTCCAGGAAATAAGCTATACCCTCTCTTCACCTCAGTCTCCCAATCTGTAGCCCCTCCATGCATAATGTGGCTGCATAATACATTGCTGGATGGGTCGATAACTCCCTACTTCTTAATCAGAACCCAGCGTGCCAACTCCCCCTCCCCAGGACAAGCAGACCAAAACCACCAATCCAAACTATGAAAAACCAAAACTAATCAGGAGAGTTCCCCCACGCTATATAGAAGTGAGGGGGTGGTCAGCGAGCTCCCCGAGCTATATAACCAACTCCAGCGTATTCTAAATATCATTAGGAACCCAGCATATTGCTCAGTATCTTGTGTAATACTCAGGTGCCCATTATGTAAAACCAGGAAATCACTGTATCAGTCTGAGCCCCCAACACATTAACCAGTTCATCGTACAGTTCAGACAATGTCCTCCGATGATTTCAGCGTCACTCTGTGTAGCTCCAAGCTCGAGCCCTCCGAAGCATTGGAGCAGTGATCAGATTACGAGTCTTGTGCGGGAGGACTCAGCTCTGGCGACGGAGACCTTGTCTCTCTCCCACTCATCTTGGCCACCACTTCCATTACTCTCTGCTTTCCGAGTTGTATTTCGGCCTGCGAGGGGGCAGTAGAGCCGCGTTGCAATATTTTATGCTGAGCGCCAGTGCGCCGATGTGCTCCCATTGAGGTCTCCTGTCAGGCCTCGCCACAAGTCGGAACTCCAGCCAGTCCAAGACTTTCTGTGGGCAATGGAAGAATTGTGTCCCCTCCGAGGACATCACTTCCAGCATTGTGGGGAACAGCATTGCGTATTTAAGGTCTAGCTGCTGTAGCTTTTTCTTAGCTTCTTGGAACAATGCTCTCTGTCTCTGTACCTCCATAGAGAAGTCAGGGAAAATCTGTACAACAGCATTTTCGACTCGGAGCTCCTCTGTGGGCCAGGCCTGTGCCACAATATGGTTGCGATTTTTGTTATACAATAGTCTAGCCATTACTGGTATAAAGGAAGCCCCAGGCCGAGGCGGTCTCAATGGGACTCGGTGTGCTCTCTCGAGTGCAAAGAAGGCAGAAAGCCCTTCAGACGCAACCTCAGTGCAGGTCATCATATTGGTGCCCTCCACCATCTCAGGTAGTCCCACCACCCTGATATTGTTGCAAAGGGAGAGATTCTCTGCATCCTCCACCCGTAATTTAAGAGTCCGGACCTTCAACTTGAGTGACGTCAGGTGTTACTTCAACAGAGTGGGCCAGATTCACAGAACTAACTTAAGACAAAATCCAAAACATAATACCATTTTGGTTATTCACAGAAGGCTCTTACTCATTTTGGTATTCACAGAAGGCATTTACTCATTTCGGTATTCACAGAAGTTAGGAGTCCTAACTTTAGGACTCCTAAATGCCTTCTGTGAATACCGAAAGTCTTAAAGTTAGGATTCGTCTCAGTTTAGGAGTAGTAAAGTTAGAACTCCTAACTTTAGGACTCCTAAATGCCTTCTGTGAATACCAAAAGTCTTATAGTTCGTTTTTTTTTCTCAGTTTAGGAGTACTAAAGTTAGGACTCCTAACTTTAGGACTCCTAAATGCTTTCTGTGAATGCCGAAAGTCCTAAAGTTATGATTTTTCTCAGTTTAGGAGTAGTAAAGTTAGGACACCTAACTTTAGGACTCCTAAACTGAGAAAAATCCTAACTTTAAGACTTTTGGCATTCACAAAAGGCATTTAGGAGTCCTAAAGTTAGGACTCCTAACTTCTGTGAATACCGAAATGAGTAAATGCCTTCTGTGAATACCAAAATGAGTAAGTCCCTTCTGTGAATACCAAAATGGTAGTAAGTTTAGGATTTTGTCTTAAGTTAGTTCTGCGAATCGGGCCCAGTAACCACAGATGGGAGCTTCCCCTGAGTCCGCTTATTCATGGTTATCCTCTCCGACATGCGTTCGTGGTCATCTCATACAAGGCCCAGGTCTACGTTAATAGCGTCTATTTTGGATTTAAGCACCCTGTGGGATGTTGTTATGACTTGAAGCATGTCTTGTAACATGGGGTTCCTAGTCTGTTCCACGGATCTTAATTCGCTATCATCCACATCTGGTGGCTAAGCCATGCTCTCAGAATCTTGTCACATTTGCAGGAGGGTTTACCCATGGTTCCCAAGGATGGGGTATTGACACTCGGGCACTCGCGGCTCGCACAGGTAAGGCTGTGTGGTGGCGAGGTGGGGTGGGGCTGGGTGGGGGGTTAGTGGAATGTGACATACGACAGGAAAGTGGACAGTAAAGAAATAAATAAATAAAAGAACTTACTTTGCACTCGCAGTATCGCCGGGCTTTCCCATGCATTTGTGATATCTGAGAATTGACATAGACATCACAGGAGCATATATGCTCATGCATATATGCCCATGCATGTAGTATAGTGCATCCAGCCTTAGGGCTGGAAAGCCTGCTGTAGGGGTGGCTTACATATACTGCATGCAGTGTCTGTAGGCATCACACACAGAGATGTGTGCCATGTCATGTTTTCACTTTTATCTGCACCAAGACACACAGCCTGCAGTGGTAGTCTGCATGAGTTAGGTGAGCGGTCCCTTAGGGTGACACAATACATGCTGAAACCCTTAGGGACCCTCTTTAGCACCCATGCCCTGGGTGCTTGAGGCGCCATTTATTAGGGTCTTACAGGGGTGCTAAAGGTATGGCCAATTAGGGGGAACAATTGTACAGTTTTTAGAGAACAAGATATGACACTGGGAACCTGGGGCCTTATTTATGGAGGTCTTGCGCCGCCGGTGCGTCACTTTTAAAATGGGAAAAAGTGACGCACCAGTGGCGCAAGGCCTTCATAAATAAGGCCCCTGGATAGCAGGAACCCAGCGACCATCTGTCAAAATTGCATTAGGTACTAGTCAAACAGTGGGGTGACCATGTCAAAAATGTGCACTTTTCTACAATATCTAAGCATATATATCAGCAGTACTTAATGTTTCTTTGCAAAGAAGCTATGGGCCCTATTGAAAGCAAGGAAAACAGGCCTCTTTCCCTTGATTTGATAGTGAAAATGGCATAACTGTGGTGTAGAGTGACCATCACCGCCCTGAGCCATGGTGCCACTGCACATGTTGCATTCAGGATAGCTACTGCTCCAGCATAGAAACAACAATGGGAATTAAGTTGGATGATCAGGTGATACACAGCAAAGGGTGTGTTAAGGGGCAATAACTACAGCTTGTTAGGCAGGAGAAGTGCAGGACCACTTTGAGAACTATTCAGAGGACATTGGTCTCCAAACTGTAGATCACACCACTTTTTCATCATGGGTGTGGCAGTCTTTCAAGTTTACAGAGGGTGCCAAGAAACTGCACACCCACTTCGATATTTGCAAAAATGGTATGAAGTTTCTGGGGGAGAAAGGGCTATTGTTGAAACAAAAATCTTTAACTTCAACAACAGTGGGATAAGATTTGGGAGAAACAAACAATGTCTTCCGCCTTGAGAGCCAGTACACAGATTCATGCCAAAGAATATTTGCAGAAGTTCTGTGTCCACTACTACACCCACAGACATGGGATATTCCTCATGGAGATGCTGCTGGACAATTGGATGTTGGCCACTCAAGCATCAATATCAGGTGTTCCAGGTACTCTTTTGCCTCTTTTTTTCCCCCCACAATCAGCTTTTAAATTGCTTGCTTCAAATCATTTCCAAACTGTAGTTTCCCTTTTTTGTTTTTTTAAAGTTTTTTAATTTTTGGGAAACAAAAAACATTTTTTTTAAAACCTCTTCCAGAACACCCTGCGATTTTTGTAATCAAACCGGATTTACCATCGCTGTCATAAGATACTTCCTGAAAGATACTCTGCATATAGCCCCCTGAATAGTTTTAAAGCCTAGGGGGCATAATAGACTTTTTTTTTACTCTTTCTGATTTACACAAATTCAAGTTGCTTGATTCAAAAAACTGTTGGTCATGCTCATGTGACAATAGTGATTTACTCCACATGTTTTTTCAATGCCCGTTGGTTAAGTCCCGTTGGTCTCGTATTTGGTCTAAATTAACTGACATTTTATCAACTGATTTTCCTTTCGAGATTTTACATATTTTCTTAGATGGTTCTTCACCTATATGGAACGTTCATTGTAATGTACGTAAATTCATAGATCTTTTTATAGAAATTTCGTTTCAGATCATTACAACCAACTGGAAAGATACTTCAAAGATTTCATATAATGCTTGGTGGAATTTGTTATGTCATCACCATTGGCTTGACCGGGCCTTTGCCACCACTGTACCTTTACTAATCAAAAAAGAATTGTTATGGTTGCCTTTAACTGAATTTCTTTCCAAACACGTCCCCTGAACGTTTACCGCTTACTCCCTTCATTTTCAAGTGATGTTTATTATCTTTCTTTCACTTTTATCTTCTTATAGTAATTTCAGGTATTGAATTTGTATTCTAAGTTGCCCTTTTTTTTCTCATCCCTTTCTTCCCTCTCTCTTTTCTCTTTCTCCTTCCCTCCCACAAAACAAAACACCCTTAAAAGATTTGTTTCTTGGTACAGTTTATTTACCCCATTTTGGGGTATGTGTTGCATAGTTTCATTTGAACTGCTTTAATATCTTTTTCCACTGTCATTTATTTTTGTAATTATGTTTTACTGTGCATATTTTATTGAATAAAGCTTTCTAAACTTTAAAAAAAAAGACTAGGGGTATATTTATGAGCCCCTTGCGCCACCGGAACATCACTTTTTGTGGCACTCTAGTGGCGCAAACTACAAAATCACATTTATGAGGTCACACAAAAGCCACTTTGCGTGGCTTTGAATGACCTCGGGCATATTAGCAAGAAGAGGCGATAATTATCGCTATCCCAGGTTTGCAGCATTTTTTTTATTTCCGTCTATCGTTGATTTTCATTGCCGAGATAGCGCGTTATTAGCAATGCTTATGTCTACGGCGATAACAAAATCCAGTGATTGCGGCGAAAACCAGAAATAGCGTGAGAATACCAGCGCTAAATTAACTGCGCTAAAGAAAAGCTTGCTAATAGGCAAGTGTGCACTTAACCTAACAATCCACCCCCCATTGACAAGATGGCTAAGTCAAGTTTTTATCAGGCGATAAAATCAAGCGATAATCTCGGTTAGCGAGACTTTTTTATCGCTACGCGGGCATTGATAATAGGGGGAAGTTGTGTTTGGGACTGTTTCCCTTTACTTTTAGTGAGGAATGCCTACTGAATGTCATTAGCGATAAATATACTGCCTTAATCCCCACCCACAATGACACCACCCAACAGACACTTCTCACCTGGACCCTTCTCACCATTAAGACACCTTAAAGACAATGAAGAGCATCCACTCCGGAGCACCTTCTGACTGCTGCCCACTGCACATCTTCCACAGGGCCGCTACTGCCATTGCAAACGAGCTACGGTGAACTATCAACTGCTTCCTCGAGGCAGCCACATTCTCCATCAACTGGAAGTGCGCTGAAGTCAACCCCCTCCTAAAGAAGCCCTCCACAGACCTGACGGACTTCAAGAACGTCAGGCCCATTTTACTGCTTCCTTTTGCAGCAAAATTCATCGAAAAGGCTGTCAACACCCAGCTAGCACACTTCATAGAAACCAACAACATCCTAGACACCTCTCAATCCAGATTCCACAGCAACCACAGCACAGAGACTGCCCTCCTCGCCGACACCAATGACATCCGTGTCCTCCTTGGCCAATGCCATGCAGCAGCCCTCATGCTCTTGGACCCATTAGCAGCCTTCAACACTGTCTCCCACCGCATGCTAGCCCTCAGGCTCCATGACACCGGCATCCAAGGAAAGGCCCTAGACTGGATATAATCTTTTCCCTCAAGCAGAACAAAGAGAATAAGACTCAAACCCTTCCTCTCAGTACCGACAGAGATCAGTACCCCAGGGATCCATACACTATTCAACATCTACATGGCCCCCCTCTTAGCCATTGTCAGAAACCAGGGGCTCAACATCATCTCCTACCCCAATGACACCCAGCTCATCCTCTCCCTCACCAAGGAACCCAACATCACCAGGCACAACTTCCAAGAAGGGTTGAAAGCTGTCGGGACCTTCATGAGAAACAGCTGCCTAAATCTCAACTCCGAAAAAACAGTCTTCATCCTCAGCTCTACACCCGCTGCATGGGATGACACCTGGTGGCTCCCTGCCCACGGAAACCCACTCACCCAAAGGGAACATGCACCAACCTCAGCATCATACTCGACTCATCACTAACCATGAATCGCAAGATCAACGCGGTATCCTCCTCATACTTCAAAACCCACGCATACTTCGCAAGACGTTCAATTGGATCCCCCCGACTCCAGAAACAACACCGTCCCTCATCACCAGCAGACTGGACTACGGCAACGCCCTCTATGTCGGAATAAAAAAGAACTCCTCCGCAAGCTCCTGACCGTACAGAACGCTGCAGCCAGACTCATCCTCGATATCACACCACACTACCACATCACACAACACCTCCGTACTCTCCACTGGCTCCAAGCCAAAAGAAGAATAACTTTCAAGCCCCTCACTCATGCCTACAAGGCCCACCGCAACACCAGACCCAAATACCTCAACAACCGAATCTCCTTCCACGCCCCCATGAGAAACCTCTGCTCTGCCGACCTCTCCCTAGCCACCGTCCCATGTTTTCACGAGACCAGAACTGGCGAATTTTAGGTAGGGTTGTGCAGCACGGTGACTTGTTGTGCTGCCCTACACCAAAACTCCAAAAAAGAGTCTCTAGGTACGGGCATGTACCTGAGGTCTGGCTGTGGGGCATGGGCCCAGGTTATGACCTGCCCCAAGAGTTCCTGTGAGACTGGTAGTTAAGCCCTGTACCGAGAGCTCACCACACACAGTGAAGCCTATATTCAGTGGATTTTGTGACAGAGAATTGAGATGCAGGATTTGACCAAAGGCAGCATCCGTTCCCCATTGTCTATGCACACACAAAAAAAAAGTCACTCTTGTTAAAGGGAAGTTGTAGTCAAAAGATATAATAAAATGTGTTTAAAAAGAAAAACAAATACACTCCCCTTTAAACCTTCAATTTAATGAGCATTATGGTTTCTATGCAAAACCTAAAAGCCAATGAAATGTGCTAATTATAGTCAACAATAAAGCCACAACTTCCTCCCTACACACTGCTCAAAATTGCACGAATGATGTCACAGATGATATCACAAATTACATAATCAATGATTCTACAGTTTGGGTTGTGGAACTCACCACATAGCCTGGGCAAAAGCAAGAGGACAGGCGCTGCAACGAGATCTCATTTACCATGGGCAAAGGTAATGCTCATTTACCTCTAGGGGTAGGGCTTATGGATGTAGATCCTGGTCAAAGACCAGCATCACCATGTAGAGGGCTCTCGGCTCAGCAACTGGCCTTTGACCATGCTCTCTGGTAGACCTGGCGCCCCCAGATCCTGCTGTACATGATCCAAGGCCCTCAGCAGTGGGCCTGAGCACAGAGTTGGACCTCCAACCTTGCTCTTCAATCCAGAGTACTCCATTAACCACTATGTGTGGCTGCAGCCATTCTCAGCAGACCCTAGGTACAGGCACGATATCTGACCACACCGGCACCCAGAGCTCCCACAAACCACAAATATCCCCAGAGTCCATGGCTCAACTCCTTCAGATGTACACAGCATGCTCTTTGCACACATGTGACAAGTTTACCATGAATTCATAGGCCTTTAGTTCAATATTTTTTAGGAGATTCCACTTTTTGTAATTTTTAGAAAAGTTTGAAAACCATTTTGGGTTGTTTGAGTCTTAAACCTGAGGGCACATTTACTAAGAATTAGTGCAACGCTACTGGACATCTTGCTGCACTGCGTTAAATGGAGAAGGCAGAAATACACCATATCTGCTACGATACGGCACATTCTTGTTCTCCCTCTGCATTGTTGCACTTGCGGCTGCCAAGTGCCAATGCAGTCACCCTTCCACCATGATGCAAGGCTGCTTGTGTTACAGCCAGGATCGTTTTTGTGCCGCAGGCATGCCTTCCTGCGCAAAAACAATCCTCTGAGGCTTTCTCCTCTTTCTACGTGTGCTGCACAATGCACATTACAAAGAGAAAAAAACAAGGAGAAATAAACATATTTCACCTCATTACCCCTACTCTGGGAAGGTGTACCATTTTGTCGCATTTCCAGTCAAAATGGTAATAGGTTTACTAGTGTTAGTAAATGTGCCAATGGAATGCCCAAGCTTCACCCATGGAATGACATCCCAGGGCAGAGTAACGCAAGGCAGCAAGTTGTGCTACCTTGTGTTATTCCAGATTTACTATGCTACACAGAGCCATGCAATGTAGCTATGTGTTACATAGTAAATCTCAATTAAGGGCTTGGCCTGCCCTTGTGCCACCTTATGTGACACAAGAGCAATGCAAGCCCTTGATAAATCTGACCCCCAGTGTGTCAATTTAAATATTTATATTTCCCATCAAGGGTACATGTCTGAGACAATCCAGATCCCCTTTGGGGTCGAGATGTGGCTCACTTTTAACCTTTTGGCTCCAGGGGATTTGTTTGAGAATGATTCTTCAGTGGCTTGCATAATGGCCACTGGAACATAATTTACACTCTAAGACACCCAGTCAAGAGCCAATGGAGTAGCCTGTGTGTCATGGGCCCTAGTGTAGAGAAGGAAAAGGACCTCCTGACTGATGATTGAATTGTGAAAAACAGCCACAATCAGGGTTCAATGGGCCCCTATGGGCTCTGGGCCCTGGTGCCACTGCACTTGCTGCACCAATGGAAGCTAAACCTCTGTCAAGAGTGGCAGGATAGGGGTGAGTTTCCTGGGATTCTCTCAGCCTCATGGAGGTGGTGAAGGGGGCCCCCACTGCTTCTGACCTGGCAGGAAAAGCACACCCACCCACCACTTTGTTCTGTTAGACAGTGTAACAATTGGGTTGACGTCACAAGACTCTTACATAACAGGGGTTCAGCAGAGACAAAGATACTATTTCCGCATTCACCACCACCATGTAATTGGTGTATTGAAGATGGTTGGCAGTTTCCAGGCAGAGGGCAGGGTGACTGGAATTATGTGATTGTGCGGCTGTGACGTTTTTCGCATAGTTATAGATTTGCTGCATTTGCCACATAATCCATCATCTGCTGCATAATCTCCAGATTTTAAGAAAAAAATGTTGGCTCTAGGTCAAACGGTTTAAAAGTTACTAAAAATGCAGCAATGCTTGTTGCCAAGCAGTGGAAGGCCCTTTCCAGAGCTTTAATCACCTTTCTGTTGATTATTACTTCTTTTGGGTGTTTAATTAGTACTGATAAGGTGCAACCAATGCCAAGATAGTGTCAATAAGTCTAAAAATGGCAAAATAATGAAGTAATATTATTACAAAATGTGCCACATTACGTTGCATAATTTTAACATTAACTGTTCTTGCTGCATAATTTACTTGACCCTGCCGCATAATTTGGCCCTACTCTGCCGCATAATTTCAGTGGCCCTCGGAGAGGGAGGTTACTTCTTCCCTCCTCCGAGGGGAAGAACAAGAACTAGGTAACTTTGACAGGCAGGCAATATATCAGGCTGTCAATTAGGCTGAGACTCAGAGATGGATACAGCCATCCTACAGGTAGGCAGGCAGGTAGGTGGGCAGACAGACAGACAGACAGACAGACAGACAGACAGAGAGAGAGAGAGAGAGAGAGAGAGAGAGAGAGAGAGAGAGAGAGAGAGAGAGAGAGAGAAGAGAGAGAGAGAGAGAGAGAGAGATAGATAGTTAGTTAGTTAGTTAGGTAGGTAGGTAGGTAGGTAGGTAGGTAGGTAGGTAGGTAGGTAGGTAGGTAGGTAGGTTGGAAGGGAGGCAGAAAGAGAAAAAGGCAAGCACATTGAACTATTGGAAGGCAGGTGGATAGATATACTGACAGTCAGATAGAAAGATAGACAGATAGGCAGGTAGATGGTCAGACAAATAGATAGGCAGATAGAATGACAGGCGGGCAGACAGAAAGGCAGACAGACAGATAAGCAGGTAGATGGACAGACAGACAGTCCGACAGACAGACAGGCAGATAGACGGACAGATAGGCTGTCAAACAGACAGGCATACGGATAGCTAGGCAGGTAGGCAGACAGATAGAGAGGTAGATGTAGAGGCAGAAAGACAGGTAGATAGACAGACAGGCAGACAGATTGACAGGTAGACCGAAAGATAGCTATAGACTTATAAATACATATACAAACAACTAGATAGATAGATTAATGGATAGATAGATAGACAGATAGATAGATATGACTAGAGAGACACCCACTTGGTTAGTTGTACAGCGCTTAGTGATGTATTATAAATTATAATAAATTTGCTAAACTTCAAAATTATGGATGGGTTTTTGAAAAAGGCTTTCTGTACAGCCCCTCCCTTGACCTTGGTTTGTCAGATTCGGTTTCCTACGCTCAGTTTGGTCTGTACACAGAAGCCCATGCAACCGTTTCTATAGCAACCCTACTATAGTTCAGTGCCTCTTACTGATTGCACGGTGAGGGTACCTCACGTACCTTAGCAGTGGAGGACAGACAATAGGAAGGCAGAACTAGCGATGTTTGACTCGTGTTGCATGGAGACTGCAGGCTGCACGCTGCCCGGGAAAAGTTAAAAAAGAAGTGTAGGTTTGAGAGTCAGACAGCACACCACCTGCTGACCACCGAGGCTCTTCTCCAACCACCATGGCGGAACCCAGGAGAATCCCAAACGCACCCATGCCTTTGGACATGGAACACCGCGACCCCAACAACTTGAACGAGCACGTGCGGGTGAGGGGCTGACATGCGTCTCTTTTTTTCTCGTCTAGGGCTTGTGGATGAGGAAGGCTTGGGGATGGGGTGAAGGGAGCAGGTGGCTACAACTAACTAATCTGGTGTTGGCTCCCTAGTTTCCTGTGCTCATTACGCGGCTATTTGAGTCCTTTAGGGATCACAGTGTGTTCTAGTGATATTAAGATCCATGATGCATGCAAGTACTGACTGGTACTGGCTGATGTAAGACACTTTCTCTGACCCGAGGCAAGGCTGCCTGGTAAGGCGGACTGAATGTGTGGCCGCCCATCTATAAACAGCTCACTTACATGGATTAGGAAGGCAATACCTTTATTATGAGGCGGAGGAATGTTCCAGAATGGGCATATGCTGTCGCGACAAGTGTCAAACAGCTAGGAATTTATGTCATGGCCTTTCTATACCATGACAGATTCTCCTGTATACAAAATGGCCGCTGCCAGCCAGGCACTGGTGCTTTCATACACCACACAGCAAAGGGCATGTACTTCCATAGCATGGCAACAAGTAATACAAAAAAGCCCTTGGTAAAAGCCAGATAATTTACTTGTGTAGACGTATGGCTAGATTTTGAGTACATTTCCTACTTCTGTGGAATTCATAAATAATTTCACTTCTTCAGAATGTCTGCAACGTTTGCATATTCTCAAGTGAACTTACACAAAAATGTACAAGTGTGTATATTTCTGAATGGGCAAATGGACCTAAAAAGTGCATTCCCAATACTTCACTTTTTGTTGGTTTCTCTTTGGGGGAATATATTTTTCCTAAGAAGAAACCCCTTAATCTGCATCCCTACTAATTTAGGATTATCCCATCTCCTTACGCGGCACTTAAAAGGATTTCGTCATACCCTTGATGGGAGTAAATCTATAATTCATTTTAGGGTGGGAAACTACCTGCAAAAAGATTGGGGAATTCAACGAATTTGTGTCCCTAATAGTTGAAGGATGACCCACCCACAAATGCTTCCAAAGCCGGCTGTAAGAGCAGAGAAGGGAAGTGCAGGTTTTTTCTTTGCATTCTGGTACTTGTAGTCCTAAATTAAAAATAGCTTAAAAAGGACTGCAAGTGCCAGAAAAGTAAATAAAGACTCTGGTCTCTATTAACTGCCTATAGATGGCCCTGTAAAGCTTGAAAGACCTCTTTACTAATACACTTGCTCCCATGAGACCTTTACCAAGTTGACCAAGTTTCCGTGTGAGCAAATCAGTGGGTGCTCCACTGTGCTTGATTTTGTGCACAAAAGCTGCTATTTGTGTTGCATTTATAATAGTTTTGAGAATCTGGCCCATTGTGACACAAAAATAAAAGGTGGCTTTCATTACATTTTGGCAAAGCAGGCTGTAGGTCAGTGCTTTAAATGGAAAAAAAACAAGTGCAGGTACTCATTAAATTGAGCTAGGGGCATGGTAGTGGGCAGGGTTGGCAGCGGGGTGAGACATGATGATACAAAAACACTTCTGTTGAGTATTAATTTTGTCCTTGATAGTTGTCTGAAACTTTCCATATGTGCAGAGAAGGGCATTTAAAACAGTTGCAGGGCATACCAAAACATGTGAGAAATGTATCCATACAAACATTGTGCTAACTCGTTACACAAATATTTAGAGCTTCTTAATGTCATACTGTTTCTACTTATTTGCATTTTTATGCAAACCTTTTATATTCAAGAGTACACACACACATACACACAAAACAAGTATTCCACGCATGTATTTTCAAATACCTCCTGAGCGTCCCGATTCTCTTCCGCTCTGATTTAATTTCTCTTTCACACACAAACGTACATTCAAACAAGCAGAAACAAGCATTAGAAATGCAATCGGGCTCGGATTTATTTGAGTTTGAGCTAATGGCATTGTAAATGCCAATGTATTGTTGCTATGTGTTATGGAGTGTGTTCATGTGGTGTGTACTGCCAGTGATCTCCTTGTGAGTGTGAGAATATTGCACCGTTACTGCCTGTGATGTCCTTCTTGTGAGTGTGAGAAGCTTGCACCTCTGCTGCCTGTGGTCTCCTTGTGAGTGTAAGAAGCTTGCACTGCTGCTGCCTGTGATGTCCTTCTTGTGAGTGTAAGAAGCTTGCACTGCTGCTGCCTGTGATGTCGTTCTTGTGAGTGTGAGAAGCTTGCACCGCTGCTGCTTGTGATGTCCTTCTTGTGAGTGGGAGAAGCTTGCACCTCAGCTGCCTGTGGTATCCTTGTGAGTGTAAGAAGCTTGCACAGCTGCTGCCTGTGATGTCCTTCGTGTGAGTGTGAGAAGCTTGCACCGCTGCTGCCTGGGAGTATGAGAAGATTGCATTGTACATCTCTGTGCTGTGCCTGTTCTTTGTAGGGGACTCTTGCTCTGTTGCTGCTGCTGCCTTGGCACAGTACCTGCTGTGAGTGTGTAAGGGCAGCTTGCACCACTGCTGCTTGTGATGTCGTTCTTGCGAGTGTGAGAAGCTTGCACCTCTGCTGCCTGTCGTCTCCTTGTGAGTGTAAGAAGCTTGCACTGCTGCTGGCTGTGATGTCGTTCTTGTGAGTGTGAGAAGCTTGCACCGCTGCTGCTTGTGATGTCCTTCTTGTGAGTGGGAGAAGCTTGCACCTCAGCTGCCTGTGGTCTCCTTGTGAGTTTAAGAAGCTTGCACAGCTGCTGCCTGTGATTTCCTTCTTGTGAGTGTGAGAAGCTTGCACCGCTGCTGCCTGTGGTCTCCTTGTGAGTGTAAGAAGCTTGCACTGCTGCTGCCTGTGATGTCGTTCTTGTGAGTGTGAGAAGCTTGCACCGCTGCTGTTTGTGATGTCCTTCTTGTGAGTGTGAGAAGCTTGCACCGCTGCTGTTTGTGATGTCCTTCTTGTGAGTGGGAGAAGCTTGCAACTCAGCTGTCTGTGGTCTCCTTGTGAGTGTAAGAAGCTTGCACAGCTGCTGCCTGTGATGTCCTACTCACTACTCTACTCTACTCACTACTCTGCACTCACTACTCACTACTCTACTCACTACTCTACTCACTACTCACTACTCTACTCACTACTCACTATTACACTCACTACTCACTACTCTACTCACTACTCTACTCACTACTCACTACTCAACTCACTACTCTACTCAATACTCTGCACTCACTACTCACCACTCTACTCACTACTCTACTCACTACTCACTACTCTGCACTCACTACTCTACTCACTACTCTACTCACTACTCTACACTCACTACTCACTACTCTACTAACTACTCACTACTCTGCACTCACTACTCTGTCTGGGTTAAGGGAGACCCTCGAGGCCCTGGTGTCACTGCACCTGCTGCACCCTCACAGCCACTGGTAGTAAAATACAGGACTGTCTGGGTTAAGGGAGACCCTCGAAGCCCTGGTGTCACTGCACCTGCTGTACCCCTGGACACCCACAGCCACTGGTAGTAAAATACAGCACTGTCGGGGTTAAGGGAGACCCTCGAGGCCCCGGTGTCACTGCACCTGCTGCACCCTCACAGCCACTGGTAGTAAAATACAGCACTGTCTGGATTAAGTGAGACCCTCGAGGCCCCGGTGTCACTGAACCTGCTGCACCCCTGGACTTCCACCGCGACTCGTAGTAAAATACAGCACTGTCTGGGTTAAGGGAGACCCTCGAGGCCCCAGTGTCACTGCACCTGCTGCACCCCTGGACACCCACAGCCACTGGTAGTAAAATACAGCACTGTCAGGGTTAAGTGAGGCCCTCGAGGCCCCGGTGTCACTGCACCTGCTGCACCCCTGGACACCCACAGCCACTGGTAGTAAAATACAGCACTGACAGGGTTAAGGGAGACCCTCGAGGCCCCGGTGTCACTGCACCTGCTGCACCCTCACGGCCACTGGTAGTAAAATACAGCACTGTCAGGGTAAAGTGAGGCCTGCTGCACCCCTGGACTTCCACCGCCACTCGTAGTAAAATACAGCACTGTCTGGGTTAAGGGAGACCCTTGAGGCCCCGGTGTCACTGCACCTGCTGCACCCCTGGACACCCACAGCCACTGGTAGTAAAATACAGCACTGTCAGGGTTAAGTGAGGCCCTCGAGGCCCCGGTGTCACTGCACCTGCTGCACCCCTGGACACCCACAGCCACTGGTAGTAAAATACAGCACTGTCAGGGTTAAGGGAGACCCTCGAGGCCCCGGTGTCACTGCACCTGCTGCACCCTCACGGCCACTGGTAGTAAAATACAGCACTGTCTGGGTTAAGGGAGACCCTCGAGGCCCTGGTGTCACTGCACCTGCTGCACCCTCACAGCCACTGGTAGCAAAATACAGCACTGTCAGGGTAAAGTGAGGCCATCGAGGCCCCGGTGTCACTGCACCTGCTGCACCCCTGGACACCCACAGCCAATGCTAGTAAAATACAGCACTGTCAGGGTTAAGGGAGACCCTCGAGGCCCCGGTGTCACTGCACCTGCTGCACCCTCACAGCCACTGGTAGTAAAATACAGCACTGTCTGGGTTAAGGGAGACCCTCGAGGCCCTGGTGTCACTGCACCTGCTGCACCCCTGGACTTCCACCGCCACTCGTAGTAAAATACAGCACTGTCTGGGTTAAGGGAGACCCTCGAGGCCCCGGTGTCACTGCACCTGCTGCACCCCTGGACACCCACAGCCACTGGTAGTAAAATACAGCACTGTCAGGGTTAAGGGACACCCTCGAGGCTCCGGTGTCACTGCACCTGCTGCACCCTCACAGCCACTGGTAGTAAAATACAGCACTGTCTGGGTTAAGGGAGACCCTCGAGGCCCTGGTGTCACTGCACCTGCTGCACCCTCACAGCCACCTGTAGCAAAATACAGCACTGTCAGGGTAAAGTGAGGCCATCGAGGCCCCGGTGTCACTGCACCTGCTGCACCCCTGGACACCCACAGCCACTGCTAGTAAAATACAGCACTGTCAGGGTTAAGGGAGACCCTCGAGGCCCCGGTGTCACTGCACCTGCTGCACCCTCACAGCCACTGGTAGTAAAATACAGCACTGTCTGGGTTAAGGGAGACCCTCGAGGCCCTGGTGTCACTGCACCTGCTGCACCCTCACGGCCACTGGTAGTAAAATACAGCACTGTCTGGGTTAAAGGAGACCCTCGAGGCCCCGGTGTCACTGCACCTGCTGCACCCCTGGACACCCACAGCCACTGGTAGTAAAATACAGCACTGTCAGGGTTAAGGGAGACCCTCGAGGCCCCGGTGTCACTGCACCTGCTGCACCCTCACAGCCAATGGTAGTAAAATACAGCACTGTCTGGGTTAAGGGAGACCCTCGAGGCCCTGGTGTCACTGCACCTGCTGCACCCTCACAGCCACTGGTAGCAAAATACAGCACTGTCAGGGTAAAGTGAGGCCATTGAGGCCCCGGTGTCACTGCACCTGCTGCACCCCTGGACACCCACAGCCACTGCTAGTAAAATACAGCACTGTCACGGTTAAGGGAGACCCTCGAGGCCCCGGTGTCACTGCACCTGCTGCACCCTCACAGCCACTGGTAGTAAAATACAGCACTGTCTGGGTTAAGGGAGACCCTCGAGGCCCTGGTGTCACTGCACCTGCTGCACCCTCACAGCCACCTGTAGCAAAATACAGCACTGTCAGGGTAAAGTGAGGCCATCGAGGCCCCGGTGTCACTGCACCTGCTGCACCCCTGGACACCCACAGCCACTGCTAGTAAAATACAGCACTGTCAGGGTTAAGGGAGACCCTCGAGGCCCCGGTGTCACTGCACCTGCTGCACCCTCACAGCCACTGGTAGTAAAATACAGCACTGTCTGGGTTAAGGGAGACCCTCGAGGCCCTGGTGTCACTGCACCTGCTGCACCCTCACAGCCACTGGTAGTAAAATACAGCACTGTCTGGGTTAAAGGAGACCCTTGAGGCCCCGGTGTCACTGCACCTGCTGCACCCCTGGACACCCACAGCCACTGGTAGTAAAATACAGCACTGTCAGGGTTAAGGGAGACCCTCGAGGCCCCGGTGTCACTGCACCTGCTGCACCCTCACAGCCACTGGTAGTAAAATACAGCACTGTCTGGGTTAAGGGAGACCCTCGAGGCCCTGGTGTCACTGCACCTGCTGCACCCTCACAGCCACTGGTAGCAAAATACAGCACTGTCAGGGTAAAGTGAGGCCATCGAGGCCCCGGTGTCACTGCACCTGCTGCACCCCTGGACACCCACAGCCACTGCTAGTAAAATACAGCACTGTCAGGGTTAAGGGAGACCCTCGAGGCCCCGGTGTCACTGCACCTGCTGCACCCTCACAGCCACTGGTAGTAAAATACAGCACTGTCTGGGTTAAGGGAGACCCTCGAGGCCCTGGTGTCACTGCACCTGCTGCACCCTCACAGCCACTGGTAGTAAAATACAGCACTGTCTGGGTTAAAGGAGACCCTCGAGGCCCCGGTGTCACTGCACCTGCTGCACCCCTGGACACCCACAGCCACTCGCTTTTTCACTTTTTTTTTTTAAAGTTTTACACTTTGCTTTGATGCGGACGCTTTCTTACACTGTGGCATGGAGTCATCCTGCTCAGCTCTCGGCCTCGCCACTGCAGGCATATGTTTTCAATTATCTCTGCCGTGATGGCGAGATAATAGAAGATATATGGCCTTCTCCTCTTAAGACAATGCCTTTCAAGTCTGCCCTACACGGAAAGAAAACACAGGAAAAGCACGAACGCCGCAATTCCCAGCAGACTGGTGAACGCGCCCACAACATCTGCATTACATTATCGCGGCACCCTGACAGCTCATAATTGAAATTAATGGACTCCTGTGCGCGTAACCACAGAGAAAATGCCAAGATGACGCACGCTAAATTACAGATAGCCTATCATGTCAAGGCTACTAAAAACACAGCACAGCGAAGATGAATGAACATGCACATGCCATAAAAAAAGCGCGTGCACTAAGGAATGTTGCTGTCCGGACCCCTAAAGACACTTTTTTTTTTTCTTTTACTATAGAGCTCGGAGCTCCGCCCCACTTCGTGGTGACGTAGGCCCGAGCCCTAAAAACACTCTCTATCAGTCTTCACATCTCTAACCTCTCGATCCCTCCCCCTCATTTCTCTCCTATTTGTATCTATCTCCGTCCCACTCTCTTTACCCCAATTGTATCCTATCATTCTCTACCTTCACTCTCTCTGTTTCTCCGTACCTCTCCTACTCTTTCCATAGCTGTCTCAATCGCTTCCCCATCTCTATCTGTGCTTACCCCTTCTGTCTATCTTTTTCCCTTTTAAACTCTTCTCTGCTTCCTCTATCCCTGTCCCTTCAATCTTCACCTTCTCTGACCCCATTACTCGTCCTCTTCCCCTCAGCAGACTGCCCCACGGTTGGTAAGATTTCAGTGGCAGACAGTGAGCACTGCTGGGTCGTGAACATGTGCAGAGTCCAGCAGGGTAGAGGTCAGGGGCAGAACAATACTGACTTCTGATGGGAAGGTCAGTAGACCGCCTCTCACCTCACTTGGGCACGAGGGAGTCCGCCTAGGTAATGCCCACCACTTCATCCCCGCCCATCATGGACTCAATGTCACAGCAGGCGGGTGGGTGGGGGTTGATTTGCAGGGACAAGTGTGTCATGGGAAAGACAGTCAGACCCTAGTGAGAGGTTAAGGGGTGAAAGTGGCCACTCCTGGGCAGGCTCTCCCTCCTCCCACTCATGCAGTCTGCACACATCACTGTGCCCCAGGCAGAAAAAGTCCCATACACTATCTAAGAAGACGTCCCAGTATGGAGGCTCGGCAGGGGGCTGTTGAGGACAATGAGAGCTTTTATCTGAGTGGGAGGGAGCAGAGGCACACTTGTCGCATCAGCAGGCCTCCAGCAGACCGCTCAGGCTGCATTGTGTCTCTTGCCACAGCTGATGACAGACAAACGGCAAAACGGCAAACATGCTGCTAAAAAACAGGAACACAGCTGGCCTTCAGCCCGGCCCAGTGCCCACCTTATCAATTCCCCCCTGAGTACCGGTACTTTCCTTGGCAGTGAAGAAGGGCCGGTACTCAGCTTGGTAAAAATAAGAAGTGCCGGTACTCAGTACCGGTGAGTACCGGCCCATTTAAAGCACTGCTGTAGGTAGAAAAGTACATAACATGCTCAGGAGAGAAGAGGACCAACTTTGGAATGGTCTATGGGTAGATATTTAAAGTGGTGAAATGTATGGAGAGAGTTGGTGGATAAATTAATGCATAAAAAGTGTATAGATACTTTTGAGATTAAGGGCCAGATGCCCATAGGCAATTGTTTCCGATTACTAAAATAGCAAATTTTAGCGATTCGCTATTTGGTATTCACAAACACCCACGTACAAATGTGTGGTTGACACATTTTTTGGCTTCCTAGTGGATCACAAAAAGACCTACCTCATGAATATTAATGAGGCAGGTCTCGGTTTGCAACCTATTGGGAACAGCAAAAGTGACAGGGATGGTGGACTACTGGGGTTAGCAGACTACCATGTCTGTGATTGTTTTTAAATAAAGCAATCGTTTTTTATAATTGCAGTCTGTTTTCCTTAAAGGCAAATTGGATATTTTGGAAAAAGAAAATGTTCTTTCATTTTTTTAAGAGCAGCTCTTAAAATATGTTTCAGCAAATATTCACAAACGGGGAAGGGGTTCCATAGGAACCCCTTCCCATTTGCAAATGGGTCACCAACTACTTGTAGTAGGCAGTAAAATACAAATGTTTTGCAACCACATTCAGGTCGAAAAACATTCACATATTCTGCTGCGATTCAGTATTAGGAAGGGATGCCCTAATTACGCCCCTTTTCTACTACCAAATCGCTAAGCCAATTTGCAGATCAGTAATAGATTAGCGAATCGCAAATAAGGATTTGCACATTTCAAAAAGCCTTTTTGCATTCACAAATGGGTCGACTATGTGAATCAGCCTAGTTTGCAAAGATAAAAACACTTTGCACATCTGAGAGCAAGGAAAGACACTTTGGTAGTGTGGTCGAGGGGAGAAGAATTGGGTAATAGTCAATTTGGTGTCAGAAAAGAGATGTAAAATAGATCAATGCATAAAAAGGGCATATATACATAAGAGAGCTAAGAGAGCAAAGAGAGACACTTTGGTAGTGGGACTGAGGGGTGTAGAATGGATTAAAACTAAGGTGCATATTCACGAGGAGTTATTGCCACGTTAACAGCACTTTCGGCCACTAATGGGTCAATAATTTTACCCCTCTATTGCCAGGCTGACGCTAACAGTCGTTAGCGACAGTTTTTAGGATGAAAGAGTCTGTTGTAAAGATCGCCACTTCTGTTAGCAATAATTATATGCAGGAGAGGTGTTCCAGTGCAAAAACGTCCGCAAAGACCACTACTCCATATTCACAAGGGGATCCTTGAACTTCTGAAGACCAAAAAACTGTCTCTAACTGCAGTTAGAGCCAGTTACTTGAGACCAGAAAATAGCTGGTCTTAAAAATGGGGATAACACTTGGGGCCACATCTCAGCAGGTTTTGGTGATGGGCAACACTGCAAGCAACGTTGCAGCACTGCCCTGCGACAAAACTACAGTGCAGGAACGCGCACCATCAATAAGATAGTGCTCATTCCTGGGCTCAGTCATGAAAAGTGTTGCAGCGCTGCAACAAGACAGCATTGCAACACTTCTCACTATGCCCTGCTTGCGACAGCATGAATGCGCTGTATTAATTGGACAGTGCTCCATGCCGCAGGTAATGACAGATAAGTCAGAAATCCTGACATATCTGTCTGCGCTAAAGTCACGCATTGCTGCAGTCGTGTCACGACCATGACGCAACTCCAGCAGTGCATGGGGCCAGCCTATCCCTGTGGCACTGTGTCATCCTCACGCCTGCCATGAGGCAGGCGGTAGGTACTGACGCAGTGCCGTTCATGAGGGGTGCCCGAATGTCGGCGCTGTTGGAGATCCATCGGTGGTGGTTGCGCGCTGCAGTGTCATCGTTTGGAAGCATTGGTGGAGTTTTGGTGTGGAGGAAGTTGACGAGACGTTCTTCGGTGGCCTTGATCCAGCTGCTAAGGGGTGCGATGATGGCGGTGGCATCCGGTGGGCAAGGTGAAGACGTGACGTTACCAATGATAGTCGGTCCAGGAGAGTCCGGTGATGTGGCTGTAGTCGAAGTTCCCGCTGGAGGAGTTGACATGCTCGACCATGTGTCCTGCTATGTGGCTTGTTGCGGTGACTTGCTGCTTGCGTCCGATGTAGGGGACCTCTCCCAGAAGAGGGTGGTGTCCTGGTCACTGGGGTTGTCCACGTGGAACTTGAGTTCACCAAGTAGGATGTTGTCAGTGGATGGGAGACCCTGGGGTGCAATGTGGTCTACAATGGTATTGGAGAATGGGGGGTCATGGCCCGGGGGGCCTGCACATGAGGATGCCGCAGAAGATGTGTTTGGGCTTGGTCTGGATCTGAGAGTTGTGGTGGTCCATGGTCACCCTTGGGTCATTAGAATGCAGGGTCAGTCGGAGTGTGCTTCTGTAGGTGATGGCAATGCCGCCTCCTTGAAGGTGGGGGGTGCTCCTTGCGGGTGATACTGCAGCCGTCAGTGATGGCGATGGCGATGTCCGGTCTGGAGCAGAGATTGGTCCTGGCAGGTGAGGTGGC
The DNA here is from genome assembly GCF_964261635.1 of Lissotriton helveticus. Taxonomy (NCBI): domain Eukaryota; kingdom Metazoa; phylum Chordata; class Amphibia; order Caudata; family Salamandridae; genus Lissotriton; species Lissotriton helveticus. The sequence continues at coordinate 997,060,978 of NC_136070.1, forward strand.
GTCCAGGGTTGATGACGATGAGGGTGCTGGTGTCATAGGGTGGAGTGTCCAAGAGGAATGCACCTTGGTGCTGAGCGCGTTCCAGGGGCAGACAGACGCAAACGGCATAGCCTATGGGTTACCTTTGGCACAGGTAACGACCATTACAATGCAGGCAGTACATCATTAACAACACAACTCCGACAACGCAGGGGCCTTTACATCGCATTTGATTACAACACATTGTGAGGTCGTAACAGGGTAATGTACAATTTTTCGGGTGGGTATGGGTGTTGAAGATGTAAAGTATGAAAATTGGGGTGTGTTTTGTGGTAAAATATGAAAATTGGGGTGTGTGTTGGGTAAAATATGAAAATGGGGGGGGGGCTGTGATAAAATATGAACATTAGGGTGTGTTTAGAGGTATAATATGAAAATTGGGGTGTGTTTTGTGATAAAATATGAAAATTGGGGTGTGCATTTGGCTCCAATTTGATTTTTGGGTGTGTTTTAGGGGCTCTAAAAGGATTTCCAGGGTTCACGTTTGGTTTGTGGTGCAAAGGTTAGTTTTGGGTTGCACTCACTGAAGTGGTAATGGTGATATTTATGTATCCACTATGCAACACCTACTCTACTGTTGCAATGTGCCTAGTGTAAGTATGCATTGGAATGGAATGCGATGTTATGGCATGCATCACAACTACGTATGTGTCTTTGGCATACTAGTGGTACGCCCGCTGTGCATGGGCCCACATAGGCCACCATTTTGATGTGCTGGGGGGGCTGGACAGCTGTGAGGTGGTAACCGCCGGAAAGAACACTGGATGGGGCGTGGATGCGGGGATGTGTGTGTGAGTGTAATGAGGGAAGTCTTACCTTTAAGCCGGGACCCTTGTCTTCGTAGCTCCTGCTCTCCTGCGTCTGCTTCCGGGAAAAAGAAGTAGGCAGCCAGGCACCCTCCCCTGAGTCAATCACAACGCTGCAGCCAGGGGCCGTAGGTGTGGGCATGTTCTCCACGCAGGCTATAATGCAGCCTGCATTGCGAACAGGGAAGTGCACATGACTGATTTGTGCAGTCTGAGGGGGCCGACCACACTATCATTGCGCACTTAAGTGGGCATGCCAATACGCCCATGCCCTGATTCGTGTTTGGAACAGTCCTAACCACCCTCCCACCCCCTGAGGGTACATAGCATGATTACATCAGTAAATTATCCCTTATTTTTACCTTTTGAATCTGTTTTTTGGCTTCTCTGTGCCCGCGCTTCCCGCTTCCTGCTGCTGCTGCCCCAGCAGTCTGCACCCCTGTCCTTGCCCATTCCTGCCTCCCAGCTGATCTTTCCTCCCCCCTACCCTACTTAATGGCGTCCATGTGCCGCTGGCGCACCCAGGGTGCGGCTAAGGCAAGCACGTCTGCGCCCGTCCGCAACCAGCACCAGGAACCCTGGATCTCGAGCCACCCACTGCTACAGCGCAGCCACCCTCCACGTACTCAACCCCCGGAAACTCAGAGACTGCCAACAGGACTCACCAAACACGACCCACTGCCAGTTCTCCTGCCTTCACTGCTGCCAGACCTTAACCAATACCCCGGCCTCCAATACAGCCGACACCAGCACCGGCGACACTCTAAGATGCATCCTCCTCAATGTGCGCTCTGTGTAGAAACACAGAGTGGAAATATGGAACCTACTTGACTCTATCGCGCCCGACATCGCCTTCTTCACAGAGACCTGGACCAACGCCTCCTCCACCCCGCCATCCCGGACGGATACAAGATCCAGAGGAAGGACCGCACCAACCACCCAGGAGGGGTCCTCGCCATCGCCCACAAGAGCACCCTCCGCCTAACCACCTCCAGCGAAACCGTCTCATTCCCTGAACACCAGCACTGCCAGATCCAGACCTGCCACAACTCTACACTCTGAGGAACCCTCATCTACAGACCCCCCGGCCCCTCAACACCCTTTGCCACCACCATCACCTACTTTATCGTACCCAACGCCATCACCTCAATGAACTACATACTTATTGGAGACCTGAACTTCCACCTTGACAACCCCAGCGACCCCGACTCCACCATCCTTTGTGACATGCTCACCAACATCGGACTTAAACAACTCGTCACCACACCGACCCACAGAGCAGCCAACACCCTCCACCCCATCTTCGCGGCAGGAAACAGTGTTCACTTCAGCCACACAATGCAATCGCCATCAACGGCAACCAGTCAACAGGGAATTGACACGATTCATTAAAGACAACACCATCCTCGACCCATCCCAATCCGGATTCCAAAGCAACCACAGCACCTAGACCACCCTACTTGCTGCCACAGACGACATCCGCACCCTCCTGGACCAAGGCCACTCTGCAGCCCTCATCCTACTCGACCTTTCAGCGGCCTTCGACACCGTCTCCCACTGCACACTAGTCGCCAGACTACACAATGCCGGCATACAAGGAACAGCCCTAGACTAGATCTGATTATTCCTCACCGGAAGAAGCCAAAGGATCAGGTTGCCACCTTTACTGTCCGACTCCACGTAAATCACCTGTGGGACTCTAAACAGAGCCTGACCCTCTTCAACATCTACATGGCCTCCTTGCCGCTATTGTCTGACAAAATGGCCTCAACATCGTATCCTACGCTGATTACACCCAGCTTATCCTCTCCCTCACCAAGGACCCCACCACTGCCAGACTCAACTTCCAGAAAGGAATGCAAGATGCTGCAGTCTGGATGACCAACAGCTGCCTGGAACTCAATGCCGGGAAGATGGAAGTCCTCATCCTTGGAAACAACCCTTCAGCATGGGACAACACCTAGTGGCTGAACGCACTCGGAAGCCCACCTACCACCTCGGACCACGACAAAAACCTCGGCATCGTACTCAACTCATCCCTCACCATGAACCGACAGATCTATGCCTTCACCTCCAGCTGCTTCAACATCCTCTGCATCCTCCGCAAGACCTTCAAATGGATCCCCTGGAGTCAAGGAAGACAGTCACCCATGCACTTATCACCAGCAGACTAGACTATGGAAACGCTCTCTTGGTCGGCATTTACAAGTCCCTACTCTGCAAACTCCAGGCATTACATGACACCGCCAAGATAAAGGGGGCCCCAGGAGGTGAATAATAGGCAGGTTGGACAGGGGAACAAGAGCTAATAACAATCAAAAGAACCCAACCTGTCTAACGATAATATAGGGAGTGCCCGTCAAGGTCACTACAAAATTAGAACATCGCTAGGCTAACAAGAACAAATCCCCCAAACAAAATAGAGAGGATTTTTTTATATGACAAAAAATATATGTTTTTTATTTTATTATTCTTAGTATTTACAACATTGTGTCAGAGTTTACAAAACAATAACATAGGGCATAGTTTTATTAGTGCCAACAAAACAAATAAGTAGGGTCCCACATTCATACACTCAAAATACACTCACATCCTCAAATACACACATACTCATACACTCTAACGATTCAAGAGCAATTTACCATAAGAAGTGTTGTCAAAAATCCACAGCAATTAAGGGTCCTATACAAGGGAATAATATTGACAAAAAACTAGTGTGCGTCCTCTTAGTGGAAGGTTGTAGACATATCTGGATGCACAAGGTTATCCAGCGCCAAAGTGCATTTTGGTGTCTAACCCAATATGGGTCACACCTTCATCAGGGCGACCAGATCAAATGTGGGACACAAGAAAAGAACCACCTAAGAGAATAATGGAGTGGTGTGAAACCATCACAGTCAAACATTGCAGTTTTTAGATTTACATACAACTTTAACAAAAGTGATGAATTTAAAGTAGGGGGATAATATGTTAGCAGCGATGACACAAGTACAGTTTTTTCATGTTTAATGATGGTCATATTTGAATATCAATTAATGAATAGGAGTAGCCTGCACAATGAATAGACCCAGAATACACCAAAAGACAGAAAGACTAACCCAGGTACCTGTGAAGATCAAAGGTATGAATTAAGTGACATAGATTAGCCCAAGAGTTTTATCTATATATATATATCTATGATATAATATACCTTAATGCGGGGCATCCAGGTAAATAGGTTTTGCTAGGGAAAGTTACTTGAGACCAGCTCAACCCACAGGATCAATGGGGACAAAAGAAATCTAGGATGTCAATCTGAACAAGTTTATTTAGGGAAAAAGATTCTTTCTAGAAGGAGGGTAAAAAAGAATATCCGGACTGTGCCAGGGCTCCAGTGGGGGGCACATATCAAGAGATAAGATAATGAGAATATGATGGACGGGTGGGCTCCTCAGGCTCTGGTATTTAACTGGTTTAAAAATGCTCTGAAACTGAGGTCCAGTATCCGTAGGTCGGGGCACTCACTGGCGCAAATACAAATCAGTCCATTCTCATCTAAAAGGTGGATAAATAGAAGTCTGATAAGCAAGAATGTCTGTTTCCATAACGGACTCAATAGAACATGCACACCAATTTGTCCAATGGTTCAGTATTCCTGGGATGGAACATGGAGTCACAGTTGTAATACCTAGCCCTCTTCAGACAGTCTTTGATCAATTTGGTGCGGTATCCTCAGGTGAGTAGTTTCTCCTTTAGAATGTCCGCTTGTTTCAGAAATTCATTCATATCAATACAATTTCTCTGAAGTCATGTGAAGTTTCTACATGAAACCGCCGCCAGACTCGTCCTCGGCATTCCCCAGCACGAATACGTCAGCCAACACCTACGAAGAGTCCACTGGCTCCCAATGGAGAAAAGAGTCACCTTCCAGATTCTCACTCACGCCTACAAATGCCTGCACAACGGACCCAAATACCTCATTGACAGAATCAACTTCCATGTCCATGTACCCAAAAGAAACCTCCGATCTTCCAATCTCGCACTGGCCGACACACCGCACACCCACAGAACCAGAGCAGGCGTATTAACTTTCGACAACATTACAGCCAAGAACTGGAAAGAGCTACCGGCAGACATCAGATGCGTCTCCTCCCTGAACACCTTCAGGAAGACCCTCAATACCTGGCTCTTTGGCTAACAGATCTGTGGAACCCCCCCACCCACCCTCTGCGCCTTGAAACCCTCACGGGTTAATAGCACGCTTACAATTCCCCAGATTGATTGATTGCGTTATCATCATGTGATGATTGTTCCTCTTCAGCACTGCTTGAGGCAGTGGGACAACGCTCTTCCACCACAGCGGAAGAGCCGCCACTGGGGGTGCCTCATCTATGTGTGATAGGCCTGAGCGACTCACCCCCTGGCCCTCCTGTGCTAGGCATCCTACCTTCTCCTTACCTGGAAATTGACACTGTGGTGCAATCCACTGCACTCTCTCCAAATCTGTTACTCAGCCAGCAGGAGCCTCAGCCAGGTGTGATTACACTAGGCTGGGTACAGCAGTCCGCTGGTGGACCTCCCGATGCAGTTGATGCAGCAGGGCCCCCTTAGGGCTGAAGTTGCAGTGCTCATGCCACACAAGTTTGGCGTAGCACAGGGGCCTCATCTTCCACAACGTACGGCCAGCCCAACATCATCCGGCCTATGATGAAGGGAGACGGCACACACCGTTGGAAATCCCCTCCGTGCACCCCGGTGTAGTGGTGGATCGTAATATGCGATGTGGACCTCACTACATTGCCCTCCACAGCATACGGCCAGCCCAACACCATCAGGCCTGTGATGCAGGGAGATGGCACACACTGTTGGGAATCCCCTCCATGTACTCCACTACTTTGGTGCGCAGGAGCGCCTCTACCATTAATAGCTCCAAGGGTCGCAAGGCGGTCTTCTCACACAGGTCAGCAACGAGTCTCCATGCAACCTGCAAGACTCCACCTCCAGGTACGGGCAATCATTGTGCCTCAATGTCTACCGCCAGGGCTCATCAACTCCCAGCTCCTCTACATCCCACTCCGGGCTCCAGACGCAGGTCCACTGAGGCATCCAGGCTCCAGGCGCAGGTCCAGCAAGGCATCCAGGCTCCAGACGGAGGTCCAGCGAGGCATCCACACTCCAGACACAGGTCCAGTGAGGCATCCAGGCTCCAGACGCAGGTCCAGCGAGGCATCCAGGCTCCAGATGCAGGTCCAGCAAGGCATCCAGGCTGCAGACACAGGTCCAGCGAGGCATCAAGGCTCTCATCCTGGTCATCCTGGATGTTGAGTGGTTTGCAGGGGTTGTTGATGTGTGCTGCACTTGGCCCTGGCTGCTCCATTCTGCATTCCTATTGGTTATTATGTTTATTTTATATTGGCGGTTGACTGATAGGCTATTTTTTGCATTAGAGGCAAAAAACTCACGTTGGGCTGACTAACATGAGTTTTTTTGCTGCTAATGGGCCTATTGGTATCTTTCTACCGCTAACACCGGATTTCCTATCGCCATCGCGCTGATGTTAGCGGCAGTTTTCACTTCTATCGCCATGTAGCGACGGTTTGTTAATACAACGCTAACATGGTGATAGTTTTCAGGGTTAGGCGGCAATAAAAAACTGCTAACCGGTTGCGGAAATTGTGGTCGGAGGAACTCTTGGCGTTTATGATGGAACTTATCATGGCTCTGGATAAATATTAAATGAGGACTACTGCTACTCTTGCTGGTGTTTGAATAGATTGAAATACATGTTGGGTGGAGCTCACTTTAAGGGACATTGAATGTCACAAGCGTTGGTAGATACAGTGCTGATCTAATTGGAAATCTGCCTTGAGGAAGCCCGCAGGGGGCAAAACGCGCGTCGGCTGTGAAGCACTTTGTTTTAAAAGAAATAAAATCTTAAATTTGTCTACAATACGTGATTCCCTTAGACTGAGAAGGAGTGTCTGTGCAAGAATTCAATCTGAAGAATGGTGCTGAATGCACAGGGATAATAGTGACTTGATATGATGTGCGCTGGTGTTTTTGTTTTCTATGGATGTGTTGGTGGGCAGACTGTCTATGGCTAATGCTTAAGGTGGATAAGCATTCCACATCAAGGCTGCACTCAATAGTTGGTCTACATATATAGATATATGGTGTTGTTCTTGTATAGGAAAGAGACACTTTTTGATGTGCAGATCGGATATAGCAAATCCGCCTCTTTTGTAATGTAACTGGTGTTTGCGATAGGTTTCGCCGGTCCTTGAAAATATCCCCCGAAGTTTGGAACTAGGGAAAAAAACTAAGTGATATAAAGAAGGAGGGATTTAATTTCTGATACATTATTGTTCAAACATCATTTGGCTGCATCAAATCTGGTTGTTGTGTTAAGAGTTTTGTTCAGTTTAAACCCCTGCTTGCTCTGCAGTTTATTGGTAAGTGATCTGAGGTTGTTCAGTTAACAATACCTCATTTTAGGTATAGCACTTCACACTTCTGATGTTTCTAACTGGTGCAAAAAGGAGGGTACTATTCTCCAGTTTAATGGTACTAAATTCACCCATCTAAAAAGGCAAAATTCACTGCATGTTTCAGCAGTTAGATATCAGATCACTGAGCCATCCTGGTAACTAATCAATGAAGAGGAGGGCTCTTCCATTTGTTAACGTCCTGGGGCCGTCTTACAAATAGTGCCCCTGGGGCACAACAGGTTTGTGAGCCCATTCTTTATGCACCTGGGGCACTATAGTACTGTAGAAGGGGCAGCAGAACCTTTTGCAGCCCCTTCTGTAATACTGATAGTGCTGGTGCACATGTAGTGCCAGCACAATCTTCAAAGGGTAATCCCTCAATTGAATGGGAGCATGGCTCCATGCAAATGATGGAATCACTTTGCCTCTGCACCCACGCAATATTCCGGACTGGGGCGTTGAGGTAAACATGTCCTTAGGAGACGCACTGACAGTGCACTACAAAAAGGTGGCATTCTGTAAATGCGCCCCCAGAGGGCTGCCCTCTCGAATGGGGAAGTGGGTATCATGGCCCCCTAAATGACATGCACTTGCAGGTAGGGGAATGACTCACTGTACCTGTCAGCAACAGGATCTCTCCACCCTCTGTACACAGAGAAACACTGAGATGCTTGGAAGCAGCTGCTCCGTATAACACTGAATGTACTCCCCTGGAAAGTGTGAGTTCAAAGATGCCCTGGGGGTAGCACATCCGTTATAAAAGGCGGACTATCCCGATCTGTGTCAGGCACACCTTTTCATAGGTGCGCCATGGTGCAAGCAGGGAAAGTGCACCCTATGTGTAATATTTGCCCAGGTGGACAAGTTGAGCCTCATCCTGCCTGGGCACTAATGACACATGAAATAACTTAGCCCATGATCAATAACACTGGGTTCCTCATTTATGAAAAGTGACACATCACTGCGTGAAATAAGCGATGCACCACTTTTCATTGCACCCTCCTTGCGACACCAATGATGCGTCATATTTACAGTATGACGCTTCATGGCGCAAGGAGTTACAGATACGTCAGTATTTCTGATGTATCTGTAGGCGCAAAATTGGCGCATTGCTGGAGTGTGTCACAAAAGTGACACAACTATTACACATGGGCAAGTGCCATGTTCAATGTGCCTGCGTCAGTCTTACGCCTGCCATGAGGCAGGCTTAAGATATTGACTCATTTGAGTCCTAGAAGTGGCGCAGTGAAATCTCATATATTTCACTGTGTCACTTCTACGACCCTTTCTTGCGTCGGAACGCCCCCCCTGCATACATTATACCTGGCGCAGGTATAATGTGGCGCAGGGGTTTACAAAGTGACACATCTCCCTAGATGTCTCACTTTGTAAATATGATGCAACAGGGCGCATTTGTTACACCACTGGTGCGTCACAAAAAGTGACGCACCAGTGGCGCAAAAGTGATGCAAGGGCTCATAAATAAGCCCCTAAGTTCCCAAACATGCAGATGTGGACTAAACGCTAAGTTGGCTAAGTTGCGTCTTTGCTACCCAGAGGACCATTTGATGTTCTGGGTAAATAACACCAGACTTACCAATTTCTACAGTAAGTCAGGAGTACTCCAGGCTCACTTCTCGAATTCAGGAGTTCTACATGAGTAAGTCATAATGAAATCTGTGCAAATCATTCTTCTAATCGACTGCTGTTTTAAAGTGTAAATATGTGCTGCATACATATTTGTAGAGAATTGTTTAAGCAAGGTATGGCCCCCATTGATCACCAATCAACTTTAATAACTCTCTGTGTACCCATTCTGCTGTCAATAATTGGATGCACCTTAAGATTACTTTATAATTATAAATATTTATAAATGATTATTATGCATTTAGAACTAATAAAATAAAATGTGTTAGCATGTTTTACTTATTCCATTAATTAAAATATATCAATTGAATTTATAAATATTTTTTTTACTTAAAATTAATGTCCTCCCTAGCTTTTTAATATTTATTATTTTTTTTAGATAAATATTTGTATTCTTTTTCTTAGCCATCGGTATAATACAGTACCCAAAAAAGAATTATGGAAAAAACAATAACAGGAAATAGAGCATACATACTATAAAAAAATAGAGAAATAACATTAATCAAAGCCTAATACAATACCCATAAACATACAAGGGAAAGATAACATCAGCAAAAATAATAACATAATTTAAAGTAAGAATCTAGAGAGGCAAATACAAAGATCCAAAGAAAAGGGAGAAAAAAAATATTATATTAATCCCATTGGAGGCTAGACCAGACCCTTTTAAATTTTAACCAAGATCGTGGGCCTCTGACCTTGGCTAGTGCTAATTTAATTTCATATATTTGTCTAAGTAAGGTCCAAAATTTGTTAATGCTTGGGCTCGTGGTTTGAATCCATACTCAAGCTATACATAGGCAAGCACATGCTATAACAATTGAAACTAATAGTCTTTTATAACTGCCCATGTCTCGTATTACCCCCAGTAATACTTCCCTCTATGCGATCTGGACATTATATCCAACCAATAATGTAAGTATAGATGTTACATCTGTCCAAAATGTGTTCACCCTTGGACAAGTGAGGAACATATGTCTTGGATCTGCAGCATAAACATAGCATTTTGGACAAAGTGATTTAGCCTAGGGTTGGATTGTAGCCCATTTGGAAATGAGCTTAGAGGTGTAATACAACATGAAAACTATCCTATGTTGTTAGTTTCAAATTAACAAAAGTTACAGCTGCATCTACAGTATCCAGTGAAGCCTGTATTTCATCGCCTGTTATATTGGTTTGAAAAATCCTACCTGCACACCTTCATCACTTGCGACTGCTAATAGTTTCTGATAAACTATACTGATAGTTCATCGGCCTGAAGTCTGAAAGAGTGCAGATAGTACTTCAGAGGGACTCATCATTTTTGATATCCTCTGGCCCTGTAAGAAGTAGTCCCTTACTTGTAAATACTTAAAAAATGTACTGTGTAGCAGCACAAACTCCTCTTTCAGTGCTAGAAAAGATCGAAACTCTTGTCCATCGAAAAGCTGACCAAGTTGAGAAATAATGACACACGAAAGATACCAAGGGTCTTTAAACAGTCCTGTAGTTAACACTCAATTGTAGTGTCCGGACAAAGCATACCAAAAAGGTTATCAACAAAGTTCCAAAGGAGAGAAAAAAGGAGAGAACAAAGAGAAAAATATACCCATCAGCCCACCCATTGGCGGAACCTCATCATCTGGGTTTTTTGAAAAGAAAACTGGTATCCGCTAGACACCTCATCAGAGTGTTTTTTGATGATTGCTAGTATCGGATCCTCCAGTGAGACCGAAAGCCAGTAGGTGAGAGTAGTAGGCTGAAAGGGCAAGTTGCAGTGCTCATAAAGTGTGGGAAAAATGAAAGAAATAGTGATAATTCTAAAAATACCTGTTTTGATGTCGAAGGATACTTTATTAGATGTGATCATCAAAACGGCATGATTAAAAACAGAGTGAAGATAGTGTGTAAGGAATTACTATCCATCATAGATTAGAATTGGTCGACATGTTTCAGCCTCAACAGGCTTTCATCAGGACCTATGATGTGCACTACTGCAACAGAGGAAAACAAACTGTGAAAAAAAGTTTGATTATGTCGACCTACCAGTATTTGTAACTTTGAGGTGGTCTCATATCTTAATATCATAAACTCTCCTAAGGAAAAGGAAACAAAAAAGATATACACAGAACAGAGCAAATATCAAAATTATGAAAAGCAGCTGATGTGTTAAACTAGGTGTCTCCAAATTTGGTATATTACACTCACCCATAAATGAAGGGGAGAAGACAAAGAGGCCATGCTCTGGATCAGGGTAAAGACATGAAAAAATATATAACATGTATACACTTTGTCGAAATGTGCAGAATCGATTTACAATGTGATTTATAGTGTGACTCCAAATTGAAGGTGGCAAGAGGCAGAACTACAGAGCAAATGGTGACAAAGCTCTTCACAAGTGACATAAATCCCACATAAAAACCTCACTGGAGGATCCGATACTAGCAATCATCAAAAAACACTCTGATGAGGTGTCTAGCGGATACCAGTTTTCTTTTAAAAAAACCCAGATGATGAGGTTCTGCCAATGGGTGGGCTGATGGATATATTTTTCTCTTTGTTCTCTCCTTTTTTCTCTCCTTTGGAACTTTGTTGATAACCTTTTTGGTATGCTTTGTCCGGACACTACAATTGAGTGTTAACTACAGGACTGTTTAAAGACCCTTGGTATCTTTCGTGTGTCATTATTGTTTAGTTGGGGGACAAGATACAAGCAGGTCTATAAATATCAATTCCCCTTGGACCCCTCTCAAATTTTGTTCTCAGTACAAGTTGAGAAATACCCTTGTGCAGCCAACATCTACCAATGTGATCATGGAATATGTCGGGCAGTATAGGATTGCCCCACCACATCGTATACTGATGCAGCACTGTCAAAGAGTATTCCTTGCGAATGTCAAGACATTCGTATGGAATACTCTTTACTGTTACAATATCCGGGTAACATTTCTGATTATCTTAACCCTGACCAGCGTGTAGTAATTAGGTTCAGCCGATTCATAAAGCAGGAACACAGTATTTGGTCCACAAGCCAGTTGGTATGACAGCCAAACAGTATCAGTGTCAGGCCCACTAAGCAAGCTTTATATTCGACCAACAAATACGCCCAAAAATAGGATTTGAAATCAGGACGCTAAAATAGCGGAGAGCTCTCCTTGCACGTCTGTAATCCCATATAAAACTGCCAATGGCATTATCTAGACACTTGAAAAACATCCAGGGAACTCTTAAAGGGATTGTGCACTATAGATATAAAAATTTGGGGAGAATATTAATTTTCACTATGTTGCACCTTCCATATATACTAAGAGGAAGCCAGTGCCAACTACGCAATTTTGCTGTGACTGTTTTAAGCAATGGCTCATAGTTCAGAGAGACCACACGTCCACTCGGCTACTAAGACATACTCCCAAATATGTTGCTGTTGTTGTAATCCCTAGTGTTGTTGGAGCAGTTTCAAGTTGAAAATTTTAAATTGTCTGAGTCTTAGTCAGATTTAGTTTATAGCCGGAAAAAGAGCCGAAACGCTGTGCCTCTTGTGTGATTTTGACTATAGCATCTACCGGGTTAGAGGAAAAAATAGCAATGTCATCCGCATATGCAGCCCATGACATGGCAGCCCGTATTAATACAGCCTTTGCTGCATTTGATGTCTCTGGTCAAGTAGATCAACATATAGGGATGGTGAAGCTGGACGCCGAAAAAGCCCTTGACTGACTTGCCTGGGGAGCACTATGGCCGACTATGTCATCATTTGGCCTTCGGTCAAAGGTTCATCTCTGTGGTTCAGAAATTGTATAGCAACCCAGCAACAACAGTCAAGCTGAACAGCCTTTCTTCAGCCCATTTTGCAGTTCAAAGGGCTACGTCCTCTATCCCCATTATTGTTTGCTCTTGCGGCAAAACATCAGGGTTCCTCCAGTATCTCATAGCGGCCTGGAATTAAAATATGTATTGCATGTAATAACATTTAATTAAATGTTATGCATTTTTGTATTAATTTAAAAAAATATTAAAAGTGTCATTTTTTTTAAAGAATACGTTAAATATTTTATCTTAAAACTATAACAAAATTAAATTTGACTTTAATCCAACTTCATAACAAGATAAGCATGATACATATTTAAATCAAAAGTCAAACTAATTTTATTTTTCTAATATTGTTTCCTAAGTGTGTTGTATTAAGTTCCTGGCGTGTATTGCAGTACCTGTGAGCGGCCATATGTGTGTGGTTCTTAACGTACTCGAAGGCTGGGCTATAGTTGATTTTCCTCAATTTTGGGATCTTTGTGGCTGTAGTAACTTGTAAATAGCAACGATCTTACCTGTTGAACCCCCACTTACGCCTCCCCTATTCCTCCTTATTCTTCCCTAAACCCCTCCTATTTAGAAGTAAGTATTTGCCCTTTGTCCTGACCAAATTTACTAATAAAGTGTATGTTTACTTACGCTGAGCTCTGTACATGTGGCAGAGATCTCCTCGTAGAAAAGATAGGAGTGGCAGGGGCAGGGGTCTCCTCACATACATTTGGAAATTGCATTTCACAGTATTTTAATAGTACTACTGGGGTACTACTAAAGACAATACAACATGCATTTTGTAAATCGGGCCCCCTTCTTTTAAAATCATTTACAGAGGTGTCTTTGCCACTGATTGCTCCACTGTGTTTCGTCGCCAATCCACAGGTTTATTTTCTCCTAGTTCATCCTACAGTCTTTCAGTCTCTCTTTTTTAAGCTATTTTGCATCCATCCTCTCTTTTGCCTCCATTTCAGTGTTTAATTTTAGCCAGTGGTTTCCGGTGTTCAGCTCCTGCATTTAACTAAGACACCAGCCCTTTTCATGATCACCAGGTAAGGACACATTCATTTATGGTAGGCAGGGGAGATTAAATGATTTGCCCAGAATTACAGGAGCCGACGCCAAGACTTGAACGTGGTTCCCCAACTCAGAAGTCGGCAGCTTTGGCCATTACGGCACATGCCACTTGTAGGGTTTCATGGTTCCCACTTGTAGGTTTTCATGGTTAGTAGTTGGTTCTGTTTGGCGGCGGTAACAGGGGAATAGGGCTGCCTCCTGACGAGAGCCCCAGCACTTATTTTTTTACAAATGAACCACTGCTCTATTTCATCCACATTCCATGTGTTCTCTTTTACTACTCCTCCCAGAATGGTCTGGACATGTGGGGACACAAATAAACGTAGGCTGGTGTGCCGGAGACTACTTTCAGTTGTGAAACAGCAGCCCAATCTTCCAATGCATTTTACTTGCCTGTGAGTGCCCCAGGCTATTTCTTAAAATCCAATTTCTGATTTTACTTCTCATTGCCCCTGCTGGGTCTAAGTCCCATGCATTCTCAAACCCCACTGGGAAAAATAGCATTGTTATGCCTCTTTGGGTAAACCGCCATGAAACGGTCGGTGGGAAGGGACATCGTAATCCCTACTGCAGTGCCTGGCAGGTACCGCCACCATTGTAGGGACTGCGGTTCCCTTCCACGGTCCAACTGGCTCATTGAGCCAATCAGATCCATGGCGGTCGTTCTCTCTGACTGCCAAGCATCCGCCAGCCATCAAAATGCGACAGGCGGTGAGGCAGGGTGTAGTAGGGTCTTTCTTTTATTATTATTTCTAATGGTTGTATAACTCTGACTATGTACATTCTCTCTTGGAACACTGTATTGTTGGTGTTCCAGAGAGAGACGGTTGGCTTCAGTCTGTTTGCCAGAAGCAGTCGGGGGTACAGCTGAAGTATTTAATTAAAGTATTCTTCCTCCCACAACGGTGTCAGTCTCTTTTTACACAGGGTCCAATGGCGGTGGGACCGCCACCGATGGGCTGATGGTGTGGTCCCAATGCCATTACAATGAGGCCCTTAGTTACATTTCTGCCTAAAAGTTAGGGATCAGCATATTAGGGACAGTTTCTTTGATGTATCCACATGCACACTGCCGCTAAGAATAATGAGCATTAAGAAGTTTGTGTGATGATGGTCATCCACTGTATATGCACACAGGATGGCACAGTGAGTCAAATATGTCATCTACACCTCACTTGTTCAAATTCCAGGATGTCCAACTCAGCCTTTCGTTCTTCCGAGGTCGATAAATTGCGTACCATTATATTACCTAGCAACGATAGGAGTGTTGTATGAAGAACTGCGTTAAAGCTAGTTGTGATAAACACTCATCCTAAGCAATTAATTTAAAAAAAAAGGCCTTTTTGGGCCACATGTACGACTGTCAGAGTTTGTGATTCACTAATTCTGATTTCTAGTGACTCGCAATTTGCGAATCGCATGACCTGAAGTACAAAAGTGTCTCAGATACTGTTTGCGACTCCCAAATCGGTTGCAAGGGACTTGCCTTATTAATATTCATGAGGCAGGTCACAATTTGCGACCCATTGGGAATGGCCGGCACTCACAGGGGTGGTGGCCTGCTGGGGTCAGCAGACCACCATGTCTGTGATGGCTTTTTAAAAAAACAGTTTTTCTTTTTTTTAAAAGGCAGGAAAACGGGCTGCATTTCAACAATAAAAAGAAAATTTTTCTTTTCATTTTTTTTACAGTGGGCGGTGGTCTGTGGGACCACTGCCACCTCTGAAAAAATGTTGGCGCCCCCATTCACAAAGGGGAAGGGGTCCTTTGGGGACCTCTTCCCATTTGCAAATGACTTACCACCAATCTGAAACTGGTGGTATTCTGCGATCGTTTGCGACCACATTTCCCGTAGCAAAACATTCATACATAGCAGTGCGACTCGCTATGAGGAAGGGATGCCCTTTACATGCCCCTTCCTAATGGTAACTTGCAAACCCAATTTTGTGAGTTGGTACTAGGTAGCATCTCACATAGTAAGGATAGTACACAGGAAAATGCATTTTACCAGTCGCAACGGCTTGATGGGTTTTTTGCAGCCAGTCATCTGGCCCTTCGTGCTTTATTCCAACTCTACCGTAGATTTTGCAGTTTCTTACTTGTCTTCTTCTTTTCAGTTTTTTATTCTCTCTCTCTCTCTGTATCTCTCCCTCTCTTTTTCTTTCTTGCCCTCTCTTTGTCTTTTGTCACTGAAACCTCATTGTGGCAATGGAGGAGGTTTGCAATTTTAATGGACCTGCCCTGAATGCTTACAACATGGCTATAACTAGCTTCTTCCTAGGGCCAGGAACTAACTAGCAGCACCTACCTAGCTGCCCTAGGCACCACTCTTTCCAGATGCTTGCTATGCCATGCTAAACATCTTTAAATACCACAAAATCAGGCATTTTTTAAATGAATTCATAATGAGGAAGGTGATGTCAACTGCCACTAAGTGGTACCATATGCCTTCAAATTTGTCCTAGGATATTTTTTTTATTTTGAATGTGGTGCTCATGTTAGGTAAAAAAATAATTTTTTTCCGTTGGGAGGACAATACGTACAGATATTCATGCATTCACTTCACTTTTACACTAATCGCAACTGCACTATTAGACCATAAACCGAAAGTTTGGCAAACACTTAACAAGGAAAAAACCACTGTAGTAAAAAATATACATTTATTTTTTATTAAAAACATGAATCCATATACAAAATCATTAAAAACAATAGACAAAAACCACCTAATGTGGAAGATGGAGAAATATAATCGAGGCAACACACTTTGTCTTGTTATGTGGTTAATTCAACTCATTTGTTGACAACAGTGGGGAGGCTTTCCATTCCTATACCCAATTAATCGTTGACAACTTTGAATTTTAACCCTTTTGTAGTGCGTCGACGCGTTTCGGAAGCCTTAGATGATTATGACCTCCTTCTTCCGGACAATTTCAATGTATTTCTCCGCATCCAAACTGTCACCTAATGCATAAATAAAACATTCTTTACTACTCACAACGTTCTAAGGCCTATACATGATCAATTCAAGACTTAAATCAAAACATTTGTTTAAGCTATAGATACAAGTTAGTATTTCTATGAGCTATGATTTTCTCAACCCCTACTTTATCCAAAACAATTCATTCTTGTTTACATTAAAACAAAAATACCTAATATTAAAACCATCCACATGTACTTCTTTCTTTTTTGATTATCTCTTCACAAATGTTGCTTCTATTATTAAAAAGTTTTTTCAAACCATGGTAAGTGTTATGCCAACATACCACTAGTCTCACCGCCATTCTAGCTCTGTTCATACTCACACCATTCTACCATCATGTCTCACTCACCGGTGCAAGGGCATCTGGGTGAGGAGCTTTTAAATGAAGCGTTTTGTTCTTGCGGTGAGGCGTTTCTATATTCCTTGCTTTCAACCTCAGCTGTAAGGTATAAATTAATACAGCTCTTTAGAAACTTTTATGTATTTGGGAGATCCACCCTTTTTCTAAAGCTATATTAATTTTCATCGTTACTTCTTTATTTAAAGAATCTAGTTTGGAAAATGGTATCTTTTGATAGTGTTCTCTAACATCCAGAACACTATCAAAAGATACCATTTTCCAAACAAGATTCTTTAAATAAAGAAGTAACGATGAAAATTAATGTAGCTTTAGAAAAAGGGTGGATCTGTAAGGCGGAGTATGAATTTTTCAACAATAAATAAGCTAGAACACCAGCCATATATGGTCTCCCAAAAATACATAAAAGTTTGAATAACCCTCCCATGAGACCTATAGTTAGCTGTATCGGCTCACGGCTCGAACCGTAGAGCCAATATGCTGATACCTTTCTTAAACCCCTTGTGACTCAACAGAAATCATATGTGCGAGATTCGGCCCATATTATTTCTATGATAGAAGGCATGGAATATAACCCTGACAATCAAATTCTGGTGACCCTCGATATAGAGGCGTTATACACCAATATACCACAAGATAACACCCTGGTGGTAATTGGTGAGATCCTCAAGAAAGCAGATCTAAGAGGAGCCAGTATGGAATTTATTATGCAATGCATCAGACTAGTGTTAAAGAACAATATGTTTTTATTCAAGGAGGAGTTGTTCATCCAATGTAAGGGCACCAGCATGGGCGCAACCTGTGCCCCAAGTCTGGCATGCCTCTACGTAGCAGAATTTGAGGAGAGACATGTCTTCAATGAGGCGGCGCCATTCTTTGAGAATATAAGGATGTGGCGTTGTTTTATTGACTAAACAACTGAAAATAGTATCTGAGAGTCGAATAGGCCAAACCAGAATCTACTTTGAAAACAACCAAAAACCATATTGTGTGGTAATTATAGTGACGAGACTATGTGTCTTGCTGTGCACTAATTCTCCTTTTTTGGAAAAAAGTGCCCATCAGTTCCCGCCTGAGTCCGCCCTACATCATCTGGGCTCTCCTTACCCAGGAGAATATGTGGTGTTACTACCTGTTTGATAATGGTAGTATACCTTTTGAATATTTCAAAAGTTTGTTGTGGGGACTGTCAAGATATCGTTAAGCGGGTAACTAAATTACAGTGCCAAAGTAAATGTGAGAAAAAGTGATGTTAAAATTAGGTAACTATTGAGTGGATGCATATATTTATTCAGTTCCCTCAAAGTTCCCAATGTAAAAATGTGAATAAACGAACAGATTTAACAAAATATCTGTTATTCAGTATGGTCAACATGTTTCAGCATGTGTGATGTATTTTATCACTGCTTTCTTCAGGACCTAGTTCTTCATGGCTACTGTTGAAATAAAAGGAAACATATCACCTGTATATTTTCACTTTTGTTCTGTCTTCTCCACTGTTATTGGTGAACAAAAAAACAGATATACGTGCAATTGTGAAAACAAAGTAGAAACTCAGAAAGGCGAAAGATCTTGAGCTCATGTTAGGGCTAAGACAACATTTTATGTATGAGATTGGTTAATTAATCGCCATATCTTGTCATTCAAAAAGCAAAATCGCTACTTTTCTTACCTCAAATTAATGGAGGGAAAGCATCACCCCACCTGGCCGCTGCTCAGGTATGAGGAGCACCGCACTAGTAAAAACACAGAATATGACACTTAAGTTCGCACAGATAATGTGCGCGTGTTGGCACAATCTCTTATCCTTATGAGTAAATATCTCTATCTGTTGTTCATAGCAACTATCGTAGTTGGCCTGTACATGATTGACTATGTGTACTGAAGTACATATATAGGTATATACGCACGCCTGTCCAGTTATGCATAATCGGGCGTGTCAAGGTAAATAAAATTGATGCCCTTGTTATGGAATTTGATTTACAGACGAGTTGTTTAATTATTGTAACCACTCAGGGCACAAATATCGCGTTCCCAGCCGGAAAACATAGATATTTGAAACCACCACAAGACAATAATTTGGTTTGAGAATAGTTTTGGAATGGTTTTGCGCACCAAAAGACACGAGTCACTAGGTGTGTCAT
Organism: Lissotriton helveticus; assembly: GCF_964261635.1. Lineage (NCBI taxonomy): Eukaryota > Metazoa > Chordata > Amphibia > Caudata > Salamandridae > Lissotriton > Lissotriton helveticus. The sequence goes on from NC_136070.1 coordinate 997,080,276, forward strand.
AAGGACTTTTTGTATTATATGCACTTTGCTTGTCTCACAAGTGCTGTTTAGATTGTCAAAAAGACTTGATAATGGAGGCAGGTGTGTCTTTTTCATATTAACATCTACAGAGGCACTCCATCGTTACACACAGCTCTTTCAAAAAAATGGGCGACAGGTTCAGCGCTGCTTGCCGCTTGTGTTTATGTTAGACATCTATCAAGCGCTTAACATGATGTGTATTTCGTGTTTACATCTAAAAAGACACTCTAGCGTTACACGCCGTTTTTTCAAAAAAGCGGACGACAGTTTCAGCGCTGCTTACCGCATCTGTTTATATTACGCATCTGTCAAGCGCATTCATTTAGACACTTCGTGATGTACTGAGGGGCACACAGGTCTACACACCTAACTTACTAATACAACTCAAATATGCCGGGCATGGCTTGTCCCGTTTCATTAAACTATCTGTGCATATCATTCAAAATGCAACCTCTGGTTATGACGGCTTCTCGTCACTATAATTACCACACAATATACCACACAATATGGTTTTTGGTTGTTTTCAAAGTAGATTCTGGTTTGGCCTATTCGACTCCCAGATACTATTTTCAGTTGTTTAGTGTTAGTAGGGCATGTATCTGGTAGGTCGTTAAACGAGCCCAAGGACCCCATCTTAATGTAATCGTTTTTTGGTCGTTTTATTGACGACATTCTCTTCATTTGGGAAGGTTCTACAGAAATCTTGGAAGAATTCCTGGAATGGTTAAACTTGGGAGATAGGAATCTTAGATTCACTGCAGCCTATGATAGACAAGCAGTTAACTTTTTGGACATTACTATAAAAAACAGAGAGGGAGTGTTAGAGGTGGAATTATACACCAAAGCCACCGATAAAACACACTATTACATTATAACAGTTACCATCCGCAATCCCTTTGGTCAGTTTCTACGCCTAAGGAGAAACTGTTCAAACATGACGGACTACCTGAAACATGCTGATATACTGGCTGAAAAGTTAAAAGACAGAGGATACCCGAGGAAACTAATTAAGAACACTTATAAAAGAGCGCGGTTTTATAACCGAGATAGTATGATACATCCTGAACCCAAGCAAATAAACCCTGCAACTGATTCCAAGTTGGTTTTTGTGAGCCAATTCTCCAACATTAGTAACAAATTGAAAAACATAATAAATTCTAACAGGAACATTTTAAATGACGGTAAGGAAGAAAAAATCCCAAAACCTATTTTTGCTTTCAGGCGAAATGAAAACATTCGTCAGAATCTGGTTCATACTTATAGAGAGAACAACTTTAACAACCAGATGACGATAGATGGAACAAGAGCTGTTGGCAACTATAAATGTAGCAGTTGTTCGATTTGCGACAACTGCATTGTCTCAAAAACACTAACCTATAATAACTATACTATGACACCCAAGACCCTTAATAACTGTAGAAGCAGTAACCTAATATACATCATACTGTGCCCGTGTGGGTTAGCATATGTGGGCGAAACAGGAAGAGAGATTAGGCTACGCTTATTAGAACATAGATCAGCCTTGAAAACGTGTAACGTTAATGCCCCAATGGTAGAACATTTTACCAAGCTTAAACACAAACACACTGAATTCTCCTGGTTTGTGGTAGAAAAAATGGTTTCCTCTAGAAGAGGTGGCAATGTTGAAATGAAACGAAAAAATAGGGAGCAATGGTATATCTCCATGTTGGATACAGTGAATAAGGGCCTCAATACAAAGGAAGACTGGATGAGAATTACAGTCTAGATACCGTAAATATAGTAGTCAAAATGATATTATTTGAGGCTTGGGATCAAGGTTTATTAACCATATCAAGGTCTATTTACCACATTTGAATGATTCTGACTGGGGTCTCAGATTAATATACATTAAGGTGCATAAAACAGCGAACAGATAAAATCGATATATATAAATGCTTGTTTAATGATCCTTGTGAGGTTTAATTTTAGTATATTGAAGTCTAAACAGCATAGTCGACCCAAATACCTGAAATAACTGAATGCTTCAAATAACAATCCTGAACAGGTGGAAAAAGAGGAGGAAATAGTTCGGTTAAATGTCTTTATGAAAGGGACTCAGTCACTTTATTTTAATTTGTGCAGACATAAATACATGTGCATTCACACATAGAGCAATAAAGCTTCACCTTCAGTGAGAAAAAAGTTAGAATAGGCGCACATGGTAATGACGTCAGAAACGACGTATTCAAAAATCGCCGAGCCCATGAGCAAGTCCTTTGCCGAAAACCACCGTGATCGGGAAGACGCGGTCAGAACGCCCCGGGTAAAGGTAAAAAAGGTAAAGTGTGTCTTGTAAAGCGCACTGCTACCCGCACCGCAGGCCTCGTAGCGCTATAGACCGCTGGGGAACCCGTCCTGGCTTTCCCTGTGAGATAGTCCCTCCTGGGGGTCTCCAAGGTGAAACCAGGCATCCCTGGCGTTTGTGGGGGGCCGTTGTGGAGATGAGGCAAGCTTAATGCCCAGAGTTACCGAGTGTGGTCCCCGGATAGAGTAGGCACCGAGGCGAGAATTATCAAGTCCGCTGATCCTGGTCCAAGACCCTGCCACGTCGGGAATCGAACCCTGGTCCCAGCCCGTTCTCTGCTCTCGGGTCTGCCGCCTCTAACCAGTGAGCCACACCACTCCACTTAAAACCTGCTGGTTAATTTAAAAAGGTATGTGAAATCTAATGCCGACATATATTCTAACTAGGGGGGTAGAATCTTTAAAACATAATATTTTTGTACTTAATTCGATTGACAAATACCGCACTGGGCTTAAAACGGCATCAAACAGATGTAAAGAACGGAAGCAATAGACTGCTTCATGGCAAATAAAGAGGCTCGTACGCACGGAATAGCAAGTTAGAACATTTAAAAGACAAGTTGTTTGTCACATGTAAAAAGCTAGCATACAGTCTGTGTCAAGAATGAAATAATGAGCGAGCCTTTTCGCTTTGTATCATCCATGTAGCCATATTCGGCGAACACCCGGGTAGAGGAAAATAATCACATTTCCGACAAGCACATTACTGAAAAGCTGTTTTTAAATGAGGTGAGCGTACCTGCTAAAAGCTTGGTTAATGAAACTGTCTTGTTATTTTTAAAAAAACTGAATAGCCTTAATGTGCTTATGTTTTATAGTAAAGAGAGCGACAGCTGCAACTATAAAAGTAACATTCCAGGAAAGTGATTGAAAGAGATAAACAAATTGTCGAGGTAATTATCTGGAGGGAACTTACAGCTAGCTCAGGTTTGAACAGCTGTAGGAATATATAATAAAATGTTCCAATTTATTGCTAGGTATGTATTAGCAACTTCGGAAAGAATTTTGACTAGAAGAACGTTATTCAAGTCTCCTTAATACAGGTAATAGTAACCTGCCAGTAATAAGAATAAAACTTGATTAATATAAAACTATGAAATTTCTAAAGAGCTGTATTAATTTATACCTTACAGCTGAGGTTGAAGGCAAGGAATATAGAAACGCCTCACCGCAAGAACAAAACGCTTCATTTAAAAGCTCCTCACCCAGATGCCCTTGCACCGGTGAGTGAGACATGATGGTAGAATGGTGTGAGTATGAACAGAGCTAGAATGGCGGTGAGACTAGTGGTATGTTGGCATAACACTTACCATGGTTTGAAAAACTTTTTAATAATAGAAGCAACATTTGTGAAGAGATAATCAAAAAAGAAAGAAGTACATATGGATGGTTTTAATATTAGGTATTTTTGTTTTAATGTAAACAAGAATGAATTGTTTTGGATAAAGTAGGGGTTGAGAAAATCATAGCTCATAGAAATACTAACTTGTATCTATAGCTTAAACAAATGTTTTGATTTAAGTCTTGAATTGATCATGTATAGGCCTTAGAACGTTGTGAGTAGTAAAGAATGTTTTATTTATGCATTAGGTGACAGTTTGGATGCGGAGAAATACATTGAAATTGTCCTGAAGAAGGAGGCCATAATCATCTAAGGCTTCCGAAACGCGTCGACGCACTACAAAAGGGTTAAAATTCAAAGTTGTCAACGATTAATTGGGTATAGGAATGGAAAGCCTCCCCACTGTTGTCAACAAATGAGTTGAATTAACCACATAACAAGACAAAGTGTGTTGTCTCGATTATATTTCTCCATCTTCCACATTAGGTGGTTTTTGTCTATTGTTTTTAATGATTTTGTATATGGATTCATGTTTTTAATCAAAAATAATTGTATATTTTTTACTACAGTGGTTTTTTCCTTGTTAAGTGTTTGCCAAACTTTCGGTTTATGGTCTAATAGTGCAGTTGCGATTAGTGTAAGAGTGAAGTGAATGCATGAATATCTGTACGTATTGTCCTCCCAACGGAAAAAATTAATTTTTTTACCTAACAGTATACTGGAGCTCCATTTCCCCTTGGGTTATATCGAGCCCCTCTCTTTTTGTTAAAGAGTGCTCATGTTAGCACATAAACAGAGAGGGGCTCTCCATGATGTTCCTGCCCGGGGTCCCACAAAAGCTTCTGAGAGGCCTCACAGTGCTTTATAACTCTTGTCCCAAACCCAGAGTTCCTTCTATGCCTGCTCTCCTAAAGTAGACATATTTGTGAATGAATTTATTTTTTTACACCTTTTTTCTAGGTGCTCTTTGAAGATGCTTTCGGTGAACCAGAAGGCTCACACAGCATCAATGAAATTTGGGAATGTTCCTTCGACACCTTTCGAGAAGTGAAGAGCTGCTGTTACATCGTCCTGTCGGTTCTGTGTGGCGGCCCACTGGCCTTCTGTTGGGCACTGGAGTTTGCCTACCTTCAGTGTTGCCACATCTGGATGATAGGGCCCTGTCTCGCCTATTGGAGAATGAATCTCAGCTGCATGAAGCATTTCTGGAGCTCCTTTATCCACTGCATGTGCGACCCATTCTGCGAAGCCTGCGGCCTGTGCTTCAGCAATATCCGTGTGCAGCACAAGAATGTATAAAGACACCATAACCCGATGCAGTAGAGAGCCTAATATCGACAACAGAACATCGAAACAGAAAGGGGACTAAGAATGCAAGCTCTCCTCCATGGTGAACAGATCTCATTCACTGCAATTTGCGACACACCAGAACACTTAGGGACATATTTAGTAGCATTCAGGTAGCGTAGCGGAGCAAGCCACCCTGCTGCGCTGCCTTAAAGGGAAAGAGCATGAATGTGCCCTAGTTTTTAACATAATTAGGGCTCCTGGTGTTATGCTATTTATTTTTTTGATATTTCGGTCCGTATTACAAATTTTATCTGTATTTATTTTAGGTTTTGCGAAATGTTTTTGCATGTTTCCATATTTATTTAACCGAAAAATGTACATTTTAATTTGAAAGTCTGACAGTTTTCAATGATATTAAGACCTGCAGATGATAAACCAAAACACTTTTTGAAAAATATTTAACTTGGAGTATCAATGGTATGCCTGTATACTGCTCTTTCAGCATCATTATTAAAATGTCTTCATTTTTTAACCTACCTGACAATGTGCATGACTGAGAGTATTTACATGTGCTCAGAAAAGATCCTGATTTCCATTTTTATCCACATTTAAAGATAAATACAGACAGGGAAATGAATACATTTCTGTCTGCATTCATCTGTAAAAATCAGGAGAAACGGAAAACAGAGAGACTTATACATAATACAACTCATTCCTGTCCTTTATTTGTGCTGGTGCCCTTTTGGATGTCTAGCGGCAAAAACGACACCCTTACCCCATGTTGCAAGGGTGCCTGCGTTGTTAGCATGATTTTTTGTGCAGGAATGGGCCCCTTCCTGCACAAAAACAATCCCCTGAGGCGTTTTCCTCTTTCTATGTGTGCTGCTGAATGCTGACCACATAGACAGAGGAAGTAATGAGGAGCAATTAAGATATTTCTCCTCGTTACGCCTCCCCTGGGGGAAGTGCAGCATTTTGACACATTCCCAGGTTTACCGCTGATGGTAAATCTGCGGATGCTCCAAAATCCATGGGTGGATGCTTGGTTGCACCCATGCTCCACCCATGAAATGCCTCCCTGGGGTAGAGTAACACAAAACAGCATTTTGCACAATGTTTCATTATTCTGGATTTATCAAGCCATGCACGGCCATACAAAGTGGCCTTGTGTGGCATGATGAATCAACCGTAGGAGTTGTTTCTCTTGCCCCCCATTGCATGGCTCAAGGGCAACACAACTCCTACATAATATGCTCCACAATATCTCTTTTTATTTATTATGACATTTGTACTACATTTAACCATTCTGAATAGTCCGAGCTGAATACAAGAAAATTAGCTAAGAACATTTAAATATGTTTCACTAAAAATCACCTTAACAAATAGGAAATAAACAATCACAGGTGCCAGAAATTAGAGGCACCCAGAATTAGAGGCACCAGGGTTAGTTTCCATTGCTTTCAACAGAAGGTAACCTTATTTCCCCATCCCAGATGTGGGAATTCTTTAAACCTATTGTGAACCCACTGTGCCTTAATCTTTTTTTATTAAGTCGAGTCAGGGCAGCGCATAAGCTGCTCTGCAAGGCATGCTGTATTCAGTTAGGAACTTAAAGCTCTGCCCATGTCCTGCCCATCTTTTCAATTGGCTCCTGTTACTGTCCTTTCTGAATCATTTTTTTTCATTCATAAAAAGGCTTAGTAGTCCCTCCTTGGAACCGCCCAGTCATGAGACATCACAGGAAGTGACATCATATAACCTTCACCCTTGATGACATCACAGAAAGCGGCATCATTGGCAACTTTGATCTCCCAGCATCGCAGGACGTGACAATAACACACTTAATTCAGACAGGTAATGGATGGAGCATAAATTATTCTAAAAAGTGCACAGTTTTCCCTTCCTTCAGTAAGTTTTACCTTCTCTATATCACTAAAATCACCCAAATCATTATATCTACAATCATGTTAATTGAGAAAACATTATGCATTGTTTCCATGGCATATATTCTTTATATGCTTTCCTACTCCATACAAATGTAATTATTTAGGCAGGCCCGTATTCAGGTATATTTTTAGGGGGGCATAACACTCAGCTATGACCAGACATTAAAGCTGTGCACCATAGGTGCATTCTATCCCAAACACTTGTAGGGGAAAAGTTACAGTGTGCATGTTTTTAAAGCACACAGTGCTTTATGGTGCCTTTTATTGTTGTTATAATTGGATATCCTACTAAATATTGATCCCCAGAATATTGTGGTACAAGAATATCAAGGACAGAATATTAAAAGATAAGTACATGTAGAGAAATATAAATGTACAATTCCTAAATCCACATCTACATGCCTCGAAGATACATATAATAAGACAAAACAAACAGACAAAATGGTGAGAAGATAGGTCACTAGAAAAGCACCTTGAGGTGGGGCAAACTCCAAGGGGATTGCGGATACTGATCGGGACCAGTTTAAAAAATCCCACCCTGACATGTTGAAAGAATGGGCAGAAAGCAACATTGAAACTTAAAATCAGTTGTTACGGATCTTAGCGAACCATACTGACATTGATCGGGTGCGTCTCCAGAAGTAAATAGATGCAGTCAGTATTGAACTGGACAAACATCAACAACAAGATGTAGTAAAAGCAATATCGTGAAGACACTGACGCATGAAAAAGAAACATGAAGAGACCACAACACTGTGTAAAGTCCAAAATGTTGCCAGAGAAAAACAAGATTACGAGAGGTCACATATTTATGTTTGCAAACACATTTGAACAATTTATTCATCAACATCTTGTAGAGAGCAATCGGGAAAGACAGGAAATTAAACCTGCTTATATTAAAACCAAATTAAGATCAGAATTTGAAGCGGACTCCGATGGTTGTGTCAGCAGCAGGAACGTCGGGAGGATCAACAGCAAAAATATTGATTGTGGAAGAACTTGATTTTTTACGACTGGACCGAAGCCAAAACCTGAGGCCATGTGAACAATTACACTAAAGCAGAAAGGGAGGCAGTGCAAGCAAATTATTAGACTCAACAGCCAAAATGAAAACCAAGAAATCATGGAGAAAGAAATGAAAGCAATCACTGGCACTTGCTCAGTCATCAATTTATCCATCATATTCCTTAGTCAAGCAGAGCAACAAATACTTTTGCTGGGACTCTCCTGCTGCCCTGAAATTTCACTAATTGCACTCAGACAAGGATTGACATTTATAAATTTATCAGAAAGTAAAAGCTCATAAAAGTTCACGTGTTTACTTTTTTTTGTCCTCATCAGCCCAGGTCCACAAAAGGTAAAAGAAACTAACTCCGGGTTCTCCCTGGATGTAGCCTTGTCCGGAGCCATTTTGTTATTAGACCTAAGATGGGTCACTCTAAACCTTGCTTCTTGTACTCTGACCATAGGAAGCCTTGCTATCGACCCGACCCTCTCTGAGGCCACCACCGGAGTAATCAAGCAAAAATTGAATAAAGGCCTGATCATTAGACTATGATTATACACAGGAATTCACCCAGTTCTCATTGGGGACCTAGAACTCATTACGCTTAAGCTTAGAAGCTCTATCTAGCAGAACAGTATATTTTATTGAGGGAAACCATTCTGCTTTATTCACGGGCATAGCTTTTAACCAATTCTTACATATTTCCCTGCGGGCAAGCAATATTAAGTAAAACATTTTTTTAAATATATTTTTGTGACAAAGATTTATAGTTATCCGGGAGCCCAAAAAAGACAAGAGATTTGCCTACCTGGAGCGACCCTCCAAGTATTAAAGATACTGTGTTACTCACACCCAGCCAAAAATCTTGGAGCTCCAGGCAATCCAAGAACATATGTTCGTCATCGCTTTTTTCTTTCCCACATTTAGGACATCTCGGCGTGACGCCTTTCGCAAATTTTGCCAGCTTATTTGGTGTCCAGTAGACCTGTGGAGACAGAAAAGGTGGTTCCACCTTAAATTTGTGGCATGTACTGTGGAGTATAGCATATCGCAAGATACTTGCAATTGGTCTGTCAACTGCTCTCCCTGCAAGCTCTTTTCCCACAGTGTTGCTGGTAACTTAAAGTCTCCGTCCGAACTCTCCACCAGGATCCAATACCATCTTGCTACCTCTCTTCCACAAGTTCCTTCCGATTTGATTGAAGATTCTAATTCATTAGAATGTCCCGCGCCTATCCCATGAGTGAGGCTCCAACTCGTTACTTTAAGATATTTGAATCTTGACAGTTGCCCATTAGCTATCTCCTGGGCCTCCTACCAGGAGATCAATACTCCTTCTACCATCAGTTGACCCCAGGTTTTTAATCCCTGACTCTTTTAATGGACGAGCCAAGCAGTCCTTTGACCACTCCGGAGATCCCAGAGAGTCCCAAACAGGGGCCAATCCACTCGAGTAGTTTATATTAGATTATCTCCTGATTTTATGCCAAGTTATTGCAAACCTTTGCAGAGTCTTAAGCCACACTTTTTTTTAAATAACGTGGGTCTCCATATTTATGTATAAAATCGTCCTCGCCCCCTTGCACATTGGATAACATGGCTTTAAACATTTTCCCAATATCAAAACTATCGGGTTTGCTTAATAGACATTTTCCTCCCTTTAATAAAAAAAAACAAGCATAATAAAATAGATCCGGGAGTCGTAGGCCCCCTTTATCATATTGCCGTCTAAGCAATTTCCAAGCAATTCTCGTACCTTTTGATGCCCAGATAAACCTAGTGATCTTTGATTGTTTTTTTTTTTAAGCCATTCTTCCTTAAAGGCCATTGGGATATTTTGAAACAAAAAAGTAAACTTAGAAAGAATTGCCATTTTTACAAGATTAACTCTATCATAAATTGTTAGAGGAAGGTGGGACCAGCTAAATAAGAGTTTCCCTACTGCCTTATCAACCTTTTGGAAGCTGATTTCCGGGATTTGTTCTATTTTCTGCACAATTTTGATGCCTAAATACCTAATTTCTTCCTTCACACTGCTCAATTGTGAGTTAATATTCCACTTCGTTACAAGCATTTTATTTTCGTTAATCCCATAGCCTAACATTCATGCTTTACGTGACAAGAAGATGCCTATAGAGTCAACAGGAAGGAGTAATCAAGGCTGATACTCCATGCCTATTTTGGACCTTTCCCTCACGAAGGTGTGGTAAATAAATAAATAATACCTCTCTTTTTGACTAGACATATATCATAACAGATAGCTCAATAAATAAGAGTCAAGATTCGAGGTAGTAGGAGTTTTGCAGGTTTAATATAGCATAAGGACAGGAACAGGACAACCTGCATAGGAATAGGATGACAGGGCCCAGCAGCTGCTGGGGCTGGATCTGGGATGAGCGCGCTGGCTTGTAATAACAATACATGAGCATATATACATAACGCAGACACATAGCATTACATTGCAGTAGGCGTAGCAGTGGGTGGAGCAGAAGGCGTGACGCGTAGCAGTCGCGAAAGATAAGGGCTAAAGAGGGTGTAACTGGGTGTGCACATAGACATGTGATGCAAATGTAACAGAATATGTCATGAATGGGCGGAAACATTGGAGGGGGCTACCTAAGGAGCCGAGACCTCTAACCTGATGGTGCGCGCAAACTGGCAATGACGTGTTACTAGGAGAAGCTGGGGGGCTATGAACTCTGTACTAGGAGCAGAGACTGAAGTCTGGAGGGTCGGAGCGACATGTACCTAAACCCTATCTGGTATCTAATGTTTAGGGAACATGTTGATATAAACTAGAAGTCATGAGGGGAAAAGCTAACAGACTCTAAGGCTAGAGCATGCATTTATTCTACATGTAGTGCGTGATGAAGAATATTAAATGACCATAAAATACAGTATTTCTCTTAACATGGGGCCGAATAGGCTAGACAATGACGGAAACTATTGATGCAGTTCAGTAGCTTGGGAATGCAGAGAAGGAGGACTAAACTGATAGCTGGAATCATAACATATTCTTGGCAGACTCAGAGGCAGAGCCAAGCTGCACCGGGCACTGCGAGGCAGGAAGTAAGTGAAGGGTCGAGGATACAGGTGGGGGCTGTATCGCTCCTCAGCGAGGTTTCAGGAGACAGGAGCTGAATCTGGTGTCCAGGCCCTTTTGAGGCCTAGAAACGGGGACTTTATAATAGAATAACGTGCACACTGAGAAACGTGGCAACATAACTTTACATAGGCCTGATATTCGTAGTATTCACGAGGACTGGAAACTGGCATACTAGAGGTGGACACAACTGTAATTGCGTCATTAATCGGACATGGGGAATACATATGCATATTTAATCATGCACACATAACATATGATGGATGACACGTAGGGACACAGAACATGGCAAAATTTACTTTTCCACATTCCCTCCTTGTCACTACGTTTCCATCAGGAAACATCAATATTCATGATGCCATCTATCATTTCATACAGTACCATTTGTTCATCTCGAATTGTCTTGGAACGAGATTTAGAACGGGGCTTGGGACTAGGAATACAAGAGGTAGCACACATGCCGCAAATCGCAGGGCCACATTGTATACAGAGGCAGCAGCTGAATATGATCACTACTGCGATACCTAGAAAGGACAGGACTTTCCATCCCCAGGCGGAAATTATATTCCAGAACCAACCGGACCATGTCCAGGTGCCTGGATCTTGGTGTAACAGATGGGCAATTTTATGAAGTCTGGTTATAGCTGAATAAACAGACGGCGCGTTATTTGGAATGAAAATGCAGCAACTGGATCCGATGAGTCTACAGGCCCCGCCCCTATCGGCCAGTATGACGTCAAGGACGAGACGATTCTGGAGCACAACAATTCTCATAAAGGATTGCTCTTCGGTTAAGTTACCTAGAGCGGAGGCAGTCTCATCTACTACAGCTTCAAGGGTTCTTGTTAACCTACGGATTAGCTTACTATTTACAACTGTACCTAAATAAGGGAAAACACCTTTATCAATATCAATGAATTGCTCTGCAGCAGTTTCAGTATAGTCGACAATCGGGAGATTTCTCTTGTGTCTAGTATGTACTAGGTAGGAATTCCTATGGTAGTCAGGTGGGGCTAGAAAAACAGGTGGCAGTAGGAAGGCAATGTAACAGGTTCCCTCCCAATCGAGGGGCAGACGAACATATGCAGTTTGACCACAAACAAAATAAGAATGACGTGAAGCTTTAAAAATAGATTTCCCACTGTCACTATACTTGACAATAGTAGTACAATCACTATGTCCTACATGTACAGAACCATAATTACGAACACATAATTCGCCTTTGACTGGTAACACTGAAATAGCAGCTGAGTCTGGAGTAGTATCAGACTGAACATTCAGGACCATAAAATTCGACGAATAGTTACCTAAATTGAATACTTCATTTTCTAGATCTAAACCTGTTCTGTGGGGGGGACCATGCTTGTCTGGGAAACATGTGCTGTTAAGAAAAGACATATCTGTTGAGGATGACGTTAACGTGGACCATGCTCCACACGAACCATTATGTGAAAAAGGATAAGGAAAGAGTGGCAGAACTCCCTTTGACGTCTGGAAAGGGGGGAGTCGACCACACACCCAACAATTAGTGGCATTGCTGGTCTGGTGTGAATAATGCAACATGCGGATAAAAGTATTGTTACGCATAGCGAGGCGGTATGAATATTCATGAGGAGGCAGATCACTAAACGTGTGCTCTACTGTAACATTAGAATGCTTATTTACATGAGGAACTGAAAAACACAGATAAAATGCGTAACTAGTGCAGGAAGTCAAAAGGCTGAGAAATAATATGAAACTTAGAAAAACGATACATCGGATTGAGTTTTGACTGACTCTCTCACTATGGGGGTCTATTTTATACATGTCAGAAACAGTCTAACCGTTTCACCTAGGGGAGGACTTAGACAATCAAACTGGCTGACTTATTTTACTAGACCGTAGCTTTTGCTTATACTCCTGCTGCGGAGTTTTCTCTAACAGGGGAGGGGTTGTGTCAATGTCATTTGCGGGACAGTCCTTAGGAACAATGTTTAGACAAGTTTTTAAATCCTGGGAAATGTTCTTGGAGACCGGCTTTAATCCGTAGAATTTCTTGACGTGCGAAAGGTGTACCCAGCCGCGGCGTCCTTCCAATTTCACGGCTGTACGGGTGGTGAGGAGGACCTGACGGGGCTCCTTCCAACGTGGCTCCAGCGGACTTGATCTGTCGAAGTTACGTACGAGGACCATTGAACCTGGAACGATTTCATGCGGGGCCACCTCGGTATTGTCTGGAAATGCGGCGGCAACCTGTGAACGACATGAGTTGAGGGCAGACATCAAGGAAGCTAGGTAATCTGTCAGCATATTACATGAAACATCAGTAATACTTCGGGGTCTAGGAGTACCCCACATGTTAGGGGGGCGGCCGAATAGGACCTCATACGGGGACAGACCTGATCTGGAATGTGCGACCATGCGCATATAAAACAAAGCGACTGGCAGAGCTACTAGCCAGTCCACACCTTTCTCTTTACATATTTTGGCAATTCGGATTTTCAGAGTCTGATTATGTCTCTCGACCAGACCAGCTGCTTCAGGATGGCGTACACAATGAAACTTCCACTGGTACCCTAACAACAGGGAAACGTGCTTCATGAGTTCGGATGAGAATGGCTGACCGTTATCAGAATATACGACTCTAGGGAGTCCATATCGAGGGAAAAACTCACGAACCAACTGTTTGGCAGTGGTCGCGGCTGTGTAATCTGGGACTGGATATGCTTCTGTCCATCTGGACAAAGCGCATACAACTACAAGAACATACTTGAAACCTCGACATCGCTCCATCTGAATATAATCCATCTGGAGGACCTCAAAAGGGTGGTCAGGAGGCTGGAATCCACCTTGTTCCACCGGGACACTTTTACCTGGGTTAAACTGACAACATATCATACAGGTACGGACTTTCTGCTTGGCTGCAGCTCGTAAATGCTTGTTGAACCAAATGTTCTGGATACTGTCTAACATTGCTTTTTCTCCTAAATGTGCTGGACTATGTGCGGTATTAATGATAACTTGAACCATAGAGTCGGGGAGAAACCATGTGGTTCTTCCCTTCGTCACCCATCCTTGATCTGTCTGGACCCCTCCTTGTTCAGACCATTTCTTGATTTCATCGGGAGTAGCATGTAACTGGATATCTATGACATCCTGGGTGGGGTCCTTAACTGTCATACATGTAGTCAGATCTGGAGTTTGTGTCTGTGTCGGATTAACTTGAATGTCTGGAGTCTGTGCTGTAAGCTTGGCTGTGCGATCTGCTAGATCGTTACCCTGGGAAATAATGTCAGTAACTTTCGTATGTGCTTTGCATTTTATAATAGCAATGGATGTCGGTAAGTGTATTGCATCTAACAGAGCTTGGATAAGGAGACCATGCTGAATCTTGGTTCCATGAGAAGTCATGAAACCTCTCTCCTGCCAGAGCACTCCAAAGTCGTGAACGACTCCAAATGCGTAGCGTGAATCTGTGTAAATATTAACTTTCTTTTCCTTGGCGTGTATACAAGCTTGTGTCAGAGCAACTAGCTCTGCTGCTTGAGCGGACAGAGTGTCAATACGGTGTGTCTTAATAACTTCAGTGTCAGTAGTCACTGCATACGCGGCAACTAAATCTCCTGTACTAGTTCTCATACATGACCCATCCACATAAAGTGTCAGGTCGGGATCTAGTAACGGAATGTCTGTCAGGTCTTGTCTTGGCTTTGTCGTAATGTTGACTACTTCCACACAATTGTGTGCGGCAGAATTTGAACTAGCTGATGGCAACAGTGTAGCAGGGTTCAGGACGTTGCAGCGTCTGATTTCTATGTGTGGCTGGAACAGTGTCAATTCATAACCTGTTAAACGTGCAATTGTCAAGTGCTGTGTTTGTGTTCTATTTAAAAGAACTTCCACGGAGTGTGGAACTTGTACTGTCAGGGAGTGTCCTAAAACTATGGAATCACTTTGTCTGATAGCTAGTGCTGTGGCTGCAACTGACTTGAGGCACGCGGGCAAAGCCTGGGCGACTGGATCTAATGTGCTAGAAAAATAAGCACAGGGCTTGTATTGTCCTGCTTGATCTTGTGTGAGAACAGATAATGCTGTACCTTCGCGTTCAGTGACGAAAAGTGTAAAAGGCTTACTGTAGTTCGGTGTAGCTAGAACTGGAGCTTGGCACAAAGCTTTCTTTAACTCGTTGAAACTAAGTGTATGTTCAGATGTCCAAGGGAGGACAGTCGGTGCGGCTGCCTCCTGTGTCGTTAACTGTATCAGTGGCTTGGCTAGAAACGCATACTGAGGAATCCATTGTCTGCAGTAAGAAGTAAGGCCAATAAAGGCACGTACCTCCTTCTGGGTCTTGGGCTGAGGAAGACTCACTATTAGCTGTATACGGTCTGGTGTCAACTGCCTACCCCTCTTGGACAGCAAGTGTCCTAAGTAAACCACTTGCTGGACACAGAATTGAAGCTTCGAAGGGGACACCTTGTGCCCCATCTCGGCTAGGAAATACAAGACTGTAAGGGATGCCCGCTCGCAAGCACGTTCGGAACGGGCTGTGATCAGTAGATCATCGACATACTGGAGCAGGGCAGTGTCAGTTGGCATGTGAATGTTGTCTAGTTGTCTCTTGAGTGCTTGACTGTAAATACTAGGACTTTCTGTGAAACCTTGAGGAGCTCGTGTAAACATAGAGCTCCTTCCATTTAAACAAAATCCGAAAAGAAACTGGCTGTCTGGATGGATGGGAACACTAAAAAATGCATTCTTGAGGTCGATTACTGTAAAGAACATGGCTTCGGAATCAATGGCTGTTAATAGGGAAGAGATATCTGGGACAACTGGGTACTGAGGAATAATACATTTGTTAAGTTCTCGTAAATCAATCACTAATCGATATACTGGGGGTGCATTTGAATCAGTACGTTTCATGACTGGAATGATCGGAGAGTTACATACATTGGAGTCAGTTTCTACAACTACTCCTTGAGCCATGAGCTCGTCTATAATTTTGGATAAGGCTGCTACAGCCTCAGGTGGCAATCTATACTGCCTGATTCGTGGTAACACTACACCTGGCTTGAGAGTCACACGATAGGGTGTGATTTGCATATAACCTACATCAGTTGGACCTTGCGCCCATAGATGCTGTGGAACATTAGACAGTCTTGAATCAAAATCTCGTAATACATAGTGACCCTTAAAGTCACGTAGGAACAATCGTATTCCCTCGGGGGAACAACATATAACTGCACCTAACTCTTTCAATGTCTTAATGCCTAACAGATTTTCTGGACATGACTTAGTAAGTAACAGATCAGTAGTGCGGGACAATGGACCTACTTCTAGAGTGACTGGCTTTGAAATCTCATTTACGATAGGCTTTCCTGAAAATCCAAGGGAAACATTTCTAGAGCCTGAGAGCGGAGCCCCTGGGACTTCGGCGTGACTAATTGTGGTCCTACTTGCCCCTGTATCAATCAAAAACTTTCTGTCTTTCCCTAATACTTGACTGTGAACATAGGGACCTTCTTGATCTACAGGTATCTCGATGAGAGGCAAGCCTACCTCCCTCTCTAGGCTGTTTCATGAATACTGCTGATACTCTGGATACTCAGACTGTGCATATTGGTACATCTGCGATGTAACATGCTGTGTTGCAGCAATAGGCTGCGGTGCTGTAACTGTCTGTGGTGCATTCTGTGACTGAGGAGTCTGTGAAACTTGTTCTTGTCTAGGCGGACGTGGTCTTTCTTTAGTCTTACCAGTAGCTATGTTATGTTTCAGAACTGTACACTCGTTTATGAAATGACCTGGCTGTTTACAATAATTGCAGTTCCCTTTAACGGGTGCTGCAGGATGACTGGCTTGATTCGGACCCCTCTTCTGACTGTCGTGAGGAACAGATTGTGCAACTAGCACTTTCATTTTCGTGTCTTTCATACGTTTTCTTTCGTGTTCTTGCTCTTCCCTGATTCTATTCTGGTGGTACTGGAGCATCTGGAGCATCTGGGACGGAGTATTAGCTTGCCAGGTACTTTCGACTTTCAGAACTCGGTTTTTAATTGGTGGACTTGAATTCTCGACTAATTTAGTAACGAAAAGGTGAGGGTACGACTCACTACTTGTCTTGAGACCACTGTTGATACTAAAGCACTTTTCAAACCTAGAATAAAAATCACTAATATCTTCATCTTGTTTCTGTTTACAGGCTGAGATTGCATCCCAGTCTTCTTTTCTAGTTGTCAATAATCTGGGTAAAACTTGAATCAATAATTCTGGTAATTCTTTACATTTCTCTCCTAGACCAGTACCTGGTACACGTATCTTATCTTCTGCATCTAGGACTGTCCAATCTATCTTTTTCTCTCCCACCTCCCATTCTTTTTCCTTTAGCTTTTCATACACCCCTGCGGGCAACAGAACCTTTAACATTTTAATTATATCCGGGTAAGTGTATTCTCCCATACGGAGCATGTCTTTTAATTCTCTATGGAACCCTGCTGGATCTTTGTCATGACAAGGAATTAATTTCTTCATTTCGAGGAGTTCCATCTTTGTAATTGGAGTGTATACAAACACTCGCTGCATTTCGCCACCCGCTCCTCTGACTGGGTGGACTTCTCGTAACGGATTCTGTCTGTCTATGTAGAATGGTTTACTTTCTGGGGGTGAGACATGAACAAAATGCGGGTTCAACAACATTCTATATTTATGGCGTTGTTCTAGAATGACACTAATTAAGTCGGTACCTAGACCTCTCCATCTGTACTGGAGTAACTCGTTCAGGATATCATGTAACGGGCCTGGATCAGAATGTTGACCCTCATACAGAGTAATGAGGTGCTGAATCATATACATACCCACCAGTCGCTGCTCGGCTGGGGGCATTTTCAGAAACATTTGTGCCACTATTTCGTCTGGAAAAGTGGTAGAATCAGTAATCCATCGGACTGCTGACCGAACTATTTCTTGTTCATGCATGGTACTTAACTCACTATAACCGATTCGTGATTTCAGAATGTGATCGGTAGCTTGGAATACTTGTTCTAGGGAACCTTGTTCTGGTGCTGAATGATGGGAAATTGGCTTGTGTTCTAGACGTAAATGGCGATCTGGAAATCTAGATTTTCCTACATACGCTATTCTGGCGGTATTCTCATCGTCTTCTTCTTCAGGATCAGAGGTACTTTCTTTCTCGCTTACTTGTGCTGCTTTACGCTGTTCGTGTATCTTTATTATCTCTCTACGGATTTTCTTGTACATACTTTCCATGGCACCAATGGTATTGTGCTTTCCTTCGGCTATATTATCACTCCACTTTGTCAGAGTTTTCATTTCTTCCGGGTCTTTAGACGGATGATCCTGTTCTCTTATTAGACAGTTAATTAAGAACTTTAATATCATGCGCTGAATCTCGGCTTTCCTTTGAGACATGGCATCACTAATACTTTGTGGGTCATCCCCTGTACGGATGAAACGATATATCCTGTCTAGATCTTCTTTCATATTCGGCAGGGTGACTAGATACTCGGTCACTCTCCTTACGCGTACGGAATATAAAACCATATTAAACTCGCCTGGAACTGGGTCATAGACACATTCGCCAAGGGTTTGCCTGATCTCTGCAACAGACTTATTACTTTTAGGAGTACGCTGTGATGCTTGAGCATGTAATTCGAGTGCTGATAAACGCTTGTATGACGGCGGGGTTTGAGGAAGACCTCCTCCTGCAGCCCCTAAACTAGAATCATCAACTGATGCTTTTCGTCCTGGCAGGGTGGGTAATTGTAACGTGGGCTGGACTTGTATGGCGGGCTGACCCGGGGGGGGCTGTTAAGGGCACCCCGGTGTCTGGGGGAGTAGGAATTACCTGATTTACAGGGACTGGCGGAGCGCGGACAGGATTTACATATTCAGGGATTGTGTCGTCCAAATAGGACGAGATGAAAATATCAGCTGCGGTCGGTTTGTGACGTAGCTTGGTCGGAACTAACGGTGGCGGGAAATTACTGGATGCCTCTGGGGTCGCTTTTGGCAAGCCCTCGGCAAGAAGAGGATACATACCCTTAATGAGGGCGTTCCTCTGTCTGTCTGATTGCTCAGTTCTAACTCGTTCACCTATCTCGATTAATTCCCTTTCTTGGGCTCGTTCTTGGGAATCTCTACTTAGTTCTGACTTTCTGATTTCTTTTTCGGTTCTTTTATGAGCTTCTTTGCGCCATAACTCGATGGCATCTTTCTGTGATTGTCTGGCTTTCTTTTTCCATAATGCCTCCTCTACTCTCATGATGCATTCGGCATCCCATGTACCCGATACGGGCCATCTATACTTTTCTTCTAACTGTTTGGTATACTCTACCCATAAATCTAGATACAATATGGCACTTATGCCATGTTTCTGATACATAAAGTGACCTGGACTGTCCCTGGGCGGGACGGGAACTGCTGCTTCCAGCAGACCCTTTCTAGTTTTTAACTGACGTAACTTGGAAAATATGGGCATGACTGAACTGTAATCTAGACACAATACAATACACAATGAACACGATACTTATACCCCATTCATACCACGACATTAAAATACATGAAAAACATTTAAAATAACAGTTCGAACAGAATACTACCTGGAAATATTGCGAACAGAACACTTGAAATTTCTCGAGAACAGAACTGACTAGAACAGAGACTAGATGCACTGCTGAAACAGTACGAAACTTACCGGTCTCTTAAAGAGACACGTCAGGACCCGCATCCACCGAAGTGGACACTTCGTTTGTGGGACTGTGTACCACCAACCCACAGACCAGAGTCAATTAAATTGACCCTGTCTAGATACCACCCCAGTAACGGTACTCACCGGGCAGCAAGAACGGAAGGCCTCGGACTCGACTGCACTGCTACGACGACGGACGACGAACTTCGGACTTCGGACTTCAGTTACGGGTGGACCTCCGGATACCTCGGACCTTGGACTCTTGGCTTGGGCTCTGGTCGGGACTCGCCGCGTTCCTCCACCGTCTCGTCTGGATGCTGGACCGCCTCCTCCGTCTCCTCCGTGGGCCTGAGGGATACTTGAGCAGAAATATCTGCCACTGCGCAGAAGAGTTCCGTCACGACTGCAGAGGGTCAGGGGGTCGGCGTGGCTTCACCGACGCGTGGGGAAAGGGCAAGTCCCTATTCGGGCGCCATTATGTGGTAAATAAATAAATAATACCTCTCTTTTTGACTAGACATATATCATAACAGATAGCTCAATAAATAAGAGTCAAGATTCGAGGTAGTAGGAGTTTTGCAGGTTTAATATAGCATAAGGACAGGAACAGGACAACCTGCATAGGAATAGGATGACAGGGCCCAGCAGCTGCTGGGGCTGGATCTGGGATGAGCGCGCTGGCTTTTAATAACAATACATGAGCATATATACATAACGCAGACACATAGCATTACATTGCAGTAGGCGTAGCAGTGGGTGGAGCAGAAGGCGTGACGCGTAGCAGTCGCGAAAGATAAGGGCTAAAGAGGGTGTAACTGGGTGTGCACATAGACATGTGATGCAAATGTAACAGAATATGTCATGAATGGGCGGAAACATTGGAGGGGGCTACCTAAGGAGCCGAGACCTCTAACCTGATGGTGCGCGCAAACTGGCAATGACGTGTTACTAGGAGAAGCTGGGGGGCTATGAACTCTGTACTAGGAGCAGAGACTGAAGTCTGGAGGGTCGGAGCGACATGTACCTAAACCCTATCTGGTATCTAATGTTTAGGGAACATGTTGATATAAACTAGAAGTCATGAGGGGAAAAGCTAACAGACTCTAAGGCTAGAGCATGCATTTATTCTACATGTAGTGCGTGATGAAGAATATTAAATGACCATAAAATACAGTATTTCTCTTAACATGGGGCCGAATAGGCTAGACAATGACGGAAACTATTGATGCAGTTCAGTAGCTTGGGAATGCAGAGAAGGAGGACTAAACTCATAGCTGGAATCATAACATATTCTTGGCAGACTCAGAGGCAGAGCCAAGCTGCACCGGGCACTGCGAGGCAGGAAGTAAGTGAAGGGTCGAGGATACAGGTGGGGGCTGTATCGCTCCTCAGCGAGGTTTCAGGAGACAGGAGCTGAATCTGGTGTCCAGGCCCTTTTGAGGCCTAGAAACGGGGACTTTATAATAGAATAACGTGCACACTGAGAAACGTGGCAACATAACTTTACATAGGCCTGATATTCGTAGTATTCACGAGGACTGGAAACTGGCATACTAGAGGTGGACACAACTGTAATTGCGTCATTAATCGGACATGGGGAATACATATGCATATTTAATCATGCACACATAACATATGATGGATGACACGTAGGGACACAGAACATGGCAAAATTTACTTTTCCACAAAGGAGATAAGGGAATTCGGAAATGAATGCTTAGGGACTATGGAGCAAATCCTCGAGCAAGACATAACTGAATGCAACTTGGATGTATGGGGTGAAGCAGTGACCCCATTCAAGCCGTTATGAACTTTTTTCCTGGTAACTCCACATGATGGGGTGGGCACATTCAGTGACATCATAGTTGAAGATGTCAAATCCATCCACAATATGTTAGCAAACGAAAATTGGTGAAAAATGCAGCCAACATAAGGTAGAATTGATAAAAAGGTACAGTAAAACGATCAGGTTGTTGTGAGAAACTCCAATAACGTGGGAAACATAGTACTCTGGCCAATGATCATGCATAAAATGGAGCTTTCAATCAATTAAACAGTGCAGAGTGCTATGCAAGATGCGAACATAGTGATTTATCATTGGCTAAACAACAATACATGCTGATCTAACATAATGGCGCAATGATGGGTACATGTTCTTGTGAAATTATCCCAACAAAAGTTCTGAAATGTGTCTAATACCAAATGTTCATAAAATTGCAAATGAGCCAATGGGGAGACCCATTATATCGGTTCATGGAAGTCCCCTTGAGAATAAATTGAAATGCATGGATCATTTTCTCTAACAGTATGTCAGGACTCAAGAGCTTACCATCATATGTAAGAGACACAAGTGACTTTTTGAAGTTGATTTATGACATCCCTATGGAAGATGACTACATCCTTATCATGCTGGATGTGACAACATTGTACACAAGTATCTGTCACAATGATGACTTAAAAGTGGTTGAACAAAGCAAACACAAGGAGATGATGGACGGAGCGCTGAAAATTTTCAGACACTCACCCCCAGTCACAGATCTGGGTTGAATCCATCATCGTTCTTTAGCTCACTTCACCATCCCGGTTCAGATACAGCTATATGCAAATCAGTCTTGACCCTGTGCCTCATAGGAACAGACCAGCCTGAACTGCCAAGCCATGTCTTCCCAGATCTGTGACTAGGGTGAGTGTCTGAAAAGTTTCGGCACTCCATCCAGCCTCTCATAGTGTTTGCTTAAAAGTGGTTGGTCATTATTTACAATGTTGTCAAGTGAACCTATACAAACACACACAGATGTTGCTGGCAACGATAAAGCAATACTTGGAAAGTAATTTTTTCCAGTTTGATAATGAGCTATTTCCTCAGCTATGGTACTGTGATGGCCACCTGATTTGCCCCCAGTACGCTTGTTCACATGTGGGCTGGTGGAAGGAACAGGTGCTCCGCAATAACCATTGGTGGGCCTGGGACTGATATGTCATTATCTGGTCAAGATTTATCGATGCTCTATTTGTGGTGTGGCAGGATTCTATAGCAAGTGCTTTGTAAAAGAAATAAACACCGATAATCTTAATTTACATTTTAAACATAACAAATTAGTAAACCAAATGTACATTGTTTAGACCAAGAGTTCTTTATTAAAGACAAGAAACTTGAGATCAGGTTATTTAGAAAAGATACTGCAGGCAACATGACTTTGCATGCACCTAGTTAACATCTATGGCATACCAAATCTAGTATCCCCTTGTGGAAACTAGCTGAAATTGCTGTTAGCATCAGCTAAAGCCATTTTGTTTTTGCCAGCAATTTTAGTTAGCCATGTGCTCCTTCCTCTTCACTGTTGCCTGCCCTTGTATTATGCTTGAGTCATCAGTTACAGTTAACTCCTTCAGCATTGAGCCAGAGTACTGCACATGGTCAGAAAGGCATGTAGCTGCCAGAATGCACCTGCTCTTAGAATAACTGTCAGGCTATTTTAACTAATGTCAGCAACTCTGTTACTTCACCTACTTTGTTGACTAAGTATTTTCTGTTTGTCCATATAGGTATAATAGCTATTCTTGTGTATGCTTGTACCGCCTCTTTTTGAGTCTCCATGCTAACTCAGCAATAAACTGGCCATAAAAGACCCTCGGTTTCTGTACTCCTTGAACTGCCTCATACAGTGGCCTGAGGGTGCCATATTGACGCAGTCTCTCTCATGTGAGGTTAATAAATTCATTCTCTTGATAGTACAGCTTCCGTGCCAATTTCTTCTTTGTTGGTTTAAGGACCAGTGCATCAGTGAGCCTCTAAAAAGGTTTTTTATTCAGCACTCTATGGTGAAATGCTGCGAGCCAGAAGGAACTGTAGCACCACTCAAGACATAATAAGTATACATATAGGATTTATGGATTCGTTTTGCACTATTTTTTGCAGATGATTGATTCTAAACAAAGCTCTGTCCTGTAGGGTTTTTTTATAAAACTTTGTATTTAAACAGTGATTTAAACATGATGAAATGTGCTGCTATGATTAAATTGTACATATCGGATTTCAAAGTATTTTCTCACTCTCAAGCCATACCAGGGATCAAAGCTTTACTTCAAATCCATTTATTAACTTGTTCCTGCAAATGTTGAAAAATGCGTTTCAGCGTCTCCGCCTTCGTCAGTGTCGACAATAACTTTACTGAATCGTGTTTAAATAAACTTTGTGCTCGTAAATAGTAAACATAGAAAGTGTTTTGTGCATGTATAACCAAAATAAACAAAGGACTACATTTTAGGGGCCATGGTGGAGTTTCTTAGGCAAATTCCACACTTCAAGCAGAGCGTGGAGTGCCAAAAACTCCATAAACTCTGCCAGCAGAGACGAGTTCACAGCCACTCCAATAATTAATGGCACTTTAGCCCTCTCTGGCCAACCAAAGAAATGTCCACATTAGGCAAACACAAGTCATTGTCAATGCCACTCTTTCTGGCACACTCTCTGTCCTAAAAACAAAGCTATGACCCACAATCCACACTCTAACCATTTTAAAGGCAAGTAGGAGTAGCACAAAGGAGAAGGCCGTAGCTGAATGAGATAGTTTTTAAAATAAAAGACAGTTAAATGGAAGCAGGATCTGCTGTTTTAAAAAAGATATTTGATTGGATGGTGTAAATATATAGGTAGCTATAATTAGGTAGTGATTTTGAAAAAAAGTAAGTAGATCTGTGATTGCCTCTGATAAAATCAGAAAAATATACAACTGTTTCCAATGTGCTTACATTTTCAAACAGTCAACCACACCTGCTACATTTGAACCAGAGGCTAGTATGCTGCTTATAGAAAATGTTGTGTACTTTTGACCTACGGGTACAAGAGAGTGTTTCAAAGGAGTTGATATGGAAAATGAGGCAAAACAAACTAGGGGGAAGGGTTGTAAGGAGAGTGTAATTTTCAAATTAAAAGGATAGTGATTTAGGCAGTTGGCTGTGCAGAAAAAACATATTTTCTAAAGCACTTGAAAATAAATAGAAAGTTATAATAGTAGAATATTAAAAGGTATAATGGACTCCGGACAGGATTCGCAAAGTTATACAGGGGCAGCATGCCCACAAACACTACTAGATTGGGCTTCTCCACAGGAGACTAAGATAGGGTTAAAACGAGCTGACCAGCTAGAAGTGGTATAACCAAAAAAATAAAAAGGAACAATAGGATTTGCTAGGTACATCAGTATCACTAAAAAAAGAGTGGGAAAGATTGCCATTACTGGTTCTTTAGTACTGTGAGTGGCACACCAATCTAGTACTTTAGATGTGACACTTTGCATAACAACAGATTTTACATGATACTGATTTAAAATTGAAGAATAGCTTAGAGATTTTACAGGTTTAGCAATATTGGTGTATTTTTAAAAATTATATGTAATGAGGGAGCTATGAGTGTATATAAAATAAAAAAGTGTGAAAGTTACTGCATATCCAGTTGCATACGCAAAGAGGCACTGATATACTCAGTTATTTATGTTGTAAAGTACCGAAGCAAATAGACACCCATCTTTGCAGTAACGGTTAGATGCATATATTCAGACAGTAATACATAAATGTAGACATTGAAACAGTCGGTAAGAAATCTAGTTACATAGCAAAAGAGTCAATTGGAATTAGGAGAGGGAAGAGTTTATTAGTGGGACACAGCCTATATTTGTAGTTTATACTGGTATGCCATTTATAACAAGCTGCAAAATGCTACGCTTTGCTTTTATTACATATAAGTCACTACTAAGGTCAACTCTAGTACCCAATAGGGCAGGGTGATATGTGTTTAAAAGGTAAAACAGGTACTTTGAAGTTTTAGACACTTAGAAATGCATTTATACACTGATATACCCCGTTACACATTCATACAGCTACCTCTGCAGCGGCTGACTTAGCAAATTACAAAACCATAGACGAAGTCAAACACCCAGTGAGAAAGTAACAGAGGCACTTACAGATTCAGTCAGAGGCCCACATAACACTTACGTATCCAAATGTAACGGAGCCAGTTAGACAAAAAGTTACACTAAAGAGAGAGTATGCACTCAATATACTCACATATACTCATATAGATTTTCATACACTTAGAAAGATAATTCTATTGTGACAAACTAACTTATACATCTAGTGACACACTCCTATTGTTTGACACACATACTAATAAACTAAAGAATAGATGCACTCGCTGACCCAGTGGGACAGTGTCAAAGCACTTACACATTCACTCACACACATCTTATGTATCGAGCAGTAGCAGAGCCAGCAGCACACAGTTTTGTATACCCCAATACTTACTAATACAACCAATAACTAATCCATACAGCCACTTACATACATACTTACAGACCTATATAGTTGCTGTGACACGTAGTCATGCACCAACATAGTTACTTATACATCCAGTTACACACCTACACAGGGACTCATACACTCACTCAGATATGTACTCATATATGTACGCAAGTACTGACACTCGTAGTCACCCATACAGACAAGTAGTCCTTTAAACATGAGTGAGGCCTGGCAGTGCAGAGGCTGTGTGTGCAGTTTTACGGACAGTCGGTTTTGGCATTGAAAACCTCTTCCAAGCATTAAACTCCCCTACAACTACATATAAGTAACACCTGAGGTAGGCCTTAGGTAGGTTTCAGTGAGCTACATGTGCACACACAGACCCATACGCCGATTTATACATTCAGTCTCCAAGCCATACTGCGACTCACATTCCTATTTACAAAAGCATAGGGTAGACAGAGAGGAACTTAGACATTTGCTCACACACTCACACAACACTTATGTATCCAGCAGTAAGGGAGTCAGTTGTACACACAGTTACATACCCCACCACTCAGTGGCACAGGCAATAACCTATTCATACTGTGACTTCCATATAGATTTACATACCTATAGAGTTACTATGAGAGCCATTCATATACCGATATAGTTACTTAGATATTCAGTCACGCCCAAAGAAGGACTGAAACACTCACTTAGATACGTACTCAAGTATAGACACAATCAAATCATCTATCCAGACAAGAAGCCCTTTAAATATCTCTCAGGTCTGCAACTGCAGAGTCTGCATGTGCAGTATACTGCCAGGTTGACTTGGCATTTAAAACACCTTTGGCAAGTCTTAAACTCCCCTTTTTCTACATATAAGACACTCCTAATGTAGGACATATGCAGCCCAAAGGGCAGCGTGGTATGTGCTTAAAAGGCGAGACATGTACTTTGAAGTTTCAGTGAGTTACATGCATCCTTATAGACCCATATACCCAAATATTCATTCAGTCTCCCACACATACTGAAACTCACATCCCTATTTACAAAAGCATGGAGCCACTCACACACCTAGACAGATAGCAACAGTGGGCACTTAGACATTTACTCACACACTGACGTACCACTTACCACTTTTGTATCCAGCAGGAGCAGATCCACTTGCACACACCGTTACATACCTGAACATCCACTAGTATAGCCAGTAAGCTAGCCATACAGCTACTTGCATACAGTTATACAGACTTATAGTTAGCAAGAGAGCTAGTGAAATAGCATTATAGTTACTTGGCCATCCAGTCACACACCCACAGATAGCCGATAATGTACATTCTGAACTAAGGAGGCTAAAGACCTGCAAAAACAAAATCATCTGGCAAGCAAAAAAGGAAAATGCTGACACAATATGGGCAAAATTTCCACAGGACACAAAAACCAACAACAGTGGTAGGTTTTGGCACACAGTTAACAATATAGAGAACCCTATGGCCCCAGGAATACATTCTCATATAATGGAGGATGCCAGGGCAAAGTACCTACAGCACCACTTTAACACGGAAGCAGGGGAAATCAAACAAGATACATCGGTACGCCAACTCGACCAGCAGCCTCCAAAACATCAAGGTCTGGTACTCGCTTCCCTCTTCTCAAACAAACAGATTGCGAATAGAATCTCGAAAAGCTGAAAGGAGGGAGCGCCTGGGCCCAACGGTTTACCACCAACTATTTATAAGCAGGATCCAAATTACTGGGCTGAAGGTCTACTACCCCTTTTTAGGTCTCGCTGGAATAGCATCCGAAGGATGCGTCCAGCTGGAGACGTATAGCTGGCCGTCTCGGGGGAATTAGGGACAAGAGGGTGTTACGAGCTTTTCGTCCGGATTTGGGTGCGCGAACGCGCACGTCCAGCACGGCGCCGTGCACACTGTCTTGAACACGGGCACCCGCAGGGAGGGAAAGCACACAGGGGGGGGCGCGGCCACCTGCAATGTGCCCCGACGCCCCCCTCTGCTTCCACAACACCAGCCCCACTTACCGGTAGGCTGCCGGTCTGCTCTGGAGCTCCCGTTCTTAGGGGCTCCTGCGGCGGCATCTCCTCATGTAGCGCGGGGCTCGCTCCATCATACAGGAGCCCCGCGCAGCGCCACCGGCTTCCCCTTCACCCGGGCCCCCTCCTGGGACCCGGGGCTTTCTGCAGCAACTTCGGTCTCCCTCCACCGCATGGGAGACCGGCAACGAAAGCTAAAGTTTCCCCCAGGCAGGGGGAAGCGGAAACCTCGATCAGGCCCCACCCACGTCTCCTCCGTGTTTGCCTGTCTTCCTGCCTCGGCGGCCGCCAATGGCAGCGCGGCCCCGAGCAGGGAGGCGGGCACAGCGTCTCCCGTCCACAGTACAGAGAGGTAGGCTCTCGTTTTTATCTCCATGTCTGCCTTTCTAGTCCTCGGACTCACAGATTACATTTCTTAGGCCGTTGTGATATGCATTAATCGCAGTTGTTCTTCTAAAGCGCACTGGTTTGCAGCAGCATGCCAGTCCTCAGTTTTTTATGCGACAAAAGTTATGTCACGCTGTTAATCATTGCTAGGCTGCTAGTATTCAGGGTAATGAAAAACGTCTTGTGCAAGCAGTCAATAATTAGGGGGCATAGCGTTGCATGAGGCTTTCTGGAGGATGTGTTCTGTGATCAGAGTACAAGGCTATACATAATGCTCAGCAGTGTTTGCGCAGCGGCTGGACCTTTATGGAAAGGGAAATAAAAAAATTGTGATGCATCGCTGCTGCCAGCAGTCGTTTAACAACCATAGTTAAACACGACGATCTGGACATACGGAAACATGCACTGCTGAGTGGAAGTGTGAGAAGGCGGGCATAGAAGTGCTTGGTTCTGGGCCCTGCGCAGCTACACACAATAGGTTTAGTCAAACAGGACACATGTGTCTTTTAAAAACACAGTGATTGATAGACTAAAGTATGGAAATAAGGTGCGCATGTTCAAGGGATGATTGCCCCGGGTGTACAGGAAAAACGGATGTTTGCGTAGCATCTTCGACGAAAAACAGAAAACTTAGCAATGAAATAATTACAGCCACAGAAGAGCTTAACTCCAAGGCATGGCCACCGGGCACTTTCTTCGTCCCACATTATCTTGGTCACAAGATTGAGCAATACTTTTTGCAAGCAGCCTTCATATCCCAACCACATACCACAGCCCTTGTTTAAATGGCTGTTTTTTTTTACCTCGTTTCTTTCAAACGTGCGATAAACATTTCCACAGCGCAATTCTACCTGCGCCGTTGTAGTCTTGTTTTTGTTGCAAAGGTGCAATTAATGCGGCCTATTGAGTTGTCTTTGTGAGTGCCCCGCTGTCCTATCTGTCCTATCAGCTTGTTTAACTAGCCCTTCAAACAGACGAGAGTCGCCAATGGGCCTAAAGCCAGACAGAGCCATCCTGCCAAATAAATGGATTTGCATTTGCACGTGAAAGCAGTAAACATGCCAGAGGCGCCAGCAGAGCCCAAGCCACACAGACATCCAGATATCGTCATTATTTCCTCTGTGAGCCGAATTTTACGCTTAACTCCTAACATACAAGGGTTGTATTTTTATTTAGAAATATATAGGGCCAGATGTAGGTAGGCTTTTACCGGGTGGTAACGGCCGAATTCGGCCGTTACCACCCGGTAAAAGCAATTTGACATGTAGGTGCCTGTATTTTACAGACTCGGTAAATTTACCGATAGGTAAATTTACCGAGTATGTAAAATACCGAGTCGGTAACATTACGGATTCCGGTAAATTGGTATGTAGGTGGGACTCTTCTGAGTCCCACAAGCAGTACAAAATCGGTATTTTACCATCAAATAATACTTGATGGTAAAATACCGATTCTGGTGTGCATGCACATGTGTGCATGCACACCTATGCCATATGACAGGCAGACCTGCCCTTAGGGCAGGTATGCCTGCCACATGGCACCCGAGCCTCTTTTAGGGGTGCCAGAGGGTGTCAAAGTGACACCCCCTGCACCCTTGTGACAGTCGGTATTTTCCGATGCGGTAAATACCGACCGGTAAATGCCCATTCAATCCTATGGGCTTCAAAGCCCATAGGAATGAATGGGCATTAACTGGTCGGTATTTACCGCATCGGTAAATACCGACTGTTTCCGATTCGGTAATTGCACATCTGCATTTACTTACATCTCGGTACTTTTATTTTCCGACCTCTGAAATACCGAGTCGGTATGACTCGGTATTTAAGAGGTCGGAAAATAAAATTTACCTACATCTGGCCCATAGTATCTTAATCAGTAATGTGTTTGTGGTAAAATTGGAACGGCACTATGTTGGGCTCATCTAAGTATTTCCCCCGTTAGCATTATGTTAGGGATTTTAGCCAATGTAAGGCTTTTTCTTTTCAAAAATACTTTATTTGTTAGTCATATACAATGTAAAGGAGTTTTTGTATTGTTTTGCTTACACGATATTTGTATGCATTTAAAGTTTACACAGTACACTAGGGCCCGATGTAGGTAATTCTTATTTACCACTTCTTAAATACCGAATTTTACCGATTCGGTATTTAAGAAGTGGTAAATATGAAGGGGGGAGATGTAGGTATTTCCAGATGTGTAAATACCGAATCTTTAAGATTTGGTATTTACCGAATCTGGAAATACCGAATCGGTATTTCCTATTGATTCCTATGGGCTGTGAAGCCCATAGGAATCAATGGGCAATACCGATTCTGTAATTACAGAATCGGTAATTACCGATTTTAGCAAGGGTGCAGGGGGTGTCACTTTGACACCCTCTGGCACCCCAAAAATAGGCTTGGGTGCCATGTGGCAGGCATACATGCCCCAAGGGCAGGTCTGCCTGTCATATGGCAGAGGTGCATGCACACCGGAATCGGTATTTTACCATCAAATTGGATTTGATGGTAAAATACCGATTTGGTAAGGCTTGTGGGACTCAGAAGAGTCCCACCTACATCTCAATTTTACCGAATCGGTAAAAATACCGATTTGGTATTTTACAGAATCGGTAAATTTACTGATCGGTAAATTTACTGATTCTGTAAAATACAGGGCCCTACATACCATTTCTGACATACCGGTCGGACCGATTTTCAGCCGTTACCGACCGACCTACATCTGGCCCTAGATGATTATCTTTTTTTCTGTCACATTTACGCAAAACGTATATAACTTTCCATTATGTATGTTGAATGGAGATTAAAATTGCTCTCACAGCTTTGTTTATTTTGCTAGCCAAATTAATGCCATCCACGCTTTCACCAGGCACACACACATCACCAGTTGTTAGTGCAAATTTTCAGCAGGCACACTCCTCCAGAACGTCAGTGCACACTTTCACCAGGCACACACCACTATCCATCACTGTACGCTTTCACCAGGCATACACACCACCAGTTGCCAGTGCATGCTTACACTAGGCACACACACCACTAGCCATTAGTGCACGCTTCCTCTAGACACAAATACCACAAGTCATTATTACTAGTCAGTGCATGCTTCCATCATGCACACACACACCACTAGCTGTTAGTGCACGCTTACACCAGGCACACATACCACGAGCCGTTAGTGCACACTTTCACCAGACACACACACCTCTGACCCTGTTTACCAGGCAGGTCGCTCCCCTCACCGCCACGCAGCCCCCTGTGTGACCACTGACCGCTGCTGCATTGTGTCTGCCTGCGTTAAGAGTGACTGTGCCCTCCTTCTCTTCTGTACCCACGAGTGAGTGATTCTCCCCCACTGTACCTGTGTATGTTGCTGCCTTGATTGTTCCCCTTTCCTTTGGTGCCCAGATTGTGTCCCTTTTTTTCTTCGGTCATTCCCCGCGTCTCCCCCTCGCCGCCCATTTCCCGCCGCCGCGTCCCGTAGCTCCGCCCCCTCGCACCCTATTGGCAGCCGCGTCCCGTAGCTCCGCCCCCTCACACCCTATTGGCCGCCCCGCTCCCACCTCCCAGCTGCTCCTCCCTCCCTCTCCCACTCATATGGAGGCCGCACAGCGGACGCGCGCAGCGGGCGCGCTGCTGGCGTGCCGAAGGCGCGCCTAAGGCAAGCCCGTCTGCGCCCGTCCGCGCCTGGCCCGCGCCCAGCGCCAGGACCCCTGTCTCCCGCAGACACCAGCCCACCCGCCGGACCTACGACGCCACCGAACTCTACGCACTCAACGCCGGCCGAATCCCGGGCTGCTATCGAGCCACCCCGAGACGCACCCACGGACCCTTCTGCTGCCACTCCTGCAAGTTCACCTGCATCCGGACCTGCACTACACCAGCACCGACCAAGCCGAGCACCAGCAGCAACCACCTCAAGTGCATCCTGCTCAACACCCACTCCATCCACAGACACGCCGTCGAGCTCTGGAACCTGCTCGACACCACAGGCCCAGACGTCGCCTTCCTCACGGAAACCTGGATGAACGCCTCCTCAGCGCCCGACATCGCCATCGCCATCCCGGACGGCTACAAGATCATCCGGAGGGACCGCGTCAACCAGACAGGAGGAGGCATCGCCATCATCCACAGGAACACCATCCGCATCACGACCAACACCGACGACACCCTCGCACCCGCCGAACACCTGCACTTCCAGATCCACATCAACCCCAAGACCACCCTCAGATGCACCCTCATCTACAGACCCCAAGGACCACGCACACAATTCAGCGAAGACATCGCCGACTTCATCAGCCCGCACGCTCTCCTCTCCACTGACTACATCCTCCTCGGGGACCTCAACTTCCACCTGGAGAACAACAACGACCGCAACACCACCACCCTGCTGGACAACCTCCCCAACCTCGGTCTCAAGCAGCTGGTGACCACCCCCACCCACTACGCCGGACACACACTCGACCCCGTGTTCTCATCCAGCAAGGACATCACCTTCAGCCATGCCACCGGACTCCACTGGACGGACCACAGCTGCATCCACTTCAGCTTCAGAAGGACCACGATCCACCACCACCAACAACAGGTGGCACGCAGAAGCTGGAACAAGATTACAGCCGACCAGCTCGCGAACTCCCTGAGCATGAACCCTCCCACCAGCGCAACTAACCCAAGGCAGGCGGCCACCAACCTCACGAAGTGGATCAGCAACTGCGCAGACCTCGCCCCTCTGAAGACCCCGCCTAGCAGACCCGGCAGCAAGAAAGCCCCATGGTTCACCGACGAACTCAAGAGCTCCAAGAAGAACTGCCGAGCACTCGAGAAAGCCTGGCGCAGAGACCCAACACCGAACAACATGACTGCCCTCAAGCTCGCCACCCGAAAACACCACCAACTGATCCACGCCACCAAGTAAACTGCATTCAAGGAACGACTGGACAACAACGCACACAACAGCAAGGAACTCTTCAACATCGTTAAAGAGCTCTCCAACCCCAACGCCGGAAACAACAACATCACCCCTTCGCAAGACCTCTGCAACTCCCTCGCCTCCTACTTCCACAACAAGATCGTGGACATACACAACAGCTTCAGCACTCAACCGACGCACGCCACGACTGAACCACCGCCCCCCACCACCACCCTCCGCGCCTGGACCCCGATCAGCACTGAAGACACCATTCGCACGATGAACTCTATCCACTCCGGATCTCCAACCGACCCCTGCCCTCACCACGTCTTCAACAAGGCCGACGCTGTCATCGCACCCCACCTGCGGGACATCATCAACACCTCCTTCAACACCGCTACCTTCCCAGAGAGATGGAAGCACGCTGAACTCAGCGCTCTACTAAAGAAGCCATCAGCCGACCCCACCGACCTCAAGAACCATCTCGCTGCTCCCGTTTCCTGCAAAAGTCATCGAGAAGACCGTCAACAAGCAGCTGGCCGCCTTCCTCGAGACGAACGGATCCCTCGACCTCTCGCAGTCTGGCTTCCGGGCCAACCACAGCACCGAGACCGCCCTGATCGCAGCCACCAATGACATCCGAGTCCTGCTCGACAACGGAGAAACAGCGGCCCTCATCCTCCTAGACCTCTCCGCGGCCTTCGACACTGTCTGCCACCGTACCCTAGTGCGGCGCCCCAGCAACGTCGGCATCCAGGAGAAGGCACTGGAATGGATCATCTCGTTCCTCGCCAGAAGGACACAGAGAGTCCGCCTCCCCCCGTTCAGATCAGAAGCCACCGAAGTCATCTGCGGCGTTCCCCAAGGCTCCTCGCTCAGCCCAACCCTCTTCAACGTCTACATGAGCCCCCTCGCAGCCATCGCACGCCAACACAACCTCAACATCATCTCCTACGCCGACGACACGCAGCTGATCCTCTCCCTCACCAACGACCCCGCCACCGCCAGAGCCAACCTACACGAAGGGATTACAAACGTAGCCAAGTGGATGATGAACAGCCGCCTGAAACTGAATTCGGACAAGACGGAAGTCCTCATCCTGGGATCTTCACCCTCCGCCTGCGACGACTCCTGGTGGCCCCCCGCCCTGGGCAACGCACCCAAACCAACAGACCACGCACGCAACCTTGGCTTCATCCGGGACTCCTCCCTCTCCATGACCAGACAAGTCAACGCCGTCTCCTCGTCGTGCTTCAACATCCTGCGCATGCCACGTAAGATCTTCTGGTGGATCCCCACCGAGACCAGAAAGACGGTCACCCAGGCCCTCGTCACCAGCCGTCTGGACTACGGCAACTCCCTCTACGCCGGAACCACCGCCAAACTCCAGAAGAGACTCCAGTGGATTCAGAACGCCTCTGCACGACTTATCCTGGACATCCCCCGACGCAACCACATCTCCGGACACCTGAGAGATCTGCACTGGCTCCCGGTCAACAAGAGAATCACCTTCCGTCTCCTCACCCACGCACACAAAGCCCTACACAACCAAGGCCCAGGATACCTCAACAGCCGCCTCAACTTCTATGCCCCCACACGCCAGCTTCGATCGACCGGCCACGCCTTCGCCTCCGTCCCCCGCATCCGAAGAGCCACCACAGGAGGAAGGTCCTTCTCCTACCTGGCCGCCAAGACTTGGAACTCCCTCCCGACCCACCTCCGCCTGACCCAGGACCACCTTGCCTTCAGGAAGCAGCTCAAGACCTGGCTGTTCGAGCAGTAGCGGACCCCCCCTCCCCTAGCGCCTTGAGACCCTCCGGGTGAGTAGTGCGCTATATAAATGCCTTGATTGATTGATTGATTGATTGACACACACACACTAGCTGTCAGTGCACGTTTTAACAGGCACACTCCACCAGCCTTCAGTGCACGCTTTCACCAGGTATACACACCACCAGACATACACACCACCATCCATCAGTGCACGTTTCCAACAGACACACACACATCACCAGCCATCAGTGCACGCTTCCACCAGGCACACACACCACATGCCATCACCACCAGTTGTCAGTGCACGCTTCCAGCATGCACACACACCACTAGCCGTCTGTGCAGGCTTCCATCAGGCACACACCACCAGCCGTCAGTGCACACTTTCACCAGACACACACACACCACTAGCTGTCAGTGCACGTTTTAACAGGCACACTCCACCAGCCTTCAGTGCACGCTTTCACCAGACATACACAAGACCAGACATAATTGCACGCTTCCACTAGGCACACACACCAGCAGTTGTCAGTGCACACTTTCACCAGGCACACACCACCAGCCGTCAGTGCACGCTTTTACTGGGCATACACATCACCAGCCGTCAGTGCATGGTTCCCCCAGGCATACACACCGGCAGCTATCAGTGCACGCTTCTAGCAGGCAGGCACACCACCATCCGACCAGCCTAATGGTTAGACAACTATTTTTATGCTCAGCAGTGGAAATGACCAGTACTGGCACTGCCCATGAGGGCAGATATAGGTTTAATGAAATATGAATAACCTACCCAGCTGAGGTGGTACACACGTCATGGGTACAGTGCCAGTGCTATCCTGCAATGCAGATATGCGTTTACTAAGACAGCGCCAGTACTGCCGGGCAGTGGAAATGCATGTTTGATTATACAGCACCAGCACTGATGCTACACTTGAACCGGGGCACTGCAAGCACCACAGGGCAGTAGAGATAGACATTAATGAGCAGGGCTGCTAAACATGGAATGGGACAATGCACCACTACCAAGCATCAGTTACACGACTCTCCACATGTCACAACCTGGTCAATTCTCATTTGTTAGCCGCTGTCAGCATCTTCATCGAGTTTACTTTTTGTGTGTGCAATTTGGGCCTGATCCAGCCCAATGTTATTCACCCTTTCTCCCTCCATCTCCTTTAGACATGTAGCAAGAGGGCCATGGGCCCTAATTCAAGGGGTAAATACCTCCTTCACCCCAAGTTGGGTAGTAATGATTGGGGCTTAATGGGCTTCTAACACCCTTTCACCCTGCTGCACCAACGATACTCCATCCCTACCATTGGTATCTCTATGTATTAGTGTGCCTGTCTCACGGGGTTTGTGTGTTTCTCAGCGTGTGCATGCATGTGTGCCCAGTTGTAGTGCGATTTCTATGTATGTCTGTATGCGGGGGTCAGCAGGGGGTAACATACACTGTCATTTACAACGCCATTACTTGTTTCAAATGAATTTGTCCGTCTATAAAGCAACTGGTGCTCATGTAAAACACTCAAGATACTTTCAGGTGTACTTTGCGCTATATAAAACCAGTTTCTTGCTTACAAGCTGCTGCTCATTCCCTTTATAAATACCATCTATCTGTCTATCTATCTATCACCCTCACCATGTATCTGTCTATCTATCTATCGCCCTCACCATCTATCTGTCTATCTATCTATCGCCCTCACCGTCTATCTGTCTATCTATCTATCTATCGCCCTCACCATCTATCTGTCTATCTATCGCCCTCACTATCTATCGCCCTCACTATCTATCGCCCTCACTATCTATCGCCCTCACTATCTATCGCCCTCACTATCTATCGCCCTCACTATCTATCGCCCTCTATCTATGGCTATCTATCGCCCTCTATCTATCGCCCTCACTCTATCTATCTATAGCACTCACTCTATCGCAATCACTATCTATTGCATCACCACAGCATCACTCAGCACCGCCACAGAATCACTCAGGAGCACCACAATATCACTATGCGCCACCACAGCATCATTGAACGCCACAGCATCACTCGTTGCCACCACAACATCACTCACAGCCACAACAGCATCAATCTGTGCAACAATTCAACAACAACTGGTTCAAATATGTTCTCTCAATGTTTCAAGCTTTATTACAAATGTCACAAAAAGATGTTAATATTTCACTTCTGTTCTTGGATTTTTGTCACAATAAATAGACTGAACATAATCTTCATAAGTTATTTACAAAAGTTTAAGCTATTGCCATTATAAATGACAATAACTTTTATTTAAGTATTAATTATTTAAAAAAATTAAAAACAATTGTTATTTGTAATATCAATACATGTAAGTCACGTAAATACAACACATATTGCATTACAAATGATATAGGTGTCACATTTGCAAAAGTTATAACTATTGGCATTGTAAATGACAAAGCTATTAATTTCGCTATTTTTAAAACCAACACATAAATAAAAAATGTGTCATTTACAATACCAGTAGCTCAAACTTTCCTATTGCGAGACCTATTGCATTGCAAATGCTTGTTAATAATATCATGGAAGCTGAAAGAATTCCAGATTCTTGGAAGGGATCAGTTATTTCACATTAAAAATCATCAAGCACAAAATAACCGTCCCCAATCTTATCCCTCTACTAGAAGTGCTTCAAGCTAGGCTTCTACCTACACTCACTTATGGTAGTGAATCGATGAGTGGGAGAGATGAGATCACACTGGGTATGGTGGTCTCCAAGGCTGTGAGAATAATATTCACTCTCCCACAATACACTTTGCCAGCACAAATAAGGCTAGAGTTTGGCCTCCACAAGCAGAAAATAACACAGCAAGGCGCCTATGCCACAAAAAATAAAGGGAGCCGAGCCCGGCACATTGAACTCATACTTATGAAAGGAGATGATAAGAAAAAATAGGCAGTCTTGCCATGGCATACCTCCAGTCAGCAATTAGGCTTCTTGCTTACAGGACATTTGGGAACCCAGTATGCCCCACAAAAGCTTCAAGGATCTTGTAAATAAATCAGTAAATATTGTATCCCTTGAAGAAGACAAAGCAGGGCTAAGCAGGAGGGCTCACGGATGGTTTCTAATTCAGAGTTACTCGAGGTGCAAGCAAGCAACAAACATACCTAGGAACAGGCTTCTCAAGACTCATGAAGGAATGTTTTTTGCTTCTGCGGTTGGGAATCTTACCCATTAAGAGGCACCCCCCTCAAAGGAAACGCACAGACACAACTAATCATTGTAGACACCAATGAGGATGTCTTACACCTACTTTGCATCTGCAAGGGCTTAGACAAGGGACAAGACAGCTATTAAAGCCGCGCCTGATTGAAAGTCAGATATGAAATGTAGACAGGCGGTGAAAGCCTGCTTCGAGGGAGGCGACGTGCGGTTACACGCTGGAATCTTTCTTAAAAGAAATCTGGAGCCATATGTAGGTAATTTCTATTTACCGATTCTAAAAGACCGAATTTCAGAATCGGTAAATGGGATGTAGATAAAAATTCGGTATATTTTACCGAATCTGTAATATTCGGTATTACAGATTTGGTATTTACCGAATCGGTATTTACCGATTTGGTATTTACCAAATTGGTAATTCCCATTCATACCTATGGGCCTGGAGGCTCACAGGAATGAATGGGAATTACCGATTTGGTAAATACCGATTCGGTAAATGCCGTACCGAACCGGAGATTCAAAATACAAGCAATTGCAGATTCAACCAATCATATGCATCCACCCCACCCCACAACCAAGCTACTGAGGAACCAACTAATCCTGTGCATCCACCCCACCCCACAACCAGGAAGTGGCCACACCGATGCAGGTGCAGACAATCAGAACCATCTGCAGAACTGTGAGCAACTGAGCCACTGGCTGTACTGAGCTGAGCTGAAATTCAGGATGGCATCCCAGGAATCACAGAGGGAAGGAGGAGAAAGAAAAAGAAAGCTGAAGTTCAGCACAAGTGAGCTTCAGATGCTCGTGGAGGAGGTGGTCAAACACCACACCCAGCTTTTTGGGAAACAGTCCCTGCAGGTAGCAGAGGTTGTGAAACGGAAGACCTGGCTGGAAATCCAGGCGAAGGTTAACGCCATGGGTGTGAGCCCACGAGAGATAGACGATTTTAAAAAACGCTGGTATGATCTCAGGATCAATACCAAAATGAAGCTGGCAGCACAGAAGAAAGAGGCCAGTGCCACAGGGGGAGGAAGGAGCAGGGCACCTGCCCTCACTGACCTGGAGCAGCTGGTGGAATCCACCCTGGAGCCCGAAAGTGTGCTTGGAATCTGGGATGCTGACAGCTCAGCCAGAGCTTGCCCAGCAATCTTCCCACCCCATTTCCTGTCCCCCTTCCCCAATGGGGCTGTGTGACTCACACTCCAGTACAGGTTTTGGGATACACCAGCAATGCATCATGGGAGAGGTAGTCATTGAAACACCCATCATGACAGTCATCATACAAAACAACAAGGCATGCCACAAACATCATTCAGAAGCAGTTGAGGACATTGAGATAGTGTGACAGGATTGTAAATCAATAGTGAAATACAGGGTTGCAGCAGCACTGAGCTAATGTCCATATCTGTCCACAGAAGAGTCATTGCGCAGGACAGCGCAGGAAAAGGATGTAAGGGCACCCCGTAAGGGAGCGTCTGAGGATGCCTGCACGAGTGCAGGCCACAGCACTGAACCACCACCCGCACCAACACCACAGGCAGCTTCACCACCAGAGCCAGCCACAACTGTAAAGCCAGCATCGCCACTGCTGAATGTATCACCACAGCAGGACTCACAAGCACAGTCAGCCTCACCAGCCTCAAATTCATCAGTAGTAGTTAGGCCCAGGAGGCATGCTGTATCCCCTCTCCATGTCATTGAGACGTCCTCTGACAATGAAAGCGAGGGTAACACCACAACTGCTACACTGCAGCCAACCAATACTGGGCTGCAGTCCACGTCCGAGGGTGTGCACACAGGTGCAAGACACCGTAGGGTCCGGAAGGGCAGCACTACTCGGCAGGGTGAGGGGGTCTTCGGCAGGCTGGAGGCCACCATGGTGAAAGTGCAGCGGCTGCAGGGGAAGGCCATACAATCAGTGCAGAGACAGATGCGGCACTTAAATCAGAACATGGGCAACATAGACCGTGGCATCAGCTCCATGGCGTAGAGCATGAGGGAAATGGCAGAGGAAATGCGGGACATTTCCCAATCCATGATGGCACTCTGCGAGAAACTTGATGAGGACAGGGCCAGAAGGCGCAGGAAGAGACAGTACATGCAGCAGCACACCAAGGCGGTGAACCGTCTGGCAACGGCCACTTCCCTGCTATGCAGGCGCTCTGTGGCAATGCAAGAGGGACTTGTTCACTGCTGCACAGATGTCTCCAGGGGGATGGGGAAAGTTGGCATCCACTATGGAACTGCTGCTGACCACCCAGTCAGCCAATGCTGGTGCTCTAGGTGTGGGGGAGAACAAAGACAACACCAGCAGGAGCAGCAATAGCACACCTGTACCAGAAACCCGGAGGAGCAGCAGGCGCCATGCTGCAGGCCCTGGATCAACCAGTGTGGAAAGCCAGCTGCAGGCACCCAGCACTGTAGTCGTGGGCGCAGACATTAATGCTGCCCACACCTTCATGAACATTATTTGGGTGAAGTAACCTGTGATTAACAATTTTGGTTGTCTCTGATTTCACTGGCATGGTGTGTCATTTGCTGATTGACGTAGTGCCCACTCATGAAACTACATCATGCACATGCAACGCCTGGCTGTGTCTCCTTACTTACTTAAAAATAGTTGCGTGTGATCTCTGCCCGTCTCAGTCTCCCATCTGTTGCTGACACTGCTCCTGCTGCATAGGGTTCTGGCTGTTCAAGGCCATCATCAATGTCCTCATGATAAGTAATTTAAATTTCTGTACCTCTCTTTGTAGCAAGGTTGTGCAGCATAGCACAGGTAGCAATGATTTTACAGCAGATGATGTGTGTGTACTGACTTGCATCTCCACTTTTGTGGAGGCAGCGGAACCTGCTTTTCAATAGTCCAAAGGTGCGCTCCACAACGTTGTGTGTTGATCTGTGTGCCACATTGTAACGTCTCTCACTCCGGGTTGATAAGTTCAGGTAGGGGGTTCAGGTAGGGGGTGAGGACAAAGGACCGCACAGCATAAGCGCTATCGCCTAGGTGGGAAAGAGAGTGCCATTAGTTACATACTTAAAAAACATTTGGCTGCAGTATCTATCAGTGTGTGTTACAGTTTTTACCTAGCAGGTATCCTTCCCCAAATTCTCCTGCAGCAAGGCGTGTGTAGATCCCACTGTTCTGGAATATGTAGGAGTCGTGGGTGGTCCCAGGAAATTTGGCCACAATGTCGGTAATTATGTTGCCAGCGTTGCAAATCACCGGCACATTTGTTGAGTGGGTGGACTTTCTGTTCCTGTAGATGTATTCTGTGGCTGCAGGAGGGCAGATTGGAATGTGTGCCCTATCAATACAGCCTATGATGTGCGGGAACTGTGCCATTTGGTACAAGTCTGTCTTGGTTTTCTGCAGTTCCGCTTGTGTGCTTGGGAAGCTGATGTAGTGGTGCATTCTCTGCATCATGGCATCCAGGAACTTTCTGAAGAACCGGGACAGGCCACTCTGGGACACCCCGCCTACCGCAGCTATATGTGGTGGTGTGGTGTGCGCCCTTGGTGTTGGGTGCTCCAGGAGTGGCTGCAGGTCCCTTATCAAGTCCAGGATGGTGTGGGGGTGTAGCAAGTACCTCTCATGGATCTTGGCCTCAGTCAGTTGGAAGAGTGTGATCCGCTGTCTGTAGACTTGCTCCTCCCGCCTCCAGATCCTCTCTCCTTCTGCCTGTAGCCGTAGCCGCCTTGCAATGACGTAGAAAGCCGCATAGTGATCACACTGTTGCATTTTGGGAATGCTTATATACCATGTGGATGATTACCACCTGCTTCCAGTTGGTGTTAATTACCGACTCTTAAATACCGAATTTCATGAAATTCGGTATTTAAACATTTACCTACATACCTTTTCTTGTTCTACTGTTTCATATTTACCGATTCGGTAAATTGGAATTCGGTAATTACCGATTTGGTAAATATGTATTCGGTAAATTCCAATTCGGTAAATATGAATTCGGTAATGATGATTCGGTATTTACCGATTCATATTT
Organism: Lissotriton helveticus; assembly: GCF_964261635.1. Classification (NCBI taxonomy): domain Eukaryota; kingdom Metazoa; phylum Chordata; class Amphibia; order Caudata; family Salamandridae; genus Lissotriton; species Lissotriton helveticus. Next base: position 997,122,605 of record NC_136070.1, read on the forward strand.
ACCGTATCCTTACTTTTTGACATCCTACATCTCGATGGCCTGAATACCGGTCGGTAGCGGCAAAATTACAGAATTTCGGCCGTTACCGACCGGTATTCAGCTACCTACATATGGCCCCTGCTGTGGTACCTACTGTTTACAATCACTACTCCTTGGGATTTTAAATAGTTTTTTATCTGGGGGGTCATTAACTGTGTCATAAAAACTGCTGATTGTAACTGGCAAACATGCACTTTTAGATGAGTATCTTTAGACTTCCATGCTAGTTCAGTCATGACTCTTAAAGTCAATTTTATAAAAATATGCACTGCCCTAGGAACTCTTTAGGAGAATAGTTCCTAAATCTGACACCTTGCAATTTTTCATGACACCCATCGCATCTTATTGCTTGTACTGTATGCCAGTTTTTACATTCCCCTTGTAATTGTATGGATATATTGTAATTTCTAAATGAATGTTAACTAACTCTTCTATTACAAAAAGGGTCATTTTATGCACTTTGCACACATGTTTTACTATGTAGTTGATTGCAAAAGTTCTTATTAATCATGCAATAAAGAGATTACTTACTTACAGATTGATACACCCACTCACATATGTGCTGACACAAACCAAGTCATCCGTCTAGAACAAGTAACCCTTTAAACATGTCTTGGGCTGCTGCTGCAAAGTCTGCATGTGAGGTTTCACTGCCAGGTTGAGTTCGCATTTAACATTGCTTTGCAGGCCTTAAAATCCCCTTTTTCTCCATGTAAGCAACTCCAAAGATAGTTCAATTGGCAAGGCGGTATATGCTTAAAAGGTAAGACATTTACTTTGAAGTTTTGGTGAGTTACATGTGCACTTACAGACCCATACACTGACTTATACATCCAATCTCTCACCCATATTGCGACTCACATACCTATTTACGAAAACATAGAGCCACTCACACAGCCAGTAGACAATGACAGAGGCACTTAGACATTCACTGACACACTAACACAGCACTTATGTATCTAAGAGTAAGAATCCAGTTGCACATCCAGTTACATGCCCCAACAGTTAGTAAAACAGCCAGTAAGCTATTCATGCAGTGACTTGCATGCAGATTTACATACCCACCGAGTTAGCAGCCTATAGGACAAGGTGGTATGTGCTTAAAAGTTAGGACATGTAGATGGAGAGGAAGTAGAACTGTTATGTTTAGTATCTGTGGAATTGAATGAAAGCCTGATATAAGCCATTACGTAGGCATTTAGGGCCAGATGTAGGTAATTCATATTTACCGACTCTTAAATACCGAATTTTACCGATTCGGTATTTAAGAGTCGGTAAATATGAAGGGGGGAGATGTAGGTATTTCAGATTCTGTAAATACCGAATCGTTAAGATTCGGTATTTACCGAATCTGTAAATACAGAATCGGTATTGACCATTGATTCCTATGGGCCTTGAAGCCCATAGGAATCAATGGGCAATACCGATTCTGTAATTACAGAATCGGTAAATACCGAATTTTGCAAGGGTGCAGGGGGTGTCACTTTGACACCCTCTGGCACCCCAAAAATAGGCATGTGCGCCATGTGGCACACAGACATGCCCTAAGGGCATGTCTGTCTGTCACTTGGCTAGGTGTGCATGCACACATGTGCATGCACACCTGAATTCGGTATTTTAACACCCAATTGGATTGGGTGTTAAAATACCGAATCTGAAAGGCCTGCGGCACTCAAAGATGTGCTACCTACATATGCTTTTACAGACTCTGTATTTTTACCGAGTCTGTATTTACCGATTCGGTAATTTTACCGAATCTGTAAATACAGATTCGGTAAAATACCGATTCTGTAAAGCATGCTCCTACATCTCAAAATCCAATTACCGGTCGGTAACGGCCGAATTCGGCCTTAACCGACCGGTAATTGGCCACCTACATCTGGCCCTTAGTTGTTCGAAGTATACAATATATAATGTATACAGTATTTTATTGTTGCACATCTACTTGTTTTCAAAGAATACATTTACAATTGCAAGAAAGGAACAGAGGAGGAAAAAACGAAAGAAATAGTACTACTTGCAAAAAACGGAGAACAAATAAGTAGATGATGGAAAGATAGTAGTGAGGAACAGCCAGAAAAAAAGACTTGTTTTTTAAAAAAAAATGTTTATTGTACAACACCAGTTAATACACAGTAGAAAAAATACATCTATAGCAGCAAATAAATATAAAGGTACATACATAGCAGCGAAAGACATTGATTCTGAACAAAGGGAGAAAATTGATCATGGGTAAACCAATTAACACTAGCATTAAAAAATTTTACAATCATACATATCAAATCTTTATGAGACATCTAACGGGAAGAATGAAAAAATATTTAGTTAATACAGTGTTCTTATGACCCCTTTACATCTCTGATCCAGTTATCAATAGGTGACCAGATTTTATGGCCAAGCAATCTCGAGTGTCTATCCCTAGTGGAGTAGATAGCTTTTTCTTGATTGTATACTCCCAAAAACCTGGCAAGCCACATTTGAAAGGTTGGAGGAGCTACATCTTTCCAGCTAGCTGCCAATAGTATTCTATATACCGCTGTCCCGATGAAGAGACACGATTCCTCCTACTTGCTCAAACCAAGTTATTATCGTAGCCTAGAATAAATAGTGCAGATGAAACAGCCAAGCAATGCCAAATACTTCCCCCAAAAGCTAGCCAGTCCATTCTTAATTACTGATAATTTATCACAATCAAAAAACATATGGGCTAAGGTGGCAGGCCCTAACCCGCATCTGGGGCAGTGATCATCTAATCTTTTCCCCCAAGTAAACAGTTTGCAGGGGTAAAGTATAGGTTAAAAATAGTTTTGTATAGCTGGCCTTTTAAACTAGGGGATACAAGTATTTTTGATGTTAAAAATAAATTCATATCAATATCGATGTTGGGATTAGCAAGTCTTAAGGCCGAAGACGATTCCGTATGTTCCAGATCATCAGGTAAAATATTAATAAACAGTTTCCCAATTCTAAACAAATTGGTGGCCATGATATCGAGAAATGGGATCCTTTCCAGTGTAATCCTAGGAGTTTTTAAATTAAGAATAGTTTTAATCTGAATAAATTTGAAGTAATGGCTATTCTGAACTTCAAAATTTCTCTGTAAAATTGGAAACTAGCAATCTAGTTCACCTCAAAAGAAATCCCAGACTGTTCTTATACCCATCTTTTCCCATTTTTTAGCCATATCATCATTAGCCTGCAGGGGCAATAGCAAAGAACACCATAACGGGGTATTCCTATTAAATTTCGGGATTGCCATAAATCTAGAAACCTTCTTCCATACTTTCCATGCACTGGTAATTATCTTAAATTTAATTTTCTTTGTAATAGCTTGGCTCTACCTGTTTGATTAAGAGCCCCTGAGCTTTTTTTTCCAATTAAAAGTTCATTAATAGAAGGTATTTCTAGATCTGCCATAACTACGCTTGGAGTCATGATATTGAGCAAAGGGGTAATTTGATGGAGAAGAGCCGCCCAATAGTAGAGCATGATGTTCGGGATTGCTAGACCACCTCTGCTTTGTGGCAAGGATAGGTATTTGAGCGACCTCCTAATCTTGCCATATTGCCAGATGAAGTTTGACAATTGCGAATCTAGTGGTTTTAATATGCTATCTTCTACAATTAATCGTATGGCTCGAAACAAATATAAAATCTTTGAGAGTCCATTCATCTTTAAAAAATTGCCCCTACCGATAATAGATAGATGCAAACTATTAATTCTCCTAAGATCCTTCTCAATGTTTTTAATCAGGGGGTCATAATTCAGTTTATTAATATCCCCTATTTTTTAACTTAAACATATCCCAAGATAAGTAGCCTTATCTGCTTCCCTTGGGACATCATAATCAGTATTATCCGTACATAAGATAACTGTTTTGTCGTTGTTAAGTGAGTATCCAGAATATTGACCAAACTGTTGAGTAATTATATCTATTTCTGAGATTGCCTCCACAGGATTAGATGTTAATATAGCCACATCATCGGCATAAGCTAGCACTTTGGTCTCATAAGCACCTACAACAATTGGCTAAATTTTCTGGTTCTGCAATAAATTAATAATCAAAGGATTAATGTATAGAGCAAATTGGAGAACAAGGGCAACCTTGTCTTGTTCCCCTAGATATATTGATCGTACGAGATTCTTTGCCCATTAATTGCAGCCTGGCTTTCGGGTGTTGGTACATAGCTCTAATTGATTTGATGAACTCGGGCCCCAAATTGTTTATTTCGAGCACCCCCCATAAAAACTCCCACGACACCCGATCAAAAGCTTACTCGGCGTCAAGGAGGATCATTGACATCTGGCCCCTCATCCGGGACATGAAATCAAAAAGCGAGATGACTCTGCTGATATGATCAGTTTTACCCTTACCCGGGATGAAACCATGTTGCCAGGGGGAGACCAGATGTTCAACGACCCTCCAGAGCCGATTAGCTAAATTGTTGGCATAAAATTTTGAATCCGAATTAATCAGGGAGATTGGTCAGTATGAAGATGGATTCTCGACAGGTTTATCTTTTTTAGGGAAAATAATTATATCTGTCTCTTTCCAAGACTCTGGAGGATTTCCGGTTGATTGTATTCCAGTAAACAAATCCTGTAAAAAGGGCAATATTAGGGTTCCTAGTATTTTATAAATTTCTAGGGAAATTTTATCGTGGCCTGCGGCTTTCCCCCAGGCCAAACCAGACAGGGCTAATTGTATCTCGGTAACGCTAATTTCTCTTTCAAGTTCTTCTTTAGTTAAGTCATCTAAAGCTCTACCAGATCCAGGGTTTCCTACAAATTCTTTTGCTGCTTTCCTAACTTCAGCAGTGTCTAGTGAAGTGTCATCTTGATACAGCTTTTGGTAATATTGCTGAAATCCTTCAGTGATATTGTCCGGATCGGTTTATTCATGATCGGCTATCTTAATGGAAGCTGTGGCATTATAAGAGATCTTCTGCCGTGTGCGTAGAGCCATCTGCTTACCAACCCTCAATCAATCAATCAATCACAGCATTTATATAGCGCACTACTCACCCGGAGGGTCTCAAGGCACTGGGGGGGGGGGGTCTGCTACTGCTCGAACAGCCAGGTCTTGAGCTGCTTCCTGAAGGCGAGGTGGTCCTGTGTCAGGCGGAGGTGGGTCGGGAGGGAGTTCCACGTCTTGGCGGCCAGGTGGGAGAAGGACCTTTCTCCTGTGGTGGCTCTTCGGATGCGGGGGACGGCGGCGAGGGCGTGATTGGTCGATCGAAGCTGGCGTTTGGGAACGTAGAAGTTGAGGCGGCTGTTGAGGTATCCTGGGCCTTGGTTGTGTAGGGCTTTGTGTGCGTGGGTGAGGAGCCGGAAGGTGATTCTCTTGTTGACCGGGAGCCAGTGCAGGTCTCTCAGGTGCCCGGAGATGTGGCTGCGGCGGGGGATGTCCAGGATGAGTCGTGCCGAGGTGTTCTGGATCCGCTGGAGTCTCTTCTGGAGTTTTGCGGTGGTTCCGGCGTAGAGGGAGTTGCCGTAGTCCAGACGGCTGGTGACGAGGGCCTGGGTGACCGTCTTCCTGGTCTCGGTGGGGATCCATCGGAAGATCTTACGTAGCATGCGCAGGATGTTGAAGCACGACGAGGAGACGGCGTTGACTTGTCTGGTCATGGAGAGGGAGGAGTCCAGGATGAAGCCCAGGTTGCGTGCGTGGTCTGTGGGTTTGGGTGCGCTGCCCAGGGCGGGGGGCCACCAGGAGTCATCCCAGGCGGAGGGAGAAGATCCCAGGATGAGGACTTCCGTCTTGTCCGAGTTCAGTTTCAGGCGGCTGTTCATCATCCACTTGGCAACGTCTGTCATCCCTTCGTGTAGGTTGGCTCTGGCGGTGGCGGGGTCGTTGGTGAGGGAGAGGATCAGCTGGGTGTCGTCGGCGTAGGAGATGATGTTGAGGTTGTGCTGGCGTGCGATGGTTGCGAGGGGGCTCATGTAGACGTTGAAGAGTGTTGGGCTGAGCGAGGAGCCTTGAGGGACGCCGCAGGTGACTTCGGTGGCTTCTGATCTGAACGGGGGGAGGCGGACTCTCTGTGTCCTTCCGGCGAGGAAGGAGATGATCCACTCCAGTGCCTTCTCCTGGATTCCGACGTTGCTGAGGCGCTGTACTAGGGTACGGTGGCAGACAGTGTCGAAGGCCGCGGATAGGTCCAGGAGGATGAGGGCCGCTGTTTCTCCGTTGTCGAGCAAGGCTCGGATGTCATCGGTAGCTGCGATCAGGGCGGTCTCGGTGCTGTAGTTGGCCCGGACGCCAGACTGCGAGGGGTCGAGGGAGCCGTTCGTCTCGAGGAAGGCGGTCCGTTGCTTGTTGACGGTCTTCTCGATGACTTTTGCGGGGAATGGGAGCAGCGAGATGGGGCGGTAGTTCTTGAGGTCGGTGGGGTCGGCTGATTGCTTCTTAAGTAGGGCGCTGAGTTCGGCGTGCTTCCAGCTCTCAGAGAAGGTCGCAGTGTCGAAGAAGGTGTTGATGATGTCCCGAAGGTGGGGTGCGTGGCTTGGCAGGCCACGATGGCGGCTGTGTCCTGCTGAGGCTCCGCGATCGGGCTAGCATCCTGCCCATTTCCTAAGATCGCCGGGAGCCTCAGCCCGCACATTTTGCTCCACTGAGACTTACCTGCTGTGGGCGACCTCTGGAGACACTACGGGGGCTGCGGACGAGCGCTGATCACCGTCCCGTCCCACATCGGAATCGGAGCCGGGCGCCGAGTCTCTAAGATGGCGGGCGCGGCTCCCTCTACCAGCGGGGGGAACCACTGAGGGACTATCCTCGAGGCGACAGCATTTGGCAGTGAGGACGACTGGCGACCCCAGGACTTCACTGCAGGGCGCAGAGACCGACTCACGAGCCCTTGCACCACGCCATCTGAACTCTTGTGGTGACAGCCGGGTACGCAAGATGGCGGCCGTCGTCCCGACGACCCACTAACCCGGCGCTCCTGCACGACTGGGAGCCCACCCCAGCACTGATCGGCCCACTACCTCTGGCTGACGGACGCCGGTGGGGGTACCACCTGTATGCCGCTGGGTCCTTCAGGCGACCTCGATCCCATCGGAAGGCGGTGAGTGACGACCCCCCTACCCCCCCCCCTTTCTCCTCCTGTGACCCTCGGTGCCGGAGACCCGGCGGCATCCTACCCCATCTGGGGCCCGCCGAAGGGTCGCGGACGACGCCGGCCCTTGGTCAGGGGGGGGGGGAAGCTCAGAACGCTTCTGCCGCATTACGTGACCCAGTGGACCCGAGTGCCTGACTTTAAGATGGCGCCCACAGAGGCCGAGACGCCGTGATCGACGCGGACTTCACCCTGCAAGTGCGGTGCTCCACTGACCCCAGGACGTTCACACGCCATACCGGAGTCGCTCATCGACCCCCTCCTCCCTCCCGGGCCCTGGTCGCCTGCTCGTCGACCCCCGGGGTCGCCTAGGGGGGTGGGATCGGACCTCGCTGCCAAGCACCCTGTCCCCGGAGAAACCTGGACAGTGGGAGCAGTCACCATTTGCTGTGCATCTCCTGACACCTGGGCTGTCACCCCCTCGCTACCGCGCATTACCCTAGCAGAGGTTCCCTGGAGGGGGGGAACGCAGTGTCCGCCCCGAGACCGGGAGAGGCTAGGGGCCCGACTTACCCTGAGCTACTGCCCACCCAGATATACTGAGGAGAGGTGGTTTACGGATTACGGAACGCGCGGAGGGCAAGCCCCCCCCCATCTCTAACTGCACTCATGGGGAAGCCGAGACCCACGCAGACAACGACTATCCCCGAGACGGCCCCCGAGAGGATGCCCCAAACGAGAACATGGACGCAAGCCAACGCGTCGCAAACCGACCCCACACTCTCGGCAAAATTGGACCAAGTATTGGCGGCAATCGAATTATCCCGCCTATCAATGGAGGAGAGACTGGGCGTCCTGACGACGGACATCAATCTAATCCGCGACGACCACCGCAAATTGGCGGACAGAGTGAAAGACGGAGAACGGATTGTGACCGAGCTGCAACCTGCGATGAAAACACAGGAGGCGGAACTGAAGGAAGTCCTGCACCGCGTGGCGGCCCTCGAGGAACGCACGGTGGACCTGGAAGGGCGCTCGAGACGCTGTAACATCCGCGTCCTGGGCTTGCCGGAAGGCATTGAGAACTCGGACCCCCTTACGTACATGGAGCTCTGGACCAAATCTTTCACACCGGAGGCGGAAAGGTCGGCCTTTTTTTCCATTGAAAGAGCACATAGGGTCCCAGCCCGGGCGCCCAAGCCGGGCCTCCCTCCACGCCCCATGTTGGCTAAATTCTTACACTTCCGGGACCGCGATGCGGTGCTTCGTGCGGCCCGGACGGCGGGCCCCCTACAAGTGGAAGACCAACACGTTATGGTGTTCCCGGACTATGCCCGAGAGATCCAACACCAGCGTTCCACCTACCTCGACGTCAAAAGGCGCCTCCGCGCAAATGACCTTCAATACTCTCTGCTGTTCCCGGCCCGCCTAAAAGTACTACACAAGGGGAAAGCCCTCTTTTTCAACACGGCGGAGGAAGCACAGGAATGGACTGAGTTCCACTGCCCAACAATCCCTAATCCTGGACCCCAGAGAGCACGCAACAACGCCTTCAGACGCTCCAGGAGACGAGGTGCGAGCCGCACTCGAGCAGGCCGCCCCAAAAGCCAAGCATCATCCCCTACGGGCTCACCCGATCTTACGCAAATCATGCAAGAACGACGAGAGGCCTTGAGAGCGGTGACTGGACTACACACGTCACCCATGGTGTCGGATTTGGAGGGTCATCCACACCTGTTCACCCCAGAGAAAGACCGGGACAGCGACGGAACAATGTCGGGAATTGGACCGATCTCCTCCCCCCTTGTTATGATACAAACCTCGGACGCTACCCTGGCCACTCAACCTGGCACCTCTTCATGATGAAAGAACTTTCCACTGGTATATCCTTCTCATGGTGACCTATTGTGCTGCGCGAAGTCTAGGAGCCTAGACTGTTTTGTTTAATAATTGTGAGCGCTTGCGAGCGATAGACGCTTATCCTACCAGAGCCCGACCCGCGCACAGGCCCAGCAGCGACACACGCTGCCACCCCCGCAGATACCCGTTGTATTTTTCCCCTAGTGGGACATTTGTTTGGATATGCCACCTCCGGTGAAATATCCTCAGTATTGGGACTGTTTCCCACCCAAAGTTCTGTTTACGGTTAATTCCCTGAGTCCCTCCCCCATGATTGTGGAAGCATGGCGCATTAGAAATACTCGAGACGCATACACACTGGCGGCCGACGGGGGATTCAAGGGGGTCCCTCTCCCACTCTTGTCACCGTATGAATGGCAGACTCACGGTCAGACATTAATATCCTCACACTGAATGTGCGAGGCCTGCACACGCCCAGCAAACGCTACACTGTCTACTCATACATTAAGCGTATGTCAGCCAATATTGCGTTCCTGCAAGAGACGCATATGAACGCCACTGAACTCTCTCGCCTGCAGCTCAAATGGCGAGGGACCCTCTGTGCCACACACTATTCAGCGTTTGCACGCGGCGCGTTAATTTGGGTTAGGCCAGGTACTCCCTTCCGAGAGCTCCGACGGGTGATAGATAGAGAGGGCAGGTATGCGCTCCTAGAGGGAATACTTGATGGACAGGGTATACTCCTTGGCAGCATTTACGCCCCCAATATAGATCAGGATAAATTCTGGGATCACCTCACGGGCGTTCTGGCCCAGTTCACTGCAGTCCCGTGGGTATTGGGAGGTGACTATAACTGCACGCTGGACCCCACCCTGGACCGCTCACATTCTCCCCCCGCACACTCCCCGGCTCCCCGACAGGCAGAACTCTTCAGGGCATGGACCACGCACTGGGCACTCACTGATGCATGGCGACACCTACACCCACTGGCTCGCATTTATTCCTTTCACTCGATCCCACATAACCTTAGGGTCCGCCTGGACCGTTTCCTCTGCTCTGCACCTATCCTCCTTAAGATCACTTCCATGGATTACCTAGGTCGGATCCTCTCGGATCATGACGCTCATATCATCCGTCTAACCTGGCGCCCCCCGCACCCACCTGTCCCCACCTGGCGTCTCCCTAGGGACTGCCTTTCAGATCCAGTATTCAGAGACGCTCACGAATCCAGTATCCGCGATTATTTTGCGCACAACACTAACACGGCATCGTCGGTACTGGTTGAATGGGATGCGTTTAAGGTGGTGGCGCGAGGGGAATGCATCCAACAGGTGGTGGGAGTGCGTCGCACCTTGGAACGGGCGCTCCAAACCTCGGAACAATCTCTGGCCGCGCTTACTAAGCGGCTTGACGACTCGGAGGAACACGCTGTACTCATGGCCAAGACGAAGACGGAGTATCAGACTGCCTGCGCTGACCTCCGCAGATACAATTTTAGGGCTTACGCCTCTAGGGTTCATAAGGACAGGGACAAGACTGGAACGCTACTAGCCTGGATGGCGAAACAGGACACCGAAATCAAGCCGATCACGGATATTATCAACCCGGATGGTGTATTGGTACGCTCGCAGGCCGAGATCCTCCTGGCGTTCCAGCGCCACTACACGCAAGTGTACGGGACCCCGACCCAATCCTCCCCATTCTCTGTGGACCGCTTTTTGGACCCACTGACGCTGCCCAAAATCTCGGACATAGACAAGCGTGCCCTCGACGCCAGGATAAAACCCTCTGACATTACCCAGGCAATTCGTGCCATGTCCCGGAATAAAGCGCCGGGACTGGACGGTTTCCCGCTGGAATACTACTCGACTTTCTCGCCTCTAATAGTCCCCCATTTATCACAGGTGCTCGAGACGTCTCTTCATCTAGGGAGATTACCCCAGTCACTGCGGGAATCCGTGATTGTCACCTTTCCCAAACCCTACAGAGACCCACTCCACATGGGGTCGTATCGCCCCATCACGCTCCTGTCGGCCGACTGTAAAATCATGGGGAAAATTCTGGCTGACCGTTATGCGCAGATCATACGCCCGCTGGTCCACCCAGACCAATGCGGCTTTGTTCCGGGAAGGAACACCTCCCAGAACCTCCGCCGAATCTTCCACGTTCAAGACCAGATACGTGACAGATTTCCCCGCGCCGCCTGCCTCATTATGGACCTGGAGAAGGCGTTTGACACCCTCACCTGGCCCTATCTCTTCTCGATCTTGCAACGCCTGAATATCGGCCCAACACTCATGGCGTACACACGCCTCTTGTACACCGACTTGACCGCGCGGGTACGTATCGGGAAACGCATATCACCGGCGTTCGCAGTTCGGCGAGGTACGCGACAAGGATGCCCCCTGTCGCCTCTCTTATTTGCGCTAGCAGTCGAACCACTGGCGGTTCGGCTCCGCCGGGAAGGGATGGAATGGGGCATTCCACTTGCAGACAGTACGCATTGCGTATCCATGTACGCGGATGATCTTCTCATTTACGTCCGAGACATCGAAACGGACATGACCCCTATAGGAACGGCACTAGCGGACTTCGCAGAGGCCTCGGGACTACAGGTAAACTGGGACAAGTCCACAGTTTACCCCTTACACCCGAACCTACCCCCCCGGGAGGTCGGGCTCGGAGCGCACACCCTCTCATGGTCCGCGGAAGCCCCCCGTTACCTTGGTGTCCGCTTGTATCATTCCCCAGCTGACCTTTTCGAGGGGAATCACCGTAAGGCACTTGCCAGTCTACGCCCGGCGGTCGCTTTTTGGAATAAGCTCCCACTGGCCCCGATAGGAAGAATAGCTCTAGCCAAAATGATTATGCTTCCCCGACTCCTTTACCACTTCACGAATTTGCCGGTAATACCGCCCAGGTCCTTCTTCCGCGATGTAGACTCCCTCCTAGGGACCCTTATCTGGGGCGAGGGCCGCCATAGGGTCGCCCTGAAAACCCTTCAACTTCCTACGACACTGGGAGGGCTCGGAGCTCCGTCCTTCGAGTCATATTTCCTCGCGGCACAACTCCAATGGCTGTCATACTGGACGGCGGATCGTTACCCTCAGGAGACTGTCACTTCGACGGGCAGAATCGCAACCCCGGAACTCACCCGTCTTCTTCTCCCGGGTACCAAGCCACGACGTACGTACCCCCTCCAGGTGGCGATAGCGCGCCGGTGCATGATGCGGATCCACCGATTGTCCCCTCATAGGCCTCCGTATTCCCCGCTGTTACCATTGATAGGCAGCCCCAGGCAAGACTCCTACTTTACGGCGCCATTCTTCACCGAATGGTCGCACTGCGGCATCACGGATCTGGAATCGTTATTTGAGGAAGGCCACTTAAAATCACTTGACCGCTTGACCGCTGAATACGGTCTCCCCCCGGGCCAATTCCTCAGGTATCGACAGCTGATTGCCGGATACCGACCCCATTTTAACCTCTACACTGGCGAGCCAGACACGCATCCAGTAATACACGCTGTCCTGCGTATGGGGGTGGGACGCCACTTAGTTACCTGGCTGTATAAATCCATTCGGGAACTTTCACAAGCACCTCTGACAACCTTGCGGGCTACATGGGAGGAGGACATAGGTCGCGCACTACATGACTCGGAATGGACTAAAGCGCTTGAGGCCCCTAAACGCGTCTCTAGGAATGCCCGCTTCAAGAACATCCAATACTATATCCTCCACAGGGCGTACCTCACCCCAGCGCGCTTACAGAAGTTCTATCCCTCCACACCATTCTTATGCCCCAGATGCTGCTCCCCTGCCGCAGACTTTCGCCATATGTTCTGGAGCTGTCCAGACCTTCACTCCTTTTGGCAAGCGGTACACAACACGCTGTCTGACCTGACAGGCCTTACTACACTATCCACCTGGGAATCCAGTGCATTAGGTATCCTCCATGTCCCTAAGCAAGCCCCAGTGCATAGGCGCTTCGTGTCCTTAGCGCTCCTGCTGGCGAATAGATGCATAGCCATGCGCTGGCGATCCCCGGAAGGTCCCCCTATAGCAGCATGGACGGGGGCGGTCAGTAAATGGGCGGCGGCGGAGGAAGATGCTCTTAGAGAGGAAGAAGCCAGGGGCGCGCGAAAATTTCCCATTTCCATGGAATGGGCCATGCTTCTCTACAGTTTTCGACAATCCACGCGAATGGGTGACCCCCCTACTCCTTCTCCCCCCCCGACCCGTGAAGACCGTTTACGCCTGGCTGTTGTTCCCCCCCCTGAGGCAGGTTCCGGATGCCCCCTGCATCCTGATTGACTTCCCACCCTCCTGGAATGCGAGCTGAATAGCCCCTTGGGCTCGTTTCCCCCCGCCCCCCCCCCGACGCCCACCGCCGATATTTCCACCACACTAGCGCCTACACGCTTCCCCCCCACGGTTTTATCCCCCCCCGTTTTCTGGTACCACCATTACATGGACTATACAGGCCCCGCTCCACCGCCCTTTGAGACGGGACATTATACTCCTGTTGACATGTACTGTCCTCCTTGCTCTACAAGTTCATGGTCTTCTGACCCACACACATGGTTGCATGGTATGTACTGATTTTTGGAGGAAATGGATATTTGTACCAGTTGTTTAAACGAAAAACACGTTGCACGCATGGCTGAATGTTGAGGCCACGTCAGCGGCTTATTCACGATGTACCGTATACTTTGATGCAACAATAAAACAAATTTAAAAAAAAAAAAAAAAAAAAATGTCCCGAAGGTGGGGTGCGATGACAGCGTCGGCCTTGTTGAAGACGTGGTGAGGGCAGGGTCTCACCATTCTCATATATTCTGTTCCGATGCGAATGAAATGTTTCAGCAGATCTTTGGGTTAACCAACTGTTTAATTCTGTTTTAAGAAATATTAAACGGTGAAGAATATGGACCCCCATCATTTCCCTGTGCTATTGTTAAAACATGTTCTTCCTCGGCTCTAACCAATTCTTGTGTCAGTTGTAGATTTTTAGTTTCCTGCTGATTTCTTATTCTAAAAAACACAGTTGATGGACAGAATGTAGAACAATGTCATACATTCACCCCAGTACAAGGATCTGGGCCTAAATCCATCGTTGTTTTGCACTCCACACCACCCTGGGTTAGACACTGGATATATGCCAATCAGCTCTGACCCTGTGCCTCATGGGAACAGTCCAGTCCGAACTACCAAGCCATGTCTTTCCCAGACTGGAATCAAGCATCCAAGGACCGGTTTCTGGCTATCAGCCTTCATCAGCCTGGATAGCTTGACTCCAGTGGTGTGGAGAGCCTGGGACTCACGTCTGAGCATCCCCAGCCCACTCGGGGTGAAATTGCAAAAAACACAGTTGATGGACAGAATGTAGAACAATGTCATACATTCACCCCAGTACAAGGATCTGGGCCTAAATCCATTGTTTGTTTGCACTCCACACCACCCTGGGTTAGACACTGGATATATGCAAATCAGCTCTGACCCTGTGCCTCATGGGAACAGTCCAGTCCGAACTACCAAGCCATGTCTTTACCAGACCGGAATCAAGCATCCAAGGACCGGTTTCTGGCTAGCAGCCTTCATCAGCCTGGATAGCTTGACTCCAGTGGTGTGGAGAGCCTGGGACTCATGTCTGAGCATCCCCAGCCCACTCGGGGTGAAATTGCAAAAAACACAGTTGATGGACAGAATGTAGAACAATGGCATACATTCACCCCAGTACAAGGATCTGGGCCTAAATCCATCGTTTTTTTGCACTCCACACCACCCTGGGTTAGACACTGGATATATGCAAATCAGCTCTGACCCTGTGCCTCATGGGAACAGTCCAGTCCGAACTACCAAGCCATGTCTTTCCCAGACCGGAATCAAGCATCCAAGGACCGGTTTCTGGCTATCAGCCTTCATCAGCCTGGATAGCTTGACTCCAGTGGTGTGGAGAGCCTGGGACTCACGTCTGAGCATCCCCAGCCCACTCGGGGTGAAATTGCAAAAAACACAGTTGATGGAAAGAATGTAGAACAATGTCATACATTCACCCAAGTACAAGGATCTGGGCCTAAATCCGTCGTTTTTTTGCACTCCACACCACCCTGGGTTAGACACTGGATATATGCAAATCAGCTCTGACCCTGTACCTCATGGGAACAGTCCAGTCCGAACTACCAAGCCATGTCTTTCCCAGACCGGAATCAAGCATCCAAGGACCGGTTTCTGGCTATCAGCCTTCATCAGCCTGGATAGCTTGACTCCAGTGGTGTGGAGAGCCTGGGACTCACGTCTGAGCATCCCCAGCCCACTCGGGGTGAAATTGCAAAAAACACAGTTGATGGACAGAATGTAGAACAATGTCATACATTCACCCCAGTACAAGGATCTGGGCCTAAATCCATCGTTTTTTTGCACTCCACACCACCCTGGGTGAGACACTGGATATATGCAAATCAGCTCTGACCCTGTGCCTCATGGGAACAGTCCAGTCCGAACTACCAAGCCATGTCTTTCCCAGACCGGAATCAAGCATCCAAGGACCGATTTCTGGCTATCAGCCTTCATCAGCCTGGATAGCTTGACTCCAGTGGTGTGGAGAGCCTGGGACTCACGTCTGAGCATCCCCAGCCCACTCGGGGTGAAATTGCAAAAAACACAGTTGATGGACAGAATGTAGAACAATGTCATACATTCACCCCAGTACAAGGATCTGGGCCTAAATCCATAGTTTTTTTGCACTCCACACCACCCTGGGTTAGACACTGGATATATGCAAATCAGCTCTGACCCTGTGCTTCATGTGAACAGTCCAATCCGAACTACCAAGCCATGTCTTTCCCAGACGGGAATCAAGCATCCAAGGACCTGTTTCTGGCTATCAGCCTTCATCAGCCTGGATAGCTTGACTCCAGTGGTGTGGAGAGCCTGGGACTCACGTCTGAGCATCCCCCAGCCCACTCGGGGTGAAACTGCAAAAAACACAGTTGATGGACAGAATGTAGAACAATGTCATACATTCACCCCAGTACAAGGATCTGGGCCTAAATCCATAGTTTTTTTGCACTCCACACCACCCTGGGTTAGACACTGGATATATGCAAATCAGCTCTGACCCTGTGCCTCATGGGAACAGTCCAGTCCGAACTACCAAGCCATGTCTTTCCCAGACCGGAATCAAGCATCCAAGGACTGGTTTCTGGCTATCAGCCTTCATCAGCCTGGATAGCTTGACTCCAGTGGTGTGGAGAGCCTGGGACTCACGTCTGAGCATCCCCAGCCCACTCGGGGTGAAATTGCAAAAAACACAGTTGATGGACAGAATGTAGAACAATGTCATACATTCACCCCAGTACAAGGATCTGCGCCTAAATCCATCGTTGTTTTGCACTCCACACCACCCTGGGTTAGACACTGGATATATGCCAATCAGCTCTGACCCTGTGCCTCATGGGAACAGTCCAGTCCGAACTACCAAGCCATGTCTTTCCCAGACTGGAATCAAGCATCCAAGGACCGGTTTCTGGCTATCAGCCTTCATCAGCCTGGATAGCTTGACTCCAGTGGTGTGGAGAGCCTGGGACTCACGTCTGAGCATCCCCAGCCCACTCGGGGTGAAATTGCAAAAAACACAGTTGATGGACAGAATGTAGAACAATGTCATACATTCACCCCAGTACAAGGATCTGGGCCTAAATCCATTGTTTGTTTGCACTCCACACCACCCTGGGTTAGACACTGGATATATGCAAATCAGCTCTGACCCTGTGCCTCATGGGAACAGTCCAGTCCGAACTACCAAGCCATGTCTTTACCAGACCGGAATCAAGCATCCAAGGACCGGTTTCTGGCTAGCAGCCTTCATCAGCCTGGATAGCTTGACTCCAGTGGTGTGGAGAGCCTGGGACTCACGTCTGAGCATCCCCAGCCCACTCGGGGTGAAATTGCAAAAAACACAGTTGATGGACAGAATGTAGAACAATGGCATACATTCACCCCAGTACAAGGATCTGGGCCTAAATCCATCGTTTTTTTGCACTCCACACCACCCTGGGTTAGACACTGGATATATGCAAATCAGCTCTGACCCTGTGCCTCATGGGAACAGTCCAGTCCGAACTACCAAGCCATGTCTTTCCCAGACCGGAATCAAGCATCCAAGGACCGGTTTCTGGCTATCAGCCTTCATCAGCCTGGATAGCTTGACTCCAGTGGTGTGGAGAGCCTGGGACTCACGTCTGAGCATCCCCAGCCCACTCGGGGTGAAATTGCAAAAAACACAGTTGATGGACAGAATGTAGAACAATGTCATACATTCACCCCAGTACAAGGATCTGCGCCTAAATCCATCGTTGTTTTGCACTCCACACCACCCTGGGTTAGACACTGGATATATGCCAATCAGCTCTGACCCTGTGCCTCATGGGAACAGTCCAGTCCGAACTACCAAGCCATGTCTTTCCCAGACTGGAATCAAGCATCCAAGGACCGGTTTCTGGCTATCAGCCTTCATCAGCCTGGATAGCTTGACTCCAGTGGTGTGGAGAGCCTGGGACTCACGTCTGAGCATCCCCAGCCCACTCGGGGTGAAATTGCAAAAAACACAGTTGATGGACAGAATGTAGAACAATGTCATACATTCACCCCAGTACAAGGATCTGGGCCTAAATCCATTGTTTGTTTGCACTCCACACCACCCTGGGTTAGACACTGGATATATGCAAATCAGCTCTGACCCTGTGCCTCATGGGAACAGTCCAGTCCGAACTACCAAGCCATGTCTTTACCAGACCGGAATCAAGCATCCAAGGACCGGTTTCTGGCTAGCAGCCTTCATCAGCCTGGATAGCTTGACTCCAGTGGTGTGGAGAGCCTGGGACTCACGTCTGAGCATCCCCAGCCCACTCGGGGTGAAATTGCAAAAAACACAGTTGATGGACAGAATGTAGAACAATGGCATACATTCACCCCAGTACAAGGATCTGGGCCTAAATCCATCGTTTTTTTGCACTCCACACCACCCTGGGTTAGACACTGGATATATGCAAATCAGCTCTGACCCTGTGCCTCATGGGAACAGTCCAGTCCGAACTACCAAGCCATGTCTTTCCCAGACCGGAATCAAGCATCCAAGGACCGGTTTCTGGCTATCAGCCTTCATCAGCCTGGATAGCTTGACTCCAGTGGTGTGGAGAGCCTGGGACTCACGTCTGAGCATCCCCAGCCCACTCGGGGTGAAATTGCAAAAAACACAGTTGATGGACAGAATGTAGAACAATGTCATACATTCACCCCAGTACAAGGATCTGCGCCTAAATCCATCGTTGTTTTGCACTCCACACCACCCTGGGTTAGACACTGGATATATGCCAATCAGCTCTGACCCTGTGCCTCATGGGAACAGTCCAGTCCGAACTACCAAGCCATGTCTTTCCCAGACTGGAATCAAGCATCCAAGGACCGGTTTCTGGCTATCAGCCTTCATCAGCCTGGATAGCTTGACTCCAGTGGTGTGGAGAGCCTGGGACTCACGTCTGAGCATCCCCAGCCCACTCGGGGTGAAATTGCAAAAAACACAGTTGATGGACAGAATGTAGAACAATGTCATACATTCACCCCAGTACAAGGATCTGGGCCTAAATCCATTGTTTGTTTGCACTCCACACCACCCTGGGTTAGACACTGGATATATGCAAATCAGCTCTGACCCTGTGCCTCATGGGAACAGTCCAGTCCGAACTACCAAGCCATGTCTTTACCAGACCGGAATCAAGCATCCAAGGACCGGTTTCTGGCTAGCAGCCTTCATCAGCCTGGATAGCTTGACTCCAGTGGTGTGGAGAGCCTGGGACTCACGTCTGAGCATCCCCAGCCCACTCGGGGTGAAATTGCAAAAAACACAGTTGATGGACAGAATGTAGAACAATGGCATACATTCACCCCAGTACAAGGATCTGGGCCTAAATCCATCGTTTTTTTGCACTCCACACCACCCTGGGTTAGACACTGGATATATGCAAATCAGCTCTGACCCTGTGCCTCATGGGAACAGTCCAGTCCGAACTACCAAGCCATGTCTTTCCCAGACCGGAATCAAGCATCCAAGGACCGGTTTCTGGCTATCAGCCTTCATCAGCCTGGATAGCTTGACTCCAGTGGTGTGGAGAGCCTGGGACTCACGTCTGAGCATCCCCAGCCCACTCGGGGTGAAATTGCAAAAAACACAGTTGATGGAAAGAATGTAGAACAATGGCATACATTCACCCCAGTACAAGGATCTGGGCCTAAATCCATCGTTTTTTTGCACTCCACACCACCCTGGGTTAGACACTGGATATATGCAAATCAGCTCTGACCCTGTACCTCATGGGAACAGTCCAGTCCGAACTACCAAGCCATGTCTTTCCCAGACCGGAATCAAGCATCCAAGGACCAGTTTCTGGCTATCAGCCTTCATCAGCCTGGATAGCTTGACTCCAGTGGTGTGGAGAGCCTGGGACTCACGTCTGAGCATCCCCAGCCCACTCGGAGTGAAATTGCAAAAAACACAGTTGATGGACAGAATGTAGAACAATGTCATACATTCACCCCAGTACAAGGATCTGCGCCTAAATCCATCGTTGTTTTGCACTCCACACCACCCTGGGTTAGACACTGGATATATGCCAATCAGCTCTGACCCTGTGCCTCATGGGAACAGTCCAGTCCGAACTACCAAGCCATGTCTTTCCCAGACTGGAATCAAGCATCCAAGGACCGGTTTCTGGCTATCAGCCTTCATCAGCCTGGATAGCTTGACTCCAGTGGTGTGGAGAGCCTGGGACTCACGTCTGAGCATCCCCAGCCCACTCGGGGTGAAATTGCAAAAAACACAGTTGATGGACAGAATGTAGAACAATGTCATACATTCACCCCAGTACAAGGATCTGGGCCTAAATCCATTGTTTGTTTGCACTCCACACCACCCTGGGTTAGACACTGGATATATGCAAATCAGCTCTGACCCTGTGCCTCATGGGAACAGTCCAGTCCGAACTACCAAGCCATGTCTTTACCAGACCGGAATCAAGCATCCAAGGACCGGTTTCTGGCTAGCAGCCTTCATCAGCCTGGATAGCTTGACTCCAGTGGTGTGGAGAGCCTGGGACTCACGTCTGAGCATCCCCAGCCCACTCGGGGTGAAATTGCAAAAAACACAGTTGATGGACAGAATGTAGAACAATGGCATACATTCACCCCAGTACAAGGATCTGGGCCTAAATCCATCGTTTTTTTGCACTCCACACCACCCTGGGTTAGACACTGGATATATGCAAATCAGCTCTGACCCTGTGCCTCATGGGAACAGTCCAGTCCGAACTACCAAGCCATGTCTTTCCCAGACCGGAATCAAGCATCCAAGGACCGGTTTCTGGCTATCAGCCTTCATCAGCCTGGATAGCTTGACTCCAGTGGTGTGGAGAGCCTGGGACTCACGTCTGAGCATCCCCAGCCCACTCGGGGTGAAATTGCAAAAAACACAGTTGATGGAAAGAATGTAGAACAATGTCATACATTCACCCAAGTACAAGGATCTGGGCCTAAATCCATCGTTTTTTTGCACTCCACACCACCCTGGGTTAGACACTGGATATATGCAAATCAGCTCTGACCCTGTACCTCATGGGAACAGTCCAGTCCGAACTACCAAGCCATGTCTTTCCCAGACCGGAATCAAGCATCCAAGGACCGGTTTCTGGCTATCAGCCTTCATCAGCCTGGATAGCTTGACTCCAGTGGTGTGGAGAGCCTGGGACTCACGTCTGAGCATCCCCAGCCCACTCGGAGTGAAATTGCAAAAAACACAGTTGATGGACAGAATGTAGAACAATGTCATACATTCACCCCAGTACAAGGATCTGGGCCTAAATCCATCGTTTTTTTGCACTCCACACCACCCTGGGTGAGACACTGGATATATGCAAATCAGCTCTGACCCTGTGCCTCATGGGAACAGTCCAGTCCGAACTACCAAGCCATGTCTTTCCCAGACCGGAATCAAGCATCCAAGGACCGATTTCTGGCTATCAGCCTTCATCAGCCTGGATAGCTTGACTCCAGTGGTGTGGAGAGCCTGGGACTCACGTCTGAGCATCCCCAGCCCACTCGGGGTGAAATTGCAAAAAACACAGTTGATGGACAGAATGTAGAACAATGTCATACATTCACCCCAGTACAAGGATCTGGGCCTAAATCCATCGTTTTTTGCACTCCACACCACCCTGGGTTAGACACTGGATATATGCAAATCAGCTCTGACCCTGTGCTTCATGTGAACAGTCCAATCCGAACTACCAAGCCATGTCTTTCCCAGACGGGAATCAAGCATCCAAGGACCAGTTTCTGGCTATCAGCCTTCATCAGCCTGGATAGCTTGACTCCAGTGGTGTGGAGAGCCTGGGACTCACGTCTGAGCATCCCCGGCCCACTCGGGGTGAAACTGCAAAAAACACAGTTGATGGACAGAATGTAGAACAATGTCATACATTCACCCCAGTACAAGGATCTGGGCCTAAATCCATAGTTTTTTTGCACTCCACACCACCCTGGGTTAGACACTGGATATATGCAAATCAGCTCTGACCCTGTGCCTCATGGGAACAGTCCAGTCCGAACTACCAAGCCATGTCTTTCCCAGACCGGAATCAAGCATCCAAGGACCGGTTTCTGGCTATCAGCCTTCATCAGCCTGGATAGCTTGACTCCAGTGGTGTGGAGAGCCTGGGACTCACGTCTGAGCATCCCCAGCCCACTCGGGGTGAAATTGCAAAAAACACAGTTGATGGACAGAATGTAGAACAATGTCATACATTCACCCCAGTACAAGGATCTGGGCCTAAATCCATCGTTTTTTTGCACTCCACACCACCCTGGGTGAGACACTGGATATATGCAAATCAGCTCTGACCCTGTGCCTCATGGGAACAGTCCAGTCCGAACTACCAAGCCATGTCTTTCCCAGACCGGAATCAAGCATCCAAGGACCGATTTCTGGCTATCAGCCTTCATCAGCCTGGATAGCTTGACTCCAGTGGTGTGGAGAGCCTGGGACTCACGTCTGAGCATCCCCAGCCCACTCGGGGTGAAATTGCAAAAAACACAGTTGATGGACAGAATGTAGAACAATGTCATACATTCACCCCAGTACAAGGATCTGGGCCTAAATCCATAGTTTTTTTGCACTCCACACCACCCTGGGTTAGACACTGGATATATGCAAATCAGCTCTGACCCTGTGCTTCATGTGAACAGTCCAATCCGAACTACCAAGCCATGTCTTTCCCAGACGGGAATCAAGCATCCAAGGACCTGTTTCTGGCTATCAGCCTTCATCAGCCTGGATAGCTTGACTCCAGTGGTGTGGAGAGCCTGGGACTCACGTCTGAGCATCCCCCAGCCCACTCGGGGTGAAACTGCAAAAAACACAGTTGATGGACAGAATGTAGAACAATGTCATACATTCACCCCAGTACAAGGATCTGGGCCTAAATCCATAGTTTTTTTGCACTCCACACCACCCTGGGTTAGACACTGGATATATGCAAATCAGCTCTGACCCTGTGCCTCATGGGAACAGTCCAGTCCGAACTACCAAGCCATGTCTTTCCCAGACCGGAATCAAGCATCCAAGGACTGGTTTCTGGCTATCAGCCTTCATCAGCCTGGATAGCTTGACTCCAGTGGTGTGGAGAGCCTGGGACTCACGTCTGAGCATCCCCAGCCCACTCGGGGTGAAATTGCAAAAAACACAGTTGATGGACAGAATGTAGAACAATGTCATACATTCACCCCAGTACAAGGATCTGCGCCTAAATCCATCGTTGTTTTGCACTCCACACCACCCTGGGTTAGACACTGGATATATGCCAATCAGCTCTGACCCTGTGCCTCATGGGAACAGTCCAGTCCGAACTACCAAGCCATGTCTTTCCCAGACTGGAATCAAGCATCCAAGGACCGGTTTCTGGCTATCAGCCTTCATCAGCCTGGATAGCTTGACTCCAGTGGTGTGGAGAGCCTGGGACTCACGTCTGAGCATCCCCAGCCCACTCGGGGTGAAATTGCAAAAAACACAGTTGATGGACAGAATGTAGAACAATGTCATACATTCACCCCAGTACAAGGATCTGGGCCTAAATCCATTGTTTGTTTGCACTCCACACCACCCTGGGTTAGACACTGGATATATGCAAATCAGCTCTGACCCTGTGCCTCATGGGAACAGTCCAGTCCGAACTACCAAGCCATGTCTTTACCAGACCGGAATCAAGCATCCAAGGACCGGTTTCTGGCTAGCAGCCTTCATCAGCCTGGATAGCTTGACTCCAGTGGTGTGGAGAGCCTGGGACTCACGTCTGAGCATCCCCAGCCCACTCGGGGTGAAATTGCAAAAAACACAGTTGATGGACAGAATGTAGAACAATGGCATACATTCACCCCAGTACAAGGATCTGGGCCTAAATCCATCGTTTTTTTGCACTCCACACCACCCTGGGTTAGACACTGGATATATGCAAATCAGCTCTGACCCTGTGCCTCATGGGAACAGTCCAGTCCGAACTACCAAGCCATGTCTTTCCCAGACCGGAATCAAGCATCCAAGGACCGGTTTCTGGCTATCAGCCTTCATCAGCCTGGATAGCTTGACTCCAGTGGTGTGGAGAGCCTGGGACTCACGTCTGAGCATCCCCAGCCCACTCGGAGTGAAATTGCAAAAAACACAGTTGATGGACAGAATGTAGAACAATGTCATACATTCACCCCAGTACAAGGATCTGGGCCTAAATCCATCGTTTTTTTGCACTCCACACCACCCTGGGTGAGACACTGGATATATGCAAATCAGCTCTGACCCTGTGCCTCATGGGAACAGTCCAGTCCGAACTACCAAGCCATGTCTTTCCCAGACCGGAATCAAGCATCCAAGGACCGATTTCTGGCTATCAGCCTTCATCAGCCTGGATAGCTTGACTCCAGTGGTGTGGAGAGCCTGGGACTCACGTCTGAGCATCCCCAGCCCACTCGGGGTGAAATTGCAAAAAACACAGTTGATGGACAGAATGTAGAACAATGTCATACATTCACCCCAGTACAAGGATCTGGGCCTAAATCCATCGTTTTTTGCACTCCACACCACCCTGGGTTAGACACTGGATATATGCAAATCAGCTCTGACCCTGTGCTTCATGTGAACAGTCCAATCCGAACTACCAAGCCATGTCTTTCCCAGACGGGAATCAAGCATCCAAGGACCAGTTTCTGGCTATCAGCCTTCATCAGCCTGGATAGCTTGACTCCAGTGGTGTGGAGAGCCTGGGACTCACGTCTGAGCATCCCCGGCCCACTCGGGGTGAAACTGCAAAAAACACAGTTGATGGACAGAATGTAGAACAATGTCATACATTCACCCCAGTACAAGGATCTGGGCCTAAATCCATAGTTTTTTTGCACTCCACACCACCCTGGGTTAGACACTGGATATATGCAAATCAGCTCTGACCCTGTGCCTCATGGGAACAGTCCAGTCCGAACTACCAAGCCATGTCTTTCCCAGACCGGAATCAAGCATCCAAGGACTGGTTTCTGGCTATCAGCCTTCATCAGCCTGGATAGCTTGACTCCAGTGGTGTGGAGAGCCTGGGACTCACGTCTGAGCATCCCCAGCCCACTCGGGGTGAAATTGCAAAAAACACAGTTGATGGACAGAATGTAGAACAATGTCATACATTCACCCCAGTACAAGGATCTGGGCCTAAATCCATCGTTTTTTTGCACTCCACACCACCCTGGGTTAGACACTGGATATATGCAAATCAGCTCTGACCCTGTGCCTCATGTGAACAGTCCAGTCCGAACTACCAAGCCATGTCTTTCCCAGACCGGAATCAAGCATCCAAGGACCGGTTTCTGGCTATCAGCCTTGATCAGCCTGGATAGCTTGACTCCAGTGGTGTGGAGAGCCTGGGACTCACGTCTGAGCATCCCCAGCCCACTCGGGGGGAAATTGCAAAAAACACAGTTGATGGACAGAATGTAGAACAATGTCATACATTCACCCCAGTACAAGGATCTGGGCCTAAATCCATTGTTTGTTTGCACTCCACACCACCCTGGGTTAGACACTGGATATATGCAAATCAGCTCTGACCCTGTGCCTCATGGGAACAGTCCAGTCCGAACTACCAAGCCATGTCTTTACCAGACCGGAATCAAGCATCCAAGGACCGGTTTCTGGCTAGCAGCCTTCATCAGCCTGGATAGCTTGACTCCAGTGGTGTGGAGAGCCTGGGACTCACGTCTGAGCATCCCCAGCCCACTCGGGGTGAAATTGCAAAAAACACAGTTGATGGACAGAATGTAGAACAATGGCATACATTCACCCCAGTACAAGGATCTGGGCCTAAATCCATCGTTTTTTTGCACTCCACACCACCCTGGGTTAGACACTGGATATATGCAAATCAGCTCTGACCCTGTGCCTCATGGGAACAGTCCAGTCCGAACTACCAAGCCATGTCTTTCCCAGACCGGAATCAAGCATCCAAGGACCGGTTTCTGGCTATCAGCCTTCATCAGCCTGGATAGCTTGACTCCAGTGGTGTGGAGAGCCTGGGACTCACGTCTGAGCATCCCCAGCCCACTCGGGGTGAAATTGCAAAAAACACAGTTGATGGAAAGAATGTAGAACAATGGCATACATTCACCCCAGTACAAGGATCTGGGCCTAAATCCATCGTTTTTTTGCACTCCACACCACCCTGGGTTAGACACTGGATATATGCAAATCAGCTCTGACCCTGTACCTCATGGGAACAGTCCAGTCCGAACTACCAAGCCATGTCTTTCCCAGACCGGAATCAAGCATCCAAGGACCGGTTTCTGGCTATCAGCCTTCATCAGCCTGGATAGCTTGACTCCAGTGGTGTGGAGAGCCTGGGACTCACGTCTGAGCATCCCCAGCCCACTCGGAGTGAAATTGCAAAAAACACAGTTGATGGACAGAATGTAGAACAATGTCATACATTCACCCCAGTACAAGGATCTGCGCCTAAATCCATCGTTGTTTTGCACTCCACACCACCCTGGGTTAGACACTGGATATATGCCAATCAGCTCTGACCCTGTGCCTCATGGGAACAGTCCAGTCCGAACTACCAAGCCATGTCTTTCCCAGACT
Organism: Lissotriton helveticus; assembly: GCF_964261635.1. Taxonomy (NCBI): domain Eukaryota; kingdom Metazoa; phylum Chordata; class Amphibia; order Caudata; family Salamandridae; genus Lissotriton; species Lissotriton helveticus. The sequence continues at coordinate 997,148,782 of NC_136070.1, forward strand.
GGAATCAAGCATCCAAGGACCGGTTTCTGGCTATCAGCCTTCATCAGCCTGGATAGCTTGACTCCAGTGGTGTGGAGAGCCTGGGACTCACGTCTGAGCATCCCCAGCCCACTCGGGGTGAAATTGCAAAAAACACAGTTGATGGACAGAATGTAGAACAATGTCATACATTCACCCCAGTACAAGGATCTGGGCCTAAATCCATTGTTTGTTTGCACTCCACACCACCCTGGGTTAGACACTGGATATATGCAAATCAGCTCTGACCCTGTGCCTCATGGGAACAGTCCAGTCCGAACTACCAAGCCATGTCTTTACCAGACCGGAATCAAGCATCCAAGGACCGGTTTCTGGCTAGCAGCCTTCATCAGCCTGGATAGCTTGACTCCAGTGGTGTGGAGAGCCTGGGACTCACGTCTGAGCATCCCCAGCCCACTCGGGGTGAAATTGCAAAAAACACAGTTGATGGACAGAATGTAGAACAATGGCATACATTCACCCCAGTACAAGGATCTGGGCCTAAATCCATCGTTTTTTTGCACTCCACACCACCCTGGGTTAGACACTGGATATATGCAAATCAGCTCTGACCCTGTGCCTCATGGGAACAGTCCAGTCCGAACTACCAAGCCATGTCTTTCCCAGACCGGAATCAAGCATCCAAGGACCGGTTTCTGGCTATCAGCCTTCATCAGCCTGGATAGCTTGACTCCAGTGGTGTGGAGAGCCTGGGACTCACGTCTGAGCATCCCCAGCCCACTCGGGGTGAAATTGCAAAAAACACAGTTGATGGAAAGAATGTAGAACAATGTCATACATTCACCCAAGTACAAGGATCTGGGCCTAAATCCATCGTTTTTTTGCACTCCACACCACCCTGGGTTAGACACTGGATATATGCAAATCAGCTCTGACCCTGTACCTCATGGGAACAGTCCAGTCCGAACTACCAAGCCATGTCTTTCCCAGACCGGAATCAAGCATCCAAGGACCGGTTTCTGGCTATCAGCCTTCATCAGCCTGGATAGCTTGACTCCAGTGGTGTGGAGAGCCTGGGACTCACGTCTGAGCATCCCCAGCCCACTCGGAGTGAAATTGCAAAAAACACAGTTGATGGACAGAATGTAGAACAATGTCATACATTCACCCCAGTACAAGGATCTGGGCCTAAATCCATCGTTTTTTTGCACTCCACACCACCCTGGGTGAGACACTGGATATATGCAAATCAGCTCTGACCCTGTGCCTCATGGGAACAGTCCAGTCCGAACTACCAAGCCATGTCTTTCCCAGACCGGAATCAAGCATCCAAGGACCGATTTCTGGCTATCAGCCTTCATCAGCCTGGATAGCTTGACTCCAGTGGTGTGGAGAGCCTGGGACTCACGTCTGAGCATCCCCAGCCCACTCGGGGTGAAATTGCAAAAAACACAGTTGATGGACAGAATGTAGAACAATGTCATACATTCACCCCAGTACAAGGATCTGGGCCTAAATCCATCGTTTTTTGCACTCCACACCACCCTGGGTTAGACACTGGATATATGCAAATCAGCTCTGACCCTGTGCTTCATGTGAACAGTCCAATCCGAACTACCAAGCCATGTCTTTCCCAGACGGGAATCAAGCATCCAAGGACCAGTTTCTGGCTATCAGCCTTCATCAGCCTGGATAGCTTGACTCCAGTGGTGTGGAGAGCCTGGGACTCACGTCTGAGCATCCCCGGCCCACTCGGGGTGAAACTGCAAAAAACACAGTTGATGGACAGAATGTAGAACAATGTCATACATTCACCCCAGTACAAGGATCTGGGCCTAAATCCATAGTTTTTTTGCACTCCACACCACCCTGGGTTAGACACTGGATATATGCAAATCAGCTCTGACCCTGTGCCTCATGGGAACAGTCCAGTCCGAACTACCAAGCCATGTCTTTCCCAGACCGGAATCAAGCATCCAAGGACCGGTTTCTGGCTATCAGCCTTCATCAGCCTGGATAGCTTGACTCCAGTGGTGTGGAGAGCCTGGGACTCACGTCTGAGCATCCCCAGCCCACTCGGGGTGAAATTGCAAAAAACACAGTTGATGGACAGAATGTAGAACAATGTCATACATTCACCCCAGTACAAGGATCTGGGCCTAAATCCATCGTTTTTTTGCACTCCACACCACCCTGGGTGAGACACTGGATATATGCAAATCAGCTCTGACCCTGTGCCTCATGGGAACAGTCCAGTCCGAACTACCAAGCCATGTCTTTCCCAGACCGGAATCAAGCATCCAAGGACCGATTTCTGGCTATCAGCCTTCATCAGCCTGGATAGCTTGACTCCAGTGGTGTGGAGAGCCTGGGACTCACGTCTGAGCATCCCCAGCCCACTCGGGGTGAAATTGCAAAAAACACAGTTGATGGACAGAATGTAGAACAATGTCATACATTCACCCCAGTACAAGGATCTGGGCCTAAATCCATAGTTTTTTTGCACTCCACACCACCCTGGGTTAGACACTGGATATATGCAAATCAGCTCTGACCCTGTGCTTCATGTGAACAGTCCAATCCGAACTACCAAGCCATGTCTTTCCCAGACGGGAATCAAGCATCCAAGGACCTGTTTCTGGCTATCAGCCTTCATCAGCCTGGATAGCTTGACTCCAGTGGTGTGGAGAGCCTGGGACTCACGTCTGAGCATCCCCCAGCCCACTCGGGGTGAAACTGCAAAAAACACAGTTGATGGACAGAATGTAGAACAATGTCATACATTCACCCCAGTACAAGGATCTGGGCCTAAATCCATAGTTTTTTTGCACTCCACACCACCCTGGGTTAGACACTGGATATATGCAAATCAGCTCTGACCCTGTGCCTCATGGGAACAGTCCAGTCCGAACTACCAAGCCATGTCTTTCCCAGACCGGAATCAAGCATCCAAGGACTGGTTTCTGGCTATCAGCCTTCATCAGCCTGGATAGCTTGACTCCAGTGGTGTGGAGAGCCTGGGACTCACGTCTGAGCATCCCCAGCCCACTCGGGGTGAAATTGCAAAAAACACAGTTGATGGACAGAATGTAGAACAATGTCATACATTCACCCCAGTACAAGGATCTGCGCCTAAATCCATCGTTGTTTTGCACTCCACACCACCCTGGGTTAGACACTGGATATATGCCAATCAGCTCTGACCCTGTGCCTCATGGGAACAGTCCAGTCCGAACTACCAAGCCATGTCTTTCCCAGACTGGAATCAAGCATCCAAGGACCGGTTTCTGGCTATCAGCCTTCATCAGCCTGGATAGCTTGACTCCAGTGGTGTGGAGAGCCTGGGACTCACGTCTGAGCATCCCCAGCCCACTCGGGGTGAAATTGCAAAAAACACAGTTGATGGACAGAATGTAGAACAATGTCATACATTCACCCCAGTACAAGGATCTGGGCCTAAATCCATTGTTTGTTTGCACTCCACACCACCCTGGGTTAGACACTGGATATATGCAAATCAGCTCTGACCCTGTGCCTCATGGGAACAGTCCAGTCCGAACTACCAAGCCATGTCTTTACCAGACCGGAATCAAGCATCCAAGGACCGGTTTCTGGCTAGCAGCCTTCATCAGCCTGGATAGCTTGACTCCAGTGGTGTGGAGAGCCTGGGACTCACGTCTGAGCATCCCCAGCCCACTCGGGGTGAAATTGCAAAAAACACAGTTGATGGACAGAATGTAGAACAATGGCATACATTCACCCCAGTACAAGGATCTGGGCCTAAATCCATCGTTTTTTTGCACTCCACACCACCCTGGGTTAGACACTGGATATATGCAAATCAGCTCTGACCCTGTGCCTCATGGGAACAGTCCAGTCCGAACTACCAAGCCATGTCTTTCCCAGACCGGAATCAAGCATCCAAGGACCGGTTTCTGGCTATCAGCCTTCATCAGCCTGGATAGCTTGACTCCAGTGGTGTGGAGAGCCTGGGACTCACGTCTGAGCATCCCCAGCCCACTCGGAGTGAAATTGCAAAAAACACAGTTGATGGACAGAATGTAGAACAATGTCATACATTCACCCCAGTACAAGGATCTGGGCCTAAATCCATCGTTTTTTTGCACTCCACACCACCCTGGGTGAGACACTGGATATATGCAAATCAGCTCTGACCCTGTGCCTCATGGGAACAGTCCAGTCCGAACTACCAAGCCATGTCTTTCCCAGACCGGAATCAAGCATCCAAGGACCGATTTCTGGCTATCAGCCTTCATCAGCCTGGATAGCTTGACTCCAGTGGTGTGGAGAGCCTGGGACTCACGTCTGAGCATCCCCAGCCCACTCGGGGTGAAATTGCAAAAAACACAGTTGATGGACAGAATGTAGAACAATGTCATACATTCACCCCAGTACAAGGATCTGGGCCTAAATCCATCGTTTTTTGCACTCCACACCACCCTGGGTTAGACACTGGATATATGCAAATCAGCTCTGACCCTGTGCTTCATGTGAACAGTCCAATCCGAACTACCAAGCCATGTCTTTCCCAGACGGGAATCAAGCATCCAAGGACCAGTTTCTGGCTATCAGCCTTCATCAGCCTGGATAGCTTGACTCCAGTGGTGTGGAGAGCCTGGGACTCACGTCTGAGCATCCCCGGCCCACTCGGGGTGAAACTGCAAAAAACACAGTTGATGGACAGAATGTAGAACAATGTCATACATTCACCCCAGTACAAGGATCTGGGCCTAAATCCATAGTTTTTTTGCACTCCACACCACCCTGGGTTAGACACTGGATATATGCAAATCAGCTCTGACCCTGTGCCTCATGGGAACAGTCCAGTCCGAACTACCAAGCCATGTCTTTCCCAGACCGGAATCAAGCATCCAAGGACTGGTTTCTGGCTATCAGCCTTCATCAGCCTGGATAGCTTGACTCCAGTGGTGTGGAGAGCCTGGGACTCACGTCTGAGCATCCCCAGCCCACTCGGGGTGAAATTGCAAAAAACACAGTTGATGGACAGAATGTAGAACAATGTCATACATTCACCCCAGTACAAGGATCTGGGCCTAAATCCATCGTTTTTTTGCACTCCACACCACCCTGGGTTAGACACTGGATATATGCAAATCAGCTCTGACCCTGTGCCTCATGTGAACAGTCCAGTCCGAACTACCAAGCCATGTCTTTCCCAGACCGGAATCAAGCATCCAAGGACCGGTTTCTGGCTATCAGCCTTGATCAGCCTGGATAGCTTGACTCCAGTGGTGTGGAGAGCCTGGGACTCACGTCTGAGCATCCCCAGCCCACTCGGGGGGAAATTGCAAAAAACACAGTTGATGGACAGAATGTAGAACAATGTCATACATTCACCCCAGTACAAGGATCTGGGCCTAAATCCATCGTTTTTTTGCACTCCACACCCCCCTGGGTTAGACACTGGATATATGCAAATCAGCTCTGACCCTGTGCCTCATGGGAACAATCCAGTCCGAACTACCAAGCCATGTCTTTCCCAGACCGGAATCAAGCATCCAAGGACCGGTTTCTGGCTGTCAGCCTTCATCAGCCTGGATAGCTTGACTCCAGTGGTGTGGAGAGCCTGGGACTCACGTCTGAGCATCCCCAGCCCACTCGGGGTGAAATTGCAAAAAACACAGTTGATGGACAGAATGTAGAACAATGTCATACATTCACCCCAGTACAAGGATCTGGGCCTAAATCCATCGTTTTTTTGCACTCCACACCACCCTGGGTTAGACACTGGATATATGCAAATCAGCTCTGACCCTGTGCCTCATGTGAACAGTCCAGTCCGAACTACCAAGCCATGTCTTTCCCAGACCGGAATCAAGCATCCAAGGACCGGTTTCTGTCTATCAGCCTTCATCAGCCTGGATAGCTTGACTCCAGTGGTGTGGAGAGCCTGGGACTCACGTCTGAGCATCCCCAGCCCACTCGGGGTGAAATTGCAAAAAACACAGTTGATGGACAGAATGTAGAACAATGTCATACATTCACCCCAGTACAAGGATCTGGGCCTAAATCCATCGTTTTTTTGCACTCCACACCACCCTGGGTTAGACACTGGATATATGCAAATCAGCTCTGACCCTGTGCCTCATGGGAACAGTCCAGTCCGAACTACCAAGCCATGTCTTTCCCAGACCGGAATCAAGCATCCATGGACCGGTTTCTGGCTATCAGCCTTCATCAGCCGGGATAGCTTGACTCCAGTGGTGTGGAGAGCCTGGGACTCATGTCTGAGCATCCCCAGCCCACTCGGGTTGAAATTGCAAAAAACACAGTTGATGGACAGAATGTAGAACAATGTCATACATTCACCCCAGTACAAGGATCTGGGCCTAAATCCATCATTTTTTTGCACTCCACACCACCCTGGGTTAGACACTGGATATATGCAAATCAGCTCTGACCCTGTGCCTCATGTGAACAGTCCAGTCCGAACTACCAAGCCATGTCTTTCCCAGACCGGAATCAAGCATCCAAGGACCGGTTTCTGGCTATCAGCCTTCATCAGCCTGGATAGCTTGACTCCAGTGGTGTGGAGAGCCTGGGACTCACGTCTGAGCATCCCCAGCCCACTCGGGGTGAAATTGCAAAAAACACAGTTGATGGACAGAATGTAGAACAATGTCATACATTCACCCCAGTACAAGGATCTGGGCCTAAATCCATCGTTTTTTTGCACTCCACACCACCCTGGGTTAGACACTGGATATATGCAAATCAGCTCTGACCCTGTGCCTCATGGGAACAGTCCAGTCCGAACTACCAAGCCATGTCTTTCCCAGACCGGAATCAAGCATCCAAGAACCGGTTTCTGGCTATCAGCCTTCATCAGCCTGGATAGCTTGACCCCAGTGGTGTGGAGAGCCTGGGACTCACGTCTGAGCATCCCCAGCCCACTCGGGGTGAAATTGCAAAAAACACAGTTGATGGACAGAATGTAGAACAATGTCATACATTCACCCCAGTACAAGGATCTGGGCCTAAATCCATCGTTTTTTTGCACTCCACACCACCCTGGGTGAGACACTGGATATATGCAAATCAGCTCTGACCCTGTGCCTCATGGGAACAGTCCAGTCCGAACTACCAAGCCATGTCTTTCCCAGACCGGAATCAAGCATCCAAGGACCGATTTCTGGCTATCAGCCTTCATCAGCCTGGATAGCTTGACTCCAGTGGTGTGGAGAGCCTGGGACTCACGTCTGAGCATCCCCAGCCCACTCGGGGTGAAATTGCAAAAAACACAGTTGATGGACAGAATGTAGAACAATGTCATACATTCACCCCAGTACAAGGATCTGGGCCTAAATCCATCGTTTTTTGCACTCCACACCACCCTGGGTTAGACACTGGATATATGCAAATCAGCTCTGACCCTGTGCTTCATGTGAACAGTCCAATCCGAACTACCAAGCCATGTCTTTCCCAGACGGGAATCAAGCATCCAAGGACCAGTTTCTGGCTATCAGCCTTCATCAGCCTGGATAGCTTGACTCCAGTGGTGTGGAGAGCCTGGGACTCACGTCTGAGCATCCCCAGCCCACTCGGGGTGAAACTGCAAAAAACACAGTTGATGGACAGAATGTAGAACAATGTCATACATTCACCCCAGTACAAGGATCTGGGCCTAAATCCATCGTTTTTTTGCACTCCACACCACCCTGGGTTAGACACTGGATATATGCAAATCAGCTCTGACCCTGTGCCTCATGGGAACAGTCCAGTCCGAACTACCAAGCCATGTCTTTCCCAGACCGGAATCAAGCATCCAAGGACCGGTTTCTGGCTGTCAGCCTTCATCAGCCTGGATAGCTTGACTCCAGTGGTGTGGAGAGCCTGGGACTCACGTCTGAGCATCCCCAGCCCACTCGGGGTGAAATTGCAAAAAACACAGTTGATGGACAGAATGTAGAACAATGTCATACATTCACCCCAGTACAAGGATCTGGGCCTAAATCCATCGTTTTTTTGCACTCCACACCACCCTGGGTTAGACACTGGATATATGCAAATCAGCTCTGACCCTGTGCCTCATGTGAACAGTCCAGTCCGAACTACCAAGCCATGTCTTTCCCAGACCGGAATCAAGCATCCAAGGACCGGTTTCTGTCTATCAGCCTTCATCAGCCTGGATAGCTTGACTCCAGTGGTGTGGAGAGCCTGGGACTCACGTCTGAGCATCCCCAGCCCACTCGGGGTGAAATTGCAAAAAACACAGTTGATGGACAGAATGTAGAACAATGTCATACATTCACCCCAGTACAAGGATCTGGGCCTAAATCCATCGTTTTTTTGCACTCCACACCACCCTGGGTGAGACACTGGATATATGCAAATCAGCTCTGACCCTGTGCCTCATGGGAACAGTCCAGTCCGAACTACCAAGCCATGTCTTTCCCAGACCGGAATCAAGCATCCAAGGACCGATTTCTGGCTATCAGCCTTCATCAGCCTGGATAGCTTGACTCCAGTGGTGTGGAGAGCCTGGGACTCACGTCTGAGCATCCCCAGCCCACTCGGGGTGAAATTGCAAAAAACACAGTTGATGGACAGAATGTAGAACAATGTCATACATTCACCCCAGTACAAGGATCTGGGCCTAAATCCATCGTTTTTTGCACTCCACACCACCCTGGGTTAGACACTGGATATATGCAAATCAGCTCTGACCCTGTGCTTCATGTGAACAGTCCAATCCGAACTACCAAGCCATGTCTTTCCCAGACGGGAATCAAGCATCCAAGGACCAGTTTCTGGCTATCAGCCTTCATCAGCCTGGATAGCTTGACTCCAGTGGTGTGGAGAGCCTGGGACTCACGTCTGAGCATCCCCAGCCCACTCGGGGTGAAACTGCAAAAAACACAGTTGATGGACAGAATGTAGAACAATGTCATACATTCACCCCAGTACAAGGATCTGGGCCTAAATCCATAGTTTTTTTGCACTCCACACCACCCTGGGTTAGACACTGGATATATGCAAATCAGCTCTGACCCTGTGCCTCATGGGAACAGTCCAGTCCGAACTACCAAGCCATGTCTTTCCCAGACCGGAATCAAGCATCCAAGGACTGGTTTCTGGCTATCAGCCTTCATCAGCCTGGATAGCTTGACTCCAGTGGAGTGGAGAGCCTGGGACTCACGTCTGAGCATCCCCAGCCCACTCGGGGTGAAATTGCAAAAAACACAGTTGATGGACAGAATGTAGAACAATGTCATACATTCACCCCAGTACAAGGATCTGGGCCTAAATCCATCGTTTTTTTGCACTCCACACCACCCTGGGTTAGACTCTGGATATATGCAAATCAGCTCTGACCCTGTGCCTCATGTGAACAGTCCAGTCCGAACTACCAAGCCATGTCTTTCCCAGACCGGAATCAAGCATCCAAGGACCGGTTTCTGGCTATCAGCCTTGATCAGCCTGGATAGCTTGACTCCAGTGGTGTGGAGAGCCTGGGACTCACGTCTGAGCATCCCCAGCCCACTCGGGGGGAAATTGCAAAAAACACAGTTGATGGACAGAATGTAGAACAATGTCATACATTCACCCCAGTACAAGGATCTGGGCCTAAATCCATCGTTTTTTTGCACTCCACACCACCCTGGGTTAGACACTGGATATATGCAAATCAGCTCTGACCCTGTGCCTCATGGGAACAGTCCAGTCCGAACTACCAAGCCATGTCTTTCCCAGACCGGAATCAAGCATCCAAGGACCGGTTTCTGGCTGTCAGCCTTCATCAGCCTGGATAGCTTGACTCCAGTGGTGTGGAGAGCCTGGGACTCACGTCTGAGCATCCCCAGCCCACTCGGGGTGAAATTGCAAAAAACACAGTTGATGGACAGAATGTAGAACAATGTCATACATTCACCCCAGTACAAGGATCTGGGCCTAAATCCATCGTTTTTTTGCACTCCACACCACCCTGGGTTAGACACTGGATATATGCAAATCAGCTCTGACCCTGTGCCTCATGTGAACAGTCCAGTCCGAACTACGAAGCCATGTCTTTCCCAGACCGGAATCAAGCATCCAAGGACCGGTTTCTGTCTATCAGCCTTCATCAGCCTGGATAGCTTGACTCCAGTGGTGTGGAGAGCCTGGGACTCACGTCTGAGCATCCCCAGCCCACTCGGGGTGAAATTGCAAAAAACACAGTTGATGGACAGAATGTAGAACAATGTCATACATTCACCCCAGTACAAGGATCTGGGCCTAAATCCATCGTTTTTTTGCACTCCACACCACCCTGGGTTAGACACTGGATATATGCAAATCAGCTCTGACCCTGTGCCTCATGGGAACAGTCCAGTCCGAACTACCAAGCCATGTCTTTCCCAGACCGGAATCAAGCATCCATGGACCGGTTTCTGGCTATCAGCCTTCATCAGCCGGGATAGCTTGACTCCAGTGGTGTGGAGAGCCTGGGACTCATGTCTGAGCATCCCCAGCCCACTCGGGTTGAAATTGCAAAAAACACAGTTGATGGACAGAATGTAGAACAATGTCATACATTCACCCCAGTACAAGGATCTGGGCCTAAATCCATCATTTTTTTGCACTCCACACCACCCTGGGTTAGACACTGGATATATGCAAATCAGCTCTGACCCTGTGCCTCATGTGAACAGTCCAGTCCGAACTACCAAGCCATGTCTTTCCCAGACCGGAATCAAGCATCCAAGGACCGGTTTCTGGCTATCAGCCTTCATCAGCCTGGATAGCTTGACTCCAGTGGTGTGGAGAGCCTGGGACTCACGTCTGAGCATCCCCAGCCCACTCGGGGTGAAATTGCAAAAAACACAGTTGATGGACAGAATGTAGAACAATGTCATACATTCACCCCAGTACAAGGATCTGGGCCTAAATCCATCGTTTTTTTGCACTCCACACCACCCTGGGTTAGACACTGGATATATGCAAATCAGCTCTGACCCTGTGCCTCATGTGAACAGTCCAGTCCGAACTACCAAGCCATGTCTTTCCCAGACCGGAATCAAGCATCCAAGAACCGGTTTCTGGCTATCAGCCTTCATCAGCCTGGATAGCTTGACCCCAGTGGTGTGGAGAGCCTGGGACTCACGTCTGAGCATCCCCAGCCCACTCGGGGTGAAATTGCAAAAAACACAGTTGATGGACAGAATGTAGAACAATGTCATACATTCCCCCCGGTCAAGGATCTGGGCCTAAATCCATCGTTTTTTTGCACTCCACACCACCCTGGGTTAGACACTGGATATATGCAAATCAGCTCTGACCCTGTGCCTCATGGGAACAGTCCAGTCCGAACTACCAAGCCATGTCTTTCCCAGACCGGAATCAAGCATCCAAGGACCGGTTTCTGGCCACATAGCTGATAGTTTCCCCTCTGAGAGTAGCTTTGAAGCATTCCCAAACAATCCCCCTGGAGGAGCTATAGCGGTTCATATCAAATTAGCTCTACGCCCAATCGTTGATAAATTTTACATAGTCTTCGTTAACCAGGAGCTTTCTGTCAAACCTCCATTTAGTACGAAGTCTAGTAAAATCAGTTATATCTAATGCCAAAATTAAAGGATTGTGGACGGAATTTTTTTGGGGAAGTTTCATAACTTCTGCATTACAAACCAAATCTCTCGACACCAAAAAATAATCTATCTAACATACTTGTTGTGGGTATGAAAAATAGGTATACCCAGGGTCGGGTTGGTTTTTTAAAATTCCAAATATCTATCAGATCGTGACTATCTCTGAGTTGACTTATAGCTCTATATAACTTAGGTTTACGACCTCAGTATCTATTGTGTGATTATTTCTTAAGTGTAGGTCCTAATGAGATATTTAGATCACCACAAAAAACTATCGATTTTGACCATGAGACGAGCTCTAGTTCGAGATCCTCAAATATTTGAGGGTCATCTTGGTTTGATCCATAAACCGAACAGATTGTAACGCCAGATGTCAATTCTACAATAGCCCACCTCCCCAGGGCATCTACTGCTTTGCGCTTAGGTAAGCCTAATACTATTTTGGCTATAATAGCTACCCCACAAATATTCGAGGTTTGTGTTGTGCAGGCAGGAGTGTTATAGCCCAGAGTTCTTAATAATTCTCTTTTTTCCCAGGGAAGGTGTGTTTCTTGTATACAAATTATATCCAGAGATTTTTGTTTGATCATTTCGAAAAAGCAAGCCCTCTTAGCCTTGTCATTTAAACCCGCCACATTCCAGGAGCAAATTGTTATCCTCCCCATTGAGGTCTGATATAGAATTTCCAGGATCCATCCAACACTATCTTAGAGCCCTTTCACAGCTTCAGAGTATATCTTGTCTTTTGTATTCCATTTTCCACTGCTCTCTGCTTCATTACTATGGTACTAATTCTGTAGTTGTTTCTTTTTTTAGTGTTTAACCCACACCCCACCACATTCCCCCCACCCACCCCACCCACCCCACAAACACACCTGCCACCCCATTTGAGGCATACAGACTCCAGTTAGAGTCTGCTAGTGATGAACATGCAACACATGACCAGAGCCCACTCCCTGTGTCATTTCTAAATATATCAAAAGCTGAGCTTCCGAAATTCACACATGAATTTCACTTTTTTTTTTAACAGTTATATGTTTCATTGCCGGCCATTATATATAGATATATTTTGCTGCAGCAAAACAAAGCAGAAATACCGCTGATCCAACCTTACCTAGCCCGATAGCCCATCAAGATACTCTTTGGCCCTATTTCAGAGAGGAAAAATGTGGTTTGCCTACCCCAGATCACTTTAAGCCGAGCGAGCTTGTGCCTTCTTATCTTGGAATGGCTTAATTAGCTGGCGCAACATCCACCGACTCTCGACGGTGGAATGACAAAAATCTGTGCGCACAAAGTACGAGACCTCATTCCTGGTTCTTTTGGACTCCGGTCTAGCTTTCTCAAAGATCGCCTGCCGGAGCAGGAAATTACCAAAGTAAGCCAGGATGGCACAACGGTAAGCCCTGGGTTTTGTTGGGTGTTTTAAAGTAAAGGGAACACGGTGGGCGCCTTGGACTTCCAGAGCCCAATTCCACCCAGTAAGTTCTGGCATAGAGTCCCGGAAAAGAACCACCACATAGGAACGGGCATCCTCCCCCTCTGCCCCTTCAGGGACCCCAAGAACTCGCAGATTGTTCCTCCATAGGCGGTTCTCATGGGAGTCCACCCGCTCCTGATTCAATGCCATCTCTAATTCGTTGGAAACCATCCTAGATTCTAAATCTGTAAATCGATCCCCAAATGCACTGCATGACTTGGCTAGTTTATGAACAACCCCCTGCATCTTGCGCATAGCAGCTTGGGCTTTTCGCCCGTCCTGGCGTGTTTCCTCGCGGTGTAGGGAGATAGCTTGAAGGATAGTATCTAAAGTTGTGGCTAATATTGGGGCTGTTGCCCCTGTTGAATCTGAGTGCCTCAAATGTTCGAGCTGTTCATCGTTTGGGGCACCTGGATGGTTAGTAAGTTGGTTTGTAGGGGTGTAATCCCAAGCAAGATCTTTTACTCCATGCCGCTTCATTTTTTTCTTTAGGGTAGTTTTAGCTCTAGAGCCTGGGTCGTCCGTTTTCTCGCTAGAACTTTCGTCTGTGGTAGAAGAAATAGCTACAGACCATTCTCCCCTGTCTGAAAAGAAAAAGAAATCACTAGGGTCCTTTTGTGGCTCACAATCATAAAGCCCGACTTCACCAGTTTTGCCCGTCTCAGTGTTTTCATTGGCAGTGCCAGTATTCTAATCGCTTTCTTGATCAGATCCACCCAGAGTTGCCTGGTGTATGTGTTGGGCATTGATTAATTTATCAGGATAAGGTATCGTTTGATTAATACCCTCAGGATTAGTCACATTGGTCGCGCCTAGTGCTCTGTCAGTATCAGAAGCGGTCCCTAATATCAGCGAGGGTGACAACGACAAAGGCATACCTTAATTCCCCTTTGCAGCAGATTGGACCCTTGCACTCGATTTTGGTGGCAGCTCTGGACCAGCCTCCACCCTCTCAAGTGTTTCAGGGACATCGGGTGTACCATACGTGGCACACACCAACTCCTTGCCAGCGCTTCCAGCTCCTTTACTCTTGTTACCTTCCAAAGCAACCTCCGTATCCTCAGCGAGGGAGGTCTCACTCTTCCTCTGCTGACCCGGCGCTGATCTCGCCGGCACTCCCAAGAGCAAGTCAGCCACAGTAGGGCTGGCCGTACTTCCTCTCTGCGCGGCACCAACTCCGCGCTTCGGCGTCTTGGAAGGTGTCGGGTCAGAGGACATCGGCGCCTTCGCTAGAGCTCTTCCGCCTGCATCACCACCCAACTCGAGGCCCTCACGCTGTGCCAGACTTGCATCCCTGGCCTTGGCAGCCACAGATACCGCCGCCACCTTCGGGGCCATCACAGTGCCGACGTTGGTTCCAGCTGACAGGTAGGATTGGCGTTGTTGCTGACGCTGGTTCTCTACCACTACGGCTTTAACAGAAGTTTTCCCAAGATTCAAGAGATATCTCAGAACTGCAAGCCCGATTATGGTGCCCAATGAATGGAGATGAGTTCTGATGGGCTTCACCTCCTCACAACCAGTCTCAGCGATCATTCCTTAGCAAAATATCTTAGCTCAGCCTTTACAGCATAGTTACTCTGGAGCTCCAGTCATGCGTGTGCACTACGGTCTCACGCGACCGCCATCTTGCCTCAACCTATCAGCAGTAAAAAAAAAAAAGACTTGTTAATAGAACTAATTTTTGTAAAATCTGCAGAGGCAAATGGAAGCATACATCTAGTACTGAGCCTTCCGTTAATGAAGAAAGCTACTTCCAAGAGAACACATTAGTGCTCTCAGTTGAAACAACTGGTCGATGTTTTGAGGTGAAAGAGGGTACTCCTATTGCAAAAGAGGAGATGGTTCCTAGGAATGTTGAGGAAGTAATAGCTGAAGAGGTACAAGAAAGACGTAGACAGACCCCTGTATGCATATGGAACAGTAGTAGTATTTGCAGTGGTCGGCAGGAATTAATTGATGTACTGAGAAATTTTCTATGTACGTTTTCATGCAAAAGTCTGAAACAGAAAATTGTAATTTTGTAAGGGTTAGATCCATGCAAAGTAAGGAAATATATGAATTGACAGGGACATTCACTGGCTATCTAAGAAAGTGTGCAAAAACACATTACATCACTCCAGAATGTTAACTCCAAAATGTGAAATGTATTTGAGAGACTTTACTATGTGAAAACTTCTGCCTGAAGTTTGGAAGAAATAAATAGAGCTCTATTGCATGGTACAGTAGCAGAGGCAGAAAACGTTTGTGAAGATGTTCAATTTCATTTCTCCTGAACAGGCGTCTAGGGAAAATCAGAGGTTGGAATGTGCAGGTGTAGAGGAACAAGAAACAGGTATTAGTCTTAACAACATTGCACAAGAGGTTACAAAGTTTGACACAGTTTTTTCAGAGAAACCAAAATGTGGGGCATATTTACAAGCCCCTATCGCCACAGGAACATCACTTTTAATGACGTTCCTGTGGCGATAGGTGCTTCATCTTATTTACAAGGCGGCGTTAAGCCACTAAAAGTAACTTAACTCCCCCTTGTAAATAAGGCACCCTTTCATTCTATACTTTGCATGAAAGGGGTAGGCAACGGGTGTTGCGGTGGGCAGTCTGCTGCAATACCCATTGATTGTGAATCTGCCCCCGAATTACAAGGGTGGCATGAATAGTAGGCAGTTACAAATATAAGACGAGGGAAAACCTGGTCCTAACATGGCGAAACAAGGAGAAATACTTTATTTCTCCTCGTTTTTGCTGTTTCCTGTGTGTGCTGCATTGTGTAGCAGACATAGAAATGGCAAAACGCCATGAATGATTGTTTATGTGTAGGAAGGTGTTCCTTCCTGCACATAAACAATCATTCCCTCAATGCAGGCACCTGTGCACTATGCACTATATATGTCTCATCCCTGTGTTTTCAGAATTGCGGAGCATGGCATTAGCATTATGTGCTTAATGCCACGCTGCCCCATTCACTTGTAAATGTACTGCTCTGTTGGTATTTGTTGTAGATGCACTCACTAGAGAGGCCAAACTCACAATGTTGTTTTGTTCTCAAAAACTGAGCAAAAGAATAGACATAAGTGGCAAGAATGTGCTGTATATTTATTTGTAGAGGAATGCTTTGATTTGTCAACACTGCAAATTATATGCAAGTATTGCTATAAGTTTGAGGATAACAAAATGCCAGCCAGAGCAATACATAACAAATTAGAATTCATATCAATTCCAAAAGAACTATGAGAATTACATGTTAATGAATCAATTATCATACAATTTATACATCCATTTCAGGCTCTAGTTCATTTGGAAACAAACACAGGGAAGCCACCATAAACTGAGTCACAGAACGGACTTATAGGAAGAGGTGTCTACGTACCTTTCAATTTTAAATGTACAATTGAAACTGTTGGTATAGATACAGATTTTGATGAACCACTTATCGTTCTTATAGATGGTATCCCTACCAAAAACAAAAAAATCTGGCAACAATTAGGGGATGTTAGTATTGTTTTAAAAAAAGCTACATTATACCTCAAACTAAATAATATTTATTATAACAATGTCAATGTCCTCAGGTATGTAAGTTGTATGGAAAATGAAACATTACCATACTAAGTGGGTAGATTGAAAAAGTGGATAGATCCAAATCAGAAGAAATATATAAACATTATAGTATCCATCCACAGCATTCTAAAGAAGTTATTGGCGATGCTATTGACCTCTTTCAAATTAAACTAGCAAGTGGAGCTCTAATGACTATGTGGGAGAAAAGTTTAGAGGCTCGCTGTTTTCCATAACTATTTCCCACTGGAGCAGGTGGCCGGTATGATGATATCCCATACAAATACCATCAGCTGAATGCAGGTCATCCAGATTATATTCAGAGGACCTTGGATTTCACTAGTGTTTTCCATACATACTCCATGTATTGTTTGAGAGTGACTTGGCTGGACTAACATATGCTGTAAATCACATACTGAAGACAAGAGGTAATATACAAAATCTCTCTGCTAAGGAATTTGTTGAAAAAGTTCGATAAAAGGATGAGAAGTTGGAATACAATTTAAATAATTTGATGGCATGCTAACGAGGGACCAGCAAGTATCGGTATTGTCATGGAAAACTGAAATGTATATTGAAAAAAGCCTAGGTGCACCTACTTGGTTTGTGACACCTGGGATGACCTACTTGAGTTTCTGAGAGAAGCAAACTCAAACAATAAGGACATCAATGTGAAGACAGCAGGAGTACTTTGCTCTATGGATCCTTCTAATGTTTGTAGATATTTTACTAATAGGTTTCAAGCTATACTTTCTTTTATCTGCAACAAAACAAATCCTCCTCTTGGCGAAGTAACTGATTTCTTTTGGCGTAAAGAGTGCCAAGCAAGAGGTGCTTGCTCCTCATATTCAAAGTTCTTATAGATTAAAAAGGCACCTAAATTTGGAACAGACACAGTTGAGTTTGTACTTTTTTTCATAGAGAAGTATGCTACATGTACCATCCTGCAAGATAGTGACGAAACAGTCTTAAAACAGCAAGTTCTGCATTTTCAATCACATAGCTGAAGGGAGTACTGTCAGCTGAAGTACAGAGCGGAATGAACATTTTACACTAAATGTCGTTTAGGATTTCCAAGGCCTGTTATTTTTAAAGGAAAAGTGAACAGCTTTTTAGTTGTAGTCAGACATACACATACACGAAAATCACCAAAAGAATACACTCAGCCACAGAAGAACAGAGGTCTCCACCTATATTATTAACTATAAGCCTGTGATTCTGAAAATGTGGAATGCAAATATGGATATAAATTGAAATATAATTTGTTTCAGACAGCTTCATTACTGTTGTTCGTTATGTCTCTTTGTGCATTACAAAATCAGAGGAAACAGAGAAGAAGGTGATGTAGGGGGAGATTTCTGCAGAAAAGACTCTAACCAAGAAATTGTACTGATTCAGCTTGAAAATGCTTTCACATAGAAAGATAGGCTCCTATAAATGCTGTGACCGCTTGAGATCAGCCAGTTTGTACTCGCAGACAAGGGGAATTGTTTGGGTAAGTCTTGGCTTTGCAAGCACATAAAGCAGAGTACTAAGGTTGTCCTAGAAATTCAGGGCCTCATTTATGAAAAGTGACGCATCGCTGCGTGAAAACAGCGATGCGGCACTTTTCACTGCGCACTCCTTGCGACACCAATGATGCGTCATATTTAATGTATGACGCATCATGTCGCAAGGAGTTACAGATACGTCAGTATTTCTGACGTATCTGTAAGCGCAAAAGTGACGCATTGCTGGAGTGTGTCACACAAGTGACGCAACTCCAGCAATGCGCCCTTTCACATGAGGAAAGCCCCATGTGAAAGGGCCTGCGTCAGTCTTACGCCTGCTGTGAGGCATGCGCAAGATTTTGACGCAACGCGTCCTAAAAGTGACGCAGTGAAATGTCATAGATTTCACTGCGTCACTTCTACGACCCTTCCTTGCGTCAATACGCCCCCCTTGCATACATTATACCTGGCGCAGGTATAATGTGGCGCAGGGGTTTACAAAGTGACGCATCTACCTAGATGCATCACTTTGTAAATATGGTGCAACAAGGCACATTATTTACGCTGCTACTGCGTCACAAAAAGTGACGCACCGGCGGCGTAAAAGTGACGCACGGCCTCATGAATGAGGCCCTCGGTACCTAGTCGAGTTCATCTCCTTAAGTACAGACATTGTGAAATCAAATATGTTGGACATGTACTATCCAAGAAGGAGTCCAGATCTGTAAAACAGGTGATGCCTCATGTTGCTGCTGACGCAGAAAAATGTGATTTGAAGGCTCACGTGGCCAGAATGCAGTGTGCTGGGGTCTCTTGCTTGCTATTCATTAGAGGGACTTCATTTCCCATCCTCCACAGGCTCAAGAGGGGCCTCACTCCTGCCACCTCCTTTTGGCATCAACATGCTATAAAGCATTTTGAGGACTCCTGCGGTGTGGGACGCACTCGAGCTGTGCCTGTCAAAGCCTTGGTGGGCCGTCCACACCTGCCGGAGCCCGTAGGAGGCTGAGCTGGGCCACCCCTCTAGCGCTTCTTACACCCCAATGTACTGTTGTTTCCTACCTAGTATGTATCATCATCCGTTCACTTGCTCTGCAGTTGACTGAGAGAGTGTGTTCCAACAACGTAAGTGCTACCAAGCTTGCCTTAACCATGCATATGCATCATTAAGACAGTGTGCGGCCTAGCTGCTGCTGCTGGTTGGAAGTAGAAAGGATTGGGAGAGGACACAGTGAGGTGAGTGGGACTGTGGCTGGGGTTTGGGGTCTGGGGCAGTTTTGAAGAGTTGGGGTAGTTTTCAGGGCTGGGGTTACGGGTTGTTTTCACTGTTGGGGCAGTGAAGTTTTTAGGGCTCGAGGTTGGGGTAGTTTTTATGGCTCAGAGGAGGGAGGGGTAGTTTTTAGAGCTGGGGGCAGGGAAGATTTTAGGGTTCAACGGAGGGGGTTGGTTTTCAGGAGGAAGGGATGTAGTTTTAAGTTTTAGGGCAGGGGCATGGGGGTCCTTTTAGGACTCAGAGGGGGGCAGGGATCGCGAAACTTTTTAGGGCTGATGGGCAGGGTAGTTTTTAGCGTTTGCAGTAGATTTTAGGGCTTAGGAGAGAGCAGGGTAGTTTTTAGGACTTGGAGCAAGGAAGTTTTTAGGGAATGGGATGAGGGGGTTGGTTTTCAAGAAGGAAGGGGGTAGTTTTAGGTCTCAGGGTGGGGGGCAACGGTCGGAGGTAAGTCTTACCTGATAAGGCTTAAGCACGCATATGTTTTTGCCATACATGCTGTAACAATGCATATTTCATTGTTAAGGCAAGTGTGGTAAAGGTATATGTGTGGTTAATACCTGCGTGGTTAGGTCCGCGTGGAACCGGCATGCATGGGTAAATGGCTTCGTGGTTCCGTAATACAACCAACTAAGAGAAACTTGTTGCTACTTGACTTTCCACATGAAAGGCTCCTTACCTGTGATGGTCAGACTTAGTGTGTACGTTGCTCTCAGGCTCGTGAGTACATGACCATGGGGAAAAGAAAGGCCAGGGTCAGGGGCAGCAAAATTAAAGAAACCTAAGAAAATTCAAACATCTGCTGGGGATAACTGTGTTTTAGCCAGGATAGACAATTTACTGTCTGAGTTTGAGCAGATCTTAGTTCCCGCCCGACCATTCCTCATCCTAGACCCCTTATCTCTCCCTCTACCAATATTTTGCAGACCCAGAAGAGAATCTCCGGGATGTTCATGAGATCCATGAAGCAGGGCCAGGAACCTATTACTGGTGCTCAAGTTTGTTCACGTCCACAATTCCCTCCCACCTGTTTTGTCTCACCAACTCCATTTTCCCCTGATGGTGTCTTCCCTTGCAGCAATCGCTTTGCTCCCCTGTCCGAGACACAAGTGGAGCAGGCCATTGATTTAATCTCCGGTAGCAATAACATTGCTCGTCCCCTTGTGGAGCCCGATGTGTTTGGCATCCCCACTTTGAATGAGCACATTGCAGAAATCCTAAAATCACCATGCTCTCCAGCACGACTAGGCACATGCCTCCTTGTTTTATCACAATGACTAATGTTCACAAACTGAGCTTTCATGCCACTCACAAAGGGGAAGATTCCCTCAAATATAAAGCAATTCATTGGATTTAGTATGTGAGGGGCTGTTGCTCAGTCATCCATGATTACATCATTATCACCAAAGAACTAGGTAGCTCTAATTACAAATTTGATAAGATAGAACTAACTCTTTGTAATATGGAATTGGATAAAAACCTGATTGCCCTTGACACTAGGACATGTCCATCGAGTCATTCCAACATACAATTTAAATATTATAGGCCTGTCCACTATATTGACACACATTCTAACTTGGCAATGGACAGATGTCATTCATTATTCAGCAAGATTGATTCCACCCTGACACACTTTTGACATTAAACATTAGCCAGTTCTGTTTGTCAGAGGTTAGTGGGGAGTCCGCTGCCCTAATTTGTTCTCGCACTCCCAATGCCTCTCCCAAATCTAATTCACATTGTATGATAAACAACACATCGAATACTTCTACACTGTGTCCTGCTGACTCTCAATCTCCCAACAGCACTTTTCCGCTCATTGTAACCGGGATTCTCCACTCTAGCACACCTAAAGAGTGACCTCTAAAACCTGAGCACAACAAGATGTTTTACATCTCATGGAACGTGGCTGGACTTAAGTTCAAGCTAGCATTGGCCAACTGGAACACCCTTGTCGAAGACCCTGACATCTGTCTATTTCAAGAGACGTGGTCCTTGGAACCAATTCATATCCCTTGTTATCTCAACTTTTTCATTTCTGTAATCCCTAGCCAGAGGGGCAGAGCTTCTGGCAGTTTAGTCGCATGGGTTAGAGTTTCTCTAAATTGTCAAATTTGTCAACTTTGTATCGACTCTCCTGACATCCTGGCAATCGAACTAAGTAACAAGTCCAAACCAAGGGTAATCATCTTTAATGTCTATGTGAGAGGGACCAGAAGAGTGGTGGTGTCACGCACCTTTCAAGTTCTAGAAAGCTATCCAGATCAGCACACAGATAAACAACATCTTACATTGGCAGGTGATTTTAACATCACATTCAAATCCCTCAAAAGTGATGTGCATCTAACAAAAAAACGAGGACACAGCCTGGGCCGTTCTCCCTCTGGAAATGTAGTCAATTCACAGATGGTCACGGGTCGCTCTCCAACTGAAGGCCCTAATGATCGAGTATGGACTCAGGGCTGGTGGGACCTGGCCTTGCTGCTAACTTAAATCCCAAAGGTGAACCCTGAAATCCAACTGTGTTATTTATATGCATTTTCTTATTTCTTCCCATTGACATCAGTGGTGTGTAATAGTGCACAAAAGTGATTAATTTTGTGATCTTTGAAAATTCATATATTTTTAAGTACTTACTTTAGAAGGAAGTTCTTGGTCTGAAAAATCACATAAAAATATATGTTATTTTTATGACTTGGTCTTGGATTTATTCTTGAGTGTGTCTCATTTATTGCCTCTGTGATTACAAGAAATGCTTAGCACTTCCCTCTGATAAGCCTAACTGCTCGCCCACACTACCACAAATAGAGTGTTAGTATTTTCTGCCTTCGCCTCTGTATACCAATCTGGCTCTCACTGGACACTCTGCACAGTGTACTTAATTTTAGTGCACTATATAGAGAGCCAGCGTCCTACATGAGGTAAGGAGACAGAGGAAGTTGAAGAAAGTGAAGTGCGTGTATTAGCGAAACAGTTAGGTGAGAAGGAGCAGAGCAGTAAGAGGAGTGAAGATGAGAGAAAGTTGAGGCAGAGTGAGTTGAGGCCAAGACAGCAGTAAATAGAGAAGCAAAGTAGAGTGAGGTGTATTGAAAGAGAGATGAGCTAAAAACAGATGAGTTTTTGAGAGGAACCGCAAAGGTAAATAGAGAGGTAGAGAGTGAAGAGTAAAAAGAGGGGTGAAGCAGAAGAGGTAACATGAGTAAAGATAAATAAATAAGACACAAAGATTCCTTTTTAGCTTTATAGCCACGAATTGTCTGAGAACGTAAGGGTTATGTTTGTACAGGCTAGACATGCACACTAAACTTCTATGAAGCGTGCAAGGTCAGATCTCATATCTTTTTTCAAAAAGAGCTTTTTTTTAGTCGAGCATGAGGGCGCATGCGCTGTCTGCAAGACCTGCTGAAATTACTCTTACTGAGTGTAATCCCGCCTGCTGTTGTAATTGGTTTACTCCTTCGTCGATTTTATTTCCTGGCATTTTATTTGTTAGTGCTCCAATACATCAATTCTGGTTTTAAAGCGAGGAGCACTGGTAAACTACATTTTCCCTACACTCATAAGTGTTTTGTGTTTTTTAAGGACTACTTGTTTAATTTCATGCTAGTGCGTGGCACGACACGCTTTCACTTTAATTATGGTAGCTGCTACTTACTTTTTTTACACGTGGTATGCTTTGAAGTATGGCTTCACTTAGTGTGTGGCATGGCTCTCTTTCACTTTAGGTATGGTAGCTGCCGCCATCATTGGTGGGCAGCAAACATATCACCTCAGAGGCCCGTTTGTTTTTGAGCTGCGTTTTGTCAGTTTGATACAAGACCTGAAGTGTTTCTGCAGTGACACCACACGCAAGCACGCACTGCTCAATAGAACAGTTCTTGGAAATCTCTCTATCGGAGAGTTCAGCTGCTTTGAGACTTTCCTTTGAGGATCTTGAACTACATGTAATGTAAGACTTTGGGCCATATGTATCAACAACCTGATTTGCGATTCTCGAATAGCGATTTTTTAGAAATCGCTATTTGAGATTCGCAAATAGGGATGTATGTACAAAATCGCAATTTTTTTGCGATTTCTTAGTATGCCTTAATTGCAATTTGCAAATTGCGAATCGCAATTAAGGAATACTTTCCCATTCATTTCTATGGGCCAGGAGGCTCATAGGAATGAATGGGAAGTTATTCTCAACTTGCTATTCGCAATTTGAGAATCGCAAATTGAGAATAATTTCAAGGGTGCAGGGGTGTCCAAAGGACACCCTGTTGCACCCCTGAAATAAGCATGGGTGCACATTTGGCACACATACATGCCCTATGTGCTTCACAATGCACTTTGAAAAATGCGAAAAAGTGCATTTTTCAAGGAATTCGCAAATTACCACCAACTTGAAGTTGGTGGTAATTTGCGATTCCTTAGGGCCAATTTGCATTTTTTTATGCTTCTTACATTGCATTTAAGGAATCGCAAAATTTGCGATTCCTTAAATGCAATCGCAAAATAAGGAATCGCAAATTTTGCGATTCCTTATTTTGCACGCAGATTTCTTCGATACATACTATTTAGCACTAATGCGTTCGCAAACGCCGAAATTCAGCAAAATTCGGCGTTTGCGAACGCATTAGTGCTTGATACATATGGCCCTTTGTTTTTACCTCTTGGTGCATATTTCTGTAGTTTTTAGAATATATCGTAACCTCGATCCGAAGGTGTTGGAGCGCTTTACAGGGGCACCAGTTACATTACTCTAGGTCATGTATTGTTTATAGTTGGCTGCTCCGGCTATAACGTCACATCTAGAGGAGAGGGAGGCAGAAGCCACATGTAAGCTTGTTTCTTTTACAGCCATTGCTTTCAGTTATGTCAGTTCAACTGAGGTGAGGGAGGCCCAGGGTACAAGTGGAGGGTGGCCAGATACCCGCTCCATAATTTTTAAGGAGGGCTGTCCCCCTTTGCCCGATGCTAAAGGAACATCGGACGTCTTCCTTTTTAAAAAAGATTTTTTGTTTTTTACATTCTGTGCAGTCACCTTTACATTTTCATTACTATTCCCAAGGGCACACATATGCCTTATTGTGTACTCAAAAACAGTCATTCTCTGTAATATCTCTTTGAAATATAGCCCTATCTAACCTATACACTCATCAAACCTTCCGTTTTCATGAACACGTATTAAAGGACTATTACTAACTCCTGTTAACTTAATCTACTTCAAGGAAATGTGAGAAAATGCATGGAACAGTGAAAGGGCGAGATTTTGATCGATACCTTATCTCTATTGATCCAAACCTCGATCTGGTCGACTGAACCTTTGTTGCCTGTCTGTGAGGAAAGAAAGTGCACCTATTTCCAAATTAGTTCACCCAATAAAGGACTCTGCTCCCAAAGATCACAAACAACTTCTAGCTTTCAAAAGTTTATTGTAAAGATATGATAAGCTGCAAATACAGGCATCTCAGAATGAGATTCACGAGATACACAGGTCCAATTACATACATGTGCTCTCGAAAAGCCCTCAGACGAGCAACGGAAATCACTAACACAAGTTCTAAGAATAATAAAGCTATCAGCATAGACGCATATCTCTCCTTCATTTAGGTTGGAGGAAAACGCACAGGTTAGGCTGTCCCTACCCTGCTCTAGATGGTATCCCTACTTAACCAAGTCCCAACCTAACAAAGGTGTCAGCAGTGAATGACCCCCAAGGGAAGTCACCCACTCTAAGTCTCTTGGTGAAAACCTATAGTTCTCCAGTCATGACCCCTCTCTGCCTACCCATCCGCTCTCTAAAGGGTCCTCAGGTATCTGCTCTAACTCCACCCAGGGGTGCTGTCCCTAATACAAAACAGTCAACAACATTTGAGACGCCCCTTGCGAGACGCCCCTCACGTGGTGTAGCTTCTGGCTTTTTCCATGATGCTTTGTATTGGGCCTCATACGTTAGAGTTGACCTTGCTTCTCAGACTCTTCTCCGGCCCGCTGATACCCCTCAAACATTCCGGAACCCTCCTCCATGTCTAGGCCGTCCACTGAACAGACCTCTATTCATTCATTTATAATTGGATCCCCCCTCTTCCTTTGCAGACTGATATCTGCAGCCAAGAACCCAACTCTCATAGACTTCTAAAAAGAATAAGCTTGCAACATTTCTCAGCCCAGACATGTACGTATAAATCAACGTTAAAACATTTCAGGCCTACAATATTTCTCATTATGACTATAGCATTCAACTTCTTCATTAATTAGCATGTTAATATTCTTATTCTATTATTCAGTAAACATTTCTATAAATCATGGCCCATTTAATGCGATGACCAAAACATTAATACAATCTTTGTCGTGAAACGAAACACCTTCCCTTTTTAGCTCTGCAGCTCTGGTCCTGAGGCCTACCACATTCTGCGTTTAACCACATACCATCTTATGTTTTAACAGCTACACGACATGGATTCAGAAATAATCACATCTACTAAAATCATATAATGTCACACATTTCTGTATTAGTTCCACTTCTACTTAAATCTCTATATTAGCTATACATTTAAAATATAATTGCAGATACTATTAGCACTCATGGCATTTCTCCTCATGATTTGTGCTTACTACAGATAAGTGTGATGTACTCATACATTTAAGTCAGTTTGCGCTCTCTCAGTTCCCCCCTTTGATGACCTCTCGGGGTCATCACTAACATTTAGACTGCAGTTATTGCTGGCATTCTCTGCGCTTCCAGAGCCCTCAGGCTCCGGTACTGATTATCTTGTATGGCAGCCAATCTCTGCAGCTGCTCTCTTTGGGCCCTTTCTGACCTTCTTGCTCTGTACCATTTGAATACCCTCACCAATCCCCACAATATAATCCCACAGATCAATATTATGATGATAGGCTTTAGGATATACCAAACAAAGCTTTTGCCTAAGGTGGAAAACCACCCTCCAACTGTACTCATTCCGTGGCCCACCTTTTCCCAGACATTTTCTCTACTCAAGTCTTCGATCTCCTTGTGAATATTAGTTATGTTCCTAATAACTTTCTCAAGGGGCTTCGAATTGTCTGGAATGTAAGTGCAGCATTCCTGGACCTTCAAAGCCTTACAGACTCCGCCCTCTTTTGCTAATAGGACATCTAACGCAAGACGGTTTTGAAGAACCATAGCCCTTATCGATTGCATCTCTCCTTCTACCAGCATTAAGGACTGAGCAGTGCTGGCAGACAACCTGTCGACAACTGTTGCCAGTCGTCTAATTTTAACATCATTAAGGATTACTCCCAAAAGAGGGAACATAGCTCCAAAGACATCTCCAACCATTTCTGCATCGCCTACATCTCTCCTTCCCCTCGAAGATGTCTTGCCCTCAATGATCACTAAGTCTTGTGCATGATATATTTTGGGGAAGACAATTGCCAAGTAACATGATCCATACCAGTTATCAGGTAGTCTCACGTAGGCATTTCTTCCACATACAAAATACACATTTGGAATCACTTGCATTCCCTTCAGGAAATCTTTAGTATAGTACTCTAGATTGAAAGCATGTTCACAGTCAACTTCACCCACGTATATATTTTCATAATACGTTTTGGCTCGGTGAAGACATAGCTTTCCTCTCTGCGTCTTATCTAAAGCTATTGGACCACTACTACCCTTTCTCTTGTGTGCCTTCTCTTCCTCGGTCCAATCTGTTTTCCATTGTCCTGATTTTTTCAAAATCTTTTGTCTCCTGTAACGATCATCCACCTGCCCTATGAACTTCTTCTCGACTTCTGACACCTTGCATGTCAGGTTATTTCTACGGGCATGTGAAGTATCTAAGGTAATCCAAGGAATGAAGAACTTGGCCAATCTGTCTTCACTCTTCCAGTAGTCCCATTTGTTCATCTGCTTATAATTTGGGACTTCTGGCAACACTGAATCATAATTGGAGAAATAGTATTCGAAACTATCTCTCTCATAAAATATACTAAGCAATAAGCTACATGTAATGCCATATGTCAGCGGGAGGTGATGGTACCTAATACCCTCATCTACAGACGCCGGCAACTGCATGCAGACGTAGCAATCCTTAACCTCCATGGCATCCACGTATTCATATAAGAGTTTAGCATAAGCATTTGACCTAAAGTCTCCTTGGGACTCATCTACGTGTAACCTGCGGGCTTCTGCAGCCAATAACGCTTTCTCTTGAGTGTTCTCCCTTTTCTCACCAGCATCAGTAGGTGTAAGCGTTTCTACAGAATTCACATCGGTTACCTTTGCCTCTTCCTCATGTCCCTTTACATAAGAAATTGTTACCACTAAAGCTATTAATATTATCACTCCTACTATTAGTGTACCTATCATACATTTAGCTCTGCGGTTCTGGGTGCCGGCCTCCATTTCGTCAGACAATATGGCTCTCTCTTATCTTAGCAAAAAGTTCTTTTCCTCTCGTTCCTTTACAGTCTCTTTTAATCCTTTTGTCTTTCGAATCCACACAACTGGAGGCTGACAACCTTCTTCGCAAAAGTCCTTTAACAGTTCAATAAAGACAACCCTAGCCCTTCTCCATCAACTCAAGGGAAGTTCCCTAAAATTCTCTGCTTCCTGGGCGCTAGGTAATCTTCTTTCTCTGCTTGCTCTATTTACAAAGTCCTTTAACAGTCTACTATCAGGTTTGTGGTTGCAGCTTCAATAGCATAGTTCAGTATTTCCAAACGAAGATTGTGCTCTTCATGTGCTGTTATCGTTGTACCAAAGTCGGGGAATTGCAATTCTGAAAGGAACATGTGTTTTAACTTGCTGAGGCGGGGAGGTCTGGGGAGCATGAATGTTAGTGACCCTTCTTGTTCGACACCGGGTACCAACAGTCGTATTTCCACGGTGATAATGGGCTCAGAACTGGACACCACCACCGCTCGGATCCTCCCTGTCTCCGGTTTCACAGACATTTGTCGCCAGATATGTCCACTCAGGAGTGGAGTATCTTCTGTTAGGCACACGCACTCTTCTTGACCTTCTTCGGTCCGGTGCTTCAGCGCCCTGAGCACCTTCTTCTGGGTCTGAGTCTTCGGATATCGGAGGAAGGGTTAACTCTGGAGTTGACCTCAGGCTAGAGCTCCTTCTTTGCGGCCAATTAGCTTCTCCACGTGCCCTTCTACTCCTTCTCCTTCTTGTCTGTTCTCGCTCTCTCTCAGACCTGTCAGGGTCTGACTCGTACTCCCAGCTACTTTCTCCTTCTGTAGCGTCTTCTGTTTCGCTGTTGTACTGACCGTCCTCAGCTTGGTCAGACTCGTTCCCTGCTTCCGCCGGCACCTCTACAGCTTGGCTAGCCCCCTCTATGGCTTCTCGGTCCTCTGCTGGACGTCTATCCGAGAGAGGAGCTGTTTCTTCCAGAGGTGCTGGAACCCTTCGCGTATGTGACGCGTGGATCCAATTGGGCAGGCCTCCCACCTTCACAGCTGTGTTCGTGATCAGGATGATCTGGAAGGGCCCACGCCAACGAATATCCAAGCAGCTTCTTCTCACATGTTTTTTCACCAGGACCCAGTCCCCAGGGTACAGGTCATGGCACGGGCCCTGGCACGCTGGAACCTCGGCAGCCTGCACCTGAAGGGACACAGAACGAATGGCGTCAGACAGCCCCTTACAATAGTCCAGGATCATATCATCTGTGATATTTAACAGTGCAGTAGCTGGGACGGATGGCAGCCTCATTGCTCTCCCCATTAACACCTCATGTGGTGACAACCCTGTCCTTCTGTCTGGGGTACTACGAAGGCTCATGAGAACCAATGGCAGGGCGTCAGGCCAACTCAGGGTCGTTGAGGAACAAACTTTGGCTATTCTGGCCTTGATCGTGCCATTGATCTGCTCCACAATTCCTGAGGCTTCTGGTCGGTAACTGCAATGCAACTTCTGGTCAATATTTAGCGCTACACAAACCATCTTCACAAGCTCGCTGTTAAAATGTGTTCCCCTATCTGATTCCAAAAAGGCCGGCACCCCGAAGCGAGGAATGAGTTCCCTGAGCAGTAACTTGGCCACTGTGAGGGTGTCGCACCTACGTGTAGGGTATGCCTCAACCCATCTGGAGAACACACAAACAATCACCAGGACATAGCGGAGGCGGTTGCATCTTGGCATTTCAATGAAATCTATCTGCATTCGATTGAATGGACCTCCAGATCTTCCTATGTGACTTAGTGCAACTGGTGTTCTTTTCCCTACGTTCAGCTGCTGGCAGGTCACACAACGCTGGCACACTGCTTCTGCTGCTATTCTAAACTTAGGATTGTACCAAGTTTGCCTAAACACTCTCAGCATAGCATCTCTCCCTAAGTGTACGGGACCATGTATGAGTCTAGCCATGGGACTCACCATCTCATTGGGCAACACTGCTCTGCCGTCTGCTGAGACCCAAAAATGGGTCTCACCCATTACACATCCTGCCTTTTCCCATGTTTCTTTTTCAGAATCAGGAGCATTTTCTTGCATGGTTGACAGTTCATCCCAAGTATCAACAGTTTCCAGTATCATGGCTAATTCAGTTCTTACATTTATTCCACCCACTTCCACCTCTGTGAAAGAGTAACCTTGTTCCGCGCAATACCGCGCAACTTCATCAGCATATCTATTGCCTTTCGAAACAAAGTCCTCATTTCTGGTATGTGCGGTGCACTTTACAACTGCGATACTTGCTGGGCATTGCAATGCCTCTAACAACAGGCGCACAAACTCTCCATTGCGAATGGGAGAGCCTGAAGAGGTCATGAAGCCTCTTTGAGACCATAACTGCCCGTAATCATGAACTACCCCATAACCATATTGGCTGTCGGTGTATATGGTGACTCGAATTTGATTGCTTGCTAAGCAAGCACGTGTCAGGGCAATAATCTCGGCTACCTGAGCGGAGTGTACTCCTTCCAGGCACCCAGCTTCCACAACTCCAGTAATTGTACAAACAGCATAAGCTGCTCTCAACTGCCCAACTTCGTCTCTTACACATGAGCCATCGACAAAGAAAATTTCATCTGGGTCAGTCAGTGGCTCATCTACGATGTCGGGTCTGGGTTTGGTGCATAGTTCAGTCACATCAAGGCAGTCATGGTCTGTATATTCATCATCATCGTCGATATCATTTGGAAGTGGCATCAAGGTAGCAGGGTTCAAAACAGAGCATCTCTTGAGGGTCACATTCTCTGCAGCAAGAATAACTTGCTCATAGCGCGTGAGCCTGCTATTGGTCAGATGCTGTGTTTTGGTCCTGGTCATCAACAGTTCAACAGAATGGGGCACGCACACCTCTAACGGGTGCCCCATGACGATATTTTCACATCTCTCAATGCTGACACCCGTTGCAGCAACGGATTTGAGACATCCGGGCAACGCTGCGGCTACTGGGTCTAAAGTAGCCGAGAAATAAGCAACTGGTCTACGGGCATTCCCATGGATTTGGACTAACACAGACAACGCGCAACCTTCTCTCTCACAACAGTAAAGAAAAAATTGTTTATTGTAATCAGGCATTCCCAATGCCGGAGCACGACACAGGTCCTCTCGCAGCTGTAAGAACGCCATCAAACAGTCTTTGTCCCATGGTACCGGATCACTCACCTCCTTGTGCGTCAGTTTTTGCAAGGGCTTTGCTTTCAGTGAAAAGTTCACGATCCACTGTCGGCAATAACCCACCATCCCTAGGAACATCCTGACCTCTCTCTGTGTCTTAGGCGCATTCATTTTCATGATCGCCTCTATCCTGTCTGGTGACACCTTTCGTTTGCCTTTCTCTATTCTGTGTCCCAAGTACTGCACTTCTGTCAGGCAGTACTGCAATTTTCCCGGGGACACCTTGTGCCCATTGGCAGCTAGATGATTTAACAAAGCAATGGAGTCTTCCCTGCAAGCTTCTTCTGTTTCTGACGCCACAAGGAGGTCGTCTATGTACTGGACCAGAACTGACTTCTGGGGCAGCACTAGACTTTCAAGATTTTTCTTCAAAAGCTGGTTAAAGATCGATGGGCTCTCTGTATACCCCTGAGGGATACGACACCATGTTAGGACGCGATTTTCCAGCTTAAATGCGAAAAGAAAATGGCTTTCTTCGTCCAGAGGGATCGAAAAGAAAGCCTGGCAAAGATCGATCACAGTGAACCACTCAGCTTGGAATGGAATCTGAAACAGTATCACTGATGGATTCGGTACCACTGGACAACATGAAACGACTATGTTATTAATCTTTCGAAGGTCCTGCACTATCCGAAATTTCCCATTTGGTTTCTGGAGACCCATAATCGGGGAGTTGCATGGACTACCCACGATTTCTTTCAGTATTCCCTGTTTAATCATGGACTCGATCACGGGTTTTATGCCTGCAATCGTTTCTGGAGTCAATTTATATTGGGGTGTTCTTGGGAACTCAGCATGCGGTTTCACTACAATTTTCACTGGGTCCACCCCTTTGACCAATCCAATCTCTTCCCCAGTGAAATCCCATACTTCTGGTGCCACTGTCTCTCTCAAGTCCCAGGGGAGCTCATCTACTGTCAAAGTAGGATACAGCTCCACGCATATTCTTGAGTTTGCAACTTTGAAATCGGCGTCATCATCATTGGTCAATACCTCCACTCCCTGAGGTGTACAATATATAGTACAATTCAATTTACACAACAGGTCTCTCCCTAGCAGACACACAGGACTTGAATCGCAAACCACAAACTGGTGCTCATCGCTGTACTTCCCTATTTTCACCTGTACCGGTTCTGTCAATTGGCTGGTTATTCTCCTGTTTGCGACCCCTACCACCTGTATGGTCTCTCCAGACATGGGCAGGTCTGGAACTGCAGCTGATCTGATCGTGGACCTAGTGGCTCCTGTGTCCACCAGAAATGTCGTAGGGCACCCTGCTACTTCTGCTTCCACATAGGGTCCCCTCTGGTCCACCTCCAAGGCTGCCCCGAGGGTGCAGTCTTCTCTTTCCACTCTCTGTCCGGTTAATGGGTCCACATAATAGCACTCTTCCCCTTCTACAAACAGGGGCATTTGTCTATAGGTCTTACCCATAGTCCCTACTCGAGGAGGTTGCGGGAACTGGGCTCGGGGAGGAGCCCCCCCCCCTTTGAGCACCTTTCCTTGGTATGGCGTTACCCCTCTTGTAGGCGCGCTTTGGACCTCTTCCTCCTCTATCTCTTGCTCTCCTATCTCTACATTGTAGGGACACTCGCGTTTCCAATGCCCCACCTCGTTACACTGGTGGCACCTAGTCGTTTTCTTCAAGGCAGCTATATCTATTCTGGGTCTAAAGGTGGAACTCTCCTCATTGCCCTTGTTCTGACTGTACTGCTTCTTTCCTCCTGTACCTGTTCCTTGCTGCTGTTGCTGTTGTCCCCCCTTCCCTGCTGCCTGCATCTGTACCACCATCAACTTTTCTTTTAGTTTCTTAGCCTTGGAGTCTATCTCATCACAGCAGTACCTGGCATATCTCAGTATTTCGTCTAGGGGTTTAGTTTGCCAACAAATCGAGTGTTGCTGAATCATTAAACTAATATCCGGTCTCAGTCCCAGGACGAACTTGGACACAAATTGCCCTATGTCTTTTGGATCCATTACATCCAAGCCGCTATACTGTTTAAACGCCTTCAGCAATCTCTCGTAATATTCGTGAACTGTCTCTTTGGGTTCCTGTCTTGTTCGGTCTATTCTGACCCAATCTATGTCTTGCATTGGCACTTTCTCTTTCAGCCAAGTCATCACCCTCTCGAATTTTGCCATCACAATCTCGGACGGCCCATTAGTCTTAGCATCTCTCTCTGGCTCCGTTGTGGGCCACTCAGCGCTAACCTTGCATGCTGTCCACAGATCTCCTGGTACTACAATGTCAAACAGCGTGTTCAGATCTATCCAAAGGACCTTTGAGATTTTTACAAATCTCTCCACTTGCTTGTACCACTCCACTGGGTTTTCACGTAATTTGGGGAAAGAGGTGGTAAAAGCAGCTAAATCTCCCCTACTCCAAGGGACATGGACATAGTTCCCATTTGCAACTTCACGCAAAGGGTAAGCTTCTATTCCCTGCTGTCCTGGTGTCATACCAAGCGTGCTTCTCCTGCCGGTCCCTTTCTTGGACCACCTCTCTTCCCACTTATCTAGTGCCCTCCATGTCCTTATTCCAGCAATCAGTTCCCTTATGTGCGTTTTCAGCCCAATCGTTCTCCTCTCATCTAGGTCTCGATCTGTATAATGTAGCCTGTGGTTACCCTGTAATGCTTTGGTTCTTGACAAGTCCACCATATATTTGCCTGCTAGTTCGACTAACTTCTCATGGACTGCTCTCGCTTTTCGAGTAATGTCCTTTGCCATATACAGTATTTCATCCTGTTCATACATTTCCATTCTTTCTAAAGGCAGGGTACCATCTACCATGTCATCCAGGTCTGACCTTAAACTGGTGACATCGAGTCTCTTGGCTTTTATCTCAGCTCGCAATATGTCTTTCGAAGGGGGCTCACTGGTCTCCCTACCATCCCAACTTCGAGCTCTACGTTTGGGTTCGGGAGTGTTAATGGGTGGTCTCCCTTGCTCCCATCTCTCCAGGTCCCATGCTCGGCCATCCGATCTTGGAAGGTGATGGAACACGGGCCTGTTACCCCTACTCTTGCTCTGCCCACTCTCTTCTTCTTCTCTCCTCTCACCGCACACCTCTCTGTTATTTTCCCTCTGGTCGCTACTCTCTCTTTGCCTAGTATCGCTCAGTATCCGATACGATCCTTCCTGGTTCCCCATATTCCCTGGGCTGCGCTCATTTCCGTCATCACAGGGACTATGATGCGACCTCTCACAACTCCCATTCAGTTCTCTGGTGCCAGGTACACAGTGTGGACACTTAAAGCTGTTTCTGTACTCTTGCGCTCTCCTCTCCCCTTCACTGAGTATTGGGCGCGCCACCCCTTCACTCCCGGGGCCCCTGTTTTCCAGGTCTGTTCCATCTCCTCTTCGGGCCCAATGGGTGACTCCCCTACTCCCTCTACAGTCCCACTCCGGGCTGCTCTCCCCAGCCCCGCAGTGAGTCCGAGCTCGGCTGTCCTGACTTTCCCTTTCAGCTTCCGCAGCATTGATGTTCTTTTGAGCCTTCACTGCCTCATCCCACTGCTTCATGTACTCATTTAGCTCTTGAAAGGATTTTCGTCCAGATCCCCTCAGATCCATTGGCCATCTAGGGCCCCCAGGATCTCCTCCTGGGTCCCCTGCTGTGTGCATCGGGGTGCTCCACTCTCTCGGTATCGGCCTCTGACTTGGGGAATTGATCGTATCGTTCCTTCTTGCCTTCTCTGCTCTTTCTCTGTCCTTCCGTACCCGTTCTTCCCCTCTTGCTCTCTCTTGGTCATATATCGATATTATAGGACCTATGGTAACAGGTACCTGTAGTGCATCTGGTAATGGGTAGGATGTGGCGCTTTCCGTTTCCGGCGCTCTTTGTACCACAAACCTCCCGACTACCTGTTGCACCTGACTAGGCTGGGACAGCTCTTTCTTTGCCTCAGGATCCCACTCTGAACTGGGAAGCGGTCTATGCTCTCCTGCATTGCTCCCCTTTTCTCCTTCAGTATGCTCGACCTCTCCCCCTGCTCTATTATACGGGGGTGGCCTGTCTGTCAATAATCTGTTTATCAGGCTGTCCTCTGTTTCGCTCTCATCATCTTCTTCTAGGGGGCTTTTATTTACGGGTACCTCTAACACTGGGTACAGTTTATTTATTTCCATGTTATGCACTCTCCATCTTTTAGCATCCGCATCCCACCTGGCATCCTGCACTGCCCTTACCGATCGCTTCACCCTTTCTTGTCGTCTGTTCATATTCTTTTCATGCGCTGCCCTAATCCATGCATCAAGAGCTTCAAACTGGGTCGGTCTAGGCAAGGGTCTCATTGAGGTCATGACTGATTTTAATCGATGTAACACCTCTAATCTGAACGTCCCGTACTTCGGGAACGTCAGTTCCTCATTTCCTTCAGTAATCTTACTCCACTCTGATATCCAAAGGATCGTATGCAGCCCAGCATTCACTGCCATATAACGAGCTGGCGTACCCTCCGGCGGGGCTTCTTCCCCTTCATACGATCCCCGCTTCTCTTTTTTAAACACCGCTTTCAGCCATTTAAAACACTTCATAATTATGCGCACAATATCCAGCCTCGCTACTCTGTTTACTTCCTGATGACAATCCACCAATCCTGTCGCGGCTTTGCTAGCTTGGCCTATCGCAGCGCGGTCTTTCTCCGGTCGGCCAATCACGTCGCGACCCTTTCTGACGTCACTTTTCTCCGCTTCGCAGCAGCACCCCTCCTTTCTCAACTCGTCTCCCGGTTATGCATGCGTCCCATTCATACACCGAAAAATGACTACTTCCGACCAAGCGGTCACTTCTCTCGACTGTACGTCCACAGTCTATCTGTAATTGTCAACAAAACTGACGAAATGTCTATCGTCTCTCTGATAGGTTGCTTACACACACAGTAACTTCCGACCAGCGTCCGTTACTCACGCACTCACTCTTACGGTCCCCCTATCTCGGTCTTTTCGGGTGATCAATGGTACCTCATGACCCCCTTCACACTAGTTGACAATTACTCTGGGTGTCCGATACACCCGAACCACTTAAGCTCTCCTTGAACTTAAGATTTCCACCGGTTGCGCGCGCTCACAACCTGTTCCACAGTCACTCTACAGACATTCAACTCCGCCAGACATTACAACATAGATACAATACAAAACACCGCAATCTAACACGCATAACCCTTTATACTCACTCTCAACCGATACTGCTGCTTTTTCTGTCTCACGTCATCCGGATCTTCTTCAGCGGGCTGTTCTTCCGATCATCGATCTCTAGGGGCCTTGGGGTAAGCTAACCTGGCCTAGGTTACCGTCCTCAAGAAGGCAACCATCCTCTATAGCTACCAACTGAAAGGGCGAGATTTTGATCGATACCTTATCTCTATTGATCCAAACCTCGATCTGGTCGACTGAACCTTTGTTGCCTGTCTGTGAGGAAAGAAAGTGCACCTATTTCCAAATTAGTTCACCCAATAAAGGACTCTGCTCCCAAAGATCACAAACAACTTCTAGCTTTCAAAAGTTTATTGTAAAGATATGATAAGCTGCAAATACAGGCATCTCAGAATGAGATTCACGAGATACACAGGTCCAATTACATACATGTGCTCTCGAAAAGCCCTCAGACGAGCAACGGAAATCACTAACACAAGTTCTAAGAATAATAAAGCTATCAGCATAGACGCATATCTCTCCTTCATTTAGGTTGGAGGAAAACGCACAGGTTAGGCTGTCCCTACCCTGCTCTAGATGGTATCCCTACTTAACCAAGTCCCAACCTAACAAAGGTGTCAGCAGTGAATGACCCCCAAGGGAAGTCACCCACTCTAAGTCTCTTGGTGAAAACCTATAGTTCTCCAGTCATGACCCCTCTCTGCCTACCCATCCGCTCTCTAAAGGGTCCTCAGGTATCTGCTCTAACTCCACCCAGGGGTGCTGTCCCTAATACAAAACAGTCAACAACATTTGAGACGCCCCTTGCGAGACGCCCCTCACGTGGTGTAGCTTCTGGCTTTTTCCATGATGCTTTGTATTGGGCCTCATACGTTAGAGTTGACCTTGCTTCTCAGACTCTTCTCCGGCCCGCTGATACCCCTCAAACATTCCGGAACCCTCCTCCATGTCTAGGCCGTCCACTGAACAGACCTCTATTCATTCATTTATAATTGGATCCCCCCTCTTCCTTTGCAGACTGATATCTGCAGCCAAGAACCCAACTCTCATAGACTTCTAAAAAGAATAAGCTTGCAACATTTCTCAGCCCAGACATGTACGTATAAATCAACGTTAAAACATTTCAGGCCTACAATATTTCTCATTATGACTATAGCATTCAACTTCTTCATTAATTAGCATGTTAATATTCTTATTCTATTATTCAGTAAACATTTCTATAAATCATGGCCCATTTAATGCGATGACCAAAACATTAATACAATCTTTGTCGTGAAACGAAACACCTTCCCTTTTTAGCTCTGCAGCTCTGGTCCTGAGGCCTACCACATTCTGCGTTTAACCACATACCATCTTATGTTTTAACAGCTACACGACATGGATTCAGAAATAATCACATCTACTAAAATCATATAATGTCACACATTTCTGTATTAGTTCCACTTCTACTTAAATCTCTATATTAGCTATACATTTAAAATATAATTGCAGATACTATTAGCACTCATGGCATTTCTCCTCATGATTTGTGCTTACTACAGATAAGTGTGATGTACTCATACATTTAAGTCAGTTTGCGCTCTCTCAACAGTTTCCCGAGTGCACATCACTAATCCAAATAACCAACATTGACTTATAGCTTGCAGGCTAACCATTAACTTTGGCGATCAGATAGTGGGCGACCTGACGTAAAACCTTAACTCCTTGTGAGGGATAGTAAGCACTATATAAATGCAATCATAATTCAATACAATACTTGCAATGGGTGCACAGTGTTTTTACCCACCATGCAACATTTTCCTTCTCCTCGAGAAGATCCCTGTGAGGCGTTAACTAAGAGAAGATCTGCCCAGGATTGACCCGTTCATTTCTTACTAATGTTGGAAAAGTGATGTATTTGTTTTATGTTATTGATAGTAACAGCAGGAACCAAATATATAACACTATAACATTGACTCTTTTCAAAATATACACCAGCCCCCTTTTATTTTCTCAAAGAAAACTGTAGTTTTTGAATGTGGCAAAGAAATGTTTTTAAAAATGTCACTTTGAGTCATTTTCTAAAGTAGAGTGCCCTTGGTATTTGAAAAACCAACACATGATTTACAAGAAGTAAAATTAAAAAAAAAAAATCTTTTAACATTTCGTTGAGCTGCCTTCTGCTCGTTCCACTAAGGTCCCCGGCCATAATGACATGATATCACAAGAAATTATTGATCTGCATCATTAAAGTAGTAGTGAGCCTGAATACACGAGTAATATCTGTCAGGACCGGTTACTCTCTCAGTTCTACACTGATAGGCATTACTTTTGCACACCAAGTGCTTACATGTTGTCCATCATCTCCCATCATCAGAAAGTGTCTCTGCTGAGAAGCTAGGTGTGCATCCTTGAAGAGGTCCCCTACTGCTAAGGCAACCTTGTCGCCCTGATCCAAAACTGTGTATTATTTGAGGTTAGTACCAAGCAAAAAGTAAGGTCTGCTGTCTAAGCCCTGCTGTCCCCTATGCGCTTCTACTTTCATAAACCCTATGTTCGGTGCACAGAGCAAGCAAGTTAATTAGCCTGTACTACACCGTCACATGGCAAGCTTTCCAAATTTGTCTTAAGGCCATTTAACTGGTAGCTGCTCTATGTCTTGTTTTCGTGTGATTTTTTTCTTTTTTTTTACAGCTGTAGGCCAGGAATTGCCAAGGCCTGCCTTAGCTTCATAAAATGCTCTTGGGTTGCAGGCAAAAATCAATAGGCGGTAGCGCTACTGAAAAAGAAGTAACCTCTTAAACTGGTCAAGTTGGCATGTATGTGGTGGTCACCATCAGCTTTGCATGCAAAGGTAGTGGTCTAGTTTCTAAAGGCTTTAACATTTTGCTCCATGGATGTCAATCTCAGATGAGTGTTCGAGCTCTGGTTTAAGATATTTAAATGGTTGGTTGTCCAAGATGCGTTTACTGGCATCTGTTGCTAAACATGGTTTCTCAAAAACAGTTTGGGGCCATGGAGCACCTACTAGATATGTGAAGTGTTTCCCTGTGCTCTTGAAGGAATCTGGCTGCTCTATTGTAACGTTTTTATGAAGCGTTTGTATGAACATTACAAGTACCAGTAAGTAGAGATTGAACAATGTTGCATTTATAGGTGCTATAAATATTCTTGAAATTCTTTAGATAGCAACGACCACCTCTGGACAAGAGGTTCACTCGCACTTAGGGGCAGATTACAAGCCCCTGGCGACAGATTTGCACCGCCATTGCTTCACTTTTGTGATGCAGTGGAGGTGTAAAAAAATGCGGCCAATTTACAATGTGCCGCATCTAGGGTGATGCGTCACGTTGTAAAGCCCTGTGTCACATTATACATGCATCAGGTATAATGTATGCAGGGTGGGCATTCCCACCCAGGAAAGCCTCATAAAAGTGATGCAGTGAAATCTACAAGATTTCACTGCGTCACATCTAGGACCCCACTGGGTCAAAACCTTATTCCTGCTTGGGGCAGGCATAAGGAGTGATGCTGTGTGGTGGGAATAGGCCTCATAATGCATTGCTGGAGTTGCATTGTGCTTGCGACACGACTTCAGCAATGCGTGACTTTTGCCCCAAAAGATGCATCAGAATTTCTGACGGATCTGTCTATCCTCACGCCATGGTGCACCGTATTATAAATACGGCGCATTTAAGATGGCATAAGGGTTTCTCAGGGTGGCACAGGGAAAGTGGCGCATCTCACCAGATGCATCACTTTCTTTTAAATATGCCCCTTAATCTCTAAGGCTGAGTTTCAGAATTATTTGTCAGTTATTAAAAGTAGGGTCCATCAGGCAGGGTGACTACTCTCACTGATGCAGAAAATGTTAGAGAGTTAGCTGCTCCTGTGGCCTCACAGGAAAAGGATTATATTTGGTTTACTCCATCAATTAGTTGGCTCTTGAGAAAAATAACAGCAAGTTCCATGAACAGCCCAAATGCCTTTTATTTATCTGTTTTAAAAACAACACATAAATAAAAGGCATTGTTGTTTAAAATGCCAATACCTCAAACTCTGGTAAATGCGAGACATATTGCATTGCATTGCATTACAAATGCCTGTGTACGTGTACTGTCATTGTGGTGGGTCTATTGGGATTTTTTTATCACTTTGCCAGGGAGCCCTGTGGAAAGTGGAGGGGGGTGGGGGGACGGCGGGGCAAAACCTGCAGTTGGATGCACCCGCAGTCTTCTAGGTGAAGCACGGGCAGTGTAAATGTCTGTACACGGTGTGCTATGGCAGCCAAATGCACAATATTGACTTTTCTTAGAAACAGTGTTGGGGCCCTCAAGGTCGTTTGCAGCAAGCTAGAATTCCCCACAGCATCCTAGTTCTGTAATTACGGTTCATTGCCAAGGCATCGCTTCAATGTTTGGGAGCCATGTCTCGGCCTGCCTTTGCCTTGGGCCCATTGTTTCCGAACATTCCCTCCACACGCGCGTGAACTCTGTTCTAGGCGCCACGCCCCTCTGCTGACAGAGGCCTGGTGACGCGTGTTGTTTTGTGACGCGTTGCTAAAGAGGGCAGGAGTCCGCTGCCGAGCCGGGTGTCTGGAGGACGGAATGTCAATACAACGGCACTACCAACAAGCCAACTTTGGGGCGGTAGTTAGGTGCAGGTAAGATGAAGGTTATTATAAAATAAAAAAATGGATGGTGCATTAAAATGTGTACTGAGGTGAATGAATGAGAACGAATGAGAATGCCGGCAAGTTTATGTGTGCCACTGGCCTGTCACCGAGGTACTCCTTATAGTCACATTAATAGAAAAAAATATTCAGGTAATAAGCAGACGAGTAAATATATAGCTGAATAGAGAGCAAGTGAGCGGTAAAGATATGGATAAATAAACAATGTGAGATGAGTGTATGCGATTTATGGCTGGATTTAACAAATGAGTGGGTTGGAGTGAATAGATGGCTGCACGAACGGCTGGATGGAGATAGTGAGAATTTGGGTCCATTGGATGAATGATTGGTCTTGATGAGTGGATGGACTGTGAGACAGTTTTGATGGCTGGATGGATAAATGGATAAATTAGTGGATGGTTGCATGCATGGATGAATGTGTTGGGGTCAACTGATCACATAAGAATAGATGTTGACAGACAGATAGATGGTGAAGTAGAGGCTGGACTTCAATATAAGTAGGGAAACAGATTTATTTCACAACAGGCCGGAAATTGGCATCCCCCAAAGCCAGCTCGGAGTTACTGACTCCAAAGCACCCTAGTGAGAATTTTTCAATAAACATTCCACAATACATAAGTTGGATCTTGTGGGAGTTCCATAGGCCTTGAGATTAAAGATCCAGTAGAACAAGTCTTCTTTCTGAAGAATACAAAAAGATTATAAAAAACAATGATGAAAAACAGCAAAAAAACAACAACAGTAATTCTTGGAATTGCTTTGTTGGCAACACAAAGTCCTTTTCCAGCATCGAAAAAAACGGTGAAAAATAAAGGGTCCGCCAAAGGGTACCCCCTCCAGAAAAGCAACATCACCACACATAATCCTGCAACCTGGTGGGCTTTCTTCTTGCTCTAGTGCTTTGTTCCTCACTAGACACCACTTCACCATTTCCAGAACCACAATCATCACCACCCCTTTCACCATCATATGATTTCCCCAGCCGTCTTGAACACTTAGGCCTTCATCAGCATTACTCCACTGCACCCTAATCAGTACTCTGATCAACAGGTATACCCCCTTTTCATCCCTATCCTGATACAGTTCCACCCTTTTCCACACCCACTTTTGACTATTCTCTAATATCTAGCTGCTCATGACTGCTACAACACCTACCACTTTGTATGGACCTTTAAACCCTGTCCATCTCGACCGGGCCTCCCCATATCCCAATCACTTTTTTCACACACAATTTAGCAGTATACGTTCATGCTTTCCATATTATGATCTCTCTCCCATGACCTTCAGCCTATTTCAACCATTTGGAACAGCTTAGAGCTGCTTTCTCTTTGTGGTCAAAGCATTTGGGATTCCGTCTCTCTCAATCATCTTCCTCAATATCCTTATAGTACTGATAGTCATAACCTCCCTTTCAGATTCAACCTCTAGTCAGCTACTGTGAACATCCGCTAACATCATAGCAAAGTGCTTGGCCTCGCACAGGTCCCACGTGGAACCAATGAAATCCGGGGTGACTTTAATCCAAGGTGCTTCTGGATCAGCCATCTTCTGCTTACCTCCTCTACCGACCTTAACTCTTTTCCCACTTTCTTTGCACACTCCGCACTCTTTCGCCATCACACTCCTTCATCATACATGCTATATCGCCAGACCATTTCTTTCACTCTCAATATGGTGAGAGTCTGCTTTGGATGCCTTTCATTGGGAAACACAGCAACTCTTTGTTTCCCACATTCTGGAGGAACAAACCTTTCCCGTCTCAAAATGTCACCATCACCCACAATTGTCCGCTCATCTTTCACCTTAAGGTGTAACGCCGATTCCCGGGTAACTCTCCCTATTTCCAACTTGCTTCATTAACTCTCTCACAGCCTTCAGGATAACATCCAACTCATCAGCTTCCATCCATTCCGCCCTTATGACAGTTCCACGACATTCATCCACTCCATCTTGTACACTCGCTTCTACATCTTCCCAATCTTTTAGGTCTTGCTTGTCACTACACAGGATGAGCAATCGTCCTGTTTGTTTTTCCATCCTGGAAGGAATTCCACCTTGAAATTATAATCTTGAAGTCTGGCTGACAATCTTGCCAAACTTGCAGACTCTTTCAAGTATCTCCAGGCTGCAAAAATGTCTACAGTTAAAGTCATTTTCAACCTCCATATGTACAGGCAGAAATAACTGAATACTTAAAACTATAGCCAAAGCCTCCTATGTTATGAGTACATAGTCCTTTCTGCTGCCGAAAGAGTGTGAAGCAAAGGTATAAGACCCCACTAATGCCATATGCACATGCATTAATGGTGAGTCCCATTTCTGATATCAAATGGAGTTCGGCTATTTGCTCCTGAGACCTCTCTCTTTAGCTGATCGGATGTATTTAGCTGAGCATGGAAATGTTCAATTTACCTGAATTTAAAAGAAATGCTATCTACCTGGCACCTCATACCTTCCTTCAATCATCTTATACTTGTAGTGACAATGAATAATTAAACAAATTCAAGGTGGGAATTGCCTTATATTCAAGGAGGCATTAAAGAAGTCAAATTCAGAAAGCGGCTGAGGGTATTAACCGCACCATTAAAGCAGCTGTAACCAAAGTAAATCCAGGCAAGCCAGACTGATGCCAGTGTTTTAGCTATCCACCAATCCATACCATTAATCTAAATGGACAGCATTCAGGCAGTGGTAATATTGTAAAAGCAAGTGGCTATCTTACTTTCGTAAACCTATTGAACACCTCTGCACTAAAACTCAATAATGCGAAAGGAGCACCTCTAATAATGTGGTTGACAGAAGTTTATTTTTGTGATATATTTATTGTTAATTATTGTCATATTTATTGATTTATAAAGCACCCAGTAACTCAATGAGCATTACGTAGCTGAGGAGATTTTGTACAGAGCTGAAGGAGTGGGAAAGAGAAGGAATAAT
This sequence comes from Lissotriton helveticus, assembly GCF_964261635.1. Classification (NCBI taxonomy): domain Eukaryota; kingdom Metazoa; phylum Chordata; class Amphibia; order Caudata; family Salamandridae; genus Lissotriton; species Lissotriton helveticus. The sequence continues at coordinate 997,192,533 of NC_136070.1, forward strand.
GTCAACATAAAAGGATCAGACGAATAGAAAGGTGCGAGCTGAGTGGCAACATAACTTTTGTCACCTATTTACTCAATCGCTGCTTTCACCCTATTTGCCCACTTGGTATAATCTTAATCTCACCAATATGCAACTGGGTTCTCAGTGCACAAGGTATAAGTGGGGAAAACATCGTTTACATCACATGCGATACATTGCATGCCATTACAATGCAGGCGTGAAAATGACTGCGTTGTTACATTGAAACGATTACAACGCAAGTCGTTAAAACGACTTGCTATAGGGGGCAGAAGGTGTTGGATTTAAAATCCAACACCTTCCCTACTGTTGCACAGATTGGAGTTGGAATAGTACATTATGTTATTCCAACATCCAGCGCCTCCTACAGCAAGTAGTTGTAATGACTTGTGTTGTAATGGTATGCAATGTAACAAAGCAGTCGTTGTAACGACTGCGTTGTAACAGCATGCGATGTACGCATGCGTTGTAACGTGGCCTATTCAGAAGTGGTCCTAGTGGCTCTCAAACTACTTTTCACTGCTACAAGTACATGAATCAATGCTGAAAAAGTGAAAGGCATTGGTTTGTATTTGCCATTGTCTTTGTTTAGTGTTACGCTGTTGAAGTGGATATGGCATCTGGTTTGTTCTATTGTGGGAGCCCGAAAGGACCGGTTCAGACAATGCTTTGCTGAAAAATGCCAACATGGTGAGGATGTGGCTGTTGGACTATTATGGGCATGACGTGCACAATGCTCTGTTTTTCCCATGTATTACAATATAGTGGCTCTTTAAGTTACTCAACAATGGCTGACAAACAATCACTTGAAACTGAATCCAGACAAAACTGAGACACTCCACATCTTGAACAAGGAAGACAACCCTCAAATCACGGAATGGCTAAAAGCAATCGATGCGCTTAAAGGAAATCTTACTCTAGCCGACTCTGTTAAATCTCTTGGCATCATCATAGACCCCAAACTAAACATGGTAAAACACATCAAGAATGCAGCCAAAGGTGCTTTCTTTAACCTCAGACTGTTGAACAAGATCAAACCCTACATTCCTAACAAGGATCTCAAACTGGCCACTCAATCTCTGGTACTGTCATGACTAGACTATGGGAACGCAATCCTAACAGGCATCCCGAAATCGAACTTGGCACCGATCAAAACAACACTACATGCTGCAGCTAGAATGATTATTGGCATCAAAAAATCTGATCACATCTCCCCAGCACTCAAGGAACTCAAATGGCTCCCAGTAGAAATGCGTAGTAACTTCAGAATGGCCTGCCTAACCCACAAAGCCCTCCATACTAGCAAACCCGAATACCTGGCAAATAAACTCAAAAAAGCAGGCCAAGCCAGGAATCTGAGAAGCTCTAACTCCTTCCTGCTCATCCTACCCAAAATCAGAAAGAAAAGAACAGCGGACTGCTCCTTCACTGGAAACACCCCCAAAATCTGGAACTCCATCCCCCCGCACATCAGAACTATTCCTTCTTTTGTGAATTCAAAAGGCAACTCAAATCCTTGTTCCTGATCCGCTCCCTTGGCTGTGGATAACGGGGCCAGCAAGCAACCCCTGAACTATGTGACTACAGTGAATCCCATAACCAAAGAAGCTCGGCAACTCACCCATGTTCCGCTTACAATGTCACTCATTGAATGCTTATACCTTACATATATTATGTTCATGTTCATGTTTATGTTATGTATATGTTTATACAGATTTTTGTCATTCTATTACTGTAAAGCGCTCTGCTACCTCCGGGTCTTGATAGCGCTATAGAAAACTTCCTAAATAAAAAAATTAAAATATAATAAATAAACACAGTTACAGGTATCTGCTGCCAAAATGCCCCCCGCAGCAGTATGGACGGTTGTTTTTCACTTGTCTGGCATAAGAGGTTGAGCCTTTGGGACAGACGTGGTAAAATTTGGAACAAAGATGGCATATGACACCGGCAACAGACACTGGAGACAGTGCTAATGACAACCACATACATAAACAAGCATTGTAAAGCAAGAGATGTGCAGGCAAAATATACGGGGAGAAATGTAAGAACGAAATGTGTCTCTGTGGTACGTTGGGAGGCAGGAGGGAGTCAGGAAATGTCAAGTGAAATTACATAGCATGGCAATCTTATTTTTGTTGGATGAAAAAAGAAGACTGGTTGTAAGTCATCTATGGCGCCTGCTTACAGGCACAGTTTTACTTATAGTTTCATTTGCATAGCAGCAGACATTGGAAATGAAGTTGTCTGTCTGCAATTGGCGGGCTCAGGGCTGAAAGCGAGGCTTGGAGAACGGTGTGTTCCAAGCCTAGTGGGTCTTGGAGAGTTTTTATTGTTGAGTCCTCAAATGTAATTCTAGAGCCAACCATTCTAAAACAAGCTCTGTGCAGGCAAAAGATAATTAAAAAGCGCTGTGCAGGCAAACTATAAAAAACAATTACGGGGAGAAATTAAAAAATGATAGATGTCTCTCTGGCAAATCCACTGCATGCAAAGCCCAGAGTCAGGGATGAACATGAGGCTTGGAGGAAGATACGTTCCAAGCCTGGCAGAAGAAAAATTAATGTTACAGCACGCAGTGAATTAAAAAGAAGAGAAACAAATGAAAGACACCGGATGCGACCGGACGGCGAATGAAAACATTTAAACCTCCGAACAGAAATGCCAACAGTTGAAAAAAGTGCAGGCAAAAGCTTCCCACTGTGCGGATGAAAACAGTACTTAGGCTCCTGGAAACTCTTAAGAGAAACAGACGAGGAACACACAGGAATAGCATGCTACAGCCAATGGAAATGGAGCAAAAGTAAGTGGTATGCACGTGAGCCAATGGAAAGCAAGGGTGGAATGTAAGCCCCCTCTTAAGATTTATATGAAATACAATATATTTCACAAGCACAGGGCAAGTACTGTGCAGGTGAAACCTAAAAAGGAGCATTGGAAGGGTTTTCTCTCTGTAGGTCAGCAATTCCAGTTTATTTTTGGGCGGTGGGAATTAGGACTGTTTGATATTTACTTTTTGTAAATTCCTAACTATTTAGGCACAAACCCACTGAACTGTCTTTCCTCGCAGCCAGAGCCAATCGGAAAGTTACACAAAAGGTAAACAAGTCAAATCACACTTGATACATGTCATGTGTAACATTCTATCTTGCAATCTTAAACTTTGAGAAGGATTGTCCATGGGAGAAAACTGATACCTGCAATTTGATATAGTGCAGAGGACTAGTGATCTCCAGCAGATAGAAGAACATTGCACATAGACCCCCAGTGTTACTTTCATCATTGTGCTTAACCACGTCAATTCTACTGAACTAGATGGGATCGCATCTCGGCCTCGGAAGGTGAAAGGATGTTGTGTTTCTTTTTGCACTGTATAAACCTTTTACTGCCTTACTTTACTGACCTATAAGTAGAAAACCTGCTCCTTATTTAGTAACAGAAGGTAATGAAAACTCCTCTGAGTTCTGGAGGAAGTGCTAAACACACAGTCAGGGGTGTACAGGAACACAAACCTGCTCTTCAGGCAACTAAGACGCCATTCATTGAGTATTCCATTTGTGTACATGTCACTAAGGGGCAGATATACCACTTTTTCAAGCAGCACAGTGCAGCAGTCGCAATTGCTGTGCAGCCTGAAAGGAAGGGACGAGCAGAGTGCCAAATGTAATGAAATATGACCCTTTCCTCCCCTTTCCCTAGCCCCGGCGTTGAAATCAGCTGCCATGCTCCACAGAGACACCTTTGCGCCATGGGGCAAGAGTGTCTCCGTCACTCTAGCATAGGTTTTGTAGTAGAAGGTTACCCTTTCAGTACAAAATGCTATGTATAGACTAACTTAAACCATTTTCTCTCTTTGTATGTGTGAGGTACAGTGCAGCACAAGTGAAACGTCGGAAAAATTAAAGCATTTCTCCTTCCATGCGCCTAATTCAAAACGGTGCAGTTTCCTGATGCTAAACGTGATATACTTTATCTAGTAAATTGGGTCTAGCGTCAGAAACCTTGGGTGGTTGCATGGGAATGCCCATGCTCCACCCATGGTACTGTCCCTTCTCGCTAAGTAATGCAAAGGCTTTGTATTACTTTCAGGTTATGTCCAACGCTAAACAAGTTTAGCCCTGGAAAGGAAATCAGAAAAAAAAGATTTTGAGCTGATTTCCATCACTTTTGCAACGCACACACAGCGTAAAATCTTAGTAAATCTCCCCATCGTGTCACATTGTGTCTATGCTGCATTTATTTGTCTAAGTTATATGAGTAGCCATGGCTTCAGGGGTAACTAGATTCCCCATCAATGTTATTGTGTACTTGTACCCAGGCTCCGACAAGTGCATGGAATGGAAGAAATGTTTGGTATGATGTGTTTACCTGCGGGCTCTGCTTAGAGTTTGTTTCATCTCAAAATATTTGTTGAATCATGGTCTTGCTCAAGATCCCACAGCCGTCTGCTGACTCAGGATATCATTCACAAAATTCCAGAACTTGAAGGTTGCTGTCACACACAAGGGCTTACCACAGACCCCTGCAGAACCTGGATGGAAGGTGTTGGGGGGGGGGGGGGGGGGGGCGGGGCGGACAGCAACAATTCAGACACCCTCTTTTGCCCTAGTCCAATTAATATATGTGAGATAAGGGAGGCCCAGGCCCCCATCACATTCTGCAGGTGGGGCCCGTCATTTTGTGTTATACCACTGGTCACACACTGGCTGTAACGAGAAGTTGCACAGCATTTCCCTGTTGGTCCTGTAGTTCTATTCAGGCAAGTTAGGTGGTGTGAAATGTGTGTGTAATCCAAGGCCCTTCCTGGTTGTAAAATGTGATAATTGCATACAATCTTGCTTGCACCATGTTCTTTGCTGGTAGTTGTGTGAGGGAATTGCACACAAAGTCTCCTGTACCTCAACATTTCCTCTGCAATATGCAACTGAACACGGACTGTGAGAATTCCCTGAGATTGTAATTTACCGTAGGACAATACTTCGGCACAGAAGTTCATTGATATATGGTTGGAGGTTATTACGGATTTCTTCTTAGTAGCATCATCCTCATTGTCTACTAATCTCACCTCATCCCTACGTGTATTTGCTATTTCAAATTTCCCCAAAATTTTCTGTTCCAATCTTGAGTCTTTGCCCAGAAGGAGTTTTCAAAAAGTAGAGTTTAATCGGTTCAGGTGGTTGCCAGCAGGTACAGGTGGTGGGTACCAGTGCTCGTTTATGGGGACCAGGACTGCAGCATCTGACTTTGATCCAGACCAATAAAGAGAAATACAAAAGAGTAATATCAAAGAAAGGAAATGAGAGGGAAAGAGTGAGATTGATGAAAGAAACCATCACGGCTGAGACAAAGAGGCTGGATGTGTAGGGTGTGGATGAAAAAGGCATAAGGAGGAATCAAATGTGGGTGACACGCTCAAGGTTGCATTCTGCAACCTTGTCTGTGTCTCCCTCCTTGTCTGTGTGATGGGCTGTTGAAATATTTTTGCCCTCTGCACTTGTTTAATCCACAAACTAAGCACTGTATATCATATTATGTGTCTTAAATGTGTGACACAGATGAAGATTTAAAAATATGGTGTTAGTACAGCGGATGTACAAAGTGTGTGGGTGGATGTTATAGGGAGTATTTGGGGAGAATGCACACATTGGATGCTCACTTGACAGCTCCTATAAAGAGATTTTTCTTTTGCCTGTTTTAGGTCTGGCTTTAGCCAAGACCTTTTGATTTTAGTAAAATGATGTATATAACATACTTATATATAGGGGCTTTTAGCAAGCCCTCTTCATCCATTGCTCGCTTCCATGATTCACACAATTCTTTCGCCCCTGCAGCACACACGGGCAGTGAATCAGCGCACATCAGCCTTTGGCTAACTTCATTGTGATGGATGGCGTTCAGCTCTTTCACAAAGACACACAATGCAGTTCACTTCGGTGCTGTGAACTACTATGCCAATGTGTGCTTTCAGAGTCCAAAGTTGTATTTTTTGTTTTTTAGCCAATGTTTATGTTTTCATTAATGTTGATGGGGGGGTTTCAGATCCCCAACAATACAGTTTTACAAAAACTGAGGCAAAACAAAACTATTATTGGCGAAGCCAAAAGGCTTACAGCAAATGCCAGACTCATTGGCTTTGCCTATGCTTGTTTTCCTTTTGCAGTCACGCCTCCTTCCTGAAGTCACTCTGCTTTTCCAAAGCAACTAAATAGGAAGTGAATGTGGGTCAGGGTGAAGGGGTATGTATTATGGGCCTAGTTGAAGCTTTGCATTTTTGTGCATAGCTCAGTTACTTCTTCGGACTTGGCTATTTTTCATTGTTGAGTTCTGGCTTTTTCCTCCGTATAGCCTGATTTATGCTGACTTCTAGCCAGCCTGCCACCTTTATTGTGAGAATGCTCTGATTTCCACATGGTCTTTTACATTTTAATTTTAATTTTGATTTAACAGTACCTTAGCCTTGGCAACTTTTGGATTTTGGTGTTCTAGAAAGGAGAATATTATTTCCTTTATATTTTGTGCATCCCATTTGGAACATTCAATCAATCAATCAGGCATATGTAAAGCGTGCTACTTACCCGTGAGGGTCTCAAGGCGCTGAGGGAGGGGGGGGGTTTGCTGCTACTGTTCTAAGAGCTAGGTTTTGAGGAGCCTTCTGAAGGTGAGCAGGTCCTGGGTCTGTCGCAGATGGGGGTGGAGGTTGTTCCAGGTTTTGGCGGCGAGGAAGGAGAAGGATCTTCCGCCAGAGGTTGTGCATTGGATGTACGGGACAGCGGGAAGGATGAGGGTGGAGGAGCGGAGTTGACGGGCGGGGGCGTAGAAGTTGAGTCTGCTGTTCAGGTAGGCTGGTACGGTGTTGTGGAGTGTTTTGTGTACGTGGGTGAGGAGCTTGAAGGTGATCCTCTTGTTGACGGGGAGCCAGTGCAGGTCTCTTAGGTGGGGGGTGATGTGGTTGCGGTGGGGGACGTTGAGGATCAGTCGGGCGGAGGCATTTTGGATGCATTGTAGTCATCGCAGGTGTTTGGCTGGGGCTCCAGCATAGAGTGCGTTGCCATAGTCCAGCCTGCTGCTGACAAGGGCCTGGGTCACTGTTCTTCTTATTTCGATCGGGATCCATTTGTAGATACTGCGGAGCATGCAGAGGGTGTTGTAGCAGGAGGAGGAGTTGGCGTTGACCTGCTTCGACATGGAGAGGGCGGAGTCGAGGATGAATCCTAGGTTGCGTGCGTGGTCTGTGGGTGTTGGAACTGCTTTCAGTGTGGTCGGCCACCAGGAGTCGGCCCATGCAGAGGGAGTTGGACCTAGGATAAGGACCTCCGTCTTGTCCGAGTTCAGTTTCAGACGGCTGATCCTCATCCACTCGGCGACGGCCTTCATTCCCTCGTGGAGGTTGGTTTTGGCGATGTGAGGGTCCTTGGTGAGGGAGAGGATGTCGTCAGCATAGGAGATGATGTTCAGGTCATGCTGGCAGGCCATTTGTGCGAGGGGGGCCATGTAGACGTTTAACAGGGATGGGCTGGGGGATGAACCCTGGGGTACGCCGCAGATGATGTTGGTGGCTTCAGATCGGTAGGGCGGGAGGCAAACTCTCTGGGTTCTGCAGGAGAGGAAGGTTGTGGTCCAGTCCAGGGCCTTCTTCTGGATTCAGGCTTCTTGGAGGCGTGTTCTTAGTGTGCGATGGCAGACCGTGTCGAAGGCGGCTGACAGGTCCAGGAGGATGAGCGCTGAAGTTTTGCCGTTGTCAAGCTGGCGCCTGATGTCGTCTGTGGCGGAGATGAGGGCAGTCTCGGTGCTGTGGTTGCGTATGAATCCAGACTGGGATGGGTCTAGGATGTTGTTGTCCTCGAGGTGGCGGGTCAGTTGCATGTTGGTGATTTTCTCGATGACCTTCGCCGGGAAGAGGAGCAGGGAGATGGGCCGGAAGTTATTGAGGTCTTTGGGGTCCGCCTTGGGCTTCTTGAGGAAGGCGTTGATTTCGGCGTGCTTCCACCTTTCCGGGGATGTTGCTGTGTCGAAGGAGATGTTGATGATCTTCCGCAGGTGGGGTGCGTTGGTTGCGTCAGCTTTGTTGAAAATGTGGTGCGGGCAGGGATCTGATGGGGATCCTGAGTGGATGGAGTTCATGACCTTCCGAGTCTCTTTGTCGTTGATGTGGGACCAGGAGATCAGGTGGTTGGTGCAGGTGGCGTTTGAGGTGGGGTCTGCTGCTGTCGGGGCGGGAGAGGAGTTGAAGCTGTCGTGGATGTCGGCTATCTTGCGATGGAAGAAGGTGGCCAGTGAGTCGCACAGATCTTGCGAGGGCGGGATGTCGTTGGTGTTGGCGCTGAGTTTGGAGAATTCCTTCACTATATTGAAAAGTTATTTGCTGTCGTGTGCGTTATTGTCCAGTCGGGCTTTGAAGGACAATCTCTTGGCTGTTCTGATGAGGTGGTGATGTCTGCGGATGGCGTTCTTGTGGGCTGCGTGGCTGTCTGGTGCGTGGTCATGGAGCCATTTCTTCTCCAGCTTCCGGCATGTTCCTTTGGAGATCTGGAGTTCTTCGTTCAACCAGTCGGCTTTCTTGCTGGGGTTGTTGGTCGGGGCTAGGGTGTTGGCGCTGTCGTTGATCCAGGATGTAGTCCGTGGAAGCGAGTGCGTGGGTGCTGGTGAGGTCGGCAATGGAGTCGCCGAAGAGGGCCCGGGGTCCAGGGGGTCTGTAGATGAGTGTTCCTCAGAGGGTGGTGTTGGGTCGGTGTGGATCCGGAAGTGCAGGTGTTCTGTGGAGTTGAGGGAGTCGTCTGCGAGGGTGTGGACCTGGAGGATGGATTTGTGGACAATGGCTATTCCTCCTCCCATTCCGTTGGTGCGGTCTCTGCGGGAGATCTTGTAGCCGTCCGGGATGGCTATGGCGATGTCAGGTGCCAAGGAGTCGTTCCACCAGGTCTCGGTCAGGAAGGCAACGTCTGGGGCGGAGGTGTCGGGCAGGTCCCAGAGCTCGACGGCATGTTTGCATGCGGAGCGGGTGTTAAGGATTATGCAGCGGAGGTGGTTGGGTCCGGTCCTTGGAGGTTTGGTGGTTCTGTCGCATGTGAATTTGCAGGTGTGGCAGGAGAAGGGTCCGTGGGTGCGTTTCGGGGCAGCCTGGAAGCAGCGGTGGTCTCGTCCGGTGTTGAGAGCATGGAGGTTGTTGGCGTCGTATCGGAGTCTGGCATCGTGGCGAGTGCGGGGTCCAGGGGTTCTGGCGCTGGGCGCAGTCCCAACGCGGAAGGGCGCAGACGGGTGCAGACGGGCTTGGCTTTGGTGCGCCTTCGGCGTGCCAGCGGCGCGGTTGCACAGCGGCGGCCATTTAAGGCGGGAAGGAAGGGAGGAGCAGCTGGGAGGCGGGAGCGGGGCAGCGAGGGGGCATGGCCGCCTGGGTCAGCGGCGGTGAAGCGGGATACAGAAGGCAAAAGTGGGTGTGGGGGGCTCGACTGGGCAACGCAAAGACGGTAAAAACAAGTACAAGGCACAAAATCACAGGAGATAGGAAAAATACAAAACAGTAGGTGGTCACCAGAACACAGCGGTGGTTCGAGGCACACGGGGATCGAACCCACGTACGAGGCGGCAGCAGCAGGGCAGCGGGGTGAGCACGTACAGGTGGAGCTGTGCGGCAGTGGGGGATGACCTGGCCTGTCACTCCAACATTAGTATCAGAAATAATTTTTTATTGGGATCTCATACAAGGGGGCAAAGTAATCATGTGGCAATCACTTAAGCACAATTTGGCGTTTGTCGATTTGTTTTGTCTCTTTGCCTGGTCAGGAGCACTCTGTTCTCACTGATTCAAATAGAAGAATTTAAAAAAATAAAAGTTGTGCATTTAAAACTTCTGCGTCTATCATTTGTATTTAAAATGTGTTTCTTTGGGAAATGTCCCACCTCAATGGACCAGACCTATAATCATCAATCATCAACAATTCTCAAAAAAATCATAGGCAACCCAGGACATTTTATGGAGTTCTGCTTTAATGAGATGATTAGGAGGTAAGTTTGCGATGAGACGTCCCAGTTGAGAGGTTCATCGCGAGGGATGTTTGTGGCTACAGAGGGTGCCCTGCGTTTAGGGGCCCACAACATCTGTGAGAAATCGTAAGTGGGATCAGTGGTTATCCCCCAGGGGTGCCCATGGTGGGCTGGGCTTCCTGCAGGACCTTAAAGCCAACCCACTCTGTTGCTTTTTTCCCCTTCTGTAAAGGATGGGGAACCGCTAACACTTCCTGCCCCTCCAGGGAGTCCCAGGTCTGAGCTATGTGGCCTTGTGAGGAAGGGGTAATGTAATGTAACGTAAGGGGATACTTCTATAGCACGGCTGTCACCCAACGGGATTCCTGGCGCTATCCCATGGTATCCAGAGCACTGACAATACTCTGAAGTCAGAACAGATGTCTATGCCACAGGAACACCAATGGCCATTTGTTTTAGTTCCGGACCTAAATTAAGTGCTTAAAGTCTTTGATGATACATTGGTTGTAAAAATACTTTCAAGAGTGGTGACTTTAAGAAAGAAGAGCAGTCAACATGTTCACTCTTTCAGTTTTAGATTTCTCAAAGGGAAAACTTCAAGGCACATTGTGGGTTTTTATGTGCAAAGGACTTATTGGGGAGTGGTTAGGATCATTTTAGGAGTCCTGTGGGAGTGGTTGTGGATTGTTTTCGTATTCCCAGGGCTTGATCTCGCATGGCTCAGCCCATATTTTGCATCCCTGTAGTGCCAAGGAAGGTCCCAGTTGAATAATTTTGTGTTCTCTCACTTATCCTACTTTCAGTTCTGAACCGCCTGTCCATTATCACACCCTAGTCTCCTCCAAAGAGGGAGGGGGAAGTAGCGGGTTTACATACTGCAGCACAGAAAGTGCATCATTCTGGAGCACCAAAGCCTTCCCTTCAATACTCAGGTTCTGCAGGCTCCAGAGTCAGCCTTTATGTTTGACCTTAGCCAGTGCATAATTTGAGCTGATGGTTTCCGGTGCTCGGCACTGGCACTTAACTGTCAAATCCAGCACTTGTGGCAGTCTGCCACAAGGTGGCACAGTCTGAGATGACCACAACAACACTCAATTATTAATTCAGTATACATTATACAAATGACTATTGCCTGCATTTCAGAAACCTTACCTTTGGCGGTGGGGAGCCGTGGGGGGAGCTGCCAGGAAAACCCTTCACCCATCCAGCCGTGAGGGAAACGGCAAATGCGACACCAAACCAGGGACGCTCCAGCCCAAACCGGGAACCAGGAACCACATTTCCCAGCAGCCCCGGGACCTGGCGTGCTCGTGACGCTCCCGCTGCGCCTGGAGGCGCCTCAAGAACGCGGAGCACCGAGCGTGCCTGGGGGCATTTCAGAAACCTTACCTTTGGCGGTGGGGAGCCGTGGGGGGAGCTGCCAGGAAAACCCTTCACCCATCCAGCCGTGAGGGAAACGGCAAACGCGACACCAAACCAGGGACGCTCCAGCCCAAACCGGGAACCAGGAACCACATTTCCCAGCAGCCCCGGGACCTGGCGCGCTCGTGACGCTCCCGCTGCGCCTGGAGGCGCCTCAAGAATGCGGAACACCTCCCACCCCGCGGGACGCGCGCGGGACAGCGCCGGGCTAAGCCCGGGCAAAGGGCGGGCCCTCTGTGGCCCTCAGAGGCACAAAGAGGCCGGGGCGGGCCACCACCCTTTCTATTCTTCTCTCATTAACCAGGTACTGTGATTCCCCTTACCACTGCTATTGGCCCACTGTTTTGGTATTGTGCATCGTACCATCATACCATGTCTATCTGGGAGGAGCTTAATGCCATGTGTGGAACTCAATATATCCCTGACCTTTTACCCTCCATAAGCACTGAGACCAACCCAGACGATGTTAACGCCACCCTGCAGATGTCACCTCTTTGCGTTAATAAACCCCAATCTCTACTCATAGCACCGTCACCGGGTGGGCAGAACACCAAGAGAAAGACCGATGATGTCATCACCAACGGGAAGCCAGCCAATACTCCTAAACTACAACCCAGTCCCTCTCAGCACCACACCAATGTCAGTTCTGTGTCGGAGGATATGGAGCATGGGAAAATGGAAAACTCCCCATCATTTCCTCAACCAACTCTATTGGCACAGCTCGAGCACCTATTAATCTCCTTAATTTCACCCTTGGTGGAAAAAATCAACGATCTGGGGGTCAGGATTTCTAACATTGAACTGATAGTTAAATCACACATTCCATCAGGAACCAAACCAGCATCATCAGACCCGCCTATCCCCCTCACTGTTCTGGAAAAACCCAAACTGAATTCCCGCAGGAATGCGCATTCTCAAACTATATCGTTGGTACAAACAAACCACATTGAGGTTAAAATTGAACCTACTAGAATGCCACGAATACACCTACCCCCCGAAGCCGCCCCCTATGTGACCGTTGTCTCCGGGATCCCACCACTAACCTATGGGAAAGTTGAAACACGCCAAGACTTACTACATAAGGCCATGTTTTGGTTACAGACTCATAGACCCCTGCCACCTGATCTAGATGGGGGGATCTTAACTGTTAGGAGGGTGGGGTGGTTAGGCACTTTGCCAAAAGACATCCCAGGGGACTTGGTTCTAATTAGATTCAAGCAAAGGAAAATAGCCCCTTACTTACGTTCTTGCAAGTATAAGGAGGGGGATGGCCCAATTCGTATCTGGGACTTACATGACTTTTATCCGAGTTTTCCGCCCACCTAGTTATCAAGAACACAAAGGGCCAACGTAAAAATGCTGTTTGGGGTGGGCCTGGCTGCCTAGAATTAGGTTTATTAAAGCAATCAAAAGGGGATTTAAAAGAAGCGATTGTTTATTAGCTAGGCCCAGTTTTCTGTTGAAATATGTATGTATTTGAGCGCTACTGTAAATCCTGTAACTATGCAACAAGAAGCTGATTAGCATGTCAATGATTTAATACTTGTTTTAGATGTTTATATATGTATAAATTGTATTTTACGTCTTTTATGATGAACTAATAGAATAAAGACTTCTTGAATTGAATTGACTATTGCCTGCTGCCCAAGACATTCTTATAGCTTTGGGGACCTGGATTGGTCCAAAATGTCACACTTTTAGGAGTGTGATGGTTAGTAGTTGAGATATTACTACCATTGGCAGCATTGTCAGGGGCAATGTGTGGTGCAAGCTGCAGTGACCACCTGACGAGAGCCCTGACACTTGTTTTTTTTTCTTCAAATTAAGCGCTGAGTTAGCCTGGAGTTAATTCCAGGTTTTCCAAGCTGCTCCTGGTCCCCCAAACCCAACTCATAGGATGTTTACCAGATCTGCCTCAATGGGAAAGGGAAGGGGTTAGTTTCATTGGTCCCACCATCCAGAAAGTTTTGTCTGTGATTTGTCCAAGTTGAAGTTTGCTTCCAATGCATTGCCAAAGTTCTTGCACACCTCCAGCAACAATGTGGACTGATTTCACTTCTGCACAAAAAAGGGTGACTTCATGTATATACAAGGAACACTTCATTTCTTTCTTGGTATTGCTCAGTGCTGCGGTCCCTCTGATTTTAGAATTGTTTCAATGGCCAATACTGGGAGGGGAGAGCCATATCACCACATGGTCTTGGGGCCATTGAGAAGCTCTGCCTAGGAGGAGTACTGATGCCCCTGGAGGACAAGGGCAACTGTGTTGAACTGTACAGCTGTGTTAGATTTGGGGGTCTCTAGTTGGCACGGGTAGGTACTTGTGACAAATAGGGACCATTGCCTCTAGTCAGGATAAGGGGATTACACCCCTAAAATAACCCCTGTTCACCCCCTTAGTAGCTTGGCACGAGCAGACAGGCTTATCTCATAGGTGGTATGTTAAGCATTTGTGACAACATACAGTAACTAAGTGACAACACTACAAATGGACACCACACAGGATTTATATAAAAAATAAGTATACTTTATATAGAGTTACCACAAGACCATACATGACAAAAATACACAATACTGTTACTTTAAGATGGTAGATTAAGCTTAGTTCAGTTCAGTTCTTAAGATGCGACACTTTGCGTCAATGTACCTTACGATTCGTTGCGTTTCCACAACAAGCAATGTTGCAGCGATGGAAATGCGGTGAAGTTCGGGTGCAAAGAAATAATGATGACGCTCTGTCCTTGATGCAACAAGCTTCCCGGTGATGCAGCGGCGCCTGCGGCGACGTCAATCCTCTTTTCCGGCGATGCGAGATACTTTACAAGATGCGAGCCGTGACAGGCCCTGCGACAAGCTTCCCAGTGATGCGGCGGCGTCTGCGGCGACGTCAATCCTCTCTACTGGCGATGCGAGTTGCTTCCACAATGATGCAAGCCGCGACAGGCCCTGCAACACTCTTCCCGTAATGCGGCGGCGTCTGCGGCGATGTCGATCCTCTTCTCCGGCGATGAGCCAGCGACACGCTTCTCAGAGATGCGGCGGCGTCTGGGGCGACGTCAGTCCTTCTCTCTTGCGTCACGCTTCCCAATGATGCATCGGCGTCTGCGGAGACGTCGATTCTCTTCTCCGATGATGAGGGGCGCTTCGTGTTGTGAAGCGGTAGCGGCGGTTCTACGACACGCTTCTCGATCTTGAGTCAAGCTTCCAGCTCCTTGCGACACGCAAATCCCCCACAAAGTACAGCACAGCTGCAGGCACTTCAGGAAGACTTTTGAGGAGCTGGTGGGTGAAGTCTGTTGTCCCTGAGACTTCAGCAGGAGGCAAGCTCTGTTCCAAGCCCTTGGAGATCCTTCACAAGTTGAAAGTAAAGCACACAAAGTTCTTTCTCCTTTCTTTGGCAGTCAGGCAACCACTGCAGGCCAATCCCCCAAGCTGCACTTCAGCTTAGGGATAGTCTCTCCTCAGTTTCTTCAGCTTCCTCTCCTCAGCAAAGGTTTCTTCTTGTAGTCCAAAGCGATCTAATTTCATGGGATCAGGGTCCCAATATTTATACCCCAAAATCCTTTATTCGCTGAGGGGAGAGGGGCCTTTGCCCAGTCCAAACCAGTTCTGAAGCACTCTGTTTACCAGACTTCTCCTTTCCTTTCACAGTGCAGAACAAGCACATCAGACTCCCCACAGGAGCCAGCATTGTGGAAGGCAAGTAAAGTCCTGGAGCATTTTGTTTACAGGACTCCTTCTCTTCTTTCAGTGTGCAGGGCAGAGATATCAGCCGTTCCCCAGGGGGTGGAGCCAGCATTGTGGACGGCAGGCATAGCCCTATTCAAGGTCCAGGTGCAGCTCCTCCCTCCCATCTAGATGCAAATCTCTCTATTCACCACTGGGCTGACTCATCCTGTCTCTTGGAATCTCCCAGCCTTGTCACTCACAAAACCAGACAAAGGAATACACAACCTAGCAGAGGCAGGCTTGAAAGGTTAGGCAAGCAAATACCTACTTTCTAAAAGTGGTATTTGCAAACACAGAATGTTAAAACTAACTTCACTAAAAGATGCATTTTATCGAGGTGAACATGGCGGCCGGAAGCTAACGGCTGTGACAGAGAGCTCCCGTGATGCGTGGCATGAGAAGGCTGGCTGTTCCGGTGACCATCAGCTCTGCCCTGAGATGTTGCTAGTTTTTTTTGGCATAACTTCAACCTCACTCTGCTTTACCCTGCTTAGTTTCACCGTTGTTTTAGTCTTCCCCCCTGGCTCACTCGCTCCGAATCTACGCCGGCTCGCACCCTGCCCCCCGCCCCCTGCCGGCTCCTGTGGCCCGCCCGGTCACCTGTCTGCTCCTCTCCGCCTGCAGCGACCCGAGTGCTGGGTGTATGGATAGCGGCTCTCTCTGTTCCTCGGCTTCCTCGGCTACAGCTTTTGCAGCGTCTTTGGAGCGGAGCTCGTGTTTGTCTGTGCTCCCCTTGCCGCCTGAACTGTTCCCTGCACCTGTTTCTTACACCTGGTGTGGTTTCGGGTGTTGAGAGGGTGGAGGACGTCTCTCCTACTGTTTGATTTTGGCTTTCCAGTGTGCCTGCGCTGAGTTTGCGCTGAGTTTGCCTACTTGCTCCTTGCATCTGCTTCAGTTTGGGGGCGATTTCATGGGCAGTGTGTGTGGATAGACAACTCTCTCTTTTTTTTGCCCTCTGCTTCAGCTTTAGCCTCGTGACATCCCTGGGACCTAATTATGTGCCCACTCACGCCCCCGAGGCGATTCAGGTGTGGTGTATGCGGATGGTGCAAGGCGGTGGGGGCGGAGTGGCCCAGAATCTTTGTGTAGCCACGTCTTTGGTGTTGCTAGGGTGTGGAGGTGGTGGGCTTTTTTGATACAACCCCCGGCTGTCCTTGGGTGCAGTGCTGTCCTCTTTTTTGCGCCCATTTCGACAAGCAGTAGTGAACTCACAGGATCCACAGGACTTACTGGACTTCAACCCAGCGCGAAATGAGGTAGGAGCTGGGAGCAAGATTGTGGGGTGCGTGAGTGAGCCAGGCAAGGTGACATCAATCAGCACATGCTTTCGCCCAGTATTGGGGGTTTAAAAGGAGGTTTTTGCATTGCGCACGTCCAAAAATCTTGTACACCAATGTATTCACCGTATGGAGAAGTGTGTGGGCAGTACTTGTGTTTGGTTAAAGAAATCTCCCCCCCTGGACCTACAGTTTGTCGCTACACGCTGCATAATTGGCCCCCTAGCAGCCTTGCTGAAATCCCTAAACCAAAGGTTGTCTCTCCACAATAGTAGTAGTAAAGGCTGCCACCAGGCAGGCGATAGGTACCTCTGTAACGGAGGGAACGCCCCCAGGTAAGGGAAAAGACCGTAAGAAAAAACCCAGGGGAGGTGCCAAAGTTAAAATTACTCCCTCTCTGAAATTCTTTTATAAAATTATTTCCACTAGTACTGTAGTCTGTGGGCAGAATAATAGCGCAAACTATAGCACAAAGGATAAGGATAAGGTGGTGGCTTTAAATATGGAGACCGCTTCTACCCCAGCTGACACTGCGACTTCAGTCACTACAACCTTAGCTACCAGTATTACTGCAGACTTAGTGGGTAGTGAGTTAAGTACCCAGCTTTCCAGTGACCCTTTTCTTACTGTAAAGAGTTTGTCCGCACAGGACCACATAGTATCTATTCATCCGTCAGTGAAACTGTCGAATAGCTTTTCGGTGTTAGAGACTCAGCAAGATGAGCAGGATGATGCCCACACTATACCTTCAGCGAAAAGGGGTGGGTCTCACCCAGAACCTCAGACACACGGAACTCCTGAGCTATTTAACCAATTTCCTCTTTTACCTTCACCATCTGCCCAGTCTGTCCAGTCTGTACTTGGCTTCACGGATATGTCTTGACCCCCGGGGTCGTTGGCCGTTATCCTGTTAAGCTTGAAAGACGACATCAGTAGGAGGTTTACCATCTCTGAGGCCAATCAGGCAAACATTCAGGCCTCCTGCGAAGCACTTGCTCAGAAAGTAGAGGAGGTGTCACAAAGAACAGACGCTCTCGAGGCAGAACAACCAAAAATAAAGGAAGCTCTGAGTTCATCATCTGCTTCAATGAGTAAAATGGCCAAGCAAAATCAGGATCTGAAAGATGATATTGAGCGGTTGGAAAATCATTCCAGGAAGAACAACCTGAAAATTCTAAATGTCCCAGAAGACCTAAAAGGGAACGATATTAAGAACTTTGTCGTCTCCCTCCTGAAGGCTACTATCCTGAAAGATTCTGAGGATGTAGGCATGGACTTAAGTATGGATATTCAGAGAGTGCACCGCGATCCATTTAGGAAAGTTCAAGGAAGAGAGCGCCCTAGAAAAATGTTGGTGAACTTCCTTACGTATACCATTAAGGAGAGGATCCTGTCTCTCGCACTGAAAGCCGGGCAGCTAAAGTGCAGTTCCTTTTCTACTATTTTTACTTTCTCTATCCGTTCAGATGTTTCCCATATTACGGCTACTAAGCAGTGGGAGCTGGGGAAGAGAATGACGATTTTGAATGCTTTGGGGGCTAAGACCCAATTGAGATTCCCCGCATTACTACGTATAATGTGGAATAATTGGTTGTATAAAATGCATCATCTAGAAGAAGTTGATTCCCTAATAGAGGAAATCAGAGGGGAAAGCTGGGGTGGAAGCAACAGTGCAAGGGGAAGTGTTAGTAAGGTGTGACTATTGTGAACAGTGAGCATATTTAGTATAGGCTATGCATGACATTATTTTTTTTTTCTCTTTTTTTTAGAAAAATGTAGGTCAAATCTAATATCAGGACGAGATGTTCTGCTGAAACGGATGTATGTTTAAGCCGCACAGTTGAGAAGTCAGTCGAAGTCAGTTGATCAAATTAAGCAGTAACTGCCACGCATCTAGGGGGGGCTTCTGTCCAAGGGCAAAGGCCCAGAAAAAAAGGGAGGGTTCCCCATGGGTGTAGAGGGTTAAGGGGGTGTCACAGGTGGGAGGAAGGGGGGGAGGAAGGGTGGGTGTCAGGGGGAGCATGGGTGGGGTTGCAACTGGAGAACATTTTTAAAAAGCCTCTTTTTCACGATAGTGCGATATTAAACATCTTTTTTAGTCTGTTTAACACTGGGGGGGGGAAACCTGGTATAGAATGACACTGAATGAAATAAAGTTCCTGTCATGGAACGTGAATGGTCTCCGCTGCCCCCGTAGACAGAGGCTAATTATGAAATATTTGGAGCAACCCTCTGCACAGGTTATCCTCTTACAAGAAACTCACTTGGGTTATCCTGAAGCAAGAGCTATTTTTAGTAAATATAAGTGGGTGGAGAGCTTTTGTTGCTCTGAGCAGACAGTGCATAGTAAGGGTGTAGCAATACTGTTTAGATCTAATTCAGACAGCTCCATTAAGGATACGTTGACTGACAAATCTGGGAGGTGGGTTTTGGTGCAGGTGGTGATGGGGGGGCTAGAATTTACCATAGTGTCTTACTATGGTCCTAATGTCGATGACCCGGCCTGTCTTCTTAAAGTACAGGCCAAACTTGCAGAAGTCACCACTCCAATAATAATGGGCGGGGACTTTAATATGCTTTGTCGCAGCTCAGCGCGTGCACCGGACGATGATTAATATGATGCATGAGCTCGGGTTAGTTGATTTATGGAGCTCAAAGAAGAAGGGTGAACCGGGTTTTTTTTTGGGGAAAAAGTATGGCCACTCTTCTAGATTGGACTATATTCTTACAGATAGATCTTGTCTAGAGTTCTTAGTAGATATTTCTATTCTTCCATCTATTTTGTCTGACCATGCCCCAATAACCTTCCTTTATCGAAAGGGGAAATCAACAACTGCTCCAAGGTGGACATTGAAAAGATCAATGTTGACAAATGAGGAGTTAATAAGAACTATCAAAACATCGACTGTGGAGTATTTCACAGAGAATGTGGGTTCAACATCATTGGAGTATGTTTGGGACGCGTTTAAGGCCCATATTCGCGGTGTAATCCACAGCTGGATAAGCTCCAAAAATAGGGAAGAGACGTCAGAATTTAAAAGGGTGGAGAAGGAGATATCTAGGCTAGAAAGGGTCAGATCTAGCTGCACATTAGATGACTTGCCACAAGTCCTTAAGGACTTGGAGGGTCAGCGCTTGGCCTACAGGGATAAATTAGATCAAAAGCTTAGAGCCCAATCGGCAGTTCATAATATGGAAAATTTTGAATATGGCGAAAAGGCAGGAGCCACCTTAGCACGGAAGATCAAAGGTGACAGAGTGAGGAATAATATTAATACGGTTTTTTTTTTCTTCAAAAAACCTTTATTGAGTGTTCCAAGTGTTTACACCGCTATTCAGCCAACAACCCGGAGGCAGGCAGCATTAGAATCATCAATTGGACCATATCATACGGTCACGTTTATACACACTTGTACAATCCGTTCAGCATAAGTTTCCGCAGATGCAATACAACCAAACTAACAGCGCTATGTGCATTGGTGTGTATAATTAGTCAATTCAAATGCGATACGTCAACATCACCAGATTATCATCCAGTGTCTTACAAGAAGAGGGGGGGGGAAGGGGGATCAGTCAATCTGGAAACCCCATGTCATGCACCCTCCCCCATCGTCTTCACGCAGTTCCACGGTCCGTGCTCATTTATCCTCAGCCGCCGCAACACCCATTCACCTCCTCCCCGTCTCCACACATACAGCACTCGATCATCCACGCAACCCATCCACCTCCTAGTTCCTGACCCGCGTCCACTGCACCAGTCGCATCACTCGTCCATCTCCTCCCCAGCCAGCCAGGTCGTCAGGGGCTGCCAGATATCAACAGGTCTGGATCTCAGAGGCATGAGTTCCCAATATGTGGTCAGTTGGTCTCGACAGTACATCGCCGAGTTAATCCATCCCACAGTTGTCGGAGGTGTCCCCCGTTTCCAATGTAGTGCGATCTGCCTTTTCGCCAGTAAGAGCAACAATGCGGCTAATTTCCTTGAGGCACTCGGTATGTTCGCCACAAAACCCAGGAGGGCCATGAGCGGATCCGGATCTAGCTGTTCCCCTATTATGCATCCCAGTTTCGGAAACACTTCCACCCAATACCGCAACACCGGCGTGCATTGCCATGTTAGGTGAAAGAAGGTTGCGCTCTCCTCTCCACATCTCCAGCAGCTAGCTTCAGATAGCAGCCCCATTTTGAAGAGTTGCCCCGGCGTGCGGTACGTTCTATGGAGGAAGTTGAAATGAATTAATCTCAGCCTGTAATTTGGCGACAAGTTTTCGAGTTGGGTGCAGCAGAACTTCCACTGTTTGTCTGATATGCTTATTACCGCCTCTGCCTCCCATTGTGATTTTGAACTAGGACGTATCCACGGCGCCGTGTCCTGTGTAATTTTGTAGATCCGGGTAATCAGCTTGCTCGAGGAGCTGTTAATTAATATGTCCTCCAGCGCCGAAAGTGATGGGGGCGCCGCCGGAAACAATGGGTATCTGGCCTTACAAGCCACACGTAGTTGGTAGTAGAGGAGTAACCCAGAAGCCGTAGGTGCTTCCGATTCACACATATCTTCAAGCGTCAGGAACGTGTTGTCCGGGTAAAGGTCACTGGCAAGTGACAACCCACATCTACGCGCTCTCTCTGTGATTGCCGCATCCTGTAATGGCTCTAGCAGCGGGTTACCACCCAGCGGCATGGATGGGGCGTATAATTCAGCAATTTCCGCCCGCTTCGCAATATGTTGCCAGGCCCACCTCACTGTCTCCACCGTGTCCACGTCCTCCGGTGAACGTTTGAATTTACGATAGATCGTCGTAGTCAAGGGGATGGGCGCCGACACGTCCTTCTCGATCGCCACTTGTGGCTGATACGGGATCGGGTGTTGCCAGTAGTGCAGGTACTGGGCCTGGGCGCAGTAGGCATATAATTCAAAGTCCGGGGCCGCTAGGCCTCCCTGACAGAAGGGCAGCGTCAGAACTTTCCACTGAACTCTAGGCTGTTTGCCCGCCCACACCAATTCCAAAAGTGCGGATCGTATGCGTTTAAAGAACGAGAGTGTAAGTGGCAAGGGTATGTTCACAAATAGGTATCGGAATTTTGGTAATATAATCATTTTTGTTATGGCTATTCGCCCCGTAAGGGAAAGCGGCAGGGCCACCCACTTCTTTACCTTGGTCTCGAGCCATTCCACCGCAGTGCCATAGTTTAGAAGCCACAGGTCTTGTATCGAGCGACTAATGTGGATTCCCAGATATTTCACCTCATCTTCTACCCAAGTTATGGGGAATTCCGTGTAACACCTAGCCGTGCCGTCTGTCAGTGGTAACATTGCAGATTTAGACCAGTTAATATTTATGCCAGTCAGACCACTATATCGCACCAGTTCCCTCATTAGTGGGTCAAAGTTTTCCGCCGGGTTCTGCATAAAAATTGTTATGTCGTCTGCATATAGAGATACTAAGAGCCCCCTAGATGTGAAGCCAATACTGCGTTGGGTGTGGTGTTGCCTGAGTCTTGCCGCCAGTGGTTCCGTGGCGATCGCAAATAACAACGACGATAAGGGACAGCCTTGCCTGGTCCCCCTCGTGATCTGTATAGGCCTCGAGACCTGCCCATTTACCTTCACCCTAGCCGTAGGGCGATCATAGAGGATGCACATTTTCTGAATAAAGAGTCTGCTGAAACCCATCCTAGTGAACAGCGCCTGCAGAAATTTCCACTCAAGAGAGTCGAAGGCCTTAGTGGCATCCAACAAGGCCCCTGCAGCCTGAACCTTGGGGTCCAGGTAATGAAGTAATCCAAACAGGGTACGCAGGTTATGCGAGGTGGATCTGCCTGTCACGAATCCCGACTGATCCGACAGTGCTATCAGGGGTAGCTTAGCATAAATCTTGGCGTCTAGATTTATCAGGGACAGTGGCCTGTATGAGTCCAGACTTGTAGGGTCTTTGTTGGGCTTTAGGAGTGTAATAATCATGGCTTCCCGGAGCGATGGGGGAAGGCTTCCGGCCTCAATCGCTTCCATGTACAGTTTATGTAACCTGGGCACAATAATATCTGCGTACTCTTTGTAAAACGACGCAGTGAGACCATCAGGCCCGGGCGCTTTACCGGAAGGCATGCCAGCTATGGTCTGACGTATGTCCTCCTGCGTGATTGGCAGATCCATGTATTCCCGCGCTCCGTTGTTGAACCACGCCAACGCTATCGTATCAAGGTAGTCCGTAATCACCTGGTCGTCCGGCTGCACCCTGGAGGTGTATAGCGTCTCATAATACAATTCCATAGTGTGTAAAATATCCCGCGGCGCCCGGATGGGCTCACCAGACTCAGCTGTGAGTTCCAATATATATTCCGAGCCTCTAGGTTTCCTAAGCATTGCGGCTAGTGTCCTGCCAGGGCGGTCTCCCTCCCCATATCGCCGAGCCTGAGCATATTTATGCAGGAATTTCACTTCCCTTTCAGCTTCCTCCTGATACTGGGTGAGTTTTGCCCTAAAGTCGGCACGGGTCGCAGCAGTGGGTGATCTGGTTATAGTGACTTCCAAAGCCGCTAATTCCTTTTCAAGCCCGTCTAGCGTGTTCCTAATGGATTTCAGCACTCCCATTTTGAGCGCCGTGCAGTGCCCCCTTGTTACCACCTTACAGGCTTCCCAAAGTGTCCCAGGCGAGTCTACCGTCACCTCGTTGAGAGTAAAAAATTCCTCTAGTTTGTCTCTCAGCTCTTCCCTGAAGACCTGGTCCAGCAGGGCCTGCGACGGGAATCGCCAGCTGAACGGTTGTATATATTGTGTGGGGGTGGCAATCGTCACTCCCACTGGTGCGTGGTCTGACAGTGATCTCGGAAAGTGTACAGCCTCTAATACCGAAGTATGTAGGTCTCTGGACAATAGCCAGTAGTCAAGTCTCGACCATGCGGCCCTGTGCGCCGTAATGCAAGTTCCCGCCCGCGCATTTGGGTGTAACAGCCTCCACGAGTCCACCAGGGAAGCCTCCTCGATAATGCCACCCAGTGCCTCAGCCGCCTTCGGGTGGTGTTCCCGGGCAGCGCCTTGTCTATCAGCCGCATCGGACAGCACTACATTGAAATCTCCCGCCCACAAGATCGCCACATTGCCAAAGGTACGCATTTTATCCCACAGTCTCTCATAGAACTCAGGAGTGTCGCTATTCGGGCCATACACATTCACCAGCAACATCTGAACACCACACAGGACTCCCAGTAGCAGTATGTATCTACCTTCCGCATCTCTCAGCACCTGGTGTGTCACCCAGTTCAGGCCTCTGCGGATCAAGATCGCCACTCCTCTTGCATAATTCGAGTATGGGGCATGTATCGTCTCACCCCATCTAGTGTGTTTTAGCTGTGAAGCATCAGTAGTGTGTAAATGAGTTTCCTGTAGCATACAGATATCTATGTGCTTCCGCAATAAATACGCATGTACAAGTCTTGCTTTCCTCCTATCATTCATTCCTCTCACATTCCATGATAAACATTTTATCGATGAATTCGCAGCATTCGCGCCAGTGTTTGCGGTCTCACCAGTTCCCAATCCACCTCTTGATTCCATCACAGTATCAAGACAATGTAAGTGAATAACAATCGGATCGTCAGAGTGCACAATGTAATCTGTCAGTGGGATATAGGTTCCAACTCCCCGGCCAGCAGTAAGGGTGTCAACGACCCCCCCTTCCTCAGGCATTCAGCATCGGTGTCAACTAACCCAATTCGAGCAAAGTTCGGTAACATTCGCACCATAGCACCTTCATAAGTTAACAGGTTAAACCAAACAAAACTGAACCCCCCTCCACCCCCACCACCCGCTCCAACCCCCCAATCAGGTCGTGCATATTCCCCCCCACTGCCCGCCCCATCAAAACCAGATAACAGCAATAGTAGATGGGCGAACCATACTTTGGGAGTCATCCCTCGGGGTACGCAGGTATGGGCCTTCTAACCCTGTGGTCATGACAGGGCGATCAAGCGCGGATCTGAGCCTGAGTGCTTCAGGACCCCCCCAAACCCCAGGCCAAACGAAGCAGTAATCACCCATGAATGTGGAACTCAAGCATTGAACATTAAGTGAACATTCTCCATCTCAAATATATAGCGTGTTTCTGAATGTGTCAAACAATAATACAGGGCATCATTCTACATCACTTAGCTGCTCAGTAGCACCCCGCTCCTCCGCCGCCGATTGTCCCTTCTGGTCCTTAGCAAGCTGCTTAGCAAATTTCAGGGCCGCTTTTGCGTCTGTGAAGAAAGTGGGTTTTCCCGGCCCCTGCACCCTTAGTTTTGCCGGATAAATCAGTGAGTATTTCGTGCCGGTCTGTTGAAACACCTTTTTCGCGGGCAAAAATTCCCGCCTGGCCGCCTGAACTTGGAGAGTAAAGTCAGGGTACATGGCTATTCGGTTACCTTTGTATTGCAAATCCACCATGTTGCGTGCCAGCCTCAGTATAGAATCTCTATCCCTATAATTCAGAATGCGGGCCAGAATGGGCCGCGGCGGGGCTCCTGGTTTGGGCACTGGCCCCAACGTGCGATGTGCTCTTTCCACCAAGAACATTGTCGACAGTCCATCTCCAAATAAATCTTTCATCATCTGTTCTACGTATCGTTCCATATTTTCAATGTCTGTCGATTCTGCCACGTGATGCGGACGTTATTCCGTCTGGACCTAGCTTCCAAATCTTAATTTTTCATTTGTATCAGGGACAGCACCTTTTCCATGCCTCGCAGCTTCTTGTCTAGGTCTGTTTGGCATTCCTCTGTCTCTGTCACGCGAGTTTCCAGTACTCCGACCACCCCTTCTTGCTTATCCATTCTTCTAGTCATGCAGTCCATCCTGGCAGCCAAGGCGTCCATTTTGCCATCTATGCCTTGCAGACTCGATTTCAGATCCTGGAACATGGCCTTGAGGTCATCTGCCGGCAGCACATTGCGGGCTTCTCCCGATGTCTCCTGGTCTTTTTGGTCATTTTGTCAAACGTGATTCTGGGTTGTCTGGTGTCAGGCTTTCCCATGGCGGCTTTCAGATCCGCTGCACTAGCTGTTAATCGCCCTGAACCACTCCTCTTCCTTTTGCCCCGGGCAATCAGGTTGTGCAGGCAGGCAGCGACCGTGGCCGTCGACCCTAGCGTGGCACCTCACCTTCCGTGCCTGCAACAATGATAATGGCCGCCACAACAGACCTCCACCATCAGCAAGCACGCCTCGCGGTGTACAGCGTCCCTGCCCCCGAACGCACTCTGGCAGAGTCCGATGCGTCCAGGTAAGTCTCCCAGCACCGTGAGACAGTAATGACCCCAAGGCCCTTCCAATGTGCCCCCGTGGTCTGGCCTGTGTGGCGTGTTCCCACTAGAGCCACCGCTCGCTTCAGCCGCAGTTACAGTCACCAGGTCAAAAATGGCGGTTCGCGCCAAGTTTTCCCCCGGGCCGCTGCTAGCACCGCTGGTCGTTTCTCGTGAGCCTGAGGACTCACTAATCAGGAGAGTCAGCAGCGGTCGGGCAGCAGACTGAAAAGGGCCACTCACTGTGTAAAGGCGGGTATCGGGTCTCACTCCGCAACGTCCGCTAGATCATGGTTCCTATCTCTTTCACTGGTCTCTCGCTGCTCACTCCTCGCCCGGTATGAAGGTGCCCGTTGTCTCGGTCGCCAGGTCTAGTAGTTAGGCATACGCCAGCCCAGGTTCGCAGCGACCGCTAATCGATAATCGTCCGGGCGGTGCAGGCTTCGCACACGCTGCCGAGCTCACCCCCACTTCCGGCCGGCCAGCAGTAGCGCGAGCTCCCTGCGTTTAGCTTCCCAGCAGGCCTCACAGCGGTCGCAGAGCAGGGCGCCCGCTCTCTCTCAGAACGTGAGCACACCGCGGTCAATTCGCCACAGGGTGGGGTGCATGTACTCTGCAGGTCGGAGGGTGTACGGGATCCGAGCCCCAGCTCAGGAAAAACGGATCAATGGCGGATTAATTCGCTCGATCGGCGGAGCTGCGGTTTCAGGCAGTCAAATTAGTCTGTCCCTGGCCCAGTGCATCATGGGAACAGGGCAGACCACACTACCAAGCCAATTCTTTACTGGAAAGGAAACAAGCTTCCGGGGACCGGTTTCTGGCATTGCAGCCGTCTTCGGCCCGGCTTGCTTGAATCCTGATGGTGCAGTGAGCAAGGGACTCATGTCTGAGCATACCCTGCCACTCCTATAGTGGCCAAAACGATTCAGAAAAGGGGGTGGTGATGGACAGAGCATCTGAGTTAAACAGAACACTCATACCCAGTCAAAAAACTGGGTCTAGACTCATACCCAGCAAGGCTAAGTCAAATCAACTACCACAACAACACAATTGCCAATACTTGGCTAATTAACTTCTTATTAACGGAAAAACTGTTATGAACAAAACATATCAGTCTATTATGAATAACATTCTTATTTTATTTTCATTATTTTTCCTTTAGTCAAAATATTTTTTTCATTTATGGAAAACTTTACTTGTGCATATACAAAATTTATAGAATATGTACAAATTTAATACAACATTGAAATAACAAACAATTCTTATATAACTATACAACACATCCACCCAGCAACTTTCTCACCATATTTATTCAACTTGCATTCAAGAGTAACAAAACAAACGACATATACCTCTGAGGTATAGGCCTATGTCAACAAAAATAATACTTTCAACTGAGAAATAATATCCCCTGATTTTTTCATTTTATAAAATTGAAGACTCGCGAGGTCGTTAAAGGTTGAAACGTACCTTTCACATTTAGTGGAACACTGTCACTATGTGTTGTTTTGATTCTTAGTGCATATTATTTAAGTGTTGTCATTGTCTATTGTCACTGTGTACGTATTTATCGTTTTGTGGGTTTCCTGTATAGTATGTCTGAAAAAGACACCTTTGCGTACAGTGAAGAACACATCCAAAATCGTATTAGAGCGCCGCCGGTCTTCGCTTCTGCTACCTTAAGTTCTACAGCCAAAACTCAAAATGAGTCGGATAAATTAATTAGACTACAGAAGAAACAGATTAGAACCGATTTACACGGTCATTTTCTAGTTTTACATTTGCAGGCAGGTACTATTCCATCGGGCCTACAAATTCGGAATACCCCTATGGTCTTCATAGATGATCCAGACTACAAGAAGGGATTTAGCGGGATAGAGACAAAGTGTAGTAGAGATCTGATGGTTCTAACGGTCGAGACAGCACATAGAATCTCAATTAAACAACTTCAGGAAATTGCTGATCTAGAGATTGAAATACAAAACAACCAATTAATTACGGATTCAAAAAGCCTCCTTGAAAAAATTGAAAAGGAGATCCAAGAGTTTAAAGATTACACTGTGACCCAGAAAGGAAAAACTGTTATGAACAAAACATATCAGTCTATTATGAATAACATTCTTATTTTATTTTCATTATTTTTCGTTAAGTCAAAATATTTTTTTCATTTATGGAAAACTTCACTTGTGCATATACAAAATTTATAGAATATGTACAAAATTAATACAACATTGAAATAACAAACAATTCTTATATAACTATACAACACATCCACCCAGCAACTTTCTCACCACATTTATTCAACTTGCATTCAAGAGTAACAAAACAAACGACATATAACTCTGAGGTATAGGCCTATGTCAACAAAAATAATACTTTCAACTGAGAAATAATATCCCCTGATTTTTTCAATTTATAAAATTGAAGACTCTTAAACCAATATCAGTTGGAATAAATCTTATATCATCCTAATAACGTATTTTCTAATGTTGTTGACAATAGACCAAACTGGTCGACGCGTTTCGAACCCCCTATTCCAGGGTTCTCCTCAGGACCAAACCAAATTTCTACAAGAAAAAAAGGGGAAACCTAATTAGACTTACTCATCTATCTGAAAGCGTATATAAACACAGCCACCAGACGGCTTCATTCCGCCTACCTTATACATCCTGTTTCGGATCTCGCGGGGGATTGGTGTGGGTTAGTTGGATTAATCTAAACAATAAAGACAGAGATACACATATAGCATACTGATCACAAAGGAAGACTGTACATACAGTATTACCGCCATAAGTGGTAGTGGAAACTCACCTAGCATCAGTTGTACTTAAATTTGGAGGGCCTGGAGGGGAAAAGAACGAATGAAACAAAAATTGGTTTGTATATAGACCATATAATCCAAGATAGATTCAAGGAACAGCCTGCCTAAATGGGGCTTACCCGGACTTTGCGTAGACCTCGCGAAGCCGGGCTGGTAACTGTGTAACGGGCGTGTGTGCGTCCCTCGGCTAACAAGTTCCCGGGTGCCGACTCTGCCCTGCCGTGATCTGAAATATGTAACGAAGCCTAGTTACGCTTCAATTCTACATCCGTAATGCTCAAACTACCTACCATCTATATTTCTCGCCACATCCTTACCTGCTTACTGCAGCGTCCTTCGGTGCAAACAAGTCAGTGGTTTCTCCGTCCTCACAACAATCCAGCGGACTGCGTTGTGACGTGGTCATGTGATCTTGTTTGTTTTTAAAGGGGAAGCACTGTAATAGTAGCAGCTTCGTCAATGATTCCACAGAACCACACAGCCATGAATGAACCACGATATCGGTTTTGTGAAGTTAACCTTATATTTATTTTATTTTATTTTCCCACTTGATCCATATTTTGAACGGCTTTGGATACCAGCAATGGGGGCCACCGGTCCCTACGCAAGCGTCCTTATACCGCGTGATGCATTATGGTTCAATGAGTACCACTTTTATTAAAAGCTTAACAGGCGTCGGTATGATGCATCAAGGACCTGTGAGTGTCCAATTTTAGTTTCAAACAACATGGTCATTTGGATAATGTAAACTAGCTTAAGGTACCGAATTATTCTGTTCATCCCAAAGCTTCAACCACGTGTACCTCATGTTATCATACCCCTAATATCAGGTTCCTGCTTCTCAAGCATCTTATAAGACAGCACTCTTATAGATTTCTGAAATCTCGTTAAGACCTGTCATAGCAGTGTTGTATTTCATTAATAGGAGGGCTTCCTGCTGTGCCAATTTGGACTCAATATCTCCTCCTCGTGGATCATGGTCAATCTTTGAAATGATTGTCCAACGTAGATCTTCTTCCTTATGTTTCTGCGAAATCCAATGTTGGACCAATGGTGCATTTGGTACCTCTCTCCGTATTCTCGATTTATGCTGGGTGATCCTATGCCTCGCCTCTTGCGTTGTTCTGCCAATGTATAGTTTTGGACATGTACACCAAATTCCATAAATTATATTCCTTGTTTGGCAATTTGTAAAGGACAAATGTTTCCAGTGTATTCTAATAAAAGTAAAGACAGACCCTTCCTCTGTTGATTCACAGCAAGTGCAATTGCCGCATTTGTGGTGTCCCACCACTGGCGGTAGTCCCAACATGCTCCTTAATGTTGATTGGGGTTCTCGGGGTAACGCTGCTCTTACGATGTGATTTGCCACACTCTTCTCCTTTTTGTATGCAGAGAGGGGCGGTTCCACTAAGTCGCTGTGTAGATTTTGTACCAGGTGCCAATTTTGCATGGTCATTTTGCGCAGTTGGTGTGTGTTGGGGCCAAAGGTGGTGACAAACACTATTCTTTTTTGTTCCTGTCGTGTTTTCTTTTGTAGTAATGTTTCCCTCGGAACCCACCATGCTCTTTTTAGCGAGTGTTTTAAGAGTTTCTTGGGGAAGCCTCTTTCAAGTAATCGTTCCTTCAGGCTGGTTGCACGTTTGAGATATTCCTCCTTGCTGGAACAATTTCTCCGTACTCTTAGAAACTGCCCGAAAGGCAAGTTCTGTTTAAGGCTCCTGGGGTGGTGACTAGTGTAATGTAATGCTTTGTTTCTGTCTGTTGGTTTGCGGAACAAAGTTGTGCCTAAAGTGCCATCAGTTGCATAAACTTGAACATCCAAAAAGGTAATGCTCTGATTTGATACAGTATGGCTAAATTTGATGTCCTCTGTTCTCATATTGAGCCATATAACAAATTCAGTTAGTTTGTCCTGTGATCCCGACCAGATGAAAAACACGTCGTCGATATATCGCATGTATTTCGTGATATACCCAACAAAAGGGTTATTGTTGTATATGAACCTGTTTTCATATAGGCCCATAAACAAGACAGCTAACTCTGGGGCAAAGAGGCAGCCCATTGCTACCCCCTTAGTTTGATAGAAAAACTCAGTATCAAATTCGAAATAATTTTTCTGAAGGGCAAATTTGGAGAGCCTCATGATAAAATCCGTGGCCACTCTCATAGGTTGCTCCCTTTGTTCAAGAAAGAACATCAAAGTCTCTAAAGCCTGCTCCTGTGGTATTTGCGTATACAAGGACACGACGTCCATTGTTACCATTAGTTGATTCGAGGCATCAAACTCAATAGATATTATCTGGTTGATGAATGCCGTCGTGTCCTTTAATTGCGCTGGAACTTTATCAACGAATGGTTTTTAAAAAAAAGTCAATATATTTAGATACCGGTTCTATCAGAGACCCACAACCTGAAATGATTGGGCGTCCAGGGGGATCATTTGGGTCTTTATGCATTTTTGGTAAAACATAAAATACCGGTGTTCTAGGGTTTTTATTTTGAAGAAAAGCCAATTCTTTGGCTCCAAGAATTCCTAAATCATAACCCTCTTAAAGGATATTGAAGAGTTCATTTTGTAGCTCCCTCACTGGGTTGCGGTTGATTTTTTTATAGCAGGTTGGATCGTCAAGCTGTCGTTTAACCTCTTTCTTGTATCTGTTAATGTCCCAGAGGACCACCGCGCACCCCCTTGTCCGCTTGTTTAACTATAAGTGACTTGTCGTTTTTTAAGGAAAAGATGGCATCCTTCTCAATTTTTGTTAAATTGTACTTCACGAACTGTTTCTTCTTTTCAAGCGCAGTTATCCCTGACAATATTGCCCTTTCAAAGGCTAACACCTCCTTAGGGGTTTTGCAAGCTGGTGGGCAAAATGACGATTTCGCCCGAAACCCCGTTACTTCAGAGCTTGTTTGCTCGGGTGTATCCTTAAAGAATGTTTTTAGGCGTACTTTCCTACAGAACTCTGTGGCTTCTAGTTTCATTTTGACATAGTCGGTTGTCTGACGGGTACAAAGGAGAGGCCCTTCTCAAGAACAGCTACTTCAGACGAGGATAGCTCTCTATCCGATAAATTGAACAGAGGTGATATCGTTAGTTCCTGTAATATTGGCGCCTGGTCCTCATTTCCCATGGTTGGTTCCCGGGCCGTGACCGTCCCCTGCCTCGCTGTTGGCCTCTGCCTAAAAAAGGCTGGGGATTTTGTTGTTGATTTTGTTGATTACTCCTGGTGGCTGAATTACTTCTTCAGTCGCTATTGTCCGTCTCTCCTCCAGATGAAGAGGAGGTGTCTGAGAACGTTAAAAACTTGTTCCTTGAGCGTCCCTGGTTGTCCTGAAAGAACCTTCTCTGTGTAGGTCGAGTATAAAAATCCTGCTGTAAAAATGGGTAAACTCCCTCTAGTGTAAAGTTCTTTTTATCCAGTTCGAATTTATTTCCTTTCTGGGTCACAGTGTAATCTTTAAACTCTTGGATCTCCTTTTCAATTTTTTCAAGGAGGCTTTTTGAATCCGTAATTAATTGGTTGTTTTGTATTTCAATCTCTAGATCAGCAATTTCCTGAAGTTGTTTAATTGAGATTCTATGTGCTGTCTCGACCGTTAGAACCATCAGATCTCTACTACACTTTGTCTCTATCCCGCTAAATCCCTTCTTGTAGTCTGGATCATCTATGAAGACCATAGGGGTATTCCGAATTTGTAGGCCCGATGGAATAGTACCTGCCTGCAAATGTAAAACTAGAAAATGACCGTGTAAATCGGTTCTAATCTGTTTCTTCTGTAGTCTAATTAATTTATCCGACTCATTTTGAGTTTTGGCTGTAGAACTTAAGGTAGCAGAAGCGAAGACCGGCGGCGCTCTAATACGATTTTGGATGTGTTCTTCACTGTACACAAAGGTGTCTTTTTCAGACATACTATACAGGAAACCCACAAAACGATAAATACGTACACAGTGACAATAGACAATGACAACACTTAAATAATATGCACTAAGAATCAAAACAACACATAGTGACAGTGTTCCACTAAATGTGAAAGGTACGTTTCAACCTTTAACGACCTCGCGAGTCTTCAATTTTATAAAATGAAAAAATCAGGGGATATTATTTCTCAGTTGAAAGTATTATTTTTGTTGACATAGGCCTATACCTCAGAGGTATATGTCGTTTGTTTTGTTACTCTTGAATGCAAGTTGAATAAATATGGTGAGAAAGTTGCTGGGTGGATGTGTTGTATAGTTATATAAGAATTGTTTGTTATTTCAATGTTGTATTAAATTTGTACATATTCTATAAATTTTGTATATGCACAAGTAAAGTTTTCCATAAATGAAAAAAATATTTTGACTAAAGGAAAAATAATGAAAATAAAATAAGAATGTTATTCATAATAGACTGATATGTTTTGTTCATAACAGTTTTTCCGTTAATAAGAAGTTAATTAGCCCAGTATTGGCAATTGTGTTGTTGTGGTAACCGAGGCTCCACAGCACTGCGGTATTGTTATAGTTTAGGGGGGGTTCTGACTTAAAGGCATTTAGTCATAAACCCACAGATGGTAGCTTCGACCCATTGGCTCTTCAGCCAAGCACATACACCAAATGTCTGAACCTGCGGTTCCTCTTGTACTGAGCAGGATTACTATTGCAACAACACATCATCAGTAGGGTAAAACTAACCTGTTTCACGACGGTCTAAACCCAGCTCATGTTCCCTATCAGTGGGTGAACAATCCAATGCTTGGTGAATTATGCTTCACAATAATAGGAAGAACAGACAATGATCAAACAGCGATGTCCCTATGAAGGCTTGGCCGCCACAAGCCAGTTATCCCTGTGGTACATTTTCTGACACCTCCTGCTTGAAACCCAAAAAGTCAGAAGCAATGTGAGGCCCCGCTTCCACTGTCTGTATTCATACTGAAACTCAAGCTCAAGCGAGCTTTTGCTCTTCTGCTCCGGGGGAGGTTTCTGCCTCCCTGAGCATGCCTTAGGACACCTGCGTTATCGTTTGACAGGTGTACCACCCCAGTCAAACTCCCCACCTGCCACTGTCCCCGGAGCGGGTCACGCCTGGCAGGCGCCAGGCACTTGGAGCCAGAAGCGAGAGCCCCACGGGACTCACCCCCCTCCTCACCGGGTAAATGAAAAAACAATAAGAGTAGTGGTATTTCACCGGCGGCCCGAGGACCTCCCACTTATCCTACACCTCTCATGTCTCTTCACGGTGCCAGACTAGAGTCAAGCTCAACATAGACTTCTTTCCCTGCTGATTCTGTCAAGCCCGTTCCCTTGGCTGTGGTTCGCTAGATAGTAGGTAGGGACAGTGGAAATCTCATTCATCCATTCATGCGCATCACTAATTAGATGACGAGGCATTTGGCAATCTGTACCACCTCGCGGTGGCTCATTCTGGGTTATTTTGCTGCCCATCAGCGTCAATTCAGTTTTGCTTCCAACAAGGCAACATTCTTTCGCTCCGGAGTACAGTCACACTGAACGCTGTCCTCACTGGAACTGGGATAACGTATAGGCCAGAGATAGTACACCCTGCAGTACTATTCCAACAATTTTAAAATTGTCTACGAACAGTCCTGAGAAATTAAAATATGATTAGCAGGACATCAATAATCAATGTGTGATAATTATGTGTATGTGATTATTTGAGACCTATTCATCATTCAAGACATTTCAATAAGTATGATGTACACCAGTATATCTAAATTGTTATAAGCACACATTTATAAAAAAATACACATCTACAAA
This sequence comes from Lissotriton helveticus, assembly GCF_964261635.1. Taxonomy (NCBI): domain Eukaryota; kingdom Metazoa; phylum Chordata; class Amphibia; order Caudata; family Salamandridae; genus Lissotriton; species Lissotriton helveticus. Next base: position 997,226,826 of record NC_136070.1, read on the forward strand.
TTTCACATCTAACTATAAAAAGCACATCCCCAAAAATTCACATCTATTAAATTCACATCTATAGTAAATCGTGTGTCAACTATACACCTATATGTTAAAATAATATGCTTTATAAGGGTGACATGTGTGCTGCAAGAAAGTGCACATCTCAGTATAAGCTTGATACTCAATTGTCCATGAATACTTGGCATATTTTAAGAGTGTCCATTAAAGTAGTCAGGCAAACATTTTTCTTAAATGGGAATGACATTTGCAGACCTAAATCAGCCAGAACAACATCATTACATTGAGGCCAAATACCAGGAAGTCCAACGATAGAGCCATGAAATTTTACAGTGTTGCGTTTTGTGAGATCTTTGATTTGCTGTGACAGATCCTGATAGTATTTCACTTTACTCTCAAACGCTAATTCAAGGGAATTGAAACATCAATCACTACTGCTGTACCATTTGTGGTAAACACTACATCTGGTTTTCACAGTTGTCCTTCATTATTCTTAACATGAGGTTCCCTATATGCCATCCAACCACACCTGTTGCTCTATCAATGAGCAATTCCAGAATTTTGTTATGTCTTTTTATCCTAATGTCCTTAGTTTTAGGACATGCGCCTGAAATATGAGAAATTGTTTCGCAAACATCATTACAATACCTACATGTAGCAAATGCAAGATTTATTCCCCTAGTGATGGTTTCTCTAGTATATAAAACATTTGCTCTTAACATCAGCGCAGCTATGTACTGGTTTTCTTTCATTTTGTTATGCTTACTGATCCAGAAGTTTGAGGTTGGATTACTTGCTAAGTATTTTATACCATCACCTTGGACAGGGAGATTTGCCCATTTCTCAAACTCTTCTTTTCTCCAATCATATGTTGCTAACAAATTCAAATCATAGCTCAGAAACCTACTGTCTAAAATGTTGAGTTTGTGTGTTTTGATGATGTTATACATTTTTCATTCATATCTTCTTCTGCATACATGAATGAATGAGCTATGACAGGTCTGGAGCTGGCCTGGGATACAATAAACTATTGACTTTATTGAGACCAATTTGTGCACATAGTTTTGGTATACTGAGGCCCCCAAATTATCTTTTTGAATACAGGAGCCCATCACATATGTATGCAGGAAGGTGTATAAAGTGTTTGACATACTTTTTTATTGTTTGATCCAAAACATTTAAAGTTTTTGCTTCTGTTCCTGTCATTTCCAATTTGAATGATAGTTTAGGTACCAAGTACTGACACAAAATTTCTATTTTCTACATGGGCTTCAGTGGTAGATTATTAAGTTTTTGAGCCCAATTGACAAGAACCTCATTAATTTTGTTGTTGCCTGTATGACCAGTGTGTGGATCAAAGTTCAATCCGAGGTATCTCTCACTTTCCCCTGGATGAATGTTTTCAATATTTTCTTTTTCAAATTGCCATGGCTTACAGCTATTAATCAGTATTTTATCTTTATGGTGACTGATATAAAATCCATGTGTCTTTCTCACATTAAGTTTTAATCCTGTAGTTTTACTGAACTTTTCAATGATTTTCAGATTTGCACCCCTTCCTTCCCAGGTACTGCTGAGTACTGCGATGTCATCGGCAAAGGCGAGAGTGGTGATTTGCTCAATAAGACCATCTGATCCAAATGTGAAGCCCTTGCAGGTTTTCTGAAGAACATAGATCAGAGGATCCATGCAATGTTAAATAGTATTGGGGATTAAGAGTCACCTTGTTTAACCCCAGATTTAATTGTTATTTCAGGAGTTGCTTTGTTGTTGTTTCCCTTGAAAGATGTTGTTGAGTCAGTGTACAAGTCTTTTATTATGTCTCTGATGTATGATGGAACTCTTTGCCTTGCGAGACTCTGTATAATGTGACCATGGCTGACAGAGTCGAAGGCTTTCGATATATCTATGAACACTACTGCTAATGAGTGACTGTTTTTTCATGCCCCTTTTATGATATTTTGCAGGAGAGTCAGACTCTCGAGACAACCTCTCACCTTCATGAAGCCTTTTTGTCTCGTATTCAATTCAACAAAAAATGAGAGTCTTTTAGTTAATATTTTTGTGAATAACTTCATGAATGCCGTACCGATGGTAATTGGACGCCAGTTACTGATTTTTTTGAGTTCACTAAACGGTACATTCTTGGGTATCTAAATTGATCGGTTCTTTTTGATAATTTCTGGTACTCTTCTCATCAACAACTAATACGATAAAATTCTGGGCCGCAGTCTTGGTTGCCTGCTGTGCACTTTATACAAGTCATTCTGACCAATTTTATGAGGCCCCACTGCTTTCTTTCAATTGGAGTTTTCAAAGGCATAAGTTATTTCGAGCAGTGCTATTTCTTTACATAAATTTCTAATTTCGTAATCCTCTGGTATCCGATGGTATCGGCATGAATTTAGGGTTTTTCTTGTTTTCTTTCTCAATTATGTTTTTGTAGTATTGAACAATTTCATCAGCACTGATTTGGCAAGTGGCATCTTCTGCCCCATCAGTGATAATCCTGGCAATTTTCTTTTTGTCTTTTTTAAACATTGCCTGGTATTCTTTATAGCTGCCTTTTGCTTTGGCATAATTTTTCCTGTGTGTCCGATTGAGCCTTCCGTTTTTCATGTCTTTTTTTGTTATCTTGTTCCCTACTGAGGCATTCTGGTGCTCATCTTGAGCAGAGTTCATAGGCTCATTATTGAGTTCACTTGCTGGTTCATTTGTTGGTACACTTGCTGGTGTAGGACTTATATCAGTGGTGTTCTCTGTGATATAAGTCACTACCTCATCCATCAGATCCATAGCAGCATCGTGTTGCTCTACGTTTTGGGTGTACTTCTCGATTTCTGTGATTCTATCTTCCAGCTCTTCAAAGTTCTTAAATGTTGCGCACGTTTGCGATTGATAAAGGCTCTGCGCTTTTCTGTTGTTACTTCCACTGTAACCTCTCATTCATCGCAAGAGTCATTTTGAGAAACATTTGATGCTTGCAGTACATCTTTTGCAGATTGTTTGCTTTTATCTCTTCTATCTATTCTCTTTTCAGAAATTTGTTTTCTGTTTTTATTGTCAAAATGTGGAACCATCAGCGCATTAATATTTCTCTTATTTTCATATACCTTTTCCAATTCTGCTAGTAGCAGTATTTCTTCCGGTGACCATAATTTTGACGGTTTGCTGCTTGCTAGAGCTGCTAGCCAGTCTCATTTTGCACTCTTGGATGCGCATGCTGAGCACGTTGAGAAACACCAATTTTTGTTCCATATCTGAGGTCACAGAAGCTGCACAGGAATGGCAGCTCTCCTTTTTGAGGTCTTCCTTTACATTTGGCATAATGGCATGCAATATTGTCGTATTCAGCTTGTTTGTCACATTTTGAGCAGTACAATTTAAGATAGAAGTCTTTGTGCTTGTTGGAGACATGTTTTCTCAGTTCTTTAAAAGTTCCCAATATGTCCCCACACAAGTCACATTTATATTTTTTGTGTAGGTATTTCCAATAAGTGACTTTTTTTGTGTAGTCACTTTTCTTTGTTATTACATCTTTCCTAACCTCGTACACATCAGGAAGACTTTCAAAGTTTATTGTACCAATGTCATTCTTGGCTGAGGAGGCCACAAACTCGATGGATTCACTGAGGTCTACTGTTTTGTCTTCTTCTGCTACAGAGGGTGAACTAAGGCCTATATTGTGCTCTGAATCGTTGTTGCTTGTTGCATTGTTTGAAGCGGGTGCTGGTTTGTCAAATTCGGTGAGGAGGTTAATGATTTGCCGTTTAACCGCGCTTCACTGAATTTCTTTACTTTGACATTCAGAGCACTAGGCAGAAATCAGATTGCACCACCTAAGGTGGACAATTATCGAACAACTGCCATCAGAGGCGGGTCTTTTCCAGAAGGAGCAAAGGTGGGTGTTCCGTCTGGGCACCCACATCATGGGACTGAACGATGAGGTCCCCTGGGGACAGCTGTCTAACTAGCCGACCTCGTTAACGTCCTCAGGATGCAGGAACTTACTAATATGAACTGGATGACATTATGTACACAGGCATAATAATGATCTCTCTGCATCTATCATAATAGCTCCCATCATTGGTCTTTCGAGACTTTAGGCAAAGATAGATTCAATCTTGAGTAACAAAGCAGTGAACGTATAATTACATATACCCTTTTCTCAAATATCAGATGTATTTAAAGGAAATTCAGATGAGCCTCGGTTAAAAGACCCTCCGAGAGAATTAAGGAGCGCTGGACATACTGCACGCATGCACTGGGACACTCTGCCATCCTTTGCGCATGCGCAATACCGTAGCGCTGTTCTGAGCATGCGCGACATAGTGGACGCTCCTAGCGCATGCGCACACCTCGTTGAAGGAACCACGGGGCTGAAAACTGACGTGTCTCGCCGGATCTGCCAAATAAGGACTTATAATTAATCTATCTTCATTAGTACCACCCAACTAATGGCGGATCACCCTTATATGGGCACATACTCACATCCGGTTTGACGCTAATGAGGTTAAACCATTAACAGAAAACCAGGTATAAATACCACACGCCCCGGGCTTTTCAACTCAGTCCAGCGGAGCAGCGTGTGGGGTAAGACGGAGGACAACTCATCCCGAGTTTGTGAGTATAGAGTGTGCAATACAAGCATTTCTAAGACAAACGAAGTAAGTAGGGAACCATATTAAAACCTACATTGTTTTTACCTAGATTGCACAATAGCAATCACCCCCCAGACGTTTTTGAATGCTCATGAAGCAAGCAAGCAATACCTAACAAGTATGACCACAGCTTCTTTTACATCCTTTGAGTGTCTGTGTTTCTGTGTTGTTTTGTCAGTTTTCTCTTACAGGGCAAATTGAGTGCATGGTTTGTTCCAGGTGATTGCACCTGTCTGAGCTACCCGTGACCATTATATCTTTTTCTTTTTCTTTTCTCAGGTCATGCAAATTGCATTGAACTTGAGCTAAACCGCTGTAGGCACATTATAGCCTTTATTTTTATACACATATTTATTCCTTCACTTTTTGTTATTGACATAAATACAAATTTTGTGACAAAACTAGTGAAACGTGAGTAAGGTGGGGAAGTTGTGCCCCCGTCCTGAAGAAGGAGCTTTGTCTCCGAAACATGTCGACGCACACAGGAGGTACTGTCCATTAACACGACAGGTCCAACCTCGCACTTCACTTCTTTTAATAGTACCAGCCTGGGGTTATGAATTAAAAAAAATTCCATTATACCCACGAGCCAGGTATCTTTTTAATCCTTCACTAAATCCCACCACTCACATAAAATATCCCTATCACATGCATCACATGCACCACACATAGTCATAACTATAAGTGCTCCCGCGAAGTCGTAGGTCGTAGCACGCCGCATCCCGCTAGAGGGGTGCAAAGACCCCGATGATGAAGCATGACCCCAAGGGGCCTTTTGGTGTGTGAGGGGTATTTTATAAAACACTAAGTGCTCCCATACCACTGTGGGAAACACTTCCCTAACACCACCAGTAGGATTCCTTTTGTTTATGTAAAGAAATCAGATTGCATCAACACCCGCCTCGGGCCTTCGCGATGCTTTGTTTTAAATAAGCAGTCGGATTCCCCTGGTCCGCACAAGTTCTAAGTCAGCTGCTAGGCACCGGCCCAGGCAGAACGTCGGGGAGGGGGTACGGGGAGAGATGACCACCGCAGCTGGGGTGATCCACAGCAAGGGCCCGGCTCGCGTACAGAGTCACTGCCACCCAGAGGGAGGTGCCTCGTCCAGCCGCGGCACCCCCCCAGCCCGCTTCGCTTTCCAGCCCAACTGACCCAGCTCTTAGAGCCAATCCTTATCCCAAAGTTACAGATCTGACTTGCTGACTTCCCTTACCTACATTGTTCCAACATGTCAGAGGCTGTTCACCTTGGAGACCTGCTGCGGATATGGGTATGGCCAAGCGCGAGATTTACACCATCTCTCCTGGATTTTCAAGGACTAGCGAGAGCTCACCGGACGCTGACGGAACCGTGACGCTTTCCAAGGCTCAGGCCCCTTTCTGGGGATGATCCCATTCCAGGGCGCCCTGCCCTTCACAAAGAAAAGAGAAAACTCCCCGGGGCTTCCGCCAGCTTCTCCAGGATCGTTTGCGTTACCGCACTGGACGCCGCGAGGGCGCCCGTCTCTGCCACTCCAAGTTTGGGGATCTGAACCGACTCCGTTTTGATCGGCCATGGGCAACGGAGGCCATCGCCCGTCCCTTCCTAACAACGCTGGCCCATCTCTTAGGACCGACAGACCCATGTTCAACCGCTGTTCACATGGAACCCTTCTCCACTTTCGCCTTCAAAATTCTCGTTTGAATATTTGCTACTACCACCAAGATCTGTACCTGTGGCGGCTCCTCCCAGGCCTTCGCCCTGGGCTTCTGTGCACACCTCTTACTTAGCCCCTGCGGCTCTCAGCACTGGCGACGGCTGGTTATGGGCCCGACGCTCCAGAGCCATCCATTTTCAGGGCTAGTTGATTCGGCAGGTGAGTTGTTACACACTCCTTAGCAGATTCCGACTTCCATGGCCACTGTCCTGAAGTTTATATCAACCAACACCTTTTCTGTGGTCGGATGAGCGTCGGCATCGGGCGCCTTGACCCGGCGTTCGGTTCATCCTGCAGTGCCAGTTCTGCTTACCAAAAGTGGCCCACTGGGCACTCGCATTCCATGCCTGGCTCCACGCCAGCAAGCCGGGCTTCTTACCCATTTAAAGTTTGAAAATTGGTTGAGATTGTTTCGGTCCCACGACCTCTAATCATTCGCTTTACCAGATAAAACTGGGGGCTCCGAGCGCCAGCTATCCTGACGGAAACTTCAGAGGGAATCAGTTACCAGATGGTTTGATTAGTCTTTCGCACCTATACCCTGGTCGGAGGACCGATTTGCACGTCAGAACCGCTACGGAGCTCCACCAGAGTTTCTTCTGGCTCCGCCCTGCCCAGGCATAGTTCACCATCATTCGGGTCCTATCAAGCATGCTCATGCTCCACCTCCCCGCCGGAGCGGGCGTCCGGGGGAGGGCGCGGATTCGGTAGAAACTCCCTCGGCCCCACAGACACGGCAAAGCTGCTGCCAGGGGAGCTGTAACACCCTCCACTGGCGCAGAGGGCCACCTGCCACCCCAAAGCCTTCCCAGCCGACCCGGAGCCAGTCGCGGTGCATCACATGGAGAAAATGAACCCTGCTGGGGCCGGGTAGGGGCCAGACGCCGGTCCCATGGAGGGTATCCGGAACTATCGGGCCGCCGACCTTCCCACCGTGTTGAATCCTCCGGGGCGGACTGCACGGACCCCACCCGTTTACCTCTCGACGGTATTAGGTCCTCTTGAACTCTTTCTTCAAAGTTCTTTTCAACTTTCCTTACGGTACTTGTTGGCTATCGGTCTCGTGCCCGTATTTAGCATTAGATTGAGTTTATCACCCACTTTAGGCTGCATTCCCAAGCAACCCAACTCCGAGAAGACCCGATCCCGGCGCGCCGGGGGCCGCTACCGGCTTAACACCGTCCATGGGGTGAGCCTCGATCAGAAGGACTTGGGCCCCCTGAGCGATGCCGGGGAGTCGGTCTTCTGTACGCCACATTTCCCGCGCCCGACACTGGGCGGGGATTCGGAGCTGGGCTCTTCCCTCTTCACTCACAGTTACTGGGGGAATCCTGGTTAGTTTATTTTCCTCCGCTTGGTAATATGCTTAAATTCAGCGGGTAGCCACGTCTGATGTGAGATCGTAGTCGGAAGAATAACGGCGGAGCGTCAAGAGGGTCGCTGGGAAAGGCCAGCCCCCTGCTGGAGCAGGGGCCTGGCGTACCCGGCAGCACGCGCCCTCTTTCCCCCGGATCGGGTCTGGAGGGGGTTCGCCCTCGCCAGGATGCCGGCCACAGAGATGGGCACCCAAGGCGCGTGCGCGCGGTCAGCCAGTTGGACACCAGAGACAGCCACGTGCAGCACCCAGCCAGGCGCGGTGGGACGTTCCCGGGGCAGACCGGTCACAGGACCCTTTCTCTGCATTCTGTCCATCAACTGTTGTTTTTGCATTTGTCACTCCGAGTGGGACGGGTATGTTCAGACGTGAGTCCCGTGCTCTCCATGCCACTGGAATCAAGCTAACCTGGCTTATGAGGGCTGAAAGCCCGAAACCGGTCCTAGGATGCTTGTTTCCAGTCCAGGGAGAACTTGGCTTGGCAGTTCGGGCTGGACTGTTCCCATGGGCCACAGGGTCAAGACTGATTTGCATATGGCTGGGTTCAAACTGGAATGGCACCATGAGCAAAGAAATGATAGATTTAGGCCCAGATCTCTGTACTGGGGTGAATGTATGACATTGGTCTGCATTCTGTCCATCAACTGTTGTTTTTGCATTTGTCACCCGAGTGGGACGGGTATGCTCAGAGGTGAGTTCTGTGCTCTCCATGCCACAGGAATCAAGCTATACTGGCTGATGAGGACTGAAAGGCCGAAAACGGTCCTAGGATGCTTGTTTCCAGTCCATGGAGAACCTGGCTTGGCAGTTCGGGCTGGACTGTTCCCATGGGGCACAGGGTCAAGACTGATTTGCATATGGCTGGGTTCAAACTGGATTGTCATGATGAGCAAAAAAACGATGGATATAGGCCCAGATCTCTGTACTGGGGTGAATGTATGACATTGTTCTGCATTCTGTCCATCAACTATTGTTTTTGCATTTGTTACCCAGAGTGGGACGGATAAGCTCAAACGTGAGTCCCGTGTTCTCCATGCCACTGGAATCAAGATATCCTGGCTGATGAGGGCTGAAAGCCTGAAACCGGTTCTAGGATGCTTGTTTCCAGTTCAGGGAGAACCTGGCTTGGCAGCTCGGGCTGGACTGTTCCCATGGGGCACAGGGTATAGACTGATTTGCATATGGCTGGGTTCAAACTGGATTGGCATGGTCTGCAAAAGAATGATGGATTTAGGCCCAGATCTCTGTACTGGGTGAATGTATGATATTGTTCTGCATTCTGTCCATCAACTGTTGTTTTTGCATTTTTCACTCCGAGTGGGACTGTTATGCTCAGACGTGAGTTCTGTGCTCTACATGACACTGGAATCAAGCTATCTTGGCAGATGAGGGATGAAAGCCCGAAACCGGTCCTAGGATGCTTGTTTCCAGTCCAGGGAGAACTTTGCTTGGCAGTTCAGGCTGTACTGTTCCCAGGGGCCACAGGGCCAAGACTGATTTGCATATGGCTGGGTTCAAACTGGAATGGCACCGTGAGCAAAAAGAATTATGGATTTAGGCCCAGATCTCCGTACTGGGGTGAATGTATGACATTGGTCTGCATTCTGTCCATCAACTGTTGTTTTTGCATTTGTCACCCTGAGTGGGACGGGTATGCTCAGACGTGAGTCCTGTGCTCTCCATGCCAATGGAATTAAGCTATCCTGTCTGATGAGGGCTGAAAGCCCGAAACCGGTCCTAGGATGCTTGTTTCCAGTCCAGGGAGAACCCGGCTTGGCAGTTCGGGCTGGACTGTTCGCATGGGGCACAGGGTCAAGACTGATTTGCAAATGGCTGGGTTCAAACTGTAATTGCATGGTGAGCAAAAAAATGATGGATTTAGGCCCAGATCTCTGTACTGGGGTGAATGTATGACATTGTTCTGCATTCTGTCCATCAAATGTAGTTTTTGCATTTGTCACCCCGAGTGGGACGGGTATGCTCGGACGTGAGTCCAGTGCTCTCCATGCCACAGGAATCAAGCTATCCTGGATGATGAGGGCTGAAAGGTCAAAACCGGTCCTAGGATGCTTATTTCCAGTCCATGGAGAACCTGGCTTGGCAGTTCGGGCTGGACTGTTCCCATGGGGCACAGGGTCAAGACTGATTTGCATATGACTGGGTTCAAACTGGATTGGCATGGTGAGCAAAAAAACAATGGATTTAGGCCCAGATCTCTGTACTGGGGTGAATGTATGACATTGTTTTGCATTCTGTCCATCAACTGTTGTTTTTGCATTTGTCACCCCGAGTGGGACGGATATGCTCAAACGTGAGTCCCGTGCTCTCCATGCCACTGGAATCAAGATATCCTGGCTGATGAGGGCTGAAAGCCTGAAACCGGTCCTAGGATGCTTGTTTCCAGTCCAGAGAGAACCTGGCTTGGCAACTCGGGCTGGACTGTTCCCATGGGGCACAGGGTCAAGACTGATTTGCATATGGCTGGGTTCAAACTGGAATGGCATGATGAGCAAAGAAATGATGGATTTAGGCACAGATCTCTGTACTGGGGGTGAATGTATGACATTGTTCTGCATTCTGTCCATCAACTGTTGTTTTTGCATTTGTCAGCCCGAGTGGGATGGGTATGCTCAGACATGAGTCCCGTGCTCTCCATGCCACTGGAATCAAGCTACCTTGGCTGATGAGGGCTGAAAGCCCAAAACCGGTCCTAGGATGCTTGTTTACAGTCCAGGGAAAACCGGGCTTGGCAGTTCGGGCTGGACTGTTCCCATGGCGCACAGGGTCAAGACTAATTTGCATATGGGTGGGTTTGAATTGGAAAGGCATGGTGAGCAAAAAAACAATGGATTTAGGATCAGATCTTTGTACTGGTGTGAATGTATGACACTGTTCTGCATATAGTTCATCAACTGTTGTTTTTGCATTTGTCACCCGGAGTGGGTCGGGTATGCTCAGACGTGAGTCTCGTGACTCCATGCCACTGGAATCAAGCTATCTTGGCAGATGAGGGCTGAAAGCCTGAAACCGGTCCTAGGATGTTTTTTCCAGTCCATGGAGTAACTGGCTTGGCAGTTCGGGCTGGACTGTTCACATGGGGCACAGGTTCAAGACTGATTTGCATATGGCTCTGTTCAAACTGGAATGGCATGATGAGCAAAGTAACGATGGATTTAGGCCCATATCTCTGTACTGGGGTGAATGTATGACATTGTTCTGCATTCCGTCCATCAACTGTTGTTTTTGCATTTATCACTCCGAGTGGGACTGTAGAATGGTAGGGCCGAATTCGACCAAGAACCCCTTCAGTATTTGCCCGGCGTTAGCCGCCTCTCATACCATTCGAGATTACCAAACAAAGAGGCAGGCGCTGGAGACAGAAGGCAGGAAACAGGAGTTTATTCAGACGGAGCAGAACACGTCAAATCAGAAAACAGGGTATCTTCTCGAGGTGCTCTAAACGCATCCTTGAGGCCTGGCCTCTTATACACAGGTTTATTGCTTTATTACATGAAACACATTCTTGTCAATACTTGATGTACGGAAAGACATCCTCGGAATCCCTGCTTCACCCCCGTTCCCACACATATTTACAGTAGAGTTCCCACCTCAACCTCAGCATGTGGTGGTTGTCGCGCAGCTGGACATTCTGCTGGGAACGGGAAAGTGGGCAATTGGTCGCATCTGGAGGTGTGAGGGTATTGATTAACCACCGCTCCTTTGATGTGAGGCGAGGTCCTACTGTAGGGGGCAATAAACTGCATCTGTCGGGCTAGGTGATGGCCTGGGATCGGGCTGGACAATCGGGCAGGGAGGAAGAGGTTATCAAAAAGGGGCCTGTTCTTTGAATGAGATGAAAGAGCGAGGGGGTTCAGCACGGGATGTGGCTCGGAGACAGGGTCGCGCTAGAGGTGCGCTTATGGTCCAAGCAGGAGAAACCGGGGGCTGTCGGGGCGCGGGGGAATGCTTGCGAGGCTGGGGTGTGAGGGGGAGAGGCGCGCAGGCTATTGGCAGTGGGCAGAGAGGTCGTGACACAAAAATGGCTGCCACCTACTTTCGCGATGGGGCCTAAAAGGGACAAGATGGCGTGGCTACTGTTTTCATGGTTGTCGCTCTACTTTCAACAGTGGCTGTGGTGAACATAAATGAACGCCGCTTATGTATACCGATTTTAGTCATTTTCCACAGTCCCCAGTTTTTTGGTCTCGCTGGCAATGCATCCTCAAGGATGCATGTGTCCAGCTGGAGACGTATAGCGATCAGTCTGGGGGGAAGGAGGACAAGAGGGTGTACGAGCTTTTTTTCCTGGATTCGTGTGCGCGAACACGCACGTCGCGTCCCGCGCCGTACACATGCGCGCGCAGACAGACACTCGCTCACACACACACACCCCCTCCCCCACAGTCACACACACGCACTCCAAGACACATACACACACACACGCACGCACGCACACACACACACATACACAGCCCGCCCCCCCCGCACGCGCGCGCACACACATGCTCCTCCCCCCGCAGCTCAGCAACCCACTCACCGGCTTCCTTCGTGAGGCGGCTCTCCTCAGCTGCAGGGCCCGGCAGCAGGACTCTTCTTCCCTCCTTCGGCACCGGGGCGCAGGGTAGGCTCCTGCCTGCTCCGGTGCTCCAAACAATCGCGGCTCTTCCGTGGGAGGCGGGGTAGGCTCCCACCCTCCTACTTCCTGTTTCCGGTTGTCGCGCCGGCCTGCCTGACTTCCTGGTCGCAGGCCGGCAGAGTGACGAGGATGTTTGATTTGCGGTATTTATTTATTTATTTATTTATGCATTTTTATATAGCGCGGACTTTACCCGAAGGCGGTATTTATTTATTTATGTATTTATGCATTTTTATATAGCGCGGACTTTACCCGAAGGCGGTATTTATTTATTTATGTATTTATGCATTTTTATATAGCGCGGACTTTACCCGAAGGCGTCAGAGCGCTTCACATTAGGAACAGAAATGAAACATAATGAGAAACATTACAAAAGAACAGGTTGCAAAAACATACGTTACTTACATAAGGTAATAGTGACAATTGTGAGCAAACAAAATACATGAGGTAGTAAAAACTATGAGCAACCAAAAATACATGAGGTAGTAAAGGTAATAGTGACAATCGTGAGCAAACAAAATACTTGAGTAAAAATTGTGAGCAACCAAAATACATGAGGTAGTAAAGGTAATAGTGACAATCGTGAGCAAACAAAATACTTGAGTAAAAATTGTGAGCAACCAAAATACATGAGGTAGTCAAAAGTGCACAAGAGGAAATGAAAGTGACAAATGTGCAGTTATAAGAGAAAACAGAGTATAATTAGAGGTATAGTCCAGCAATAAGTGCTAGACACTCAGGCTCCGGAACAAGCGTTACATGGGCAAGGTGGCACTTGTGCAAGTATCAAAGGCAAAGACATGTGAGAGGTAGCAGCCGTGTGTTGCAAGGGCAGAGTGGTGTGTGCATGTTACAAAAGGGCACCGAACACCAGTACATGGAAAATACTGCAAAAAGGCAGACCCTCCAATCACAGGCATACCCTGGGAAGGCACTTCCATGGTCATGGAAAGTAGAAATTATCAGTAGTGGGAAGTCTTCCTCACAAATAGCAAGAGGACGTGAATTACTTTTGGAGGTGTCTCTGGAGGAGGAGAACTTTGAGGTCCCTTTTGAAGGCCTGGGAGGAGGCGGTGGTCCGGAGCTTTTTTTTTGTCCTCTCGCGGTTTGTAAATACAAAACATATTGCATTACAAATGCTATAGGTATCACATTTGCGAAAGTTATAACTATTGGCATTGTAAATGACGAAGCTATTAATTTAGCTATTTAAAAAAAAGAAACATAAATAAAAACTTTGCCATTTACAATACCAATAGCTCAAACTTTCCTAATGCGAGACCTATTGCATTGCAAATGCTTGTTATCATGAGTTAGTTCATTTCTGTTTATGTCTGAGGTAAGGACGTACAAGCTGACATCTAGTTATACTAATAAGGGAAGCATGTGTCTGGGCTGTCTATTGAGGTCTTTGGTAGCCCATATGCATTACGGGCAGATGGAAATAATCCTGCTATCAATGTTAACAGAATCGTACATAACCACATGTAGTCGATGCGATAGGCGAGGAGGCAGTGCATACAAAATTACATTAGCTGTGTCATATGTTAGACCTTGGAGACGGGGATATTATTTAGACGATGTAGGAAATTCGTTCGAATACAAACATGATGTCATACAAAAATTTTCTGGCCAAATAAGGGCTATTAAGTCATGATACAGAGTTAACGCTTTCTTAGTTATCCATGTACAGTTGAAAGTGAACGATGTAAGGTTTCGAAAGCTCAATTGGGTGATAATCAATACAAGTGGTTGGGAGAGGAATTCAACTTAATACAAGGGACAGTCAAGGGGTGGCAATGTTCAAAAAGGATTAGTCTGTCCAGTGTCTTTTTACAGCGAGCCATCACTGGTAGGCTTTCATTGTTTTTCTTCTTTCGTTGGCACTGTTGAGCACCGGAGGTGGAGCTATGCGTCCAGCTCTACTTCAGATCTCGCGTTGCAGGGTGTGGCCATTCTTTGCTCTCGGACCACAGTCCTGTGTTTGTCCTGTTCCTTAACTAACCTATCACAGGTACCTTAGGCGGGGTACCCGCATTCCGTTCTTCCTTCGTGACAAACCCTATTCTATCTTTTGTGCTGTCTTTCGTCTCAGAGTCAAGTTCAAAAATTCCATATGAAAAAAGGGGAGTGATGGGGGCGTGCTTTGGGAGGCCGAGGGAAGAGAGGGTGGTGTGGGATCAGATCTGAGGCGGACCAAGGAGGGCAGAAATTTCAAGCAAGTGGGCCCACCAATCGGGCACAATGGGCTGGGACTTTCGGCACGAGCTCATCAACGTGCAGGGGCTTCTGGGTGGCCCTTCTTTCCTTCACTTTCCACGCTGAGAACGGTGCCTTGTCCCGCAACTCTTTGCTCTGCGGCTCCACCTAGGTCGAGGTCTAAGATATTCACCGATCTGCAGCCAGGCTGTGCGTCACATCCGGCCTCTCTCCTCCTGACGACTGCACGTTATCCTTGAATGAGTATAAAAAACAATTTTTAGAGAATTGGCAGGGGAAGACGTTTACACACTTAAATTTCTCTCCCAACCCCAAGTAGTTGGGGAAACGTTCATTGGTCACGATAGGGTGGATGCTTAGTAATCCTTACATCGGTGTATGTTGTTAACTCATGCATCATTGCTGTAGTGCAGGTTGGCAAGCATTTTTTATTTTCAAACAACACGTCTGTCTGGCGTTTTACTCTTGTTATATTTGCGAACGTGGCAAGAAGTCTGATGTCTAAAAATTACATAGTTTATCGAATTCAAACCGGCTCCTTCAGTAGAGACTCGCGTTTGTCTAAAACAAATCCTGTTGAGCTATATGTTTCTTCAAGGTCTGTTAATTTATAAAAAAATGTGAAATGCTGTTATCATGGGACTATAGCTACAGTCTTTAAGATTTTCTGGGACGGATGGTACAGAACAGGGACCATTCTGGAGGAACGGGGACGTATCGGACATTCTATTTTTGTACAATGGGCGGTGGTAATCCGAACGATGAGGTTGGTGTTACCAAAGTACTTAAGACAAAAGCCACTGACATATATTTCCCTTTTTAAGGGTCAGATTAGGGGACATCAGTCGTCTCACCTGTCCTTTCTTTCTCAGCCAAATAAGTTTCATCATTTTACAGAAAGGAGAGGCAGTAATATGGCAAAATACGATCGTTTTGTTTCTGTCAATTTGTTCAAACACTGTCGTGTCTAAAAGTCAATTATTCCAGTACCGGCGAGGTACAGTGCCGTCATTTATTCAAAAGGGAGCGAGGGAGCCCTCAGAGGGAGAGAGCGTCGTGCGTACCAAATAGGCTATTAGTACACGTACAACATAAAAAGAGGGAGAGAGAGAGAGAGAGAGAGAGACGTGTACAATAATAGGCTATTCAGTGCACACACATATAGATCAGTACGGGTCAGTTTCACGTAAAAAAAAACACAAGCTGAGGGAAAACATAAATTCATAGTTTACGTATACACAAATACCAGATAGGGTGCGACAGTACATACATCAAGTACGAAAATTTAAGATAAAACAGAGGGCTATTTTTGGCGAAAGAGCCTTTTCATGCGTGTTGCATATTTTCAGTACTCCATTTAATTCATTTGGGGGTCGAGCTCTTCGTTCTCCTTCCTTCCTAATAGCAGACAATTTCTGTTGGTAACCTCGCTTCAATAAATACTTACTCCTTTTAATTGGTCGGACACTGGTCCAGTCGTGCTTATACTCACGGTGGGGTCTTCCAACATCTAACAAATGACGATCCGAGTTGAGGTAAAGGAGGGGTGTCTGTCGGATGTGCGATGGTGCAATTCTGACTTTTCTATGAGGATGGAAGAAGAGGGGGTGAATCTAAAACATGACAATATCCCTAATTTCTGGGCTGAGGGGGGATTTTGGATGAACCCCAACCCGGGGTATCCTTAACTTTTCTCATCTAGTCTGCACATTAAGTTGACTCACTGGTGCGCTTCATTTAGGGTGTTTATTTGGGATATCGGTTGGGGTCCGAGGTACTACAATAACCCTTCACGTCTCTGGCGTAGGCCACTCTCCCATTCACTAGCTCCAGAGAGGGAGAGAGTCGTTCCTAGGTAGGGTAAGTGCTATATTCTTTTTCGCCCTTCACATGCGGGTATCATGTTCGGGCTTGTTTTTCTTATTCCATTAACTGCTCGATCCATACCTCAGTCATACAAAAAAAAGCATTCGTCCGTCAACCCAGACGTGCGCCACACATGAGCATTCATACAACACAAATCGGGGCCCACACGTGCATTCATACCATACAATTCTTCTTCTTTCTGCGTGTAACACGGTGCATTCTGGGTCTTCTCCATACTCCAGCTGAAATTCCGATATTAACCTGCAGAGAAAGAGAAGGGGGGGGGGGGTGACAGCGTACAAAGCACATCAGCGCGCAAAAACACGAAAATGTTTTTACCTACCACGTGCCTAACTTATCTTCTTTGGGAAGCAGTACCTTGCATCTCGGCATTGCAGCCCAGAGGAACTGGTCTATTGTCCTTATTCATAGATATATCTAAATATCCGAATCTTTTACCTATTGCTTATGCTGCAGGAATGCAAAAATACGACAGATCTTGACTATTCTTTTCGCATTGTTCGTATGTACCATGCCTTTCTAATTTTTCATAACCAAAATTGCTTCATTTTACTTGTCCTTTATTTATTTTGAAAATAGTAGCCTTTATCCGAGAACCTACCAATCTAAGTGACTGATATGAGGCTAGTTCTACATATTTTCTTTTTTTTCTTTTAAAACCTTGATTGAAAAAGATGTCAGCATAAAAATACGGGACTCCAACCATACAGGCCGGCCACGGGGCAGACGGGAAATGTATGAGGTAAGGAGAGATTACACTTGTAGTATAGGAGTACGTAATGAGCGAGCCATTGTAATTGGAAAAACTTAAACGAGACAAATGGTTGCAGGATCAATGAAGGTTGATTTTATAATTGAAAGTAAAACAAGATCAGTTACAATAAAATCGTTTATACGCATACCATGGGCGAGCATCATGAGTAGCATAACTTCGAAAATACAATAATCAATAGTGAATAAGAACCAATATCAGTAGGGTTGTCCGCATGCCCAGTCAGTACCCTTCCCCGCCTGCCACGTGCTCAAGGACCGTATACATATCCCATAATATCAAGGCTATGTAACTAAAACGTCATAAGGAGTTGCAAGTCTCGCCTATACTGGCGCCATTTTGGGGCGTGGCCGGGTGGGTCCAGAGTATAGTCCAAATGCCTCCGACAACTAGCGGCCGGACCAGAATCCCTTTCGGTAGTTCAAAAAGTTCGTTAGCGCCAACAGAGAGGACAAGCGGCGTGGGCTGCGGCTTAAAGGCAAGGAAGGCAAAATCTTCCCTACCGGGTCACGCTGAGGTCCCACCGGAGCTGATCGAGTTGGCGGTCTACAGTGTCTCTTAGTAATTCGGACAAAGGCCGGTGTCAGCATGAGAGCACCACCATCTTGTGACAACGTTGTGGCCACTCCGGAGAGCGGGACAGCAGGTGTATCCCTCCACAGATACGTTGAATCAGTCTTTCCTTTGATACCAGATGTGGATAAGGTGGCGGTCGGCCGAGGCAGTGGCATATCCATGGGGGATAGTCGAGCAACAGTGGCGGTGGCCCCCACCGGAAGCCTGCGGGAGTCGAGGGCCAGTGACTTTCGTAGAATTTTTAAAACTGAGAGGACGTCTTCAAGAGTGGGGCTCATGCCCGAGCAGGCAAGCATCCGAGTTCCAAGGTAGCCCAGAGCCATTCTTGCAGGCCAGGCCCAAGTCTCTGGAGCCGACCGTCATTTCATGAGCTCCGTGGCAGCTGCCTGTCGCAGTACTGCAAGAGCCGGTGCAATTCAGCTGGATGGTGGATGAGACGCTGTAGCCGCAAGAGCAGGCAAAACTCAACCGGCTGAGTGAGGCACTGTGCCGCAAGAGCGGGCGCAACTCAGCTGGCCGAGCGAGGCACTGTGCCGCAAGAGCGGGCGCAACTCAGCTTGCCGAGTGAAGCGCTGGGGTGCAGCTGAGGCACCTCCACCTGGGGAGGTGGGGGAGGCTCGTTCGCGCCGCCTTTCCCTATCAGTGCACCCCACGCCGTCTCCTGGCGCAGGTATATGTGATGGTCGGACCAGGCAATAAGAGGGGGGGGGGTCATCAGCAAGGCATTCACCCCCCCCCACCCATGGCTCGCTGGATGCCGCCTCAGGGTGGACAAATGGGAAGGCCAGTGCAACAACATCGTGGCCGTGGTGCTTCCGGGCCATCCACCCAACGACCTCTTCGGCCGATGGCTGCCAGCAAGGCCTTGGCGCGTTGGGTAGCCTCCGGCCTATTCGCTCAACGGGCCGTTACCGACGCTACCTCGCCGGCTGATGGCTTTTGTAGACTTTTTATAGCCCAAAGCCTACTAAAAAGTAGCTCAAAGTAGCCCAACATTGAAGGCGGGACAGGAACAGCGTTAAGCAGACGGCGAATGCATTTTGGCTTGTTGTTGCAGCCGCTGCCATGTAAATAGTTGTTTAATAAAAAGTTTTAAATAGTTGTTTAATAAAAAGTTTTAAATAGTTACTTTGCTGGGGTGTTGTATATATTTATAATATTTGCATATTGTTTGTCGTTATTAGGGCGGGGAGGGCGGTGGAGCCGGGCTGTCTTGCAGCCATCATGGCGTCGAGCTCGATTCTTCTCACTAGTTTCATATTTCTCATGAGGGGTTGTTCCTAATGTTTCTATTTTAGCGAGGTCAGAAAAGAGATCTCATCAGTGGCCTACTGATTTTGCTCAATTCCTTTTGTTTTTCCTATTGATTTTTATGTTTTTGTTTGCTAGCACGATACAGCGGCTAACCCGCAATTTTTTTATATATATTTATGTCCTTTTTATTAGGGGCGTCCTCCGGTGGAGCCGGATGATCTACCTCTAATAAACGGTCCGGGCTGAACCAACTACCAACAAACGGGGCAAAGATAGGCATGACGGGTTACAAAGGGGACAAAAGTCTGCACTACCTATCCTTCACTATCCGCAAAGACTAAACAGAGTATTGTGACCCTGTGCTTATTTGTGAATAGAGAATAACCCAAAGAGAACCAATTCCGAACGATCAATGTTCGGTCAAACAATCAATCAAATGAGGGATAAAAATAGGCACGACGGATTACAACGGGGGCAAAATCCTGCGTTACCTATCCTTCACTATTCACAAGGACTAAACAGAGTATTGCGACTCTGTGCTTTTTTGTAAATAGAGAATGATCCAAAGAGAACCAATTCCAAAACAGTAAATGCTTGGATAACAATCAATCAAATGGAGAGGGAAGTAGGCACGACGGATTACAACGGGGGAAAAGGCCCTCTCACTGGATCCACGCGTCGCTGATGGGCCCCACGTTTGGGACGCCAATTGTAGAATGGTAGGGCCGAATTCGACCAAGAACCCTTCAGTATTTGCCCGGCGTTAGCCGCCTCTCATACCATTCGAGATTACCAAACAAAGAGGCAGGCGCTGGAGACAGAAGGCAGGAAACAGGAGTTTATTCCGACGGAGCAGAACACGTCAAATCAGACAACAGGGTATCTTCTCGAGGTGCTCTAAACGCATCCTTGAGGCCTGGCCTCTTATACACAGGTTTATTGCTTTATTACATGAAACACATTATTGTCAATACTTGATGTACGGAAAGACATCCTCGGAATCCCTGCTTCACCCCCGTTCCCACACATATTTACAGTAGAGTTCCCACCTCAACCTCAGCATGTGGTGGTTGTCGCGCAGCTGGACATTCTGCTGGGAACGGGAAAGTGGGCAATTGGTCGGATCTGGAGGTGTGAGGGTATTGATTAACCACCGCTCCTTTGATGTGAGGCGAGGTCCTACTGTAGGGGTCAATAAACTGCATCTGTCGGGCTAGGTGATGGCCTGGGATCGGGCTGGACAATCGGGCAGGGAGGAAGAGGTTATCAAAAAGGGGCCTGTTCTTTGAATGAGATGAAAGAGCGAGGGGGTTCAGCACGGGATGTGGCTCGGAGACAGGGTCGCGCTAGAGGTGCGCTTATGGTCCAAGCAGGAGAAACCGGGGGCTGTCGGGCGCGGGGGAATGCTTGCGAGGCTGGGGTGTGAGGGGGAGAGGCGCGCAGGCTATTGGCAGTGGGCAGAGAGGTTGTGACACAAAAATGGCTGCCACCGACTTTCGCGATGGGGCCTAAAAGGGACAAGATGGCGTGGCTACTGTTTTCATGGTTGTCGCTCTACTTTCAACAGTGGCTGTGGTGAACATAAATGAACGCCGCTTATGTATACCGATTTTAGTCATTTTCCACAGGACAGGTATGCTCACACGTGAGTCCTGTGCTCTTCATGCCACTGGAATCAAGCTATCCTGGCTGATGAGGACTGAAAGGCCGAAACCGGTCCTAGGATGCTTGTTTCCAGTCCATGGAGAACCTGGCTTGGCAGTTCGGGCTGGACTGTTCCCATGGGGCACAGGGTCAAGACTGATTTGCATATGACTGGGTTCAAACTGGATTGGCATGGTGAGCAAAAAAACGATGGATTTAGGCCCAGATCTCTGTACTGGGGTGAATGTATGACATTGTTCTGCATTCTGTCCATCAACTATTGTTTTTGCATTTGTCACCCAGAGTGGGACGGATAAGCTCAAACGTGAGTCCCGTGCTCTCCCTGCCACTGGAATCAAGATATCCTGGCTGATGAGGGCTGAAAGCCTGAAACCGGTTCTAGGATGCTTGTTTCCAGTTCAGGGAGAACCTGGCTTGGCAGCTCGGGCTGGACTGTTCCCATGGGGCACAGGGTCAAGACTAATTTGCATATGGCTGGGTTTGAATTGGAAAGGCATGGTGAGCAAAAAAACAATGGATTTAGGATCAGATCTTTGTACTGGGGTAAATGTATGACACTGTTCTGCATATAGTCCATCAACTGTTGTTTTTGCATTTGTCACCCCGAGTGGGATGGGTATGCTCAGACGTGAGTCTCGTGGCTCCATGCCACTGGAATCAAGCTATCCTGGCAGATGAGGGCTGAAAGCCTGAAACCGGTCCTAGGATGTTTGTTTCCAGTCCAGGGAGTACCTGGCTTGGCAGTTCGGGCTGGACTGTTCCCATGAGGCACAGGTTCAAGACTGATTTGCATATGGCTCTGTTCAAACTGGAATGGCATGGTGAACAAAATAACGATGGATTTAGGCCCATATCTCTGTACTGAGGTTAATGTATGACATTGTTCTGCATTCCGTCCATCAACTGTTGTTTTTGCATTTGTCACTCCGAGTGGGACAGGTATGCTCACACGTGAGTCCTGTGCTGTTCATGCCACTGGAATCAAGCTATCCTGGCTGATGAGGGCTGAAAGCCCGATACCGGTCCTAGGATGCTTGTTTCCAGTCCTGGGAGAACCTGGCTTGGCAGTTCGGGCTGGACTGTTATCATGGGGCACATGGTCAAGACTGATTTGCATATGGCTGGGCTTGAACTGGAATGACATGGTGAGCAAAAAAACGATGGATTTAGGATCAGATCTTTGTACTGGGGTGAATGTATGACACTGTTCTGCATTCTGTCGATCATCTGTTGTTTTTGCATTTGTCACCCCGAGTGGGACGGGTATGCTCAGACGTGAGTCCTGTGCTCTCCATGCCACTGGAATCAAGCTATCCTGGCTGATGAGGGCTGAAAGCCTGAAACTGGTCCTCGGATGCTTGTTTCCAGTCCCGGGAGAACCTGGCTTGGCAGTTCGGGCTGGACTGTTCCCATGGGGCACAGGGTCAAGACTGATTTGCATATGGCTGGGTTCAAACTGGAATTGCATGGTGAGCAAAAAAACTATGGATTTAGGCACAGATCTCTGTACTGGGGTGAATGTATGACATTGTTCTTCATTCTGTCCAGCAACAGTTGTTTCTGCATTTGTCACCCCGAGTGGGACGGGTATGCTCAGACGTGAGTCCCGTGCTGTCCATGCCACTGGAATCAATCTATCCTGGCTAATGAGGGCTGAAAGGCCGAAACCGGTCCTAGGATGTTTGTTTCCAGTCCAGGGAGTACCTAGCTTGACAGTTCGGGCTGGACTGTTCCCATGGGGCACAGGGTCAAGACTGATTGGCATATGGCTGTGCTCAAACTGGAATGGCATTGTGAGCAAAATAACGATGGATTTAGGCCCAGATCTCTGTACTGGCGTGAATGTATGACATTGGTCTGCATTCTGTCCATCAACTGTTGTGTTTACATTTGTCACCCCGAGTGGGACGGGTATGCTCAGACGTGAGTCCCGTGCTCTCCATGCCACTGGAATCAAGCTATCCTGGCTGATGAGGGCTGAAAGGCCAAAACCTGTCCTAGGATGCTTGTTTCCAGTCCAGGGAGAACCTGGCTTGGCAGTTTGGGCTGGACTGTTCCCAAGTGGCACATGGTCAAGACTGATTTGCTTATGGCTGGGTTCAAACTGTAATGGCATGGTGAGCAAAAAAACGATGGATTTAAGCCCAGATCTCTGTACTGGGGTGACTGTATGACATTGTTCTGCATTCTGTCCGTCAACTGCTGTTTTTGCATTTGTCACCCCGAGTGGGACGGATATGCTCAGAAGTGAGTCCCGTGCTCTCCACGCCACTGGAATCAAGCTATCCTACCTGATGAGGGCTGAAAGCCTGAAACCGGTCCTAGTATGCTTGTTTCCAGTCCAGGGAGAACTTGGCTTGGCATTTCGGTCTTTACTGTTCCCATGAGGCACAGGGTCGAGACTGATTTGCATATGGCTGGGTTCAAACTGGAATGGCATGGTCTGCAAAAAAATGATGGATTTAGGCCCAGATCTCTGTACTGGGGTGAATGTATGACATTGTTCTGCATTCTGTGCATCAACTGTTGTTTTTGCATTTGTCATCCCGAGTGGGACGGGAATGCTCAGACGTGAGTCCCGTGCTCTCCATGCCACTGGAATCAAGCTATCCTGGCTGATGAGGGCTGAAAGGCCGAAACTGGTCCTAGGATGCTTGTTTCCAGTCCAGGGAGAACCTGGCTTGGCTGTTCAGGCTGGACTGTTCCCATGGGCAACAGGGTCAAGACTGATTTGCATGTGGCTAGGTTCAAACTGGAATGGCATGGTGAGCAAAAAAATGATAGATTTAGTCCCAGATCTCTGTACAGGGGTGAATGTATCACATTGTTCTGCATTCTGTCCATCGACTGTTGTTTTTGCATTAGTCACCCCGAGTGGGACGGGTATGCTCAGACGTGAGTCCCGTGCTCTCCATTCCACTGGAATCAAGCTATCCTGGCTGATGAGGGCTGAAAGCCCGAAACCGGTCCTAGGATGCTTGTTTCCAGTCCAGAGAGAACCCGGCTTGGCAGTTCGGGCTGGACTGTTCCCATGGGGCACAGGGTCAAGACTGATTTGCATATGGCTGGGTTCAAAATGGAATGACATGGTGAGCAAAAAAACGATGGATTTAGGCCCAGATCTCTGTACTGGGGTGAATGTATCACATTGTTCTGCATTCTGTCCATCGACTGTTGTTTTTGCATTAGTCACCCCGAGTGGGACGGGTATGCTCAGACGTGAGTCCTGTGCTCTCCATGCCACTGGAATCAAGCTATCCTGGCTGATGAGGGCTGAAAGACCGAAACCGGTCCTAGGATGCTTGTTTCCAGTCCAGGGAGAACCCGGCTTGGCAGTTCGGGCTGGACTGTTCCCATGGGGCACAGGGTCAAGACTGATTTGCATATGGCTGGGTTCAAACTGGAATTGCATGGTGAGCAAAAACACGATGGATTTAGGCCCAGATCTCTGTACTGGGTGAATGTATGACATTGTTCTGCATTCTGTCCATCAACTGTGGTTTTTGCATTTGTCACCCCGCGTGGGAAGGGTATGCTCAGACGAGAGTCTCGTGCTCTCCATGCCACTGGAATCAAGCTATTCTGGCTGATGAGGGCTGAAGGCCCGAACCCTGTCCTAGAATGCTTGTTTCCAGTCTAGGGAGAACCTGGCTTTTCAGTTCGGGCTGGACTTTTCCCATGGGGCACAGGGTCAAGACTGATTTGCATATGCCTGGGTTTAAACTGGAATGGCACGGTGAGCAAAAAAACAATGGATTTAGGCCCAGAACTCTGTACTGGGGTGAATGTATGACATTGTTCTGCATTCTGTTAATCAACTGTTGTTTTTGCCTTTCTAGGGACCAGGCCCGCCTGCGGCATACCTCCACGGCAGGACCCTGCGAGGGACCCAGCCACAGGCGATCAGGGGGGTCTGACCTTGTGGGTGGACAAAGGAAAAGCGGAGCTAACCCTGCGATGGCCCCAGCCGCGTCAGGGGGAAATTCCGGGGCGATTGACGATCGAGCGACCCTCAGACAGGAATAGCCCCGAGAGGAACCCTGGGCCGCAAGGAGCGTTCGAAGTGTCAATGATAAATGTGTCCTGCAATTCACACAAATTCTTCATCGGCGTGCGAGCCGAGTGATCCACCGCCAAGAGTCACAGGTAACTTTTCAAAAACGTTCACCCACCTGCAGGTGCAGGGGAGGCGGGAGGAAGGCAACGCCGTCTCTCCACCACCCATGCAGCGAGACGGCTCTGGCACCCTGTTCAAGGCTTCCCCGCTGGGAGTCAGACTGCACCGCTGTGAGAAAAAAACATTGCCAGGTGCTCGGCCAGGAGTCCCTCCCCCCACCGACCCCCAGGTGAGGAAGAGGGCTCCCGGTGCCTCAGGAGCAGGCAGCCCCGCAGCAGCCGGGAGGGACCGCACGAGTAATCAACCCCCTAGGCCCGGCCTCACAGGACCGGGTCAAACCGGGTACTTGGCATCGATGGAGGATCACCCCACCTGCACCTCAGCCGTCCGTTGCCAGGTGTCCCGAGCCGCGCACCAAGCTGGCTTCTGCAGCCCACCCCGCCTCGCCCGTGCCAGAGGTACCTGAAGGGAAGATCCAGGCAACTCGCCATCCCGTACGCATCCCACCAAGAGGAGCTGGGGTCCCCTCGCAGGCCCTAGGCCCCTTCTCTTCCAGGCTTCCCTGCCACACGAGAAGGGCCGAACCCCAGTCACCCGGATCTCGGTCGGGCCGGGACGTTGGATGCAGGAGTGTCCAGCCAGCAGCAGGTCCTTCTATGGAGTGTGGTACCAGCCCAATGTCATTCGGTTTCACCCCACCGAGGGGGTGGTGCCGGGTAAGCTCAGTTTCCATTTCAGTAGCGCCTACCGCTGTGCCTCTCCCAGAGAGGGCCAGGAGACAGGGGCTGCCCCCAGTCCCTCACACGTCGGTCGGGTCCTCACCGGGGGAAGAAGCCTGCCAATGGCCCGGTCCTCACCCGAGCGCCCCATGTGGCGCGGACCGCTCCGCCGGCCGGGGCGCGCAAGGGCAGGGCCGTGCCCTGTGCCTAGGGTGTGTGCTTGCAGGAGGCGGCCGAGGACTTCAGGCTGGCGCCATCGGTCACTCGGGCCTCTCCACCATTAATGATCCTTCCACAGGTTCACCTACGGAAACCTTGTCACGACTTTTACTTCCTCTAGATAGTCAAGTTTAATCGTACAAAGGGCAGGGACTTAACGCAAGCTTTTGACCCGCACTTACTGGGAATTCCTCGTTTATGGGAAATAATTGCAATCCCCAATCCCTATCACAAACGGGGTTCAGCGGGTTACCCGCAGCTATCGGCGAAGGGTAGACACACACTGATCCGTTCAGTGTAGCGCGTGTGCAGCCCCGGACATCTAAGAGCATCACAGACCTGTTATTGCTTGATCTCGTGTGGCTGAACACCACTTGTACCTCTAAGAAAGTTGGATGCTGACTGCTGGGGGTCCCATAACTAGTTAGCATGGAGGAGTCTCGTTCGTTATCGGAATTAACTAGTCAAATCGCTCCACCAACTAAGAACGGCCATGCACCACCACCCACATTATCGAGGAAGAGCTATCAATCTGTCAATCCTTTCCATGTCCGGGCCGGGTGAGGTTTCCTGTGTTGAGTCAAATTAAGCTTCAGGCTCCACTCCTGGTGGTGCCCTTCCGTCAATTCCTTTAAGTTTCAGCTTTGCAATCATAATCCTCCCAGAACCCAAAGACTTTGGTTTCTCGGAAGCTACTTGGCGGGTCATGGGAATAACGCCGCAGGAACGCTAGTCGGCATCGTTTATGGTCAGAACTACGACAGTATCTGATCGTCTTCGAACATCCGACTTTCATTCTTGATAAATGAAAACATTCTTGGCAAATGCTTTTGCTCGTCTTGCGACAGTCCAAGAATTTCACCTCTAGCGGCACAATACGAATGCCGCAGGCCGTCCCTTTTAAACATGGCCCCAGTTTCGAAAACCAACAAAATAGAACCGGAGTCCTATTCCATTATTCCTAGCTGAAGTATTCAGGCGACCGGCCTGCTTTGAACACTCAAATGTTTTCAAAGTAAACGCTTTGGACCCCCAGGACACTCAGTCAAGAGGATCAGGGGGCACGAGAGGCAGGTAAGCATGGGCGGAATTTGCGAATTTGCGTGAATTCGTAATCGCGATTCACAAAAATCTGCCAAATTCCGAGAGCTTGCAAAATTTTTTGGGGCGAGTTTTTTTTGCCAGTTCGGGAACGAGAACTTGTGCATGGGGTCGCAACGGTCGTGAACATGTTGTTTCCACTTACCCAGCCTGCTTGCGATGCCTTTTTCCTGTTTCGGGTTGCAATGACGTGTTCGCGTTTGCAATTTCGTGTTTCAGGTCGCAATGACGTGTTCCCGTTCGCAATTTCCTGTTTAGGGTAGCAATGACGTATTCGCGATCGCGGCGTCGCTCGGCCAGCTACCAAAATCTCACAGCGCACGGGAACAGAGAGGAAAACTCATCAGCGAACACAGAATCATGGTAAGTCAATGCCGCACGCGCGAAATTTTGTATTTTTGAAGCGCGAACAAGAAAAAAAAATCAGCCAACTCGCAAATTGCAGATTTTTGGGCAATTTCGCGCGTTTTGCGGATACAAAAATCAAGCCCCTTCTTCCATGCCACCAGCGCCGGAGCCCTAGTGTCCTTCCATGCTTTTGCGACATCCCTCATGGCCAGTGTTAGGTCCAACAGGAGCAGATGCCTCTTATACAAGTTCCCTCCTATCCCCTCCATAACATGCAAGAGTCCCAACCGTGATGTACGAGGGAGGTCCCACCCCAACACCTCCACCAGGCAGTCCCACACTCCCCTCCAGAATCTTACGAGCGCTCGGCATTCCCACACTCTATGAATAAACATCCCTGCTTCTTGACCACACCTCAAGCACTCCGGGGACGCTATGAGCCCCGCTTTCCATAGTCGGTGTCTCGTAAAATACTCTCTATGTAAATACTTGAATTGTATCAAACGGAGACGTACTGAAATAGCCGCTCCTCGACGCCCCTCTAGTGCCTCCCTCCAGTCGTCCTCATCAAGGGCCCCCACATCGGTCTCCCAGACCTCCTGCAGTTTCCGCAGGATGTGGAGCAATGCGTCACAAGAGTTCGGTAAATATTGGATATCTTTTTAGGCCCCAGCTCCCCCATAAATATTTTGGCCTCGATGGGGCGGAACTCGGGGAGCGTTTCCAGGCCCACTAAACATGGGGAAATGGCATGGCGGAATTGTAGGTAGCGGAAGAATTGAGTGTGGGGCATATCGTACTCCTGGCTTAGATCTTGAAACGACTTAAGAGTCGTGCCCGACACAACATCCCCCAACGTTGAAATCCCTATCGCCTCCCACCGCCGAATCCTTGGAGTACTGCCAATCCCGGGAATCTGCCATTATGCCAAAGAGGGGTTTCTGCCGTCAACTTGTTCCACCATCCCGTGCGCCTGCCGCCAAATGTGAAATACTAGCTGTGTACTTGGTGGCAGCAACTTCCGTAGTCGCGCGTCATACAAGCGGGTGTGAAGCGCGGTAGACCCCATAAGGTGGCGTTCCACCGCATATGCCGGATCCCTCCTGTCCCCGTACCACCAATCATTCAGGACTAGCAGGTGAGATGCTTGATAATAGGACTGGAGGTCTGACGTCGCACCGCCACACGTATTGCTCCCCCCGCCCATAGGAATTGTCCCAGCGCTGCATTAACCTGCTGGAACCACTGTGGAGGGATTGGGTAGAGATGGTTTTGTAATTGGTAGAGCAACCTAGGGAGGGCCACCATTTTGAAAATCGCCGACCTCCCAAAGATGGTCAACGGCATCCGGGACCATAGCTTGATGTCTGTCTTGGCCCGTTCCCACACCGGCAGCACATTCCGTTCCCACGCAATCACCGGGACCTCCGTCAAGAAAACACCTAAATATTTTATGCCTCCTGTCGCTCTTTGGAGCTCGGACGCACATGCCCCGGACGGGTCACGGCCCCCCAGAACCCATAGCGTAGATTTGCGATGATTTATATGAAGGCCGGACACCTCACCGAAGATCTGCATAATTTCCATAATGCGGGGACCAGACCTCCCGACGTCTGTAAGAAAGAAAAGGACATCATCCGCATAGAGCGCTATCCTTTCGGACGGGCCATTGTCCCACTCGAAACCCCGCAGCTGCGCATCTATCCTCACCCACCGAGCCAAGGGCTCCATGGCCAGTGCGAATAAATAGGGGGAGAGGGGACATCCCTGTCGGGGGCCCCTTTGAATGCGAAATCTAGACGAGGCAGTGCCCACCACCCTGATCGAGGCTGTCAAGTCTGAATACAATATCTGCACATATGACAAAAATCGAGGCCCCAGGTTCAAACGCGTCATGAGGGCAAATAAATATATCCAACTGAGGGAGTCAAATGCCCTATCCATGTCTGCCAGGAGGAGTGCCGCCGGCACACCAGCTTTCCGCACTGCAGCCACCGCCACATGTGCCCGGCGGATGTTGTGTCTGGTCGCTCTCTGGGGCATAAAGCCCGCTTGGTCTGGATGGACCAATTTCGATATATATGGCAATAGCCGATTGGCCAATGTCTTAGCCAGGACTTTCGCTTCCACATTTAACAGAGAAATCGGGCGATAGGAGGCATATTGCTCAGGGGGCCGACCCGGCTTATGAAAGACTACTATTTCTGCGTGCCGCCAGTCCGGTGGAAGGCTACCTCGCTCCCTAGCTTCTTCCACTACAGCCCTATAGTGGGCCCCAAGTTGAAGGTGGTATCTCTTAAAGAATTCCCTGGGGAACCCATGAGGCCCCGGCGCATTGCCAGTGTTGAGTTCACCCAAGGCTGTGCCCAGCTCGTCCTCTGTAAGAGGGAGCTCCAAGCAGTCCCTCACCTCCTCTGACACTGTGCACATCGGCATATCGGCCACAAATCTGTCAATTTCCCCCTCTGGGAGGACTTCATGTGGGGGCATAGAGATCGGCGTAATAGGAGGCGCACCCCTCTGCCAACTCCAGGGGATCTGCGACCGGGGCCTCGGTTGCATCAACGATCCCGGGTAGAGGGTGAACCTGATAAGCGCCCTGGCAGAGTCTGTGCAACATCGTCCCGGATTTATCGCCCCACTGATAGACCCGGCTACGCGCAGCCAACCATATCGATTTCGCTTCCTCCATCTGCATGGATGCGTACGCCTGCTGCGCCTGCAGGAGCTGGCCGATCAACGCCCCCCTTCATCACTTCCTTGGTTCTCTAACGCCAGAATATTAGCCTCCGCCCGGACCAGATCTTCCCACTGCTTTTTCCACGCCGCCACACACCACGCTATGTCCACCCCCAGAAGCGTCGGCTTCATCGATTCCCAGACTGTGCTCACCTCATCTACTGACCCTACATTATCTACAAGGAAGTTGGCGCTGGCCTCGCTCATGTGCTTCTGATATCCTGGTTGCTGCAAGTGCCAAGCAGAGAGACGCCAGCGGAATGGCCTCCTGTCCCTACAACTATGAGCTTTTTAACTACAGCAATTTTAAAATAAGCTATTGGAGCTGAAATTACCGCAGCTGCTGGCACCAGACTTGCCCTCCAATGGATCCTCGTTAAAGGATTTAAAGTGTACTCATTCCAATTACAGGGCCTTGAAAGAGTCCGGTACTGTTATTTTTCTTCACTACCTCCCCGAGTCAGGAGTGGGTAATTTGCGCGCCTGCTGCCTTCCTTGGATGTGGTAGCCGTTTCTCAGGTTCCCTCTCCAGAATTAAACCCTGATTCCCCGTTACCCATGGTCACCATTGTAGGCACAGAAAGTACCATCGAAAGTTGAAAGTGCAGACACCTGAATGTATCGTCGCCGTCACAGGGACATGCGATAGGCCCGAGGTTATCTAGAGCCACCAAAGCGGCCGGGCGAGCACGGATTGGTCTTGGTCTGATAAATGCACGCATCCCAGGAGGTCAGCGCTCGTCTGCATGTATTAGCTGTAGAATTACCACAGTTATCCAAGTAACAGATGGAGCGATAATAGGAACCATAACTGATTTATTGAGCCATTCGCAGTTTCACTGTACCGGTCGTGTGTACTTACACGTGCATGGCTTAATCTTTGAGACAAGCATATGCTACCGGCAGGATCAACCAGGTAGCCGCACCTGCTGGCGGGTTGGGGGCTGCGTGCCAATCTCCCCGACCGGCAACCTTTACGCGCCCCTCCATCTCTTGTGAGCCTGCCAGGGGAAGGAGCCCACCCGCCTGGGCAGGAGGGCTCACTGGAGGGGTGTGGAGAGGTGTGGTCGCATGGACACCGGCAGCCCCAGTTGTCTCCCCCAGGAGGGAGAGGCGGGCAGAGGCGCAGCCTGAGCAAGATGCAGGAATGCCGGAGCCTGGCAGCGGTAGCGCCCCTCGGAATGGTTGTTCTGAGCTGCTGTGGAAATGTGCTGCGCAGAGAGGGATGACAGTGTGGCTCACAGGAGCTACAGACCTGCTGGGCAGCAGCATCCAAGGGCCTGGTGCCATCTGACCCCTTCCGCTCGGGTCAGACCACTGGGGGGCATGAGCTGTTGCTGGGTAAAGGGCCTCCCGCCAGGCAGCAGGCCCTCGAGTTCGACGGTTCATGCAGGGTGGAAGCTCTTTGCTCGAAACAGCAGCTGGGGCTGGCCAAGCAGTCCATCCCTAAATGGACTGAGAATGCCTAATCGATCAGAGTACAGCTGGGGCATCCCCTGGCAGGCCACCCTGCGCAGGGGATATGCTGGCTTAGCATCCCCTGCCTGCCTGCTCCTGGGGCAAGCGGACTCTGAGAAAAGGGATCATTGGGAAGAGGCCAAGAGACAGGTGTGTACCCGGGCCCCTGGGGGCCCTGGCAGGCGGGCACTGGTGCTGCCTTTCCCCGTCTCAGCATCCCTGGACCTTACAGAAATCTGCCTGAGCAAACTCAGAGAAAAAGGACCATCGGGAAGGGGCGGAGAGTCAGGTGCATACCCGGGCCCCATGAGGCCCCGGCAGGCGATCCCGGGTGCTGCCTTTCCCCATATCAGCATCGCCAGACCTCACGGAGGTTTGCCTGAGCAAACTCAGAGAAAAATGACCATCGGGAAGGGGCTGAGAGGCACGTGCATACCCGGGCCCCTGGGGGCCCGGCGAGAGGGCCCGGGTGCTGCCTTTCCCCTTCTCAATTCAATTCAATTCAAAGATAGCTTTATTCGGTGGTTGGCAAACACCATAAAAGCAGGCATAAATACAAAATACAATCAAAACACAACAATAAAAACTTGGTGGTTTAAAAAACACTATAAAAATATGCACTTCATTACACTTATCAATTAATCTAATCTTAAAAGCCATTAAAAACTTTGCATAAAATTCATTTGATAGGAAGGTGAATTCATTAAGTTGATGGAACAGTTGAGGTAAATATGAACATATTTATGTATTATATGATGTTATTAGGCACAAAATAATACTCATACAAACCCTCATACTCCTAATCATTTCTCATGGTTCCTCTACATTTTATAATAAACGACAAAAATTTTATCACCACTACAATGGTAAGCTCATCTTGAAGCAAGTACAATCTATGAAGGGCAGATTTACAACTTCTCAAACCCCATGACTTTAACAGTGGTAACAGGTATTTTTTCCTCCCCCACTGATAATACTGACAGAAGAGGATACAGTGTATGTTAGACTGGGTGGCTACTCCATCACACGGGCATTTTATCAGTTTCCCGGACCAATCATTTGGCACAGGGAACGTTGTTAGCCTAAAGAAAGATTCCGTCCTCATTCGTGCTAAGAGCATTCTGTGATAACATGAGAAATTTGGCGCCAAATAAGGATGAAGGCCATGATCATGGAGGATCTGACGATGGGCTACGATAGTAGACTTGTGCCCATCCAGATAGTATCTCCTCTCCTCCAGTAATCCAAGGCATGACTTTTTTAATGCTTTTTTTGAGATTAGGGCACATGATGTTGGATTTGAAAATAACTCTGGTTGGTCGATGGAATTCAGAAATTTCTTAACATAGGCCAACCATGGCTGCTTGGAGCCCTCGGCTTGCTCCAAGCAATCATAAATTACTTCCCTATTGAAAGTCGTGTCCTCGCATGTCCAAATCTTGTACCATAACATGACTGGCGCTATCTTTATCAAATCACTGATATGGGGTCTATCAAGTTCATTGTGGCATATGGTGGTGGATGTGGAACGCGGGACTGCTAAAAGATACCTCAGAAAAGCATTTTCCACCCTTTGTATTTGTGAGCTATCCGCAAGTCCCCAGATCCCCGCCCCATAAACCGCAGTAGACACACATTTTGCTGCATAGATCTTAAGTAGTGTGTCTACCGGTTTCCCGCCGAGTTTTTTTGCAAATTGTTTAACTGCCCCTATCGAGCGTGCAAAGGCCAGGTTCCGGGAGGTGATCGCTGAGGACCATGTCCCCCTATTATTAAAAATAATGCCCAAATAAGAAAACGTTTTAGACATAGCTATCTTTGAATCATTAACGAAGGTTTTGCAGTCAGGAACTTTTTTACTGGTGGTACAAGACATCGTAAAAGTTTTCCCCACATTTATTTTTAGGCCTCTAGAGCTCATGAAGGTTGCAAAACCCATTAGCGCCTTTTGGAGTCCCCGCTGAGTGCGGGCCATAATCACCGCATCATCAGCGTATAGCAATAGTGGGACTGAGAGACCATTTATCTTAGGGTAGTCCACCTCCAGAGCAATCAACGATACTGCTACCTCGTTAATATATAAGTTGAATAGAAATGGCGCGAGTATGCAGCCTTGGCGAACACCCTTTGCTATGGGAAATGTTCTGGTTTGCTCGCCATTTTTGCCAAATCTCACCGTGGCGCCTGCGTCTCTGTACAACTCCTGAATAAAACTTAAAATGTTTTTATCTATCCCCATTGTGGCCAGGGTTTTCCACAACATTCCATGATCTAAGCAATCGAACGCCGATGTTAAATCGACGAATGTTAGGAAAAGATTCCCTTTTTTTGCTCCAATATATTTGTTCATTATGAGGGACAGGTTTAAACCCTGCTCTACGGTTCCCAAACCGGACTTAAATCCATATTGGAATTTTGAGAGTATCCCCTTACTCTCAGACCAGGCTTGTAATTTAGTTAAGAGGACCCTCCCTGCTACTTTCATTAGGTTGTCTAGCAGGGAGATGGGACGATAGCATTTTGGGTCTTGTCTGTCCCCTTTTTTAAATATTGGGATGACTATTGCTTCATGCCATGTGTTGGGGAAACCTAAATTAGTGTAAGCGTTCATAACATTTGCTAGTAGGGGGGCCCAGAGATCCACGTTCCCCTTAAATAAATCAATGGGAACTCCATCAGGTCCAGGGGCCTTTAGACTAGCACTCTGGCAGATCGCTTGTTCCACTTCTGCAGGGGTAAACATTACTTTTAGTGGGAAATTTCTATGAAGCGGTGGAAGAACCTCTCGCCCCGCCTCCAACTCATCTTGTGAGATCGATGCAAGTGATTCTTTCTTATAGAGGGAAGTGAAGTAGTTAACCCAGGTATCTTCTGGTATACCTATTTCCAAGGAGTCTTCCTTCCTATCTGAGAAGAAGGGGGCATTGATTTCTTTCCAGAACATTGTATTATCCCTTAGGGCGCTTGCCTTTATCAGGGCTTCCCAAGCTGCGTTTTTGAGGTCTATCTGTCTAGTTCGTAGGGTCTGCTTGTATACTTGCCTAGCCTCCTTAACTCGGCCGCTATCCCTTGGGACTGTCTTTAAGGCCTGTAAAAGGGTTTTGTGTGCTTTAGTGCAGGCTCGATTGAACCAGCCATGTAATCTTTTTGCCTCCCCTAACTTTTGTTTTTTGATTAACTTGGCGTTTATTGTGGCGGTAATCCCGTCATACGCCTGTATTATTTGCTCGGGGTTGGTGCTTGATTCTAAGCAGATGGCAAACTGGCTCATTTCTTTCTGAACCAAGTCTTTCAGGAAGTTTGTGGGATCAATTTTTGCCCATTTTATGGCGTAGCCGTTTTTTCTGGCCAATGCCACTGAGCGACCATGAAGTATATTCATCGTACTTGTTTTTTGGGTTCCCAAATTCCCTAGGCTAAGGGAAGTGCTGATAGGAAAATGATCGCTTATTGCTAAATCCTCCGTATCAAAACCCACCACCCAGCCCTGATTCCTGTTCGAGACTAAAATAAAGTCGATTACAGTGCCTGCCCCACGGCCAGAGAAGGTTGTCTGAAATGCTACAGATGGCTCGCAAAGTTCATTGGCGAAGGCCAAATCCCAATCGTGCATAAGTTGATTTAGCAGGTTGCCCACTATGGAGTGTTCGAAGTGCGTGGTCGGATCCCCCCTTAAGTCAAAGATGCCACCATTTTTTGTTTGACTATAGGGGCATAAGTGGCAATTAAAATCCCCTGCTATGAGGAGGCAGTCTGCCCCCTGCCCACCTCTCTTTAGCAGTGAGTCCAACTCTGCTATTAAGATTTTGACCTCCACTTTTGGCGCATTATTATAGATGTTTATCAAAAAGAAAGAACGCCCATTTAATTTAATAAACAGACCTTGTAGTAGGCTCCCTACCCCTGCCTTCGGTCCTCTAGCCTCATATGTACTCTTTTCTATATTACAGAGATTAGAGGTGAAAATGCACAGTCCCCCCGAGCCTCTGCCTCGGGTGCCCTGAATCGAAGGGACATAGAAAGTACTAAAACCCTCAATATGGGTCTCCTCTAAATCCCAGCACTCCTGCAGGCAGATTATGTCCTGCCTTTCCATGAAAGTTAGGAATAACAGGTCCCGCGCTTTTTTAGCCAGCCCGGCAATATTCCAGGATGTTATTTTTAGCAAACTTTTTCCCTCATTACGTAGGCTCGATTCTTCCTGACTAGTTAATGGGACAATACCCACGGGCAGAATTCCAATCTCATTATGAGTTAGGATATTATCTGCTGTACTTTGGTGTACATACATAAAGGTAGTTTCAGCTGTGGTCCCAAGTCCACGCTCCTTTGATGGCATACTAGGTTGTTCTGTTTGGTGTAGGCCTGACAAGTTTCCGCCCCCCGTAGCATGATCTTGTGAACTCTCTATCGCCACGGGATTTGTGCTTTCTACATGGGTAAGGACGTCATGGATCTTAATTGAGGGGGTTGAGGTTACTGATACCCCGGAAATGACCTTTATTGGTCAATCGACCATATCTAAACAGTCGTATCTGTTCCTTGTAGGAGCCCCTCTCCAGAAATCAGGGTTTGGGTTTCCTCTACTATGGTACCAGGGGCGAGAATCCCAGCCTCTGGTCCAATAATTATTGCTATTCCTGTTTCTATTGGAGTGCCCCACCTGCGTCCAAGGCCAGTCTTGCACTTCGTCCCAGCCAGTTGAGTCAGCATAATTGGGGATGTTTAAAGGTGGATAGAAGAAGGAAAGACGCTGTACGTCAATCCCCCCCCTTTTTTCGAGCGCTGGCCAAGAAGAAATATAGTCAACCATGGCAGGATCGTCGCAGTTGACTATAACACAGTCACCCTGTAGACTTTTTTTCGTATCCCCAATCCAGTACACTCTTCTCACAGAATTTATTCTGCTGTGGTGAAATGACTGGAGAGGTCTGTTTTGGCTTAACCATTGCAGAACTTTGTTCCTCAAAGACCACGGGGGCTCGTCCGAACCATCTGTCAATTCTGGCACCCCTGTTAGGACAACAGTGTAAGGGGTGGCCTCAGGTGGCAGATGAAACGGGCGCCTGAACCTAGTGCCCTTTCTCTCTTTTCCCTGAGGTTGGGGAGGCAGGGTTTTTTGTGATGTATGTAAGGTCTCCTTAAAATTAGCTAACTGGGTATTTAAGGCCACAAGGGCCGGGGTGGGTTGCACATTACCGCTGATAATATCAGATTGACCCTTCCCCTCTACAGTCGGGGGTTTAGGTGTATTTTGTGAGTTTGCGCTGGCACTCTTATTTGTCTTGGGGTTTGCTTCTCTGTCTTGTGCAAGGGACTTTGGACACGCCGCTGGTAGAGTGAGCGGTTGTGCCGATTTAGTTGGCTCTTTAGGTTTCCCCTCCCCCATATCTAGGGTGCCCAGTGACTTCTGAATAAATGCAGGAGTATTTAGTTTTGCAAGTTGTTTTTCAATAATCCTTATACTTTTTTCCAAGGGTTGCAGATGGTATTTTAACAATTCCCCCAAGCTATTTGTGAGAAAATCATGCAGTGACACACATGTGGTACATGGTTTATGTATACCACCTACAGCGCCTATTGCATCTAGATTCCCCGGTGGTTCAGTATTCTGTAAAAGCGTATTAAGAACCACTCTATCGGTGGAAGGATGGATTTGCTGGACTATAATAGTATTACTATTCTTATTCGGGTTGCAAGGATTAACAATATTTGGTGGAGCAGATGTAATCTCCTGTATGATCAACCCGCTACTTAGCCTCTTAGGTATGGCGCCCTCCCTTTCACCCGTTGAATTAGGTTCCAAAGCTGTGACTTGGTTGTGTAAGAGTTGTAAATCCGGTGTTTTTTCTAAGTCATCCACCGAATCAGACCCTGATGACAATTGTGTTGCAGACAAGTCCACGGTGTTTGGGACTGTGTGAACTAGTGCACTTACTTGATTCAACAAAGGAATGATCGGCCCTTTATGAATTGGAGTTAGTGCTGAAGCAAGGGGACCCATTGAGGATCTTCTTCTAGCAACCTCCAATTCATGTGACACCCTTCGTTCTATCAATTGAATGGTATTATCGATAACTGCATTGGTCTTGTTTAAGAATAAGTCAATGGGACCAGTTATATCAGTAGTTTTATCAGTAGTTTTTTCTGTCTTTCTCTTCCTGGTGGCTCTATTCATGATCGAGCGCTATGCGTTTCAGACTAAACAGTATTAATGGAGCAAAGAGACTGAGCTCGCAGTAAACAAGGGTGGAAATATAGTTTACCGCAATTATTAACAAGGAGAGACTACGAAACAAATGGTCAAGAGAAAAACGCAAATACCGTGGCCCAGTCCAGTCTCTCACAGTCTGGAACGGGCTGAAACGGGCCCGCCCTTGGCCCGGGCTTCGCCCGGCGTCCCGCTCGCGTCCCGCGAGACGGGGGCGACGCTCTATTTGAGCGCCTCCTGGCGCCAAAACGCTGTAGTTTGCCCCGCTGGGGCTGCTGGGAGTTGTGGTTTTTCCTGGTGCCCGCCCACGCTCCACTCGGCGGCCCTACTCCGCGTTGGAAGAAGGAGTTAGGCGGCGGGAGGCGGGCAGGCGAGAAGACCCCTGGCGCTGTCTGTCCGCTTCCAGGCAAGGAGACAAGGTCAGGAAGCTGGCAAGCAGAATCCGGCTCGGTCAGAAAATTTGCAAAGGTTCCCCCACTCGTCAGGGGCGACGCTCTATTTGAGCGCCTCCTGGCGCCAAAACGCTGTAGTTTGCCCCGCTGGGGCTGCTGGGAGTTGTGGTTTTTCCTGGTGCCCGCCCACGCTCCACTCGGCGGCCCTACTCCGCGTTGGAAGAAGGAGTTAGGCGGCGGGAGGCGGGCAGGCGAGAAGACCCCTGGCGCTGTCTGTCCGCTTCCAGGCAAGGAGACAAGGTCAGGAAGCTGGCAAGCAGAATCCGGCTCGGTCAGAAAATTAGCAAAGGTTCCCCCACTCGTCAGGGGCGACGCTCTATTTGAGCGCCTCCTGGCGCCAAAACGCTGTAGTTTGCCCCGCTGGGGCTGCTGGGAGTTGTGGTTTTTCCTGGTGCCCGCCCACGCTCCACTCGGCGGCCCTACTCCGCGTTGGAAGAAGGAGTTAGGCGGCGGGAGGCGGGCAGGCGAGAAGACCCCTGGCGCTGTCTGTCTGCTTCCAGGCAAGGAGACAAGGTCAGGAAGCTGGCAAGCAGAATCCGGCTCGGTCAGAAAATTAGCAAAGGTTCCCCCACTCGTCAGGGGCGACGCTCTATTTGAGCGCCTCCTGGCGCCAAAACGCTGTAGTTTGCCCCGCTGGGGCTGCTGGGAGTTGTGGTTTTTCCTGGTGCCCGCCCACGCTCCACTCGGCGGCCCTACTCCGCGTTGGAAGAAGGAGTTAGGCGGCGGGAGGCGGGCAGGCGAGAAGACCCCTGGCGCTGTCTGTCCGCTTCCAGGCAAGGAGACAAGGTCAGGAAGCTGGCAAGCAGAATCCGGCTCGGTCAGAAAATTAGCAAAGGTTCCCCTTCTCAGCATCGCCAGACCTTAGGGAGGTCTGCCGGAGCAAACTCATAGAAAAAGGACCATCATGAAGGGGCGAGAGGCAGGTGTGTACCCGGGCCCCATAGGGGCCCCTGTGGGCGGGCCCGGGTGCTGTCTTCCTCCGTCTCAGCATTGCCGGACCTCACAGAAGTCTGCCTGAGCAAACTCAGAGAAAAAGGACCATCGGGAAGGGGCTGAGAGGCAGGTGCATACCTGGGCCCCTGGGGGCCCTGGCGGACAGTCCAGGGTGCTGCCTTCCCCCGTCTCAGCATTGCCGGACCTCACGGAGGTCTTCCTGAGCAAACTCAAAGAAAAATGACCATTGGGAAGGGGCTGAGAGGCAAGTGCACACCTGGCCCCTGGGGGCCCCAGCGGGAAGGCCTGGGTGCTGCTTTCCCCGTCTGTCCATCATTGTTGTGTTTGCAATTACCGCTCTAAGTGTACTGGGGATGCTCAGACGTGAGTCCCAGGCACTCCACACCACTGGAATCAAGCTAGCCGGGCTGATGAGAGGTGTTACCTCGAAACCGGGCCGGTCCTCGGATGCTTGTTTCCGTTCTGGGAAGGACATGGCTTTTGTAGTTTGGACTGGACTGTTCCCATGGGGCAAAGGGTCAGCGCTGATTTGCATATCGCCATTGTCTAACCCAGGGTGGTGTGGAGTGGAAAAACGATGGATTTGGGCCCAGATCTTTGGACTGGGGTGAATGTGTGACATTGATCCACATTCTGTCCATCATTGTTGTGTTTGCAATTACCGCTCTAAGTGTACTGGGGATGCTCAGACGTGAGTCCCAGGCACTCCACACCACTGGAATCAAGCTAGCCGGGCTGATGAGAGGTGTTACCTCGAAACCGGGCCGGTCCTCGGATGCTTGTTTCCGTTCTGGGAAGGACATGGCTTTTGTAGTTCGGACTGGACTGTTCCCATGGGGCACAGGGTCAGCGCTGATTTGCATATCGCCATTGTCTAACCCAGGGTGGTGTGGAGTGGAAAAACGATGGATTTGGGCCCAGATCTTTGGACTGGGGTGAATGTGTGACATTGATCCACATTCTGTCCATCATTGTTGTGTTTGCAATTACCGCTCTAAGTGTACTGGGGATGCTCAGACGTGAGTCCCAGGCACTCCACACCACTGGAATCAAGCTAGCCGGGCTGATGAGAGGTGTTACCTCGAAACCGGGCCGGTCCTCGGATGCTTGTTTCCGTTCTGGGAAGGACATGGCTTTTGTAGTTCGGACTGGACTGTTCCCATGGGGCACAGGGTCAGCGCTGATTTGCATATCGCCATTGTCTAACCCAGGGTGGTGTGGAGTGGAAAAACGATGGATTTGGGCCCAGATCTTTGGACTGGGGTGAATGTGTGACATTGATCCACATTCTGTCCATCATTGTTGTGTTTGCAATTACCGCTCTAAGTGTACTGGGGATGCTCAGACGTGAGTCCCAGGCACTCCACACCACTGGAATCAAGCTAGCCGGGCTGATGAGAGGTGTTACCTCGAAACCGGCCCGGTCCTCGGATGCTTGTTTCCGTTCTGGGAAGGACATGGCTTTTGTAGTTCGGACTGGACTGTTCCCATGGGGCACAGGGTCAGCGCTGATTTGCATATCGCCATTGTCTAACCCAGGGTGGTGTGGAGTGGAAAAACGATGGATTTGGGCCCAGATCTTTGGACTGGGGTGAATGTGTGACATTGATCCACATTCTGTCCATCATTGTTGTGTTTGCAATTACCGCTCTAAGTGTACTGGGGATGCTCAGACGTGAGTCCCAGGCACTCCACACCACTGGAATCAAGCTAGCCGGGCTGATGAGAGGTGTTACCTCGAAACCGGGCAGGTCCTCGGATGCTTGTTTCCGTTCTGGGAAGGACATGGCTTTTGTAGTTCGGACTGGACTGTTCCCATGGGGCACAGGGTCAGCGCTGATTTGCATATCGCCATTGTCTAACCCAGGGTGGTGTGGAGTGGAAAAACGATGGATTTGGGCCCAGATCTTTGGACTGGGGTGAATGTGTGACATTGATCCACATTCTGTCCATCATTGTTGTGTTTGCAATTACCGCTTTCCCCGTCTTAGCATCTCCGGACCTCACGGAGGTCTGCCTGAGCAAACTCAGAAAAAAAGGACCATCGGGAAGGGGCTGAGAGGAAGGTGCGTACCCGGGTCCCTGGGGGCCTCGGTGGGCGGACCAGGGTGCCACCTTCCCCCATCTCAGTATCGCCAGACCTCACGGAGGTCTGACTGAGTAAAAAAACTCAGAGAAAAATGACCATCGGGAAGGGGCTAAGAGGGAGGTGCATACCCGGGCCCCTGGGGGCCCCGGCCGGCGGGCCCGAGTGCTGCCTTCTCCCGTCTCAGCATCGCCGGACCTCACGGAGGTCTGCCTGAGCAAACTCAGAGAAAAAGGACCATCGGCAAGGGGCTGAGAGGCAGGTGCGTACCTGGGCACCTGGGGGCTCCGGTGGGTGGACCCGGGTTCTGCCTTCCCCTGTTTCAGAAATGCCGGACCTCACGGAGGTGTGACTGACCCTCTCCCTAGTAAGTCGAAGGAAAATTGCGCCCCTTTCTTGAAATCCGTGCACACGAGGTGACAGAGGGGACCCAAGTCGCGAAAGTACCCGACCTCCTGGAGCCCTCGCTGTCATCGGGGAGGCAAATGGACCCTCATCAGGACTTCCAGGGAAGCTCGGCCATCTGGTCACCCCATAGGAAAGCATTGCGGGCGACCAGATGGCCGAGGGGATCTGAGCATCCAGATGGCCGGGCAAGAAAGGGAAGCCATCTGGTCACTCTGTGCCCCAAAGAAAGGGTGAGCGGGTGCCGGGGCATGGGGGACCGGAGGCCCAGGGCCCCAGCTGGGCCCAGCCATGGAGGCTGTGAAGGGGGACCCGACAGGCCCTCCAACCTGGGACCCGCAGACACCTTGACGAGCAGGGGAGGCCTGTACGGGACCGACGGAACCCTGTCCTGGGCCCTTGGTAGAGCAGCAGGCCAGGGGACCGGGCCTAGGGGCAGAGCACCCGATCCGGGGCCTGATGGGGCCCCTGGACCCAGCCCGGTCTCCCAAGCCCAGAGGCACCCTGCCACGTGGCAGGACCAAGTACGGAGCAAGGGGTGGGGAGGCCCCCTCCCCGGGGCCTTCAGGGGCCCCGGCTGGAGTTCCTGAACCCAGCCAAGCAAGTGGAGGCTCCCCGGGCACAACTGAACCCCGTCCTGGGCCTTTGGCAATGCGGCAGGCTGGGGGACAGGGCCCAGGGCCGGAGCACCTGACTTGGGACCCGGCTGGGGCCCCTGGACCCAGCCGAGGCTCCCAGGCCCAGAGGCACAGGGGAAACCTCCCCGGGCCTGCCGG
Source organism: Lissotriton helveticus (assembly GCF_964261635.1). NCBI lineage: Eukaryota > Metazoa > Chordata > Amphibia > Caudata > Salamandridae > Lissotriton > Lissotriton helveticus. Next base: position 997,269,156 of record NC_136070.1, read on the forward strand.
ACACCATCCCGGGCACCCTGCCATGCGGCAGGACCAAGGACAGAGCCGGTGGGGAGACCACCCTCCCCAGGGCCCTCAGGGGCCCAGGATGGAGCTCTTGAACCCAGCCAAGCAAGGGGAGGCTCCCCGGCCACAACAGAACCCCATCCTGGGCCTTTGCAGTGTGGCCTGCTGGGGGACAGGGCCCAGGGCTGAAGCACTAGACCCGGGGCCCCTGGAATCAGCTGGGGCTCCGAGGCCCAGAGGCACAACGGAAGCCTCCCTGGGCCTGCCGGACACCATCCCGGGCACCCTGCCACGTAGCAGGACCAAGGACGGAGCCCAGGTTGGGGAGGTCACCCTCCCCGAGCCCTCAGGGGCTCCGGATGGAGCTCCTGAACCCAGCCAAGCAAGGGGAGGCTCCCCGGGCACAACGGAACCCCGTCCTGGGCCTTTGTCAGTGCGGCAGGCTGGGGGATGGGACCCAGGGCCGGAGCACCCGATTTGCAGGGCTCGGGGGCTGCAGGGCTCGGGGGCTGCAGGGCTCTGAAACCCCACGCTGGGCCTCAGGCAAGGGGAGGACCACCGGAGCTCTTGGGCCCTGACGCCTGGGAGAGGACTGCCCGGGATCCATGGAGCCCGTCTCAGGCACTTTGCCACACCGTCGGTCAAGCCCCCTGGATGGTGGAGAGGTGTTGTCCGAGCATAGCCCAACTGGTCACCGGCAGAGAACCACCAGCCCGGGAGGGTTGTCACCGGCATACCCTGCCCCTAGTAATCCAGAGGAAGGCTACCCCTCTTTCTGGGAACCTGTGCGAACTGAGTGACGGACGGGACCCAGGGCTCGGAGGCGTCCGACCTCCTGAAGCCCTTGCTGGGATCGGGGAGGTGAATGGCCCCTCATCGAGACTTCCAAGGAAGCCCGGCCATCTGGTCGCCCCATTGGAAAGCATTGTGTGCAACCAGATGGCCGAGGGGAAAAGTGAGACCAGATGGCCGGGACCGAAATAACGCAAATCTGCCTGCCCAGAGCCTTCGTGGGAGGGCTTCCATCTGCCCTTGCAGGGCTCGGGGCTGCAGGGCTCCGGGGCTGCAGGGCTCCGGGGCTGCAGGGATCAGGGGCTACAGGGCTCAGGGGCTGCAGGGCTCTGAAACCCCTTGCTGGGCCTCAGGAACGGGGAGGTACACCAGAGCTCTCGGGCCCGGACGCCCGGGGGAGGACTGCCCGGGACCCATGGAGCCCGTCCCAGGCACTTTGCCACGCCGTGGGCCGGAGCCCCCCAGTCGGAGGAGAGGTGTTGTCCAAGCATAGCCCATCTGGTCAACGGCAGAGAACCGCCAGCCCGGGAGGGGTATCCCGGCATACCCTGCCCCTAGTAATCCGGAGGAAGGTTACCCCTCTTTCTGGGAACCCGCGTGCACCGAGTGGCGGAGGAGACCCAGGGCACGGAGGTGCTCGACCTTCTGGAGCCCTCGCTGAGATTGGGGAGGCGAATGGCCCCTCATCGGGACTTCCAGGGAAGGCCACCCATCTGGTCGCCCCATTGGAAAGCATTGCGTGCGACCAGATGGCCGAGGAGAAAGATGTGACCAGATGGCCGGGACCGAAATAATGCCAATCTACCTGCCCCAAGCCTTCGTGGGAGGGCTCCCGCCTGCCCTTGCAGGGCTCGGGGGCTGCAGGGCTCCAGGGCTGCAGGGCTCGGGGGCTGCAAGGCTCTGGGGCTGCAGAGCTGCGGGCTGCAGGGCTCTGGGGCTGCTGGGCTCAGGGGGGCTCTGAGACCCCACCCTGGGCCTCAGGCATGGGGAGGCCCGCAAGTGCTCCTGGGGCCCAGCCGCCCGGGGAGGGCTGCCCGGGAGCCATGGAGCCTTGCAGGTCTCCGGGGCCCTGCACCAGGGCCAGATGGACTTTTGGCAGGCCGCAGAACGGAGGCTCCAAAACCCAGTAAGTATGGGCGTAAAATCCGTTCCGCTCCCGGAATTTGCGAATTTTTGGCAAATTTGCATTCCGCGAATCGCGCGAATTTGTCAAAAAATTCGCAATTCACAAGCTGGCGGATTTTATTGCTTGGTCGCGCTTCAAAAATACAATATCGCGTGCGTGGCGTTGACTTACTGTGATTCTGAGTTCGCCGAGTTGTTTTTCCTCACGGTTTGCGTGCACTGCGCCATTTTGGATCTAGCTGCGTGATCGCGGGAGACTTTTCGACGGCGAGTACGTCATAGCGGCCCGCCATCTTCCACTGCGAGAGTTTGAGAACGCAACTTCGTCATAAGGGCCCGCGATCACGCATCGCGGGAATAAACAATTGCGAACACGTAGATGCGATGCGCAGATGACTTCCGGCAGGAGATTTGAACAGCTCACTTTCCCGAACTTGCAAAAATTACGATTCTGCACAAGAAATCTACCGCAGGCAGCATAAACCTTCTAAAAATGATGATTTGGATCAGAATAACTCCTCAGATTGACATTTGGCTGTACTTTTTTGTGCAAGGAATCAATTTCTGGGCGGGTGGGAGGAAGGAAGTGCCCCAGAGTCTCCAACTTCCTGTTCCTGCCCAGCAGGCTCCTCCCAGTGCTTTGTCCATGTCCTGGTCACTTTTCATTTGGATCTGGAGCTGGAAGAATTACTCTTTGTGGCTGCTGCTGGATATTTGTATTTGAGGACTTTTTGTTTGGATCACTTTTGGATTACTTTTGGATTTGAGATTTTACAAGTAAGTTGGTGTTGTTTAGGGCATTGCAGTTGCTGCAACTACAATTTTTTTTAACTTTTTCACAACTTATATAAAATATATATTGTGGATAGGCACAATATCCAGGAAGCCCAGGGTTAGTCATGGGTGCATGACACATCTGTTTCAGTGAGTTGTGTTGAACTTAAATTAAATATCATTTATGTCATGGAATTGAATAGCTCACTGTTATATGTGGAATTTGTTTTAAAATTTTGGGTGCGTGTAAAGCCACACTAGCCAGTAGGCCATGGGGTAGTCACTCAGTGGTGCATGGACTAAGTCTTTCTGTGGGGTGTCTTGAATTTAAACATCATTTAGGGCATGGATGGCATTGGATTGTGGTGATTTTTGTGTTTTTCGATTTTTTTTGGGTGTTGTTGGGGCCTGGCCATGTGGGTGGGGGCCATTTTGAGGCCGGGTACAGGCAGGGCCTGGCCATGTGGGTGGGGGTCAAGGGGCCATTTTGAAGCAAGGCAGTGTGCTTTGTGCCATAGATCTGCACCCAGTCTGCCTTGCTTTCACCCATTATATGCCCAGGGGTAGTCAGTGGTGCATGGACCAAGTCTTTCTGTGGTGGTGTCTTGAATTTAGACATCATTTAGGCCATGGATGGCATTGGATTGTGGTGATTTTTGTGTTTTTCAATTTTTTGGGGTGTTGGGGCCTGGCCATGTGGGTGGGGGCCATTTTGAGGCCTGGTACAGGCAGGGCCTGGCCATGTGGGTGGGGGCCATTTTGAGGCCTGGTCCAGGCAGGGTCTGGCCATGTGGGTGGGGGCCATTTTGAGGCCTGGTCCAGGCAGGGCCTGGCCATGTGGGTGGGGGTCAAGGGGCCATTTTGGAGCAAGGCAGTGTGCTGCTCAGGCCTACACTCAGTTTACCTTGCTTTCATTCATTATGCCCAGGGGTACTCAGTGGTGCATGAAAAAACTCTCTCTGTGTGGTCTCTCTTCTATTAATGTAAACATCAATTTTTTATTAGAATTGCAATTTTTATTTTGGATCTTTTCATTTTTGGGTGTGTTGTAAAAATAAATGCCTAGTTGCAAATATTAATTGAAGCACGACATATGCAACATTTATTTAACTGATGTTCCTCTGGCTTCCTTTGCTTTTAGGTGCACAAGAGAACCACAAATCAATAATCGTTCATCATCAGTGCCAGGAAGAAGTCCTGCTGCGGTGTGTGCAGCACAACATCACGTGACGTCACGTGTGGCCACAGGCAACTCTGCAACTCGTGCAACTGCGGCCTGCTGTTCTGACATCTGAAGAAGATGGGCCCAAAGAAAGGTGGCCGTAGCTCCTCTACCAAGAAAGTTGCCAGTGCCACTGCCAGTAAGAAGGAGCAGAAGAAGCAAGTGCCGCCACTTACCAAGGAGACTGGTGTGCCCACAGACACTTTTTTGGGGGAAAAAAACTACGCCTGCAGCAGCGGTGTCTGCCGGGGACCAAGCTGGGAGCAGCACCTCAGCTTCATTGGCCTCAGTGCCACCAAGCCAAGTTAGGCCCAAGGCCATGAGTGCCGCAGAGGCAGTCACTTTAATTTCTCAATCACCATCGACCAGTGATGAGTTTGAGTTTGAGTTTAAATTATTTATAAAAGCGCACTTACACCAGCGGTTTCATGGCGCTACAACAAACAAATCCCTAAAGGGGAAGGCAGGGGAAATTGAGAAGGAAGAGAAGCAGGATAAGCCGACCTATTTAAAAGATTGAGCAAATAAATGGGTTTTAAGTTTCTTACGGAATTGGGGGTGGTGGGACAGAGATCTAATCTCTAGGGGCAGGGAATTCCAGATAGCTGGGGCAAGGGTCGCGAATTTCGATCCTCCCCATTTCTTCCTCCGAAAGCGGGGGACTGATAACAGAGATTGAGTGGATGATCGTAAATCCCTGGTGGGAACGTAGGGAATGATCTCTGATGTAATGAAAGCCGGAGCCGCTCCTAGACGGGCTTGGGAGGTGATGGACGCTAGCTTGAACTGGACGCGTTCACGAATAGGGAGCCAGTGCAGAGATTTAAGAAGGGGTGTGACGTGGTGAGATTTTGAGAGATTGAACACCAGCCGTGCCGCCTGGTTCTGAATCAGCTGTAAGCGCTTTAGGCTGTATGCAGGAATGCTCGCATACAGGGCATTGCCGTAATCCAGGTGGAAGATGACCATCGCTAAGATGATCAATTTCAGGGCATCAAAAGAGAAGAAACGTGAGACCTTGCGGATGGTGCATAGGGAAAGAAAAGAAGAGGAAACCAAAGAACTAACCTGGGAGTGAAGAGTGAGCTGGGAATTGAGTTTAATACCTAGAGTTTTAACCGTGGTAGACGGAGCCGGGGAAGAACCTAGGGAAGGGGGCCAGAAAAGAGAGGACCAGGGACTGGAGCAACCACCTGTCAACATCAGCTCGGTTTTATCCGGGTTGAGCTTCAGGTGGTTGTGGCTCATCCAGTCCCGGATAAAAATCATAATAGACTGAAAATTAGAAATAGAGACAGAAGAAGAAGACAGATTGAAGACAAGTTGGAGGTCGTCCGCATAATTGTACACGTTGACCTCCATCTGCTGTAACGAAAAAATAAGGGGGGCGATGTAGAGGTTAAACAACAGAGGTGAGAGGGACGAGCCTTGGGGAACCCCGCACTGAACTTTCCGGAAGTCCGCAGAAAAATCACCCAGACGCACAGCCTGGGTGCGGTCCCTCAGGAAGGAGGATAGCCATAACAGGGCGGTGCCCCCGATTCCCGCCGCCCCGACACGGGAAAGTAAGATGGTATGGTCAACCGTGTCAAAGGCGGCTGAAAGATCGAGGAGCACCAAAGCCTGGGGCTGATTGGAATCCATTCCCTCCCTGAGGTTGTCAAGGACCAAAAGAACTACGGACTCCGTAGAGTATGCGGGGCGGAAACCGGCCTGGCAAGAAGCCAAAGCCCCATATTTCTCAATGAAGGTGCTTAAAGCCTTGGTGACATGGCGTTCAAGCACCTTAGCCAGGAATGGTAAAAGAGAGATGGGGCGATAATTGGCAGGGACCGAGGGGTCTGTGCCAGGTTTCTTTAGGATGGGGACAATGACAGCTGTCTTCAAGGAGTTGGGTACGACTCCCTGGGAGAGGGAGCTATTAAGGAAGTGAAGGGGGGATCAGGACAGGTTGTGTAAATATGACGAAGGACGTGCGCAGGGCAAACATCCAATGGGGACCCAGATTTGACCAGAGGAATGGTCGAAGTCAAGGATTCTTTAGTGAGAAGGGGAAGGGCATCGAGTAGACCCTTTGATGGTGGACACTGAGGATCAACAAAAGTCGAGGAAGGTAAAGGAATGTTGGCTTTAATGGCTGTAATTTTCTCGATAAAAAAATTGTTAAGGGAGTGACAGAGGTCCTGGGAGGGAGAAGGCTTGAGAGATGTTTTATCAGAAAAAGCCAAGCTATGAACTATTGAGAAAATTTCCCTCGGTCGATTCTCGGCTGTGAGAATTTTAGAGGAGAAATAGGTCGTTTTAGCCTCCTAAATGGCCTTTTTGTATTGGGCCAAAAGAGTGGTAAACTCAAGTTTGAGTAAGGGGCAATATTTCCTCCTCCACGCATGCTCTGCTCGACGCACCGCCAGTTTGGTGGTTTTAAGGTCATTGGTAAACCACAAGTTGGCGTCCTTCTCACGCTTTGATGTTATCCGCTTCAGCGGGGCGATGGAATCGCAACCTGAGAGGAGCCAATGTTTAATAGCCGAGGCCTGGGAGATAGTGGATAGGCCTTGTAAGATAGGATAGGAGGAGGATAGCAGTGCGGATAACTTCTCCGGATCCACTCGGCTCCATGAGCGGACCCAAACATTCTTTGGGAGCGGAGGTTTAACAGGGGAATTAACGGGAAGGGTAAATGAAATCAAATGGTGGTAGGACCAGGTGCAGGGTAGGATGGAAAGGGAGCCTACCGAGCAGTTCAAAGACCAGATCTGATCTAGGATGTGTCCTTTGATGTGAGTAGAAGAATGAACATGTGACATGAAATTAAAAGATTGAAGCGTATCTGAGAAATGTTTAGAGGATGAACATTCCGCAGGATCTGAGGGCCAGAAGTTAAAATCTCCCAATAATAGGATAGAGGAGTTGTTAACCGTAAGAGTAGCGAGTACCTCTTGAAAATCGGAAAGAAAAGATAAAGGAGATTGGGGAGGCCGATAGGTAAGAAAGCAGGTAAGAGGGGGAGTGATCGATGTGGTACGGATGACAAGGTACTCTGTAGTGGCGATATCTGGCAGGGATAAAAGTTGGAAGGGGAGGTCGGTCCGAATAATGACCGCCACACCGCCCCCGGTCCTACCGGTGGAACGGTCTGCTCGTAGGGCGTAATATGGAGCAGGGAGAGTGGCCAGGAGAGTAGGGAGTGAGTCGTCAGTGAACCAAGTCTCAGTTAGAAAAAGAAGATCAGGTGCGTGGAGATCCAACAGCACCGACAGTTCGTGAGAATGGGCCACTGCTGACCGGGTGTTGAGGTAATAGACCGAGAGAGTCCTAGGAGGGCCTGGGCTGGTTTCCCTTTTGGAGAACTGCAGAAGGACAGAGGGGAAGGGAGGGGGGGGGAGACGGGGGTCAGGTCGTGTAAGGATATAATGGAACAAGTAGAGGCAGGCAGAGGCCATGGGCCATGTAGAGAACGGAGTTGGAGGGAAGTGTATGTGATAGTTTGGGCAGGGTGACATGCCCCTGGCCCCGGTCGGTCGCGGACGGGCGCAGACGGGCTTGCCTTAGGCGCGCCCGCTGCGCCCGTCCGCTGCGCTTCCGGCCTATACACATCGTTTTATGGGGGCGTCAGAAGGAGTGAGAGGGAGAGAAGGGGGCGTGGTCGGCAAAGTGGGCGGGGCTAGCTCGCTCGCTGTAGATGGCGGCAGCGAGGAAAGGATTCCCGTGACAGCGTCAATATCGGCTGTCCGGGAGTTCAAGAATCAGGTCTAAAGTCCTGGGTTTAGTGCAGGTGCAGTGATGTTGGCGTTGACTCATCGCAAGAAAGTAGCATCCAATCAACGCAGGGTTCAACTCATCTGACGAGTGTTCAACCACAGCCGTAACGACAACCACAGGTGCAACAAGGAGAGGCGCAAGGAGAGGCGCAAGGAGAGGCGCAAGGAGAGGCGCAAGGAGAGGCGCAAGGAGAGGCGCAAGGAGTGGCGCAAGGAGAGGCGCAAGTAGAGGCACATGGAGAGGTCCAACTGCCCACAGTGCTTGTTCCTCCAGAAGTAGGGGCACATCAGGAAATCAAGATTGAAGCGGAGGTATCATCCAAGCACGTCACTCCTCCTGATCCATTGTCTTCCAGATCCCCAGCAAGAAAAAGGTCAAGGAGGGCTAGTACAAGTTCTTCAAGCCCCCTTCCTTCTGATGATCTAGATCAAGATTGGAACCCACCATCTGAGAGGGAGGCACGCCCTGAGCCCACAAAGGTAGCTAAGCCTAAAAGGAAGGTTCCCGCAAGGCTTCCACTTATGGGTGATGACGACGAACAAGAAGTAGAAGTGGTGTATTCTGCTGCTGATGAACAGTCTGACGATGACGACGACCCAATCATCACAGTCGTCACTCCAGCCCCAGCGGGCATGCAGCAGACAGACATTTTTACCCTATCCCGAATTGCTGCTGAGCGGGATGTGGACGGCGTGGCACTGGTACCACCACCAACACAGGTAACCACTACACCAACACGACCTACAGCTGCCATATTTTCTCTTCAGAAGGGCCGGCAGGGACCTCCATCCAGCTCGACCTCCGTTACTTCAAGTAGTGGTGCTGTAACTGTAAGTGCACAACAGGGTCAAATTCGGCTACGCCCATCCTCCACTTCATCTGGCATTGGAACTGAAAGTAGCACTTCCACCACCACCACCAGAAATCTCAACTCCCCAGTTTGGGACTTCTTTAGTGTTGGCAAAAAGGTGGAAAACCTAGTCATTTGTTCTATTTGTCAAGCTGTAATTAGTCGGGGAAAGCTTGGTACCAACTATGGTACCGGAGGCCAGAGAGGTCATCTCCAAAAACACCACACTATCCCTTGGGAGGCGCACCTAAGTAAGATCCGGGAAGCCAAAAGTACTAGAAATCCCAATGTATCCATTGACATTGCATCTGATGATGAAGAGGGGCTGATCATGCAGGGGGGAGGTGAAGAAGCGACAGACATTTTTACTGGTACACACAGTACCTCTGGCAACAGCACTGCAGTGGTAGCGGCCACACCCTCTACCCCAGCAACATCTATGAGGCACACTAAGAGTCTGGGAGAGACACCAATGCGAAAAAGTACATCAATGAGTCTAACTGGGTTGAAAAAGTCTGGATCATCATCATTACGTAAAACGGTCCAGACCACCATTAAAAGCATGTTTTGGTCGGAGGCGCCATTTCAACGCAACCACCCAACGGCGCGTCTTTATAATGCAATGCTGGCTAAAATGTTAGCGCTGGACCTTCTCCCTTTTTCTTTCGTGGAAGGGGTGGGATTTCTACAATTTGTGGCAACAGTCTGCCCTAAATGGAAGGTTCCTAGCCGGTCCTATTTTGCCAGAGTTACGGTTCCAGCACTACATCCAGATGTGCTGGAGGTGATTGGGGCAGCTTTGTAGAAGAGTGCTGTTCACACTATCCACCTGACAACAGACATGTAGACCAGTTGCCAAGCCCTTGATTACATGTGCATCACTGCACACTGGGTCTCTTTTGCAGTGGTTAGAGAGAAGCTATCTGCAGGTGTTGACACAGACACAATTTTTCAAGCTACTAGGAAACATGCAACAGTAGCCATGTTTGCCATGGAGAAATCTCAAACTGCATTAAACATTTTGGAGGAGTTTAACAGTAAGGCCTTTCAATGGCTGCATCCAAGAAACCTCAGGACTGGTTATGATTCCACGGATAATGGCATTAATATAGTTAGGGCCATGGGTGATGGTGGCTATTTCAGAGTGCCGTGTTTGGCGCACTGTATTAACCTAGTTGTTCAAGATTTCTTGAAAAAAGAAACCACAGTCAGCAAGTTACTGACCACCTGCCGAAGAATCTGCACACATTTCAGCCATTCTTTTAAGGCCCGGAAGCATCTGAGGAACATGTAATGTGAACGTAGACTGCCAGTCAGAGGACTCATCCAGGAGGTGGTAACACGTTGGAACTCAACCTTCTACATGCTTGAGCGTCTGTCTGAGCAGTGCTAGGTAATCAATGAGTATGTCTTTGCACTGGGTTCTAGTAGGAAAGACATAAGGCTAGAGTAGGAGGAATGGGACCTAGTTAAAAGCCTGACAGACATGCTTCGTCCTTTTGAGGTCTTCATGCGTGAAGTCAGCAGGGAGGACTGTACGTTTGGCAAAGCTATCCCATTATTGCGCATGCTAGAGCACCAACTGAAAGCGGTGTCTTCAACGTTCAAAGGTGATACTGACAAGCAAGATGCATATCAGTTGGCTGTGAGCTTATTAACCCACCTAGTTGACAATAAAAGGCTTAAAAAAATACATACAGAACAGCATTACATTTGTGCCACTATTCTGGATCCACAGTACAAAAAGGCAGTGGCCAGCAAAGCATTCATTCCTTTTAATGAAGCAGATGTTTCAAAGTACAAACATTGGCTAGCTCTGCAGCCACTCGGTTCGAAAAAGAGCAGCAGGAAATTGAAGGAACCGGCAGAAGTACTACTGAATTAGCAGGCCATCCCGCGTCAAGGTCCACTTCTGTGGCCGAAGGCAGTCACTTTCCCTCACAGCCGTTACCGACACCAGCAACCGTATCATCATACTCACCTGCATCAGGCCCAGCCATAATATTGTCGGCAGCGGATTGGCTAACTCATCAAGGGTTTGCTCGTTCCAGCATTGATGCAAAGGCCACAGATGGTACACAAAGTGGAGCACCCCTGGAGAACCTTGAGTGGATGGTGCAGGCCTATCTAGATGACCCATCAGAACCCATTGCTGTATTGGTTTGGGAAAAGGGGTCAATGTCCACTAATCACTAACCTGGGTCTAAGTTATTTGTCTTGCTCACTCGCAAGCGTGTCTTCTGAACGCGTTTTCAGTGCTGCTGGTGCCATTGTAACTTCAAAAAGGACCCGCCTATCGCCCAAAAATGTGGAGAGGTTAACAATGATCAAGATGAATCAGCATTTCATACCACCAGATTACAAGATAAGTGAATCCTCGCAGGAAGAAGAGGACACCGACTTAGGTGACGGAAGTTCTTCTCTGTTAGCTGACCTACTCCCGTCTCAATTCACAGACTTTGAGGACAAGCTCTACTTCCCTGACACCTAGGCCTGAAACTGACTTCCTTTTTTTCCGTCCTGACTCCTTATTCACTTTTACTCCTGTGTGTCTTTCTTTGTTTTGCAACTTTTACCACAACAAAACTCTAATCACAACAAATCCATCAGCAGCACTGTCTTCGTCTTATTTCCTTATTGAAGGTGCCGCTGTCTGCAATCCTGAATTTCACAAGTTCACAACTCAGTCATGCTCCTCTATCCTCCTCCTCCAGACTCCCCCTATCCATTTCCCTCAAGGCAGATGGCTGGATTACACAGAATGAAGAAACTGTCCCTTCGTAGACGAGTCCCCTCAAAAGAAGTGGGAATGGAATTACGGACTATATGCTGATTGCTGACAGTTACTTCTGAAATTGATAAGAGAGGCTGCCCTGTGGGCCTCCACTTTAAGAACAAGATGCAGTCCAAAAGTGGATCAGGTAATGAATAATGAGATGGCATGCAGTGGACAGCACTGGCTGTCTGGCTCTGATAAAAGCAATTGCTGTTTGTTTGTTGTGCATGAAATGAATCATCATATGTCTGTTATTATTTAATCTTTTACACACTAAATGTAACTCAAGTCTACTTTTTTGTTTTTACCTTGTTTAATTCAAATTCTACTTCTACTGCAGGGGCCACCACTAAGTTGCATTTTTTATTATGCAAAATGTCCTTGGACTCACTGTGTGGTAGACTGCGACTGCATGAACAACATTGAGTTTGCCAATATCCCATGATGATGATGAGTCTTGATGATCAAAGTTACATAATATCTTTTTTCTTTACAGTCACTCACTGGGATGGATAGATGGATCATCGTCGTCGGTTTACGGAAGAACTATGGTAATTTCGTGAGTGGCAAACAGGTAAACCAGTCAACAACAACTACAGCAGAACTACATGTCTGTCTAGTCGTGGTATGGAGTGGTCGAGCCAGTGTAGCGTTGTTATGCCAGAGTCCAGACAGCAGTTCATGTAAAATTGCGGCTATGTGGCTTGCTGCATACAATTAGATATGCTTTGTCTGTCTGTGTCAAAGAGCTAAGCAACATCAGGTTGCTTCACTCAGTGGTGCCTGCCTTGACCGTCTGCATGGCCCTGGCCTGCTGTGTGCTAATTACTATCCTTGAAAAGGAGACTCGGAGTACGCACTTTAGAAATGATGCTTGTATGTAATACTGTCGCCTCTGAAACTGAAAGTGTTATTTTTGCACTACACACCGTACCTTATATTTTTTTGTCCGTGTTTAATATCACTTCCTGTTTTTCCATCAACAATTGCAGGCCAGCTTTTACCCTGTGCGATGGGAAAAACGATTAACTCAGGCTTACCATTAGCGATCCGCAATTCCGCATCCGCCAGGCAGGCAGTGGACAGTGTGTCTGGTCACCAAGATTGATGGACGGAGCGTCAGATGGAATGCAGGAGTACCGCGAAGAAGAGGAATGGCTGGATGCATGCAACTTCCCAAATTGAAAAGGACAGCTACTGCCTTAATTTTTCTCCTACCTTCACCTACTCAATCTCAGCGCAGGGACACGCCGGAGAGCGTAACTAAGCGCTTTATAAAATTCCAAAATAAATAAATAACATACAGTTACAGTAGCCTCTTCACTTCTCCTTATCTTTTAAATAATGTTATTGTTGTGACGAACTTCTATGAGTGTGACTCTGTGCGTTTGTTTGCTCTCTGCCTAAAATTCATCCCTCCAGCTATTTGATAAGTTTCTTTGCAATTTTTCAAACTAATTTAATGTACTAATAAGTGTTTATTCTCTCTGAGGGCAGATAGGCAAGTAAAATTGGGTAATTACTGCAGCCCTGTACTGTCACATTGTTTCTTCAAAGTTAGTAAGTTGTAGTAAGTACTACTTTTCAGTAATCTAACCATCCATTTAGCAAACAACTTCATGCATGCAGTAGTGCATGCACTTCCTTTATGTCCCTTAAACGATTTTTGGATATCTTCGTATCCACAGATTTGTTGTTCTTCATTTGTTGTTTGTCCATGCTGTGTTTTTTTTCCTCTCTCCACAAAACGTTCCCAAAAACCCCCATTCCCATCCAATGTTCAAACCCTAACCGTCTTCCCCAGGGCTGTGTGGTTTTCATTGAGGTGTGACTAAATGACAAGTATAATCACACACACTTGCTGGGGAGGATAAGGTTCAAGCAACCTCCTCAAACCAATTTTAAGGCAGCTAGATGAATCCTAGTATATTGCAATTCTGCTTAAAAAAACACCAATGAGTATTATTTTCAAATCAATTCTGATTTTCATGCCCACCATCAATTGGATCCATCGTCAACAGCATCCTCATACACGTCAAGAAATGTTACGCTGCTGTGTCACTGTTCTTGTAGCCATAATCATCCATGCAAATATTTTTTCCCATACTTATCTTCAGCATTGCTTAGGCTACATACTGTTCCTTCTAATACTCCTCAGGTCACTCAATGTCTCATTTCCTTTTTTTTCATATGCTGTTACTGCTAGTGTGGTATCACTCCTACTACCACCACAACAATGGAATTTCTGTCCTGGATGGATTTCATGGGAAACCGTAATCGCCATTTGCCATGCAGCCAGCGTTGTGCCTAGCTCTATTCTCAAACACGAATCACAGGTAAGATAAGCATTTTGGGGAGGTAAAATAATGGGCTAGGACTCGGAGGAGAGGAGAGACTGACAGTAGTACTAGTAAAGTACTAATAGGGCAATTGAATTCACTAACTCTGTTAGTGGCACTTTTGTACATTTTTAGATGTTTTAGATAATTCATGCTGGACCTTGCTGGTAAGTTTGAGGAAACTAAACGTGCAGTAAGCCCCGCCCACCACCCCACAAAATAATATGAACGTGGACACTATGTTGACGTATTTAAAATAAATAATTACATTTTCCCTAACAAAAATAAACTATTCAAAAGACCCAACCCACCCCCTCCCTAACCCCAACCAATGTCCATATGAATGTCCCTCAAAATGTCCCTCTGAATCCCCAACGCCCAATTCCCACCGCCCCAACAGTCTTTAAAAAAGGGGCAAGGGACAGTCACTTCCGGCAGTGTCCTGTGGACAGGTGGTCCCGCATCTCTTTGCGGAGGTCCTGGAGCTGGCGCTTCAGCTTCTCCACTGTGCGCTCCAGGTAGTCCACTCTCCGGCGGAGACGGCGCTGACGAGCCATCCCGGCTCTGGGGGGGGGGGGGCAGCTGCTGTTTTTGTTACAGCTCCGCGACGGGAGGCTGTCGGACCACGGCGCCGTACCACTGGAGGCTGCTGGCTGGTGGCCCCGGGAGCACTGGAGGAGGATGCAGTTGTTGCCGCCTCATCCTTCTGTCTCCGAGCCCACAGCCGTTGATATTCAGCACAAATGGCCTCCAGCTTCCTGGCCCTGGCCCGGACAGCCATCTGCTTCCTGGTGAGCTTTTGTGGAGCATCTATATGAAGAAAGAAAGAAAAATACTGTAACCAATACTCTTTAACATTAACACAAAATAATTCAACAGAAAGTTGTCTCGCAGTAACACTAGCAACTTGCAAGCACAGTATAACATTTTGGCATGTATCTTTCCGCCGTCTTTGTAAGCCTGTAACATTAGTGGGAGTTTCAGGAATTCTACTAGCAGCACTATGGACTCACTACATAGTCAGAGAGTCAGAGAGTACACCAGTCTTCTTCCTTTTTTCTCTTGTTTTGCGAAAGAAATTACTTGTACGTGAACTTGTGGTAGCCGGCATAATGCCAGCTCAGTCAGTTTGCACCCAAGAAAAACAGACACAAGCCATGATGACGCAGACTCGCATTACTTTAAGCAGGTGGCAATAGGGAAGCTCTTACTTTTCTATAGGGGTGGCACTGGCCATACTCGGTTACATCAGGGGCTACTGCTCAATGTAATTTATATTTTGCACTGCCCCCCGGGCCTTCACTACTACAAAAGGAAAATGAAGATTATTCCTTTCTGATCATATATCCAGCCGATCACATGATCTTTGCTTATATGATGGATGACTTTAGGTGCTTTGTTTTGATAGATTGAGTGAACAACTGCGATAGTCCACCCATGATTGACACAGCTGAAAGAAAATTATTAACATAGGGAGTGAGTGTGGTACCCATAATTGCCAGTGGAAAGGACTTGACTTGATATAATGTGAACTATACAATACATACACAATATATGCTGTGCTTGCAAAGTAAACTACTGTACTGTTAGTCAAGGGAGTATTTCTGAACAATCACAACTTCTAGTATTTGGATTTCCTCTGCTTTGATACTCTGGCACGGACATGCTGTTCAAAGTAACACTCTTCATCCACTGAGTGTCTGCTCTAAATACACCTCTGCTATCTATGAGGAAGAAGATACCATCCAGGCTTCCAAAGTAAACGTCTATCATTCTTCTTAATGTCTCAACTGTACCAACTTTACTTTTTCTCAACAACCAACTAACACCCTTTTTATTTTATTTGGTAAACCACCGTCTTGACTTGCATTTGAGTTTCACCCAAATGATATATTGCAATGCACACCACACATGCATTTTCTGATTCCCCATACAGGCAGTCATTTTTTCTTTCTCCTCCAACCATCCTTGCTTCAAGCAGCCATGCATCTGATTCCTTCCTATCAGCCACCTCTGCATGCATTCAAAAGCACGTATCATTCTTTACAGTCATAAATGTTACGACTCGCTCGTCCTTCCTTACACCCTTCTTTCCTGTTTAGTTCATCACATCCCTCAAGTTCATCTGATCTGACTTGGCTTCACGATAAAAGTTTCACAGCTGAATTGAAGTCAAATAGAGGGGGCCATTGCTTACTCGAGAACTACCGCCGCTAATGCTATTGCTAAGTCAAGGGTGATTGTGTTCTCCGTGATTGGCAAAAATGTAGTTCTAAATTAGTAACTGTTCTTAACAGTACAGTGTACTTGTACTCGTGTACTGTCTACTGTACAGTACATCATACACCCCTTCGCGAGCTTACTCTAAAATGTCAATAAGTAAGGAGTATTATAACTTACCACCGTCCGCCGCTGCTGAGCCATCCCCCACAGCAGCTCCTCCTGGTGGCACTTGTGGCGCCGCCGCATCAGCCTCTAGAGTGGACGCCTCCGCGCTGCTGGCCCCAGCACTGGTGGTGTGAGGTGCCGCATCCTATGTTGTGATGACGCCTATAAAAAACATGTCATATTTTTAGATGCCATACACCACCCCCTATTTCGTCTCGTAATGGAAGAAAATATTAATACATAAACAATTTTTAATTATTGGTACTGAAAAAAGTCACGCTTTTGGGGAGGGTGTTAACTTTTTATATGCTTAGCCATAACATGCAACACTTTTTTGGCACAACTGATGAATGCTTGCGTTTTAACGTGCACCATTTTACATTTACAATTACAGACAGAAGATTCCATTGCCCTTCTGCCAACAAGAGCTTTTCAATTTTCACCACCTACTCACCAGTACTTGAAGTTCAAACAAGGTGAGGGCTCCCGCACAGTTACTATAATAATTAGATGTGTTAAGTTGAAGTATATTCTAGGGAAGGGTGTTTAAACTTTAACGTCATCTATCACCACTGCTCGCTGGGAATACTGCGCTATTAAAAATAAAGAAATTGTTTTTTATTTCTTATTTGAAAAACAAACTTTAAAACTAAAAAACACTGTGTTGTTTTTGTTCACGAGTGAGTGAGCGGAAGGGTTTGAAGTTGCACTTCTGCACTTTGCAAGCATGCTTCCGTGACTCTGATAGGTCGGGAGTCGGGACTCTGTAGTCTTCTTCTGTTCTTCTGGGTCGTATAATCATTGGTCAGACACACTAGATAGTCAGTCAGGGGATTGGGGGTTCTGACTGAGGTATGTAGAAAGTCAAACTGCACCTATCATCAACAATGTCCTATTTCTCTTGTCCATACTTCTGTATGTGCAGATTAGTCCCTGAAACACTAGCGGTATGGTATGTGCTCCTATCAAATCAAAAAGCCAACTAGTAGCTTATTCTTGGTGGACACTGACAGTTTGTTGTTGGGAATTGTCAAAGCACGAACATTAAGAAGACTGGAATAGACAGCAAGGGCAACCCAGAGGACTGCACTCAGTGCCTAGAGCTATTGCTGGATCAGAGTTTTGTTTAATACCGTTTGCTGACTGGGCAAGCTTAGCTACCTACACAGACCGACTCATAATAATAGTAAATAGTAGTAGCACAGAGAGTGATCAAAGACTATTTTGTAAAAAATAGAATTAGGAAACAGTTTGGAATGAATAGGGGCCAGATGTAGGTAAATCGTTTTTACCGATTCTAAAATACCGAATTTTACCGAATCGGTAAATGGAATGTAGGTAAAAAATCAGTAAAAAATACAGATTCTGTAAAATTCGGTATCGGACATTCGGAATTTACCGAATCGGTATTTTCCGAATCGGTAAATACTGAATCGGTATTCCCGAATAGGGAATACCGAATTGGTATTTATCGAATCGGTAAATACCGAATCGGAAAGCAAACAAAAGTGAAACTCAAGTAGGCAGCCAATCAGGTGCCACCACCATCCCCCTCCCTACCAGGAAGTGGCTACACAGGCAGCTGCAACTAATTAGAAGCTTCTGGAAAGGCAGTTGGAGCCGAGCAGAGTGCAGGAGCAACAGAAAGGGTTTTGAGCACTTTTAAAAGTGAAAAATGTCAAGCAGCCAGGAAAAAGAGCATCCTGAGAGGAGAAGGAAGCTGAAATTCAGCAGCATGGAGCTGCAGGTCCTTGTGGAGGAGGTGGTCATGGTGCACCACAAATTGTTTGGCAGGCAGTCCCTCACTGTGGCTGAATCAGCCAAAAGAAAAATCTGGCTGGACATCATGGAGAAAGTGAATGCCGTGGGGGTAACCACCAGGGACATAGATGAACTGAAAAAACGTTTTTATGACCTGAGGAGCCAAACCAAGAAGAAAATGGCAGAACAACACAAGCAGGCATCAAAAACAGGCGGAGGCAAGAACCCAACACCCCCCCTGACTGACCTGGAGGAGATGGTGGCCTCAACCCTGGAACCAGAGAGCGTCTGCGGACTGGGAGAAGAAGACAGCTCGGCCAGAGCTGCAAGCAATAAAGGTAAGACAAATGCACTGCAGTCCCCCCAACAGCAACACCCTTACCTGTACCCTTAGTGGGCAAGTGAACCCAAGTCCACTACTGCTAGCAATATACAGGGCAAATGCATGATGAGATATGTAGACAGGAAATGTAAGGACATGTCATACAGCACACCAACCAATTAGTACATGGAATGACTGCATGCAGACCATGGCCAATGCGATAATTATGTAATTGTATTGACTGTGAGACAGTAGCGCTTAGCTAATGTACGCTCATATGTCCACAGGTGAAACGTCTCGCCGGCGCTCGCAGGAGGCTGAAGGGACACCACCTGAGAGGGAGGAGAGTCAGGATGCAGGACAAAGTACACCCCACGTACCACAGCAGAAAGCTGCATCAAGTAGCCATCCTCCTGCCCAAGACACAGAAATGGGCCAAGAGTTGCAGGCGTCCCCTAGCAGATCACAGTCCCCTCTCCTGCTGTCATCACCAGAAATGCCAGCTTCACAGCATGATGTGATACCCCCATCACAACCAGGCAGGAGGCATGTCGTGGCTCCACTCCCCGATTTTGAGTCTGTAGCAGCTGACATGGAGGGTGACGGACAACAGAACTTGCCCGTGAGGCTTGACACAACACAATCCAGTACAGGGATGGGCCAAAGTACAGCAAGACGCCACAGAGTGCAAGAAAGGCCAGCAGATGCACCAGTTGAAGGTGGAAGTGTGTTCCTTGGTCTGGAGGGGAGCATGGTGCGGATAAAAAGGATGCAGGGAAAATCCATCCAGGCATGCCAACGACAGCTGAGGTCCCTGAATAGTAATATGGGAGAGATAGGAAAGGGCATCAGTGAGATGGTACAGGTCAACAAGGAGATGGTACAGGTCAACAAGGAGATGGCAGCAGGGATGCGGGGAATCAACAACTCGGTGCAGCTACTATGCACCAAAATAGACAATGATTTAGCTGCAAGGCACAGGGACAGGCGTCGTGCACATGTCCAAAGTACAGCCATCAACCGCCTGGCCACAACCACATCCCTGTTATGCAGGAGGAGCTCCAACATGCAGGAGGCCATGACACAAAACACTAATGAGGTCACCAGGGGCATGGGCAGGATGGCCAGTGCCCTTGAGGCACTGTTGAATGCACAAACCGCACACACAGCTGCTCTGGATGTGCCTATAAGTGAGGAGAGCACCAGCAGGAGCAGCATTGGAAGCACCCCTGTAACTGAAACCAGGAGGAGCAGGCGCCATGCTGAGGCCACAGGCCAGCAAGACAGTGAGCAGGGTGAACAATCTACTAGTGTTACTGGGAAGCGAGCAAGGAAATAACTTTCACAGTGCATGTTGAGCTGGTCCAGGACTATGAGCATTGCAGTTAAATGCTTACAGTTGCACTTTTGTGCTTAGAAATAACCAACGTCATTACAAAATAAAACTAGTGTTCTAGCATTCTACATATGTCTGTGTCTCATTGCTTACTCAGAAATAGTTGCGTGTAATTTCCTCACGTCTGTATCTGTCATCACTTGGTGTTGACACTCCAGCAGGTTGTGGTTCAGGCACAGCTACCTCGTCGTCATGATCCTCAAAGTCTGACAACTCTACCTCTGTGCCCTTCTTCACAGCAAGGTTATGCAACATGGCACAGGCAGCAATGATTTTACAGCAGGTGATGGGGGTATACTGCCGGGCACCTCCACTCTTATGCAGGCACCTGAACCTGCTCTTCCATATACCAAATGTACGCTCCACTATATTTCTTGTGCTCTTGTGGGCCCTGTTATATCTCCTTTGGCTGGGTGTTGAGGGGTTGAGGTAGGGGGTGAGGATGAAGGAGCGGAGGGCATATGCACTGTCTCCTAAAAGGAAATGGGAATACATTACTCACACGCATACATGTACTTCTTTCTGCAATAGGTGTTAATGGGGTCGCACACTGTGTCTTACCTAGAAGGTGTCCTTCACCAAATTCCCCTGCTGTCAGCCGTGCATAGATAACGCTGTTTTGAAATATGAAGGAGTCGTGGGTACTCCCAGGATATTTTGCCACAAGGTCAGTGATGGCGCACTTGGCATTGCAGATCACCTGCACATTGATGGTTTGGGTGGACTTTCTATGGTTTCTATTCCTATATATGTATTCGGTGGCTGCAGGGGGACAAATGGGAATGTGGGTGCCATCAATGCAGCCAATGATATTGGGGAAACGCGCCATCAGATAAAAGTCAGTTTTTGTTTGGAGCAGTTCAGCATGGGTTGCAGGGAATGTTATATAATGGTCCACCCTCTGTAACATGGCGTCAAGGAATTTGTGGAAAAAGCGTGACAGGCTGCTCTGGGTCACCCCACCTACCGCAGCAACCACACTCTGGTAGCTCCCAGACGCAAGCAGGTGTAGGCTGCACAGCACCTGCACGTGGGGTGGAATGGCGTGCGCCCTTGGGGTAGTGTGCTCCAACAGTGGGTGGAGGTCCCTGATGAGGTCCAAGATTGTTTCTGAGTCCACCCTGTATCTCTGGAGAATCTCTGGCTCTGTGAGCATGAACAAGGTGATCCTCTGTCTGTAGACCTGCTCCTGTCTCTGCCATTCCCTCTGTCCTTCCTCCTGTAGCCGTAGTAGCCTCGCAATGACATAGAATGCCGCCATTGTGAAAATAGTATTGCATTTTGGGTCCATTTTTATAGGCTGTACCTGGTTACCACCTGATTTCAATCCATGGTAAATACAGACTCTTAAATACCGAATTTCAAGCAAATTCGGTATTTCAGAGCTTACCTACATCTCAATATTCAATTTTACCACTTCTTATTTACCGAATCGGTAAATTTACCGATTCGGTAAAGTTACAGATTCGATATATTTACCGATTCGGTAATTTACCGATTCGCAAACTATTGCGATTCGGTAAATTTACCGATTGGGTAAATTTACCGCATGGGTAACTTTACAGATTCAGTAAATTTAACGATTCGGTAAATTTACAGATTCGGCGGATTTTAAGTCTCCTTCATGCCGAACGCCCAATACCGTTCGGAAACGGCCGAAAATACCGATTTTCGGCCGTTACCGACCGGTAATGAGCCACCTACATCTGGCCCTAGGTGCTGTAAAAGTTAGGGAAGTATAATTATTAATATTAACAACAGAACAACTTACTGGGGCCAGTAGAAAAAAACGCAGAGGACCGATCCTGCCCACCATGTTCCGCCGGCGTCTCTGTCGTGGTCTTCTTGCCCCTGGGAGGTGCTGATGATCATGAAATAAACACAAACATGGATTATTGTTTTTTTTAAATATTTGATTTCTTTGACCACAATCTAAAATTATCTCGGGGAAACAAATTACCAACTACATGTATTGACCTATCTGATCTGGTCAACTAGGATAGATAGTACAGTATTGCTGGATTTGCAGACCGTCTACTTGGAAAGGTATGTAAATCACTAACTAAACCAACAACAAAAAGGTTCTACTACGACTGCCAGCACTCAGCAGCACGCGACGTGACAGACACAGTGCGTCAACATGATTGCAGACCACTAAAAAATGTCCTACTACTAAATAACAAGTCATAATATACTCAACCTATCAATCCACCACTATCTCTTTTTAGTGGCAGCAGGAGTACAAAGGAAGGACTAGACTTGAGTCTATAGTCTCTCTAGCATTACGCAGTTCTGTCAAGTACTACACTCATACATAATCAATCAAGCCAAATGAGCACAAAGTTGCAAACAAGTAAGCACAGTAGCAAGGCCATTGAGCAGGCGAGCACCTGCAATCACAGAAGCTATTTAAACATTAATTTACCTGTAATGTAGTCGAATTGGCAGCATTCTTGCTCTTCGGGAAAAACATATATTAGCAATATAACACAGAGCAGAAGAAAACAAAGTAGTTATTAAATAGCTACTCACCAAGGCCAGGGATCTCTACGCCTAGCAGGTGGAGCAGGTCCTGCTCCTGGTCAAGGATGTCCAACCACCGGTGCGTCGCCTGGTTGTAGGTGCACCGGACCCCCGACTCCCTAAACATGACCCGGCACACCTTAGCCCAGAGCTGGCGACGCTACCGGAGGCCATACCCTGAACCGGGCCTGCCCCCTGCTGCGACAGTCTTCGGGAGGTGTCGCTGCACATAAAAGATAAGTGAGGCCACCTCCACCGCATTAAAGATCTCTCTGGCTTGCGTATCTTTTGCCCTTAAGCGCCCGCAAGGGAGCTGGCTACAGGGTGTGGGACCCTTCCCCTTAGACTTGCCGGCTCCCTTTGCCATGGTCCTGGGTGAAAGAAGAAAAGAATAGGGGAAAAAAAGTAAGTAAATGAAAAGAAAGAGCTAAACAAAACAAGCATTTACAATGCAATGGTCTCGGCATTATTAAAGGTAGAGCTATTGGCATTGGTCATGACATTTTTTTTTTTTTAAATCATAAATAAATGGCATTGTCATTTACAATGCCAATAGCTTAATCGCTTGCAAATGAGGTAAGTACTATACATTAGATGTACAGTGAGTAGTAGCAATGGTCTCGTCTTTGTTAAATTTAGAGCTATTGGCATTGCTCATAACATTATTTTTGTTTTTAAAACATATTAAAAAATGGCATTGTCATTTACAATGCCAATAGCTTAATCTCTGGCAAATGCGAGACCTATTGCATTTGTACCCACACACACACAGAGCGGGGAACAGCACTGGGAGATTAAGAGCAGCACAGCAGGCGCCAAAGCTAAACAAGCTTTGAAGAAGAGGGGAGAGGGGTCGGCCTAACGGCTAAGGCGCTCGACCTCGGACCTGGGGATCTGGGTTCGAGTCTCGGTAACGACGCCAAAAACCCCCTGTGATTCTGGGCAAATCACTTAATCTCCCCGTGCCTGAAATGAAAGTGTGTCCTCATGTAACGTAACTGGTGCTATGTAAAGCGCTCTGATAACTGATTCGGTTCGGTTCTAGTTCGCGCTATATAAAACTCAAAAAAAAAGAAAAAAAAAAAAGAAGTAGTAGATTGCCACTTCTTCATTATCTAGATTGAGATAGTGACATGTCCACCTTCTGGAAGCAACAGCACAGAAGACCCTGAACGCAGAAGAACATATGCATGTTATTTATAGTGCATGCACCAAGCTAGGGGTCAAAGGAGCGCTGCACATTGCAGGTAGTTGAGAGGCGATTTTATTTACTTGAAGTGAGCAGATTACACAAATACATGTCACATTTTTAGGCAAAGGGAGAATCATTGATTTGTCCTGTGGCATAAGGCATAATGATGGGGCCCTCTGCCAAATATAATGAGGGGCACCTTAGTCTCATGTGTCACAAATATTCACTTGCCTTGTGTTGAATGATGCTTCCCCTCCCCCCACCAAACCTGATTTTTATTTAATGGTAATCAAACACAAAATCATAGCTTACCGAAATCCCTGCGACCGGGTCATTGATCTACTCAGATAACGTCGCCTTTTGCTGTAGGTGGTAGAACGTTCTAGAATGGATGCATTCACTCAACCAACGTCCTAGAATGTTGCAGTGGTTTGAAGAGTGACGTGACGCTGTTCCGCACTGCTGTTTGAGCGCGTGCATGGAAATGCATCTAATTCACTTAATATATGGGACGCGCTGCGGTCGGCGGACTTTTGATCATGCAATTTACTCAGATTCACCTCACAGAAACAGCTCTGCTTGCTGCCGGTCAAATATGGTAGTTGTCGCTGCAGTGCTAAGTTTCTGTTTAACTACATTTTAAGAATTCATGTTTTACTGATGGGGGAATGGTTCTTGGCTGGCATTATGTCCGCCCCCTCACACCCCCCTCATGCAGCATTTGCCTCTATACCAAATCATTTTAGAAGTAAATTTCGCCCCGTTTTCACCTAACTTCTCAATTGCTTTGAAATAAGCTCGCTTTACTGCCAGGAGAGAGTACAGTGTGTCAGTTGTGCTCTGCACTGAAATTACTCTAGTTTAATAGAAACGCGTTTTCCAACACCTTCCTGCACTAAAGAAATCTCTTGAAGATGCGCACATCTCTTTCAATCAAAATAACCAGTTTGTATGATTTTCTCCCGGTGCCAACTTTCCGTTTTTCAAGGCATACATTTTAAGAATTCATGTTTTAATGATGGGGGAATGGTTCTTGGCTGGCATTATGTCCGCCTCCCCAGCCCCAAAATGAATAGGCATTTTCATGCAGCATTAAATGGTATTGTCATTTACAATGGCAATAGGTGAGCATTAGAGAGTAGTAGAGAGTATTAGCGGACACAGAGCCACACACACACAGAGAGCCACACACAGCCACACACACAGAGCCAGAGCCACACACACAGAGCCAGAGCCGCACACACACACACAGAGCCACACACACACACAGAGCCACACAAACATACAGAGCCACACACAAAGAGCCACACACACACAGAGCCAAACAAAAACACAATAAGTGTAAAAAATAATCTGGAAATGAAAACGGTGGCTGTTTGAAGGCTAACACGCAAAATAAATTACTAATGAGAAGTGTGCGAAGATACTCAGTGATAAGCTTTTCTGTAAACCTCCTCCCGAATACCACTGTACCAGGCTGCATGCAGCATTAAATGGTATTGTCATTTACAATGGCAATAGGTGAGCATTCGAGAGTAGTAGAGAGTATTAGCGGACACAGAGCCACACACACACAGAGCCACACAGAGAGCCACACACAGCCACACTCACAGAGCCAGAGCCACACACACACACACACAGAGCCAGAGCCGCACACACACACACAGAGCCAGAGCCACACACAGAGCCACACACACACACAGAGCCACACACACACAGAGCCACACACACACAGAGCCACACACACAGAGAGCCACACACACACACAGAGCCACACACACACACAGCCAAAAAACCACAATAAATGTAAAAAATAAACTGGAAATGAAAACGGTGGCTGTTTGAAGGCTAACACGTAAAATAAATTACTAATGAGAAGTGTGCGAAGATACTCAGTGATAAGCTCTTCTGTTAACCTCCTCCGGAATACCACTGTACCAGGCTGCATGCAGCATTAAATGTTATTCTCATTTACAATGGCAATAGGTGAGCATTAGAGAGTAGTAGAGAGTATTAGCGGACACAGAGCCACACACACACAGAGCCACACAGAGAGCCAAACACAGCCACACACACAGAGCCAGAGCCACACACACACACAGCCAGAGCCGCACACACACACAGAGCCAGAGCTACACACACACACATACAGAGCCACACAAAGCCACACACACACACAGAGCCACACACACACAGAGCCACACACACAGAGGCACACACACAGAGAGCCACACACACACACACAGACATACACACACACAGAGCCACACACACACAGAGCCACACACACACAGAGCCACACACACACAGAGAGCCACACAAACACACAGAGCCACACACAAAGAGCCACACACACACAGAGCCAAAAAAACACTATAAGTGTAAAAAATAATCTGGAAATGAAAACGGTGGCTGTTTGAAGGCTAACACGTAAAATAAATTACTAATGAGAAGTGTGCGAAGATACTCAGTGATAAGCTCTTCTGTAAACCTCCTCCGGAATACCACTGTACCAGGCTGTCAGTGAAAGAGAATAAGAATGGATCCGAATGCATCTAAATACGCGAAAACTCATGGAAATCTCTCGAAAAGGAGATGTCATACCTTAGTGTTTAATAACGTGGTGAATTAACCGATCCAACGTCTCAAGCACACTCTGGATGTAGACGCCGTTACTCAATGGCCATGGTACGGTGACCCTCGTACACTCACTCCATGACCGGCCAGTTAGCTAAGATGACTCCACCTCGAGACTACTACTCGTAACTTCGTACAAGCCGCTTAAAAACTTACCAACAGGAATAACCGGACGACTCAAACACGGGCTTCGCTCCTTGAGCTGACACGATACAAGTTCCTCTACTAACACCACGCGCAGATTGTATACAATGTGATCGAATGGTGGTCATGAAAATAGAAACAGGACTGCTGATGCTAGAAATGGGCGCCATCTTGGAGTGTGTAAACGGAAACAGCTACGGAACAAAGTGAGCAGCAAAGTGTCTGGTGTTGCGTGATTAATTATACAAACGTGATATCACTGCAAAGAAATTCAAGAAAACTCCAAACCACTAAACAGGAAATAACAAAATGGTCATAATGAAATTGCTGGTGTTAATAAAATCGAAACAGTGAAAAAAACTGGAAAAAAAAGAAAAATGCCCACAAACGCCCACCACTAGAAAACTCCAAACCACTAAACAGGAAATAACAAAATGGTCATAATGAAATTGCCGGTGTTAATAAAATCGAAACAGTGAAAAAAACAGAAATAAAAAAAAACGTCCACAAACGCCCACCACTAGAAAAGGGACGCCCCTCTCCTCCAATGGCTGGCCTCCGTTTAGGAAGCCAGCCAATGGAG
Organism: Lissotriton helveticus; assembly: GCF_964261635.1. Classification (NCBI taxonomy): domain Eukaryota; kingdom Metazoa; phylum Chordata; class Amphibia; order Caudata; family Salamandridae; genus Lissotriton; species Lissotriton helveticus. The sequence continues at coordinate 997,295,748 of NC_136070.1, forward strand.
AAGAGAGGCGGGTTCAAGCCCCCATACTGGAAAACATTAAATCTCTGACCGAGACTGCGCAAGCACAGCCTACGGTCCTCGACCTAAAAAGTAGTTATTAAAGTAACAAAACATTGAAAAAAACACAAAATATAGATGTAGAAAAAGAGAGGGATAGATAATGAGTAAAAAAGATCAAAAAAAGTTCAAACAAACAAAGGATTGCAAAGCATGCCCAGAACCATAGCAATGAATGAAAAACAAAATGGCCGCGCCCACTGAGGACCGCGTGGGTAAGTTCGCGTGATATTTCACCCGCGAGCACGCAAAAACGCACGCGACCACGCAATCGTGCCCCGCGCACAACGTGAGCATGCAACTAGCGCCCGGAAACGGAAATACGCAACACGAACAAGATGGCGGTGCCCATGTACGACTGCATGGGTAACTTCACTGTCGGCGTGCTGAAAGCAGCCCACGAACACGCAAAGCACCCTGCGAACACGCAAAAATAAACAAATCTGCAAATTCGCGCAAATTCGCACAAATTTGCGGATTATGCGGACAGAGAATTCGCTTATGACGAATTTGCGTACCGCGAATTCGTATATTTCGCCCATACTTACTCATTACCTATTGTCAGGCCGAATCCAGGACATCACTGAGGGAGTCATTAGCTTTCTAATGGGCTCATGGAAGAAACAACCCAAAATAAGACAAACAAAATTAGAATAAAACAGGTGGGTTGCTGGCCAAGCCTGGTGGTCTTGACAGATGCAGACAAAGAGGAATGTTAAATAAAGACATCTAGCAGGTGGGTGGGATGCTATGGCAAAAACAGTACTTGTTGCCCAACTTACTTCTCACATTGGGCTTCTTAAACCAGACTCAATTATAAAACATGAGCACAAAGATTCCATAGCCATATACCATTTATAAGGCGCCTGGTTACACCAATGGTGTGTCCCCGCGCATCGTTGGTGTAACAGACCAATGAATTCAAATTTTATGAATCGCTACTTCGTTCCTGCTTCCTTTCCATATGTACTTTTCTTTCCCACCCTCTTTTCAAGGCTACACTCTCTGCCCTTCCCTCTGTATGGCTATTTCCTTTCTTTCTGCTTATCTCATTTTAATATTTCAGTGTTTCAATAGTTTTCTTCAAATAGTTTTATTGAGGTTTTTTACAAAGAGAATACTGAGTCAACAAAACTAAAGAAGACCATTATTGTATTTGAATTGTATGACAAGACTGCAAGCCCTAAATCATGAGTGGAATTACTAATACAAATGTACTGTCACACCAAATTCCACTATTCTTTTAAAGATAAAATATTCATGTAGGTTGCTGATAAAGTCCCCCCACGAGCAGCCATCTTCCTTCTTGCGATGCTGCAAACAAGATAATTTCGATGAATCAAAAATAGTTCTACATTCTGACGATAGCGTTTTTTCAGTAGTAATTCCAACTAGAGGTAACTTCTTATTCTGAAAGAGAGAAAAAAAAGATTACGTAATATATTTAATGCAATTAGGGTAGGTTATAATCTTATGTGGAGGGATATTCTTAGCCTCAGTGTCTTTTATAAAATCTAGATTTTCTGCAAACCAGGCTGTGAAAAATCTACATTTTATGGTATGACTCAGAGACTAACATTATGCAAGTTCAAAGTGTGTTTAGTACATTATCGATCACGCTTGTGATTGGTCTAAAATAACATTTTTTAACATACTTTCATTTGACCAGTCTGCCGTCCTAAGGATGTCTTATACACCTCCTCCTAAGATAAAAGGCTTTAGAAGCTGACCCACACCTAAGAGAGTGTGGCCCAAAGATAGATGTATCCACACTTCTCTCAATCATTACTTCTTTCAACCATCTTTCTAAAGTAGGTGAAGAAACTGGTTTATGGGGTCTTTTGTGTGAAATCAACAATTGTGCAGTGGTACCTCTCATACTTTCAGTTCTCTTCTCGTATTCTTTCAAACTCTTTACCACGCACAGTCTCTCATTTTGAGGAAAGTTGGGGTAGAAGATCGAGGATGAAATAGTTTTGGCTCTTCTTTTAAGGTGAAAGCAAACCCCTTCAGTTTGGTAAGCCTTGCTAGTGACATCTAAGGCCTTCACGTCTGAGGTTCACCTAAAGGATACCAGGCAGAGTAATACTGTAAGTTTGTAGGAGATGTGTTTCAGGGATAAGTTTGAGTTTTGGTAGGACCTTCTGATAGATCCACGTTCATTTTCATGCTCAAATTCTTATATACCACTAAAGAGTTCCTGGAACCTCAAATCTGGGAAGATCTCCTGATACTTTCCATGCAAGATAGTTCAAAATCCCTGACTTTACCAGAGGACGTTCCTCTTATATGTCTTACAACAGACTCTCCATAGCAAGAAGAAAAGTGGAATATCACAAGCGAGTTCCAAAACCATTTGAGAACACGGTTGACATGTCCAAAACGGGGTTATCATTATAAGGTTTGGAGTATAAAGGTACTGTTTTTTCCTTAATCTATCTTTATTCTAAGGTTTCTAAAACATTCCTTTAGATGGTAATAAGTACTTATTAGTAAGTGCTAGAGAAATGTCTATTTGTTTAATTACTCAGATAGACAGATAGTGTCTGCATACCTCTTACATGAAAAGCTTGGAAAACTTGAAAACTTGCCTTCAAATCATAACTTCCAACTATCCCGGCAAGCAGCTAACCGTTGCCAGCATCACAGGCGACATCCTGCAACTTTGTTGCACAAGGTGATTAATCTCTTTTTACTTCCATAGAATACATTGGTGATTAGATATGGTGAATACAACAGCAAATAATTGGGACCCCCTCTATTAAATTCTTTTGGCCAGGGAAGAGAGAGGACAGTATCAACATTAACAAGAGAAATTCCCTTACGGCCTTATGTTTTCATATCTGACATTGTTCAAAATACATTCATAGTGAAAAAAAACTTCCAATCAACACAGATAACATAAGTTTATATCATTTTCATTATTTTCTTTATTTTTTACAAAAGGACTTTTTTTCTTCTTTTTTGTTGGGTATTTTCACCATATCATAAATTATTCTTCAGGTTTTATAAACACTTTAAAATACAATACATTATTCACATGTCTAAGGACAGACAAGTTATTTAAATATACCCTGATGACCACACATCAACCAACAAGCACTCTCTACTCATACATACTACATAACATACTCCACTTAACCTACAATACATCCATTCATTTCTGCGATTGAGGTAGCCTAGATGGTACAAGTGACTTAATACACCAGGTCAACGCGTTTCGGTGTGTTAATACCACCTTCCTCAGGACCAACAGAGTTTATCTTCTTACACTTGTCGGTACAGGGTATCTTGTATATCAGGGAACTGTCAATGGACAAAATTCAGGCGTTGCTCGGAGACACCAAAACAATTAAATACAGAGTTGGTCAATGTGCCCTTGTGTGTCAAGAGAACTGCACAAAGCTTGTAGGTCAAATTCAAAAGGTTCTAATAATCTTCCTTGCATTAAAGCAAGTCGGCATGACCTTGTCGTTGCAATTGGGAGCACACGATCTTATGGTAATGGCTTTATTGGGTGTCTTCACAGGTTTACGGGAGCGTTGTGGCTTCCTCGGGTAGTAACTTTGGAATTGGCTCTTTAGTAGTTGGTAATCACTTTCTTTGAGGCTTTGTTTTCGCATGTAAATAAGTGTTTGTAAATTACGTTGTCTATTTTTGTAAATGTTGTATATAATGTATGGTTTTTCCTTTTCATTCAAAATTGCGATAAAGAGTTACATAAAAAAGTTTTGAAATTATAAGGTATAAATAAAATAACGGTGCAAACCAAAAGAATTTGTGTGTTTGACCAGGAAGTTGATAATTTGAAATGTAAAATGGTATAGGCACCTTTTGTGTTCATTGATATATATAGGGCCCTGCCTATTCCATATTCCTAGGGGCTTAACTCCTTAGCTTTTTGAAGTTCTCCTCCTTGGCATTGTCGGCTCGCCGACAAGGATCAATGACATGTACGAAGAGGCATATTTTAGGGGCTTCCATTAGACTAGAAGGTTAAAATTTAAATTTTATAGCATAACATGGAGGCTAAAATTATGCATGTTCAAAGTGTGTTTAGTACGTTATCGATCGCGTTTGTGGTTGGTCTAAAATAAAATAAAAAATAACAATTTCATTCAACCAATCTGCTGCCCTAAGGATGTCTTGTAGACCTCTGCCTACGATAAAGGCTTTAAAAGCTGACGCATCCCTAAGGGAGTGTGCCCCAAAAATAGATGCATACACACCACTCTCCATCATTACTTCTTTCACCCATCTTGCCAGAGTAGGTGAAGAAACAGATTTATGGGGTCTTTTGTTTGAAATCAACAATTGTGCAGTGTTACCTTTTATACTTTCAGTTCTCTTCTCATATTTTTTCTTACACTTTATCACGCACAGTCTCTCATTCTAAGGAAAGTATGGTTAGAAGATCGAGAATTACATAGTTTTGGTTCTTCTGTTAAGCTAAAAGCAGACCCCTTCAGGTTGATAATCCCTGATAGTGACATCTAAGGCCTTCACATCTGAGGTTCGGCTAAAGGACACCAGGCAGAGTAATACTAAAAGTTTGTAGGAAATGTGTTTTAGGGATAGGTTCGAGTTTTGGACCCAACTAACTAAGATTTGTAGCACGTCCCTAACATCCCATAAGGCAGTGTATTTTGCAGTAGGGTCTTAGTACTGTAGGAGAATAGGGTCTGCTTCCTATGGTTACCCCCACTTTTTGCTGTGATTCTCAGGTTTTTCGATTTTAGTGTGGCTGTGGACCTTCTAATCAGTCCCACAGCACAGCTGTTCTCTCTCTAAATTGATACCATGTACTTTAGGTACAAACCAGATTGGTTACTGGGTCACCCTTGTGAGCCCCGGTATAGTGTACCATAGGTACCCAGGGCATAGGTGCACCCTAGGCCTACCCGGGGCTGCAGCATGTATTGTGCCACCCCTGGTTTGTCTTCCAAACTGACACCCCAGGTCTGTTCACACAGCCTGGGTAAGGTGGTGTAATCACCCCTTACTTAGATATAGTATACCTATATCTATATATACATATAGACACATATACACCTGTAAGTCACTTCTATGGCAGGCCTTAACAATCCTGGAGGCAGAGTGCTTGGTTTTATGTGAGAGGGTGCCCTAGCATGAGCTGAGCCCCTCAGCAACTTTCGTAACCATCTACTTGTCACTGCCTCACTCACCTGAATTCCAGGTACCGCAGGAACGATGAGAGCCTCCCCTCTCACCCACAAAGCAATCCTCCACTCAGGTCTAAACTGATAGGGCGATTGCTCTACAGGGGATGGGGGAGAATACACCTCAAGAAAGAGAGGTATCTTCGGTAGGGAAGGATGATTCTAGGCAGGAAGTTTCGGGGAGGATGGAGTCCCAAGGGAGAACGGGACTCTCCGGACATCAAGGGGATGACATACAGCAGGTCCTTGCAGAAACAACAAAAACAAAATCCCTAATGTCTTTTTATTCTACTGTAGCAGGAACCTTTGAGAGCACAATTCAATATAGTTTCATATGAGATATGACAGACCGTTTTCTCTTACCCTGCAAGGAAAGTCCTAAACGCCTTGGATGATGGGAGAATAGCTTTGTAGATTCCCTCACTGTAACGACCAAAGGAATCCCTGCCACCAGCAAGGTAGACTCCGGGAACGTGGGAGGCGGTGCCGCCGGCTCCTGCCGTGCGCCTCTGACGTTACAAAGAACAGAACAAAATTAACTAAGTAGGCGTAGGAGGCGGTGCTGCCGGCTCCTGCCGTGCGCCTCAATATGAAGAAGGCCTAGTTACCGTGTACCAGGCTTTGGAGGATACGTCTCCTTCCATTATATTATGCTCGAAGCAGAATGTGCCTAATGTCTCACATGATGCCCCTTTCTTGCAAAGCAACAAAAAATAAAACAAATGGAACTCCCCCTCAAAATCAAGTGCAAGGGAGTAATAAACACGAAAACTCTTTCTCGTGTTTATAGAGTGTTTTTCAATCCCCTAGCTATAGTCAGTTGCCAATCCCCACCAGACCGGCTTATGCCATGAGGGAGGCATACTGGATCACGGCATCTACCGCGAGGAAGGCTTTTAAAGATGGCGACTACCACCGTGACTTTTGAGCAAGCGGCTACGGCCGCGGATCAATTGTCCACTCAGCGGCCCCAGACGCGAAGTGGATTCACTTTAATCGCCTTCGCCGGGTATTTCCCGCTGACGGCAGCAGCCGAAGAAATGGAAAGTCACTTTGCGGTTCCTGCCACGATATCTGGACACAAGATCGTCGTCAGCCGCGATTATCCTGCAAGCGGCAGTGCCGGCATCAAGAAAGGACTAAATAGCGGCGCCAGCCGCGGAAAGCAATTTACCTGGCAGAAGGAGCGCGGTAATGTGCGCACTCCAAAGGCGGGTTCACCTTCTTCCTCCGCTAATGCAGCGAGCCGCGGGAAGACTTTCTTTAGGAGCTCACCTAGAGCCTTTGTCCCACAAAGAAGGTAGAGGAGGGGCAGGGAAAGGGAAGAAGACGGGAAATACACACAAGGGTCACAGAGAAAGGGGCCTGGAACCTGGAAACACACAATAAAGCCAAGCACTGGCTCAAAGTAAGGGAGGGACTTATATACCACCTCCCACCCACCCGGTCTCTACACTTTACTTAACGGGGAAGGTACCCTCTAGAAAAGGGGGAAGGAGGTATAAATCCTTGATACAGCAAGGGAACAGGAAAAAAGTGGTAACACTCCTTATAGCTGTTCTATGATATAGCCATACCATATACTCTTAAGTGCATTATAATTCTCGCGGTTAATGCTAACTTTGGTTTGGCTTTATAAAACATGTCGTGTAAGGTGTCAAACGCTTTGGAATACTACCCCCCCCCCTGCCAGTCCTGGCTGAGGGGGTAGCATTCCACCCTTCTAGAGGGAGAAGACATGTAGTTACTTGTTTACCCGGTTAAAGTTAAACAGAGCCTCAGCATCACAAAATGGAAGCTGCTGCCACAGACACGAGTCTGCCCTCCTGCTGCTGGACGAAACTCCGGCAGGGGAGGCCAGGACAATAGGTTTCCTGCACCTCCCCAGACAGGCTCTTTGTGTATTGGGGCAGGGAGGGCTGCATTCAGTGAATGCTTTCCAGACACTGCCTGGGGCATACTAGGTGCTCCATGCATTTCCCAGTTCAAACCGGTTGCTGGGACACTCAGCCCCAGCTCTGGCGCGGAACTGGACAAAGGGGAAGGGGTGTAACCACCCCCACCCCAGGTCCACCCATAGGAGGGACATTAAAGTTAGTCCAACCCCTAAACTTAGTATAAGTATAGGAACCCAGTCCCTAGGAATTTAGATTACCCTGGACGAAACTCTGAAACATATATCCTGGACCTTCGACATTCCATTTCGACTGGAAGACGGAAGACATCTCCCCTGTGGTCAAGGAGTGACCACCCTGTTCAAACAGGCACCAAAAGCAGCTTTGCCGATCTGCATTTTCGAGGCTCCCGCCGGATCCCGGAGAATCTGCGGCACAGGACATGGACTTCCAGACATCTCTGACCCTTACCTTCGCTCCCAGCAAAGCTGAGACCCGTGGTGGACACGAGAGTCGTGGGACCGAAAGTCCTCGACATCCTGCATTTTGCTACCTGCATCGACTTCCCGAGGTATCCCGAAGTTGTGCATTGGGGTGCTTGAAGCCCCAGACCCGAGCACCTTTTGCACCAAAGCACAGAGCTCCAGACTCCATGAGTGGCCAGTGGGCCCGCTTTGTGCATTTCCGCTTGACGCGTCTTCGCGGTTCCTAGTCCGTTGGCTAGTGAGCCCCCAAGAAGACAATCCTTTACTTTAACTTGCTTTCCTTGTTGCTCCAGGCTTGCTCTAACTTCCCTGCAAAGGAGAAGTTCCACAGACCTTGCTGGTCTGCACCGAAGCCCATCTCGACATCTGGCGTGGGTTGCATTTGCCAACTAGATCCTTCGTGGGACAGCACGAATCCAGCTCCTGGTCATCGTCGACGCCTCCTGGTCCTCGTGGCTGAAGAGACAAACTTCACCTTTTAACCTGAAATCACACGACATCTGGTGGCATCTTTCTATCGCCGCCCTGGTCACTGGCAAGTGGCCCAGACTCTGTCCCTTCTGCTTTCAGGTTCTACAGATCTTTGATCCACCCATGGATCCACCGGGACACTTTTCCTCTGGTCACCTGCAGCACTTATTTGCAGATCTCCATTGAAATCGACATCGAAACCCGACACCAAAAGAGACCTATGCACCCGGCTTCCGTGTGTGAGGTAACACGAGTACCCTGGTAGTCTCAAGGGTATTGGCCCTCCTAGTGTCTAAGTCTAAAAGGGTTCCATCCTAGTTCATTTAGAAGTGTCCTTAAATTGTAAATTTGTAACTTGTTTGTTTTCCATAGAAAGTCAATGGTAACCCGCGGCTGTGTTTAGACACTGCATGCGTCTCCCGTGGGCCTCCTACATCCTTTGGCTGTTTAGAGTAGCCCCAGCGATTCCACAGGCCCCAAGCCTGCTTTCTAATTCTCACGTGGTTCTTATACCACTATTTTAGTATATGGTTTGTGAGGCCCCTAGGGCAAAACGTATACTGTGCAACTTATCATATGCTAATTAAGTAACTTGTATTGTACTTTTACCTATGACCTCATAAAGAGTGCAGAGGGGTTGTGTTTAGAATAAATACATATATATTTGATATATACCTTGTGTGGTGTGCTTACATTTGGTACTCAAAGCATTGTAATTGGTAAAACAACTTGCTTAATTAGCTCTCTGAAGTCTTAGCCTGAAGACTGCTCGCCACTGCAACCCCTAGGATAGCTTTCTATAAGGTTGACTTTACAACCACCATCAATAAGGGTCGATTAGACTGGTGCAAGGTGCCCACTAGAACTAGTAGACATCATATGCCAGGCTAACTTCTCACAAGTACCGGCCTGCTTCTCATGATCTTTCTATTTAGCAAGTTCTGGCCCACGGAAACACCATCCACTAGAGAATGACCCACGGCAATAACTGATCTGTAAACATTAACTGTTCTATAAGTTAAACCAGAGATAAATGAAGAAAAAAACCAGGGATTCAATAATCTGAGGTAACTGTCTTTCACAGTTAATTCAGTGTTTTGTTGTAATCGGGGGTAGAGGATTTAGCTCCACTTGATAAGGACCGTTTTTTTCTGGAGGTAGCATATTTTAAGTTTGGTGCGAATATATTTTTGAGGACAAGTTTCTTTCATTTTTACTGTGTGTGTAGTATTTCAGTAGGATTTGATTGAAGTTCTTCTATATTACAACTGTCGGTCAGGTCAGTATGGAACAGGGTGAAGAATCTTTAAAGCTTTCTTTAGAGGAGAAGCTCAATAAAGCTATAGAAAATATTACTACTAAGATGTAACTTAGGATGGAAAAGAAGCTGGAATTGTTGTCTTTAAAATCATCCAATGTGGATCAAGAGAGGTTTTGGTCAGCACCTGAGGCAGAAGGGGCCCATAGAACTGCCAAGAAAGCATTGCGCAAGAGAAAACATGCGTCAACCGCGATGCTCTGGCTAAGAAAAAGAGGTCTGCCTTGGTAGAGCATGTTTGCTGTAATGGGCATCAAGGATGGGCAGGAAAAAGGCCCACAATTTGAAGTTGCCAAAAGATCCAAAGTGTGTAAGCACAAGGTGGCTTCTTGCAATGAATTTTCCAGTAGTGCGGAGATAGAGCTAAGTTGTTCGTCAGATTTTTATTCTGAATACAATGCCTCACTAATTGAGAATTTGCCTGGGGAGGGCAAATTGAGAAGGGAGTATGGATCACTTTTGGACCTGTTGGGTCAGAACATGCTTGATCCTTTATTAATCAAGCAACCACTTTCACCTGAATGGACTCCCTCAGATCATGGCGTCTCTGGAGAGCTCGGTAGTACACGGGCCTGAGTAGATAGCTTGGATCGTTGGATCAAGGCTAGGAGGCCTAGGATCCTTGCCAGGGTTCTCAAATGGAATTCCTTTTCCCCTAATATTTTCCTTATTTCTTTGTAAACTTTCCTTAATTTTTCTCCTGGTAGTTTCAATTCTGCTCGTGTTTTTGATTGCCTACTATTTAATAAACAGCAAGAAAAGATGGCATAATACTTGCCTCTGTGTCTTTAATAAAATCTAGCCTTTCTGATACCAAGGCCAGGAAAAATCTGTATTATTGGTTTGATTTTTGATTCTTATGCAATGATCTATTTTTATTTTAAAGCTCTTTAACCCGTTCGGTGCTGATGACTGCCCCCGGCCGTCAAGAGTTACGGTGGGCGTGTGCTAATGACGGCCGGGAGCCGTCATGACCACGCCCGCGATCGGAATGTCCCGCACAGGCGTGGAATTCCGGCCGCAGCCAGGGGGTTAACACCTCTGGGCAGTCTCTGTGCTATCTTAAAGTGCATAAATCAATAAATAAACAAATAAGTAGCAAAAGGGATCTCTGAATGGTGAGTACCTACACTATCATATTTGCATTGCAAGCACTGCCCAAAAGGATAACAGTCATTGTCTAAGAATCAATACATTGTCTAATTTTTAAGCAGTCTTCCTTCAAAATTAACCAAGACAATTCCTCAGCTCTGCCAAGTGCCACACTCATCAGGTCAGAGTAATACTTATTAGAAAATGCACTGCATTACCCCACTGCTAGAGATTAATCACACAAGTCTGCTGCGTTCAGGTGAGTGCTTTTAAGGATTTTAAACGCTTTGTAACTCAGAGTCAGTATGACGTCCACTAGGAGCAAGAGGCCAATCAGGAAACAGATAAAGACAGCCAGGTTTTAGTCCGTCTTTGAGTGACAGCCTCTCATCCATGGTAACCTATTTTTACCCTCCTCTTTCATTCATGAACTGCACACATGCAGACCATGCCGTGCTGTCTGGCCAATATTTCCTTTACTTTTCCATCTATCTGCTCAACTGCGTTCAGAGAGAAAACTGACCTCCCCTCCCCCAACCAAAAGACTGACAGTACTACGAGCACAAGCTTGTTTCCCAACAATGCCTATAACAGCAGAGTCAGCAACAGGAAAGGAAACACACTGTCTCGAGCGCATTTGTCTCGCTGCTGCAGTGCGTATTGTGATTGGCAATGCTGCGCCAGTATGCAGCAAGTAATTTACTAATTCAGGCGACAGACTGCCTGGTGAGTGGTGTATTATGTGGGAAGGTTGATAAAGCGTTTATTGACATTTAAAGTAAGTCATTATCACATGAAGGCCACAGTCTCTCTAAATGTCATAATGTACAATGTTATAGTACATGTTTTCCAAAGAAGCAAGAGAAAATATATTACTATTTGTTGAAAAAGGCCACACCAAATGTGCTCAACGTTTTGGAAGAGTACTTTTCTCAATTAGGGAATATGCTACTTTTACATAAAATGGTTGGTTTCAGTATCTACATATATCACATTCATGCCATCATTTTAGAACAGGAAAGTGGGAGATTTCTCCATTAATTTCTATTGAAGCAGGTGCATTTTCGGGTTTGAGATAGTTGACTTGACTAAAGCCGTTTTTGGCTTCCAGAATCAGGAGTCTCACGCCTGATTCAGGTCCGTTCTCATGTATGAGATCAGAAAAGAATGATGGTCATGTTTTTGATGTTGTCTACTATCGATTCAGCACTACTGGATTACGTCTTAAATGGTAGGTCTCCTTCAGCCCATATACATAATAAATGTTACCCACTCAAGTTTTGCAGTGTGGAGATTCATGTGATAAGTCATGAGCAGCATCTTGGCCATTCATGATATCCCACTTCAATGTAGACATGGGGTTATATTTTTTATGATGCCACAAATGATTCAATTGAAAATATATTGGTCACCTTGCATGACCACTTTAATCAAAACCGTTGCAGCTGGTTTATGTCAGTTTCAGAATGCCGACAAACCCGATTCAGGAGGGAGATTGTAGGTAGCTAGCCCGCCACTACATGGGATTTGGGGCTATGCATGCACTCGTACGGCCGGGCGTGGCCAACAAGATAAATAAAGGTGCCTGGACCACTCTAGGGCCAGTGCACGTTACCACCACAAAGTGTACAGTCATCATATGTGAGTGTGTGCGGGATGCAGCCCAGGAGGTTGTCACTACATGACCTTCTACATTGGCGATGAGTGGTGAGCACTACTCACCATGTGTTGACAATGGTGGCAACGAGCTGCCAGCTGGGACGGAGGCGTCTATGTCGGAGGGAGTCAGTCCAGGCGAGTTCCTGCCAGAGCACGGACGGCCATGCACACGTGGTGAAGGCTGGCCTGTCCGCACGATGTTAAGGGTGGCAGCGCACCCGTGGAATATACAGCCCCATGATGAACCATGCTAGGCAGGCGCGTGCCAGAGAAGCCTGGCAGCAGAGCATTGCAGCACGTGGGAGTGCACCTGTGACCTGAGCCTGCCGACGGGGGCCTACCAACCGGACTGGCATGTAGGAGAAGAATTTCCTCTTGCTCTTTGGCTTGTGGGACACTCCCTTACAGCCAACCTTCAACATAACAAGGTGAACATCATGGTCACGTTCACCAGCACAGGGAGATTCAAGGTCACGGAAGGAGGCGGCATACCAGTGTTTGGGTGTGTGGCAAGTGAGCACGCCTGCATGCATAAAAGGTGAATTAATTGGTAACTTGATGGATCAGCTTTGCTACATACAAGGTAACAAGGAGTGATGTCTGACCCCACGCAAACTGCTGCGCCACCTGCACAGCGCCAAAGTGTTCAGGCTCCAGTGGAGACATTGCCACCCTTGAGCCAGTTGGCCTATCCTGTGACTGCCGCTTTGGGAGGGTGTCAATGGGTAGGAAGACTACAGAATTTCTTCTCCGCGATGTGCGAAACGGATGGAGCAGTAAAACGGTCCCAGATGCTACATATGGGTGGGGACAAACTGTATGACCTCTTCGAGAACCTTTCATACACAGGGGCATCAGATGACCATGATGCGGAGGTGGCAGCACAAATAGACACTATGATCCACAAACAAACCCCGACTAGTAGACATTCAAACTTAACCAAGCATATCAGGTAGAAGGGGAGGACTGTGGATACTTTCTTTGTGAGATGAGATCCAAGCTCAACTTATTCAGGGGTGCCATTCATCCAGTCTCCGCAAGTTGATCCTGCGCCAACCAGGTATCCCATCGGATGACATTTTGCTCCTTGCTAGGGTCCATTAGCTGGAAGACAGTAGGGCTGGCGCAATGGAATACGTCCACTTGTGGAGTGGTGTGGCTCACTGGTTAGAGGCGGCAGGCCTGAGAGCAGAAGTCAGCCTGGGACCAGGGTTCAATTCCCGACGCGGCAGGGTCGTGGACCTTGGTCAGCAGACTCCATAATTCTCGCTTCGGTGCTTACTCTAATCAGGGGTTCCACTCGGCAACTCTGGGCATTAGCTTGCCTAATCTCCACAACGGCCCCACCAATTCGGGGGATGCCTGGCTCCACCTTGGGGACTCCCAGCAAGGGACCATCCCACAGGGAAAAGCCAGGACGGGTTCCCCAGAGTTATACAGCGCCGGGACGCCCCGTTGCTGGGGCAGCTGTGCGCTTTACAAGTATACTACATTTACATTTACATGTTGCAGCTGCTCAGAATACGAGCAGGGTGAGAGTCAAGGAAGAGCAGGTTGAGGTAATTCAACGACTTTCTGCGAGATCCAGGACAAGCGGCTCATTCCAGAGCACTGACAAGACATGTGGGAGCTGTGGAATGGCCCAACACGGATCCAGAGGGTGCCCCGCGCTACGGAAACAGTGCCTGAAGTGTGGTCAACCCAATTACTTCGCAAAAATGTGCTGCAATGTATCTGCTGGGATAGGACCTTGGACAAAGCCAAAAAAGCCCCATAACATCTGTAAACTCTCCATTCAGGATGGTGAGGATGATGGCAAACAAATCGCTGAGGCCAAGGTTACCAGCAAGAAGACGAGGAGGACAATTATATTTTTACTATATCCTTTAAGGGGCGGACCAATTAAAAATGGAGAGCGCTGTCAATGTGCTAAATTGAAGTGGATAGTGTAAAGATATCAGCTCTCATTGACACAGGAGTGTCAGTGAATGTTATTGACCCTGAGCAGTTCCAGAAACTGACTTCTAGGCCCAAAACAATGCCAACAATGGCCAGGATCTACACCTACAGGGGTACAACTCCCATTCCTGTGCGAGGAGTCATAGAGGTGGACGTGGTCAGTGAAAGCGATCAAGTGAGGGCCAAGTTCTATGTGAATAAGGAAAATACATGAACAATGTTAGGTTGTCATACAGCCGAAGACCTTGGCTTAGTAGTGTTTGCGAAACAGGTCCACCATTCCCACCTGGAGAACATACTACAAGTGTTTCCGGAACTGTTTAAAGGGTTGGGGTGCCTGAAAGGTGTCCAGGTCAAAATGCATATTGACGATGCAGTGCGTCACGTAGCACTGTGGCATAGGAGGGTGCCCTTTCATCTCCATACGCAGGTCGAAATAGAGCTAGAACAACTGGAGCACGCCGGAGTGATTGAGACTGTGACAGGGCTGACAACGATTCTCTCTAGCCGAAACAACCCAGTGGATTGAGACTATGCATGGACATGAGATTGATGAAAAAGGCCATATGCTGGGAAAAATACCCCAACTATCGAGGAAATTGTAGCAGATTTGAAAGGAGCCAAATGGTTCCCCAAGCTGGACTTAAGTTTCGGATTACAACAACTTATGTAGGAGGAATCATGTGGGTATATCATAATTTTTTCTGCTCATGTGGGGCTCCGGTGGTTTATACACCTCCGTTTTGGAGTATTGTCAGCAGGTGAAGTATTCCAGGAGGCAACAAGAAATAACTTCTCAGGCCTGACTGGCATTCTTAATGTCAGCAACAACATACTGATAGTCTAAAAAACTCTGGAGGAGCATCACATGAGACTGTGGGTCTCAATGCAGCAACTGGTGGAGCGCGGTCTAATGCTACACCAACAGAAATGTCTGTTTTACACCAATGAGATTGACTTCTTTGGCTACAAATCCTCAAGTGGGTGTTCGCAAGTTGACCCGAAGAAAGTCAAAGCCATCAAAGTGGCAGCCATTCCTCGCAATCCTTCTGAAATATGAAGTTTTATGAAGAAGACTAACTACTGCTGCAGGTTCATTCCAAACCTGGCCACACTGGCTAAGCCTCTGAGAGTATTAACTCGCAAAGATGCAAACTGAAAGTGGAAAGAGAGGGCTGCACAGGCATTCAAGGATATCAAGAATGCGCTCTTACAGGGTGCCACCATGGCCTATTGTGATCCTTTTCGGAAGACAGAACTCATCGCAGATGCAAGTCCGGTGGAACTCGGAGAGGTGCTACTGCAGACCAAAAGAGAAGGTGAATGGGTCCCCATTGCATACGCAAGCAGGGCATTGTCAGTGTTGGAGACTCGCAGATCGAGAAGGAGACATTAGCCATTCATTGGTCCTGTAAACATTTCCATCTCTACCTGTGTGGCCACCCCTTCCAAGGTGTAACAGATCACAAACCTCTGGTGCCACTGTTTGCAGGATCCGCTCGCAACGGTCTGACACAAACCGAAAAATGGGCTATCCAGCTTCAGCAATACTCATTTGATGTATTGTACTGGCCCTAGGTGAACAACCCCGCAAACTATTTGCCACACCACCCTCTGAGTGAAGCTTCAAGTGCTCAAATGGAGGTTGATTCCAGGTCAGAAGCTCTAGTTAGGATGATCACTAAAATGGCATGCCCCAGGGTGCTTACAGTGGCAGAAATAGCTGAGGGAACAATGAAAGATACCTGCTTAACCCGTGTGGCCGATGCTCTCAAGAGACATAAATGGAAGAACTTCCTTGACGGAGCCGGGGAGCGGAAGGCAGAAGAACAGAAAACCTGAACACGCATGTGGCACTGCCGAGATGAACTCAGCGAAAGCGAGGAAGGACTGATATTAAAAGGCCATCAAACCAGCTGTGGGCTCGCACCGTGGAGCTAGCACACTAACGACACCAGGAAATGGTGCCTTTGGAGATTGTAGGCATCAAAGGAACTATGGTGACGGCAAAGAGGGGAAACACCGAAGTGTACAGAAACATATCCTGGTTCAGAAGAATCCACCCTGAGGTCATGGGGGAAAGTTGTGAGAACAGCTAGTGGTGCGAGTTGGATGCAAGCGGGGAGAGCTACAAACTTGAGAACACCTGTTCTCCAGCAACCAAGGCTTACGTGGGAGTGGTTCCTGTAGATCGAGAGAAGAACACCTGGGGCAAAATCATGAGGTCCCGTCTTCAAGAGAAAAGAGTAGCCATAGGCGTCCATACAATCTGAGGGCCAACCAGCAACCGAGTTAGCTAATCCAAGACTACATCTGCTGTGAGCATCAGGAGGTAAGGAGTGACGAATGAGGCAGCCGGTGTTCCTGACCTAGAATGGCAGACAATGGACCTGGTGGTATTCTGTCATGTTGATGTAATACCTATTTGCCCACCCTTCAGTCTTTTTTCTCTCTCTTTCGCTCTCTTGTGTCTGACATTTCTTCAGTTGCTGATATTACTATGATTCTGATTTGGAGACCTTTGCATTTTGTTTATTAAGTTATCTGGTCAGCCAAGTATTGTATTTGTCCAAAGTTTGGATGGGATGTAGTGAGCCATCCGGCCATTACGTGGGATTCGGGGCTACGCATGCACTCATATGGCCAAGCGCCAGACAAGATAAATGAAGGACGTGAAAGTGAAAATAAAAAATGGATTTAGGGCCAGATCTTTGTTCTGGGGTGTATGTATGACATTGTTCTGCATTCTGTCCATTAATTGTGCTTTTTGCATTCGTCACCCCGAGTGGAATGGGTATGCACAGACGTGGGTCCCGTGCTCTCCATGCCACTGGATTCAAGCTATCCTGGCTGATGAGGGCTGAAAGCCCAATACGGGTCCTAGGACACTTGTTTCCAGTCCAGTGAGGACCTGGCCTGGCAGTTCAGGCTGGACTGTTCCCCTTGGGCGCAGGGTCAAAACTGATTTGCATATGGGTTGGTTCAAACTGGAATGGTATGGTGAGCAAAAAAACAATGGATTTAGGCCCAGATGTCTATACTGGGGTGAATGTATGACATTGTTCTGCATTCTGTCCATCAATTGTTCTATTTGCAAGATAAATGAAGGTGTCTGGACTACTCTGGAGCCAGTGCACGTCACGACCACAAAATGTGTGGGCATCATTTTTGAGTGTGTGTGGGTTGCGGCCCAGGAGGTCGTGCTTTTTTTATCAGTCTCCCTTCTTAAACTGCCTCCAATATAAGGCAACAGGGAAAATACATTCCCACAATGCTTTTTTTCAAAATCTCCCACTGTCCAGTTTTAAAATGTTTGCTTTGTATGCAGTTTCCACACTACTGTAATGCACGGAGGGGGTAACTGTCCCATCTGCCTGATTACATTTTCATAACCGCTTCTTGCACTCACAATAAAGTGTTACACATATGGCAATAAAATGCAAAAATTACTGAAAGCTGTGTAGCAAAGCAACTTTCCCAAGGACAACAACCCTGATCCTAGACAAAAGACTCAACCCACATTCCTATATCAATACCATCACCAAGCATGCACGTTACCACTGCGCCTTTTCTGGAGGGGTTTGGCGTTTCTTTCCTGAGCAAGACTTAAAAATCTTGGTCCATCATTGGTTCCCTCCAGCTTGGACTACTGCAACTCTCTCCATAGCTGCCAAGGTTTCAGATTGCTATGAGTGACGCGTTCATAATTTTAGGGAAATTATGAGTGACATTTCAACGACTATGAGTGACACTTTTTTGAGAGTAAAATCAAGCAATGAAAACAAGTGAAACGTAAATATCAGAAATTACACTTATTTGAGCAAAGCGACTGTGCCACCAAAAGCAAATTTTCATAGCATAGCAAGTCAGTGCAGCAGTAGGAGATCATGACGTACACCATAACAAACACGTTTTCAGGTTGTCCTCATATGCTATATACCTGTTTTGCATGTAAGATTCTGTTCATTTAAGCTTACTTAAGGATTTTTTTTTCTTCAGAAAAATCAGCAGTCCAGACTGACAAGCCGACTAACAGACAAAAAAGAAAACACCTCACACACTGTGACCTGACCCACCATCTGGAGTCGGACTGCACTGGTGGCAGAACGTCAACTAAAGAGATAGCTGCAACCTCATCTCAGGGGGGAAATCGCCATACAGCTTTTTGTCAGCGCATGCAGCTGTACCCTGCATGCGCTGACAAAAAGCTTGTGTCCAGTTTAGGCTTCATTGGAGCTCCGGGGCGGACATCTATAGATTCTCTCACTGTGGCAAGCCGGATACAACCTCTTTCCCCCTCTTCCCTCCAGGGCATAGGCTTCCCCACTGTGCAGTACCGGGTCAGGAGCTGCGACCTATGCTGTGCTGCCAGTGCTTGAATATTTGTTGCAATTGTGTAGCATGCACTTTGCAGCTGCAAACTGACTTTGTCCTGCACCGGGCAACCTAACGGAGCTCTGGCCTGTGTCACCCGAGATTCGCTTTGGACAGGCAGGATCCGGCTGGCATGGGTTCCTCCCCGACCACCACCACTTCCCGATATTATCCTGACGGGGTCCTTTTTGCCTGGGAGTCCTGGTCAGAACCGAAATGAAAGGCCACCGGGCACTGATGCAGGGCCTTGTCCAGTGTACCGTATCCAATTAAATCAGGGGAGACAGCCAAGCAATGAGAGCTGTAACAGGCACACCACAGTGATTACTGACGCTCAAAAATAAATAAAAGACTATCAAATTACCTGCGTGAGAACTTCTGGCACAGCGATCAAAGGAGTATTCTCGGGCCTAGCGCTATGAGAGGCTGCATGCAGGCAAAATGTTCTCCGGCAGCCGCACCTGGGCCCGAGTCATGCAGCATGATCCTACAGTAGGCTACAGGCACCAACTACAGTCTGTCCGGCAGCCTCGGCGGATGTACTCGCATGAGAGGCAGCAGGCACAAACCAAATACTGCTGGCGGTGCAAGCACAGGTAAGCTCACTCTTGGCAGAATTCAACATTTAGAAAATGTCATCACTGGCGCCCATTTCCGCGCCGCGTGCAGCACCACGTCCTATTTATAATTTGCATCTCGTGTCTCGGCTGGCATTGCTGTGCGAATTAAACATGGATTGGAGCCAGAACATACATTTACAAATGGGCAGCCCTGTGTATTAGCGGTGGTCGCACTTTAAAATGTCCACAGCTGCAGCAGTGAATTTTGCGGTGTTGGTGCCCCTGCGTCTGTCCATCCTGTTCCACGGCGCCACGGCCTGTAACCGAAACTACTTCGGAGGGCAGGCCCCGCCCGGGTCTCAGTAATTGGGCAGTCAGAGTCAGTGACTCTCCGTGACAGCCCGCCGTGCAGGCACTGGTAGCAGGGCAAATGGTAACATGTGTAGTACTGAGTCTAAGAGCACAGATTTAACCGTTTACTAACTGTGCTGCTGCTGGCCACAAGTGAAGTCTGCTGCCTGCGGCCCGGGGCACACACAGGTGTGTCTGAGCGCCAGCACCGCTAGCACTTGGCGTAGCGGGCAGCCAGTTTCAGCACTGTCAGCAGAGAGTGCGGTCAGTGGCAAAAATGCGTGACAATGCATTTCAGTGCGGTGTTGCGGGAACCCCACACGGAAATACGTTAGCGTCACGCCCGATGTGTGACACTTGGCAGGCCTGTCTCTCCTTGATGGCCTCCCCAAAACTCACCTTTTCCCCTCTAAAATCCATCTTCCATTCAGCTACACGTTTCGGATATGGGGCCAAAAGAAATGATCACATCACACCCTGTTTTCCCTTCACTGGCTTAATTCCCATCGAAGCCAGGTCAATTTAGAAAACTGCCTTTATCACTATTGAGCTTGCAATTTCATGACCCTCAGTGGCATTCACTTGAGCTCAACTTTGTAAATATGTATTCTATACCTGTATTAATCGAATGTTGCCACCTTTAATTTGTTTTTATAATCCTGATTGTATATGTAACTTGTTAGTATGCAACTCTCCTTATGTAACTTACTTTGTTCTATTGTAAAGCGCTCAGACACCTTTGAGTATAGTTCGCACTATATAAAACGACATTAAATGAATAAATGTCACTAATCCACACGCTAAATATTGGAAATGTCACATATAAGCATAATGTGAACTTGGCCCCTAAGATTCCTTTCGTGAATGGTCGCCACATATACTTCCGATCGGTGAGTTCCACGGAATTCCTTCTCTAATTTTCTTTGGCGGGTTCGAACGTATACTTCCTGACACGCCTAATATCCACTTGGCCTAAAAGGAATGAAAAAGAAGACAGCCAAAAGCAACACTTAAGAAAGAGCATAACTGAACCTCTGACCTCTTGAATTGAAATCGTTTCCAAGTTACGCAATAACGTATTTTTGTAATTATGACGATTTTGGAGTCTTTCGAAACATATATTTGAATTGAAAATTAAATTATCACCTACGCGTAAACGCTGGCGAGTTATTTTTGTAACTGAATTGTTTGATTTTGACAGCCATAGCGTTATCGATGCCTGATAGGAAAATGCATTACTTTTTCGAGTCTAAACAGGTATCATACATTTTAAAAGCATTCATTTTTTTTTCTTCTCCAAGATGCGTTTCCATATCAACATGTCCGCCGGATTCCATAGACCACATCGATGACTTCCTTGTCCTTTTTCTATGCCGTTGAACTGGTCTTTTGCCAACGATGGCAGTCTAGGCTATTCTGTCAAGAGCCATCGGACTACACTTCCCAAGTGGGCTTGCGCAGGCGCGGAGAGCCCTGTTTGTGTGCGGGCAGTGACGGTGGCAGAAGGGACTGTCGGCTGCCCAGAGTTCCGCCGGGGCCCAGGAGGAACACCCGGCCCCCCTGAGACCACAACAAGACGTCTGCGAGCCCCGGCCTCTCCCGAGCGCCGCCGCCGGGGAACGTAAGAGCTGCGCCCGGCGGGGTGAGCACAAGCGGCCTAGACAGGAAGGAGGAGGGACAGCCGGGAGGGTGTGGGATCGCTTCCTTGCAGTCACTGCCCTTGTAGTACTTATTTGGGCCCTTTATCATATAAATGACCCTTGCCCTAGCCTTCAGGTCCAATGACTTCTTCAGAGGTGCTTTTTACCACTTCGCTTAGACGTTTCAACACCTCTGCCAAGTGCTCGATAATTTCTCAAAAGTACTGCTACTCCCAGGCATAGAGTTCCTCGCCCGTAGTGTTCAACTCTGTCAATTCATCCGAATACATGCCCTTTCGTCACTTCCCTCACTTCCCTCGTAAGTCTTAACTTGGTGTTCCGCTCTCTTCACCATTTGCTAAATTGTTAGGTAGTCGGCCTGGTATTCCATCCATAGTTGATGACCTCTCCAGATACTACATTATATTTCCTTACAGTCCTCTTCACCGTTCTCATGCTTGTCTTTATCTTATCATTACAGGCACCCATTCTTGCTGACTATCCCTACTAGAAACGTTTCACCTGCTAAACCGGACCGGTGTTCCTTTCCACCAACCCAGATTAAGGAATCTCCAACTGTGAATCTGACAGCCCCCACTGTTGCACGAACGAAATAGTGAAAGCTCTTGTGTGAGGAAAAAAGTTAAGCCTCAAATGCTATCCAACACGGAAAATAACATGACTGCACTTTTGCAGTGCACCGCGAACTGAAGGGTGCCAAGCCACAGATATCGAGGCAACAGTGTCCTCGGGAGAACTGCTTAGGAAGCAGAACCACAGCGGATCGGAAAGAATCAGTTTTAGTTGTCGAGAAGGTGTGGTACTAAGCTGAAGACACAACTTGATTGTGAGGTAATACACAAATGTATTTGGGGTAACACACCTTGTGAGAGGATAAACACAAGGAATCCTAACTGCGTCTGTTAGAACTTTTTATGAGTTTCCAAACTGGCTGTAACGAATGACATTTTCCCTTTTTTTGTACATTGATTTTTAAGGAAAAAATAATGAACCGATATCTCCCAGTCGCTCAGCAGCACTTCTTGGCTGTACTGGCCAGCACAAGTGTAGTGGTGAAGTCGATCTGTGCTACTGTCCTCCTATTGTACTTGATCACCTTCGGGGTAGACACTGTATCCACACTAGGTGTGACCCCTGGATTCCTTTTCCCACCCAACTTCTGGATATGGACACTTATTACGCATGGCGTGGTGGAAAAGCACATCTGGGATGTAGGTGTGAGCCTGGCCACAGTGGTGGTAGCCGGCCGGCTCCTGGAACCTCTCTGGGGGGCACTAGAACTGTTAATCTTTTTTGCAGTAGTGAACATTTCTGTTGGCATCCTGGGTGCTTTTTCATACCTTCTAACATATGTAGCTACTTTCAATCTGGCATACCTGTTTAATATCCAAATCCATGGTGTCCTGGGGTTTCTCGCAGGGGTCATGGTGGCTCTCAAACAAACCATGGGTGATAGCATCGTCCTGAAGGTCCCACAAGTTCGCATGAAAGTAGTTCCAATGCTCTTGCTGCTGATACTGGCTATCTTGCGATTAACTACATTGATTGAGAGCAATCTGCTGGCATCCTATGGATTTGGGGTGCTGTCAAGCTGGGTGTACCTGCGTTTCTACCAAAGGCACAGCCGGGGTCGCGGAGACATGTCTGATCATTTTGCGTTTGCCACATTCTTCCCAGAGATCCTTCAGCCTCTTGTGGGACTGGTTGCCAACTTGGTGCATGGTGTCTTGGTGAAAGTGCGCATCTGTCGGAAAACAGTGAAGCGATATGACGTTGGTGCTCCATCTTCTATCACTATCAGTTTACCGGGGACCGACCCTCAAGATGCTGAGCGAAGAAGGTACTATAATTCATTACTTTTAATTCCTGCTACATATGTGAAGTGTGTTCATACTTTTGTAAGACTTATTATTTGTTCAATCAATATATGAAAAAAGCAAAATTTTACTTTGAGTTGACAGGCAAGGATGTCTAATTTAGAATAACCATATATATAATTTTAAAATTGTACACAATTTACACTAGCTTGAAGTAATATCATACATAAGAAATGTTATTTTTGCAGTCATGCCATGTAGCAGGCAGAGAGAAAAGTGAATTTTTTACCAGTCTTAGCGGGCAAGGGTGTGTTTCATTGGTTTGATATCCCAAATGGTTATAAAATGATACACTTCGCAGTTATCCTGAAAAATAAAACCTGAGTGTCCTGAAAAATGTTTTGTGGCATTTCCAAGCATGTTTTCAGCGCAGTAGTGTTTTTTTAGGTGTGACAAGATGTTTGTAGTTATTAAAATAAGAACAGCTTTCAGGGATGTGGAATTCCTATAGCCCGACGCCCAGGACATATTGTTTGGGGTCAAGGGCATCAAGTTTTAATGTGTATTTTGTCCTTGGGACAAGTAGGCCCAACCCCCTGCAGCACAAACCCTTTGGCTGCCAGTTTACAGTTCACATTAAGGGTCAGGGAAGGGCACTGCCTGCAGTTAATATTTGTGTGCATATGTTAATGCTGTTCAAACTTGTATTTATAGTTCATTAATCTAAAGCCTTTATTATTAGGGTGAGTGCTCTAAGTAAATGTAAATTCTGACTGCACTCTTGATAGGGGTTCCAGTATAAAAATGTGTACACACGCTTTCAATGTTTAGCAGTATGAAGCTCTGCATAATGCTCCCAGAATGCTTTCTGATTAGATGCAAATATTTGCAAAGCTTGAAATCAAGAATAATGATTCTTTGCTTTCAATATAAAATGCTCTTAAAAAATGCAAGTAGGGGAATAAACATTTAGCTAAACTACTGTAAAATTTCAGGTACCATTTCATTGCAGCATCATTTAGTAAAATGTGCTGATGCATTCTAGTATTTCCCAAAAATATTCATATTGGAAAATCAGTGTAACCAGTTTCAATAAGGTTATGGGAAACATAAAAATAAACAAGCTTTGGCAAAGCCAGTAGGTCTGAAATTGTTGGTCAGCTTTTTAGTTTTGGCAATGTGTGACTTGTTTTCGCATGGTTTTTGTAAAACCTTATTGATGTGAGGGCTGCCGTGCCCTCACCATTATAACAAACATTGGCAAAAGCAAAAATAGGTTTTGGTCTCAATAAAGCACACACTGCCACATTAGTTATTGGCACTGACAAAACTACTTTGTGTGCCGATATGCTCCTTGTGAAAGAGCAGAATGCTGTCACTCACAGTGAAAACAGCGGTTACCGAGAGAGAGAGAGAATTTTAATAAACACAAAAGGTCATGGTTAACGCCAGACCAAATTAGGGGCCCAATAATTAAAGAAAGTCTCAAAAGTGCACCCTTGGTATATGTCCTTGCACTAAGCACAGCTATATAGCTTTCGTGAATTCACAAGAATTGGCAGAAGTAGGGCAAGAAATTGTACTCCTAGAAAATGTTTGTGATCTACATTTTAGCATGAGCAAATATGCATGTGTAGATTTGCTCATGCGAAAACCTAAGTGTTTGCAAGTTCATTTTCCCTCCAACCACTTTTTCCCCAACTCTGGAAGAAGGTTTACGTTAGCCATTATCAAGAGTAAATTTCCAACATTTCTCATTATGGGAAAAGATTAGAGAAGAGTTGTTGAAAACCCTTAAAACATGCAAGTTAGTAGGTTTACTCCGACTCATAAGGGCATTCCAAACTGGAACTATTGCTTACCACTACCTTCAGTCTCAGTATGTAGATCTGCCGAAATGTGACAACATAAAGGGATTGCTAGTATTCAAACACTACTATGATATGAGCCCTGTCATAATGAGAGAGGCTATATAAGAGCTCTTATATAATGAGATTGCTGCCCTAATTTGTCACCGCACTACATGGCACCAAAGCGACAAGTGGATTTTGTTACAGGACAAGTAGATTTATGAAGCAACTTGCCCCATGGACAAGTAGATATTTTAATAAATTCCACACCCCTGAGCTTTGGAATATATTAACTCAGAACTGAAAAACATTTTTTTAAGTAGAGGTTAAAAAACGTTGCTCAAAATTGGCTTTATGGGTCACTGGGATGTCTAGCACCATCTTTCAATCCCCTCAGCCATTCTCACTCCTTAGAGACCCAAACCGGCATTTAGTGTTCTTTGAAATACACTTTGTGCAGCTTAATTTAACAAATTGTTAATTCCAGTAACGATCCTTGTATGAAAAATGGCATTCTATTGTTCATTGGTTAAAGCCCCTTACAATTTCCCCTGGATTGACAAGTCACACTCCTACATTTTGATATACCAAGCAAACAGCTTTCTAGTGATATAGGAGTGTAGTAGTCAGCTTGGTTTCTTGTTCTATCAGACTGTGCGGCAAATGGAGCGTCATACTGTCCTCAGAAGTACAAGGGATAAACTAAAAGACCCTTACTTGATATCCATAGTTTATAAACTAGTTTGGAAGGAAATAGCTGTATCCATCAAATATAAGTGTGTTGCCAAAAGAGTAATAGCACAAACGGTTGCCTCTTTGTAGTCCTTCTTTCATGATAATGACTATTGAGCTTGCAATTAGAAATGACGACAGCCACCACCCCCACCCCGTTTTTAGGTCTGGCATTAACCAAACCTTTTGATTTTAATTAATGTTATAGGGTCTTTCAGCCCAGTCTCTTCATACATTGGTCTTTAGTGTCATTCACATTTATGATCCCACCACCAGAGGGTAGCATGTGGAACAGGGTCAGCCTATTTTTGCCGTTGGCTTACCTCTGAGTGACTGCATGCAGCTCTTGCCCAATATCTACTTGCACACAAAGTAGTCCCCTTAAACAGTTTTACAAAAATCATTACAAAATATTTGCAAAGCCAAAATTTGACTGCCAACGCCAGGCCGACTGGCTTTGACAATGCTAGTTTTTAGGCCTGTCGTTAGCGTTGAACTTTCAAATGGACTAATATGTAATGTATAATATACTACCTGGGGCTTTCAGCCAACCCCTCTTCATGCATAGTATGTTATTGTCATTCACATTTCCACCCATTTTCTTTGACCCACTAAAGCATAGTATATTATGAACAACAGGGTTAGACCCATAAAGTCAAAGGGACCTGGGTAAGTATATTGTAATGGACAGAGGGGTCCCGGACTGAGAAATTAGATAATTAGAAATATACAAACAATGAAAAATGAAATACGAAAAGGGTGACAGAAGTGCAATGTTTTATTCACAGCGCACTCTTAACCTATTTATGGTTACACAGTAGGCATCAAAAGAATGAAATCAATAACTTTTGGTTTTTTGTGCCCAAATAGGAAGATGAGGGGGGAGGGGGTTTGTGTGGGGTAAAGTTAAAGATAAGATGGATGTGACTCACTTTTACATGAGTTTGTGACACATACATTGAAAATCATGTATATACTCTTATTCGATGGTCCCCATCGGAAGGGGCCTCGTATGGTATGCACAAATCAGATACATTTAATTAAACAATCAAGCTCCTGAAAGGCTGTATAAATCATGCTGGAAAAGGAGTTGACGAGGTAGATAGCAGTTTACGTTTCGACCCAAGGATTTGTAGGATGATTGATCCTTACACGGCGGGTCTTCATCAGGACATATGGGGGAAGGGCAAACCTCCTAGGATCAGGAGGAAAATGAAAATGAAAGTCAATTACTATAAGGGCTCAAAAGGTCCCTAGCAACCTAGCGGGTGTACCGCTTGGTATTCTTCATTAAAAACACTGAGGGCTATATACACCCAGAGAGCCACTTGCTGTGCTCTCGACATTCGGTAAATCATGATTACCTGCCGCATGTGCGGGTCGGTGGGTGAAGTGCTGCGGCCAAAGTAGTTTTTGTAGAGGATCTAAAGGAGCGAGAGAACTAAGTGAGGAGTGAATCCATCGGGTCACATTGCGTGTGGTTTTACAGGGCGTTACATTGAGAAAGGGGATTACCTGTGGCTTCACATGAATCGCTATGATTTTCCGACAGCCCGTATCTGGAAAAAAGGGAGTTAAAGAGCCAGTCAGTTTCGGGCGACAGTATGTCGAGCGATCTTCCTAAACTGACCAAAAAAAGGGGGGGTAAGGTTACCAAGGCGAGCTCAC
The DNA here is from genome assembly GCF_964261635.1 of Lissotriton helveticus. NCBI lineage: Eukaryota > Metazoa > Chordata > Amphibia > Caudata > Salamandridae > Lissotriton > Lissotriton helveticus. Next base: position 997,322,877 of record NC_136070.1, read on the forward strand.
CTGATTATTCAGATAACTGGAGGGAGGTCTCGTGGCATCGCTCGTTTCCAACCTGTAACCAGGAAGTAAGACGGGGCGTGGTAACTAAGTCACCTAGGTAATGGAAAGTGAAAAAAGACTAGTCTGTGGCAGTTGCTAGGTAACCTGAGGCGTTCTGTGTCAGAGAAATGCAGGAGTTGGTACGTAGTGGTAGGAGAGCGAATCATCGAGAGGTTATCTAGTACCCTTACAGTTTATAACATTGAGAACAACTCATTATACTGGCTTCACAGTTTGCAGACCTTGTGGACGATTCGCTCAAAACAAAAAGTCAAGAAATCTAAATTCCCCATGCGTGAACCTACCACCATGGTGGTTACGACGCATATCTGTTCTCGACATGGGTTGGCACCAGCATGTGTGACATATTGCAAACTCCCCGTCGGCGTGAACCTGCCAACAGAGCGGTTAGACGCACATCATTACACAGAATAAGAGTCAGAGATTCAGAATAAGTAAAACTGGGCCCGAGGGGAGGGAACATAGTACCCATCCTCAATGTCAGAGAACTAAAATGGATCAATTTCTTTGACTCTGTGTGAAATGGTCTGAATGAATCTGAAAATAGTTTTGCCCAGCTGGCTAATCTCTGAAATCTACTGTGTGATTTCTTCTTATTCTGAATCTCTGACTTATTCTGTGTAATGATGTGTGTCTAACCGCTCTGTTGGCAGGTTCACGCCGACGGGGAGTTTGCAATATGTCACACATGCTGGTGCCAACCCATGTCGAGAACAGATATGCGTCGTAACCACCATGGTGGTAGGTTTATGCATGGGGAATTTAGATTTCTTGACTTTTTGTTTTGAGCGAATCGTCCACAAGGTCTGCGAACTGTGAAGCCAGTATAATGAGTTGTTCTCAATGTTATAAACTGTAAGGGTACTAGATAACCTCTCGATGATTCGCTCCGCTACCACTACGTACCAACTCCTGCATTTCTCTGACACAGAACGCCTCAGGTTACCTAGCAACCGCCACAGACTAGTCTTTTTTCACTTTCCATTACCTAGGTGACTTAGTTACCACGCCCCGTCCCGCCTTACTTCCTGGTTACGGGTTGGAAACGAGCGATGCCACGAGACCTCCCTCCAGTTTCAGTAATCTGAATAATCAGGTGAGCTCGCCTTGGTAACCTTACCCCCCCCCCTTTTTTTGGTCAGTTTAGGAAGATCGCACGATATACTGTCGCCCGAAACTGACTGGCTCTTTAACTCCCTTTTTTCAGATATGGGCTGTCGGAAAATCATAGCGATTCATGTGAAGCCACAGGTAATCCCCTTTCTCAATGTAACGCCCTGTAAAACCACACGCAATGTGACCCGATGGATTCACTCCTCACTTAGTTCTCTCGCTCCTTTAGATCCTCTACAAAAACTACTTTGGCCGCAGCACTTCACCCACCGACCCGCACATGCGGCAGGTAATCATGATTTACCGAATGTCGAGAGCACAGCATGTGGCTCTCTGTGTGTGTATATAGCCCTCAGTGTTTTTAATGAAGAATACCAAGCTGTACACCCGCTAGGTTGCTAGGGACCTTTTGAGCCCTTATAGTAATTGACTTTCATTTTCATTTTCCTCCTGATCCTAGGAGGTTTGCCCTTCCCCCATATGTCCTGATGAAGACCCGCCGTGTAAGGATCAATCATCCTACAAATCCTTGGGTCGAAACGTAGACTGCTATCTACCTCGTCAACTCCTTTTCCAGCGTGATTTATACAGCCTTTCAGGAGCTTGATTGTTTAATTAAATGTATCTGATTTGTGCATACCATACGAGGCCCCTTCCGATGGGGACCATCGAATAAGAGTATATACATGATTTTCAATGTATGTTTAATGTCACAAACTCATGTAAAAGTGAGTCACATCTATCTTATCTTTAACTTTACCCCACACAAACCCCCTCCCCCCCCTCATCTTCCTATTTGGGCACAAAAAACCAAAAGTTATTGATTTCATTCTTTTGATGCCTACTGTGTAACCATAAATAGGTTAAGAGTGCGCTGTGAATAAAACATTGCACTTCTGTCACCCTTTTCGTATTTCATTTTTCATTGTTTGTATATTTCTAATTATCTAATTTCTCAGTCCGGGACCCCTCTGTCCATTACAATATACTTACCCAGGTCCCTTTGACTTTATGGGTCTAACCCTGTTGTTCATAATATACTTCGAGCAGACGGATGTCTGCGAGGTTTTCTTGCTTTTAATAGAGTAGTAGTAAAACTGTGGTTTTCAACCAATATAAAATGGTTGACAAAGACATTCTTAGTTACACTGAGGACTACATCAAGGACCTTCTTCAAGATCCAGCCTATAATTTTCTTTCACCAAACATACCAGCGATAGACTTTTCACTGAATGATAAAATCAACAAATTAGAGCGCCTTGAGAAAAAATTGATTCGCACGAAATTACATGGACATTTCCTAGCCCAATGCCTGCAATCTAACATCATTCCTGTTGGCCTACAAGTCAAAGTTGAACCAGCAATTTTTGTGGATGTCCCGAAATTTCGGGAAGGCTTCAGTTTTGTCGCGAATAATTGCTCACGCCACTGGATGGTGCTTGGAATTGAAACTGCCAGTGAACAAGTAGCTACCTTGACTAAACAGATAGCAGATTTGAAGGCAGAAATAACCAGTGATTCCACTCTAACCAATTCTAAGGAAGCTTTGACCAAACTCGTTGCCTCTCTCCAAGATTTTGAGACAACTACCATCAAAAAGAAATTGGACAAACTCGCACGAGATCTGAGATTGTACGACAAGAAAAAGACATATCCCTATCTTCAAGACGACTACTATCGCCAAGACACTCAAGGGAGATTCACCAACCGAGGACGAGGTGTTTTCAGGGGCAGACGGAATTTCACCACCTTCTCCGACTCATCATACAGTTCCGGAGAAGACTCCGAGCAAGCTGGTCCCAGTGGGTCCTACGGATACCAAGAAGCCTACGGCCCAGCCCACCAACACAATCCTTTTTTAGGACAAGGAGGATGGAGACCCCCTCGGGGCAGAGGCAACAATTGGAACAGAGGCATTGCCAGGGGCCAACAGAACGTGAGAGACGATTGGGACTCCGGGAGAGGGAGAGGCACGAAACAGGTGAATTTCCCCCAGGAAGAACATGGGGAGAGATCGACACGCAGAAAGAACTACAGATGGTAAGGCCCACATCCTCGCCTGTGATAAACATCTCCGCATACGATTTGAAGGAAGAAGAAATCAAAGTACTCAGCCGTGGCCTATCCTTCGTTCCAACATCCACACCTAATGTCTTCAATACAGTAGCCGAACTACATAATTTTTTCCGGAAAATAAGGCTCAGATATTTCTTCATGGATAAACCAACTCGACCTCAAGTATCTACCACAGGTCTAAGAATACCATCGACCTTTGTTCCCCCTACTTGTGCCATGACTCAATGCATCTTGGCATATGAAAGTCTTGTACTGCGTGATGTCAAGAAGATTTTGTATGAAAAGAAATACATCAAACATAACATCAGTAGAGCTGAGAAACTTGCGCTGTCATCACTTAGAGAAAACAAGACATTGGTAATCAAACCAGCTGACAAGGGTGGCGCCATTGTGGTCCAAGGTGTGGACGACTATGCAAAAGAGATCATGAGGCAGCTAGGGGATGGAATCAGCTATAAGAAACTCCCTGGTGATCCATCTAAAGATATTGCTGTTGAGATCCTGAGAGTCACACAAGAGGGTTTGGAACAAGGATTTCTATCTGAACATGAGTTCCAATATCTAAATCAGAAAAACCCACGGATTCCAACAATATATACTTTACCGAAAGTACACAAAGACCTACAGAAGCCTCCAGGACGACCGATCGTCTCCGGTTGTGGCTCAATACTGGAACCTCTATGTAGATACATAGACTTCTTTCTGAAACCCTTGGCCGAAGAGACCGCTACCTACTTACGTGATACCACACATACGATCAACATGATAGACGGCCGTCTATTTGATCCAAGACATGATCTACTGGCTACATGCGACATAGTGTCGCTTTACACGAGTATACCCCAAGAAGAGGCATTGGTGGTGGCAACTATTGCGCTGAACAAACGAGAAGCACCTGTCCGGGTCCCTACGTCATTCATCATTTTACTCCTTAAAATCGCCATGATGCGCAATTTTTTCTTGTTTCAAAAGCATTTCTACCTCCAGACTAAAGGCGTGGCAATGGGGGCGGCCTTTGCCCCTGATTTAGCTATAATTTTTATGTCCACGTATGAGGAAAGATTCGTACTAAATGACATCAACCCATTCAGATCAAATATACATATGTGGATGAGGTATATTGACGATATCCTCCTAATTTGGGCAGGAACTGAAACTGAAATCACATACTTCTTCACTTGGCTCAATATGAGATCACCGGATATTCAATTCACCATTCAATTTGACAAAAAAAAAAAAACTTTTTGGATATCTCGATCATTGCTGAAGATGGGGCGCTCCATACTACTTTATTCAGAAAGCCAACAGAGAGAAATTTGTTACTGGAATATTCCAGCCATCACCCAAGAGGCCTTAGAGACAACCTGCCCTTTGGTCAATTTTTGCGAATCCATCGCAACTACAGCAAAAAGGAAGATTTATATGGAGCAATCTGAGAACCTTGCAGAACGATTGATGGAACGTGGCTATCCGAAGCGCTTGATCAAGAAAGCCAGGAAGAGAGCATGGTTCAACCCACGAGAGGTTCTGTTACAACCTAATGAGCGAACAGCAAGCAATGAACAACGCCTGATTTGTGTAACAACTTTTTCAACCAAGAGCAATGCAATCAAGAAAGCTATAAACAAACATTGGCCCTTGATCTCAGGAGACCTTAACCTCAGCAATCTACCTTTGCACTCCTTTAAGAAGGCCAAAAATATCAGTGACCATGTTGTATGCTCATTTCTTGATAATGACCAGGAACAAACAATCTCCATGTGGAACCTTCAACCAGTTGTGGGCCATTATAGATGCGGCAGTTGCAAGGCCTGTCCATCGACGATACAAACAAAGGAATTTGTCCATAAACAGCTACGTGTAACACTGAAATCCCATACAAACTGTAACACCACCAATGTGGTGTACTGTATCACCTGTCCGTGTGACCTAATTTATGTCGGACAAACACAACGCGCAAAAATATGATTTCTACAACACTGCAGTCGTGTCCGCTGTAAGGTCCAGGGAGCTCCTCTTGTTGAACTTTGCAACAAAGAAAACCATTTACCTGAAAGTCTTAAGTGGGTGGTATTGGAACAGGTAAAACTGGGCCCGAGGGGAGGGAACATAGTACCCATCCTCAATGTCAGAGAACTAAAATGGATCAATTTCTTTGACTCTGTGCGAAATGGTCTGAATGAATCTAAAAATAGTTTTGCCCAGCTGGCTAATCTCTGAAATCTACTGTGTGATTTCTTCTTATTCTGAATCTCTGACTCTTATTCTGTGTAATGATGTGCGTCTAACCGCTCTGTTGGCAGGTTCACGCCGACGGGGAGTTTGCAATATGTCACACATGCTGGTGCCAACCCATGTCGAGAACAGATATGCGTCGTAACCACCATGGTGGTAGGTTCACGCATGGGGAATTTAGATTTCTTTACTTTTTGTTTTGAGCGAATCGTCCACAAGGTCTGCAAACTGTGAAGCCAGTATAATGAGTTGTTCTCAATGGTATAAACTGTAAGGGTACTAGATAACCTCTCGATGATTCGCTCTCCTACCACTACGTACCAACTCCTGCATTTCTCTGACACAGAACGCCTCAGGTTACCTAGCAACCGCCACAGACTAGTCTTTTTTCACTTTCCATTACCTAGGTGACTTAGTTACCACGCCCCGTCCCGCCTTACTTCCTGGTTACGGGTTGGAAACGAGCGATGCCACGAGACCTCCCTCCAGTTTCAGTAATCTGAATAATCAGGTGAGCTCGCCTTGGTAACCTTACCCCCCCCCCCTTTTTTTGGTCAGTTTAGGAAGATCGCTCAACATACTGTCGCCCGAAACTGACTGGCTCTTTAACTCCCTTTGTTCAGATACGGGCTGTCGGAAAATCATAGCGATTCATGTGAAGCCACAGGTAATCCCCTTTCTCAATGTAACGCCCTGTAAAACCACACGCAATGTGACCCGATGGATTCACTCCTCACTTAGTTCTCTCGCTCCTTTAGATCCTCTACAAAAACTACTTTGGCCGCAGCACTTGACCCACCGACCCGCACATGCGGCAGGTAATCATGATTTACCGAATGTCGAGAGCACAGCATGTGGCTCTCTGTGTGTGTATATAGCCCTCAGTGTTTTTAATGAAGAATACCAAGCGGTACACCCGCTAGGTTGCTAGGGACCTTTTGAGCCCTTATAGTAATTGACTTTCATTTTCCTCCTGATCCTAGGAGGTTTGCCCTTCCCCCATATGTCCTGATGAAGACCCGCCGTGTAAGGATCAATCATCCTACAAATCCTTGGGTCGAAAAGTAGACTGCTATCTACCTCGTCAACTCCTTTTCCAGCGGGATTTATACAGCCTTTCAGGAGCTTGATTGTTTAATTAAATGTATCTGATTTGTGCATACCATACGAGGCCCCTTCCGATGGGGACCATCGAATAAGAGTATATACATGATTTTCAATGTATGTTTAATGTCACAAACTCATGTAAAAGTGAGTCACATCTATCTTATCTTTAACTTTACCCCACACAAACCCCCTCCCCCCTCATCTTCCTATTTGGGCACAAAAAACCAAAAGTTATTGATTTCATTCTTTTGATGCCTACTGTGTAACCATAAATAGGTTAAGAGTGCGCTGTAAATAAAACATTGCACTTCTGTCACCCTTTTCGTATTTCATTTTTCATTGTTTGTATATTTCTAATTATCTAATTTCTCAGTCCGGGACCCCTCTGTCCACTAAAGCATAGGGCAGCCCACTTCAGTCATTTGCGAATGTCACCGTGAGTGATTGCATCCTACTCTATTCACACACATTGAGCCTGATTAGGATGTCAAGCAGACACCGTTACGGGGAAGGAACCGCCCGACCATATGTCGGTGGTTCCGACATCCCAATTTGGATGCGACCGCACATAGTGCGGTCAGAAACATACATTTTCCAATAGGAGCAGGCTGCAAATGCCCGTTCACAAGCTCCCCTTGCAAAAAGGATTGTTTTCAAACATCCCTACACCATGTGGCCTGCATCTCACGGTGCTGGGATGTTTGTTAGGTCCCATACGTGCCCCCCCAGGCCATGATGCGCAGGGCCAGGGGGCCCCCAATGTTTATTTCCAATAGCCTTTCCATGTTTGAAAGGCCAACATGGAATGGCTGTCAGTAACCGACATCATAATCCTGACTGCAGAGCCGTGGTCATAAAGGGATTATAAGGAGTTTCCAACGTAAAGTGTTAGTTGGTCCTTCCTTCTGAACGTATTGTAATGCGTTGTTCGGATCGCAGCAGCAGATAGCGGTCGGACCCAACAAGCCACCTGTTACAGTCGGACAGCCATAATAATATGGCCCAAAGTAGTTCCCTCCTGTGCCAGGGACTACTATGATAATGCGTGCTTCTTAAGACCAAAATATAATTGTTATTAGCCAGTTTGGATGTTCTTTAAATTGACACGGCGCGGTAGCTTTCAGAACAATATTGTTTTGCAAAAACCACAATAAAACAAGCATTGACAAAGCCAAAAGGATAGCAGCCAATGCCAGAACTTTTGGCCACATATCTACAGTACTGTAGCTCGATGGGAGTTCTATCAAAGAATACTTCTTCTATTGCTGCAAGGATGAGTATACCTACTCCTGCTCAAAGATACTCAAGCTCCCTAGGGTTCAAGTCTCAACTTCTCTGCCAAGTGGAAGACAGAATCTGGTTGCAGGGTGTGCCAGGCAAACCCTATAACTATACAGGTACAAGAGCTCCCCTGCAGATGCCGGAGTTCCAGATGCCCTGCGAGTCAAGCAAAAGTGTCAGTGTGCAACTGACCCAGTGATTTATGCACTGCTGCTTTTCTGAGGAAGAATAAATGACAACCGTCTGCTGTCAGAGATCCAGATGCCAACGCCACGTACTTGCAGCAGTGCTCCAGAATCGGGACAAGTCGCACTAATTGGGCTGACGCAGAGCAGGCCATTGCCAAACTCTTCTTTTCTGCTGACTTTAGAATTTTGCTTTTTTGCTCTACCTTGGACGTTGCCATATTGTTTACACACTTTGAGGCCATCTAATACGAACACCCAAAAAGAAGGGAAGCTTGCCTATATTCTAGCATTTTTATTTTTATTTTTATTTTTTTTTTTGTGTCCTCATTAACCACTTAATCGATCCAGGGGCATTCCAAACGCAAGACTCGGTAACCTCTGTGCCTTTAAGATACCGTCAAATTTTCCTGAGAGGCTGGTCTGGTGTCGAAGCTGAGAAATAGAACCCCACACGAGCTACCTCCAGTACAAGCCCAGTATGGGCTGATAGTCCAATATTACTATGGCTTGGGGTGCCTCCCATTGGACATGGAGACTAAGGCTTAATCATCGGACCCGGGAAACCCCCCCCCCCCCCCCCCAAAAAAAAACCCCGGAGTCCTAACTGTTCCGACTCCACTCCATTAGTAAATTCCAAAATCTCACTGTACGGGGACTACATGTTCTGGCCAAATCTACTTTTGACGTCATGTAAAGCGAGGACAACCACTCTGCATGGGTTGGTGGGTTGACGTTGACCCAGTTTTTGCAGATTTGTCTTCTTGCTAGTAGTATGGCGTAGTATAGGAACTCTCTATCCAATCCTTTGATGTTATCACTCAGTCCAAATATTACTAGCGACCAAGAAAAAGGGATGGACATTTTAAGGATTGACTCAAGTGATATCTTGACTTCTTGCCAAAAGATGGTAACATTCGGCATTTGTGTAAGTGAGAAGGTTTGCGCCGCTGCCTGTAATGTTCATTGACTGTGTATGGGATTTTGTATTGCTGCTGGTCTTGTATATGCATAAGTAAGATTGCACTAATGTAATCCATGTTCTAATTTGTGAATATGGTGGGGGGGGGGCTTCCATTACCACGGCAGCATGGTTTGCCTACCTCCTCGGATCTGCATGTGTGTTTTTTAGGTTGAGCCTGGGTAGCGTATGATGCACTGCTCTGCGAGGTATGCTGTATTGGGGTAGGGGCTTGAAGCTCTGCCCGCTCTCTGCCTATATTTTTAATTGGCTTGTGTCATTGTCCACTTTAAACTGTGGCTGTTCATTGATAAAGTCTTAGTAGTCCCTCCTTAGTACCGACTTGTCTAATTTTGTAACCTCCCATGGCGACACACCCTGTTACCTGTGCTGTTACTCGGTAGGCTCCGAGCCCTATTTCTTTAAATGGTTTTCACCTGCCTGCTGTTCCAGGCAAGACCCGCTCTCTTCTAACACTTTATTATTATAATATTTTTTTTTTTTTTTTTTTTTTAGTACCAAGGCACGCCACAGTGGCGGCCACTTCTTTGTTTTATTTGCGGTGCCGAACGCAGCAGCATGTTTTTTTCCCCCTTTTTTTTATTCACTGTTGTTTCTTTTGTTGTGAAGCGCCCCATGCCACACTTTCACATTAATAGAGGCCACGTCCCTTTCTTTTAGATGAGCCGCGTCTGAAGAAGCAGCAGTAGCTATTAAAGTGAAACCTCGTCATGGGGCACTTTTACAAAAAAAACATTTGTTTGTCAACTTGACAAACAAATGCTTTTTATTTTGTAAAATCGCCCGATACAGCGCTTTTACTTTAATTGTGGCCGCAGACCTTTCTTCAGATGCGGCTCGTCTAAAGAAAGGGACGTGGCCTCTATTGATGTGAAAGCACAGCATAAGCGCTTTTACAAACAAAGTATTTGCAATGCAGTAGGTCTCGCATTTGCGAGAGTTTAAGCAATTGTCATTTACAATGCCAATAGCTCAAACACTTGTAAATAAGAGACTTGTTGCATTGCAAATGCTTGTTTTTCTGCTATTCGCTCATGGTTGCCCTGAAGATTTATTGCTGTCCATTGCACTGACCCTTCCAGTCATTTCCCTTCCGTTTTACTCTTCGCAGTCCATTCCTTTTACCCTCCTGTAACACAATTACCAGTGCCTCTGCCTGTGCTTCCCCATGCCTAAACAACTCTCTGCACCAAACAGCTGTGCCACTCTCTCTTGTTGCTTCTGTACCCCCAATTTCTATGGCCACGTTTTTTGTCTCTGTGCACCTTTTTGACCCCGTTTTTTTTACCCCCTGTGTTTCCCTCCATGTTTTCTCTTGACTTACCCACAAATTCACTGCCTCCCATCTCGTATATTTTCCCCTGCCTTCCACCCGCCTGTGTCTCCCATGTCTCTGTACCTCCTTTTGTATACGTGGTCATGACCTCCACTGTTGCTCATGTGCGACACCAATTACCCTTTCACCGTCCGTGCTTCCCTGCAACCTTCCTTTGCGACCATACAATAAATGTGACTTGTCCATTTGCGCTTCTGACCTTCTTCCATCCCATCCATGTGCCCCCTGCCTCTACAACGGCGTGTAGCTGGCTCTTGATCTCCGGTACCTCAGTTCCTACACCTTCTTTACTCAACCCTTTCCACCAACTCGCTAATGAACTCCCTGCGTCTCCATGCTACTGTACATTCGCATTTCGGCTGGTGTGCCGGAACCGACGGCCAATTCCTGATCAATTCAGCATCATTGTCCGCTAACGGCGGCAACGTACCGGTTGATTGATCCCGAGGCCCATCCCGAGGTGTGTCCCTGCATAATTCACTTTGTGTATCACGCACCTCGATAACTCTTTCCTGATTGTCTCTCCTAGCAATTTGAAGTCCATGGTCGAAAGCAGAACTCTGCCCACCCCTCCTTTCTTGTCCTGAAGAAGACCCGTCTGTAAGGGAATAATCACCCTTCACTTATTTGGGTCGAAACGTAGACAACTGTCCCCCTACCAGCTTCCATCCCAAGCAAGAATAATACAGCTTACGGCGGAAGTCTGGTTGTGTTTTGAGAAACTATATGATCATGTATGATACTTATGTTTGGCTCCCGTGTGAAGCCATGTAATTCTTTAATTTGTAAATAATGCATTTTTGACCTGCACTAAGTTCCCTATCCTACAGCACTTCCTACCACATCAACCCTCCCTCCCCCCCCCCCTTTTTCCGTCTGGGCACTAATGAATACCAATAGATATTTCTCATGTGATATATACCAATGTTGTGGTTGAGTACTATGTGATTAAATAACATTGTACCTAAACATCTACAGATTTTCTTTGACTTGTTTCATCTGTCTTCCCGTTCTGGGACCCTCTTTTACTATAAAACTGTACAAAGTAACTCCCTTCAACCATGTTTTGAGGGAACTCGCCTGTTCACCCATGTACTGAAGCAAATGCTCAATGTTCTTATTTTGTGTGGGTGACGCTAATACTGATGCTTACAATGCTGTCCTTTACTTATTTAGTGTGTGATAAGTTTGACCTGTTTTATATGCTGTGCCTGCTGTTTTGGTGAATGAAGTTCACACCGATGCTACTAATGTTCTGTTTGTCTCAGTGAAGCTTTAGAAAATTGTTTTGCATTAAAATTATAATGCTTCTTTGCACGGTAATGATGCAGTGTAATGTAGTAACAGTTTATTTTGAAAATACTTGTATTGGTCAATATTTCCAGTACAGCAGTGTACAGTTATTAGGTGTTGGTAATAGTTTGCGCATGTAGATCGAACAACCTCAGCTTGTCAATTATTGGTCATTAATGTTCAACAGATAGTTTGGGAGGGCTAGCTATATCTCCCAGTCATGTAAGGCTCGATTTACAAGTGCCCCAGAGGGTGGTGTGGTATTTAGCGCACCTGTTAAAAAAACCATACCCAAGGTTCCTAATTTAAAGGGTATGATACATAGTACATATTACAAGTTCAGCCATAAAAAACGGACATAATATGGATTTTAGTGCATTTGCTCCAAAAAAATCCATTTAAGTTTTGGTGCTTTTGATATGCCTTTGCTCCTACCTGTATCCCCCTACCCTAGTTTTCTACCTATGCTATACTCTTATGCCTTCTCTTCTACCTGTATTCTTTCTACCTACTCCCTATTATTGCCCCTTATCCCGATATTCGATTCACACTACCTATCCCATAGTCCTTTTACCTTTACCCTAGTACCTCTACCCTGCATATTCCCTGATATATATGCATAGCTCCCTCCATCCATCTGTACTTCTTCCCATACTCTACCACTACCTACATCCTAGTCCCTTTACCTAACTACCCTGCCAATATCCTAGTATATTTACAACTGCTGATATCCTAGCAACTCTACCTGTAGTGCCTATAATCTCGCTGCTCTGCTCCTACCATACCGTAGTACCTCTCCTTTTACCTATCGTCTAGTGTTTCCACACCACCTGTACTTTATTGCCTTTACTCCTACATATACACTTTACATATACCACAAGTTTATTACTTCTGCCCCTACCTACACCATAGCACCTATACTTGTCTGTACACTAGTACAACTGCCACAGACTATACCAATAACCTACACCCAAGTACTGCTACGTATACCCTAGTACCTATTTATTCCATTGACACACCAAAAACAGCTTTATAAACACTTTCCTAGTGTGAGGTTTTAGTTTGTATTTTATTTAATATTTTTTCCATGCTCACTTCTGAGAGCTCTAAAACTTCTCTATGTAGTCTCTTTGTCCCTTGCATGTTTCTGTGCAATCCGTTTCTTCCCTTTTACCACTAGGGCCTCTCAGTAATGCCCAAAGTCTTTCTCACTCGTATCCCCGGTCTTTCTAATTTATCTCACTTTGATACGTACTCCAACCACATCCTGAATAACATCTCTTCCTTCTCTTTCTTGTGTAATGCTCCTCAGCCGTGGCTATGTTTCCCTTGGTAATTGAGCTCAATGTTTGTTCTAATGATAACAGAGCATGTCCTTGAATTTTGTAAGGCAAAAGCAATCTTAAGCAGCACAGCTTGGATAAGTTTGACACTGGAATAACCGAGGAGATGTTATATGTTGAAGTTTATTTGTCAGTTTTCTGGAACATTATGAGGGTTTTTTTGTGTGTGGCAACTTGTCAATAGGCCTAGCTCGCTTCTTAAAGGAAATACCACTCTAATAGAAGTAGGCTTGTGCCATTTTTCATCCTCTTCTGTCTTTCACACTTGAGAGATTTATCAAAGCCCCAAATACAATTTTTGCATCCCCAAAATGATTTGTGACAGTAAGCTTTAATTAAAGAAGAAAGTGTACAAAGCACGGGCAGGTGTCTTGCAAAAAAATGAATCTGTGTATTACGCATATTGAAAACTACTAGAGTGATATAGTAGCTAACTGAAGCGCTTTCAGAGAATGGAAGGAAGAAAGCTGACGAATAGCCAATTTGTACATGGATTGAAGTGAAAAACTAGCTGACTGCACAAGGAGGAGCACACTTTGTTAGTATTCTGGCCAAGGAAACAGCTGCACAGTCAATTTCCTTATTAGTTAATGTTTTTTTTGTATCCACAAATTAAGGCATTTTGCCAAAAATTAGTATATAAAGGAACTGCATAAAAATTTGAAAAACCTTTTAGCCCCTTAGCAGAGCCCTTTTATTTATTTTTTTATGTTTGGGGCACGTAAGCCTTCAATTTTCTTGAAAAATGGGGGAAAAAGTGTGCAAGGAGGAGTTTTTTTTTTTTTGTGTGTCTGTTCATATGTGGCATTATCAGGTTTGCTGTGCTAAGCTATCCGTCTGCGAAATTTGAGCAACATTTTAGCCATGTGGGTGGCTGCTGTATTTGGGCCCTGCTTGCCCTCCAACAAGAAATCTACAAAAACCAGACATTTCTGAAAACTGGACATCCAGGTGAGTCTAGGGTGCTGTGACGTGCGTGGATCCCTTTATTTTCTTACATCAAATGCCCTTCAAACTTAAGCTGAAATTGCCTATTTTCCTCCCATTTCTGTGAGTGGATCCTCAAATTCTCATCACTTAGCATTATCATTCTTGCCCCAATTAAAATGGTACCCCATTTGTGTGGCTAAGAGGATCACCTGCGTCCACACTTTTTTTGTTGTTTATAATGTTCTCTTATCCCTGGTGTCCAGTGAGCTTTCTATACCCCTTGAGGTGCAGGAGGTTGACACATGGGGTAAGCTCATTTTCCCTTCCCTTCGTCTGCCTCCCAAGCAAAGGCAGAAGTCTTTTGGGATCATTTGGCGTAGGGAATGGCTGATGGCAGGGTGGACCGCTCCCACCCCTTCTTTTTATTTTATTGATATAGCTGGTGGTCAGCTGCAGTGGTTCCCAATCTGTGTGCCCCGGTTCCCTGGTGCGCCGTCAAAACTAGCCAGGGGAGCTGCACACCAAGCACTTTAATGCATTTAATGTTGAATGGTTTGTTGGCTTCAGTTAAACTATTTCGACTTAAACACATGATGTAGGTGATTTGTAAGTGACATGCCTAAAGCTGGAAACGTAGTGTTTAATTGATGGCATGTCAAAGTAAGTGGAAGATGCCTGATTTATTTTGTTAGACTCGTTCATAGTTTAGTTTTTTTCCGAATGCATGTTACACCATTTCAAGTTATCGGGAAAGTAAAGTGTCCTGTCTCTCAAGCAAAACTAAGGGGCCGATTAAGAGTGCGGTGGTCCATGAACCACCAGACTTGTGATGGAGGCTGCGGATTTCCCTGGCTGTGTTGCAGCCGTCAGGAGGACGCAATATGCTTGGCGGGACCACCGCTGTCCCGCCAAGCATATTACCAGTTTCTTCACCGCCGGCGGTGTCATGGAGGTTCCTACTCCATGAACACTGTGGCAGATAGGAAGCAAAGGGGGCCCTGCAAGGTCCCCTGTGCCTCCTCTGCATGGGGATGTATGCAGGGGGCATCAAATATGCCCCCGTGTGCATGCACCCCAGTTCCTGCGTGGTAAGAAAGGGGGTGGTGATGGACGGAGCATCTGAACCAATCAAACACTCACACCCAGTCAACAGATCTGGGTTTAATCCATCACCGTTCTTTAGCCCACTCTGCCACCCCAGTTCAGACATGGCCATATGCAAATCAGTCTGACCCTGTGCCTCATGGGAACAGTCCAGCCGGAACTGCCAAGCCATGCCTTCCCTGGACCGGAAACAAGCTTCCGAGGACCGGTTTCTGGCATTTCAGCCGTCTTCAGCCCGGCTTGCTTGAATCCAGTGGCAAAGTGAGCAAGGGACTCACGTCTGAGCATACCCTGCCAATTTATGGCGAACAAAGTGGTACTGCACGGCATGGACTTCTCAATCCATGTCATGCAAGAACTGTTTTTGGCGTTCCCATTGCCGTGCCCATATTTTGAGGCAGCGCTGTGGGAATGCCAGAAACCAATTTTACAAAATGAGAGGCACACCTTCTTTTTATTCAAAATGTTTAGGAGAATGTTTTCTGATTTTTTAATTCTATTTTTAAAGGTTTTTTAACCATGCGTGCTGCAAAAGTGGCACGTTTGTCCAAACACCGTGCCTCTAAACTAAGCAACCTATATAGAGTGGTGAAACCACTCAAACCTTTGCGCACTGTTGCTACCTGGTCAATAGATCCGACCAGATTCTTCCTTCATTATTTACACAAACTTTCTATGTTCATAAACTTTATACAAGAAATTAACATGTAAATCTCAACACAACCATATCAGTATTAACTTTTTAATTTTCAAAAGTCATCAAAAGTAATAATTTGTATCAATTCACTGTAATATTCACAATCAATGGCAATTCACAAATGAGCTACATAATCTTGCTTGGTAGTAAACAGTTGTAGTATCCCTTGTAATAGCCCGATGCATTTCGAGTCCCTTGGGACTCTTCCTCAGGGGCCTGTAAATGAGAACCATTTTTAAACATGAATAAACTCTAGACATTCAAGATTCAAAGATTTTAGGCATTGTAATGCAAAGACAACAACATGCATTTAAAATTTCAACAATGTTGTCAGGCAACATGATAGAACGGATACTGAAGTGTACCTTAAACACAGTTAAGCCGCCACCGCACCACTGTGAAAACCTAAACCAACCTAAAAATAACTCGTACTCACATCAATCGTGAACACAGTTCGCCCTGCCTGTAAACAAAGAATTTAATGAGTGGCCTGTTCTGACCAAAGGATATGAAACTATCAACCTACTCAATAGAAATCTTACCTCAAGTCTTTTGTTCTGTGCACTACCGCGTTTCAGCTTTTATAACACTACCGGATTCTTTCTGTAAATAAACATACAAAACCGTTCTCAAACCTCTCTCCTCCAAAGTTATCCCTCTGCAATACAGGCGCACATTGTCACTTTGTCCTACGGAGAGAGCACCCACCTTATTTGTAAAATGTCTTTTGATCAGATTTCCAGTCTCACAGACGTGAGAGCAAAAACTTTAGCATATACAGCTGAACAAGCTACCGATATTTATTCATTGATCCAAGAAGTAAAGGCAACGGATGCGCAAGGCAACACCATAGTTCAACAACTGAAACAATTACAATTTCTGGCAAAAAGAGAAGTCAGTCAGAAACTCCATGCATCGACCCTGGTACAGTACCATAGAGAGAAGAGGATTCGTCGTGGATTAAGGATGTCCATAAAACCGATGCTCTACAGATTCCATCAAAATAAAGACTTTATGGATAAATGGTACCAAATTTTGAACAAGTGTTCTTTAGACCTGATACTACTACTAATCGAGGAGCTAGCCAGAGTTATAGCTGAGTTATCTCGTGAAATTGTGGAGATCAAAGATAATTTGGAGCGAAGAATGGATAAGGATGATTGGGAAAAAGTATTAAACGACACAAAAATCACGTTGGATAAATATACTAGAGAAATCCAGGAGGGGAAACTAAGGAAGTTTAAGCGAGATACACTTGATTACAAGTTGAATGAGGTTTACACCTGGGCTGAAGTGTATGCGCAGAGAAAAGTATATCAACCAAGGAAAAAGATTATAACAACGTCAGAGGAGAGTTTAGTTTCAGACACGGATTTAAGTGCTTCGAGACCATCAGCGACTGCACAAATGGGAGAAGCATCAGGTTATACTCAACAAACAGAACCTGTTGAAACTGCAGCCACATCTAAGCCGTCTTCTTTTCCCCAGGTCGGGGATTTAACTCAACCCCCAGGAAAATCCAAACCAAAACAAGGAGAGGTAAAAGAAGGTGCGCAAACAAGGAGCAAGAGGTAAATCTGGTGATGAACATTTCCAAGACGGATTTAACTAGAGATGAACTCAACGTATTAAATCGAGGGCTAGGTTTTGTTCCTACCTATGATACGAACATTATGGAGGTTGAAATAGCTTTGTTTAAATTTATGAGGATTTTAAGGCTCAGACATTTTTTCACGAATGTGATCCCGACACAAGAGGATAAAGAACCAGCGGAACTGATGGAGTTTAAAGCTAAATCTAAATATCAATCGCCAGTGTCCCATAAAATCTTGGATGCATTTGAGAAATCAGTACGAAATGATTTGGAGAAGTTACGTTTCAAAAGATCCAAAACCAAGAATTTGACGGAATTTGAAAGGAATACATTGAAAAAACTTCAAACTAATGAGAGCATCCATATCCAAAAAGCAGACAAGGGAGGAGCTATAATCGTTATGGATAAGGATTTCTATGTAAATAAGGTCAATGAGCATGTGTCCGATGAGCTCACATACTTGGAACTGGAAGAAGATCCCACTAAGGAGCTGGAAGATACTTTGCAACTCATTTTGGAAAGAGCATTTGAGCTAGGGCATATTTCAAACGCCACGAAACAATTCTTGACGGTACAATATCCAAGGCGGCCCCGCCTTTATATGTTGCCCAAAATCCACAAGGATAAACTGAATCCGCCAATGAGACCCATTGTGACAGGTTGTGGAACACTTTTTGAACCGTTGGGGCAATATATTGATACTTTTTTGCAGCAATTTGTTCAAAACTGGCCATCTTACATCAAAGATACCAACCATTTTTTACAGAAACTGAAGAATATTTCCATCTCTCATGATTTAGTGTTATGCACGATTGATGTTAAATCACTTTATACTTCTATACCACACGACGCAGGACTTGAAGCCGTAGAATGGGCTTTGTTGGAATTAGAGAATATCAGAGCAGAGAAGACATTCGTACTAGAACTGTTGCATTTCTGCCTATACCACAGTTATTTTCAGTGGGACTCCAAGTTCTACTTACAACAAAATGGGACAAGTATGGGTTTTGCGGGGGCTCCCGCATACGCGAACACGTATATGGCAAAATTTGAAGCTGATTTTATCTATTCTGATGAAGAATGGCGAGAAAACAGTCTAGTGTATCAACGATTCATCGATGATATCTTCGTACTTTGGTCTGGAAGTAGAGAGAAATTGGAACAGAAAATACTGACTCTTAACACTCATGTGGATCAGATCAAGTTCACACACAGTATTAGTGATCATGAAATTGCATTTTTAGATGTGCTAGTATCAGTTAAAGAAGGAAGGCTACAGACTGAAGTATTTCGCAAAGAAACAGATGTCAATAATTCTCTCTTATTCCAGAGTTTTCATCCACAGAATCTAAAAGTGAATTTGCCACTGTCGCAATATATGAGAATTAAACGCATTTGCTCAGAACCAGATACGTTGGGAAAACATCTGACCTTACAAGAACAGAAATATGTTCAGAGAGGTTACCCTGAGGTTGTACTCAATAAAGCCAAAGAGAAGATTGAAGTATTCAATAGAGATAATCTCTTAGAGCAAAAACCAAAAAAAACCTTGGAGAGACAAGTTTTTGTATCTAAATATTCAACAAGTTCAGTGAAAATCAAGAATATTATTACAAGGCACTGGGAACTTTTACAGCATGAACCAGATTTTGGTGGTATTTTTGCACACAAACCAATGTTTGCTTATAAGAGATCTAAAAATTTGAAGGAATTGTTGAAAACTCCATCAATCAAGAGAAGACAGGTCTACAAAGGGATGAAACGATGCTCAAATTGTGTGCATTGTCATAATGCAATTATTGGCACCACCTTAAATCATCCTCAAACTGGAAAAACTATAGAGCTGCATCATGACAGTGACTGTAATTCCAAAAACGTGATCTACTATATCAAATGCCCGTGCGGCAAAGTATATATTGGAAAAACAGAAAGGAAAATAAAAACCAGAATTTCCGAACATAAAAGCACAATCAGGAATGCCAATGTTAAGAGTAATCTAGCCAGACATTGGTTAGAAAACCGGCATAACATTTCCCAACTAAAGTTTTCAGTTCTGGAGAGAACGGAAAACTATGAAGGAGGTGATCTCACCAGATCACTCCTTCAGAGAGAAATATTTTGGATTAGGTTCCTAGGAACACAAGAACCTAAAGGGCTTAATGAAAAAATTGATTACACTTGTTTTCTGTAAATGAATATGTGATTGTACTTCGGCTGAGATGCTAGTGAGTGTTTTGATAGGCATCTCTTTTCATCTGTGACCATTTGTGTAAATGAACGGTACTAAATACTGATGTGATTTTGTTATATTTGGTCCAGCCTGGCTGAGATATATTGTTCGTTCATGTTTTTTTCTTTCACGTTTTTTTCCTTTTTCGTTTTTTCACATATCTTCGTTTATTTTAATCCAGCACTTTGTACAGGGTTGCAATAGGATGTGTTACTTCTTTAACCGTTTTAAAATGGCGGCCCGTTAGTTTGCGGTTAGTCCTTCAACTCTGTCGTTAAACAGGAGACAGAATAAGGTGTGGTAGGCCGTTTTCGCTTTTTAGTGTTACGTTGGGTAGGAGCTTGGTAAGTAGAATGTTCCAAACATGGTGGTCGATTGTGGTAAGTCCATCATCTCTGTTGTTAAACAGGAAGTCAGAGCTAGGTGTGTTAGACCGTCTTCGCTGTTTAGCGTCACGTTAGTTAGGAGGTTTGGCTATTTAAAAACGCAGCGGGAATATTGGCGGTACAGACTGTTTTTTGGAGAGGAGCGGAGTTTTATGGCGGTACGAGTACGACAAATGAGGTAGGCAGCCTTGGCAATGTGCGCCTGTATTGCAGAGGGATAACTTTGGAGGAGAGAGGTTTGAGAACGGTTTTGTATGTTTATTTACAGAAAGAATCCGGTAGTGTTATAAAAGCTGAAACGCGGTAGTGCACAGAACAAAAGACTTGAGGTAAGATTTCTATTGAGTAGGTTGATAGTTTCATATCCTTTGGTCAGAACAGGCCACTCATTAAATTCTTTGTTTACAGGCAGGGCGAACTGTGTTCACGATTGATGTGAGTACGAGTTATTTTTAGGTTGGTTTAGGTTTTCACAGTGGTGCGGTGGCGGCTTAACTGTGTTTAAGGTACACTTCAGTATCCGTTCTATCATGTTGCCTGACAACATTGTTGAAATTTTAAATGCATGTTGTTGTCTTTGCATTACAATGCCTAAAATCTTTGAATCTTGAATGTCTAGAGTTTATTCATGTTTAAAAATGGTTCTCATTTACAGGCCCCTGAGGAAGAGTCCCAAGGGACTCGAAATGCATCGGGCTATTACAAGGGATACTACAACTGTTTACTACCAAGCAAGATTATGTAGCTCATTTGTGAATTGCCATTGATTGTGAATATTACAGTGAATTGATACAAATTATTACTTTTGATGACTTTTGAAAATTAAAAAGTTAATACTGATATGGTTGTGTTGAGATTTACATGTTAATTTCTTGTATAAAGTTTATGAACATAGAAAGTTTGTGTAAATAATGAAGGAAGAATCTGGTCGGATCTATTGACCAGGTAGCAACAGTGCGCAAAGGTTTGAGTGGTTTCACCACTCTATATAGGTTGCTTAATGCCAGAAACCAGCCTACTAGATAGGAGAAACTCATAATCTGGCATGCGGTCTGACCACAGCTTTGGTGGTGCGCCGGCTGGGCTGACCAAGCTCCACCGCTGAAGTCGTAATCAGACCCTTGGTGTTATTGCGTATTGACGTGTTCTTGAACCATAGGTACTTCCAGTTCACATTTCTTCCAGTACACACACATTTTCAGACAGACCTGCTCTCCCCATGAGCACAGGAAAGAAATACACCATATATGGCATAATGCCAAAATTTGAAAGCAAGAAAGAGGGACGTTTAAAAAAAAATTATTTGGCTTGCTTTGAATTGGTGGCAGTTTTATAGAGACAACTAAAATAAAGCTGTATTTTGTTAAAAAAATTCCTGAGACAGGAGTATTGGCACGTATGACATGGGTAGAAATGGAAGTGCATGCAAATATTCAAGCGCAGAAACACTTTGGTAATGGGGCCTAAATGTTTAGGGGTGCTATCTAGTACTTTAAGTTGGATAAAGAAAAAGTTTGAGAAAGTTCTCTAATAAAGGCATGGGCAAAGAAGTGTAACTAGGAATATTTTATTAGAGACTCCACCTTAGTGATATGAAACACTTGTATATGATTATAATACCTTCATCAGCTTCATCCATATTATTTTCAGGGAGAAAAAGGGAAGTACTCGCGAGGGCGGACTTACATCCCCCACACACAAAAAAAAAGTAACATAGTGGGAAACCCCGGCCAGCAGGCAATAGGTCAAGGGAGCCGCAGGTCGAAAAAGTTTGGGAACCAGTGACTTGCCATGTACTTGGCTTCTTACTTAATTTATGTTTCTCAATTAAACTCTCATCGATACTTTGTTTCTCCTGGTGAAAGCAAAAGCTGCTGTGCAAGGCTGCAGGTAACAGCTACAACCCAGTTATGCAAGAGCATTAAGTGCACAGAGCTGCTAAGCAATTTCTTAGGTGTACAGATGAGAGTCCAAGACAGGATTGAGGCGACAGTAACAATCTCCCCTTCCTTCTCTAGCCCAGGGCCAAAGGCAAGAGAGGAAGGTAATTGGAAACAGCAGTCGGAACCTGCAAGATAACACACTCCTGGGGCACACTTTTACAACCCAAGCGATTATGTCCTATTTTATGGCACTTTTTGCTACCTGAATTACCTTTGTACATGGTTGAGTTTCTGCTTTTGTGTGTCAGCCTGTGTGTAATTCCTATCCCTCTTCCTCAATTGTACATACATCAGCTTATGTGTCATCCTGTTTGTTGATGTGTATATGCACAAAGGTACGTACTATCTGCTACTCGTTTAACATGCTTGAATATGTGAGTTCACCTCTAGAATGAAGTATGCAGAGATTGAGCGATTTCTGTCAGAAATGCATTCAATAGTGATTTGTGTTGAGTAGAATAATTGTTTAGTTTTGGTGTACATAAAATAGAGCTATGCAGTTTCTCAGGTAAATTAAAATTCACTTTTGTCAAAAATAGCTCTTTTTATACATTGTTACATTCCGGATACAGCTGATTTCAAAGCAAGCATTCTATTTGCAGCAGACAAGGTTACTAAACAAAATATCTACTCCAGACTAATGAAAGGCAGAGTCAACTGTGTCGATTTGAAATAGTACCATGTACCGTGCTGTGCACTTGGAGCATCTTCACTAGGCTAGCAACCTGATGTGCTAGCCCCAGTATGCAAAATAATTAAGTGGTTGGGCGAAGAAGAGTTGGCTTAGGCCATGGAAGAAGAGATTGATTGCAAAAGAATGATACGTCATGCGCGTTGGCCATTTTTCAATAGTCTTGAAAGGACAAAAAAGAAAGAGCAAAGGGAGTTGCGAGGATGATGAGTAATCTGTTGGAGGATCTGATCCTCATTAAAGGGAGCATTGTCTAAACTAAGCATTTATTTTCTTTTAGAGATAATGATTTTGAAAGAATGCCCTCTTCCAAAACTGTCTAGAGTAACTGACGAATTGGCCAGGGGACTTTCAGTCACCCACAGAGGCAGCAGATTTATTGTCAAAAGATTTGAAATCTCTCCAAGCAGCTCCGCCCTTGTTGTGAAACATAGAAACATAGGAAAAGGTCGGGGCGGTTGGTAGTCCAAATTCAGTCACTTCCCCCATGTGCGTGGAGATTAAGGCACTGCCACGTTATGCTGTGCTTGGGCTCATGGAGGTGTTTTACTTTATATGTGTACTGGGCCCAGTGGATGAATGTGAGAGTTTCTCGAACAGTCACTGAGAATACTTAGTACATTTTAGGGCAGGAACGACGAGTCTGTTCTGGATTATCATTGGGAGTGTAGACGATACAGGTCAGTGATAGTTAATAGTGAAATGTAATACCATGAAGCTGTAAAGTTTCGGATATTGCTGTTGTTGCTTTTCACAATTGAATGCTTTATAAATTTCCTTTTCAAAATGGGCCAAGAAAGGACTGGATTGGCCTTTCAAGTTTGACAATAGCACTTCTTGTCTGCGTTCGTGTGAGTACTCTAGACTGGCATAGTATTCTTTTTCCCTGTGCTTCGTCCTGATATTCGGTACACTTATTTGTATTTTATCTGTATATCCATGTCTAAGCTGTCAATGTATTTGTGGTTTTGTACCTGTTTATGTTATCTGTGAGTTTACTTTTGTGTATTCTTGCCTAGATACATTTTGTGTATTCTTGCCTAGATACATTTTGTATGTGCCCATAAGTCAGTCTGCATTGTTCCCTGGTGCACATTTGTAATAAAGCCAGTACTTGCTAGTTTTAGGGTGGAGTAACACTCTAGTGCGAGTAAGTAAAAACTTTTCAATGTGTGATTGCTATTCATTCTTTAGATCGAAGAAAGCAAGCCTTGGAAACGTTAGTTCCCACATCTGATGTTCTGTTGGTGACCTTTAGAGCTAATTGCTCTCCAAGGGACAGAATATTGAAGATCAAAGTGAAGTGTTGCTGGCAATTCCATAGTTGTGCCTGGCAAAAACAAATCAGTAGCTTGGCATAGAAAGGAGTGGTGTAGCGTAGAATAAACTAACCTAGAGAAATGCAGTCAAAGGCCTAGGTCAGAGCCTCTGTTCAAGTTCTACGGGGTCCTTGATCTGAAGACAAGCCACTCTTGTGGGTTTTGTCAATATTTTACAGAGGCAAACACGAGGAGATGAGGGACGGAGCGCTGAAACATCTCATACACTCACCCCCAGTCACAGATCTGGGTTGAATCCATCAATGTTCTTTAGCTCACTTCGCCACCCCAGTACAGAGGCACTGCATCGGTGAACACTGTGTTTTGGGCAAAGTAGAACGCAGTAGAAATAATATTTTTCTATAATGCAGCAGCTGTCTTTGTTTTGAAGGCACGCAGACTCAATCACCCTTTACAGTATGCCTAGGCAAAGTACCTATTTGCTGTCATATATGAGCTGATATGTTTACATTGTTTGGCAGGGGTGTGGGAGGGGAAGAAGCAACATGTAAGGGAAGCTGGTGGGAGGGAATAGAAGTTACATGGATGGGGATATGGGAGACAGACGAAACGCACAAGTCCCCCCTAACCCCCCCCCAAACAAAACAACAAATTAGCTCCAAAAACTGGAGCATTGTAAGGACACAAGTACTTAGTCAATGTTCCAGGGGAGGGCCAATCACAAAAAGACGACATGATGCAGACATGCCAAGACAAACAGGATGAAGAAAATGTGAGCAACTCTGACACTAACAAATGGTAAGCTATAGAAAATGTCTCGCAGAGACGGCACATGTGCTGTCTAGGCGACACCTAATGACCGAATAAGTGAGACAGGCAAACTGTTATATGGAGTTTCACGAATGCTTGGTCCCTGGCTGTTTTTCAGGTTGACATAAAATGTATTTAAATGCAATACTTCTGAATGGAAATTGACGGGGTGGGCACTTTTTGTTCTTAATACATCTAACTTTCTTGTACCTACATTACTCAAATCAAATGAAAATATAGTTGAAAGAATGTGCCAGTAATGGAAACATTTCAGACGTTAATGCTAATAAGACATGTATGAACGACTGAGCAGTGAAGTAGAGGAGTAAGATCTAATAGCCACAAAATAAAAACACCAGGCCTAAAAAGTGACAGCCCTAGAAAGGATGTCTATCTTAGAACAAATAATTCCAAAAGCATATGTAAACAGCAAAGCTCCACAACTTTCTTTTCTGGGACCGTTAAACAGCAAAGTTGTGTTCTAAACGTATCCTCCTAATTTATCTTGAAAAGGGACAGGCCAGCATGAAATACAGTTAGTAAAAAAATGCTGCAGTGGCCTTAATCTACGCAGGATAGAACTTAAAAAGCACGTGTTCCCTGCAAAAGGCTTTGAATTACATGTATTCCTTATTTGTTACATGTTCATGTCCTGGTGTCTAAAGACGTTGTGGCTCATAGGAACATGACTGAACAGTTGTGGTCAGTGAGGTTTCTAAAACTTGGATATAACCTCCCGATTGTTAAAACTAAAATTAATGAGCAGACAGGCTACTACACGCAATGAAATATGGCTGGAGATCTCCCCTCATTAACTAAGGGGTATGTTTTCTGTCTCTGTAATAGGATATGTTAAGTACCTAAGCCAGCCAAATGTGCATGCGGTGCCCTCGTTTAAGATTCACAGGTCGATAACAATTGTCTGCCCAAAGCTACACAGTGTGGCATCTGGTTCTGCACAAACCTTCCTCAACCCGACAATGCTGTAAGCTGAACAATTTTGGTATGTAAATAGTTACGTTTCAGAGCCCTCCCAATCCCTAGCTTTAGAACTCCTCAACCCGAACAAAGTTCATCTGTGCAAAGTTTAGTCCTGACCACTCATGCCTTTCGAGAAGAGATATCCTGGCGCCACCTTGTATTTGCATGCCAGGCACCTCGCTGCACATAATCTGACTCATTAAGCCATACCTGGCCAAACCACATAGTTAAGCCCTAATTTGGCTGCTTGCTTATTTCCTATGTTTTGTCAGGCTTGTTGTACCAGTTCTTTAAAGACAGTCTTGTGACTAGTATGGCTTGGGAGGATTGCCGAGCTATCAAAAGTGCCTGAGGGTTTTTCTTGGCAAAGATCATATTTGCACCATGAGGCTCTGTAAGTGATTGCTTTAGGTGCAAGTTTGCATAAAGTGAATAGAAAGCAATACATACAGTGGATTGGCTGGCGTCGCATCGAACGAGTGCAGTAAGCTCCTCCTGTGACCTGAAAACCTAAAACAGTTGATTTGTAGATTCATGGTCTAAAGATGCGTGTGGCCTTAGTTGCACCATCGGCTGCATAAACCTGTAAAAACCTAAGGAGCTTGCTTTTTAGCCTCCGTGACATGTATTTGCAGTTTGACCTGAGTGAAACCTAATGGCGAATTCTATGTCTTGAGCCTCGTTTCCTGAACGAGGCAAGCCCAGGGCGAAACCTTCTATTTTTAACTAGACCCTGCAGAATTTTGTTTACGTGATTTACTTTAACCCCTTCCATGCTGCCGTCGGCCATTGGCCGACGGCAGCGCTACCTCGCTGTTGCTGCCGTCGGCCAATGGCCGACGCGGCCCTGCCCGTTTTTTAAAACAGCTGCACTGCCGCGAAATCGCGGAAGCAGCCAACGGGTTAAAAGTGGTTTATAAGCTCTGTGTGCATGGAGACATGAAGTGAAGTTGTCTCAAAATATTAATTTCTTGGCGAACATCGGCTAGGGTGTATATAGCTTCTGGGTCAAACCTCAGCTGTTCGAAAACATGTACAGCTTCCACCTCCTGCTTATTGCAGATTTCTGTTCAGCAACTCCTCTCATTACTAGTTTAATTCTCTATATGTTGAAAATCATTTGTAATCTGGATTAAACACAAGGCATTTTCTGTTCTTTGGTCATTACTGATGGTCTTGCCCATATTCTTCTTGAGATGTTAGCCAAAGTGCTTCATGTTTTTCACATGCTACTTATATAAACCAGTGCTGTATTTGTGTAAGAACTGTTTTCCTTGTATAAACATGTTCTTTGGAGGTTAACTCTGCTAATTTAAGATGTAAACCATTGAGTGTGGACTTCCTGCGCGATCCCAAGAATCTGGATGCATGACATGGTCGGCTTTAGTAAACCTTGTCTAAAAGGACATTTTGGGTTCAACCATAATACTAGAAAATTTAGTTGATAGTGTCTATTAGCTACTGTAGACCAGGAATTTGCAATTTTTTTTCATTAAAAACTTTCTATAGATTGTAACTGTGCCTCGTCTTTCTGTTCTCTAGGCAGCTGGCCCTGAAGGCATTGAATGAGCGGTTGCAACGCGTTGATGACCAATCCTCATGGCCTAACATGGAAGAGGAGGAGGATGAAGGCGCCAGCAGCAAACCCAACAGCCCGCTGCTACCAGAGAAGGCTATGGGCAGCCAGGAGTCCAGCTTGATCTCCTTTCATGATGCTCCTTCTCAGCTATAGCTTACCCAGTGCCTCCCGATCCCTCCCTGAACTTTCATTCTCTTTCCCAACGTCGGGGAGCTGTTGCTGGAAGACCTATGAATCACTCACTTGTTCTGTACTTCAATAAAGAAAGGAAAAGGCCCTCTTTCTGCACTGTTTCTGCAAACTCGTCTGTTGCCCTGCCAAATTTTTATGCAACTGCCCCCGCTTGCATATCTGCCATTGGGAGTGTAACACGTGGCAAAAAATGCACATGGGGTGCGTTATTCTTCTATCGTAGTTGAGTTTAAAATGCAGTCCAGTTTATTCAGTTGCCACTGAGATGTGCTCTCCTTTCTGCCTACCTTTCTCTTTTGTGTGCAGATGCGACAAACCTATTCTATGGTGGTTCTCAACCACTCACGACTCCAGACCTTTCTTGGGAAAAAGTTACTGTTCATTCACGCCATTAACTTCTTATTCTACGCTGTTGACCACCCGTGAATTCCTTCTTCATTTTTCTTTCTTTTTTTATGACTTCAGGCACAGACTTCCTCTCATCGTACTTTCATTCTATGCGTTTATTACAGTGACTGTGAACAACCTTCCGTGATAGTTGTTTCTGCACTGTCTGTCTTGTGGGGGCGACTGTGACTGTTTTGTATGTAGGTATTGCATTCATGTCTGTTTTCTACTTTTGTACTTCTGTTCTTAACAGATGACTGTTTTGTCTGCCACTGTGTGGCTGGGCGTTACTGCGCTTGATTGTCAATGCTCTTTGATTTTCTCTGACTGGCTGCC
This sequence comes from Lissotriton helveticus, assembly GCF_964261635.1. Lineage (NCBI taxonomy): Eukaryota > Metazoa > Chordata > Amphibia > Caudata > Salamandridae > Lissotriton > Lissotriton helveticus. The sequence continues at coordinate 997,351,028 of NC_136070.1, forward strand.
GGGTGTTATTCAGTATGCGTGTGCCTGCTCTGTGGGTCATGCTGGTTGACTGTCCTGAGATTTAGTTGATCAGATTGGCTGCTCTGTAGTCTGTCCTGGGTCAGATAGTTGTTACTTCTGAATGAGTTCCTCTAATTTGTTGGTGTGTCAATGTGCTGTGAATTACTGCTTGGCAACTGCTATGTAAAATACTCTGATCTGTGACATACTGTTAGTGAGGTGATCGAGGTCGTATGGCTTAGGAATCTCTTGGTAACTTAAGTTTGATTTCAGATAGTGGAATCTGTACGAGAGGTTTTGACGGGACCATATGCAGCAATTATTTTCTGTTTTTTGAGATTGGTATTTTTGCTTTTTTGGCCATTAACATTCTGTCAGTGGGTAAGATACACTGTTCCCAAGGATGGCAAAAGGCGTGTCTGGACCAGGACAGTTGAACACTTGTTTGTTCTTTTTTTTATTTTTATTATTTAGTAAAACAAAAATCGTGTTTATACAGCCGCCAAATGTTGAAGAAAGTGCAAATCGCTTGGCATGGCCCAACCTGATGGTATAGATGCATTCTCTCATGATGCATAATGATTAATCATAATCTTATTCCTTCAATCTATGCTGATAACATTCTTATTAGCCATGCAACTGAAGGGTAAGTGGTTTGTATTTACAGAATCCTAACATTTTTATTTTTTTTGTCCATAATATATGTAACCTATTATGTATTTTGTTTACGTTACATGTAAAACAGTTCTAGGCATCCCGTTGGTTAGAATCTGTAATTCAAATGAATTCTGAAACTCGTCTGAATTACTGATTTTAGAACAACTGCTCTTTGCTCGTTAACATGCAGTATGTCTGATCACCACTTGAACAGTATTGTGGTAGCTGCAAGTGTGCGTGTGCAAAAGGTATTGTATCCCTGGTAACTGGAATGCACCTAGCATTCCAAGAGGGTGTCATGTTGTATTTGAAAACCAAATGAAACATGCTTTCGGCAACTTTAAAAGGACTTGTTCAACAGAAGATGGGTCTTGTTAGATCCAGTGTGCGATTCGAAACACTATTTGATTTTAAAAAGTTGTAATCTAATTACTTTTTTCTCCCCATCTGTTATGACTACAATCCCACCTTCCACACATATCTTTAATATAATGGGGGAAATTGGATAAAGTGACCCAAGAGGGGTTATGTTGTACTTATTTACTGATTATGAATAATGTTATTAATTAAATTATTTTCCACAGAACACCAAAAAAGTATACAGATTTATTGAACCAAGGCAATAAGTGTGTTCTGACTCCAAAAGCCGTTTATTTATTTTCAGGCTCCCAGAATGCATTAAGGGAATCTTCTGCAAGTTACAAATGTCTGGTATTTTGGTACTCGAGATGGCATCACAGAGAGAACCTCTGCTGCGGAGTAATTCATGAGTTCACAATGACAAAATTCAATGAGGAAAGAAGAGATGGTTTGCAATTGAAAATTGTATTTTGGCTCATGTATTTAGATCCGTTTTTATCAAGTTCTGAATCTATGAAACTTTAGAATTACCACGGTTTTGAAATTTGCCAGTTAGCTGACGAAAGCCTTGTTTTAACACTAGGGAAATGCACCCGTTTAGCCAAAATCTTTGGTGTGGTCGTGATCTTTAATGAGAAGCATATAGATTATTCCTCATTAATTTTAACTGTACATGGATTAAATTCTGATGAAGGTGTTAAATGAAAATGTAAGTTGCTCTCTTTCGTAACTACTTTTACGGTTCGAGGGTGAGTTACGGCCATCTGGCAATCTGAAGTGCCCTTTTCTCCTAAGGCTTCACCGTCCTAATAATGTTGAGCTTAAGAGAGCGCATGCCTAGTCATGAACCGATCCAGTAGTACCAGAAAAAACACTTTTGATATGTTCTCTGTCTCCTATGATAATATTTTTTTTCCTTTTTTGATACCAGAACTGAAAAATGCTTGCCGCAAGAGTACTCGGGGCATAAGAACAAGGACAAATCTAGAAATAAGTAGTCTAGACTAGAGCAATTTACCAAGTAAGAATTGGGCGAGCTGGCTGGCCTTGTAAGACATTCATATTTGTGTTGGCACATCGTCAAATTCCAACTTCAAAGTCCCTGTTATTCACCCTTGCTGTGGCGTGGTGTGTGTTGGCCTACTATTGCTATTGTCACTCTCCAACATGAAGAAACGTCTTCTGAAACAGTTTAGTGTTTCTATTCTTAAACATACATAATATGTTAAATTAACAAGGGACAGAGGAGAGTAGCTGCTGACTGTGGCGGTTTGTCTCAACCTTTTGCCATGGAAGCCTTACCTTAGGAAGGTTTCCATATAGCGACATTGTGAACATTTGTAGGTGGTGATGGGGGAAGAGGAGTGATGGTGGGGGAAGAGGAGTGATGGTGGGCGTCGATGAGGTGTCTAAGCTACTTGCGCACAAGGGTTGGACAGACTAATCAAACTCTTACAAAGGTATCCTACTGCAACGTTGATGAAGAGTGATGTTTTGGAAATTTGAAATTGCAATTCCTTTGCAGTATGGAAGCAGGAAGTCCAGTTGCTAGAGGCAATAACAGCATTTTGTTGAATTTTGAGTCCAACAGTCACTTCTCAAAAGGAATGCAGAATGTAGTCAGTGTAGAGGGTGGTTTTAGAGGCGCTATGTTTTGTGTGGAAATAATGAGGCTGTCTATTTTTTTGCAAAGTATTGGTTCTTTCTCCTGGAGCTTAGTCTGTGCAAGACATAAAATGATAAAACCCCTAACAATAGTGCTGCCAACGGATGTCCAAAATAGTGTTAATCAGGTTTAGAATTGTATATTCGTCTTGTTGGTGACCATAATACCCCTGTGTTATGCTGCTTTCTTACAGTCTTTCAAGAAGCTTTTTTGTGTTGGGCTCAACCGACTTCAGTTTTTCGGCCACATCTGTTACCAATAGTTCCAAGGTTGGGGACTCTTCTTTCTTTTGGATATTAGTGCATGTTATAAATTCCCCAAAAATTCTTCGGACGGTCTGTCATATTAGCATGAGATGGATGCACAGCTTCTCAAAAGAATATAACAGTGTCCTCTCTGATGAATCCAAAGCATTGTCATTATTAACCCATATCTTAAGAGATTAGTTTTTCTCGACAGCAACACTGAAACAGTAAGTACAATGGCCGCCAGTTTTACCGTGGGGGCAGTCAAAGGGGGTTGTGGGTGTGTTTGGCAGGGACTTTGAGTCAGGAGATGCATGGAAATGCCTTGTTATCACTTCAGTAGAACTAACAGTGAAATCGCTGCTAATTCAGCCATTCTACCCAGTGCCTTTTCCCCATTTTAAAAACGAGCTTTAAGTGACACCAAGCTTTGACGCTGTTCCTTTTGTCTCAGGAATGAAAATAATCATGCCTGAAGACTTATTAGTTCTATAATGCATTAAAATACTTGTAAACATATACTATCAGCTAGAAAAATATGGAGACATGTTCGGTGCCTTTATTTAGGGAAACAATACTTTTAGAAGCTTGTAATGTAAGGTAAAAAAGTGAAAGGGCAACACGTATTGACTTGGGCAATAAGTAGCGTCACTGGAATTATGTGGCAAGGGTGGGCCAAATTATGCAGCAGGGTTGACTAAATTATTTAACTTTATGCAGCACATTCGTGATAGTATTGCTTCATTATTTTGTAATTTTTTTTTACACTTTTAACAGTCTGGGCGCAGGTTGCACCTCAGTAGTAGCCGTGTAACATTCAAATTTAGCAATAAGCAACAGAAAGGCGACCAGTCTACCTTTTTGTAAAGAGTTTCCCCGCTGCTCGGGAACACGTGTTGCAGTATCTTGTAACTTTTGAATCGTACAGGCTAGATTTTTTTTGTTTTTGTTTACAAGCTGCAGATTATGCAGCAGGCGATGAATTATGTGGCAAATACAGCAACTCCATATTTCTGTGAAAAACGGTCCCGCCACATATTCGCATAATTCCAGTGGCCCTGGCAATAAGTCACTTGGGTAATTTGGACGCTTTGTCTCCAGTCGGGTGCCTCGTGCTCCAGTTCCTCTTCAGCCAATTGATGCACTATGCGTTCCTTCAGGCATCAGTACCAGTTTATTTACGGGACTAAGTGAAAGTGACCCTGGATGAAAATGAGTGGAAAGTTGGTCGTGCCTTCCAGGGATTAACGGTACAAAAGGGGGTGGTGATGGACGGAGCATCTGAATCAATCAAACACTCACACCCAGTCAAAAGATCTGGGTTTAATCCATCACCGTTCTTTAGCCCACTCTGCCACCCCAGTTCAGACATGGCTATATGCAAATCAGTCTGACCCTGTGCCTCATGGGAACAGTCCAGCCCGAGCTGCCAAGCCATGTCTTCCCTGGACCGGAAACAAGCTTCCGAGGACCGGTTTCTGGCATTCCAGCCGTCTTCAGCCCGGCTTGCTTGAATCCAGTGGCAAAGTGAGCAAGGGACTCACGTCTGAGCATACCCTGCCACACTTATGGCGGCCAAAAGCGGTACAAAAGGGGTTGGTGATGGACGGAGCATCTGAATCAATCAAACACTCACACCCAGTCAAAAGATCTGGGTTTAATCCATGATCGTTCTTTAGCCCACTCTGCCACCCCAGTTTGGAAAGAGTGTTGAGGTACACGTATTTGTTTAACCAAAATAATCTTCTGGATTCTTCTCGTGTGTTATCCTGCCTGAATGACTATCCACAGTTTTGCACAGGATTAACTTCTTTACAGCAAAAGGAGGTTCTTCGCTTATTGTTGGGCAGTGGAAGCTAGTTCACACAGCTGTAGAGAACTTTAATTTCCAGTGCTGTTAACCCGGCAGTTTGCACAAGAGTATTTCTACTAATAGTCCTAGGATACTTCTGGTTTTGAGCGCTGTAGCAATAAAATAAAATCACCATGTGTATCTATCAAATTAAAATGTACTGTTGTCTTGTCAATGGCTACCTGATATAGCACATCAATTCTACAGGCATCTTAGCAAAAGATACGTTTTCCTACAAATGAATGTGAAATATTACTAGTTGTAACTTTATTTTTTACAGAACAAAAATAGACGTGGATAAATGTAGCCAAAAACCTCAAAATTGAGAGATGCACATGTCTGAAACTTAAGACTATAAAGGCATTAGCTTTAACCTTAATTTATAATTTTACAATTTTCATCACAAGGTCATTGGGAACTGGAAAATCTGTAAATGGGTATAGTTTGTAATCTCTGTTTTAAGCAAATACAATGTGGGGGAGAGTGTTTATCCATGGCGCTGTGGAAATATTCAGGCTTTTTAGGTCTCGGCTGCGTGGGCTGCGCAGTCTCGCTGGTGAGATTTTACGTTTTAAGGGGAGCTTGAGTATCAGGCTTTAAGCCCTGCCTCTCTTTCCCATTGGCTGGCGTCGCCGTTTATGCTAAACATTCGCCAGCCATTGGGAAAGAGTTTTGTCTTACGTAGACTTTTCTCTTTTTGAGCCGTCCCACTTGGACTGGTTCGTCTGCCTTCCTCCCTTCGTAAAAGGTTTGTTATCTTTATGGGGCCATGTGTTAGAAACACATGGCCCCATAAAGACTAGAAATCGTCACGACTACAGGAAAGCAGGCCGCATGTTTATTTTTGCATCGCACTTTAAGTGAGATGCAAAAATAAACAGTGGTTGACTGGCGAGCGTTTTTTTCGCGCGTGTACTTTCTTTGCTTGTTTTTTAGGGGTGTGTGGGCTTTAATAGCACATGTTAATAGTTAAGTCTACACGTTTTCCTAAAGGAATTTTGGGCGCTGAGATGGTGTCCTGCAAGCCGGGTGCTGCTCTAGTTCCATGCACGGCCGTCGCCCTCCCCCCTGTAAGCCCGGTGGCGGCGCTTCTCTTGAGTTAGGCGAAGGGGGGGGGGGGACTAGCGGCTGTAGTGGGCATGGGAGCACCGCGTTGAAGGGGACTGAGGAGGGCGCTGCGGGCACTGCCAGGGCTGACGAGATTAAGTACCCTGCAGCAGAGGGATGGTCACGGTAAGAAGCCAGCGGCGCTGTGTGCAGCCTCTTTGCATTTTTGCATTCAAAGCTCCTGAGGTGTTGCAATGGCGCCAATGCCCTCCCACTAACCGGTTCACATTAAGAACCAACCAGGAGGCCCACTGTCAGTCCTCACTATCCGAATCCCCTACTGCCAAAAAAATCGTACAAATCCACCCTTCAAACGTCCAATGGGTGCCGCTCTTGAAAAATAGCCCACCCAGATGTCAACCTTCATAAAACCGGTGAGACCGTGGATCGGCCACTAGTGCGATATAATAGCGGTACGAGAATATGGTTTTTTGCTTAAATGAACACTCCCACTGTGACCGCAAGTCGCTACCTAACTCACCACAGAATATCCCAAGGCATCTCCCGTGGCCCCCATCAGTGAAGGTGGTGGGCGCCTCTGACCTACCGCCCGCCATCTGGGCGAAAGATGATAAATACCTTCTTTCGTGTGTTTGCTCCCATTATACCCATGTCCTTTCTTTATTTCTGCACAAACTGGGGAGGAGCCTTCCCTCCACCCTAATATGTTTGCGGATGGGCTTCCGCACTTCACAATGAGCATGCGCAGGCGCTCAGTGCCAATGTTTGCAACCGTCTTCATTTTACAGCACAAGTCCAGAGGGCTCAATCACTTTTTAAAATAAAATCCTTCTGGTTGTTTTGCTGTCCATCCGGACCACCAATACTGCTGCCTGGAGGGCAAATCCGTTCTGTGATCTCTCTGCAGTGATTTCCCAGCTGGAGGGAAGCCCGTCAGCACTTGCAAACTTGTAATTGCTTTGAAAATATCAGACAGTTTGACAGGCTTTGTTAGAACGTCTGGCCTCAAATCGACTGGAAGTTTATTGGTGAACATTCGATCACCACCACTCTTCAGCTTCTATTCTATTTTATAGCCGAGCTGCTTCACTCCTACCTTCGCCACCTCCTCCTTTCTCCCCTCGCGCCCTCACCAAGGGCCCCTCCTTAGGCAAAGAGCAGCGTACTGTGGCCAGAGAGAACTTGTTGGGAGGAGGCATAACAACTGATATTCATCTGTGTTTGCCTCTTCAAAGAATACAAATTAAAAAAAAGTATGAGTCAGAGAAACACACGAGTCTGTGGTGTTCAGTGTGGAGAGCAGCGAGCGCGCAAGCTCCTGTCATGCAATTGTTCCTTTATTGCACGTGGGAGATGGCAGGCAATGTTCCAATCTTCTTCATTACGGTTCTGTGACATTATTTTGTCACCCACCCACTCTCCCTCTCCCGCAGTTTACTGTACCCCTCGCGTTTTCAGTGTTGTCTTTTCTTCTACTCTCTACTCCTCACTCTCTACTTCTCACTGTCTACTCCTCACTGTCTACTCCCTACTCCTCACTGTCTACTCCCTACTCCTCACTGTCTACTCCCTACTCCTCACTGTCTACTCCCTACTCCTCACTGTCTACTCCCTACTCCTCACTGTCTACTCCCTACTCCTCACTGTCTACTCCCTACTCCTCACTGTCTACTCCCTACTCCTCACTGTCTACTCCCTACTCCTCACTGTCTACTCCCTACTCCTCACACTCTACTCTCTACTCCTCACGCTCTACTCCTCACGCTCTACTCTCTACTCCTCACGCTCTACTCTCTACTCCTCACGCTCTACTCTCTACTCCTCACGCTCTACTCTACTCCTCACGCTCTACTCTACTCCTCACGCTCTACTCTACTCCTCACGCTCTACTCTACTCCTCACGCTCTACTCTACTCCTCACGCTCTACTCTCTACTCCTCACGCTCTACTCTCTACTCCTCACGCTCTACTCTCTACTCCTCACGCTCTACTCTCTACTCCTCACGCTCTACTCTCTACTCCTCACGCTCTACTCTCTACTCCTCACGCTCTACTCCTCACGCTCTACTCTCTACTCCTCACGCTCTACTCTCTACTCCTCACGCTCTACTCTCTACTCCTCACGCTCTACTCTCTACTCCTCACGCTCTACTCTCTACTCCTCACGCTCTACTCTCTACTCCTCACGCTCTACTCTCTACTCCTCACGCTCTACTCTCTACTCCTCACGCTCTACTCTCTACTCCTCACGCTCTACGCTCTACTCCTCACGCTCTACGCTCTACTCCTCACGCTCTACTCCTCACGCTCTACTCCTCACGCTCTACTCCTCACGCTCTACTCCTCACGCTCTACTCCTCACGCTCTACTCCTCACGCTCTATTATTCTACTACTACTCACGCTCTATTATTCTACTACACGCTCTCTACTACACGCTCTCTACTACACGCTCTCTACTTCACTCGCTCTCTACTACACTCGCTCTCTACTACACTCGCTCTCTACTACACTCGCTCTCTACTACACTCGCTCTCTACTACACTCGCTCTCTACTACACTCGCTCTCTACTACACTCGCTCTCTACTACACTCGCTCTCTACTACACTCGCTCTCTACTACACTCGCTCTACTACACTCGCTCTACTACACTCGCTCTACTACACTCGCTCTCTACTACACTCGCTCTACTACTCGCGCTCTACTACTCGCGCTCTACTACTCGCGCTCTACTACTCGCGCTCTACTACACTCGCGCTCTACTACACTCGCGCTCTACTACACTCGCGCTCTACTACACTCGCGCTCTACTACACTCGCGCTCTACTACACTCGCGCTCTACTACACTCGCGCTCTACTACACTCGCGCTCTACTACACTCGCGCTCTACTACACTCGCGCTCTACTACACTCGCGCTCTACTACACTCGCGCTCTACTACACTCGCGCTCTACTACACTCGCTCTCTACAGCCCACTCTACAGCCCACTCTACAGCCCACTCTACAGCCCACTCTACTGCCCACTCTACTGCCCACTCTACTGCCCACTCTACTGCCCACTCTACTGCCCACTCTACTGCCCACTCTACTGCCCACTCTACTGCCCACTCTACTGCCCACTCTACTGCCCACTCTACTGCCCACTCTACTGCCCACTCTACTGCCCACTCTACTGCCCACTCTACTGCCCACTCTACTGCCCACTCTACTGCCCACTCTACTGCCCACTCTCTACTGCCCACTCTCTACTGCCCACTCTCTACTGCCCACTCTCTACTGCCCACTCTCTACTGCCCACTCTCTACTGCCCACTCTCTACTGCCCACTCTCTACTGCCCACTCTCTACATCATACAATACAACTGCATATCTAAATAACGCAACATCTAAATGCATGCATGCATACATATGCATTTTTTGTACATTGCACAATGCTAGCACAATAATAAAAACAAACACAATTGGCAAAAAAAATGCTTTAAGTTTTAGGAAGACGAAACCTGTTGCATGTTTAATGCTTGTTCTGTTTATTGCCTTCCGCATGTCGATTTAGTGCAGTGTAATTAGCTTCATTACCATCTCTAGTGAGATGACAGCTCGGCATCTGCTACAAAGTGGACGAAATTGTGGATTTTTGAAACTTTGGTTTATGTATGTTGAATAGAGTACGTCCTACCTATATAAATACTTTATTTAGAGAGAAGAAGTGTAAAACTCCTATTTTAATATTGCAAAGCAAAAAACTAAGTGCACTTTTAGGCCTTTGTGTCCATGTTTTCATCGAGTACACGTCTGCTTTTAAGTTAATACTTTGGTGCTAAATTAGTACGTATGTGGTTCATGACGTTCACCTAATCTAGTCAGTTCAATTCAACCAACTTCTTAATGTGATATGACACCAGTGTTATCCAAGAACCTGCCTGACTATTGCACATTAACTGGCCCTAAAATGCCAATACCGTTCTTTAAGCACACTTTAGTTTTCAAAATACAAAAAAGAAAATCGTAATTAAATTGTTCAGACATGAGGCGTGAACTTGTAAGCATTAGAGTTGAGAAGTTGATGCCCTAGCCATGAATATATAAACAAGTGTAAGGATTCTGGAAGGCTTAAACCACAAAATTGTCAGTGTATTGACCAATAATATTCCATGCTGGGCCTAGAAATTGGAAATTTGAGACCTGGAATTGGTCATGGAGTATCTCAGGATTGAGTCATATATAAATTAACAGGTCGATTGTTTGCCAGTGCACAAAGATATAATGTCAAGGGGATGCCAAATTATGATCTATGGGGTTTCCCCCCGTGTTTTTTTTAAGCATGGTTTACAAATGTTCACACACACAGATTGTTTTTTTTACCGAGATAAGATATACAACTTTGCCCCTAGCGCTCAAAATAACAGGATTCAAAATATTTAATGTCATTTATTTATTTGCGTGTACAGCAGAAACATACTATTTTCCTTGAAATGGTCTTAAATGTATTCTAATGGCAACTTGAGCATGTTTTGATTGTCTATTTTGAGTGCCTACACATAGAGGTTCTCCTGAGTATTGCTAGGATAAAAGCAGGTATTTACCTTCCTGATCTTTAGATCTATCTCCCAAATTACCCTGATATGCTCACCCACCAAAAGCTTGCATTTCTCATCAAATCTGTCATTCTGTATTGACCACATATCTTCAGAAAACCTAATCAGACGGGTTGGTGTGCAGTGGGCATGGTTGAACAGTAATTGCCTGGAATTCTCCCATGTTAATGACCGAAAGTATATTGAACAAGTACTAATAAATAATAACAAAGAACTTGAGATGTGCTTGTTGACTGGTAAGTGGATAAAGTATAAAAGAGCTGTGGATCCTCGATCGCTGGAGTGGTGGAACAGAGAATGTAACTACACATGCTGAAAGTACACGATGGTTATAATAGGTGTGTATGTCAACTCTTTCCAGTCAGGCCGCTGTCTCTTCTGGGACAAACTGTGTTTTAGGTCTGCGTGGTCACGATGCCAAATGGAGTACTTTATGGTCTCAAGAACATTGAAGAGGTCCGAGTACTGAGTACTGTAGAGCTGGGGTTGGACAATGGAAAGAATGATCAGACAAGAAACACAGTCGAAATGGAAGACAGTATCCATCATATACTGATCCAAAAGAGGAGACCTGAAGCCATTTTCTAGGTTTAAAAGGCAGAAGCTTGGTGGTGGGAGCTTTTCAGTCCTAACCTCATCTGTATGGAACACTACTCTTTTACAGTTCCAATTCATCACAAACAGCTGAGGTTCTGGATTTCTTTGAAACGCAAGTTTTTGTAGTCGGCCAATAAGTAGGTTAGATAACTCCAAGAAATACTCTCTCCTTAAGCACCATGAAGTGTAAACGGGTATCCACGCCTTTTGCGAAAACATAAATGTTTTAAGCGTGTAATAAAAATGTTGTAACAGTCAAAGGCAATAGATCGGTCTGGAAGAATTAGAAATTGAGATCATTAGAAGGAACTTTGTGGTGTGTAGTTATCTATAGACGAGTCGTCTGCAGAGGGTAGAGAATCGTTCGTGTTGTGAACTAGTGAAAGCAGAGTCTATGCAAAGCAATCATACCTTATAGGAAAATGGTGGCATGCTCGAAAGAGTAGGGGAAACAAAAACAACGTGAAATAAAGTACTTGAGACTGCGAAAAACGGTCAACTGAAAAATCACAGCAAAAAGGATTTGAATTCAGAGATCTGGAGAATGCTGACAAAGCTGCAATAAGAGGTAGTGCTTGCAGTGGTAAAAAAAGTAAGCCAAATGTTATTTTTTTGGGAGGGGGGAATGCGGAAAGAAGGGTAGGACTAGTGCGAGTAAAGACGCTGAGCACCAATAGATGGACAGTTTGAACGGACAGGGAAAAGCAAGGCGTGAAGGGGTATAATGTGAAATGAAAGAGAAACTAGCAAAAGCTGCATAATTTGTACTGAAGTCCTTGCTCATAGATGCAGAAAGCATAGGGATATAAATGGATTATAGAATCATTTCACCTGAAAGAACACTTGTATTGCGCAACGTACACCTAAATGTGTCCAAGCCTATGCTTTTGTTGTTCCACCGAGCTCGCATCTACCTCGATTGCTGAAGAGGAAGCTTGCCTCGCCTTATCCTGTACAGCTTTTTGTACTTCTAAGCTTTTTTTCTACGATATTGCATTCCAAATAGGGTGTGAAACATGTAGGGTTCCCATATTGCTGGCGGGCATCGTTGTTAATGGGCGTGTACACAGTCGGAGGCTTTAGGGTGGAGGTTTGTGCAATGCACTGCGCTCTCGCAGCACCCACCTTGCTCAGCAATGCATGCAAATAATTTAGATCATCACATGTATGAAAGAATGTTACCTAACTTGGAACGCTAATACTGAAAGAGGTGGGTTGAGAAAAATGTAAGGGCTATAGTTAGATTGGGCTAGGCAAAACCAGATATGCTGTGAAATGACATACGTGAACCTTTGAAACAGCCAGTCTTTACATTATTTGCAAAAGCATGGTTTAAATCAAATTATGTTTATTACTCACAAGGAAGTGTCAGTGTTTCCTTTTCACCCTTATTGATAGTGGCCTGTCTCTCTCGGGCAAAATATGTATTCCATGTCGATTGTGTTTGAATTTGCGATGAACTACCCTATGCCTAATGTTCTGGCTCCATTGGGCCACAAAAGGCAAGGACGCAAGTCACCCGACCACGCTTCTCCCTTCCTCATCTTCAGTAACTGTCCAGTTAAGTATGTTGGGTAAATTCCCGCCCTTCTTGTGGGACATTTTTCAAAAGAATTCAGCCTTTCTACTAAGATTTATTTTCTTCTAAGGTCTGTTTTGTTTTTGTTATTAACCGAGGCCTTTTGAGTTTGTTAAACGTTTATAATATACTCACTTATAAGGCCTTTCAGCCAGCTTTTTTCATACGTTTATCTGCAGTTGTGTCTTCCACATGTTACTTCTGCTCACTACCGCACACATCCTGGCTCCAGTGGCTAAATTAATTGTGAGCATTCTGCTCTTTCACAAGAAAGACATTTGCGCACAAAGTAGTTTCCTTCAGTGCCAGGGACTGCTATGGCAATGTATGCTTTATAAGACCCCAACATTTTTTTTTTCTTCCAGCGAGTGTTTGTTTATATTGACAGGTGCCAGGCAGTTCGCCCAACAATGATATTTTACAAAAACCATTACATCTAGAAAACAAGACTTGAAAAAACCAAAAGGCTGACAGCCACCACCAGGCTTTGCCAATTCTTTTTTTAACAAGCTGGAAGGCTCATTTCAAAATTAAGGTATTACGTTAGGATGACTGTGACACTCATTTGAAATCTTTCCCGAAAAATGTAAATTAAAAAACACTGGTGAATGTTATTAACAATTCAGTTTGATAGTTGTGAAATTCTTGACGAAAAAAAACCTAAAATGTATATCCCTATCTCCAAAAAAAGTCTAACCCCACCTTAAATAATGCGAAACCCCAAACAAAACACGTCAATGTTTTGTGGCATCGGTGTCACCATGGCCACCTTCTGCATGAAGTCTTCAGTATGGAAATCCAGGTATTGGAAAATGCCTTTTGTCTATGTCAGAAGTCTCTACCTGAACCTCTTTTATAAAAGCTGCTAGACCCCAGATGCAAAAGACAAAGCTAGGACTCCTATTGCCAATTCACTTGTATTGTATTGCTTTGCAGATGAAAAAAAAGACCTGCCATCGACGTTTAGTCCTGCTGCAGAGGAAACGGCTTCCAAGTCCAGCAAGATTAAATGCACTGTCCTACTGTGCTCATACATCCAACTTCTTTTTATAGTGGAGATTCTGTATTTTTTCAATTCCGTTAACATTCGAGGGACATTTTATCAATTTCCAAAGCAGATCCATTGAGAAGGGAGAGATCACGTTTCAGAGGGACATGAATATATGTCAGCAGCATCCAAGATCATCATTCTGTCGTTTAAGCATTCAAGAGCATGCACATGCAGACAGGAAATGGCAAATACAATGGCAACCGAACAATACGTTGCCTTTGCATCGCGGGCGGAATAATGAATGCGTCTGAACCAGGAGCGCAACACCCATTGGCCTCAAAGGGCTTCAGCCCCCCCGTCGTGTGTGGCAGCCTGGGATGAGACACTTCCCGGGCCCGCTCACAGCCGCACCGAGCACTTCACAGGTCTTTAAAAGACCTTGTGCATGTTAATGGGACTTTGTTAATGTTTCACCCCTTCTAAGAGCCCCTGCAGCTTGACTCTGCCGATTGCCTAAAGATTCAGCCCCCCCCCCCGAAAAATTTTCTTAGCTTCCCCCCCCCCCGAAAGTTGTTACGACGACATACCATTGCTATCCCTACTGTTAAGTTGACTGGAGTAGGAATAATAAATTATACTATTCCAAAGTCCAGCACCCCCTAAGGCAAGTCATTGTAACGATTTGCGTTGTAAATGGAATGCTTGGTTCAGACACATTAGTCGTTCTGTCCTCGTTGTTAAGGAACGTGTGAAAAAGTAATGCATGGTTGTGTCACAACTCAAGCAGTCAGGAGCTTGAAATATGTATATTTTCCAATGGTATTTGTATGCTCCTGGGAGAAGAAGCTGACACTAAGCGTTCTAATAAACTTCAACGTAACCAGAATATAAAAACACTTTCAGCTGTTACCCCTTCTTTGCAAGTGATGTTCTAATCTAGTATTGTTAATGATGAAGCTCTTTCTTTCCCGTTTCTGGTGCTACTATTCTTAACTCTACAGTTCTTCTTGGTAAAGAGCATAGACTTGCTCGTTTGAATAGTTGCTGCTTTCTGTCCCATGCACACTTGCTTTGGCGTCCAACCCATTTGCTGTTCTGTTACTCACTGAGGCTTCTAGCTCTTACTGACTTCCACCTAAATCCTGGTGACCTTGATTGCAAGCCAGCTTTCTACTGGTGCCTTTTGAAGTCTGGCGTAAACACAAGCTTTTTCCAAACAGGTTACAAACTACTTGATTTCGCTACAGAATGAACATAGCGCAACTACCTTCTTTGATAAGCGCAGTCTCTACAGTGCTTATGCCTAAGTGAGATGAGATGACCAGACATGTGCAAGGCAGTGGTTCATTCACATCTGAATTCTGAATGTTGACTTTTACTCTTTTAGATTGAAATTCGTAACTTTATGCGTGCAGATCGGGTATCGCTCACTGATCATTGGGCGTGAGTAACCAATGAAAATAGCACCCCCTCAATGCACAGCGAAATATTAATTGTTTATATTTAATCATTTGAAACACGTTGATTCCATAGATTGAATTGATTCATTTTAAATGTTGTTCTGCAAGCCATATAGATTCAAACTGAAGATGGTGGGGACTGAAAATTCCAAAATTATATTCCAAATTGGTCGTCCCAATGCATTTCGGGCTACTGGGAGCCCTTCATCAGGGGAATATTGAACTCCGATGTACAGGTTCAAAGATTACAAGTAACACGGAACCCCTGCTATTGGATCAGATTCCTGGGTCAGGGTAAAACAATTTTTGACAAGTAACAAGCCCAGGCAAAATCAAGACAGTGGCAATGTAAGCAAACAAAGGAAACTAATATACACTTTGTTAGACCTGGGATTACCAGTCTATATAGGGTAGCATAGCACAGAGTGGTAAGACCTATCCCCAAGGCAATTGTGTTGTGCTTGTGTCACACTCATACAGTAAACCAGCGTCCAATCACTAAAAATGACACTACACCAGTTTAGAAAAATACGTGCTCCTTTATAAAATTCTTTAGAATATATCTCAGTCTTAGCAATGTATAAATTCAGTACAGTAAATGTTTCTACATTCGATTATTGACTTTCATAAGGTTTTTCAATGCATTAATCAATACTTTTTGTTCCCCAGTTGAGGGGGTCTTAGCAAAAACATCTACACCTTAACTCTCCTCCTTAACGGTTTCACACTTCAAATAGGATAACCAGCAAGAATAAGGCCCTCTTATGTCAAGACCAATAAGCACCTTACCCGTGGGGACATAGGGTCAGCATTAGTTAGAGGATACAGTTACTCAGCAACCCCTTTTTCTCCCCCACTTGTACACTTACAGATGGTTTCATTCAGCTGATTATCTAGATGGAAGAAAACAGAATACTCGGTCAAGTTTCACAGATAGTACGTTTGCCCTATGACCCCACTCGCGTGGCAGATGGTAATTCAGTAACATTTACGGGGCCCAAATACTATATGAACAGGTTTACTTTACACAATCCCTTCCCACCTCCTCTCTCCTGAGTCCGCTTTACAACCCGGAACTCCTTCCGCGGTAGTTATCTATAATTAGTGACTTTTCCCACAAGATGAGTCTGCTCAGGGATCGTAATGATTGGGGTGAGTCAGTCAGGTATTCAGCAAGCACTGTTCATTGTGCAGTTCGGTAAACTTGAGGAAATCAGGTCTGAGCTCGAGCCTCTCCTCCCGCCCGACTAGTTCCCCTGCTTACTTGGTTTTGGTAGTACTGACAATCGGCTTCCAATTTTTATGCCCGCACTGCTTCCTACGGACCGTGGAAAGCTTCTCCTTCCCGCTGCACTCGCTTGCCTCACTGTTCGGATGCCGTTTCCTCACCGCTGGATGACGAGCCGTCAGTCGGATCTTCCGGTGTGTTCTCCTCACGTATGACGGACTCCGCCCATGGCCGGCCTCCTTCTGCTTCTCCCCGCCTCTTCCGTCAACATCTCGCTTCTGCTGTCGGCGGTCCTCAGCGATCGCTCCGCTTCTCAGCCGCACCCGCTGGTTCTCTACTCACCAGCTCCGCAGAGGGACTTCGCAGCAGGTACACTCCGGTGCCGAAGGGCCGACAGCTTCCGCGAAGGGTCCTCCACACAGCGCGCCAGGATCTCCCCCACGGTGAGTGAGGTTCCCCGCTGATGGAACCGCTACTCTGCTTTCTTCTTCAGCGGCCTGTTAACCAGGGTCTCAGCTCCGCTAGCCACAACGCCGCAGTCTGTCCGAGGATGAATTCTACTAGTTCTGATTTCCTCAGTGTCCTTTGAAAGGCGGACGCTTCCGATTCCCCTCAAGTTAGCCGCTGGCAGCTCTCTAGAGATCGCTTAGGAACAGCTTTTCAGGAGCCCTTAAAAGATGTAGGAAACTGGAGGAAGTGTCCAAGGTAGGGCCTGGTCGATAGATAGGGGGTAACATCAATCAGGAGAAGCTGCTGGCCCAACGGTCAATCTAACTCCCCTCAGTGCCTTCCACCCCACGCTACCGCCTCACTCCTCCCAACAACCAGCTTCAACAGCTCCTCACTGGTCACTCTCCAAAATGGCCGCCCGGCCTTGGCCTTATATAGCCTGGCCACTGGCTACCAGAACCAGCTGGAAGGTTCTAGAGCTTTTCCCATACACTCCTATGGCGCCAGTTCCTGAGGTAAAAATATGTGACAGTTACAAGCCACCATTTTGTGTAGCTAAACTTGCCCTTGGAAAAGGAGGGATTTCTAGGCCTAAGAAAAGTTTAGAGGGTCAAGGAGTACCTAGCCCCTGGGACAACACCTAAAAACTCCAGTGGACATAAAAATGAAAGGAATTGAGAGGCAAAAAGGGACAAAATAAATAAAATAATAGGAGGGACCACCCAAAGGGCGGACAGGTCTAAAACACTTTAAATTACAAGAATACTCAGTTTAATAAATTTCATTAAAATCAGGTAAAAAAGATTCTTGCTAGCTATAACAGTGTATTATAAAATCAGATGCAATAAATTATACAGTGCATATAGAAATAAAACTCATTGCATCATACATTGCCTTAAACAGGATAACCATATTCAGCTAGCCGCTTTTTTGTGTACTAATATAGTATATGCGTAGGCTGATATTACAATAAACAGAGAATAATGTGATAATACAGTTGTTTTAACATAAATGTATAAATGACAATGCAATAGATCATTTATCGCAAAACTCAAACAAGAGTGAAAAGGTAGAAAAGAGGGAAAATAGACTGAACAAGCAAGTTCTTATGGTCATCTTCTATATAATACTAGATTAGAGAGTAAAAGGTTTATATGCACTGAAGAAAGGGGGAGCTTAAAGAACAGTAAATGACTGTATGATATTCGATTGGACAATAAAGTCCTAACCTGGTTTAGAAGGTTTATCAGTATCAATCATTCAAGCAATTTATATAGCGCGCTACTCACCCGGAAGGGTCTCAAGGCGCTGTAAGGGAGGGGTCCATTACTGTTCGAAAAGCCAGGTCTTGAGTTGCTTCCTGAAGGAGAGATGGTTGTGGGTCAGTCGTAGGTGTATGGGGAGGGAGTTCCATGTCTTGGCGGCCAGGTAGGAGAAGGATCTTCCTCCGGCGGTGGCTCTGCGAATGCATGGTACTGTGGCGAGGGCGAGGCTGGTCGATCGTAGCTGGCATGTGTGTAGAAAGTGAGGCGGTTGTTGAGGTAAATGTAAATGTCATGGTACTTATAGAGCGCACTGTCACCAGACGGTCACCTTGCGGCGGCGCCTATGCGGCTTTCTGGCGCTGATACTCATACCGCTGTGGAACCCCTCCTGGCTTTCCCTGTGAAGTGTCCAATCCTGGGCACCCCCAGGGTGAAGCCAGGCATCCTTAGCGCTGTTGGGGCCGGTGTGGAGGCTAAGCAAGCTATTGCCCAGAGTTGCAGCGTGGGGCCCGTGATTAGAATAGGCACCGAGGCGAGAATTAACAGGTCCGAAGAAATTAAGCCCGAGACCCCGCCGAGGCGGGAATCGAACCCTGGTCCCTGGCCAGAACTCTGCATCAGGGTCTGCCGCTCTAACCATTGAGCCACACTCCTCCACAAGGTACTTGGGGCCCAGGTCGTGGAGAGCCTTGTGTGCGTGGGTGAGGAGTCTGAACGTGATCCTCTTGCTGACGGGGAGCCAGTGCAGGTCTCTCAGGTGGATGGAGAGGTGGTTGCGGCCGGGGATGTCCAGGATGAGTCGTGCGGAGGCGTTCTGTATGCGCTGGAGTCTTTTCTGTAGTTTGGCAGTGGTTCCCGCGTAGAGGGTGTTCCCCTAGTCCAGTCGGCTGGTGACCATTGCCTGGGTGACCGTCTTCCTGGTTTCGGTAGGGATCCATCGGAAGATCTTACGGAGCATGCGCAAGGTGTTGAAGCAGGATGATGAGACGTCGTTGACTTGTCTGGTCATCGTGAGGGAGGAGTCCAGGATGAAGCCCAGGTTTCGTGCGCGGTCCGTTGGTTTGGGGGTAGTGCCCAGGGCAGGGGGCCACCAGGAGTCATCCCTGGCGGAGGGGGATGATCCCAGGATGAGGACTTCCGTCTTGTCTGAGTTCAGTTTCAGGCGGCTGTTCTTCATCCACTCGGCGACGTCTTTCATTCCTTTGTGTAGGCTGGCGGTGGCGGGGTCGTTGATGAGGGAGAGGATCAGCTGGGTGTCGTCGGCGTAGGAGATGATGTTAAGGTTGTGTTGGCGTGCGATGGCTACGAGGGGGATCATGTAGACGTTGAAGAGGGTGGGGCTGAGGGAGGATCCTTGTGGTATGCCGTAGATGACTTCGGTGGCCGTGGATCTGAACGGGGGGAGGCGGACTCTCTGGGTTCTTCCGGCGAGGAATGAGATGATCCACTCCAGTGCCTTCTCTTGGATTCCGATGTTGCTGAGGCGCTGTATTAGGGTGCGGTGGCAGACAGTGTTGAACGCTGCAGAGAGGTCCAGGAGGATGAGGGCAGCTGTTTCCCCATTGTCGATCAGGGATCTGATGTCGTCGGTGGCTCCGATGAGGGCAGTCTCAGTGCTGTGGTTGGCTCTGAAACCGGACTGTGAGGGGTCGAGGGATCCGTTCGTCTCGAGGAAGGCGGCGAGCTGTTTGTTGACGGTCTTCTCGATGACTTTAGCGGGAAAAGGGAGGAGCGAGATGGGGCGGAAGTTCTTGAGGTCGGTGGGGTCCGCTGTTTGTTTCTTCAGGAGGGCGCTGAGCTCGGCATGCTTCCAGCTCTCCGGGAAGGTGGCGGTGTTGAAGGAGATGTTGATGATGTCCCGGAGTTGGGGTGCGATGATGGAGTCGGCCTTGTTGAAGACGTGGTGGGGGCAGGGGTCGGTTGGGGATCCGGAGTGGATGGTGTTCATCGTGCGGGTGATGTCTTCGGTGCTGACCGGGGTCCAGGCGCAGAGGGTGAGGGGCGTTGGTTCGGTGGTGTTCAAGTTCAAGTTCGGTCATTTATATAGCGCACTACTCACCCAGAGGGTCTCAAGGCGCTAGAGGGAGGGGTTCACTGTTTGTCGAATAGCCAGGTTTTCAGTTCTTTTCTGAAGGAGATGCGGTTCTGAGTAAGGCGGAGGTGGGTGGGGAGTGAGTTCCAGGTCTTGGCAGCCAGGAAGGAGAAGGATCTGCCACCCATGGTGGTTTTTCGGATGCGCGGGACTGCGGCGAGGGCTTGATTGGATGATCTTAGTTGGCGGGTGGGAGTGTAGAAGGACAGTCGGGTGTTGAGGCATTCGGGTCCTAGATTATAAAGGGCCTTGTGTGCGTGGGTAATAAGGCAGAAAGTAATTCTTTTGTTGACGGGAAGCCAGTGGAGGTTTTTTAGGTGTCCGGTGATGTGCTCTTGCCGCGGGATGTCTAATATGAGTCTCGCTGAGGCGTTTTGGATGCGCTGGAGCTTTTTCTGCAATTTTGTTGTAATTCCGGCGTAAAGTGTGTTGCCATAGTCCAGTCGACTCGTGACCAGTGCATGGGTGACAGTCTTTCTTGTCTCGAGGGGGATCCAGCGGAAGATCTTTTTGAGAATGCGAAGGACGTTGAAGCAGGAGGACGATACGGCGTTGACTTGTCTGGACATTGAGAGAGAGGAGTCTAGAATGAAGCCAAGGTTACGTGCATGGTCTGTGGGTGTGGGTGCTGATCCCAAAGCGGAAGGCCACCAAGAGTCGTCCCAAGCTGAGGGGGAGGATCCTAGGATGAGCACCTCTGTTTTGTCTGAGTTGAGTTTTAGGCGGCTCTGTTTCATCCATTCGGCTACTTCTTTCATACCTTTGTGAAGATTGGTTTTGGCGGTGTTGGGGTCTTTGGTGAGGGAAAGGATTAGCTGGGTGTCGTCGGCGTAGGAGATGATGTTGAGGTTGTGTTGGCGTGCGATGGAGGCGAGAGGACTCATGTAGACGTTGAAGAGGGTGGGACTGAGTGAGGAACCTTGAGGTACGCCGCAGATGACTTCGGTGGGCTCTGAGTAGAATGTGGGGAGTCGGACTCTCTGGGTTCTCCCAGCTAGGAACGAGATGATCTAGTCCAAGGCTTTTCCTTGTATGCTGATGTTGTTGAGGCGTTGTATGAGGGTGCTGTGACAGACAGTGTCGAAGGCGGCGGAGAGGTCGAGTAGAATGAGGGCCACTGTTTCTCCGTTGTCCAGGAGTGTTCGGATGTCGTCGGTCGCTGCGATGAGGGCGGTTTCGGTGCTGTGTTTGGCTCGAAAGCCGTTCTGTGAGGGATCCAGGGAGTTGTTGGATTCATGGAAGGCTGCGAGTTGGCTGTTGACGGCTTTCTCGATGACTTTGGCCGGGAAAGGGAGGAGGGATATGGGTCGGTAGTTTTTCAGTTCTGAGGGGTCTGCTGTGGGTTTTTTCAGAAGGGCGCTGAGTTCGGCGTGTTTCCAGATTTCTGGAAAGGTGGCAGAGTTGAAAGAGCAGTTGATGACATCGCGGAGTTGGGGAGCGATGATGGAGTCAGCTTTGTTGAAGAGTTTGACAGAACACCAGAGCAGCAAACCAGGTCATGCACAACGATTCATTTAGTTCCTAGTTAACAATGGTGCAAACACTTCTGACATCCGCTGCCGTAGGATGCGTAATTGATGAGAATATCGAGACAGAATAGGAGGTGTACTCTAAGAAAAGTCAGTATCAGGAATTGTTTTTTTTGTATAAATTCTTCTTTATTTTGAAATTCTTTCAAACATCATAGGCACAGCCAACGCGTTTCGTTCCACTCTTTGCCTTTTGGAATTTCGTCAGGGCGATGAATAATAAACTTGAGACTCCGAAGAAAAAAAGATTCAAAGTGCGATACGGTTCCGCATAGTAATCTGTACAGGCCAGACGTGCGTTCTCAACAGTAAGGGTAACGTATATCCGCCTGTAGATCCTGGAATAGTCTTGTGTCTCACGTGGAGAGATTAAGAACCAGTTTCAAAAATGGGCCAGCCTCTATTCGTATTTCAAACGTCGAGGTTCCCCGGAATGTAATCCCAGCCCAAGTGCTTGAGATCAGTGCATGAAACATAAAGTCCAAGGTGCCGAACCTGTGATAGGGTATCGACTCTCAGATCCTCGGCGTACGCAGCTTTGTTGAAGATGTAGTGGGGACAGGGGTCAGAAGGCGAGCCAGAGTGGATTGAGTTCATTAGGCGAATGGTGTCTTCAATGGTGATTGGGTTCCAGGAGCTGAGGTTGTTAGTTGGAGGGGTGGGATCTGAGGGGGGTGGGGCGGGTTGGTCACTGGGAGTATTCTTGAAGCTGTTGTGGATGTCGACAATTTTGTTGTAGAAGAAGGAGGATAGCGCATCGCAGAGGTCTTGGGAGTTAGTGATGTCGTTGGATGCTGCGGAAGGGTTGGTGAATTCTTTGACGATATTGAAGAGTTCCTTGCTGTTATGAGAATTGTTGTCGAGACGGTCCTTGAGTGCTGATTTCTTGGCGGATCGAATCAGTTGGTGGTGTTTGCGGGTGGCTGTCTTGAGGGAGGTCATGTTGTCTGAGGTAGGTTCTTTTCTCCAATTCTTCTCCAGGGTGCGGCATGTCTTCTTGGATTTTTTAAGGTCATCATTGAACCAGGGAGCCTTTTTGCTGGAAGATTTCAACTGGTGTTTTTTCAGGGGTGCTAGTTCGTCCGCACTGTGGGTAATCCATTGCCTGAGGTTGGTGGCCGCTTGGTCTGGGTCCATTGCTAGGGTGGGAGGGTTTTGGTTGAGTGATGTGAGGAGTTGGTCGGTGGTGATTTTGTTCCATTTTCTCCGGGGAATGGGTTGTGGACGGTTGTGGGTCAGGGTGGTTTTGTAGCTGAAGTGAACACAGCTGTGATCCGTCCAGTGGAGAGCTGTAGTGTGATCGAAGGAGATGTGCTTGCTGGAGGTGAAGATCGGGTCGAGCGTGTGTCCGGCTGTGTGAGTGGGGGTGTCAACAAGTTGTTTGAGTCCGAGATTGGATAGGTTGTCCAGAAGGGTGGTGGTGTTGTTGTCGAGTATGTTTTCGAGGTGGTAGTTGAGGTCTCCTAGAAGAATGTAGTTCTCGGAGGCGAGGGCGTGCGGGCTGACTAAGTCTGTGATATCGTCGCTGAATTGAGATCGGGTGCCTGGGGGCCTGTAAATGAGGGTGCCCCTAGGGGTGGTCCTGGGGTCGGTGTGGATCTGAAAGTGGAGATGTTCGGCGGTTGCAAGATTGTCGTCGGAGCTGGTTGTGATTTTGATGGTGTTTCTATGGACGATGGCGATGCCTCCTCCAGTTTGGTTGGTGCGGTCTTTTCGAATGATCTTGTAAGTGTCCGGTATGGCTATGGCGATGTCGGGGGCAGAAGATGCGTTCATCCATGTTTCAGTAAGGAAGGCGATGTCCGGTGACGCAGTGTCGAGTAGGTCCCAGAGTTCAGTGGCGTGTCTGTGGACTGAGCGGGTGTTCAGTAGGATGCATTTCAGGCGGTTGGGTTCGGAGCTGTGTGTGGAGGAAGTGTGTTTGGTGAGGGTCCTGAAGCAGTTGAACTTGCAGGAGAATGGGCCGTGGGTACGTCCTGGGGTAGCTTCGCAGCATAGTGCGGTGTGTCTGGGGTTGAGGGCGAGTAGAGTAGCGTCATCGTATGTGACTCTGGAGGGTTGGGAGCGGCAAGGAGCAGGGGGACGGGCGCTGGGCGCGGTCCAGGCGCGGACGGGCGTAGACGGGCTTACCTTTGGCACACCTTCGGCGCGGCCGCAGCGCGTGGACGCTGCGCGTTGATGCATTTGTCATAAGTGGAGGGGGGCGGAGCGTGGGAGGGGGAGCTGGGAGGCGGTAGCGTAGGGGGAGGGACGGGCTGCAGGCACAACAAAATGGTGGAAGCAACAATAACAAGGACCACAGGACACCACGGGCGCAAATAATCAGGCAGTACACAACTTTGACAAAATAACTGAGAAAATAAATGCGGAGCACCACGCCACAGACCGGCTTCCAAGTCAGTTCCAATCAAGTTTATGGCAGTGGGGGAGAGGCAGCGCCACGCACACAGGTCAGCCAAATCAATGTAAACACTGAGAGCATGCGAAGAGAGAACGAGCAGCGCTACGCATACAGTTCAATTAAATTAAATTAATGTAAACACTGAGAGCAATGCGAGGAGAGAATGAGCAGCGCTATGCACACAGGACGATAAAATATTTGTAAACAGATAACGCAATGCAGAATCAATAAGGTGAGTGGCAGTATGGGCAGGCAGCGCTACGATACCACTATAGCGCTTGCAGGTCGGGAGGTAGGCTGGAGCGACCGCTTCACACGGAGTTAGGCTGGTCACCTAGTGGGGTGCGTGGTTGCTGCGCCGAAGCTGTTGTGTATGTCGGCGATCTTGCAGTGGAAGAAGGAGGCGAGTGAGTCGCAGAGGTCTTGCGAGGGAGTGATGTCGTTGTTTCCGGCACTGGGGTTGGAGAGCTCTTTGACGATGCTGAAGAGTTCCTTGCTGTTGTGGGTGTTGTTGTCCAGTCATTCTTTGAATGTTGTCCTTTTGGTGGTGCGGATCAGCTGGTGATGTGCGGGGGTGGCGTTCTTGAGGGCAGTCATGTTTTCTGTGGTCTGGTCGTGGCGCCAGGCTTTTTCAAGGGTGCGGCAGATTTTCTTGGATGTTTTGTGTTTGTCGGTGAACCATGAGGCTTTCTTGCTGCCGGGTCTGCTGGGAGTGTTCTTCAGTGGTGCGAGGTCGTCAGCGCAGTTGGTGAGCCACTGAGTGAAGATGAGGGCTGCTTCGTTGGGGTCCGTTGTGCTGGTGGGAGGGTTCTGGCTGAGGGAGGTGGTGAGCTAGTCGGCGGTGATCTTGCTCCAGCTCCTGCGGGGAGCTTGTTGCGGGTGGTGATGGGTTGTGGTTCTCCTGAAGCTGAAGTGTACGCAGCTGTGATCAGTCCAATGAAGTCCGGTGGAGTGGCTGAAGGAGATGTGCTTGCTGGAGGAGAAGATGGGGTTGAGCGTGTGGCCGGCGTAGTGGGTGGGGGTGTTCACCAGTTGCTTGAGTCCGAGGTTGGCGAGGTTGTCTAGTAGGGAGGTGGTGTTGCTGTCCTTGTCGTTCTCCAGGTGGAAGTTGAGGTCTCCTAGGAGGATGTAGTCGGAGGAGGTGAGGGCGAGCGGGCTGATGAAGTCTGCGATGGCTTCGCTGAATTGTGTGCGTGGTCCCTTGATTCAATTTATGAGCAGATGACTATTAAATGCTCTCTAAAGTCATAAATCACGTCTCTGTTCCAGCAGAGGTATAGGGGACCTTCAGTATCAATCTATAGTCCCTTGGTATTGTAAACTCTGGCAGAATTCTCATTAGGCATATGGCATCTGTGGCTATCTTATTAATGATTAAATACGGACTGTCCCACATATATTGTCTTACCTCCAAGATATTGAAAATATTTGTTTGTAACCACCAATGTTGATCATGGGTCAATCAGTAGTGACTAACACGATATTTAAACGGCACCATAGTAGAACTAAGGAAGACAAAATCATTTTATTAACTACCGATATAGAAACTCATATAATTCTATAAGTATGTGCAAATGCACTCGCGTGGCATAACTATAATGATAATGGCTTAAATCTGACTTGAAAAATGCATGGCTGGTTTTACCTGTAGATTATCTGCTCAGAGATATATGTTCCTCACTTTAAACGCTGATGAAAGTGTGCATAATAGCAGGTGAATATTTAAGAAAGGGTTCAGAGATGCAACAGGACAAATATACGTGCATTACAATAAGGGCACTCTTGTGTATAGAGTGCATAAGCAACATATGGGTATATAAAACAAGGAATGAGAAATGTACCTACAGTTAAAATCAAAATTCGAAGATATCAAGGGGAAAGAATTAACACGGATCACTCCAATGCGGAGCAGAGAACGTTGTAGGCAACCTGTGATAAGAAAACAGGCTATAAGTTCTTATGTAGATAAAACTAATGTGTATACTGGCTTAAATAAACTTGAAAACTACGTAGCTGTACCTGGGCTGAAATAGTAAAAGTAGTCCTCAGGCATATGTATATGAAGCGGTGCAGTCCATAAATGTTGACGCACTCGTTAGAAAATAGTATTTCCGGAGCTGGAGCAGTTCTTGTTTGAATGTGCTCCCATCTCTGAATGAACAAAACATAAGGAAAACAAATTAAAAACTGTTCGTATAATGTACGGAAACAATGCGGCCTAAGTATGAGGTCTGACATACCTGAGGACTACTTTTACTATTTCAGCCCAGGTACAGCTACGTAGTTTTCAAGTTTATTTAAGCATGTATATACATTAGTTTTAGTTTGATACTAAAGGTCCCCTATACCTCTGCTGGAACAGAGACGCGATTTATGACTTTAGAGAGCATTAAATAGTCATCTGCTCATAAATTGATTCAAGGGTCATATACTGATAGACCTTCTAAACCAGGTTAGGACTTTGTCCAATCGAATATCATACAGTCATTTACTGTTCTTTAAGCTCCCCCTTTCTTTAGTGCATATAAACCTTGTACTCACTAATCCAGTATTATATATAAGAGGACCATAAAAACTTGCTTGTTCAGTCTATTTTCTCTCATTTCTACCTTTTCACTCTTGTTTGAGTTGTGCAATAAATGATCTATTGCATTGTCATTTATACATTTATGTTAAAACAACTGTATTATCGCATTATTCTCTGTTTATTATAACATCAGCCTACGCATATACTATATTAGTACACAAAATAGCGGCTAGCTAAATATTGTTATACTGTTTAAGGCAATGTATGATGCAATGAGTTTTATTTCTATATGCACTTTATATTTTATTGCATCTGATTTTATAATACACTGTTCACTTATATTTAGATTCAATATCTTAGAAGGTATTTTCCTGATGAAGACACTTCCGTGTCGAAACGCGTCGAAGAGGACCGTCTTTTTGCTATACTGATCCATATATTATGAATTGTGTTCACTATCATGTATTGACTTCATGTATAGAAATATTTTCAGTTTTTTTATTATAACTATCAAGAATATTTTTTACCTGATTTTAATGCAATTTATTAAACGGAGTATTCTTGTAATTTAAAGTGTATATTAGTTTCCTTTGTTTGCTTACATTGCCACTTTCTTGATTTTGCCTGGGCTTGTTATTTGTAAAAAAAAAACAGGTTCAAAGATTACTCCTCGCTAGGCGAGGAGTGATTGGGACGACCAATTTGGAATATAATTTTTTAATTTTCAGTCCCACCATCTTCAGTTTGACTCAATGTGGATGGCAAAACAACATTTAAAATGAATACATTCAATCTATGAAATCAGATCAGCGTGTTTCAGATCAACGTGTTTCAAATGATTTCATGTGGGATTACATTTTCATGATCAGACATGTGCCATAGTTCTTCAGAATGCCCAAATGGAACGTTATTTTATATTTGGACAGAGTAAGAGAGCCTTGTGCCTGAATGTCTTGCCTCCGCAACTGCTATGACTACTGCTTCCAACATCACCATGCAAAACCATGTACAGGGTGCCCTTCATAAACAAACAAGTGCCTGTCAAGGCAATACTGAGTTTAGGCTAGAAATGGCCATCTGAATTACTGTTTGAATCAAAAATTAGGCGGTATTGCAAAACCGTTGAAGTACTTTGGGGGGTGATTGTGGGGTATTTTTGAATACGGCAGATGGAGAATACTGTGCCATTTTTCCTTTTGTGTCTATACGTTTCGCTGTTTGGGCAAAAGTCTCATTCAATTGACCGCCTCAGCTGTAACTTATGTGCTGGTGATGATGGTTATTTCATTAAAGCTAGCACCAGAAGGCCATAATATCAATTCCAGATAAGGGAGTCACAATCCAACAAAGGTAATTGCAAAACAAAACCTTGGTGCTATCTCTGTAAACAGAACTCCAGCTCAGGCTATGCTGGTCAGTGATGGTGGCATGGATATTGCCACCCTTTTTGTCAGTCCTGACAATATGGGCAAATACAGACCGCAGCCTATGTCATGACTGACCATTCCTTGGCAGTTGTTAATTTCAGCTGGGAAGGTGTAACTGGCCCTAAAAAACTTGTGGTTAGCTCAGACCTACCAATGAAATGTTGATTTGTAGACTTCACCCTGGGCTGAAGTGGAACTTAGGACTCATGCAGCAATGCTGGGCATCTCTGCAGATGTGTTTGCGGTGACAAAGTCACAGGCCAAACTGACTAACACAGAATAGGCCCTAGAACAATGGACCAGGTGCCTTTCAAGAGAAGGAGCAAGAGGGGTAAGACTTCCCTCCAGACTCCGAGTGAGGGTCAGTCTCTTGATGTAGATTATCTCAGTCCATGTGAAGGAACTGCCTCAGATGAACTTGAACCTGATCAGGTTGAGTACTTGGGGTCAGGGGGCCCTGCCAGGGTAGACTTGAGTTTGGAGCAGCAAACCTGCCCCTCTCTTGAACCCCTCAGACAGCAAGCTGCTGCTGAGGCTGATGGGAGTATCAGTGGATCCCACAGGATCTATTGGGATGAGGGGCTCCAATACTCAGAGGGTAGAGACCCCAAGCCTGGTTGCATTAGGAGGTTGGTCATATCTCTAAAGTTTAGGGGCTTCCTACTCACCTTGGCCCAAGACATTCCCTTGGCAGGACACCTAGGCCAAAGTAAGACTTGGGACATGCTTGCCCCTCACTTTCACTGGCCTCACGTATCTGAGGAGCTTTGTCGCTCCTGTACCACCTGCCAAGCCAGCGGTAAGTCAGGTGGTACCACAAAGTCCCCCCTAATACCACTACCAGTGGTAGGGGTTCCGTTTGAGAGGGTTGGGATTGATATCATTGGTCCCATGAACCTACAACATTTGGACAGAGTTAGATACTAGTAGTGGTGGACCATGCCACTAGGTATCCAGAAGCAATACCCCTTAGAACCATCATAGCCCCTGTGGTGGCCAGGGCCCTCCTGGAAATATTTTCCAGGGTGGGTTTCCCTAATGAGGTCCTAACTGACAAGAGTACTAACTTCATGTTAAGTTATATCACTGCAATGTGGAAGGAGTTTGGAGTGAACTGTAAGTTTACCACACCCTATCACCTACAATGCAATGGGTTAGTTGAAAGGTTCAACAAAACCCTCAAGGGCATGAAGAGCTTAGGCGAAAATGGAATGTTCTGTTGCCCTGCCTTCTTTTTTCCTACAGAGAGGTCCCACATGAAGGGCTTGGCTACAGCCCTTTTGATCTTCCGATTGGGCATCTAGTTAGGGGTCCCCTGTGTTTAGTGAAGGAGGGAAAGGAGTTACCTCTCAAACCACCTTAACAAGATATTGTGGACTATGTACTGGGTCTCCGCCAGGATGCTTGAGTACATGAAGAAGGCCAGCAAAACTCTTGAGGTAAGTCCAGAATTACAGAAAGCTTGACATGGCCAAAAGGCTGTTCTGACTGTTTATCAGCCAGGGCAGAAAGTCTGGGTGTTGTAGCTGGTGGCCCGAGAAGCTCTCCAAGACAAATGGAGTGCGCCCCATACAATACTTGAGCAGAAAGGTGAGGTCACCTACTTGGTGGACCTTGGGACGCCTAGGAGCTCGCACAGGGTGCTCCAAGTGAACTGGGTCAAACCTTTTGAAGACAGGGCTGACATGGGCTTTTTTTATTTTTTTATTTTATTTTATTTTTGTCTTGATACTTGAATTGAAGTTTGGGACCATTGTCTTTTGAAATACTGTATATTTCCAAGGTCCCAGACCTATTGCTACTTTGGGTTTCCCTTGTTTTGTTTAACACTATGGGCTTGCTCATGGCAACTGATGTGGGACAGGAAGAAGAGAGTGACCCGCTCCCTGATCTCTCTCAGAACCCTGATGATGGGTCCGTTGATGGTGTAGCTTTGGCAGGCAGCCTCACTGACCAACAGCAGCTGGAATTGGGAGTAATGGAACCCTCAGATAGCCCTTGGGCTAGTCAGTGGTCCTGATACCCAAACCTCACACCCAGGGTGATAAAGGAGAGATCAGGTTTTGTGTAGACTACAGGGGGCTCAATGCAGTCACTAGGACTGATGCTTATCCAATTCCTAGTGCAGATGAGCTGATTGATACTTTGGCCTCAGCCCAAGTACTTGAGCACACTTGACCTCAGTGCTGGCTGTTGTTAAATTAGACTAGCTGAGGATACCAAACCAAAAACTGCATTTTCAACCCCTATTGGGCATTATCAATTTATTGTGATGCCCTTTGGTTTGAAGAATGCACCTGCCATATTCCAAACGTTGGTGAACAAAGTCCTTATAGGCCTGGAAGCCTATGATGCAGCAAATCTGGATGATATAGCTGTCTTTAGCTCCACCTGGGAGGATCACCTGGTCCCCCTGAATAACGTTGAAGAGGCTCTGCAGAAAACAAGCCTCACTATCAAGGCTACTAAGTGCCAGATAGGGCACATCAAGGTTGTGTACCTGGGCCACCTTGTGGGTGGAGACCAAGTTCAACCACTACAGAGCAGAATCCAGACCATAATGCACTGGGTTGCTCTAACTACCCAGACTTATATCAGAGGTTTATTGGGCCTGACCGGGTATTACAGAAGATTTGTTAAAGGATATGGATCTTTAGTGACTCCCATGAATGATCTTGCATCGAAAAGAATGCCCTAGAATGTTCAGTGGACAGTTAGCTGTCTGAAGGCATTTGATGATCTCAAGCAGGCCATGTATACTGCTCCTATTCTGCAGAGTCCTGACTACTCCAAGCACTTTATTGTCCAAATAGATGCATCTAAGTTGGGGATAAGGGTTGTGGTGTCAACTTAATGCAGAGGGTCAGGATCAACCAGTAGCTTTTCTCAGCAGCAGGTTGACCCCCCGAGAGAAACATTGGTCAGCTATAGAGAGGGAAGACTTTGCTGTGGTCTGGGCCCTGAAAAATCTGAAGCCATACCTGTTTGGGACTCACTTCATTGTTCAGACAGACCATAAACCCCTCCTATAGCTAAAAAAGAGTGAAATTCCCGAACTTTTGAGGTGGTCCATTTCCCTACCGGGGATGGACGATACAGTGGAATATAGACCTGGGAGTAACCATGCCAATGCAGATGGACTCTCCAAAAATGTCCATGTAGAAAATGAAGACAACTGGGCAAGATTAGTCTCATCCCCTTACGTTTGGTGGGGGGTTGTGTAGAAAAGTAGGATCTGCTTCTTATGCTTACCCTAACCTTTTGCTAAATGTGATACTGTTTTTGACTAGTTTGACTGTGATCATGCTAATCGGGACTCCATTCTATCTGCTTTCTCCTTAAATTGTTATGCTATGTACCTAGGTACACTCCAAATTGGATACTGGGGTACCTTTGTTAGTCCCTAGTAAATGGTACCCAGGGAATAGGTAACCCAGAGGCCTCCTATGGGCTGAAGCATGTATTATGCCACCCATGAGATGCCATGCAAAATGGAACTACAGGCCTGTCATTGCAGCCTGTGTAAGTTGGTACATGCACCACTTACTTAAGATATAGGTCTTTACAATCCTATAGATACAGGTCTTTACAATCCTGAAGGCAGGGTGCTTGGTTCTAAGTGAGAGGGTGCCACTGCATGAGCAGAACACCCCTGTAGCCTAAGGAGTCCACGCTTCCGGGTTTTCAGTGCAGCAGCAATTTACGACATAGAGTGGCATTCTGCGACCACGTGATGACCAACTCTAAAACGGCTGAAACAAACCCTATTGTGTTTGGTGTCAAACATGTTGGAATCATACCAGTAACTGGTGTGGGAGGTATGATTCCACCCCTCAGAAGCAAGCTTTGTTGGGTCCCTGGTGTTCCTGCTACCAGCCTTCTAGTCCCAGACAGCACAAAATGGTTGCTGCCGACCAGGGACACGTTTCTGCCCTCCTGCTGCTGAGCCAAGCTTGAGCAAGGGAAGGCAGAACAATAGGCATTCGGTCACAGGGAGATGTGACTGCCTCCCAGACAGGATTTAGTGTATTGGGGCTGGGTGGGTATGCTTGCCAGCAGAACTCAGTCTGCATGAGGGGCACATTTGGTGTCCCCATGCATAGTCCAGTTCAAATCAGCTCTGGGAGACGTTGGCGCCCATCCTGGGGCGAAACTGGACAAAGGACATGGGAGTAACCCCCCTGTCCAGACCCTCCCCTTAGAGGGTCCCCTGAATTGTCCCAACCCTTAGGGTACTTAAGGGCTTATCAGTGGGTGGGTCCCTAGATTCGTCGTGAGACAAGATTCAATTTAGACACGACTGCTTCTACTGTCTGGGTGCTCTGGACTTCGTTTGGGCTTGACTTCATCCCCCTTTCTGTCTGCTGCATCATCTGCCTGTGCTCCATACAGGAACCTTCCAAGGCCTGTGGGCATCCAAGACACTCAAAGGAATCTCCCTTGAAGTGAAGGAGTCAATTCCCTGCATCTGCAGGCACTGCAACCAAGCTGACCGGTCTGCTGATCCTGAGTTCCTACAGACTCCGAAATGTTACTGCAACACAGGTGGTCGTTCTCCACAGCTCTCAGGCCCTACCCTGCCCTCTCACCAAGTTTGAGGCCAGTATCCCTGGTGGGAGTGACAGGAACAGAACCCCTGTGCACCCCGTTGACTTGCTGTTACAAACACTTGTTGGCTTCATTCCACCAAGATCTTTGGGCTCCAAGTAGCCCCAAACTCCAGCATCTACAGTGACCAAAGTCTCCTCCACATGCGTCATTTGCACCCCAGTGCCTCTGGCCTTTGGGTCCTGTTGAGGGTCAACTTTGCTTGTTTTTGGCTCCCCTGATTGCTCGGGCCTGCTTGGACTCTCCCTCTTGTTGGTGAGTCCCCTGGACCTTTCTGGTCCTGACATTGCATCTTCTTTGACTTCTGTGCTGGTTGCATTTGCCAAGGCTTGTTGGGTATCCCACCGGACACTGAACCCTCAGCACTCGACATCAGACGTGGGACAGCTCGTGCATGGCTCCTGGTCTTCCTCAGTGTCGCCTGGTCCTCATCGCTGCAGAGTCAAGGTCCTCGTCAACTCTCCACATTAGTCAGCATTCGTCTTCCATATATTCTGGTCCATCCTGAGTGACATAGACACTGTCCCCTTTGATTGCAGGTACCTATTAACTAGAATCCACCTTCGAATTCCATCTGACACTTTCTCATTCTTCAGCAGCGGCACTTTCCTGAAGTCCTCCATTGGGTTTGACTGCGGTTTCTGACACCACTTCACACCTATGCACCTGGCTACCCTGGTGTAGTTAACGTGGGTCTTAGGGTATCCATGGGTGGGGTGGCTCTCCAACCTTCTGTCTTCCACTGGGTTTCTTCAGGGTCCACTGGGAAGGGTCCTTAATCTTTAAAATTACAATAGCGATTTACATGTTGATTTGTACAGAGCACGCAGTTGTGTTCCCACACTGCACACGCTCTCCGTGGGGTTCCTAGTCACTCACTGTGGGTGGTTCCTTGGGTCCCCAGCACTTCTACGTCCACGTGTCCTTGTCTTGATCAGAGTTGTGGTTCTTATACCACTTTCTTAGTATATGGTGTGGTCCCCCCGGGGCCACTGTGTATTTCGTGTTATTTACTTGATTTCTATGCATTGTGTATATCTCCAGGTAGGAGATATTTGTATGTGTTCGAGAGTATTACATAATAAATAAATTGTTTTATAAATACCTTGTGTGGTTCATTTTCACTTATTCTATGCTATAAGATTGCATTCTCGTAAAACAAGCTGCTTTACACTCCTTCTGGACTAAGCCTGAAGGCTGCTCTCCAGAGCTACCACTTAGAGAGCTTTCTAAGGTTGTCTTAGACCTCTTAAATCACCATAAGGGTTGTCTGGACTGGTGCAGGGTGCCCACTTACACAAGTGGACATCATATACCAGGCCAGCTTCTTACACACAGCAAATGTGATAAGATAAGAACAATATTTAAAGGTCTGCTTACAGAAAGTGAGCATTCATGGAAGAATATAATAAATAGGCTATGCTGCATGGGAGGGGTAGACTAGAGCTGGCCAGCCTCAAACATATAAAGCCAGCAAATAGAAAGCAAGCAAATGTGAGTTACAAATCCAATGGTAAGCAATGAGTGGTATGCATTTGGAGTGAAGCTTTCAGAATGTTTTTAGCAAACCAGACAGCTGAGCTGTCTTTTTGGCTTTGACCTAAAAAAGACAAGACTGTCCTGTGCTCCCATCTATAGTAGTAGGAGACCATGTTGATGACCAAAGAGAATACTTACCGGCTGCTGAGTTCATAAACTAGACTTTGACTTTAGTTTAGAAAGGACCGATTGTTCCTATTTCTGCTAATGGAATTGCTCTGGACAATTTATAAGTGATGCAGAGGCATGATGGTGAACTACTTGTACTGACCTGTGGCAACGTTGCATAGGTTTCATCATGAAAGTTCGTTTAAGGGAACCCTGGCAGACTTGGAGACAGAATAGTTGCAATTTGTTTGCATAACCACTGGGCACGTACATTGTAATAATGTTGGCTCAGTTCGTGTGCCCTAGCTCTGTTATGATTTTATGTGCTAGAGACACATGAACTCTGATGATGCATTTCCTATCTTAGCCCAATTAAGGTTAAAGTGTAAGCTAAACAGTCCTTGCAAAGTGTAAATCACCTTCTGTTGAGCTGTTCCTCGTATGCATGCTGAGGTTTTTGATTGCAGTTTCCTGCTGATGAGTTTAAAACAGTCTGCTTAATAAAATTGAGAGAAACTCATTTTCTGGCAGTTGTCAGCAAGTTTGATGCTTAGAAACAAGGCAAACAGTTTACTGAACCATACAAGATAATTTTCATATCTGCATACAGCACGATTTGTGTTATATGTACATTGTTAGGAACCAAGTTCATTTTTGTGTAGTCATGGAATACTCCATCACATACACGAATCTGTGCTCTAGAGTCACATGAAAATACCTGTAGAAAGGGATTTAGTTAGCAGAGCAAACTGCTCAATATTGTTTTAAATTCCACAATTGTTCTACTACCTTTGGGTCCAACAGTTTGCAATGATCAAGACTATTTCCCAGAAAGAAATCTCAGTTGTTAGGATTTTAAACTCTTTACAGGCTGATGAATACCATGTATTGAATGCTAAGTCAAACTTTTAAGGAGTACTTGGAGCAGTGGTTCTAAACCTTTTGACATTTGTGGCCCCCCTCTGATTCATTATTGGTATCTGGGGACCCCCACTGAGTCATTATTGGAAGCTGGGGGACACTCAGCCTAAGCAATTTCTATGAGTTGGACCTTAAGCAATTAACAAAGGTACGAAAACAAGTACACACCAAACAGATGTTCACATTTTGAAATATTTTGTGTAATTCATAATTAAGGCTCCCCGTTTTTACTAATTTGTATAGATAAATACAGACAGAAAAATTTATTTTCTTGTCTGTATTTTTAACCCCTTCCGCGCTGCGCAAATATTTGCGCTGTGCGTGGGTTTTAATTAGTGGGCGGGATTCAGACGGCCCGTGGCCGTCGTCAGCACATGCCCACCGTGACGTCGGACGGCCAGGAGCCATCGTCATCACACAAGGGGTTAAATGTGGATAAAAACAGAAATTGAGTTGCTTTTTGAGTTATTCAAAATACTGTCTGCCATGACTGCCAGGCCAATAGCTGTGTGGATTGATATGTAGGGGGGCTAAAATGAAACCAATTTTAGTAAAGAGGCTTTAAAAGCAGTATATCTACACAATCTTGATACTGAAATTTGCGTATTTTATTATAAACGCATTAATGTATCTTCTGCTGGTGTTCACAGCAGTGTTTCCCAAACTGGGGTCTGTGGACCCCCAGGGTCCGTGACACATTTCCAGGAGGTCCTCAGGCAGCAGTTTTAAAGCACTCCAAAATTCCTTGTAGAATTACCAGTTTCTGAGCAACAATAAAAGTGTCAAGATAACACCAGTGATTAGTGTACCTGCTGGAGAGAGATGAAAGTTTTGTCCAGTGTCAGGTTTGACTTATCTAATGTAGCGCAAAGGGTTAATAAGCCTGCTGCAAAGAATGCGTACCATGCATTGTAAAAAACAGTATTTTATGTGCATAGGTCAGTTCATTTCACTTCTTTTGTCACAGAGATTCTTTTGTTACTCTTCAGCTCATAAGTGACAATCATAATCTTGCACAGTGACCTATAAACTGTCATCAAAGAGCTGCTTACACACTGCATGGTACAAGTTAGTAATGTATGTGTTTTCCCGGTCTTTCATTATCCTGATGCTGCTAAAGGGGTTTATTTGGGTTGAAATACATTTTTATTGTTAAAGTCAATGCTAACCACTGTGTTGGGTTCTGAATCCTGAGTTTGTGCTTTGACAGACCAAGCACTCTTTAAAAATGCCTACCAGTATGCATGACATGTGAAACCTACACCTTGTAGTCCCCTTTGCCTTTTATAACATTTTCTCTACACTGATTTACAAACATGATTTATTGTCTCTATATGTGTGTGATGTAAAGTGCTCTGAAATCCTACAATGGTATGAGAGATGCTATAAAACAAATGAAATACATGTGACAGATGTGCTATGGAGAAATGAGAGGCACTGTTGAAGGGTGATAAAAAGGGTATCATTGAAGAACTCCTACAAAGATTGTTGTATCCTGGTGCACAGTAAGGTCATCATTTACTATTCTTTAAAAGCTAATACAATTCAATATATAATGAATATATAATAATAAATGTGTTGTAGAATGCACCATTGTATCCTAAATCAGCCACACTCACTGCACTTGCTGTGCACTGTATGGGGGTTGGTCTGAAAACATTTGCCAGGGCTGCTTTGGGTTTCCACTCTGGCCCTGCCAGGAGCAGGAGCCTTGTACTGCGAAATAAAAGTAACCATTTAACACCTTCGATGCTCACGACGGAGCGGTTCCGTCATGAGCATCGGTTGGGCTGTGCTCATGACGGAACCGCTCCGTCATGAGCATAACCCCTGGGGGAAGCGCTGGCGCTCCCCCCGGGGCATCTAACCTGCCCACACAGAGGGGGATGGCAGCGGAAGAGTTTCTGCTGCCACCCGACCCCCCCCCCCACGCTTCCCCACAACGTCAGTATTGAGGCATCGGGGGAGAGGAAAGTGTATTTCCTATCCCCTGATGTCTCAATACCAGGCATTCCTGCAGCACGATTGCGCACAGCGTCGCTATTGTGCTGCAGGAATGCCCCTACTAGGCACCAGGGATGCTTTTTTGTTGAAAAGGAAGTGACCCCTGGGCAAGGGTCTATTCCTAAAGAGGGCAAATAATGTAAAGATTTTTCTGCCCCCCCCCCCCCCCCCGGGGCCAGATCGCCTCGTTTTTGCGTTTCGGCGTTTCTGGCCCGGGAGTGGGAGCAAAAAAGCACACTAGAGCCAGAGATTTCTATTTATAAAAATGGAAGCGACCCCTTGGGGAAGGGTAGCTTCCAGGCCCCTAATTTTTTTTTTTTAAATGTGTACTCTGCCCCCCCCCCCCCCCGGGGCAGATTTGCCTGTGTATTTGGCCTTTCTCCTTTCTGCCCCCAGGTGGGGGGGGGCAGAATATCACACTAGACACCACGGAGTCCTTGTATTAGCTAAAGGAAGCGACCCCTTGGGCAAGGGTCTCTTTCTAAAGGGGGCACATAATTTAAAGACTTTTCTGCCCCCCTGGGGCCAGATTGCCTCGGTTTTTTGGCGTTTCTGGCCCCAGGGTGGGGGTGGGGAAGAAAAGCCCACTAGAACCACGGATTTAAAAAAATATATATAAGTGACCCCTTGCGGAAGGGTCGCTTCCAGGGGCCTCATTTTTTTAATGTGTATTCTGCCCCACCTAGGGGCAGATCGGCACGTGTATTTGGCCTGTCTGCCCCTAGGGGGGCAGAATACCCCACTAGACACCAGGGACTTATTTGAAATTAAAATGGAAGCAACCCCTTGGGCAAGAGTCGCTCCCAGGGGGCAGATTTTTTTTATAAATGTGGTTAATGTTTTTCTGCCCCTCCTGGGGACAGATCTGACCCTTTTTTTGTGACCTTTTTGCCCTAGGCGGGAGGGGGGCAGAAAACCCTACTAGGCACCAGGGAATTATTTCTTTTGCAATGGGGGCATATTTCTGTCTGCTCTTTTCTGCCCCGCCCTCAGACAAGCTCACCCGATCCTTTGGGCAAGTTCACCCCCATTTTTGCACAGCCCTATTAGAAGGCCCATCTGGCAGGATGACCAATTGGGTAGTGACATAGTGTGTTATAATGTTAATTCTTTTATTTTTTGTGAATTGTAATGCTTTTTCCTCCCTTTTTGTTCTAGTTGAAAGCTTTTGCTCTTTAGACTGTTCCAGGTTGCGGTTTCGTTACTTTTGGTTCTGCCGTTTGTGTAGTTGCTTATGTTTGGTACGAGACTTTTTTTTTGTACAGTGTACATTTTATTCATTTCTCTGCATGAATGTGTTTTTTGCAAATGGTGTAAGATTTGCAGTATGCTTGGCTTCTGTTTATTGAGTATTAAAAACTTTTTGCATTTGTGCTCAATGTGTATTTTGTTGCTTTGTGAGTAATTGCTTTTGTTTTTTTCTTTCTAGTGGGATATCGTTTTTGCTGTCTCTGCAGAATAGGTGCTAGTGAGTGTAGCGGTCTCTTGCAAGTGAATCGTATAGTTTTTCAATCAATCAATCAATCAAAGACATTTATAGAGCGCACTACTCACCCGTAGGGTCTCAAGGCGCTGGGGGGGGGGGGGGTGCCGTTACTGCTCGAACAGCCAGGTCTTGAGCTTCTTCCTGAAGGAGAGGTGGTCTTGGGTCAGGCGCAGGTCGGGAGGGAGGGAGTTCCAGGTCTTGGCGGCCAGGTAGGAGAAGGACCTTCCTCCTGTTGTCGCTCTTCGGATGCGGGGGACGGCGGCGAGGGCGTGGCTGGTTGATCGGAGGTGGCGCTTGGGAGCGTAGAAGTTGATTCGGTTGTTGAGGTAGCTCGGGCCTTGATCGTGTAGGGCTTTGTGTGCGTGGGTGAGGAGACGGAAGGTTATTCTTTTGTTGACGGGGAGCCAGTGCAGGTCTCTCAGATGTCCGGAGATGTGGCTGTTTCGTGGGATGTCGAGGATGAGTCTGGCTGAGGCGTTCTGGATCCGCTGGAGTCTCTTCTGGAGCTTGGCGGTGGTTCCGGCGTAGAGGGCGTTGCCGTAGTCCAGTCGGCTGGTGACGAGGGCCTGGGTGACAGTCTTCCTGGTCTCGGTGGGGATCCACCAGAAGATCTTCCGTAGCATGCGCAGGATGTTGAAGCATGACGAGGAGACGGCGTTGACTTGTCTGGTCATGGAGAGGGAGGAGTCCAGGATGAAGCCCAGGTTGCGTGCGTGGTCCGTCGGTTTGGGTGCGGTGCCCAGGGCGGGGGGCCACCAGGAGTCGTCCCAGGCGGAGGGCGAGGAGCCCAGGATGAGGACCTCCGTCTTGTCTGAGTTCAGTTTCAGGCGGCTGGTCGTCATCCACTCGGCTACATCTTTCATCCCTTCGTGCAGGTTGGCTCTGGCGGCGGCGGGGTCGTTGGTCAGGGAGAGGATCAGCTGGGTGTCGTCGGCGTAGGAGATTATGTTGAGGTTGTGTTGGCGTGCGATGGCCGCGAGGGGGCTCATGTAGACGTTGAAGAGGGTGGGACTCAGCGAGGATCCTTGAGGGACGCCGCAGATGACTTCGGTGGCCTCTGACTTGTACGGTGGTAGGCGGACTCTCTGTGTTCTTCCGTCGAGGAAGGAGGTGATCCATTCCAGTGCCTTCTCCTGGATTCCGACGTTGCCGAGGCGCTGCACTAGGGTGCGGTGGCAGACAGTGTCGAATGCCGCGGAGAGGTCCAGGAGGATGAGGGCCGCTGTTTCTCCGTTGTCCATCAGGGCTCGGATGTCATCGGTGGCAGCGATGAGGGCGGTCTCGGTGCTGTGGTTGGCTCGGAAGCCAGACTGTGAGGGGTCGAGGGATCCATTCGTCTCGAGGAAGGCGGCCAGCTGTTTGTTGACGGTCTTCTCGATGACTTTGGCCGGGAATGGGAGGAGCGAGATGGGACGGTAATTCTTGAGTTCGGTGGGGTCCGCTGTAGGTTTCTTGAGTAGAGCGCTGAGTTCGGCGTGCTTCCAGCTCGCAGGGAAGGTGGCGGTGTCGAAGGAGGTGTTGATAATGTCCCGCAGGTGGGGTGCGATGACAGCGTCAGCCTTGTTGAAGACGTGGTGAGGGCAGGGGTCGGTCGGAGATCCGGAGTGGACGGAGTTCATTGTGCGGACGGTGCCTTCGGTGCTGATCGGAGTCCAGGCGCGGAGGGTGGTGGTGGGTGGCGTTGCTGCGGTCGTGGCGTGCGTCGGTTGGATGCTGAAGCTGTTGTGTATGTCCGCGATCTTGTTGTGGAAGTAGGAGGCGAGGGAGTTGCAGAGGTCTTGCGATGGGGTGATGTCGTTGTTTCCGGCGTTGGGGTTGGAGAGCTCTTTCACGATGTTGAAGAGTTCCTTGCAGTTGTGTGCGTTGTTGTCCAGCCGGTCCTTGTATGCATTTTTCTTGGTGGCGCGGATCAGTTGGTGGTGTTTCCGGGTGGCGAGCTTGAGGGTGGTCATGTTGTCCATTGTTGGTTCCCTTCTCCATACTTTCTCGAGGGCTCGGCAGTTCTTCTTGGAGCTCTTGAGTTCGTCGGTGAACCACGGGGCCTTCTTGCTTCCGGTTCTGCTGGGCGGGGTCCTCAGAGGGGCGAGTTCGTCCGCGCAGTTGCTGATCCACTTCGTGAGGTTGTCGGCGGCCTGGCTGGGGTTCGCTGAGCCGGCAGGAGGGTGCTGGCTCAGGGATGCGGTGAGCTGGTTGGCTGTGATCTTGTTCCAGCTTCTTCGGGCAACCTGTTGCTGGTGGTGGTGGATCGTCGTTCTTTTGAAGGTGAAGTAGACACAGCTGTGGTCCGTCCAGTGGAGTCCTGTGGCGTGGCTGAAGGCGATGTCTTTGCTGGATGAGAAGACGGCGTCGAGTGTGTGTCCTGCGAGGTGGGTGGGGGTGGACACCAGCTGCTTGAGTCCGAGGTTGGCGAGGTTGTCGAGCAGGGTGATGGTGTTTCGGTCGCTGTTGTTCTCCAGGTGGAAGTTGAGGTCCCCCAGGAGGATGTAGTCGGCGGAGGGGAGGGCATGCGGGCTGATGAAGTCGGCGATGTCCTCGCTGAATTGTGTGCGTGGTCCCGGGGGTCGGTAGATCAGGGTGCCTGAGTATAGTGCCTGAGTATATTGATCTTTGTGATAAAGGTACACTTTTTTTTACTTACTTATTTTGCACAGTGTTGGTTGTTGTTGCCTTGTGTGTGCAGTTTCCTTTCTTAGTAAGGGCAATGGCTAGCCACAGGATTACTGCTCAGCAGGTTGTTGGTATGCTTTTTGAGTATTCCTCTGACCATGGTCCAGAGACTGACTCTGATTTTGAGGCAGAGTTGGGAGGGGAAGATTCAGGCAGTGAGTTTTCTCTCCACATGGCGTCATCAGATGATTAAGCTACTGTCTGTGCGGATGAAGCTACTCTTAGTACAGATGAAGTGCCTGTGTTAGAGTAGGACGTTGATGTGCCGATAGTGCGGCAAGAGGCATCTGTGCTACAGCCTGGGGCTGCAAGGCTTACCGTTGGTGTAGTGCAGCAAGAGGCATCTGGGCTGCAGCCTGGGGCTGCAAGGCTTCCCGTTGGTGTAGTGCGGCAAGAGGCATCTGGGGCTGCAAGGAATCCAGTTGGTATAGTGCGGCGAGAGGCATCTGGGCTGCAGCCTGGGGCTGCAAAGCTTCCCGTTGAAAGTGCTGCGTCTGGGTTGCCCCAGCGATGGTGCAGCCAGCATTGCCAGACTTTAATGGTGTCCCAGGGTGTAGAGTGAACACTGAAAACTTTTTGCCGATACATTTTTTTCAGTTGTTTATGGATGATGCATTTTTGGCAGATATTATTGAGCAGACTTTGTTTGCCGAACAGTTTTTGAGGGTCAACAGTGTTATGTTATGTTATTTAAAGTTTATATAGCGCATAAATCACCCGAAGGTCTCAGAGCGCTAGCAGATCAATTGACAGAGGCGTTAGGCAGAGATTAGTACAGCCAGGTTTTCAGTTTTTTCCGAATCTTCCGTGGTTGTGTTCGGCCCTAAGACAAAGTGGGAGGGCATTCCAGGCCTCTGGAGCAGTTTTACAAAAGGCTCTATCGCCATTTCGGACGGTGCGGACTTTAGGGACCATTAGGAGTTGTTGATTAGATGATCTAAGCGTTCGGGCCCTGTTCTGGAATTTAAGTTTGTTACCCAGATAAGATGGACCTAGTCCATTGATGTTTTTGTGAACTAGGCAGCATAGCTTGAATTTTATTCGCTCTTTAATGGGGAGCCAATGAAGGGTGTTTAAGCATGGCAAAGAAGGTGTACGGGGGGAAGATTGAGCACCAATCTGGCCGCCGTATTTTGAACCACCTGAAGCTTTGCCAGAAGGTTTTCATAAATGGAGGCTAGTAGGGCGTTCCCGTAGTCGATCCGACTGACAATAAGACCTTGCACTAGGGGCATACGGGATGATTGGGGAATCCATTTAAATATTTTCTTTAGGCTGCGTATTATTCCAAAGCAGGTGCCAGTTACTTTGTTAACATGTTCAGCCATGGACAATTTATTGTCCACAATAACCCCTAAGTTCTTGACTGATGTCTTCGGGACGGGACAAGTGCCCAGAGTAGTTGGCCACCATTCATCAGACCAGGTTCGGTCGGCCTTTCCAAAGAGTACAATCTCGGTTTTATTGGTGTTTAACATTAGGAAATTGCTGGACATCCAATCCTGGACTGCAATCATGCATTTTTTAAAATCTTAATTTGGTCTCATTAGGATCTGGACCGATGGTAACCAGGAGCTGAGTATCATCAGCATATGATACAGTTTCAAATCCAAAAGCTTGGATAACTCTGGCCAAAGGGGATACATATAGATTAAAGAGCGTAGGGCTCAATATTGAACCTTGAGGTACGCCTTTGTCATTCTCTTGGTAATCCGAGAGATGTTTTCCCACTTGAACCCTCGAGCGTCTGTTGGACAGATAGCTCTTAAACCAGAGTAAAGCGGGGCCTCCGACACCTATCTCTACCAATCGTTCAATCATTATATGATGGGAGATGGTGTCGAAGGCCGCTGACAAATCTAGCAGGACCAGTATAGCGGACTGTCCTAGGTCCAAAGACATCCTAGCTTTGTCTACTATGTCGAGCAGGGCAGTCCCAGTGCATGGGTCCCCCATCATTCTCCTACCCAGAATCCCCTGCAAACCTCGAATTTTGCCAAAAATTTCACTTTTTTCTCACTTCCTGGGGTGTCTAGTTTACAGAAATGTATGGGTTCGGTAGGATTCCCTAGATGGCTGCAGAGCCCCGGCCAAAACCTCATGGGACCCCCATGCAAAATCAGGTTGGTTTGTGATAGGTAATTTTGCTGTCGCCTCAATAGATTTTGGGCCCTTGCCTAGCCCGGGTCCTTGCCCCACCCACGCAAGTGAGGTACCATTTTTATCGGGAGACTTGGGGCAACGCTGGGTGGGAAGAAATTTGTGTGGATCCACGCAGATTCCATAACTTTCCACCACAGAAATGTGGGGAAAATGTTTTTTTTGGACAATATTTTAGGTTTGCAAGGGATTCTGGGTCACAGAACCTGGTGGGAGTCAGTCAGGTTACCCCATCCTTGATTTCCCTGGGTGTCTAGTTTTTAAAAATGTATAGGTCTAATAGGTTTCCCTTCGTGTCGGCAGAGCTATGGTTCTAAAACTACAGCTAAGCACTTTGCCAAAAAAGGGTAATTTTTCACTGCGAAATTGAGGTGTGTCCACGTTGCGTTTTGCGCCGTTTCTTGTCACGGGCACTAGGCCGACCCACACAAGTGAGGTACCATTTTTCACGGAAGACTTTGGGGAACGCGGGTTGGGTGGAAATTTGTGGATCCACACAGATTCCAGAACTTTCCACCACAGAATTGTAGGGAAAAAGTGTTTTTTTGAAAAAAAATTTAGGTTTGCAAGGGATTCTGGGTACCAGAACCCTGGTGGGAGGCAGTCAAATCACCCCATCCTGAATTTCCCTGGGTGTCTAGTTTTCAAAAATGTATAGTTTTGCTAGGTTTCCTTAGGTGCCGGCAGAGCTAGGGTTAAAAAACTACCGCTAGACACTATGCACAAAAAGGGTAATTTTTCATTGTGAAAATGTGGTGTGTTCACGTTGGGTTTTGAGCCATATCCTGTCGTGGGCACTATGCCTACCCACACAAGTGAGGTACCATTTTTATCGGGAGACTTGGGGTAATTCAGGTTTGTAAAGCAACTGTTATTACCTATTGATGCATGTCTGCCTCCCAAATGAAAGACATTGTGTAAAAAATAAGTCATTTTGAAAAATGACCGATAATTCTCATGCTAGCATGAGTATTCCCAATTTCGAAAATGTGCAAATATCTACTGTTTCTAAACTCTATAATTTGTTCCCATTTCAGAAATGTATAGATTTCTTTCACACCGATTTTTCCATGTATACATTTC
This sequence comes from Lissotriton helveticus, assembly GCF_964261635.1. Lineage (NCBI taxonomy): Eukaryota > Metazoa > Chordata > Amphibia > Caudata > Salamandridae > Lissotriton > Lissotriton helveticus. The sequence continues at coordinate 997,395,593 of NC_136070.1, forward strand.
CCCACAATAATTGCTATATACCCTGTACATATTAAAAAGCCACTGCAAATTGCTGCTCAGTTTTTAACTCGGTTCGTCGGGTCCTTGGGGAACCTAAAATTCCTATATATCCCCACAACCCGTAAGGTCCAGCGGATGAAACGGTATATTGCTTTTGAAGAGCTGTCATAATTAGAAGAAGTTACAGGTAAAAACGTTGACACATAGGCTCATTTTTTCAACTAATTTTCAATTTTTCCTATATTTAACTGTTAGATTCTAGAAAGAAACCTTGATGGATTTACACAAATGACCCCTTGCTGAATTTAGAATTGTGTCTACTTTCTAAAATGTATAGCTTTCCAGGATCCATTATTGCTTTCATACCCATTTCTACCATTAACTGGAAGGAGGTTGAAAGCACAAAAGATAGCAAAAAATAGGCTATGTCCCAGAAAAATGCCAAAACTGTGTAAAAAATGTTGGTTTACCGAAAAAAGTCTATGATTCCCTAAAAGCTGGGAAAATGGTGATGTCAGTCCCACAAACCCTTTTGTGATACCATTTGCAGGGAAAAACCTAGATGCTTTCATTTGCAGCCCCTTTCTCCCCAAAAAAACAAAATTTAGTTGTATTTTGGCTAATTTCTGGGACCCCGCCAGGGGAATCCACAAACCCTGGGTACCTTAAGAACCCCCATGATGTTGGAAGAAAAGGATGCAAATTTGGCGTGGATACCTTATGTGGTCAAAAAGTTACAGGGGCCTAAGCACGCACTACCCCATATAGCCAAAATAAGGCTTAGCCCAGGGGGGGGAAAGGCCTAGCAGCGAAGGGGCTAAAAGGTAATCACAGAGATACAGCACCAACCTTCCCATTAAATGTTCAGTTTTTGCAAACTCTTTCAATATAAAATACTAAAATCCCTAGTAATTCAATTATTTGTTTTGTGTGCACATGTGTGTTTAATTTTCAGCTTCATTTTCCATAAAAACCCAAAATAAATAAGGATAAATACAGATAAAATTAGCAAAAATAAATATGGATAAATACAGACTGAAATGTCAAAAAATAAAATACCATAAAACCAGGAGCCCTATTCGTAATCAAATGTAGATTTTTTTCTCATATTTTCAATGTTTTTTCCATATTTCTATATAGTTTATTAATGTTAATTGAATACTTTTAACATTATTTTATAAGAGAGCAGCCGCGGTGCGTCCATTGGGGCGTAGGGGCGTAGCCCCACAAGCCCTGGACGCGCCGTGGCACTGCTTAAGCTAAGCTTAATAAATATAGCTGCAAACGCAGCGCGGGAGTGACACGGATCATGACATGATTCATTGTTGTCATGACAATGCCTGGTGCGGCCGGAGTGTGCAGGGGGTGGGCGGGGCTGCTGGCCTGCTGCACCTGCTTGAGTGACAGTCTGCAGCAGGCCAGCAACTGTGCGCATGAGATTGCCGGGCTGAGACTTGCCCGCTCATGCTCCGATGCCATCAAAACACTTCAGGCATACAGAAGGGGCCGGGGGTGCAGCTTCAGCCGCGCCGAGTTTGAAAGGCTGCCCAGGGCAAGGACACATTAAGCCCCCCTAGCCAATCCTGGTGCTGCATGCAGCGCCAGGATTGGCTGCCACCGCGCAACATCCATTATTGGATGCCGCGCGTGGGTGGGCGGGGGCAGAGCTCCTTCTCAGCTGAGTTTCTTGGCCTGGAACCCTCTGAGTCACCCACTGGAAATACCTTCGCCAAGTCTGAGTACGCAGTGGTTAGTGTTAGCTAGCAAGGAATTGTGGCAGCTGGTAACAAAATGACCAGAATGAATCCGACCAGTAAAAAACATCCTTGAGCGCTGCCTTCACTGTGGCAGTAGTACTGGGCTGTGACTTTGTTTTATGTAAACAAGTTCTAGGCTGTAGTTTGAAAGGAGGCTGTTTGTGTATCCTGTCCCGGCACGTCACGTGGTCGTCATGGCAGTGACTGAGGAATGTGCCGTCTAATTAGCCCCAACAACTGCGACACCGCTTTTGACATACTTCAGTCAGGCGTCAGGCATGTTCATTACGTAACTCGCACACGCTACACGTGTTTTACTAGCTTGTTGTGCATCATATCTGCAACATGGAATTCACGTTTAGGTATCTACACACCCTGCTATGAATAATCCGTCGGGATCATCCCGTCCGGCGGCTCCATGTCAAGCTTATGTGATCGGATACATTGCACTTTATCAAGTACTGAAGCGGCCGTGTTTCAGTACTAGCAAGGTCCTGGTGTTTTCCAACACTAGCGTTTTGAAGTGGCCAAGGTGACATGGTAGAGCTATACAGTACCTATAAAAAAAAAAAAAAAAAACGTTTTCTTATGTATCGGCCTAATAACATAGTTACTAACAAGTGGTGCAACATATTTTTGTTAAAAGAAACAATTGTTCTGTATGTTTTTTCTTTCGCCCTTTCTCTTCCTCACTTGATGAAAATTACACAAGGCTTTTTTGTTGGAAGAAGCCTAGAGCAGTGTGAGACATACGCTGAGCCGAAATGACAAACGGAGATAAATTGCTTAATCTGGTTTTGTGTGAGACCAGTTGCTTAATCTGGTTTGTGTGTGTTGCTTTGTAATGGAAACTCGTAGAACTCTGGTGGGTAATTATGGCAGAGATGGTATTAGCAGAGAAAGGTGAACAACGAATCTCCTGAACTGTCAGAGGTTCCACCTTTGTTCTGTAAATCTTTCATCCATCTCTGTTATGTTGCCATGGTTAGTGGCGCGACCCCGGCAGGAGGAGAAGCCCCGGCGAGAGCCCCAAGTGCAAGTGTGAGGACTTTTGGGGCCAGAGGCGGCGCGAGCGCTACAGATGTCTCCGGTCATTTACTACATTGCCAGCACGTGGGCCCGGGTCTCGGTTTCCCCTCACTTCTCTACGGTCCTGAGGGTCCTTTCCGTGGGGGAACAACAGGAGGCACTTTGCAGCCGACAATGAAACCTTGGCAGCTAATTGCAGCCGTGGGAGATGCCCTTCAGGTAAGTCAGTCAGGATAAGGAAGCTTTAAACATTGTAATGGAGGGCTGGGACTCGGGAGTAGGGAGGGGAGGGGGGCGCGAGTGATGCAAAGTACATGCAGTGTCAGTGACAGGGATGCTGGGATAGGGGACCGGAGGCAGGGGAGGAATTGATATGTTTGGCGCCTGTTATTGTGTGCCTGCCTCCAGAGCTGCCCAGCGTTAACACAGACAGCTCCGTGTTTGTGAGGGGCTTCCGGGTGTGTGATTGGAATTATGGATTGAGCGACTGATGGAGTAATCGCCAAAAAGAAACGTTGTCTGCCTCCTGCCGGCACCCTGCTTGAGAAAGGCGCATGGTATGTACGCATGAGAGGGCTCGCTGGGGGGAGAGGTCTTTGGATATGATGCGAGACTGTGCACTTTTGGGGACGACATTCTTGTGACATTCCGATGTGCCTTATGTAAAATACTTCTACAGTCTCACGCGCACAGATGCACCGCTCGGTTCCTAGAAGAAATGCTGATTTATATTCTTTCGGAGGTATCTGCTGAAACCCTGCAGTTGGGGTGACAGCTTTGTGTTTTTGAAGTACAAACACCCCCACCCACCCCACAGCCTTAGAGTATGTACTTTCAACTCTTCGGATGCGCATCCATACTGTGCAAACAGACATTTGATTTCTTGAGGAAGAATTAAATTAGAGGGCATTACACTGACAATGCCTGTTATCTGTAATACGGTAACCATAGCAATAATGTAGATACCATGCATCTGCCTATTTTCCTTCACTTGGTAAAACATGTATATACTTTGACATGATGTGGTACATTTGTTTTTGTCTGACTGCAAAACGCTGATACCAGAAACTGCAGCTTGCACATTGTGTGGGAAAGCTCTAAAAAAGGGTGTTCAACCAAAGTTTTGTGAGAACATAATTTCTATATGGTTTGAGCACATCTACTTATTTGGGTAAACACCAAAGCTAAAAAGAAGTGAGGCATTTTAATATGAGCTCTTACACGTAATATTGTTGTTGTAATTACACTTTGCCCGAATGTACCTATTTTATTGGCCAGTTTTATTTCACTGCCATACATATTGATGATGGGTGTATTTTTTCATGTTGCAGATCACTTGGTGGTTTGCAGTGTGATATTGCTGTGTCCAATAGATGTTTGCTTGGGTTCATTAAATGACTAACTTTCCCGAGTTGAATATCCCAGAGTATGCCCCCAAAAAGTTTTAATTTAGTTGCCAAACTATTTCCATTGATGTGCTGAATTTCTTAGGCAGGACCCGCACAGCGCAGTGTTAATGTGTTCACAGTTTCTCCTTTGCTGTCTAGGCATTTCAAACAAATGTGATTAGGCAGTGTGCACGTTAAGGAATTGAAACTGTTCTCCTTTACTGTTTGAATGAAGTAAGATCTTTCCCAAAATGAAGGTAGCCTACGTGGTTTCCCCCTTTCTCTGCTTTGTGTGATCAATTGCACCTTTTTCCATTAAAACAGCTACTTCTTAGTACCTCGTGCAAACAGGTTGTATTTTTGTAAAAATAATTATACAGGTTAAAATATCCTGGCTAGCTGGTGTGGGTGCTTGTGCAGGTGATCATGGGAAATTCCTTTTCTATTTTATGAACTTTAAAGTATTATTAGGGTTTGGTGTTCCATAAGGACGCACCAGATCGTGATGCAGAATTGTGGAAACTCCTCCAGTGTCATTGGAGTGTTTTTTCGACTTTTCCAAAGACAACTACGAGAGTCCCCCTCCTCATTGGAAGTTGATTGTTTACCGAAGGTTTAGCTTATCCAAATGCTCTGCCATCATGCTCTGCCATCATACATGGGTTTGAACAAGTTCTGGAAGGTTCTGAGCAGCATTCCTGTTCATTTCAGGTACATCATGGAGCTGGTTACCAGTGTCCAATGGAGGTTTTTGGAGTTATCTAGCATTTCTAACTATTAGCTACATTTATATATAATTACACATAAAATGTGTATACAGAAACATAACAGATGCAGTTGAAATTGTTATCCTGGATTTCACCAGGGCTACAAATTGCCTTAACGTCTCTACTTTGGAAACCCGGAAATGGGTTTGTCTCTTAAGTGTAAGAATGGTGTTTATTTCAGTGAACCAGGGCTTTCATTGAGATATGTACCAAATAATGTGCCATATGGACTGAATCATTGGTGGTATGAGGTGTGAAGCAGGAGGAATACTAATGCCCAAGCAGTCATTTCACACTTCTCAGAGGTGCACCGAGCCAACCAAAAACACATCACATAAAGGTGTGTCCAATAACCCACTGATTCAAACCTTTGCTACTAGAGGTACAAGGATCTTAATAGTGGCAACGTGTACTATCCAACTGCTGCCCTGTCTGATGTGCTGTTCCAAACATCACTTTTAATCTGGTAATATCACCTTCGAAAGGAAGCGCTCTAACTAGATGTAAAACATGACCTGCCACTATTGAACAGGAACCGGATGGGATCCACACTTTAAAAACAAGTCTGATTACTAAATACAGGAGCCTTCACTGTTAATTGCACTGTTCGATTCAGCTTTAGGCATGTCCATGTGTATTTCTGCCAAAAATAAATGCAATATTATGCCGTTTTTGAATTGTACAAGGAAAAGGCATGAAAAAGGGAGTCCGGATGCAGTTTGAGGTTGGATTCCTTTGACAATACAGGAAGAGCAATTCTTTTAACGTTAACTTTTCTCGTCCTAACAACTAATACTATCGTGTATAAGAGAAGGCAAAGAATACAACGGGGGCACTCAGTATAGGTGTGTAATGCAGAGTTGTTTTGCTTACAGGAACTGTAAATCAGATTAAACTTTGTTATTATCCACTTGCCTATTTTTCCTAAGTGGGCAATAAACGATCACATTTAAAACAGCGCACACTAGGTGGTTACTGGGCACTATATGTGGTGGGCACTGCTAAGGACGGCACTGTTCAGGACGGCATTTGTTTTAGCACTTTGTGAAAGCTGATAATCTAAATCATTGCGACTGACATGCCTTTATTTAATTGCCTCAAGCTGTGCATGGTGCGAGCGTGAGCCACACTGTTAAAACATGGTATTTCAAGCTGGTATTTATTTAAAGTCTTAAAGCCTGAATTCAGCACCTGAGCATAATAGGACGGAATGTATGAAGCTCTGTCGTTATACTGAATAAGCAGCTACCTATGTTATGCCATCTATTAATGTAATAACTGCACTTTCACAATTGCTTTATTAACCTTCCTGCTTTCTCAAATTTGCTTGAAAATGCACGATTTTTCTTCTTTTTTTTCAAAATTTTATTGGGGGTGGTTACCCCCAAACACCCCTTTTGGAGTTTGGGCTCGCTCGTTGCGCTCGCTCGCTGCGGTGCTGTATGCAAATCACTTTGCGCCTCACCACTTTCAAATGTCACCCACCGCCCCTGTAAGAGAGTTGCAGACCCCATGAGTAGACGTCACGGATCCCAGGATAAGAAGCACTACATTAGCTCAAAGAAGTCAAGAATTGAGGGCTTCCATTTTACTTCCAAAAATGTCTTTGGAAACCATCAAAAATTGGTGGTTTTTAGACCCAATGTCAATTATTTTATGTCTACAAACTTTCTGTAAATATTTGAGTGCAATCTATTTAAAGTACCATTTATTATTTATGGATGGAGTTAAATTAGTATGGGCAACACCAGACATACAATCTGAAATTCATCAAGCAACGTTTGCCAACAAATTCACCCCAGACAAAGCCAGATAAACAATTTTCATCCATCACCTGAGGCAAAAATATTTTCCCTCTGGAGATGACATTTTGTTTGCACAAATCTATATTTGTTGCACATTTATGCTAGCAGAATTTCTCATCTGCTGGAAAAACTGATTAAGAAAATATGTACTAAATGATTCAGAAAATATAGAACTATTGTCGATTTCTGCTAACACAGCTGGGATCATTTGTAAATCCTTGAAAAATCTGAAGTTAGCTCCAAATATTGAAGGGGTTCTAAGGGACATATTTTAGACTTTTATAGAAAGCACTTTGTGAATGTAGCCCTAAGCTTCGTGCTGGAAGTTTTTAAAGACTGTGATCTCCTTTCTAGACAAGATTAATTAGATAATTGATTGGGCATTACAATTTGGATCAGCACTTGAAGGGGTGTCCAAGAAGAAAGGGTAACTGAGATGGATAACAGTCCAATAGAAGTGGGTGGAATCGAAGGAATGTCTCAAGTTTATTGAGTTAAGCATTGGGCTTGGGGAAACTTTTATTAAGGCAAGAAACGGTATTCCTGCCATTGAAACGATGTAGCTAAAGCATTTATTCATGGAAGGTGAATTAGAACTTGAAAGTGGTTAATTGAAAGAATTAGATATTGATTCAGAGTTTGCATTAATGTTATTGACATTTAGTTTTTGAATTAACAGAAGGTTCTCCCACAGTGGAAAATACCAGGCCAGAATTGATAACTGCTGTAGTTTCCCCCCAGTGAACATTGTGACCATAGTACTGAAAAAAAGACAATTGTATTTCAAACTGTAAGGACAATAATCAGTTTGAAGTTAGTGATCCACATTTAAATCATGTAATCATTGAGGTTCCTTTGACGTATGGTCTGTGATTCAACAATTAGTTGGGTAGGTCAGGTTCCTATTTTCATTTCAAAACAATGAAATCATGACAGTCATCCTGGAAAAAATATCTGTGGTGTTGTAGTGTAGTTCCTATATTCCCAATAGGCTCTGCACATTGGAATAATATATACTGCAGCTTAGACGTAGGACTAAGGTCAACTAGGTCTCTGCCGAATATATTCGACTTAATTATGTGTGTGCCAGCTAGCTCAGAGGTCACTAGAAACTTTCTCGAAAGTACATGAAGGGATTAGTTTCTGACAACCATATAACATGACAACTTTGTTTCCCAAGAATAAGTAATCAATCTTCAGTCGTGGAAACAATAGATAACTATTTTACTCAGTCAATCGTGTATACTTAGTTTCACCAGAGTTGCTGAGAAATTAGAGAGACGGGCGTTTTCAATAAAAGGTATTTATTGAACAGTCTTCTATCTCAAGCATGAGAAATGTACTGCTACAATAGTAATGCTGGTTATAAAGTACAAGGCATATAATACAAACAGTATTATAAAGTAGTACTGTAAAAGCATGATATGGTTTCTAAGCCATAAGTTGCTTTAAATAGATAAAATGCATAAAATACATACAATGATAAAAGAGATGGCTAAAAGTACTCAACTGGTGCTTCTAAAATACGCCTACCCCGATGTACCCTACCTAAGCCTAGCACAAGGGAAGAAATACATTTAGGAGTAGTTTTAAGTTTAGTATTCTTTGCCTAGAATCTGCCAAGAGTCTAATCAAGAATTCTCTACGGGTCTAATCAGCTCGGTACCTTGGTTTAGAATGAAGGAGGTCTTGTATATCTCTCTCAGGACTCGATCTCCCAGATACCCGCAGGGGTAAGCTGGAAACACTGGAGCTGGATTTCTCGGCAAGAGAAGAAACAGCGTCTCTCAGTGCGTCTGCTGGAGGGTCGGCTTCCTTCGGCACTTGCTGCTGAAGGCGTCGGGCAAGTAGTTCGTCGATCTGCTCCAAGAACCACTGTGTGTTAGTTCGGGCAAATGTAGGCATATTTATACCATGAAGGTGCCGAGTTTGACGCATGATTGGACTTATTAACGTCACTCAAAGGTTCAGTTCCCAGAAAACTCCAGGATTTCTTGGATAACTTAATATTCAAGCAGGGGGAAGATCCTAGCTGCTGAAGGTGGGTTTTTCCAAGAAATCGTTGTGAATTCTCGGAACTTAGTGGAAGTAGCCTTGCCGTATTTGGGCTGTAAGGTTCAGGCCAAATATGGTAACGATTTCTATGCCTATATAAGGATAGGGTAAAGTATACCTATATAAGGGCATGAATCGGGAAAAGTTACACCAGGGTCCTAGATTCGTTTACAACAGTGTCCTGTACATCTCAAAGAACAGCACATTTGTAAAGCAATATCGAATGACAAAAGTGCTCATTCCAAAGGCATATTAAAAATACATTGTTTTGTTTAATGGAAGGGAGGCAGACAAGTTTGCCCCACATCTTCCCCATGAATGTTACACTCCTTGAATGTTGCAGTAAATTATTTTGTGGAAAATCCCATTCTTTACCTGTAATTGAATAAGATTAAAGACAAAGAAGCAGATTATTCAGAGTTTATTTTCTCCTCTGCGCTTCATTGTGAGAAGAAAGATGCCACCCGTATTTTAATGTTGCAAACTATAGTTGCTGAATTACTGGTACAAGAACTGGGTTCTACACTGGTCTAAAATATACACATTCAAAGAGTTTGTAACCAAGCAAATGTTAAGGAGATGATCAGAAACAAATTAGTACAAGAATAAGTCATTTCAATATAAATATGCGCACTGTGGTCTTTTTAATGTAGTAGTGGCATTCTAGAGAGTCATGATGATCTTTCAAGAGCAGGGTCTACAACCTTTTCTGTAGTGGCAGCTAATTCTGATTAGTGAAAATCATTGCAAGCTACTGAAGGCCAAGCCACTCGTGCTGTGTTACCAGGCACCCCCACACTTATTTTCATCAAATCTAAGCCTAATGTCCATAGAGCCAGAGACTAGGGTTTGATCAAAATACTTTGACTAGGGGCACTATGACTGGGCTGCCATGTGTGTCAGTGAGAGCGTGGTCTTTGGGGAATGTATGAATGTGTGCGTATGAATGGGATATATGTGTATGGGTGAATGAGAGTCTGTGTTGTATGTATTTGTGGCACAGGACATATGTTTTGCCATATGTGTCACTGTCACACATATAACACAAACATACAAGTATTTTTTAAATGGGAGAAATTTAAAGTACAGAAAAATTTCCTGCAAAAAATGTTCATAATATGGAAAAAATTTCTGCACTTTAAATTTCTCCCACTTAAAAAATGGCTGTATTTTTCTGTTATAAATATGACACAGTGTCTACCAGCCACTGGGAGCAAGATACCTGCTTTGTGTAAATGCAACACTTTGGAATGGGAGAAAATTAAACTGAAGAGAAAAGAGTTACATTTTCTCCCATTTCAAAGTCTCACATTTACAAATAATATGCATCTTGCACTCAGTGGCCTGTAGACACATTGCCATATTTGTAACATAAAAATACATCCATTTGGTTAAAGGAGGAATTTAAAGTGAAGAAACATACTTCATAAAATATCTAGGGCCCGATAATGATGTCGGACGGACCTGAGTCCATCTGACATCGTTTGGAAACTGGGACTGACCTCCTGTTGTCGGTCCCAACCCAGCAAGTAGGATGCAACCGAACACTGTTTGATCGCAATCCTATTCTTTACAATGGGAGCATGCATTCCGACCAGAATGCATGCTCTCTTTGTAAAGAGCTGGGTGGCAGTTCATCACTGCACCCCATGGCAGGCAGCTCAAGGTGCCTGCCACGGGGTGCAGGGACCAACAAGGGGGCACCATAGGTGCCCCCTAGGCTGCCATCCAGAGGCCTTGCACCCATGGGGCCCCTAAATTCAGATTCCCACAGCCTTTCTGTGTCGACAAGGCTGGCACAGAAAGGCTGTAGGAATCTGCCATCGTAATCCCTCGGGCGGAAAGAGCCACCCTTGGGATTACAGGCCCCTTTCCGAATGGCAGACGGGCTCTCCGAGCCCATCGTAAGTCATTTGGAAATCCTGTTTGGAATAATTTCCAACCAACTCCATCAAAATGGTTCAGTCGGAAATTATTCCAAATAGGAGATTACGATGCCCTAGGAACCACTTTGACCGAGGTTTGGAGCCGTTTCCTATGGCATCGTAATCGGGCCCTAAGACTTAATTGGCTTAATTAAAAGTGCAGAAAAATTGACTCAATGTTTCATAGAACCAGTTGAAAGAAAGGACAGTATTTTCAGTTATAAATATGACACAGTGTCTACTGGCTACTGGGAGCAAGAGGCCTGCCTTTTGTGAATGCAACACTTTGAAATGGGGTAAAATCTAAATGAAGAGTTAACTCAATCATTGAGTTAACGCTTCATTTTAATTTTATCCCATTGAAAAGCATTCAGAAACATAATTGTGTTCTCATGCTCCAATATTGACTTGTCAAGGACTTTTATTTAAGATTTAAATACCTCAGTGATTCAATTCTTCACCTCTGTGCCCTGGGTCATAAATCTGACTCCAGCACTGCTCATTATCAGGCCCTACTATCTGCAGCCTGAAGATAATAATGTAAAATAAACATAGCCTTCTTAACTTTAATTGGAAAATGTGATTCTGTGTGCATTTAAAACGAACTCAAGGCTGTAAGCTGTTCTGAAGGTGTCTGTGAGCTACCAGTAGGCTGGATTTGACTTGTTGGAGACTGTGAGAGGCAGGCCTGGCATATGGTGCCTACTAATGTAAGTGGGCACCCTGCACCAGTCCAGACAACCCTTGTGGTGATTTATGAGGTTTTAGACAACCTTAGAAAGCTCCCTAAGTGGTAGCTGTGGTGAGCAGCCTTCAGCCTTAGTCCAGAAGAGTGTAATGCAGCTTGTTTTACCAGAATGCAATCTTATATGTATAGATTAAATGAAAAAGAACCATACGAGGTATTTATAAAGATATGTATTTATTACATAATACTCTCTAACACGTTTAGATATCTCCTACCTGCAGATAAACACAATGGACACAATACTTTGCCTAAAATCAAGTCAATAGCACAGAATAAACAGTGGACCCCAAGGGGGACTAACCATATACTACGAAAGTGGTATAAGAAACACGACTCATGTCAACACAATGTCCACAGGATGTAGAAGTGCTGGGTACTCAAGGAACCACCCAAGTTGAGAGACTAGGAGAACCACGGAGATCGCGTGCAGTGTGGAAACACAACCACGTTCTCCATACAAATCAACGTGTAAGTCGCGGTTGCAGTCTTAAAGATGAAAGACCCTTCCCATTGGACCCTGAAGAAACCCCATGAAATCACAAAGATAGGAGAGGGGACCTCCTCCCCAAAGGGACAGGACACCAAATAGACACTTCTGTCAAAAAGCAATTCCCTTTGGGTTTATTTTTAGCATCCAGATCCACACTATAATGCATACACATTAATATCACCCATACACTAATTGCATCACCAGCCTTAAATGGAAACCAAAGGAATGTGTTATGAAAAATACAATATTTTTTATTTGTGATTGTATTCTTTATCAAAATCAATAAAATAATTTTTTTTTTACACATATATAAAAAAGTGAGTCAGAAAAATGCATATACGTTTACTACACTTTAAAGGCCAACATTGGTTAAAAACATGATTTAAAAATAACCACATATGAAAATATTACAATATAGTATTAAACATCACATAAATGGAGATTCAAACTGCGCACACCAAGTGTATGACACTGAACTTAATAACCCTGGTTCAGCACTCTTCCAAAAATTGTGTTGGGAAATCGTTTATGGTTGTTCTAAGCCTGAAGAAGGTGGTCTATCAGTTTATGCCACCGAAACGTGTTGCTTTGTTTTGAGAAGTGCACCCAAGAGATTACCTGGTTCTACTAGGAGAACGCAATTTTTGGAATAGTGCTGGACCAGGGTTATTAAGTTCAGTATCATACACTTGGTGTGCGCAGTTTGAATGTCCATTTATGTGATGTTTAATACTATATTGTAATATTTTCATATGTGGTTGATTTTAAATCATGTTTTTACCCAATGTTGACATTTAAAGTGTAGTAAACGTATATGCAATTTCTGAAACTCACTTTTTTATATATGTGTAAAACAATGTTTTTATTTTATTGATTTTGATGAAGCATACAAGCAAAAATAAAAAATATTGTATTTTTCATAACACATTCCTTTGGTTTCCATTTAAGGCTGGTGATGCAATTAGTGTATGGGTGATATTAATGTGTATGCATGATAGTGTGGATCTGGATGCTCAAAATAAACCCAAAGGGGATTTATTTTTGACAGAAGAAACCCCATGGAAGACAGAAGGTTGGAGAGCTACCACACCCATGGATACCCAGGTACCCACGTTACCTACACTAGGGATGCCGGGTGTATAGGTGTGAAGTGGTGTCGGAAACCGCCATCAAACCCAATGGAGGAATTCAGGAAAGTGCCGCTGCTGGAGAAAGAGGAAGTGTCTGGTGGAATCCGAAGGTGAATTCAGGATGAGAAGTACCTGCAAGCAGAGGGGACCAAGTCTATGTCACTCCGGAGTGACCTGGAATACAAATGCCCACCTATGTCGGGTGTTGCAGGAAAGTTGACGGTGACCTTGACTCTGCAACTGTGAGAACAATGTGATGCTGAGGGAGACGAGAAGCTGTGCTCGCGCTGTCCTACGTCAGGTGTCGAGTGCTGAGGGGTCGGTGTCTGTCCGTACCACCAACAAGCCTTTGCAACTGCAAACAAAGTAGAAGTCGAAGAAGCTGCAATGTCGGGACCAGCAAGTTCCAGGGGACTCACCACAAGCAGGGGTATCAAGGCAGGCCATGAGCAATCAGGGGAGTCCAAAAGAAAGAAAGGTGACCCTCAACAGTTTCAAATACACTAATTCTTTTAGCACTCTTCCCCTCACTCTGCCCCGCAGGTACTAGTACTTTACATGCTACAGAACACAACTGCTCCTTTCCTGCGGGAAAGTCAGAGCCCACACTGGGAACCTTGCGGTCCCAGTGTGTGGAGGGGACCCTATGATGAAGCATGTCACCCTAGGGTGAGTGAGGGTTCTATTTCAAACACTTGCAGTGCCCCACCGTTTTCTCTTTTCTTTACTACCCTGTACACTGTGAGAGGCTAGCTATTTCGGAAGTAGTACAGTTTAGTCGGGGTAGTATATACTTCCTTTTGACCCTTGGTGTGAGATACAGTCTAGACCCTCAACAGGACCCACAGGCCGGAGGCACTGGAGTCGCAAGAGGACCTCGAGCAGCTCACCAAAAGATGCAGACCACGGTGCAAGCAATTGGTTGTGGACGAAGATTCTGGTCACTGGAGATGCCTGAGGTAGGGGCTACTCGAAGCCCGAAGATCTGGGTGGAAGAAAGTCAACAAACCCTTGCAACAGCGAGGCAACGCTGTGCACAGAGGTTCGGTTCCTGCGGCTCCCATGAGGGATACTGGCCTCAAACTTGGTGAGCGGGCAGGGCAGGCCTCGAGAGCTGTGGAGAACCACCACCTGTGTTGTTGAATCTTTTGGAGTCCGTAGGAACTCAGGATCAGCAGAACGGTCAGCTTAGTTGCAGTGCTTGCATATGCAGGGAAGTAACTCGTTCACTTCAAGGGAGATTCCTTCAGGTGTCTTGGATGCCCCCAGGCCTTGGATGGTTCCTGTATGGTGCACAGGCACAGACGATGCAGCAGACTGAAAGGGGGACGAAGTCGAGCCCAAACGAAGTCCAGCGAAGTCCAGAGTGCCCAGACGGTGGAAGTTGTAGTGGTGTCTGAAATGAATCATTTCCCACAAAGAATCTAGGGACCCACCCCCAGGTAAGCACTTAAGTACCCTCAAGAAAGGATTGACACGATTCAGAGGACACTCCCAGGGGAGGATTTGGACAGAAAGGAAGTTACTCCCATGTCCTTTCTCTAGTTTTGTGCCAGAGCAGGAGGTAATAACTGAGACTGAGTGGCGCTGGCAAGCGCACCCACCCGGCCTCAATACACTAAATCCGGTCTGAGAGGTGGTCACACCTCCCTGTGACAGAATACCTATTGTTCTGCCTTCCCCTGCTCGAGTTTGGCACAGCAGGAGGCGGGCAGAATTGTGTGTCTGGTCGGAAGCAGCCATGTTGTGCTGTCCGGGTCTAGAAGACTGTTACCGGGAGCACTGAGAGTTTAACGGAGGGCTCTTCCAGTGTTTGGAATCATATTACCCACACCGTTTCCAGTGTGGGGGTATTATTCCAACATGTTTGATATCAAACACGATAGGATTCGTTGCAGCCAATTTCAAGATGGTCATCACGTAATTACATGGTGCCCCTCTATATGGTATATGGCTGCTTCACGTACAACTTGGGAGAATGGACTCCATGTGCTGTAGGGGTGTCCTGCTCATGCAAGGGCACCCTTACACTTAGACCCAAGCACCCTGCCTTCAGGATTGACACGGCGTGATATAGGGGTGACATAGAATTTAAGTGCAGTGACCCTAGATATAAAAAAACCTATATCTTTCGTAAGTGGTGCTAGCACCAGCTTACAGAGGCTGCAATGACAGGCCTGTAGTTGCATTTTGAATGGTCTCCCATGGGTGGCATAATGCATGCTTCTGCCCATGGGGAACCTCTGGAGTACCTATGCCCTGGGTACCTTGATACCATATATTTGGTACCCCAGTATCCAATCTGGAATGTACCTATTACTGACCACAGCAATTTAAGGGAGAAAGCAGAGAGACTGGGGTCCTGATTAGCAGGATCCCAGTCAAACTAGTCAAAAACAGCTTAGCACCAGGCAAGAAGTGGAGGTAGCCATGCAGAAGGATCCTACCTTCCTACAGAGACACTAGAGACTACTCTGATCTATTTGTTGTGGTCTATCAGGTTGGCATCTTAGTCTACTCACAATAACTAGAAAACCACTTAAAGCCCAGAAAATGTGGCAATAGTAGTTCAACTGTTTGTGCCAGATTTATCAAAGAATTGTGTTGCCCTTGCGTCAAGCAGGCTATAGCAAGGGCAACACAATCCCTAAACCAGATTTACCAAGCAACGCAACGCCACCATGCGTGGCTCTGCATTGCTTAGTAAATCTGGAATAACGCATGGCAGCACAAGTTGTTGCCTTGCGATACTCTGCCTTGGGAAGGTGTCCCATGGGTGTAGTGTGGCTGTTACCACACATCCCCCCATGGATTTTGGTGCATTCCCATATTTACCAGCACTGGTAAACCTGAGAATGCATTAAAAGTTTACGTCCAAAGCTAGGTTCAACAAGGAGAAATATCTTTATTTCTCCTGATTATTTTCCCTTTCTAATTGTGCTGCATTCTGCAGAACACTCAGAAAGAGGAAAATGCCTCTGAGGATTGTTTTTTTGCAAGAAAGTGCCCCTTTCTGCACAAAAACAATCCTGCCTATAAAGCAGGCACCCTTGCACCATGGCGCATGGGTGCCTGGGTTGGCGCAAGGCAGTACATTGTGCACCAGTGAAAGGAGAGGACAGGAATGCGCCAAATAATGTTAAATATGGGGCATTCCTGCCACCTTCCTTTCATGTAGTGCAGTGCAGCAAGGTGTCTTGCTTCGTTACATGAATGTTTGAGAAATCTGCCCCTCTGTATGCAAAAATCTGAGAAAAGTAAATTGCCACATAACAAAAGGACATTCTGGGGTCTGTGGGTTCTTCTGGAAAGATGCCAATGGATCAATTCAAGGTACAGGTGAGCCAGTATTTTATGCAATCAAGTAGAGTAAATAATAGAGACTCATAATTTTCATACATTTTTAACGGAGGCATATTAGTGGTATTTGAGATTGGCAGCACACATGACTAGATTAACTCTAAATAATGAAACGATCAACAGTATTGAGGAAGAATAAATTGTGTTTTACCTATTGAAGTAAGCTTTCCTCTTTTCACCTGTTTTGCGTGAACTAGATTGTGCTATATATTTAACCTCGAGAAATCACACTTGGAATATGACAATTTGTGCCATCAAATGTGAAAATTGGTAATTTCTCCAGCTTAGAAAATGCTGTTGGATTTTCTTTCAAGATAGCCTTGCTTGTATTCTTTTCAATTGGCTATCAAAAATGTGCATACTAGATTCACTTACCAAATGCTCACCACTCAGCCCTGTGTCTGCCATTCAAGTTTTCTTTTGTCAACAAACCAACATATTAGCTCAAGGTACCGGCCTGGGGTGTGAGACTATTTCCTTGATTGTAAGGACGCAGAAAAGACAGAATTACCAAGTTGGTTCATAACACAAAAGTATGGCACAAAACATGTTCTGTGACTAAACGAGAACATTGCTCAAGGTGTTATCTCGAACCTAATTTCATTGTTTCCGTAGGATCAGGATACTGGATAGCCACCAGTATATTAATGCTTTGAATGGTCCTTAATTGATAGAAGTACCTTTAAATCTTTCAGTTTTTTACCAGAATACAGGGGCCTATTCACAAAACTGAGTTAAATTGGACTACAGTACTATTATTAAAGTACTACAAAATGCTATTCACAAACCTACAAGTGTAAATCTCCACCACTCATTTCATTTGTCTTGGGAGGTCCTAACAAATGTAAGTTACTACTTGGCAGTAATAGTGGGAGAGACCAACGGGAGCGGCTGAAAAAGAGGCATACTTACTACTTAGGGCCCAATTACGATGCCGAACGAAACGGTTCCTACGGCATCGTAATTGGCTGTTCAGATTCCTTTCCGACCAACCTATTTTGAAAGGAATCTGAACCAGATTTCAGAATGGCCGCCAACGGTCTCAGAGAGCCCGTCTGCCATTCAGAAAGCCTCCAGTAATCCCTTGGGTGTCTCTTTCTGCCTGAGGGATTGCAATAAAACAGACAAGACGATGGACGGAATGTTGCACAACGGCAAAACATTCACCCCCAGTCACAGATCTGGGTTTAATCCATCGTTATTTTGCTCACTAAGCCACCCCAGTTCAGGCATGGCCATATGCAAATCAGCCTTGACCCTGTGCCTCATGGGAACAGTCCAGACCAAAATGCCAAGCCATGCCTTCCCTGGACCGGAATCAAGCATCCTAGGACCGGTTTCTGGCTATCAGCCTTCATCAGCCAGGATAGCTTGACTCCAGTGGCTTAGTGAGCACGGGACCCACGTCTGGGCATACCCTTCCTACATAGGGTGAACAGCAAAACACACAAGCTGATAGATGGAATGTTGCACAATGGCAAAACATTCACCCCCAGTCACAGATCTGGGTTTAATCCATCGTTATTTTGCTCACCAAGCCACGCCAGTTGAGGCATGGCCATATGCAAATCAGTCTTGACCCTGTGCCTCATGGGAACAGTACAGACCGAACTGCCAAACCCGGTTCTAGGATGCTTGATTCCGGTCCAGGGAAGACATGGCTTGGCAGTTCGGGCTGGACTGTTCCCATGAGGCACAGGGTCAATACTGATTTGCATATGGCCATGTCTGAACTGGGGTGGCTTGGTGAGCAAAATAACGATGGATTAAACCCAGATCTGTGACTGGGGGTGAATGTTTTGCCATTGTGCAACATTCCGTCCATCATCTTGTGTGGCTAAAAGCACCGCCTGCCGCAATGCTAAAAATGCATGTTGTGCGTTTCAAAGCACAACATGACAGGCACCGCGCGATGTCTGCCATGTTGTGCTTTGAAACGTAGGGGCGACCATAGGTACCCCCCATGTGCACCCCCCACCCCCCCTTCACCCTGGGGGCCCACAACGGGCCCTCAAAGCAAAGACCGTATGCCTTTGCCGCTGTGGAAAGGCATAAGACCGCCGGCATCGTAATATGATTGGCGGTGTCTCGCAGACACCGCCACCATATGAAGGCACTTTTTTCCGCCGGACGCAAAGGCGACCGGCGGAAAAGCGGCGGACGGTCTTGCTGTCCGCCGCATCCTAATGTGGGGGGGGGGGTCATTTATGTCAGGATGGTGGACGGATTGCCCCCGCCGGGCCAGCGGTGGCTACCGCCAGCCCGGCGGGGGCAATCCGTCCGCCATCCTAATCGGCCCCATAGTGTGAATACAATGTAATATTACCATCGTAGTGTAACCAACATAGTATTAAGACAAATTGTAACTCTAGAACTGGACGCTCCGGTAAGAGATGGGTAACATACAAGGACCCCTCAACCACGTACTGCTAATCAGGCCACACTCTAGTCTTGTTGACCCTAGAAAAACATTTAATGCAAAAAGAATTAAACATTTTCAAAGAATATTCTCTGCCATGACCTGCAGGCATTGAACAATGAGTCCATGTGAGTAATGACCCCTAAAAGAATGTACCTGAGCAATATCAACCTTCTATAACTTTGAGCTTGAAAGAAGATGTATGAGCACCCAACATGAATTGCAGACCTTGACAATTGCCTTGAATCCGTAAGCAAATATATTGTCAACATTTGGAAAAGGGTGACCCCCAGACATTGTAGTTTTTTCGAATCGTTCCATTGCTTGAGCAGAGCAGCAGTACACTTTGATCCTGTGACGTGCCCAGTCTCCTTCAAATTTCCGTACTTGTTTACTAGTACAACACGCAGATGGCAGAAAGAGATCAGCTGCAAGATTGACTCCACGGGACATTTAGTAGCCCCGGTGACTACATGAAGGCTCCAACCCCAAGATCGTTTTTACCTGCACACAATAACTAATTCCTCGCTGCAAGACTCGCGTTGCTCCGAGGTCCCCCGAGGACACTGCCTGACCGGTGCAGCCGATTTTGGGGCTGACGCCGGCAGGCTAGAAAGGTCGCCATCTTGGGGAGGAAGGAAGGAAGAGGGTAGCGGTCCAGTTGTTGGACGCTTCTCGCCTTCTCCCACTGGATAAAAGGATGACACCCTCCCGTCCGCGCAGCGGACGGGCGCAGCGGGCGCGCCGGCGGCGCGCCAAAGGCAAGCCCGTCTGCGCCCGTCCGCGACGGGCCGGGAACAGGGGCCCCAAACCCTGGCCAAAGTCCTACTTATGTCTATGAGTCCTCGTTACTACATCAACTCCGAGCCCAAGTTGCCCCTCCCTGTCTTAATTCTTGGAACCCCACAACAAAACACTTCTCATGTCAGCACTGTGCCTTCCGACCTCCATCCCTTGTCCCTGCACCTAAGTACCATATGCTCTTGGCAAATTGCAGGTCCCTTCCCAAGCACTCCACGGAGATCTGTTTACTTCTATCCGAGAGGGAACCTGATGCTTTGTTCCTTACGGAAACATGGCTCCACGCAGACTCGGACCCTGATATTATACAAACACTCCCCACAGGGTACCAAATATATCGAGTGGACCGCCCGATTGGGAAAGGTGGAGGTATTGCAATTATATATAAAGATCGTTACAAATGCCGTAGTAATTCTAACAATCTACTTAGCTGTGAAAACCTATCCTTCTCACTAGACTTGTCCCCTACATGCTCCTTCTCTGGGACTCTTATATACCGACCACCTGGCAGCTCCGGCCATTTTATTAATAATCTCCCCTCTTCTATAGCTAACGAAGTCTGCTGCCTCCCAAATTACACTCTGTTGGGGGACTTAAACGTTCACCTGGACGATCTCTCGGACCCTGCCGCCATAGAACTATTAAATTGCCTAGAAGCAATTGGACTCTCCCAGCGTGTTGAAGAAGCCACTCACTCTAGGGGACATCTCCTAGACCCCATATTCAGCAATTGCCCACAGCTTAAAGTTAACCCCCCCATTCCTCTCCCCTGGTCCGACCATTTTCTGGTCCCATTTACATGGTCTCCGCAAATTTCTCACACTGCTTCCCCCCTGATACTCTATAGAGACCGCAAATGGTCAAGGCTCAATCATACACAAGGGGCCAATATTCTAGAAACTTCCACTCCAATATGCAATGGTGACCCTATAGTTAGTAATGATAATTTTAATACATGGATTTCTCACTCTCTGGACCGTATTCTCCCATTCACAAATCTAAAATTGAAACACAAATCAAGAAACGCACCCTGGTATACTCAAGATCTCCATGATATGAAGAAAGAGTGCAGGAAACTGGAAAGGAAATGGCGCCTTGATTATTCATCATTAAACAAAGATGCTTATCGATTGGCTATAAAACTTTACAAAACCAATATAAAAACTGCTCAGTCTATCTATTACGATAACAAAATAAATGCGGCGACTTCACAACCAAAAGAAATTTATCGAATAGCTAAATCTCTTCTAAAAATTCCGGATAAACTACCTGACCCTCTCACTGCTCAAATCCGTTGTAACGAACAGGCAGAATATTTTCACAGCAAAATAGCCACAATTTATGCATCCTTCCCTCTCGTCCCGCCTATTCAAACGGGTCCACTGGACACCGCTCCACCCCTCTCGGCTGCCCTGGAGGCCTTTCCACCCCTAGAACCCACGCTGCTTGAATCTATTATGCGCCAGGTGAAATCCGGATCCCCTGACGACCCAGCCCCCGCACAATCCTTGAGGCTCGTTACATCCTCCACCCTGCCTATAATCTCTAACTTAATTAACGCCTCTTTATCATCAGGCATTGTTCCACCAAGGTGGAAGCAAGCAACGGTAAGAGCTCTTTTAAAAAAAGCCAATTTGGACCAGTCAAACCCCGGAAACTATCGTCCAATCTCTCTGCTGCCATGGATCAGTAAGCTTGCAGAGAAATATGTAAATTCAATTCTTACAGAATTTCTAGAAAGCAATAACTTATTGGACATATCGCAAACCGGGTTTCGACCCTTGCACGGGACCGAAACAGCGCTTTTGGCCGTGACAGAAGGAGCTAGAATGATTGCGGACGTAGGCGGCACTGCAGCCATCATCCTGCTGGACCTCAGTGCCGCCTTCGATACCGTAAATCATGACATCCTTCTTCAGAGGATCTCAGAACTCGGAATCGGTTCAGGGGTAAAGGCTTGGATTCACTCCTTTCTATCAGACCGATCTTTTCGAGTCTGTGAGGGAAGTGTTAGATCGCCCAGCAAAGCACTCAGTTGTGGGGTTCCTCAGGGCTCCTCCCTGAGCCCCACACTGTTTAATGTTTACATGCGCCCCCTTGCTGAGATCGTCCGCCCTTTCGGTGTCCAAATCGTATCATACGCCGACGATACCCAGTTGGTGGTATCACTGAATCATCCATCAACTCAGCCAAGCAATCTAAGGGGCTGCATGGAAGCAATTGGCACCTGGATGTCCCAGTCATATTTAAAATTAAATGGAGACAAAACGGAGCTGATGAATTTGGGCAAGTCTCCGACAAAATCCATAGACTCCATCTGGCCATCCTCCTTGGGTCTTGCCCCCGAACCCAGGGACACCATCAAGAGCTTGGGTATCTGGATGGATAAATCATTTACATTCAGTCAGCAAGCAGTCAATCTCTCTGCTACTTGCCTAGCCATTCTTAGGCTCATCCGCAAGATCCTCCCACTTCTCTCTTCCAAAGCAAAACAAATCATGATTCAAGGGCTAATTCTGTCCCGTCTAGATTTCGGAAACGCCCTTTACTTGGGAGCACCGAAATCAACTATTAGTAAACTTCAGGTAATCCAGAACTGCGCCGCTCGTACCCTTCTGGAAATTCCTCGCCGCCAGTCAGTGGAAGCAGAACTGAAAACAAACCTCCATTGGCTACCTATCAAGGCAAGAATCGATTTTAAAAGCCTGTGCATTGCTCACCGCGCCTTTTGGAGGAAAGGAGCAGTCCTAAACCACTCCTTGATCACCCCATATAATCCCACCAGGCAACTCAGATCGATGCATGCTTTCCGAGTAAACACTCCCAGGTTCCAAAGAGCGAGGTGTGGAGGAAGGACTTTCTCTGTAAACTCGGCCAGACTTTGGAACTCTCTCCCCCTCTCCCTTCGCTCTGAGTCCAACCTTCTCGGATTTCGGAAAAAACTGAAGACTTTTTTATTTAGCAGATAAAAGCAGGCTCTTTCTTCGATGTACCCACGCAAATCTACCAGCGCTAGGATGCCTGCGGGTAACTATCGCGCTTTATAAAAACTATTCCAATCCAATCCAAGATGGCAGCTCACAGACGACGCTGCGCTGGGTGACTCTAGGCGTGTCCGCTCAGCAAAGCGTCCCATAGCAGCTCAGGGAGCTGCATAGCAACAAAGACGTAGATGAGAAGATTCTGCATGACACCAAGGTGAAGGTAAGAGTGTGCTTGCTATAAACGACCCGTGCCTCTGTTTTCAAACCGCACCACTCTGGTTAAACTTCCATTTGACCAGGAGGGCTGCATGTGACTAAAAAGAAATTGATTGCAAAAATTTCCTCACCACAAATGTCCCACACCGTCCGCCCGAATTTGGGCTGATTTCCATATGTTTAGATGTAACCAAAATTGTTTCTCTGCCAAAGTCCCGCTCCAGCCATCTGTACCAAGACCAGGTTCCTTGGTAAATACTGTGCATTCTCCAGCAGTGGAAACACACACAAAGTAGACAGCATTGTGCAACATGCTAATAAACTGTTGAACCCAAACTGTATCAAAAAGTAACATGTTCCTCAGATTAAATGCCGTCAAAATCAATCCAAAAGGCACGAAGACACGGTATGCAGCAATTTCTCTTCCAGTGCCTACACATAGATGACTGTACAACTTGGAAAATGCCACAGTTGTAATACTTGTTAGCTTGAAAAACATCACCAATACCAATTGACTCAGAACTGCTGGCACACACTGTAGTGGAGACAATTCCTCAGATGAAATAGTGGGAGTTCCAGTACTCCAACAAGTTGTCGCATTATTAGGAAAAGGAAAACCTTTAAGCAAATGAAGTACATCCAGGCTAGACCCTCTGGTGTGAGGGACTCTGGTGGGGCTGGCATGTCTGGTACATCAGTCTTGATACTTATTCATTGTTTCAGTACGTTACCTTAGTTTATCAATGTCCAGTCCAGTGACAACTTGTGTAAAGCCAGTAGCATGCATAGGTCTGTCTCCAGCTTGTTGGCAAAAAAATATTGTGACATACCAAATGTAGCCTTGTTGGGTCCTTGTAGTTCCTTTATTGGTTCCATGTAATGTTGTACAACAGCCTGGTAATCCATGTACTGCAGGATGGTATCTCAGCACAACAGCATGGTAATCATGTATGTCAGCCCCACCAGGAGCAGCCTGCCTGCTACTCAGCCCATCTTCAACTGTCACATCCCACCACACAGGCACCCAAACATTCCATGCATCTCTTTCACACCAACATTCCACTCAGAACACTCTCACTGGCTGAGCAGCTAGGAGCCAGGTAAATTGGGAGAAACATTAGTAAATATGCATGATATAACACACTGACTCTAATTGGAAAGCTAAAATGATAATACCGATACGTTACTATCATTGTAATTTCCCTATTGAAAACTAAAATGATAATAACGATACGTTATTATTATTTTAGTTTCCCTTTTGAGCAGTGGGGCGATGCTCCTTCGTCTTAGCAGAGGAGTCCCCACTGAGTATACCTGCCCCAAACTGAGAGTAAAGTCTGAACTGTGTGCTTCAGCAAATGGGTTCTAGTCAGAAATTCATCAGCCATACCTTTAGGGTTCCACCGGCTGTCCTAGGAAGAGATAATGTTACATGATTGACAGAGAGTAATCCGGAGAGAAAGAGACATTACTTGGCAAACCTCCCAGTGACCTCTTTTGAATGCACAAGAGACATGTCATTATTTTACACATACCAAAAAGCAACACTTACAAGACTTTGGTGGTACTGACTGTAATGAAAGGTATGTAGCACCAAGGCAAGGTTGATAATCATTTATTAGATATCAGACTTCATCTCTTCAATAAACATAGGAGATAGATTCTATAAAGACTGGCTGAGTGTTGCAAAACTTGTGGCATTTTGGGAGTTAAAGTGACTTACAGCCAATACAAAAACATGAAGGTATACACATTGAAATAACATATTTATTTTTTAATGTAGGATATGGACGATGTACAATATATGGCATTGGAGTCGCATATGGGAGCCTCCACATCAGTCAAGAATCTTACGTGTTGGTGAGAGACAGAAGGACTATGCAAATCATATGTGATTATAGAAGAATAATTTCCACTAGCATAAGTGTAACTTGCTTTAGCCATGTTAGCTCATCCTCACTAATGCCTAAGTGAAGGGACCGTGTCTAATGTTTTAAATCCGTTTTTCACATCTTGACTCATGAGACGATAAAGCGTTTTTTTAGCTTGCCCAGCTGAAGGCTTTTGCATACTTCTTCCAATCTGAAGGTCAACTTCTTCCTTTCTCACAAGCTAAGTCTTCAGACACCTGTATAAACGCCTTGGGGAAATGTTGGCAACTTTGCCTCACTGGAATGGACCTGCCAGGAGGTAGGTGTGGTGCTGGACCAGTTCAAGCTGCCTGGCAGCACCTCGAGGTGGGTCATTCTATGGTGCGTTGTTTTATAGATAATCCCAATCACTCGAATCAGCTGTAACAACTGGGATTTTTTCCAATAATAGATCAGGGCCTTTCCTCCTTGGAGGTGCACACATGCATTGGAGTATGTTCACAAAAGAGCTCTCCGAGCATTGCTTGGTGTGTGTATATTTAACACATTACTGGTTTGGTGATATCATAATTATTGTGCTTGCCACTACACACTCGTGGCCTCACAGCGCTACAAAATACAGGTCCTTTTATTGGGCAACTTGGTAGAGCTCATTTTGTTAATCGCCAACGTATGACATGCTGAATTCCCACAGGGGTTTGAGCCCTGTATCTGCAGGGTGTATACTTTTCAGACATTGGGTACATTAAGGCGATTTCGTGTACATCTTATGCATGTCACATCACTCATGTGTGACTTTGTGTGCATTAATCAGATGAGTTATCTGTCTGGTCCACAGTATATTGTTTGGTTATTTGTGTAGAGCCAAGTTCACCAACAGAGGTTTCTTGGAGTTAAACTAGAGGCAGCTACTGCTGAAATGTGTCAGTGACTGAAGGAAAAAAGATTTAAGGGCTTTCTAAAATGATTAAGAGGGAGTAGCCTGCGTAGGTACATAGGGAGAGTATTCCATGGTTTTGTAGTGCCTAGGGAGACAGTGTAGTCCCCGTAGATGGAGTTGCTTCTCTTTGGGATCTTCAATAATGATAGATGTCCAGATCTGACATTCTTTTGTTGGCTGTACCTGAAAATTTTTTTGCCATGAAATCTAGTGATTGAAAATAAATAGCTCAATCCACAATTCATGTCCTTAAACATAACTCAGGAGTCATTCCCAAGGGGCATATTTAAAAGGGCTTTATCTATGCATTTTTGGCTTAAAAAGCCATAAAACTTGAGATAAAAATATCGCACTATTTACAAGAGGGTGCTAACATGCTGTTGTATGGCGTTTTAGGACCCTAGTGTAATTTTCCCGATTCATGCCCTTATATAGATATAAAATACCATATCCTTATATAGGCATAGAAATCATAACCATATTAAGACATAGCTCAAGTAGTCCTAATACGGCTTGGCTACTTCCACTAGTTCTGAAAATCTACAACGATTTCTTGGAAAAACCCGCCTTCAGCAGTCAGGGACTTCCCCCTGCATGAATATTAAGTTATCCAAGAAGTCATGGAGTTTTCAGAGAATTAAGTCTCTGATGACGTTATTATGTCCAATCTTACGTCAAACTCGGCACCTTCAAGGTATAAATATGCCCACACTTGTCCAAACAGACACACGGTGGTTTGGAGCAGTTCGACTATCTACTTGCCCGACGCACCCTGCTGCAACACGTGCCGGAGGAAGCCGACCCTCCAGCTGACGCACTGAGAGACGCTGTACTTTCTCCTGCCAAGAAATCCAGCTCTAGTGTTTCCAGGCTACCCTTGCGGGTTGCTGGGAAAACGAGTCCTGAGAGAGAGATACAACACCTCCTACATTCTAAACCAAGGTTCCGGAGCTGATTAGACCCTAAGAGAATTCTTGGAATAGATTCTTGGCAAATAATACTGAAACTAAGCTACACCTCACTTACTTCTTCCCTTGTACTAGACCTAGGTTGGGTATTTTAGAAACACCAGTTGAGTACTTTTAGTCATTATTTATCACTGTATGTAATTTATGCATTTTAGGTATCTTATGGCTTAGAAACCATATCATGCTTTTACAGTACTATTTTATAATACTCTTCATATTATATGCTCTGTACTTTACAGCAAGTATTACGATTGCAGCAGTTCATTTCTTATGCTTGACAAAGAAGACTGTTCAATAAATACCCTTTTATTGAAAATGCCCGTCTCTCTATTTCTCTGCACCTCTGGTGAAACGAAGCATGCACGATTGACTGAGTGAAATAACTATCTATTGTTTCCGTGACTCTAGAGATATATTTCTTATTCTTGGGGAAAAAAGTTGTCATGTTTTAAGCGGTTGTCATAAACTAATCCCTTCTTGTTTATTCGAGAAAGTTTCTAGTGACCTCTGAGCTAGCTGGCACACGCAGAGCCTATTGGGAATATTGGAACTACACTACATGGTGCCCAAAGTTTGGTAAGGCGATAATTTAACACTAGATACTAGAGTAACTCAGTCGTGCTTTTCACACAGACCCCTTTTTCCCGTAAAATACTCGAATAGATATCTGGAGCAGGTTAAAGGATAAAATATCCGCTTTAAACTGAGTAGGACGGAAAAATCCTATGTATTAGTTTTTAGTTTGTTCAACGTTGAAGGATACAGTGTTCCAAAATATTGTACACCTAATCTTTGTTTCCTTGAGAACTCGTTCTGCAAAAACTTCCAGTCGACAAGATGTCGAATAGTGAAGAGGAAAGGCGTAGAACTGCAGCAGCAGCTCGACCAGCCGTAGAAAACACAGGTCTTCAATAAATCGATGATGATGCTATAATCATCCCGGTAAATGTGAGAAAAACTGTAACGTACAAACTCATAAATAATGGGGTATCACCAAGAAGTGGTAAAGTAATATTTGTTATAGAGGCACATGAATATCGGCAGACAGAGGTATTCTATTCATGTATTCAGTTACCTGCAGCAGATGCAGGAACACACGAGTTCCACTACTACAAAATAGAGGAACCACCAGTGGAATACATTGCTAACGAGGATATTGAAATTCCATTAACTTACCAAGAGCATCACCTCTGGTTTAAAGGCGCCCTACAACATGAAAATCACATTACCAGGCTCGGTCCACTAGGTAGACCAGGAGCAACATGGCCGGTACTAGCCAGCTATACACCACATCCTGACATTGAAACAATGACAGCTCCTGAATTGTTAGCTCAGCTAAAACAGCTAATTAAAATACACAGGCAGTTGGTTCAATATGTCATGCAGACTTTAACAGTCCAACCAGCTGTAAGAATTTCACAGCACACCCCTCACCAGGGGAATACAAACACAATTACACCACAGACTATACAGTCAGTCATTGGTAAATTGCCCGCAAAACGAGAACAAATTCAGTTCTGGTTAGCACAAAAAATGACTCAAATAGAGGCAGTATTCCCGAATAGTACACCTCATGAGAAACACAGGATTCTGACAATCTGTTGGCCAATGGGGATTGCACCACACGTAGAGGACTGCAACACTTCAATCTACACAAAAACACATGGTGTCCCGTCTATGGCGGTAATACCAGACGTTCTAAGGCAGATTCAAAATGAATACGGTCCAGAACCGGCCTTAAATCTGGGTATGAAATTACTGAAGGATTTCAAACAGGTCTCGGCCATACTATTAGCCAACATTAAAGGTGAAGCAGCATCAGTGGCGATCCGCCAAAAACTAAAAGAAACAGATATTACTGAGCAACCGTATGAGCTTGCCAGAATTATTGAAAAATCCTATGAAGAACTAGGTAGAGATAGTTTGGGTGGGAAACCATTAAAACCTCAACTAACTGAAAATCCTGAAAAAGTTTTTTATTAAAAATAATCTCACTACTCCTAAAAGAGAAGCGTTCCCAGTCTAGAGGAAGGTCTCCTCAGCAGGAGCCCTCCGAAAAAAGTTACAACCTTAGAAACAGGGATAATTTGAGAAAACCTGATATATATCAAGATAATAAAACGCGTTCCTCTCTTACCTTTCAGACTTCCTCGCAGAAATCCGAAAGAAGAGGCCGTTCAGAACAAAAAGAAGAACGAGTGAAGTCCAAAGACGAACTGCACGTTCCAAAAAATAAGAAAAGCCAATTTCCAAAAAAGAAGGTAGCAAGTCTAAAGATCAGACATGCCGAGGATCTTGAGGACACAACTCAAGAACGGGGAGTGGGCCCAAACAATGCTAGACAGCGCAGCAGAGGTAACCATAGCTCGCAAGATCCTGAAGGATCATCTGGAGACAGTGGACTTGAATGAAAGCATCCAAGTTGAAACTGCAGATACCAGGGTTAGTGTACCCCATAAGTTATATGAAGTAACACTCCGGGTAAAGGGGGACAAACCAAGAAAAATTAGAGCACCATTTTGGGAGAAGCTCTCTAAGGGTGATGACATCCTACTAGCTGAACAAGACTGGCCACCTGAATTTTTCAGGGAGTGCCCACATGGTGAAGATATAATTATGCCAGCCTTCTCAAATCACATTCCAATGCCAGGCCCTAGCACTATACAAAAATAATGTAGGATATGATGAGGATTCCCCTCACCATAAAATCCAGTTGAAAACTCAACCAACGATGCAAAGGCAATATCCTGTAAAACAGGAAGCTAAAAAACAGGCCAGGAAGATTTTAAATCAACTTGAATACCAAGGGGTGATCGAAACATGCACCTCCTCAATGAACAATCCTTTGTTTCCTGTCTCCAAACCAGACAATTCATATCGTCTAGTTTTGGATTACAGACATCTAAATTCCTGTTGCAAAACTTTTGCAGTACCAAACGCACATAGTGCAGCACTGATGAATAACATTGTGTGCAAAAAATATAAAACTACATTAGATATCTCAAATGGTTTCTTTTGTCAAAACATTGCACCTGAACGCAGGTATTTGACCGCTTTCTCCAAAATGGGGGCACAGCGACAATTTTGCCGTCTCCCCCAGGGATTCAAGAATGGGTAATTTTCAGCTAGAGTAACAGAGTTACTACAAATGTACGATGATGAGGCATAAACCTATGTCGATGACATCTATCTTACAGATGATGATTTGGACGTACACTTGAAAAGAGTAAACACCATCATACTGGGGTTCGCCTCTGAAGGGTACAAATACAATTTTAAGAAATCATGAATTACCCTCCTCAACGTCCTATTTTTGGGATATGAGTTATCAAGTGACGGCAAAAGCCTGGCAGCCAACTTTATAGAGAAATGTGCGCTGCTCCAACCTCCAAAAACGCTGAAAAACGTACAGTCAATTCTAGGTTTCCTGAATTTTGGAAGAACTTATGTTCTAAACTACCAGAAAGGGTTAAACCTCACTACGAACTAATCAAACCTGATTTCAAACCTACTAATTGGACACAAAAAAACACACAAATTTTGCGTTCAGTGCAAACAGACATGTTAGCAAAAATGCAGTTACAAACACGCGACAACGTGCGTTACCTAGTGATCCGAATCATCCCAGGGAGATGCGGATTTACATACCTAACCTTTAACGAAGGTGAAACAGTACCAATAGCATACAAGTCAGACTTGTACATACAAGCTGAAATGAAATTCACTTCAACAGAAAAAATACTGACAGCGGTTCAGACTGCTGTAGCAAAAGAGAGAGCCCTCGCACAGGGTAAACACATAAAAATCGTTACACCTGTACCTGCCTTAGAGACAGTGACATAGGCAAGCATTCCAAATGCTAAAGCTTCACATCCGAGATGGATACAATGGGTTCATTCTCTTGCTACAACAGACATTGAATACGTTTTTGACCCATACTTGAAGATACAAGAGTTTCTATAATACTAATTAGAATGTCCTCTGCCGAATGAAATTCTGCCACTTGAACATTACGGCTGTATAATATATAGAGACCGATCAGCCAACCCGCAATTGGGGGTAAACAAGCCTATAGTGCTGCGTGCGCGAATGTAAAAGGTCACTGGCGCAAAGGTAAATTCAGGCCTGTTGTCAAAAAAACTCAATCACTCGGAGACCGTACAGCTCAGCGAGCTGAACTACAGGCTTTCAAGATGGTGCTTGAAAATACCGATCGCGAATTCCCCACACTCATAGTGTGCGATTCGTATAACTGCGTCAGGAATTATAATCAATATCTGCAGACCTGGCTTAAAAATGGTTTCAAAAATACAAAAGGTGGCACAATAAAGCATGAAAAGCTTTGGGAACAAGTAGTTCTTTTGCAAAAAGAACTAGAAAAGACTCCAGTGATTCATACACTGAGTCATCAGCGTGATGGCCTTCACGTCAAAGGGAATTCATTGGCTGATGAAGCCGCAAAGGCAGCTGTGCAAACGGCTTCCGTAGCTGCAATCACTCGCTCAAAAACAAAAATAGACGGTGAAACTATGCTAGCAGTCAAAGCCTCAATGAAAGGTAGCTATGCAGCGTTACCTCTAAACTATCCACTCGTTAATACATACATAATTGTTGCAAACTCCGTTCCTTTTGCTCGAATCCCTGGAGTGGGGGACAGAGTAATCCCAAACAGGAACCAGAAAAGGGTGCTTTGGTTCACGAAGCACATATGGGAAAGGGTCTGAGACATCAAGGGATCTTAGAATCTCTAATAGAATTAGAAGAGATGTACTGGTGGCCGGGAATGAGCGTCGAAGTTTACAAATTCGGAATCAACTGTGATACCTGTTACAAAGATCATAGCTTTGAAAACTACCAGCTACCTGACTACAGTATAGCCAGCCCAGTCCAGACACCATTGTTAGACAGCATCAGGCTGTCTACACTCAGACGTCGCGATAGACGTACGCGGTCCCACAAATATTAAGACAAGATTAATCCACTCCGGATCACCGACCGACCCCTGCCCACACCACGTCTTCAACAAGGCCGACTCCACCATCGCACCCCAACTCCGGAACATCATCAATGCCTCCTTCAACACCGCCACCTTCCCGGAGAGCTGGAAGCACGCTGAGATCAGCGCCCTCCTGAAGAAACCTACAGCGGACCCCACCGATCTCAAAAACTTCCGCCCCATCTCGCTCCTCCCTTTTCCTGCTAAAGTCATCGAGAAGATCGTCAACAGACAGCTGACCGCCTTCCTCGAGACGAACGGATCCCTTGACCCCTCGCAGTCCGGCTTCAGAGCCAACCACAGCACCGAGACCGCCCTCATCGCAGCCACCGACGACATCCGGACTCTGCTCGACAAGGGGGAAACAGTGGCCCTCATCCTCCTGGACCTCTCCGCTGCGTTCGACACGGTCTGCCACCGCACCCTAGTCCAGCGCCTCAGCAACATCGGTATCCAAGAGAAGGCACTGGAGTGGATCATCTCGTTCTTCGCCGGAAGAACACAAAGAGTCCGCCTCCCCCCGTTTCGCTCCGAGGCCACCGAAGTCATCTGCGGCGTCCCGCAAGGATCTTCACTCAGCCCCACCCTCTTCAACATCTACATGAAACCTCTCGCAGCCATCGCACGCCAGCACAACCTCAACATCATCTCTTACGCCGACGACACCCAGCTGATCCTCTCCCTCACCAGAGACCCCGACACCACCAGAACCTGCCTACACGGAGGGATGAAAGACGTCCTCATCCTGGGATCTTCGCCCTCCGCCTGGGACGACTCCTGGTGGCCCCCAGCCCTGGGCAACGCACCCAAGCCAACCGACCACGCACGCAACCTGGGCTTCATCCTGGACCCCTCCCTCTCGATGACCAGACAAGTCAACGCCGTCTCCTCATCGTGCTTCAACACCCTGCGTATGCTTCGCAAGATCTTCCGTTGGATCCCGACCGAGACCAGGAAGACTGTCACCCAGGCACTCGTCACCAGCCGACTGGACTACGGAAACGCCCTCTACGCCGGAACCACAGCCAAGCTACAGAAAAGACTCCAGCGCATCCAGAACGCCTCCGCCCGACTCATCCTGGATGTCCCCTGACGCAGCCACATCTCCAGCCACCTGAGGAATCTGCACTGGCTCCCCGTCGACAAGAGAATCACGTTCCGGCTCCTCACCCACGCACACAAGTCTCTCCACGACCTGGGCCCCAAGTACCTCAACGACCGCCTGACCTTCTACACGCCCACCCGCCAGCTACGGTCCACCAGCCTCGCCCTCGCAGCCGTACCACGCATCCGAAGAGCCACCGCCGGAGGAAGATCCTTCTCTTACCTGGCTGCCAAGACTTGGAACTCCCTCCCCATCCACCTTCGGCTGGCCCAGGACCATTTCGCCTTCAGGAAACAACTCAAGACCTGGCTGTTCGAGCAGTAGCGTACCCCTCCCCCCAAGCGCCTTGAGACCCTCCCGGGTGAGTAGTGCGCTATACAAATGGCATGATTGATTGATTGATTGATTTGGATGTGGCCCCAGCGCTCGGCTGACGGCAAAACTGTTATGAAAGATTTGCGAGACTTTATTGGCACATACGCAATCGGCATGCTACATTCTGACTAGGGTACTGCGTTTAGCTCTCGGGCTTACAAGGAGGCCATGGCCAGCTTGGGCATTGCATTGCGGTTTTCGAGTCTCTTCCATCCTGAGGGAAATGCGGTAGTGGAAAGAAACATATAGGCTAGGGTATTAGGTTCGGGTGACGGGTGGGTCAAACATCTAAATAGTGTCCAAAGAAGTCTTAATAATCTGCCAAGAAATTCTCTGGGGGGGAATCTCTCCATATGAATTATTATTTGGTACTAGAATGCTTATCCAGGACCTTGATTGTCAAACTTCAGTGGTGGAACAGAAACTCTTTGATATCAAAGACCGTTGGGCTGTTTTACAGGACTTAAATGAAACAAGAAGTCTGAGTAACACAACACAAAAGCCGACGACCACTGAAGAAAAACCACCTGTCCCAGCAAGACCTGTCTGGATTCCAAAGATTGGGGATCTACTCAGGGAAAAGATCGTGGTGAAGGAGGAATTTGGGCCTTCTTATAGAAAAGCAGTATCTGTCGTAGCAATTCTTGGAACAAGATCAGTGTTACTACCGCCGCTTGCTGGTAAAAGGGAGAACAGAACAGTATCAATTAACCTGGTAAAACCACATTATGTGGCCGATAATAAATAGTAGGCCCAGTGGACTCCCAAGAAGTAGCAGGCGACCAAATCTAGCTACTATTCAAGAGGTTCAAACTGAAAGACTTATCACCTTTGATAACCCTACAGTGAGAAAAGAAGGACTAAGCAACAAAGTTATGGAACTCGTCCCTCTTGATACCCAAATATCCGTTCGTCAAGAAAGTCCTGTCTACAATGATGTAGCATCTGACTATACAAACATGTCAAAGGAGGAAGCAACTCCAGTGATTTCAAAGAATCCGGATGCGATACCAACAATTGACAGAACTGCCTCTGGCTATTTTATCAACTTCGATAACTTTTCTGAGGATCCCCGTGAACCTGAAACAAAGCCAGTTAATAAAACTTTCAAAGAAAAAATAACAGAACTCTCATCACCTTGAGAAAACATATCTGGTTTCGCCATGGGTTGAATTTTGGATAGGATTAGGTGTACTTTTTCTACAACTATGGCTCATTCTTGTTTTGAGTTTGGCACAAATGATAGATAGAAAATACAGTACAATGGACACAGCAAGTAAGAAAATCAACTTACTCCTACAACCTTACAAATCATCTCATCGTGAGCGAAGAGACCTGTCATCAGTAAACATCACAGCCATTCCTATATCTGGCCGTATAGCATGGGACTCAACTGACTATGACATTTTGGGCCCGGTGGAACTGTTGAAAATTCCACACTAGTTCAAGGTTTCTTTAAGTGATTTTGTTTCATCAAGCACCTTTTCAGATGATTGGGACTTTGAAACTGTTAATAATATGATGTCAGACTTAGAAATGTCAGAAACATTTCAAAAACATGAACACTTAGAAGGTTCAACAAGTTATGAAGAACTGTATTGTTATAATCATTTTGGTCACCATTATTTGCACAAATCTGTAAATCCTAGAAATGTTTTTACTTATAATCAATGGGAACATTGTCCAACGCCACCAAAAGGCAGCTCTAAAACATTTTATGAGAAATTTCCATTCTTTACAGGTTTTAATGTGACAAACCCAGAAACGTTTTATTTAAAAAATGTGAATAAGACGGGAATGAAAACGATGTTGATCAATACTAAACAAATGTATTCTGCAAACTTTTATGCTCAGCTGTCTACATTAGGTTTTAACTTTTGGAAAGACAACATTGAGACAAAAACTGTCTGGGGGACAAAAGAATGGCAGGTGCAGGGTTTAGAAGCCTTGTTCAGTGCCTGCATTATACCAGAACAAATCATATTTTTGAACGACACCGTTCAACAAACATCATGTCTTGGCTTAGCTAAGATAAAAGATTTAAACAAACCGTCCATACCCAAGGCCAAACCTGACAGTAATGGCACTGCAGATGAGGAGATAGACGTAAAACAGATTTTAAAACAAAACAGAACCAATCCTGATTGGAAACAATGGTTAATCTGGCCCATAGACACGAATAACTGTCAAGATAGATTCATGAACAAAACAGAAGGGTTCAAAATGAATAGGCCAGACCCAAGATACTCCCAGAGACAACATCCAGGGATAGTCACCACATACAGTGTAGGAAAACTATGCCTTGATTGGCTACAGAAATCCACCCCCCCAGAAATGAAACAACACTTGACTTTACTTAAAGAAGGCGTTGACTTGCGAGACTTCTTACTCTGGCCTCGCAAAAAACGACAAAAACGTTTCATATACGCCGGTATATATGCTGCGTACAAGAAGCTTGGAAAATAACGCAAATGAAAACTGCAGAAAAAATACAAGAAAATGATTGTATTACTTTAGAGAAAGCACTCTCTGTAGTGAACAATTGGTTAACGACTCTGTCCTCCAGAATTTATTCTTTGGACAGCATTGTATCATCTGCCATTGACATCATAGAACAGGATTTGCTAATGTTACAACATGGCCAGTCTCAATTGCGTTCTATAATGCTACTAAGCTGGACATTGCAAAATCTCAGTTCAGGCTATGTGCCATGGCGTCTAATCAATACCACGTCATTGTTTACTGTCCTTAACCTTACAGATAAACAAATCTCTTTGGCACAAAGAGGAGCAGACTATACGGTGCTGTAACGACCTGGTGTTCCCGGGATCGGGGACAGACACCCACAGAACACACGACAACCGGATAAATGCAAAGTATTTAATGGTGAGGTATTACTCAAAGGAAAGTAACTATCAAAACATAGGTTATAGGTAAACTCCAGTCTTCATACGATACCCAAGCACTGCTGCTGGAGGTTCAAACCGTCCTCCGCATGTACACCGGTCCCGATGTACTCCAACGGAGGGCACTGTGCTAAATAGCGGCCGACAATGCCGTTCGACAGCTGTGAAGGGTGGTATAGTTACTGTGACAGGGCAGGGGTATTGAGGAACGTGGGAGTCACCCAGCCGGGTTCTCTACCACTGGTTCTAGAGGGTACCGGGAGCAGCCGCTCTACCTGGTACTAGAAACTGGTCCCGCCACAATGCCCGCTGTACTGCGACGTGGTAACCACCACCCGGTGTGCGTCTTCAGTACCCTGGCACTGGTACTCACAGCCAACAAGGTGGAAGAGTGGGGTCGAGAGCAGCCGCTCGATCGGACCTCCTACCTCTTCCGCTTTCCTCGCGGAGACGCCGCAAACACCTCCCGGTGTGCGTCTCAACGTGGAATCCAGAACAGTCCAAAGTACGGGGGCTGGGAGCTTCGGCTCGCACCAGCCTCCGCTGCTCCGGCGTGGGGGAAACGAACGAACAAACAAGAGTACCAGGGCTGGGAGCGTCCGCTCCCACCAGCCTCTACCGGGACCCATGTCAGTACATCCCCCTTCCATCCTCACCGCCCTGCTGGGCCCGCACCAGAAGGGAAGCAGCGATGAAATGAAGACACCAAGCGGGGCGCGTGAACCCCTGCAGCCGGTTCCCATGACTGCTCCTCCGGGCCGTACCCTTTCCACGAGGTACCACAGTTTGCCCCATCGCCACTTGGAATCCAAGATGCCCGCTACTTCGTATTCCACCTCTGAATCCACATTCACAGGCACCGGAGCTACTCGTTTGGGTGAGGATGATGGCTTCAACAAAGAAACGTGGAAAACGGGGTGGATCCGCAGGGATTAGGGCAAGCATACCTTCACATTCACAGGGCCAATGCACTTGGAGATACAATATGGGCCCATGAATCGGGGATGGAACACGCTACGTTTTCTGAAGCGTATGTTCCTCGTAGAGATCCAGACGTAGTCTCCCACTTTGTACACAGGTCCAGGCCGTCTCCTTCTGTCCGCAGTCGCTTTGTACCGTACCTTGGCCTCTTCCAGAAATGCACGGGAACGTATCAATGTTTCCTTGATGTGAGCCACCCTCTCGGCTGTTGCTGGTAATTTGCCGTCCCTGACCGGATGGACAAACGGCAAGAACCTGGGGTGGTGCCCGTAGTTGCTGTAGAAGGGGGAGGCCTTGGTGGAACTGTGCGTGGCGTTGTTGTAGGCAATCTCTGCGATCCATAGCATGTCCACCCATTCATCCTTCCCCTGGTCGACAAAACAGCGCAGATACTGTTTGAGCGACTGGTTCAGGCGTTCCGTTTGGCCATCCATCTGAGGGTGATAGCTCGTAGATAGGGCCGACTTAACGTGCAACGCTGAACACCACGTCCTCCAGAACTGGGCGGTGAACTGAGACCCCCTGTCGGACACTATCACACTGGGCAGGCCATGCAGTCTCACAACGTTCTTTAGCAGCAACGATGCCAGTTCACCTGCCGAAGGGACTTACTTGCATGCGATGAAGTGCCCCATCTTGGTGAGGTAGTCCACCACCACCAAGATAGCCGTGTTCCCATGATCTGCTGGCAGACCCACTATGAAATCAAGAGAGATGTTCTCCCATGGTCTTCTGGGCGTGGGAAGGGGTTGGAGAAGCCCTTGCGTTTGTCTGTGGTCGGCTTTCATGGAGGCACAGATGGAACAGGCCGAACCCCATTTCCTTACATCCGCTCTCATGGATGGCCACCAGAATTGCCTTCCCAAGCAAGCCACTGTTTTCTCAAACCCCAGATGACCCGCACACGGCGACACATGGCACCAATCGAAGGCTTGCCTTTGGAGCCTAGGCGTGGGTAGCAGCAGACAACGGCCTTTCACGGGTATCCCGTCGGTCAACCGCCATTCTCTGTGACTGAGGAGCCACCTCCTCCACGTGAATGAGCGGATCCCTCTCTGGATTCCCCTGAGGAACGTATGTGGTTTTATGACCCCTAAGACCACCTGAGGGGGAATGATGGAATGTTCCGTGACAGGTTTGGGGTCCCTGGTGTCCGATTGCCTTGACAGCGCATCCGCCTTCCTGTTCTCCGTACCCGGCCGGTACGTTATGTGGAAGTGGAAACCAGAGAAAAAGATCATCCAACGCAGCTGGCGGGGAGAAAGGTGTCGGGTTGCAGTCATAAACTGCAGGTTCCTGTGGTCCGTATACACAGTGACCACATGTCGGGCCCCCATCAGCAGATGCCGCCACTCAGTGAAGGCGTCCTTGATCGCCAGGAGTTCCTTCTCCGCGATATGGTAGTTGCGCTCCGCGTCGTTTAGTTTCCTGGACATATATGCCACCGGGTGGAGCAACCCCGTACCTGTATCACATTGGGACAGTATGGCATCCAGTGCCACTTCCGATGCGTCCGCCTCCACCACGTAGGGAAGCACCGGGTCCGGGTGAGCCAACACCAGGGCAGTACTGAAGGCCTTTTTCAGGGCCACAAAGGCGTTCTGCGCATCCAGGTTCCACTCGAACACCTGGGATTTCTTTAGTAGTTGAGTGATCGGGGCTACCAATCCGGAAAATCCCTCGATGAACCGCCTGTAAAAGTTGGCGAAGCATATGAAGCTCTGGACGTCCTTAACACCCCGTGGGACCGGCCATTCCTCCACTGCTCTGATCTTACGCTCAGCCATCTCCTGTCCGTCTGGACTCAGCATCACCCCAAGGAACTCAACAGATGTGACGTGGAAGTCACATTTACTTAGCTTACAGTACAACATGTTCTCCCTCAGCTTCTGTAGTACCGATGAGACGTGTTGCACGTGATCCTCTTCCGTGTCAGAATATATGAGGATATCGTCGATGTAGACGACGACGTATACATCCAATACCTCCCGGAACACCTCATTCAGGAAGAACTGGAAGGCCGCAGGGGCGTTGCAGAGCCCGAACGGCAGGCTGAGGTACTCAAAAAGGCCGAACCTGGTCTTGAAGGCCGTTTTCCACTCGTCGCCGTCCCTCATGCGCACCAGATGGTATGCCCCCTTGAGGTCAAGCTTGGTGTAAACCCGGGCCTTTTTTACTTGTTCCAGGAGAACGCTAATGAGAGGAAGGGGATATCTGTTTTTTATGGTTATTGCGTTCAAGGCCCTAAAGTCCACGCACGCTCTCAATTCACCGTTGGCCTTCGGGATGAAAAAGAGGGGCGATGCGGCTGGGGATTTGGATGGTCTGATAAAGCCTAGTTCAAGGAGTTTGTCCAGATAAGAACGCAAATGTACGTTTTCGGGCTCGGTTAGGGCATACAGCCTACCGCTGGGAACACTTGCACCTGGAACCAAATCGATCTGGCAATCAAATATCCTGTGCGGAGGGAGCACCTCCGCCCTCACTTCGTCAAAGACATCTTCATAGCCGTGGTATACGCTAGGAAGCGTAACGGACTTCTCGGCTGCGGTGGCCACTGTGTGTCTTTCGGTCAGGGGGGTGTCTTGAGGTTCCTGTTGCATACCGCACCGTTGTCTGCAAAACGGGGAAGACATCTCGATGTGGTGTGTGGTCCAATTCATCAAAGGGATGTGCTTTTGGAGCCAGGGCAGACCCAATATGACTCCGTACTGTGGTGCTCTGATGATGCTAAAATCGATCGTTTCAGTATGCCTTTTGCCGAACTTCACTGGTAGTTCTCCTGTATGATGTCCAATAGGTCCTGTCACCAGACGTCTCCCGTCTACAGCATACACTTCTTCTGGATTGCTTTTGGGAAGGAGAGAGATCCCCAATCTCTGCGCCTCGTTGTAATCCATGAAGAGGCCTGTGGCTCCTGAATCCACCATGGCCACCACAGGGATCCATTGATCTTAGACCCCCACGTGCACCGTGATGAACAAATGACGTTGTCCTCTTTGTTCAGAACTAGACAGGGAAGGGATGTAGGTGTGACTCCAAGAGGCCCCTTCCGTTATCCTGGAGTCCGTCAGTTTTCCGCCAGTACGTCCACTACCGCCGTCACCGACTTGTTGGACCTGTACCGACTGTTCTTTGGCTTGGCAGGACACTCGCGGACATAGTGTCCTTTCTTGCCGCAATATAAGCAAAGACCCTGTTTACGGCGTGATTCCTTCTCTGCTGCAGTAAGGCTGGCTCTTATGGCTCCTATGTCCATGGGCTCGGTCTTGGTGGCGGAGCCGGTTTCCTGGCTCCCCATCGAGAGGTGTGAAGGCAGTGCCTTGCCTTTCTTCCTGTGGTCTCCTTTTCGCTCGCTTAGCCTGTGGTCCAAACGCAGCACCAGGCTGATGAGGCCTTCGCAGGTCTTGGGTTGTGGGTCAATTTGAGCCACAACGTCCTTGAGCTCGTCGCACAGTCCCTGGTGAAAGAGCGCAGTTTGTTTGGCGACAGGCCACTTGGTTTCAGCCACCAGCCTGCGGAATGCATTGAGGTACTGCAGCAAGTCGTTGTTACCCTGTTTCAGTTCTAGCATTTCGCGATCAGTGGGGTATGAGTCCGCCCTTCGGTCAAAGACTCTTAGGAATTCTTCACGGAACGCCCCCCAGTCACATAGAATGGGGTCGTCTCTGCTCACCAACGGAACTGCCCAATGCGCCGCGTCCCCAGCCAAATAAGACAAAAGAAAAGCCACCCTGGCTTGGCTGGTAGGAAAGGCCTTTGGTTTGCATGATAGATGTAGAGCTATCTGTGTGAGGAACACCTGCACTGTGTTGGGGTCTCCGCTGTACCTCTCTGGTGTAGCCAATGGCACGGAGACAGGCATCTCTACCACTACCGCAGGGGCAAGAGAAACAGAGGCAGGACCAGGCAACAGAGGGTCTCTCTGCATTGCGTCCAGCCTCGCCATGACGTCGGCGGATTCCTGCCTGGATGCCGTTAGTTCGATTTGTATCGTAGCCAAAGCAGCTAATACCTCCTCCAATGTGGCCATGTCTGTCACCCGACCAGGGGATAGTTATAGTGTGTAAGGTCGGATATTCTGTAACGACCTGGCATTCCCGGGATCGGGGACAGACACCCACAGAGCACACGACAACCGGATAAATGCAA
This sequence comes from Lissotriton helveticus, assembly GCF_964261635.1. Lineage (NCBI taxonomy): Eukaryota > Metazoa > Chordata > Amphibia > Caudata > Salamandridae > Lissotriton > Lissotriton helveticus. Next base: position 997,436,761 of record NC_136070.1, read on the forward strand.
AGTATTTAATGGTGAGGTATTACTCAAAGGAAAGTAACTATCAAAACATAGGTTATAGGTAAACTCCAGTCTTCATACGATACCCAAGCACAGCTGCTGGACGTTCAAACCGTCCTCCGCATGTACACCAGTCACGATGTACTCCAACGGAGGGCACTGTGCTAAATAGCGGCCGACAATGCCGTTCGACAGCTGTGAAGGGTGGTATAGTTTCTCTGACAGGGCAGGGGTCTTGAGGAACGTGGGAGTCACCCAGCCAGGTTCTCTACCACTGGTTCTAGAGGGTACCGGGAGCAGCCGCTCTACCTGGTACTAGAAACTGGTCCCCCCGCAATGCCCGCTGTACTGCGACGCGGTAACCACCACCCGGTGTGCGTCTTCAGTACCCTGGCACTGGTACTCACAGCCAACAAGGTGGAAGAGTGGGGTCGAAAGCAGCCGCTCGATCGGACCTCCCACCTCTTCCGCTTTCCTCGCGGAGACGCCGCAAACACCTCCCAGTGTGCGTCTCAACGCGGAATCCAGAACAGTCCAAAGTACGGGAGCTTCAGCGCGCACCAGCCTCCGCTGCTCCGGCGTGGGGGAAACGAACGAACAAACAAGAGTACCAGGGCTGGGAGCGTCCGCTCCCACCAGCCTCTACCGGGACCCTGGTCAGAGCCGCGCTGACTCGTCCGTGTCAGAATGCGCTCCACAGCTAAGAAGCCGGCTACTAGGAAGGGAGCAGAGACACGGGGCAGAGAGCGGGGCTCCGTTCTTACCTCCGTACTCCGGGTGATCCTCAAATAGCCGCAAGTGGAACAAGGAGCGCTAAGCTGCAGGTCACGTCGGGGAATGAATCCGAATATCCGACGCAGCATCCATGCCGTTTTTCGCCTAAGTAGGCGGTCCTTCCTCGTTATGCAACCGCGTACTCCCGCGTTGCATAATCGCGTCACTCTAGGCCTTCTGGGATCTGTAGTCCGCGCTGCTTGCGGCGCGCTGCAAACTGCGATTTGTCCGAGGAGGGAAGGAATCCATGACAGGTGCTGAGCATTGAAAAACTGGAAAGATTACCATTGACAGTTTCTGAGAAACCTGTCATTGAATGGATAATACATGGCACCATCTCAATACCAGTGACGATTTTCCAATTTCAGTATTGTCTACAGCACATATCTGCAGGCCTGTATGAAAGGTTGCGTAAAGGATACATTAAGTCAACCTGGAATTTACCATATACACACAATTGTTGGAGTGGGGGAAATGAGGTATTTCTTAGTACAAAGAACTGTAAAAACTCACTTAGCGGTACACTTTTATGTGAAGGTATTAATTTACATGGAGCCTGCGAAGGTTCTTTAAATAACCTTTCTTGCCACATGCACGGTACTCCAGCGACCGTGATAGAACCAATTTTTAGGCAGCTTTCCAATGGGAGCTACGTTATGCTCAACGATCACAGCTGTTGTGGCATGTTGCCAGGAAGAGCCTATCTGGTAAGTGTGTCAGCCAGGGTCACGTGTTGTATGCAAGTATTGTATCCAAAGACTACTAGACAGGGAGACGGCGTTATGGTCTTCACTGAATATCTCTTCTATACGAATTGATACTTTAAGCAGAATGAAAGCCATTGTTTTACAAAAAACTGTGCCACTGACCTCGTCTAGAGAAACGTATGATCTGCAAGTTGCAAGGACTTCTGCAGAGATACATGCATTATTATCGCAGAAATGTTAGGTCAAATCTTAAACATGTCTGATACCAGCGGCATCACACATGTATTTAAGACGATCTTTTCGGGACTGTAAACACCATTCGAAGCAGTCCTCCGCATTTTTCCAAATTTTGTGCACTCTGTGTTCGGCGGTCTGCCTCTCATTTTGGGACTCGTAGCAGGAATTCTATTTTTATATCTCCTGCTCCGATATGGCAAGTGCAGTCACCAACGATACCCAGACTACCATGGAACAAGCTCTCCTATCCATGCGGTATCGTGACAGAATTACACAGATTCTTGGCTTGGCTCGTTTAAGAGATCTGAATACCACTTGGTTCCTTTGATTCAGACCAACCTGGCAAGATTGCATCTTACCTGTTCTACGATGCCTGCTTTGAAGAGAAGAATGCGTGTTAGACATCTGTCTTACACTTCCATCAGCACTGCCAACTGATGTTGACGGCTTGTAAGGTCCGGTAACGACTCATGCATCGTGTTGCCCCCAACGGCTGCCAATCCTGATGACAGCATTCATTGAGATCTCACCAGCAAATCCAGCTCTTGGTGAGGTACGTGGAACAACAGGCACACAGGTACCATCTACATTGAACATTGCTAATGCGACTGACGCTGACGGCGATGCTTCACATCTATGCAAATTTGTTCTACTTGATGAAGTAGTTCCACTTTCACCAACTATGGTAGACGGTTTCGTTGCCAGCTTAGATGATTTGATGTTTTCTCCCGACACCGAGAATAACTTTTGAAAGTGCACACAGCGTTCGATGAACTCTGAAATTCGGCCTTCGGCTTTTCAAAACAAACCCTCTAACTTGGGAACTCTATGTTTCTACAATCTACATTTGAAAACTTTTTTCTCTTCATCCCAGAATAGACCCTTTTTCACTTGGCACAAAGTAATCTGCTTAAAATAGAACTATTCTTAGAGAACAAGAGATTCATTTGATACTTCCTATAGACAAATATTTGGCATTATCTCATGAAACTTTAACTGTTTATATATTATGCTATGGAATGATCTCAACTTTTTTCTTCTGTAAATTTAGAGCCATTTCATGACTGTCACTTCATGTTTCATTTAGATAACATTTTTTTTAATGACAGCCATTGCTTGTAAAATGCTCATGTATGTGTATAAACCATGTTTAATGCATTTCATGTATTTCGGGTGGGATTATGAACACATGCTTTAGTTATGTTTCTTATGCTTAAAGATTTAGTAATATTAGATTTAATACGTGGAGTGGGTGTTGTATAGCGTTTTAGGACCCTAGTGTAATTTTCCCAATTCATGCCCTTATATAGATATAAAATACCATATCCTTATATAGGCATAGAAATCATAACCATATTAAGACGTAGCTCATGTAGTCCTAATATGGATTGGCTACTTCCACCAGTTCTGAAAATCTACAACAATTTCTTGGAAAAACCCGCCTTCAGCAGTCAGGGACTTCCCCCTGCATGAATATTAAGTTATCCAAGAAATCATGGAGTTTTCAGAGAATGAAGTCTCTGATGACATTATTATGTCCAATCTTACGTCAAACTCTGCACCTTCAAGGTATAAATATGCCCACACTTGTCCAAACAGACACACAGTGGTTTGGAGCAGTTCGACTATCTACTTGCCCGATACGCCCTGCTGCAGCAAGTGCCGAAGGAAACCAACCCTCCAGCTGACGCACTGAGAGACGCTGTACTTTCTCCTGCCAAGAAATTCAGCTCCAGTGTTTCCAGGCTACCCTTGCGGGTTTGCCTGGAAATCGAGTCCTGAGAGAGAGATACAAGACCGCCTACGTTCTAAACCAAGGTACGGAGCTGATTAGACCCTAAGAGAATTCTTGGAATAGATTCTTGGCAAATAATACTGAAACTAAGCTACACCTCACTTACTTCTTCCCTTGTACTAGACCTAGGTAGGCGTATTTTTGAAGCACCAGTTGAGTACTTTTAGTCATTATTTATCACTGTATGTATTTTATGCATTTTAGGTATCTTATGGCTTAGAAACCATATCATGCTTTTACAGTACTATTTTATAATACTCTTTGTATTATATGCTCTGTACTTTACAGCAAGTATTACAATTGCAGCAGTTCATTTCTTATGCTTGAGAAAGAAGACTGTTCAATAAATACCCTTTTATTGAAAACGGCTGTCTCTCTATTTCTATGCACCTCTGGTGAAACGAAGCATGCACGATTGACTGAGTGAAATAACTATATATTGTTTCAGCGACTCTAGAGATATATTTCTTATTCTTGGGGAACAAAGTTGTCATGTTTTAAGCGGTTGTCAGAAACTAATCCATTCTTGTTTATTCGAGAACGTTTCTAGTGACCTGTGAGCTAGCTGGCACACACAGAATTAAGTTTAGCATATTCGGTAGAGACCTAGTTGACTTCAGTCCTACGTCTAAACTACAGGATACACTATTCCAATGCGCAGAGCCTATTGGGAATATAGGAACTACACTACAATGCATAATCGCATGTTAGCACCCTTTTGCACTACGCCTACCTTTGCAGGGCGTTCCTGACATACACTACATGTCAGGACATCAATAGCGCAGCTTCTCACTATCAGCAAGGATGCCCCCGCATTTTAGCAGACGTTAGTTTTTGAAAAAAACTGCTGTTTTCTCCAAAAACTAACGTCTGCTAAATTCTTGACTTAGCCACCCCTAACTTAGGGGGTGGATTGTGCTGATAAGACCCTGTGGGTCGTATCAGCAATGTTATCACCCTTTTGCACGGACCATCGCTGGAACCGGTGATGTTCCCTGCAAAAGGGAGATAACCCCACTATCTCTGGAATTTGTATCGCCCTGGAGTAAAATGTTCTTAATTATGCGCTACCAGGGCGATAAAAAGCAGAGATAGCCTGCGATAATCAAATTATCGCTAAGCACGGCCAGCAATAATTATTACTGGCCGTTGCTAATATGCCCCCAAATGCCTCTGTAACAGGATCCTATTTGTTAGATCCAGAACAAGATGGGTAGTCATCTACTGAATTAATTGGAGGGGAGGCAGATGTGTTTTGGAGGCAGCTAGGAAAATGACAGTCCCACGGTCAATCCTCAATTGGATGAAGGCATTTACCACAAGCATTTAGTAAGGAAACCTGCAGACATTTGGGAAAATATGCTCCCAAAAAACATCAGATGCATACAGTTTCAGTGATAAACACCAGCTCCATAAATTAAGGACCCATTTCCACACCCGGTAAATACCTTATCTGGTCACACTCATATTTACTGAATGCAGTAAATACTATCCCCTATTCTGACCTACTCCTAATCGGGACCCTGCTCAGTGTTGATTAAACCACATTTATACACCACGAGGCTTGTGACCAGAAACCATTGATACATATGGTACCAACCCACAATTTGGCGTGAGTGCACACAGCACACCCCTTCCATCTTGTTGTTCAGTAACCACAAGGAAGCCACTTTTTAGGAACTTGTAAAATGTTACTCACTCCTAAAATACATTTTGTGCATTATAAATAATTGTTGTGGTTGCAAACACCAAAATTGAAAGTTTGCATCTGCAAAAATGTTTTGTGCATCTGGCCTATAATTTTTTGCTTTTGAAGCATTTTTGCTATTTTATTAATCTTAAATGCTTTATAGTTATTGTTTTGTTTCACAGATTAAATACCTTTTGACACTATTAGTGTCAAATGTTGTGATGCCACTTCCTGAAATGACATCTCATCAAAGGTCTCATAATTACATTTTTTGGAATACCACAAGCAGTAAAAGCACTGATGATGTATGATAAGCTACCTATGCCCTTTTAGGTAAATTGCCTTTATTAAGGAAAATCCTATGAGTTTGTGTTTGGGTCTTTAGCTCAATGAGGTATAATACAATATATCAGAATGCTTAATATACTTTCCATCAGAAGATTGACGTGTGTCTAACATTTTAGCCTGCAATCTAAAGTTTTTTTTAAAAAACTTAGCTTTAAACACGTTCAGTTATTGCGCCTCGATCTTCTTTAAGCCATTAAAGGATACTGAGCATTACTAAACAAGCTATTAGTGCTATGCATTAAAACATTCCATAATTGCACATAGGACTCCTTAGAACCAATATAATATAAAAACCTGGATGCATGAAAATAAATTACACTTTACTATTACTAATTCTCACTCCTTCTAGCATAAAACCATTCTGGGGATTAGTGAACCTCTAAAGTGATTGAGTGCATGATGTTATAAAGGTTAATAATAAGTTTGGTCAATGGAGGGCTTGGCCAAGCAACATGGCCGACAGGACGAGTGCCTCTGAGCTCCCAGCAAGTCCTCCCGAAGATCCTGTCTAATCCTGCTAGTCGATCCTCAGACCAGCCTGTGTAGAACGATACCGAGCAGTGCTGCCGCCCTGCCGGTTTGGAGCTGTTCTGAGCCTGTCTGGAGTGAGAGATCGAGAAAACTGTGCCATAGATGCCTGGGCTGTGCCGGAGCGCGGTTTCCCAGGCCTTCAGGAGCGAGACTGGACACCGACAGCGCTCGTGGACATTGTCGAAGGAGCAGGGCTGCCTCGATCGCCGGCTCGGCGGATGGTGAAAGGCGAAGCCCCCCCAGTGGGGGAAGCAGCATGCTGCGGCGGTGGACACAGGCCATCCGGCCCTGACGAGCAAGTGGAGACACCATCCGTCTGCAGTCAGTCCCTGTAAGGATGCACAGGTGGTGACTCCTCCTCACCTTTTAGACTCCTCCTTTAGGGGCTTGCGGGGCCCATGCAGGTGTCTCCTGTGGCCCTGCCCCAACCTGGCACCTGGCGAGGTCCCGAGGATCACCGGATGCGGACTGCGCTGGCCTTCTGGGCCTAGAGACTACGCTGCACAATCATCCTGGGCTCTAGCTGAGAACCGATCGGGCCGCGCAGGAGTAGGCGCTCCCTCCGCTGGGAAGGGCAGACACAGTGAGGAACTCCTGGAATCGGGCGGGCCAGACAATTGGTGTTTCCTACAGCAGTTGCACAGCCCCCCGCCCGTTGCGGCCCGCAGAGAGATGGTAGGCCCTTGGCTGGATTGGTAAAGCTCGGTGTTGCACTGGGGCTCGGGGCAGGGCCTCACGCTCGGCCCATGTGGATCTGAAGTGGGGGAGCCCGCCTGCTTGAGAATTGAAGCCCACCTGGGATTGGATTAGTGGTATCCCGAGGACTGTTGGGTCACAGGTGGGGAGCTGTTGTGGCCCAGATTCATTGCCTCTCCCCAAATGAAGAAGCCTGACAACTGCAGTGCAGACATTTTCTGATCACCCTAATACAATGCTCTGCTTGCCTGGTGTTGGGAAAGAGGAGGCAGCCCGGTGATAGGGTGGCTCCGAGTTGCAGAGCGTGAGAGCCGTGGACAGACCTGGATACCACAGCAAATGCCGTGAGGGCCTGGTTGCCACCCAACCTTGTTCTTAATATTTCGAGGATCGCTTGGTGAAGAGGACCCCTGCCTCAGTGAGTGCTGCACTTGGCTGGCACAGTGACTGTGATGTCCATGTGGGGGTCTGTGGGTGCTTTTCCGCCTCCCCAGCAATGGGCTAGACTGGATCTGTGTTGGGGCTCCCTGGGCAGCCGGATCTGGGGGGACTTGCGAGGCTTATCTGCCATGCCACCCTAGTCATAGGCAAAGGCAAGGCAGCAAGAGCAGCTGGACCAAATACAATAACCCAGTACACCATGCCAAGGCAACCTCCCCAATGGATAACTATACAAATGGGGGGCAATGAGGGGTGGGGGGAGGATCGCTGTGAGCCATGCCGGGCGGAGCTCCTGGCTGCCATTCAGGGGTCTAGAAAGGCCCTAGAAGACCGCATTGGGACCGTCTCAATCAATGTTAATCTGCTCCGGGCAGATAAAAAGGTCTTATTATCGTGGCCGAGGGAGACATTGCAGATTTGCGGGGAGAAGTGACAACACTCAAGCAACAAGGGGCCCAGCTGTCGATGATCACCGGGCCACTGGAGCAACGGGCTGAGGATGCGGAAGGGCATGCCTGATGCTGTAACAACTGTGTGCTGCGAATTTCTCAACTAGTGGAACAGGGATCGGCCGAGCAATTCCTGGAACAATGGATTCGCACACAGCTGCTCCATAGGGTGCTCCCTGACCTGTTTGTGATCAAAATGGCTCATAGGTCTCTGGTGGATCCCCCCCACATGCCATAATAGTGAAGTTGCTGAACTACTGCAACAGAGTCTGTATCCTGTGCGCTGCCAGGGAGCATCAGAACCTACAATATGAGAATAATAAAGTCACCATATATCCAGACTACACTAGACAGGTCCAGGAACTTCGGAAAGCCTTCCTGGGGGTCAAGCGAAAGCTACACGATCTGGAGCTGCAGTACATGCTTCTCTACCCAGCCAAGTTGAAAATCCTGGCGCAAGCCAAGACCCATTTATTTGAGTCCTAGGAGGAAGTTTGAGAGTGGCTGGAGATTCAGGGAGATAGTCTCCCCCCTCGGGAGCCACGTGGTCAGAAGCGGATATGGGGCTCTCGTTCAAGCGGGGGCTCCCGGCATCAGCCCGTACAGGCAACATCACGTGAGCCGGCGCCACAGAAGGATCACAAGATCACTGTGGGAGAGGATGGATCGTTGCAGCTGGGCACCACCATGGGCGCTGGGTCCCCAGATCTGCCAGCTGCTGACGCCCCCCTAGACCCAGATGGACCTCCTCTTTTCCAACAGCAGATATGTCCCTGAGACCCTGATGGACAAATCCCCGAACCAGAAGGTGACTGAAACAAGCCCTGGAAGAATGGAGGGTACTCAGACTGTGTGTTTTTCCGCATGCTTGGGAGAAGAAGAGCTGTGTTTGTTTAAGGCGAGGGTGCTTCTTTGACGATTGTATGGAAGCGAAGGAAGCATTGCGCCATGAGAGGATTAGATATAAGAAAGAGGTCCACGATGGGGGCTCAGAGTTAGTTGCTGGTTGCCCTTAGCGGGAGCTACACGTTGCTGAGAATCTGCTGGTCTGTGTTTGGGAGGGCGGCTGGGGTATTTTGTTGTTCCCATTCCCCTGTTGGGCCATTCAGGATGCTGTGTACGTCCTGGCACTAGCATGGGGGGCAAGGTCGACTGTGATGTTGTCCTTGTATTGTCCGTGGGCAGGGGTGGGGGTCTGGAGTTTGTGTTTCTCAGTTTGTTGTTGGTTGTAAGCAGCATGGGTGTGCAGCGGTTGGAGGTGTGGGGCAACGGTCGCTGGATCACAAACAGGGTGAATGCTAAGTGGCGACTATATGACAAAGGGTGTTAGGTTTCTCAGTTGGCATGTCAGGGGACTCAGCACTTGGACAAAGCGACATAGGGTGCTCTCCTTCCTGAAAAGGCATTACATTACGTTTGCCTGTCTGCAGGAAATGCATCTGGATGACACAGGCCGCCAGGGTGGCGAAAAAGTGGCGGGCCAGATATTTCACTCCTCCTATTCCACATAAACCAGAGGTACGCTGACCTGGGTGGCCCAAGGAACTCTGCTAACTATCCAGTATATGGGAGCAGACGTAGGGGGCCTTTATGTGCTCTTATGTGGCCAGATAGATGGCTGTGACAAGAACATAGATGTGACTTCACGTTCATTGAACATGCACCTTCATATAGGCCGATCTCAGGATGGCCCTCCGATCAATGGCAAAAATATATGTTGTGTTGTAATTGATTTACATAACACTTTGACCCCTGACAAGACATATCACTGAGCAGCATACTGCTGTGTAACACAAGGTAAGTGTTTAATGCAGGGGTTATTGTTTTTTTGATTAGTTTATAGTTTTAATTGGGATTAGTTTTCTACTCTCAAAGACACCATTCCATGCACCTGTTACAGTTCCTTTGTTTTAGTTGAAATTAATAAGAGTTAGGAGTGATCATTAATATGGGTTGTGCGAGTTCAAGCAAATGAGTGATGGGACCAACAGATAGGCTAAAGGAGAGTATGTGTTGTTAGATTGCAGGGGTATGGTTTCAATGAAGAAGAGGCTGCGATCTATGAAATAAAGTGAGGACATTGAAAACAAGCATTTACAATGCAATGGTCTCGGCATTATTAAAGGTAGAGCTATTGGCATTGCTCATGACATTTTTTTTTTTTAAATCATAAATAAATGGCAATGTCATTTATATTGCCAATAGCTTAATCGCTTGCATATGCCAGACCTATTGCATTTGCACCCACACACACACACACACACACACACAGAGCCCTACACACACAGAGAGCCCCACACACACACACACACACACAGAGCCCACCATACACACACACAGAGCCCCCCACACAGACTGCCCCACACACACAGCGCCCCACACACACAGCGCCACACACAGAGAGCCCCCCACACACACACACAGAGCCCCCCACACACAGAGTCCCACACACACACACACACAGAGCCCCACCCACACACACAGAGCCCCACCCACACACACAGAGCCACACACACACACACACAGAGCCACACACAGACAGACAGAGCCACACACTGACAGAGCCACACACACACACATACACAGAGCCCCCCACACACACACAGAGCCCCACACACACACACTGAGCCCCACACACACACACAGAGCCCCCCACACACACACACAGAGCCCCACACACACACACAGAGCCCCACACACACACACAGTGCCCCACACACACACAGAGCCCCCCCCCCCACACACACACATGAGAGGATTAGATATAAGAAAGAGGTCCACGATGGGGGCTCAGAGTTAGTTGCTGGTTGCCCTTAGCGGGAGCTACACGTTGCTGAGAATCTGCTGGTCAGTGTTTGGGAGGGCGGCTGGGGTATTTTGTTGTTCCCATTCCCCTGTTGGGCCATTCAGGATGCTGTGTACGTCCTGGCACTAGCATGGGGGGCAAGGTCGACTGTGATGTTGTCCTTGTATTGTCCGTGGGCAGGGGTGGGGGTCTGGAGTTTGTGTTTCTCAGTTTGTTGTTGGTTATAAGCAGCATGGGTGTGCAGCGGTTGGAGGTGTGGGGCAACGGTCGCTGGATCACAAACAGGGTGAATGCTAAGTGGCGACTATATGACAAAGGGTGTTAGGTTTCTCAGTTGGAATGTCAGGGGACTCAGCACTTGGACAAAGCGACATAGGGTGCTCTCCTTCCTGAAAAGGCATTACATTACGTTTGCCTGTCTGCAGGAAATGCATCTGGATGACACAGGCCGCCAGGGTGGCGAAAAAGTGGCGGGCCAGATATTTCACTCCTCCTATTCCACATAAACCAGAGGTACGCTGACCTGGGTGGCCCAAGGAACTCTGCTAACTATCCAGTATATGGGAGCAGACGTAGGGGGCCTTTATGTGCTCTTATGTGGCCAGATAGATGGCTGTGACATTGCTATTTTAAACACCAATGCGCCTAACACAGATGAACCAGCTTTTTACCAAGCAATGGAGGACCTAATACCCACAGACTTGGACATACTGCTCATATGGCTGGGTGACTTTAACTTGTAACAACTCCAGGCGATGAAACACGTGTCGGCTGGTTGTTTTGTTCCAATTCAGTAGTTGCTTTATTAAAATACCTTTTCAACTGTACACTGGTGTCGAACATTGCAATCGTGATCTGAACAAGACTCTCATGACATTTACATACCATTGTTGCACCCCCACCACGTGTGCCCGGGACTGTGTTTAATTTTCCAGTGTGGGTCCTCTGACTCACACACTTCCGGGGGTTATTGGGTAACTCCCCCGACCTGGCAGCACCGTACCCAGTTGATCACATGTAGACTCCACGCCAACTGGTCTGAGCGTCATTCTTCCTGACTTCACTAAAAATCCTACTCCTAGCTTTCAACTTCTGATATCTAGGCAAACAGGTTGCGCTCATGGAATCACAGTTGCTACAGCTGAACATGACCAGGGTGATTGAATCCTTGAAGCGGTCCGTGGCCTTCTGGAACAACTTGGTGCTCTCCCTTATGGGTAGGATTGTGGTGGCTAGGATTGATGTTCTACCGTGTTGCCTGTATGTCCTCCAAAATTCACTGTGTGATATTCCCATGAGGGTGTTTAGGCAGCTGAACTCAGTGCTGGTGTCCCTATACTGTGCAGGTTGGCGCAGCAGAGTACCCTTGCATGTCTTAACAAGGCGGTACAAAGATGGGGGACGGGAGGCCCCCAGGCTGGACCTATATTTCTATGCGGTGCACCTGCAGCATGCGGCCTGGTGGCTGGATAAGGGAGACAACTGGGAAAAACGTCTCCTTAGAGGTCGAGTCAAGCCTGATAGTGCTCCCGGAGACCTGCCTCATATGGTATAACATACCGCAAATATTTGGCAAGCATTTGTGGAGCGCCTACTTAGGCATGCACCGTTTCACCATGAACTAAATATTTGGATTCTCGCCCGGTGCGAAAATGATGGAAATCATTTCATTTCAGTCATAGAGGGAGGGGGGCTGCCAAGTATTGTCTGACCTGTACTCTTATGAAACTTTCATCTTAAATGAGCAGGCTTGTGAGGGATTCGGCATGGGTCAGGGACAATAACTGCAGCATGCTGGCCTCATGGACCTGGCCAGGGCGACATGCCTCATGTACCCGAACACCCCCAGACGACTCAAACACTCGATATAATGCTTACATTCGATTAATTGCATTATTGTATAGGGCCATGAAGGTTGATGCAATGGATTCACCCCCCCCACCCCCTCCCCCCACCCCCGGGCACATGCTGCATGGGACAGGGACCTGCATACACCCATGGGACCCAGGGCCCTTCATACACCCATGGGGGACATGGTTTTGGAAGGCAGCGTTCGCTGTAATATACACAGTATCCAGTAATGCGCATTTTAAGTTAGTACATTTTACCTATCTGCACCATGTGTACATGACTCCGACGAGACTGTCGCACTGACCCGGACCGCTCTGATGTTTGCCCCAGATGTGGCATGGAGGGGGCAGACCTTCTGCATTTAGGCTGGGGTTGCCAGGAGGTGCACCAATTCTGAACACTTGTGGTTGAACGGGTAAGGGTAGGAACTGGCCTTCAGGTTGAGGCAAACTCTCTGCACTGCTTGCTGGGGCAAGTCACAAAACCTAGGAAACACAAAATGGCATAAAGATTGTTGCAATTAGTCCTTGTTCTAGCGAGACGAAGGATTCCTATAGTATGGATGGGTAAGCGCTTCCCCTCAGTGGAGGAATGGTTGAAGGATGTTCACGCGCGGTCGCTTGTGGAGGAGGTCCACATTTTATTATTTTTTTATTTAGAAGCTTGTTAAGCACGCAGCTACCCCCAACAGGGGTGTCCCGGCGCTGAAAACAACATCTAGTGAGGTTCAGTGACGTCCAGGGGGGATTGAGAGTGGGCTAAATCAGAGAGAAAAGCCAGGTCTTAAGTTTCTTTCGAAACAGAGGCTCTGATGTCAGAAATCTGAGTTCCAATGGCAGATGATTCCAAAGTCTGGAGGTGGCCACTGCAAAGGCCCTCCCTCCCATACACGCAAGACGAAATCGGGGGCAGAGCATTAGGCGAAGATGGTTAGATCTGAGATTCCGCGTTGCTTGTGAGATCTTCAGTCTGTGTCTCAAGTAGGCAGGGCATCGACCATTAAGAGCTCTAAAAGCAAGGGTCAGAGATTTGAACTGAATACGTAGTCTCACCGGGAGCCAGTGAAGTTTGATCAGGTAAGGAGAGATGGAGTGGCGGTAGGGGATATTGCAGATCAACCTGGCCACTGAATTCTGTACTGTCTGCAATCGATTAATGAGGTACGCCGGGACTCCAACATACAGACTATTTGCGTAATCCAAATGGGACGTTATGAGGGCGTGGACTACTATCCTGCGTGAATCAAATGGTAGAAAAGGGATAATTTTTTTGATCATACGAAGTTTTCCGAAACAGGACGCCGAAACTTTATTAATTTGGGTTTTGCAGGAGAGGGCTGTGTCAAATTGGAAGCCCAGATTGCGGGCTGCTTGGACAGGTACAGGAGGAGGATCCAATTCAACCGGCCACCAGAGGCCAGTGGAAATAGGGGATTTCTGATTAAAAAATAAGACTTCCGTCTTATCCGTGTTCAATTTTAAATTATTTGAGGACATCCAAGAGGCGATATTCACCAAACAGTGGCAAAAATTTGACAAGGAGCTTTCCGAGTGATCTTTAAAGGAGAACACAAGCTGAGTATCGTCAGCATAAAATATCACTCTGACGCCCCATGATTCCACCACCTTCGCCAAAGGCTTCAGGTATACGTTGAACAAGAGTGGGCTGAGAGCAGATCCCTGCGGAACCCCCCATGTCAACAGTTTCTTGGTGGAAAAGAAAGGGCCCAGCATCACTTGTTGAAATCGATTCGTCAGGAATGATTTGACCCAGGCCAGTGGGGTCCCACCAACTCCCACCTCCTGAAGACGTGTTAACAGAGTTTCATGGGAGATGGTGTCGAATGCTGCGGATAGGTCGAGGAGGACCAGCATGGCCTCCTCTCCCCTATCCGTGCACTCACGAATAGACTCGGATACTTCTAGTAGAGCTGATTCAGTACTGAAGTCCGGCCTGAATCCTGACTGAGAGTCATGGAGCAGCAAGTTTGATTCTAGATAGTCGGACAGTTGTTCTTGTACCGCCTTCTCGAGTACTTTGGCTGGCTTGGGAAGGAGTGAGATCGGTCGGTAGTTGCTAAAACACATTGGGTCGACACTAGCTTTTTTTTTTAATTGGAATCAGCAACGCGTGTTTCCATAAAGAAGGGACAGCACCCGATTGCAGGGAGGAGTTCCAAATTTCAAGCAAGGGATTAATTACTAACGGGGCAATATCATTCAGGATCAGTGCCGGGGCTGGATCAAGCGGTGAGCCTGATTTACATTTTAGAAATAGAGTCAGGGCATACTCTTTAGTCAGCGGTTTAAAAGAAGTGAATACTTTGGCAAGGTAGTGTCAAGATCTAAAGTTACTTCTGTACGGTTCTGAAGGATTGTTGTCGTAATATTAGCAATTTTTTCATAAAAATCAGATAGGCCTTCACTAAGTACTTGGCTGGGGGTGACGGGAGCAGACAGAGCAGTAGGATTAGTGAACTCTTTAACAATGATGAAGAGGGTCTTAGTGGAGTTTTTCGCGTTAATGATTATTTCTGCAAAGTGTTGACTCATGGTATTGCGTTTGAGTTTATGGAACTCTTTAAGGGCCAGTCTATAAAGGGATTTGGCTGCCGGGTCATAGGTCCGGCGCCATAAGCGCTCCAATTTTTTGCAACTGCTTCCGTGTTCCCTTAATTCCTGAGTAAACCAGGGAGCTGACGGTTTTGATCTACGGGAGGTGAGGGTCTGCAAGGGCGCGACTTGCTCAATGGCGGCTGTGAGATCTTTATTAAATATGGATACCACTGCATTGAGATCGTCAGGGAGTGAGTGTAAACTACTCTTATACGTTTGCTCCAAGGCAGTACATGAGACCTTATGCCATTTTCTGCCTTGTTCTCTGATGGCATATTCCCTCTTAGGAGGCTGGGATAGAGACACTTCGAACGGGATCAAGAAATGATCAGACCAAGTCAGAGGTATGGAGGGGAGAATCTTAAGCTCCGTCCAGTTAGAGAAGATCAGATCAAGGTTGTGACCAGCAGAGTGTGTGGGGCCACTAACCCCTTGAATTAGATTCAAACTTTGCATGGAATCTAAAAGATGATTGGCACGAGTACAGTCACTTACATCCACGTGATGGTTAAAGTCTCCCAGTACCGTAAAGTGAGGGTGTTTAAGAGACAAATCTGCAATAACTGCTAGCAGTGCAGAAATGGCAGGCTGTGGGGTATTGGGAGGACTATATACCAGGACCCCGAAAAGATGGCCGTAAGGGCATCCGAGATGGAAAAGTATAGTGCCTCTATGGGACCTAAATTCGGGATTTTCCTGGATGTGATCGTCAAGTGAGTCTGTAAAATAACCGCGATTCCACCTCCGGACTTGGAGCCTTCACGGCTTACTCCTGTGAGGCGGTATCCCGGGGGCAAGGCAAGAGAAATGTCTGGGTTGGAAGAATCCTTAATCCACGTCTCAGTCAGGAAGAGTAAGTCCCAGGACATTGATGAGAGCAGCAGCCAAATGTCACTGGAGTGGCGTGGCAAAGAGCGACAATTCAATAATACTATGGAATAGGTTCGTATGGGTGTGGGATGGATTTTTAGTGATAAATGGGAGCATTTTATGTGAGGAGTAAAGGAGAAAGGGCAGCTGTTACATTTAAAATAGCGGGGGCTAGTCAGTGAGAGATTGCACCGTGCCGATGGAGTGCAAATTTTCTCTCTTAAAACCAGAAGCTGCGATCTAGACCAGACCTGCCTCTGTGCGAGAAGGGAACTGGCAGCATGGGTGGCCCTACGCCCGGAACTGGCGCGGACGGGCGCAGACGGGCTTGCCTTAGGCGCGCCTTCGGCGCGCAAACGGCGCGCCCGCTGCGCGTCCGGGAAATGCACATAGTTTATAGGAGAGAGGGGACGTAGGGGGGGGGAGCGTGGCCTAACGATAGTAGCCGTGGCCTGAGGGTTCGCAGGTAATGGCGGCAAGAATATTTTGTGGCCCGCGGCAGCGCTAAGATCCGCTGCGCGGGATGCCCAGTGCGTACTAAACAAAAAATAAGTGCCATGGGAGAGGAGATTAGGTAGGTAAAATCACAATATCAAACTCAAATTTAAAAAAAACGCTGGCGATCGTTCTCCCGGCTTCCGCCTCAGGAGATAGTTGTCTCTAACTTGCTCTTGTATTCACCGCGTTTAAGTACCTTCGGTGGGGGGGCGTGGTCTAACGATAGTGGGCGTGGCCTGAGGGTTCGCAGGTAATGGCGGCAAGAATATTTTATGGCCCGTGGCAGCGCTAAGATCCACTACGCAAAGAATAAGTGCCCAGGGAGAGGAGATTAGGTAGGTAAAATCACAATATCACACTCAAATTTTAAAAAAATGCTGGCGAACGTTCTCCCGGCTTTCGCCTCAGGAGATAGTTGTCTCATGAAAGGAATACTGTAGGGATCTCTTAACCACTGAGGTTGCTGAGTGTAGTCAACTTGAATGGGATGCAAGCGATGATGGGTCAGATATGGAGGAGAGTAGATGCTCGATACAATTATTTTTAAGTCTCTTGATATGCGACTGTTGGCACCTGCAATTGTCTAACTTTACTGTTTCTTCTAACTGTATCTTGTGCTCGGGTCCAAGCTGGCCTTCTGCTCATACTTGTGTACCCACTGTGTTGTTCATGAAAAATGGAAACTAAAGGTTTTTAAAAATAAAAAAGAATAAGGTCGACAGCCCAAACAGACTCCCTCATGGACAGTTGCCTCAGTACTTCTTTGTTGCCAGGGGATTCCTTTTAGAGAATCTTAATTTACTGCTTTTTGCAGTGCTTCTACTGCTGTGTTCATGAATTTTAAGAAACGC
Source organism: Lissotriton helveticus (assembly GCF_964261635.1). Lineage (NCBI taxonomy): Eukaryota > Metazoa > Chordata > Amphibia > Caudata > Salamandridae > Lissotriton > Lissotriton helveticus. The sequence goes on from NC_136070.1 coordinate 997,453,917, forward strand.
CCTTATAGTTGGCACAATTCCCCTTTACAAAAAACAACAATGGGAGAGGTAGGGAGAGTCAAGAAGGCTTCTCTCAATCCCCGGTTCAATGTAGATAAACAAAAAGAGAGAGGCCAGATCAATCTCAAATAATGCCACAAGATTGGAGCGAGATAACTGAGGATCACACACTCACTTAGGGTGAAAAGGAAAGCCCTCACACACCGACCTAGTCAGTGTCATGCTTCATCATCGGGCCCCACCAAAGAGGCCGAGTGCCTCTTTGGTGTGCTACAACGCCAGAAAGACTGCGGAGCTGGTTGTGTGAAGGAGGACGTGTTGTGAGGGTGAGTTAAATTAAAAGTGTCTAAATGAGTATCAAAAAAAATTTTTTATTAAATGATCCCTAAGACACGATTTAACAGGTATTATGTGTCTGAATTTAGTTGCCAAGGATTAGGAATGGTAAAATTCAGATAAATACAGTGGAAAAATTCGTCAGTCAACATGTTTCTGCCATTTTGGAGGTTTAAATTTACCAAGGCATTCTTCAGGACTATACCCCGGCGGTATGGACTCTCTAATCGTCCACCCTAACCAAGGGACGTGAAAGTGAAAAAAAGGAAAGGTGAAAAAAGTGCATAAAAAGGGAGAGCAAACGCTCGATCCCAAAAAAACTCCAAATTCGGGAGTATTTCTGCACTTTAAAATATGGCGCTACTTGCACCATGGGTCTCGGGAGGGGGGTTGGAGCGAAATTGGCACATCGCCCTCGTTGCTCGCAGCCCGCTTAGACACCTAGGATCTCCCTCGCGACCGGACCCCGTCGATCGACAATTTCGCTCCAACCCCCCTCCCGAGACCCATGGTGCAAGTAGCGCCATATTTTAAAGTGCAGAAATACTCCCGAATTTGGAGTTTTTTTGGGATCGAGCGTTTGCTCTCCCTTTTTATGCACTTTTTTCACCTTTCCTTTTTTTCACTTTCACGTCCCTTGGTTAGGGTGGACGATTAGAGAGTCCATACCGCCGGGGTATAGTCCTGAAGAATGCCTTGGTAAATTTAAACCTCCAAAATGGCAGAAACATGTTGACTGACGAATTTTTCCACTGTATTTATCTGAATTTTACCATTCCTAATCCTTGGAAACTAAATTCAGACACATAATACCTGTTAAATCGTGTCTTAGGGATCATTTAATAAAAAAAATTTTTTGATACTCATTTAGACACTTTTAATTTAACTCACCCTCACAACACGTCCTCCTTCACACAACCAGCTCCGCAGTCTTTCTGGCGTTGTAGCACACCAAAGAGGCACTCGGCCTCTTTGGTGGGGCCCGATGATGAAGCATGACACTGACTAGGTCGGTGTGTGAGGGCTTTCCTTTTCACCCTAAGTGAGTGTGTGATCCTCAGTTATCTCGCTCCAATCTTGTGGCATTATTTGAGATTGATCTGGCCTCTCTCTTTTTGTTTATCTACAATTCCCCTTTAGGCAGCAGAGAATAGCATCCCTACAGGATTTGATGGTTTGAACTAAGAACAATGGACGTAGCCATTACAGCCTCAGAGATTTTAGTTTATCACACATTCACATTACATGGAGCAGTGGTTCATCCGTTTTACCACACATTTGCAATGTTTGCTTGTTCCTCCATTCATAGGGCTGTACTAATAACATTTCAAAGGAATCCAGCCAAATCGGAGCAGGAGACTGAGACAATCCAGCAGAACTCTCGGGGTGTAGAGGTCTGCCGCCCAGCTGGGACTTGATCTTCAGGTTTCTCAAATCTTGATCAAAAGATAGGGATTTAATATTCTGTTTTGTTATCATTTTGTTGAGAAGGTTTATTTTAATAAGTTCTTCTGCCTGTAATTTGTAATGGAGTTGTATAGCAGGGAACCCCACACTGATTGTTGCTCCTGGATTTTCTTCCAGAATAGTTGTTTTTATTAAGCTGTTCTTGGTGGATTTCATTTTTAGACAGTATGCTACATTTCTTGCGCATAACACCAGATCCTGTTCCAAGAGCTTGAACTTTAGCCTAATTTGGGATTGTGTGGTGCAGTCAGGTACGGCAAATAAGCGACAATAAAACTGAAATTATTTATCTAGCCTTTCGAATAGTTGATATTTGAAAATAATTGCTCCATATGAGGCAGAAGTCACCACTTTATTCCCTAAAACAGATAATGTTTAAGATAGGTAACAATGGTCTGAGGGGCCCTAGGGGGCCCTGAGGTAAGCCTGTGCCTGAAGCAACTTGTGATAGGGTTCAGTCCTGATACACAAAAAAATGGTGGTCTAGTATTTATGCGAAAGATGCTTTGGGACACGATAGATGAAATATACCATTTATTAGCTTCATAAATGATATATCACAAATTATATTCCAGTTCCTGTGCTCAACAAACAAGTGTATAGTGCCTGGTGACAAGGTGACAGTGAAGTTAAAAGAAAACCGCATTGACAACATTGTAAAAACTCCATAGTTAAATTCAAACAATTCAAGGAAGTTTTTGTTGTAAGCTGGTCGATGACGTTTCGATCTCAATTAGTTGAGATCATCATCAGGAGGTAAAAATGAGCACATTGGAATCTAGGGTAATATAAGAACAATCATATAAGAAATATATCTTGAAACAACAATGAAAAACAATACATTTTAAAGGACAATTAGAATCAGAAGTTTGCGGGAGACTCAATCAGAGAGCCTTAAGAAACGTTGGAACCGAGAGGGATGAAATGTTTAGGAAAAAGTTGAATTCCAAACGTGTGGAAGAGAAACTTGAGGGGAGAGCGTTCAGTGACAGAAATTTCTGAGCTGAGAGTATATCAGGGAGTAAGTGAGTGAACAGCAGTATTCATCAAGCTTACATACTCTACAAAGCATTCAGAGAGTTGGGTCACGCAATCAAACCATATTGTACAATAGCTCCATAAGAAGAGCAATACAACAGGAGATACACAGGTTAAGGTGTGTCTTCCCATTACTCATAATGCGACAGTTATCAGTATACAAGCAATTACGCTTCTACAGGTAGAAGAGTGTCGATAATACCATAATCAAGAGGGGAGAACCAAGATTGGCCAGGTACTGCTACTCACTGCTAGAATATGCAAGTTGAGTAGGAAGCCAAATATCCATCCAAGACGTGCCTTTCAGATAATCCATGCAGACAATGTGATGTTCTAGGGCATACAACTTGTGGTTAATCCATTCTTTTTTCATGCATCTGGTGACTTTCGAGTGATGCATGCAGGAGTTAACGGGGTGGTGATATTAATGGACATCAATCTAATGATATCCGATTGAATCTATTCATATTTCAAGCATCTGGTGATATACCGCACATACATAACAGGCGTACCGTCTATTACATATGATGCATAAGGCTGGTGCTCGTGGTTGGAGAAGGAGGCAATGCCAATGTGCGTGCTCACATACGCTATGTTAACAGAATGTTCCCTGGGGGGTATCTTACCCTGAAATTGAAGGAATCACTGGTCTCGATATGGCGGGAATAATACTGCGGCGTCCTGTGGGAAAACGGGATAATGAGGGGATGGGTAATATCGCTTGTATAATTAAAAAAGGTAGGGGTTGTGGATACTTACTATGCACTTCTACTTCGGTAGGCGCAAGCTGAGCAATATGATATGGCGTGTGTGTATTCCACTCCAATCTAAGGGAAGAATTAGAACCACGTTAACTACCTTTTTGAATTATACAAGCGCTATTGCCCATCCCCTCACGATCCTGTTTTCCCCACAAGATGCCGCGGTATTATTCCCGCCATATCCAGACCCGTTATTCCTTCGATTTCAGGGTAAGATACCCCCCAGGGAACATCCAGTTTAACATAGCGCATGTGAGCACACACACTGGCATTGCCTCTTTCTCCAACCAAGAGCACCAGCCTTATGCATGCCTTGTAATAGGCTGTACTCCCGATATGTATGTGCGGTATATAACCAGATGCTTGAAATATGAATAGATTCAATTGGATATCATTAGCTGGATGTCCATTAATATCACCACCCCGTTAACTCCTGCGTGCATCACTCGAGAGTCACCAGATGCGTGAGAAAAGAATGGAATAACTTTGATACCACGAGTTGTATGCCCTAGGACAGCACATCGTCTGCATGGAATACCTGAAAGTCATGTCTTGAATGGATATTTGGCTTCCTACTCACCTTGCATATTCTAGCAGTGAGTAGCAGTATCTGGCCAATCTTGGTTCTCCCCTCTTGATTATGGTATTATCGTCACTCTTCTACCTGTAGAAGCGTAATTGCTTGTATACCAATAACTGTTGAGTCATGAGTAACGGAAAGACACACCTTAACCTGTGTATCTCCCAATATATTGCTCTTCTTATGGAGCTATTGCACAATATGGTTTAATTGCGTGACCCACCTCTCTGAATGCTTTGTAGAGTATGTAAGCGTGATGAATACTGCTGTTCACTCACTTACTCCCTGATATACTCTCAGCTCAGAAATTTCTGTCACTGAACCCTCTCCCCTTAAGTTTCTCTTCCACACTTTTGGAATTCAAGTTTTTCCTAAACATTCGATCCCTCACGGTTCCAACGTTTCTTAAAGGCTCTCTGATTGAGTCTCTCGCAAACTTCTGATTCTAATTGTCCTTTAAAATGTATTGTTTTTCATTCTTGATTGAATATATATTTCTTATATGATTGTTCTTATATTACCCTAGATTCCAACGTGCTCACTTTTACGTCCTGATGATGATCTCAACTAATTGAGATCGAAACGTCGTCGACCAGCTTACAACAAAAACTTCCTTGAATTGTTTGAATTTAACTATGGAGTTTTTACAATGTTGTCAATGCGATGTTTTCTTTTAACTTCACTATCACCTTGTCACCACGCACTATACACTTGTTTGTTGAGCACTGGAACTAGCATATAATTTGTGATATATCATTTGTGGAGCTAATAAGTGTTATATTTCATCTATCGTGTCCCAAAGCATCTTTCGCATAAATACTAGACCCCCATTTTTTGGTATATCAGGACTGAACCCTATCACAAGTTGCTTCAGGCACAGGCTTACCTCAGGACCACTGGGCCACTTCAGACCATTGTTACCTATCTTAAGCATTCACTACCCGAGGTCTTAATATTGGGGTTCCCTTGTTCTTGATACATAGCTAAAACAGATATTAGCACTCTGAGGTTTTCCCAAGCCAGGTTCCTGTTTTTTTAGGCCTATCATTGTGCACATCAGATCTTTGAAAGTGACTGAATACCTCTCCCTTTTGTGGTGATTCCCTTTAAGAAAACAAATTAGAATTGGAAGGATACCACACCCTCTCTTCGTTGATTAGTTTCAGTCAGCTATCATGTATTTATTTTAAAGTTTTCTGACATCTCTCACAATTGTTTTTAATTACCAGTTTTTATAGGGCAGACAATAAACAGTAGATACCAGACAGCTTGATCAAAAGACAACGTTGCTGCTTGTGGTTTACAATAGTAACATATAGTTCATTGGTAACCTCTCTCATTAAGCACAGTATACCAACTGATCAGAGTGTGAAGATCTGTGAAGAACTTAGATGTGACTTCACGTTCATTGAACATGCACCTTCATATAGGCCGATCTCAGGATGGTCCTCCGATCAATGGCAAAAATATATGTTGTGTTGTAATTGATTTACATAACACTTTGACCCCTGACAAGACATATCACTGAGCACATACTGCTGTGTAACACAAGGTAAGTGTTTAATGCAGGGGTTATTGTTTTTTTGATTAGTTTATAGTTTTAATTGGGATTAGTTTTCTACTCTCAAAGACACCATTCCATGCACCTGTTACAGTTCCTTTGTTTTAGTTGAAATTAATAAGAGTTAGGAGTGATCATTAATATGGGATGTGCGAGTTCAAGCAAATGAGTGATGGGACCAACAGATAGGCTAAAGGAGAGTATGTGTTGTTAGATTGCAGGGGTATGGTTTCAATGAAGAAGAGGCTGCGATCTATGAAATAAAGTGAGGACATTGAAAACAAGCATTTACAATGCAATGGTCTCGGCATTATTAAAGGTAGAGCTATTGGCATTGCTCATGACATTTCTTTTTTTTTTTTTAAATCATAAATAAATGGCAATGTCATTTATATTGCCAATAGCTTAATCGCTTGCATATGCCAGACCTATTGCATTTGCACCCACACACACACACACACACACACACAGAGCCCTACACACACAGAGAGCCCCACACACACACACACACACACACAGAGCCCACCATACACACACACAGAGCCGCCCACACAGACTGCCCCACACACACAGCGCCCCACACACACAGCGCCCCACACAAACACACAGAGAGCCCCCCACACACACACACAGAGCCCCCCACACACAGAGTCCCACACACACACACACACACAGAGCCCCACACACACACACAGAGCCCCACCCACACACACAGAGCCACACACACACACACACAGAGCCACACACAGACAGACAGAGCCACACACTGACAGAGCCACACACACACAGATACACAGAGCCCCCCACACACACACAGAGCCCCACACACACACACTGAGCCCCACACACACACACAGAGCCCCACACACACATACACAGAGCCCCACACACACACACAGAGCCCCACACACACACACAGTGCCCCACACACACACAGAGCCCCCCACACACACACACACACAGTGCCCCCCACACACACAGAGCCCCCCACACACACAGAGCCCTCCCACACACACACACACACACAGAGCCCCCCACACACACACAGAGCCCCCCACACACACACACACACAGGCCTCGGTCTTCATCATATCTCGGACATTTGTTAAGGCCGCTTCCAATAGGCCTGGGGACGAGTGGAATGGTGAGGTCAATTGGACCACAGAAGTCAACGCTGCACGTAGGAGGAGTTTCCTTATGCTAGCACCAATGGGAGCACCACAGCGTTATGGAATGCGAGTGCTTGGCTATACATGATGTCAACTCACGAGAGAAGCGCTTTTGTGTCACACGCGAGTGAACAGAGCGCCGTGCTGACCGCGTCTTGTGTCGCAGCGCTTAGAGGGGCAAGGCAGACAGAATAAGGAGAGGGGCGCTCTTGGGCAGGTTACATGGGCTCACTCTTACTAGTTATCTGTGGGCCCTCTAACGACTGCAAGAAGACCGGAGCATCTTCAGTTCATCTCTTCTGCTTTGTCCAGCGCTTGTATAAATAATTAACAATAACACGAGCCTCTTCTATAGATTAAACAATGCCTGTCTAGTGTTCACGCGCTTTGAGTGGCGTTCTAGCACTTCCGGTGTAACAGTGATGCTGATGGCCAGAGAACGAGGGGCCCCCACAAAGCCCTAAGCGATGCCCTCCCCAAAGTGTAAGTCATTGCACTTCTGGTATAACCATTCCATGTACACCCACCCCTGGGAAGTCTAAACCGTTCCCTGCCAAGAACTCAATTTTCACTCAATTGTACACATACCGCTTCAGTTTATTCGACCACCTTCCGGACCTAGATACACATGGTACCAAACACGAGTGTAACCAGAGAGTGGTGGTCGTTACAATGCAGTGGTCCAGGAGGATGCGCTGCTGCCCTCCCTATACTACATTGGCGAAGAGGGGCCCGGCAAGCTGCTTTGAGGCGATTAAGGAGCGACACGAATAATCCAAAGAATGTGCAGCATTTGTACAGGCTAGATATGAGCCAGAGATGCCCAGAGCAGGGGATCGGAGATTATGCACAGGCACGTGAATGCACACGTATCAACTGTGCACACGCAGCAGCAGTGGACTAAAAATCCGCTGCGCACAACTGATCGGACTTTGAAAGCCATTGGTGTGTAGGCCACACACGCGCGCATCCTCCTTTCATTACAGGACGGTGAACGGGAGTGGGCGACACCCTCCCTCCTCGTAGGAGCTGCTGCCGGGGATGAGCCGGCCATGGCAGCCAGCCACATGGGAGGTCACACGCTGCTGCTCTTAATATTTTCCAGGCACCTCGCCCTCCACCACCCCGCAGCCGCCGCGGGCACATCAGCTCCTTCATCGCGCACAGATCTGCGGCTTCCGATCCCGGCCGTGCCATCTTAGAGGCAGATGGAGAGTTGGTGATGCAGTACGTGAGCGGCGTGGGGGCAGACGATTCACGGCAAACTTCTCTGGGCAAGGTCACTGCGTGCTTTATATGCCGTCCCACAACGCAGACACAAAACATACTGTCAACACTTTATCAGTATCCTGGAGTTAATATGTACTTGCCCCTCTCTATGTTAACTTTGGTGTACCACAGGTATCTATCCTGGGATTCCTACATGAGCTCTATATCTTGAGAATGGAGCATGTTGCTTCGGGTGTTGTGGTCATGCTGTTTAAGTCTGGCCTTTGAAACAATTTTAGTTATCTCAGCAGACTATTGAGTTTAACAAAAAAAATGCATTATATGCAGATAGGCAAACGTTTGGTTTGCTTGATTCATCTATTTGTTAATTTTTACTTTTCATTTTGCTTCTCCCCAACACCACAGCATTCAGCATGGAAAAGTAGATCAGCCCAACTGACCCAGTGACTTTCTTCACTTTGAGTGAACGGCACAAAGCATGGAGCACTGCTAACAAACACCAAAAAATAATACTTTCTCTTCCATTGCTAAGCTTGTTTAAAGTGTGCTCTTTATGTAATTTATTTTATTGTTAAGTTTAAATATTGGGTATTTATGTTGCCTACACTTATTTATACATTTTAATTCAGAATGTGTCACATTATGCCAGAAACTTTGTAGCTGTCTGTGATTGGAATTCTTGTTTAGGGGGTGATATATTTTAGTTTCTTTTTCCAAAAATTATTTTTTTATTGAGTTTCATGACAGCAAGCAGACAGCAAACAGAAAAAAAAGGTTCTTACATATCAATGGGTATTTCCCCCACTTTGCTTTTGAGACATTTGTAGCCTAATACAATAGATCCACTGTAAACAAAGGCAGGTCTTCATACCAAGTTAACAATACTAATGGCACACATAAAATACAGAGTTAAGTAACCAAATGCGATAACAATAATGTACCAATCTTCTTTAAGAACCTATCCAATTGGTAACTGGAGACCATAACTTATACTCAAAAGTTTTCTTCCTAATACCCTTAATTTCATAGAGTGCAGTCTCAAGGTGATAAATAGACAATATTTTGGTTTGCCACTTGATAAAATTTGGCGATTCCACATCAAGCCATTGAGACGTGATATATGAACGATACAGAGACATACATATAAATATGAAACCTTCCTCTACAGCTGAGGCCCTATAATCCATACTCTCTTCACATCCAAAAATAACCAGAGGTGCCGTTAACTTTACTTGGATGCCCAGACCATTCCTTAGAAAAAGCTCTACATCAGAAATAAATTGAGATAACTTAGGACAAAGGAAAAACATATGAGCAGCATCAGCTGCGTACAGGCCACACTGATTACACTTAATCCCCCGCCCTGAATTCCATTTAGCCAGTTTACCTGGCGTATAGTACAGTTCAAAGACTGACCTAAAATGTTGACTTATCAGTGATCCATTCAGTAAAACATTAGTGGCCATTTCGATACTTCTCTCCAAATCAACACGCTCAATATTCAATTTATTTTGCCATTTGCTTTCCCAGACCTCTAAATCATTGTCTGCCTTCTCCAAAAGTAATTGATATAACGGCCCTATTTTTTGCCTATCCTTAATCGCTTCAATGATTGCTATTTTCCCAACTTCAATCAGATTTTTTAATATCTTCTGATCGCATAAGCTGCGCAATTGAAGGTATTTAAAAAAGTCTGTGCGCTGCAGTTTGTAAGTCTCCCTTAAATAGTCGAATGAGGCAAAATGATTTCCCTGAAACAGGTCCCCTATCTTACAAATCCTCAGGCTATGCCAGCTTAACATCGCCCGGTCATGAAATATGTCTGGGAGAAGGGAGCAGTTTAGGAGAGGACTATATAAATTAATATTCGGGCCTATTCCCAATCTCTTTTTAATTGTCCTCCATGTAACATAAGCCGTATAAAAGATCTTACATTTTGTTTTTTTATGATAACTTGGCTCGATAATCCGGTTTAAGCATTGCTTTGCCTCGGCCCCCAGAAGCATCTCATAAATAGACGGAGCAGAAAAATCCTCAGTTGGATCTTCCGGTAATATGAGGACACCCATATGCTGTAATATCGCTACCCAGTGATACATCTGAAAATTCGGGATCCCCCAGCCTCCTCTCTCTCTGGGCAACGTGCATTTTTTAAATGCTCTCCGAGCCCGATGATACCCCCACAGAAATTGCGAACACATTCTCTCCATTCGGGAAAAGTAAAAAGTAGGTATAAGAAATGGGATAGCCCGAAATAAATACAGAAACTTAGGAAAAATGAGCATTTTTAGTACATTGCTGCGCCCAAGAAGTGAAAGCTTTAGATTATTTATTCTATCTAATAGTTTGTTAGTAGAAGTTATAATTGGATCCATGTTTGCTGGGATGATATCTTCAATATTAGCAGTGATCTTTATGCCTAGGTAGAAGGTAGAATTAAATCCGTCCCATGCAACTCCAATGATATCGACGGAAGAAAGAGGATTTAAGACAAAAGATTGCTCCAACGAGTTGGATGATCCAGGATTAATGATCAGGGCCATTATGTTTTTGGTTCCAATAAGAAACTCCCACTTTGGAAGCCAGTATTGGAAAAGCAAGTGCCTTTGCTGTGTGAGCACTTTGAGCATGATAACCACACAGCAAAGCTTCAGTGACTACAGAGCAACCACATTGGCAGTAGCTCTGCTGAAAGTACAAAGATTTTCACCTACCTGTCACTGAGATCTCAAAAAATGGTAAGTTTTATCTGCCAGGGAAGCAGAGAACATCACACAGGCTGCAGCAAGATCTAAAAGACGGAGAAGAGTTTATTCAGACAAGGCCATTGAGGAAGTATTAGATGAATAGGAAAGATGTTTTGGTCAGATAGCCAAGATAAAATCCCTGTTGTGCAGGGATTGGTGCAGCGTAAAAGTTTTCCACTCTTACACGTCACAAAATATGAAAAACAACATGAAACAATGTTCACAGAGAGGTGCCTTGAACGTGCACCTTGCACATATTTCTTACTTAAAAGAAATAATTTTTGAGAAAACATACGCTCAATAATATTGAAGAGCGCATTTATTGTAGAAAATAGAGAATGTACTCACAAGTAATGTTTAACCATGCGGGTTCAGATATTTTAATAAACTTTGTCTGATGTAGAAACCAACTTTGTATAAAACGAATGCACTCCATTTTGATGACCGAAAGATGTCTTCCAGCTTTTTAGAAGTGAGCAACTATTTAATAAAAATAATAAAAATATTAAAAAACGAATGCACTCCTACTGATAAAGAAACCCAACATTTGTAAATGTGTGCTACATTGTTTGAGTAACCCCTAGAGACCTGATTTTAATACATAACCATATAATGTGTAGAAACTTATCCAAAGCCAAGCAATTGTAGAAATGCATTGTATGCATTCATATTCCACATAAGTACTTTTAAATATAGTTCTCAGTCATGATTGCATTTGACTAATTTGATGGCAGTATGAGTTATGCAACATGAGCTAGAAATGTAAAAATTAATAAAAGGCCTGTATTTCAAAAAACAAAAAAACAAAAACAAAAACAAGCATACTGTCAAACAGACCCAACAATGGAACCCGTATGCCTTGGGTGGCACAGCTGCATTGGTCATGGGTGCCTCCCCACCCCTCGTTGAACTGATAAGGGGGAGGGGGGTGATCTTGTGATAAAACTACGGGAAAAGAAGCGCGGTTGGGGGGGCATTGGGTGTACCTGTAGGATGTCCCCCTGGAGTGTCCACGTAGCACTTGTTATCAATAAGCAGCAAATTTACAGAAAAATCAGTAGACACGGATTAAGGAGGCATGAAGGAGATTCAAGACCATGCAGCCTCGGAATTCGGTGTTCTGAGCCGACCCTCGGGCACCGGATGTTATTCTTTTTCAAATTAGGCACCGAGTAACTTACAGAGGGGAAACAAACGTTGCTGGTAAAGCTTGTATAGAGAGAGGTAAAACAGGCAACAATACAATCTTTTATTTAAAGTCAGGCGTTCGGGGTAGACGTGTCTGAAGAAGAAAGGACACTTTAGGGCATTTCTAGGAAATTGAGAAATAAAGAGCAGGGTTATCAGGGTTGTTGGTGCATTCAAATGTGGGTCAGCTTCTCGGCTCCATCACCAGTCAAGACGTCTCGCAAACAGAATGAAAACTGAATGCGAAGAGAGCTCGTCAAGACTACGGGAAAACACTTGTGCGCTTTCCAAAAACAAAGCAACAGACGCAGTCAGGCTCCCGGCGCAGCCTTTTTCGCCCCAGCCTCCTCCCCGCCCCTCTCTCATTTCACTGACAGGAAACTTCAAGTTGAAAAGAAAACCCCACACACGCTGCCCGGAGGCGGAAAAAAAATCCACCAGCCTGTGTGCGCGAGATGCCGGGGCGGGTCACGAATTGGGGCAGTGGAGACTAACGAGCACGAATACAGGGAGCAAAAGATACCACTCCCGCCCCAGGCAGGCCTCTTCAGGGGTGATCACGACCCATCTATACCGGAGTGGAGGGCTGCACGAGAGAAGGCGGAGACAGCAAGAAATACACTGGAGTACAAGAATGCAGGATAGTTATAGCGCTTAGAACCGAAGAAAGTGAGACACGAAGCAATATAAAGAACAAACCCTTTTTTCTCACTGCTGAATGTTTATGCCAAGCTGCCATAGCTGAACGCAGTATCTTTAAGAGATGGAGCGGAGATGTCTCCGAACAAAGTATATGGAATTGAAACTCAGTGACACGAAAGATCATTCGTGGGGGAGGGGCCGCTAAGCCCCGTCCTTTTCAGACTGGGGGGCGTGTTTTTTCGGTTTGAGTGTCTGAAGACGTCACAGATAGAAAGAACCTAAAAAACACGCCCCCGAATCCGAAAAAGACGGGGCTTAAAGGGAGTGACGCTCCTCTCCTCCAATGGCTGGCCAGCATTTACGAGGCCAGCCAATGGAGAAGAGAGGCGGGTTCAAGCCCCCATACTGGAAATCATTAAATCTCTGACCGAGACTGCGCAAGCGCAGCCTACGGTCCTCGACCTTAAAAATTACAATGAAGATTAGGTAAGACATGCATGCGATTTAAAGTAGGTTACACTTTAGAGGCATGCAGAGGATGGGGTGTAAGGAGTGGGTCATTTGAAAGAAAACAGGTAGAAGCAACAGCAGGACGTTTTAAGTCCAGGTGAGTTCTTCATATGAGGTTTTAGGACTATAGAGGAGGCTGTTTGAAATGGCATGCAATCTGAGAGGCCACATTTTAGAAATAATATTTGTGAGAGAGAATGTATTTTAGGTACTTTTTCATAGGCACTAAAACAGGCAAACTGTTTGCATGCTTCTAGGCTACATTTTTGACCACTGCTTTCTTGAGAACTGGTGATGAACTGAGGGATTGAAAGAGTAAAGTAAAGGCTGGGCAAACTTATACAGTGAAATATTAGGAGAGAGTATACAGCGTAATCAATACAAACATAAAAAGGACATTCTGCAAATGCTGGAGCAGATGTCTTTTGATGTTTGCCTTAAAGTTTGTATGGCAGTATTAATTACAAAATAAATAGACTTTTCTGGGAAGGCTTCAGGTTCATAGAAGTTGTTTGTATTAGGCAAAAAGCTGGCCCTGATTTCAGATTCCCTGAAACACCAATGTTTAATCCTGGCCTCATCGTTTTATGTCTCTATGTTTCATCAGTCGTGGCCGCTGCAGGTAAGTGCGGTGAGGGTGTGGGGCCAGCTGCAGGGGATTTCGAGAGACGACCACAAGGGAAAATGAAATAAATAATTAATTTTCCCTTGTGGTCGTCTCTCGAAATCCCCCCCAGCTGGCCCCACTGCCCCACCGCTCTTACCTGAAGGGGCCGTGCTGTGTTTCAGTGCTGAATTGCCTCATCAATCAAAGTGTTGATTGTAGGGTAAGATGGTGTACATGTGAGGAATGCATGCAATGTAAAGAAGTTATGAGCATTTTCAAATTTACCACTATGAAGGTACATTTTAGTACATTTTCACTGTTGTAGCCACAATTTTACCTAAAGCAAGGTAAGCTTTCATTGAGTACCCCCTGACTCATCACCTGGCAGCCTATTAAGACACGAATGTCCCGTGCATTGGAAAAGGGGTGTGAGTGCCAACTGCTTAAGAAACAGGTATCATGACTTTTATTTAGCCCTGGTGTCACGCTAATCTAGCATGTAAACAGAAGCCTACACCTGTACCTGACAATGTGAGGTCCAAGACATGTCCAGTGACCTGGAGGGACACACCAAGTTCACCCTCATGGGAAATAGTGATTAACTGACTCTGTTCTGAGTGTATCACTTAAAGTGGTGATGGTTGTATACTGTATTTATTGAAAATATAGTGTGACTAGACCTTTTTCTCTGTGTCAGAAAGTGGTCAGTCTGCAGTCCCTTTTCATGTAAAATTCTGCTCTAATTGGAAACCCAGAACCTGATACTAACGTCCCATACGCATGTCAAGTGTGTGTGCATGTACAGTGAGCATGCAACACTTATGTTAATAGAACTCTGTGTGGGAGTCCGAGTACTATAAAGCCAGTGGGATCCCTTTCGGATGGCACAAAATGGAGGGTGAGGATAATTCCCCAGACAGTGTTAAGTGTTTTGCCTGCAATCCTGTTTCCGGAGAGTAGAAACTGAGACACTGAAGTGAGGAGGATTGATACAGCGACGTTTAGAATTTCTATGAAGACTTTGTTGGGGATGGTTGCTGATTAGATAAGCAGTGCAATCTGCTGATTAGTTCTTCTTAAGCACTACAATTTGGTTGATGTTATGGGGAAAGTTGGGACTGTAGTTTGTTATCCTAATTGAGGCTATCTCTAGGCCAGGCCTGCACCTGCTTCTGGAAGGCTGATGACCTGCTGCAGAGACCTCACACACCATTGTGCCCCTGTTGTGAGTACTCCTGCTTGGTGCCACCACCAGTTCTACCTACTGTAAGAAGCATGACTTTACCCAAACACTGCTGGAGAGGAGCCTTGCAAGGAGACTTAACTCAAACCAGCTCTGCAGCATGAGACTATCGGCCTGATTCATGAACCGAAATTGCGCTCGCAATAGCTGCCAAAAAGCTAATGCGAGCGCAATAGTCAAAATCGGTATTCATGAAGGAAATAGCGAATTCGCAAACACAGAATAACGAATATGCAAATTTATTCGCCAATTCCCGGCAGTAGCCCATTTGCGAATCGGAAATAGCGAGGAACCACGGATACAGCGAAAAATATTGCGAAACGCAATATAATCGCAATCGCTATTCAAGAAAATTAGCTAATTGCGAAAAACCCGTAAATCACAATTTGCGAGGCGCATTTTAAGGACAACCCAAAGCAGGTGGTAACCATCAAAGCCTGTGAAATTTTTTGGGGAAAAACCGTTACCCAATCAGGAACAGGTGCTGGCCTGACCAAACACACTTAAGAAGATGCAGCAGCAGCATTAGGAGTCTCACAATACCAGGACTCTACATGGTGGTCAGGCGGCGAAGGCTACAGAGAGCAGCACGGAGGAGACGTAGGATCCAGGAGAGGATATTCCGCCAGCGGGTCACCCTGCTGGGCCAAACCAGAGAGCAGATATATGCAAAGTACCGCCTGAATGGGGCAATGATCATCAAGCAAATTCAGGACCTTGACCCCCTGATGCAGCACCCAACAAGGCGGACCAATGCCGTGCCCACACATGTCTAGGTATTGTGCAGCCTGCAACTTCTGGCCTCCGGGAGCTTCCAGGGGATAGTTGCTGTTGCAGGGGGGATATCCCAGCCCACCATGTCCCGCTGCCTGAGGAGTTTCCTAAATGCAATGCTGACCCAGCTACACCACCATATCAAATTTCCCACCAGCCAACAGGAGTTGGATGAGACCAAGCATCAATTCTACAATGTTGCGCATTTCCCACATGTGATAGGATGCATTGACTGTACCCACATCGCCATCTGCCCACCAGCTGAAACGGAGTACATGTACCGGAACCGTAAGTCCTACCACTCCCTCAACATCCAGATGGTGTGCAACGCTAAGACATACATCACGGACATAGTGGCACAGTACCCGGGGAGCACACATGACTCCTTCATATTCCGGCACAGCGGCCTCAACACACGACTGGCCAGGGGAGACTTTGGTGAAGGACACCTACTTGGTAAGTACACTTGGCCCACAATGTTACACTGTGATGAAGTAGCTGCGCTGCACAGGCACTCACCCTCTGCTCCTCTCATGCAGGTGACAGTGGCTACGCCCTCCGTGAATACCTCCTCACCCCATACCTCAACCCTGCTACACCACAGCAACGGCGTTACAATGTAGCACACATACGCACAAGGAATTGCATTGAGAGGACATTTGGGCTACTAAAGAGCAGATTCTGCATACTGTACAAGACTGGTGGGGCCATGTACTACAGTCCTGATGTGTGCTGCCGCATTGTGGCTGTGTGTGCAATACTACACAACATTGCTACCAAGCGCCGGATACCTGTAGAGATCTCTGGCAGTGAGTCGGAAGGGGACGACCGGCCACCTGCACATGTGCGTCAAGCAAGCGGGGAGAATCCAGCTGAAGGACACAGACGCCGCAACCACATCACAATGAACAGTTTCTAGTACACCCACTCCCCTCACCCCACAATTCACAAATGCATGCCAATGGAAATAATGACAGGAGGCCGATGTACAATGCTAGAATAAATATTATTGTTGAAGGCACAATAATAATGACTTTTTGTAATTCTTAACATGTGAGCAGTATTGCGCCATACTCCTCTAAATCATACACAGGACATGCTTCTATCATCAGCATGTCCCTGCCAATGGACAGTAAAGTCAAGTGCGCCTCCGGCGCGCGGCACCCAATCGCCTTTCAGGCTCATCCTCTGGGACGGCACGTGAACCCGCAGTGGGCCTGCTGCTGCGGCATAGCACACCAACCTGTGAGGCAGACAGGCTGCTGACACTGGAGGCCCCCTCACTAGTGTCGTCCCCACCACCATTGGCTGGGCCGGTTGGATGAAGTGCCAGTACGGCACTGGTGACCTGCTCCAAGACTCGCGCCACATCCTCGCAGCATTGCACCAGCTGCAGCTGCAAAGCTAGGCACCGATGTGAGAGCTGGGAGGTGGCATTACAAATGACATAGTTAGAGCGCGTGTAGGCAGATAGCCGCGTAAGTAGCTGGCGGTGGCAGCGGCGGGCGGTGTTGCGCTGCGAGATGATGGCCGCAGTGTTCGCCTCAATAGAAGTTGTCATCCGCTCTATCCTGTCCGACACATTTCCTACATTGCGGCCAATGTTGTGGAGCTGGAGTTGCATTGCCCCTTGGCGTCGTGCCTGCAGTTGATGGATGCTCAGCATCCGGCTCTCTATGCTCTGCCCTGGCACGCGCACAGCCATCCCCCTCCTGCCGCTGCATGCTGTGCTCTGCTGGCGAACCCTGCCATGCCTGCTGTGCTGCCTGGCCACAGTGGGTGTGCGCACTGTCTCCGCACTAGCAGCACCAGATGTTGAGGGTCCCGCTGGTGGTGGTGTTGCGGTTGAGAATGGTGTAGCGCCTGATGGTGCTGGCGCAGATGGTGCTGGTCTGGCAGCAGGGATTGGTGCAGCGCCTGATGGTGCTGGCGCAGATGGTGCTGGTCTGGCAGCAGGGATTGCTGCAGCGCCTGATGGTGCAGGATGTGTGGCTGTTGGCACCTCCTCTGCATCCTCTGGTGCCTCGTCTATGTGCAGCCTGTCGCTGTCGCTGCTGTTGTTGTCAGAGCCACCTGTGAGGGGAAGTGGACCTAGATTAATTGCATGTATCTGTCACACGTGCAGTTGCTACATGCATGCTGGCTGACATTCCCTGACTGGCTGTGGCATTGCGTACTTTGGGACATGTCTGGCTGCATTGGGGTTTTTGTACATTGTGGGCAGACTACATGTCCCACAATGCTTTTGGGCAAGACCTAATGTGCATGGATTGCATGACTTGGGTTGATTATGGGAGGCTATAGGGTCATGGCCATTGTCAGGGGACAGGGTCGCAGTCGCATGCCACTTACCTTGGCTGTCTTGGGTGGGTCGGGATGAGTCCAGAGTGATGACCCCTATACACGCCTCTGGCTCAAGTGTGTCCTCCACACGGTCCTCCAAGGGGGTGTTGGGAGGGACTGTAGGATCTCCACCTCCAGTAGCCAGGGTCTCGCCCAGCCTCTCTGCCACCCTCTCCTTGGCACGACCTCGGAGGTCGTACCACCTCTTTTTTAGCTCCTCGAGCGACCTGTGTGTCGCGTCCACAGCGTTGACTTTTGCGCCAATCCCCAGCCACAGTCGACGTTTCTCCGCTTCAGGCACCCTCCTGGAGTCCTTTCCAAATAGTTTTGTGTAGTTTTCTACCACTCCCTCTATCAGGTGCTCCAAATCCTGCTCACTAAATTTGAGCTTCCGCTTGCGCCCGGTGTCACTGGGCCCTGGTGCTGCATCCTCTGCCATTGCTGCAGTCACAAAAGAGAGGATTTCAAAGTTTGGAGGTGTTCTGGAAGGAGCTCTGTGAGATGCAGCCTCGAGATCTGCCTCACTGTTCTGTTTGGGGGTGGGAACTGCCAGCTTCCTGGTTGTGATGTCATCACTGTGCTCGAAAAGCGACTTCCCGTTTTAGCGATCTCGCTATTAGCGAGATCGCATTTAGCGAACTCGCTAATAGCGATATCGCAATTCCTACACGGATTTTGACGGAAATAGCGATTTTCCAGCGATTTTTGAATTTCGCTAACGCTTTTTGCGGCCGCGTGCGAATCGCTTTATTTTCTTGCAGATTTTGATGAATGCCGGTCTGCGAATTCTAAATTGCGATTCGGTGTCAATCGCTATTTAGAATTCGCAGAATTCGGTTTTAATGAATCAGGCGGTATAGATCCACATCATTTGCAGCTCTGTGGTCGCCTTCAGTGTAAGGGGGCAGACAGCCAGATAAGCAAGGTCTGTGTGTTCATACCCGACCCGATCTCTCTGTCACTCACACACTCTTTCTGTTGCCAACATTAGACATACTTGTAACTCTTCTTACAGTCCATACGTGTGCCATGTACCCAACAGGAATCTGCCCAGTGCAACTCTGACTGTCACAGCCTCTGGCTGGAGAATTATCCACCTGCACCTGCACCTGCATGAGTACACAGTCACAAACTTATATAGGACCCTAGCAGATCTGAGAACATTTAAGAAAGAAAAAAAACCTGAAGAATATCGCCTTTGAAGAGGACTTTGCAAAGGCACTTCAAGTGCAGTTATCTACCTTCCTCCCAAGACCAAGGGAGAGATGTACTAAGATTTTATGCTGTATTTGCGTCACAAAATATTTTTTCTGGTTTACTTTCTAGCGCTAAACTTTTAGCGCTGGAAATAGAGTGAAAGTAACGCAAAGCAGCTCATAGGACCATAGGAGGCATACCATAGGTGGAGCATGGGTGTTCCCATGCAACCATCCAAGGTTTCTGACGTTAAGCCCGATTTACTAAATAAAGTAACCGGAGTTTAGCTTCAGAAAACTGCACCCTTTTGAAGTAGGCGCACGGAAGGAGAATGTCTCTAATTTCTACTTCCTTTTTCTTTTCCGACTTTGTATGTGTGCTGCAATGTACAGCACACATACAAAGAGGGAAAATGGTGTAAGTCAGTCTATGCATGGTATTTTGTACTGGAAGGGTACCCTTCTAGTATGAAACCTATTCTAGACTCATGGAGACACCCTTGCACCATGGCGCAAAGGTGTCACCGTGGTGCACTGCAGCTGATTTCAGCACCAGTGCTAGGGAAAGGGGAAGAGAGTGCCATATGTCAGTACATTTGGCTCTCTCTATAGGAAGCTGGCTCTGTATATACTATACTAAAGTAAGGTATTGTGTGCACAGAGTCCAGTGGATCCCCAAAGGTAGGCAGAAGCTAAAGTAGATCATACCTTACTCTCTATTTGTGGTAGTGTTGGCGAGCAGTAAGGCCTTATCAGAGGATAGTGCTAAGCATTTATTGTACACACTCAGGCAAGAATTGGTTTCACACGCTCAAGGACTGAACTCTGACCAATTTGTTTTGTATAAAAATATTATTAAGTTGTATTAGAACCAAGCCAGGCCTGGTACAGGTATATGAAATGATACTTTAAAGAAACAATACAGTTGAATGCAATTGTAGTTACTTGGTTTTGGTTACAGATAAGTCACTTGTGAAAAGCAACTGTTGAATTACTTTGTGAACATTGGTTATATTACTTTACAGGTTACTTTTCTTACTTAGTGTAGTATACCTGGATGCCACACTGGGACATTTCCTGAACAAAGATAAATAAATGCAGTTATGTTATACAATTACAGTTTTTGAAGGGTTACTCACAAGACACTCTTTGTCCTGAAAGAACAAAAATGGGGATTAGGACTCGGTCAGATGGACACTCTGTCCGCATAGCCAGCGGCAGAGAGGCGGCCGGGTGCAGAGTGGAGGGATCACAAATTAGGCAAAGGGCTAAGCAAGGTTGTTGGATTGGGGACTGCAGGTGAGCAGGCCACCTGGTTGATGAAACACGAAAAGCTCCCGGTGTCGAGGTCAGCACTGAGGGGCCCAATGACCGGCCCAAGAACTACACCGCCAGCGGCACAGAGGCGACCGGGTGTAGGTTGGGGTCATTGAGTATCCCGGGGTTTCTCTGTGGAGATCTTTGGTTTTGGTTCAAGCTACAGATTCGGTCTGGGATTCTTGGAAGGAGGTCTGAGACCGGGTTGACGCCTTGTGGCCGTTGGTGCTCACAGACGTAGTCCATCGGGCCGTCGCCGTTGGACTCCGTGGACCACTTTGGTTGGAGAGACGTTTGGGGACTCGCCTTCGGTCGCAGTTGGAGGGGACCTCCCAGATAATGGCTGCAGGCTCAGGTTAGAAGCTTGTGGGTGTTCAGTGGTCACCATAGTCCAGGCTAGGATCGCCGGGTGAAGCTTCTTGGGGTGTTGGGCCACTCTGGTTTGGGCTCAAGGCACCAGGGGCTGAGTGGTGGGGGACTCACGGAGTCAGCTGGAGTGAGAATTGGTTGGTGTTGAGCAAGTCTGGTGCTCACAGGAGACAGTCTTTGGTTTGTGAAGGCAGGGAAGGTCCTCCGGGTTCTTGAGGGCAGCTGCCTGCAGGACACACCAAGGTGTCGCTGGAGGGGTACGTAGTGGGGGCAGGTCAGTTGGGCTGGGGCCAAGTCAGTTGGTGTCCTTCTCTTCTTCTCCAACACAGTTCTTTGGTCCTTCTACTTCTTGTTTCTTCATGTTGGTTCTTGTCTGAGGAAGCAAGGTTCAGGGTTGCCACTAAATACTAAATTTAGGGGCGTTACAGGTAGGTTACAGGTTGGGACCAATGGGCCCTCCCTTGGGTCCCTTGGGGTGGGTACACCCCCTATTATGCCACCCTCCAGTGGGAGGGGGCATAAGCCTCACTCTGGTTGGCTGGGTCCCCCCATCTGTAAGATGGCGGGGACTGAGAGTTGTCCTTCACCTTGCCTTCCCCACCTGAGGTGTGTGTTTGGCAGAGGTGGGCACACCTCTCCTTCTAATTTGGTTTTCCCGCTGATTCTCCCCCCCCCCCCCATAGTGCTGGTCAGAACTGGTGGAGGCCAGTTGCTGGGAGCCCATCCTGGGGGGGGAGGCATGGTACCTCGTCTCAGGATGTGTTTTGTTTCAGGACCCAGGGGTCCAGAAACCTGTCTGGTGGTGGAAGCTGGCAAGCAGCCACTCAGCGAGGACATCAGTGGTAGGTAATTTTTTAGGGGGCATCTCTAAGATGCCTTCTAAGTGCATTTTTCATCAAATCCCACACTGGTACCAGTGTGGGTTTAATGTGCTGAGACGTTTGATACCAAACGTCTCAGTTTTCAGTCAAGCCATTATGGTACTGTGGAGTTTGTAATGGACAACTCTCAGATCATATACTCTTTATGACCTTAATGTACTTCCAATGTCTAAGGATGGAGTTAGACGCTGTAGGGGTATAGAGCTCATGCACCTGTACCCTCACCACTGGTATAGTGCACCCAGCTAGAGGTGTGGCTTACCTATGTCAAGTCAGTGGCTTGTAGGCATGGCACAGAGGAATGTGTGCCATATCGACTCCACTTTGTTCTGCACCAAAACATGCAGCCTGCGATGGCAGTGTGTGTGTGTAAAAGTACAGGGCCTCTAAGGGTGACACAATAAGTGCTGCAGGCCTTAGAGACCTTTCCTGGTCACAGTGCCCTTGGTGCCCAGGGTACCTTTTACAAGAGACTTACATGTAGCCAGAGAGTTGCCAATGGGGTTTTGCAACTGTACAGTTTGGGGTAAGAACATAGGCCCTGGGTACCTGGTTGGCAGGAACCCAGGCCATACTCAGGCATAGTACATCAACATTAGGCAAAAGGTATGGGGCGACCATGCAATAACCTCCTGCTTATAAAAGCAACAGGCTGGTCTTGGCCTTTATCATTGGCCTGGGATAGGTCTGCTGCTATCCCTAGCTAGAGGCATCAGTCTGCAAAATGAACTGCTTAGTATAGTTTGGGGCTTTGAGAATTGGTGCTGAGTACATTCCCTCTATCATGGTGTCAAAAGCCTTTTGACAGCTAACTGTCCAGTTGATATTTTTGGGCATCTTCTTGGAGGTGAGCTCTGTGAGGGGTGTCACAATAAACCCATATCATTTCACAAACCTCCTGTAGTACCCAGTGAAGCCAAGGAATGTCCTAACTTAAGTCTGGGTTGTTGGAGCTTCCCAGTCTAGGATGGCCTGGATCTTTGTTTGTAAAGGGTGCACTTGGCCTCCTCCAACAAGGTGGCACAAGTATACAACTTTTTCCCAGCCCTATATGGCATTTGGATGCTTTGATAGTTAGGCCTGCAGTTTGCAGCGCTTTTAAAACCTTCCCCAGGTGGATCAGGTGATCCTGCCAGGTGGAGCTAAAGACAGCAATATCATCACGATAAGCTGCACTAAAGGACTCCAATCCAGCTAGGACATGATTCACCAACCTCTGGAAGGTGGCAGGGGCATTCTTTAAACCAAAGGGCATTACAGTGAACTGATAGTGCCCATCAGGTGTGGAGAATGCTGTGCTTTCCTTGGCTCCTGGTGCCATGTCATCTGTCAGTACCCTGCGGTTAAGTCAAAGGTACTAAGAAATGTGGCTGCACTTAATTTGTCTATCAACTCATCAGCCCTTGGGATGGGGTGAGCATCTGTCTTGGTGACAGAGTGGAGTCCTATATAGTCCACACAGAACTTCAGTTCTCTCTTTCCTCCCTGCGGATGAGGTTTGGGTACAAGAACCACTGTGATGGCCCAGGGGCTCTCAGAGGGTTCAATAACCCCTAACTCCAGCATCTTGCAGACTTCAGCTTTGATCCTCTCCTTAACTTGATCAGGCTGTTGACAGATTTTGTTCTTGACAGGTACACTGTCCCCAGTGTCCACATCATGGGTACACCAGTTTGTCTGACCAGGGGTCAAGGAGAAGAACTTTGCATACTGTAGTAAGACTTGCTTACTGTCAGCCTGCTGTTGAGTATTGAGGGTGTCTAAATAGACAACTCCATCACTGACCCATCTTTGGGGCTCTAAGAGAGGAGGTCAGGTAGAGGTTCACCCTCTGTCTCCTGATCCTCATCAGTAACCATCAGCATGGGTATGTCAGCCCTGTCGTGGAAAAGCTTTTGGTGGTTCACATGGATCACCCTATTGGGGGTTCTGCTTGTGCCCAGGTCTACCAAGTAGATGACCTCACTTTTCTTTTCTAAGATGGTGTAAGGGCCACTCCATTTGTCCGGGAGGACCCTTGGCACCACAGGCTTCAAGACCCACACCTTTTGCCCTCGTTGGAATCACACCAGAGCAGCTATTTGATCATACTAATGCTTCTGGAGCTCTTGGCTGGTATCAAGATGTTTGGAAGCGTTTTCCATGTACTCTGCCAATCTGGACCTTAGGGCTAGTACATAGTCCAAAATATCCTGTTTGGGTTCTTAGCAAGGCTTCTCCCAACCCTCTTTAACAAGACAGAGTGGTCCCCTAAGAGGATGGCCAAACAGAAGTTCAAAGTGGTAAAACCCTACTCCATTCTTAGGCACCTCCCTGTAAGCGAAAAGCAAGCTTGTCAAGAGGACATCCCATCTCCTTTTGAGTTTTGCAGGGAGCCCCATGATCATTCCCTTCAATGTCTAGTTGAGCCTTTCAATAAGACCATTGGTTTGTGGGTGATAGGGTGTAGTAAACCTGTACTGCACTATACACTCTTTCCACATATGTTGGAGGTATACAGACATGAAGTTTTACCTCCTTAGGAAATCCTACCCTGGTTAAAACACCAATAAGGACCTTGGCTACTGCAGGAGCTGTAGTAGTTCCAGGGGAAATTGCGTCAGGATACCTGATGGCATGATCCACTACTACCAGTATGCATTTGTTTCCTGATGCTGTGGGAGGTTCAAGTGGACCCACTATGTCTGCACCTACCCTTTCAATGTGAACCCCAACCACTGGTAGTGGAATTAAAGGGGCCCTTGGGTGTCCACCTGTTTTGCCACTGGCTTGACAGGTGACAGAGGAACTGACAAACCCCTATATTTTCTGGGGCCAGTAAAAGTTGCTAACTAGCCTTTCCCAAGTCTTGGCCTGGCCAAGATGCCCAGCTAGGGGGATGTCATGAGCCAAAGTGAGTAAACACTCTCTGTACATTTGAGGCACTACCACTCTCCTAGTGGCACCAGGGTTCTGGTCTCTGGCCTCAGTATGCAGGAGTCCCTCCACCCAATAGTCTCTATGGGTACCACTGACATCTCCCTTTTCCTGTGCAGCAGATTGCTGCCTCAGGATTTCAAGAGTTGGACAGGTCTGCTATGGGTCCCCTTGGGCCTAAAAACTAAATATGGTAAGGATCAAGTTCCATGGGCTCAGTTCCCTCCAAGGCTTCCAACTCCTTTTCCTGAGGAGAGGGGTCCTGAATATTTTGCTCTTCAGAAGCTGGTTTTCCAGTCTTCTTACCTTTCCTCTTGGAAGGTTGGGCCATTCGGTCAGGCTCCAACACTTCTTTTTCACCCTGTTGTTATCTCTGTGCTCTTGTCTTGACACACACAATCTCAGGGATGTTCTGCATTGTTGTATGGCTTTTCAATTCTATCTCAGCCGATGCTGAGGTCTCCAGGTTGTTTCCAAGCAGAAAGGCAGCTGGACGTTTTGGAGAGACCACTACCTGTTTCAGGCCAGTAAAGTCCCCCGTCTAATGTTACCATAGCCATGGCATGGTTAGTAGTAACACTGTCAGCGTTGGTGACTGGATAAGATTTTCAAATCAGGTATTGTTCTGCGGAAACCAGTGTGTCTCTCACCATGGTGACACTGGCACCTGTATCCCTCGGGGCTTCTATCATAGTCCCATTTATCCAGGGTATTTTAGATACTTCTTTAAGTTGGGAGGCCACACAGCTAAAATGGCAAACTCGACTTCACCCTCAATGACTAGAGCTGCTTCAGTGTGAACCCTGATTTGCTCTGGGCACACTGTTGATCCAATCTGGAGATTGGCTACACCAGTACTAACTGGAGGAGGACTAGGGTGCTTCTTGTTAGGACAAGTAGCATCTCCAGTTAAGTGTCCCAACTTCTTACAGTTGAAACACCAGGCCTTCTGGGGATCAAAGTTCTTCCCTTTGAACCTACTATTGGACTGGGAAGAGTTGTGGGTCCCACCCTCTGAGCAGACTCTGGTGTTTTGTCTTTGGGGCCCTCATCCCCTTACACCTTGGGAGGTTTGGTAACCCTTTCTTTTGGTCACCCCCAGTGGTTGTTTTGTTACCCTAGTCTTCACCCAGTGGTATGCCTTCTTTCCCAATTCTTGGGGAGAAATTAGACATGGGTCTACCAGATGTTGATGTAACTTCTCATTAGTGCAATTACTCCAAATATGTTCTTTCATAAACAAATTGTAAAGTCCATTGAAATCATACCCATTATTTCCAGTTAACCATCCATCTAGTGTCTTAACTGAGTAATCTACAAAGTCAATCCAGGATTCGTTTTGGGATTTGGGAGCCTACCTGAATCTAATCCTATATTCCTCAGTTGTGAGCCCAAAGCCCTCAATCCAAGTGTTCTTCATGAGGTCATAAGACCCAGAATCTGCCCCTGTAAGGGTCTAGAGTCTGTCTCTGCAGTTACCTGTGAACAGTTCCCAAGGGAGCCCCCCGTGTGACTTCCTCACGTTTCTTATTTCACATGCCCTCTCTAAAGCTGTGATCCATTTGGTGATGTCATCACCTTCCTCAAATATGGGGACAATCCATTTGGGGATTTTGGGATCATAAGATTGCTCTCTGTCCCTATTTATTAAGTTGCTGCCACCACTGATGGGAGCCAAGCCCATCTCTGTTATTTATTTTTCTATAAACAGGAGCCTGGTCTCTAGGTGTACTCTTTTGGTCTTCCCCACTAAGAGGTTGGTTTCCTCATTGAGGCTGTCCTCAGTGGATTCAGAAGCATCTGACCCACCTGTGTGGGACCTAGGTGCAGTAAGTTGTATTCTTGGAGTAAGTGGCACAGGGACCCTGTTCACCATAGGAAGTGTTTTTTTTGGATGTAATCCTCAGCCCGTCTTCCTCTTCCCCATCTGTGAGGACTTCACCTTGCTCAAAGGGATGGTCCTTAGCATACCCTGACAACAGCTCCTGGAGCTTTTGTTTGGAGTCTTCTGATCCCATACTAATGTTTTTAAGTTTACATAGAGACCTTAACACCCTAAATTCTAAGTGGAGATAAGGAGTGAGGTCGAGGTACTCAACCAGGTTCTCTGTCATTGGTGATATTTTCACTAATAGCTGGGTTGTTGTTAAGAGACATTCTACAAAAGGTTTCTAACCCTCATACCCCTAACTACAGTGAGCTTTTATGTTTCTAAATTTCTAAAGGAACTTAACCAAGGCCCTAACAAGACTTTTAGTCATTTGGAAACGTTTTTAAATTAAAAAAATCAGAATTCTAAAGACAATTTAGTTCTGTTGTTGTTGACCAAGTCCGTCCAACAAATGCAAAGTTGTAGATCCCAGTGCTGATCCACCAATGTAGGAAGCTGGCTCTGTATATACTATACCAAATTGTTTCTAGCTCAAATGAATCAAAAGTCACTAAAAGTTGCGAAGTAATGGAAGGCCCTTTGCAAAGGGTGCCTGCTAACCTTTCTGTTGCTTATTGCTATATTTGGGTGTTGAACTGCTACTAATGGGTGAAACCTTTGTCCAGATAATACTAATGTGCAAAAGTTATGAAATAATGAAGTAATATTAGCACAAAATGTGCTGCAATACACTGCATAATTTATTTTATTGCCTTATAATTTAGTCAGCCCTGCTGTATAATTTGGTCCTCTCTTGCTGCATAATTTCAGTGGTTCTGACCTATGGTGAGCTGAGAGGTGTGAGGGTGACGGGAGTGACAAACCTATAGCACAATGGGAATCTGGGATTTACCTCATCAGGAAGAAGAGCTGGGTAAAATGACCATGGCGTATAAGCACTGAACCTTTTACCTTTGGTGGGTCTTCTCTCCCCCAGAGGTCCCTAGTTGCTGCAGAGTTCCTTACAGATACACCTTAGCAGAGAAACGTTTGCTGATTTCCATATACCTGCATGTTTTAGTTTTTTTACTCACTGCAGTTGATGTGGGGTGGAAGTGGTGCTATATTGTAGACACCATAATCACCGTTAAACCTAAAGTAAAAATTGTAAGTACAACAGTGCTTAATTTGTAAAATATGAAGTGCAGGTGCTCAAATGTTTGTCAGAGGCCACACCTACTTTTCTCTGGCTCCGCCCACTTCATCCACTGGCTCCACCCACTTACTATATTGGCTCCACCCACATTTTCAACTGGCTCTGCTAAAAGTTAGAGGTAATATATATATCTGGCTGATCCGAAATTTCAGCAAGGGAGCCTTCCTCATAGTAAGGTTTTGATAGGAGGGTCCCTTGCCTTGTGAACATTTTGAAAAAGATTAACTCAAAAGTGCATTTAAAGCACAATGTTGTAATAAATTAGCTAAAATCACTAATGCATTGAAAAGGGACCATTTCAGTGCTGTATGTGCTGATTTGGTGAGAAAGGACAATACTGGGGTAGGGTATGCCATTTTTAACAGTCTATGAGTTCTAAGGTACAACTTTTACATAGCTTATGTGCCAAAATAAACCAAAATGTTGTTAAAACACTCTAAACGGAGAAAGTGAATAACATCATGCAATGTACTTGAATTAGTCAGTCATCATGGCACTTCCAGTGGCCGAAGGGGTATGTGGTTATTCAGTACACTAGAGTATTTTGTTAGAGAAACAATTGAAAAAAGAGGATTACCAAGTGGGCTTGTTACTATAGCTTAGACCCTGGGGGATATATGTGCATTTATTAGACACAGATTAGTTAAATAAAATATGGAACTATGCAGTTCTGTATCACACAGACACAACAGATTAGAAAAGAGGCATATATTCCAAATATGACTTTTTAATTCAAGAATTGTATCTTACCAGAAAGCTCAGCAAAATGTAATCTCCACCAAAAGGACCTAGAGCTACCTAGGCCAAAGGAATAGATAATGACGAGGCAGTTTGAATTTCACAGTATTGCAAGTCAGACTCATAGCTATTAGTGCAAAATGGCCATAGTCAGTGCCATACAAAATCTAAACCTATAAAGACAAAATAATGTAACATAAAGCATATAAATACAAATAAATATGTTCTAAAATGAAAAAGCAAGGTAAGTCTTATAAAAACAAAATAAATTATATAAAATATAATAAATATAACATCCAAACCAAGAGACAGCTATAAGAAAATATTAAATAAATTGACACTGTCAATCAATGCAAATAAATAACCTATATAAAGTACACAACAATTACATTTCCCCAAAAGTCCAGTAAAGCCTAACTTTTTTAAAATATTGCAATGACCCATTTTTCAGTTAGACTGGGCTAGCATCTATTTTTCTAGAAAAGCCCACACACAGTCTAAATCACTTGTGCATTCCAAATCCTCCTCTTTCCTTGCTTTACTCCTAGTGTCATCAGCTGCTCTCCGTCCTTTTGCAAGCCATGACTGAACATAGGGGATTGGATTGAATCTCTTAAATGGTGGACCAACAAGATTTAAAAACATTAAAGAAGATATTGTTTCAGTCAGCAATGATGCTCTTGTAGATGTGCAAATAAGATTCATTTGAGAAAAGCCCCGCTCACATTCTGCAGTACTGATAGCAATAGTGTGCAAAGCCATCAAAAGCTCCTTGAACTGCCTTTTAATTTCTTTTCCTCCAGATTCTTTATACTCTCTGTACGCACGTATGGTTTCTCGGCTGGCAATGTTGAATCTTTTTCACAGAGACTCAATGTCACTTTCACCATAAAGAACAGGTAGCTCATCAGGCCAGTACTGTTTGTATAAAACTTTCACTTCGTTAATCAGTGTATCATAGTCAGCCTTTTTGTCAGCAGAATTAGTACCGCCTGTAGACAACAAACGATTTCTCAGATTTTCTGCAAGGCTACGAAAAAACTGTCCCTGTTCAATGATTTTGTCAGT
This sequence comes from Lissotriton helveticus, assembly GCF_964261635.1. Taxonomy (NCBI): domain Eukaryota; kingdom Metazoa; phylum Chordata; class Amphibia; order Caudata; family Salamandridae; genus Lissotriton; species Lissotriton helveticus. The sequence continues at coordinate 997,483,684 of NC_136070.1, forward strand.
GGTCTTTCCTTTGTGCAGCATCACACCCTGGAATATATTTTCTTCCATTGCCTTTTTACACTGTGAGAAATGCTTCCCTTGCCTGTCCACCATTGCCTCAAACACTGCTATTTGCCGACAAATAGCCCGATGGGCATCAATGATTGTAGAATCACGTTTCTGTAACTCGAGTGATAACTCTGATAACTCCTGAAGAGCATCATACATGAGGCCAAGATTAGCAACAAACTGGATAGATGATAATCGCCTTCCTAGGCCGGTGTACATATTTTGATTGGAACTGTCACGGGAAGTATCAACAGCTGCACTAGTAAAATGCTTGTAGAGAGCAGGATAAGCATTCCAAACAGCCTCTACTGTTCTAAAGCTTGATGCAACCCAACGAGTATCTAACACTCTACCTATTCTGCAGAGCTGAATGTCAAGAACTTCTGCACACTCCTTTAGCTCCAAACGGTTTTTAACAGATGTGGCAAACAGAGAATATAGCTTGTCGAGTAAGTTTTTGAAGTGATTTGTAGCGCCAATATCTTTCATGACATCATGAACGGCAAGTTCCAGGCGATGTGCTGAGCAGTGCCAGGCTACAATATTGGGAGAGATTTTTTCTTGCAACCTCTTTACAACACCACTGTGACGGCAAAACATCACTGAAGCTCCATCACAGGCAACTGAAACCAGGCATTTGGAGAGAAAGTCCTCACTTATATTAATAGGATCTTTTTTTAGAGCAGACAGTAAACTGCTTACTATGCCGTCAGCTGACAAATCACTCAGCTCAATGAGGTCAACAAAAATATTAGCTGGGGAGTCCATGCCAGGTAGCTGCATTCGCATGTACACAATTAAAGAACTTTTCCTATTTAACGCAGTGCCTTCATCTAGTAAAATACTTATTTTTGGGGAAAGTTCAATAATTTGAGCAAATATCTTCCTCTTCATTTCTGAGATGTTTGAGCAAGCTACATTGGAGTGCAAAATTCGACCCATATCCAGTCCATTTAACTGGTGGCAGTCTATCTCTGTTTCAAAACCATACGCTGGCCTGTTCCGCTTTGCTTCCTTATAAGCTACACGGAATATTCTGGATGTTGATGACATTTGTAAAGATTGAGCTTTTGCAGTTACTTGCAATAAAGAATCTTTTTTTGCATTTTCTAAGATTTTTAAAGTTGCAACATGAGCCTTGCTTTGTCCATGTTCTCCAATCTTTTTTCTCAATGATTTTTGCTGTTGTTTTAGATTTGTGCCATATGCCTTCACAGTAGAGTCAGTCCATTCTTTGGACAATTTCATTCCCCTGGATTTCTCAGCACCAAGATCACGGACTTGGCGACATACAGAACAGCCAAGGTTAGGGCCTTTAACAATTAACCACAGATGCTTGCGTTGGAAATATATCTTTTGATCATGTTTCCAACCTTTAGGAAGAATGCCTTTCCTAAAAACTCTGTCTGAATGTGGTTTCAGCGATAATGTGTCAAATTGTTTGCTAGTGCTTGGAGTTTCCTCTGTCTCAGTAGCAATCTCCACAGCATGATGCTGGTCATCTTGGAGAGGACTATCTTGTGTCTTTTCTTCTGTAGGTGTGATAACGCTGCTGCTAGTAGTGGTGTCCCTCTCATCTAGTGCCTTCTCTTGCACTTCATCTTCTGTGTTGTTCCCTTCATCCACCGGAAGTACATGGTCTTTTTTAGCTACTTTATTAGTAGGCTCCCCATCGTCTTTGGGCTTAAATTTTGTGAAGTAGCTTGAAATCTTCTTCTGCCCACTGTGTGACATTCTAGGGAAGCAAAGTGAAATAAAACATGCTAGACATGTGCGAAGTGTGATGTCAATTCATCTAAGTAATTACATGCACAATTATTTTTTTTGCAGTTTGCTCCAAAGAAATTTATGCATCTGCACATATATTACCATCTACTACAACTGACTACAAGTATAATCCAAATGGATCTTACTTTGCCGGGTTTGCCCACCCAAATTCAGACCTTTTCCAATTCATACGCCTGCCTCCCCTGCAGCACTCACTGAAAAGAGGCACAAAGTCTTTAAAGTTTGCCTCACTTTTAAGCTTTGGCTTCCTGTAGCAGTAGTATGACAACTAAAGCAGGGTAAGGTGGAAGTGTGCAAAGTTAGTTACACACTGTGATTCACAAAAAGTATTCATTAATTGACACTCAAGGCCAGAATGGGAACCCAAAGCAGCCCTGGCAAGTTTTGTTTGACCAGCCCCCATACAGTGCATAGCAAGCAAGCTTAATGACTGCTAGAGATGTTTGCATGGGGGTCATTCTCCCCTCAAGAACATTTTTTTGAAAAGAAAAAACTAAAATGGTGCACAACATATTTAGCTGTATCAACTTTCAAAGCATAGTAAATTGTACACCTAAATGAGGACCTGCATAGCCACCAAGGCCAGAAAGCATGGTAATCTCACAACTTGGAAATGTCAGACAAAGGCACCCAGGCCAGAAATCATAGAAACGTCAGACAAAGGCACCCAGGCCAGAAATCATGGAAATGTCACACAAAGGCACCCAGGCTAGAAATCATGGAAACGTCAGACAAAGGCACCAAGCCTCAGGCCAGAAATCGTGGAAACATCACACAAAGGCAGCCCGGAAAGAAATTATGGAAATGTCACACAAAGTCAACCAACCAGGCCAGAAAGCATAGAAACATCACACAAAGGCACTCAAGCGACAAAGCATGAAAATGTCAAAGAAAGGCACCCAAGCCAGTGGTGCTGGAACAATTTCTAGAGTGTTGGTGCTGCCCTCAATGTTACATCACTGAAGAAGTCATAAGATTGTGAAAAACCCAAACTTACACTAAGGACAAACACAGCAAATGAGCCTTGCTCATTCCGGCAGAGGTGGCGAGTGTGTGGTATGTTGCAGTAGATCATTTAGAAGCCCACTTCTTGTTGAGTGGTGTTGGTGTACTCAACTGTATGAACCAAAGCTTTCCACAATACTAAACTCACCACCCCAACTACCTCAACTTCCTGCTCTATCCAGTGCTGAGGTAGAATTCCTGCATATCAGCTGATGCTTTGGACAGCTGAATAGCTACCAGTACCAGACATTGGTAGTTGTTATTTGTTAATGATATCTATGTAGGCATACTGGCATTGGCATAGTAGCTCAACGAAACAGCTGTAACGATTCAAGATGGCTTGACATAGGTCTTTCAAGCAAAGTGAGCCCTAGGGCTTAGCACTTTAACTTAAGGCAATCTCAGGAATGGGCTGGCGAGGTGAGCTGGCATTCTTCGAAATGGGGAAAACGGACTTACTCAGATGATCCAGTAAGCAGATCTGTGCCTTGGGTTAGGTAAGGCCTCAAGGGCACTTTGCAGGCAGCATGTAGGCCTGTGCTAAATGCTAAGAGAGTTAAACTGCAAGCTATCTCAACTCAAGCCTCTCCCAGAGATGCTGTGCTGGCTGGCAGGGGTTCTTTATTGAGCTTCCTGCAACAGCTATTAGGTCTGTATCAATGAGTGATAACTTTACATCTATGTTCGGACTTGAGCACCTGTGCAGACTTATTTACCACATTAAAGTTACACATTTGAAAACGTAAACTTCAATGTAATGACATTTGGGAGTGAGAAACAAAGTCCTAAAATACTCTAGATAATTTGGACTACAGTTTATTTGCAGGCTACACTAGAGAAATAGTTTGTCTCCGGAGCAAAATACAGTACATTTTCACCAAAACATTGATGTCCTAAAAATTTTAAACTTTGCTCAAAGTTGTTGAACAATCACCGACATGTAACGCCCTGTTTGGGAGCATTATGTAGCGGAGTACCCAGTTTCTTACATTAATTTCATTTAATAGCGCCTCTCATACCAGTTTAAGGTGTCAGAGCACTTTGCATCATTCACACATTGCATAAATACAATCCTATGTGTGTAACTCAGTATAGAGGGGATGTTACATCAGACAGGACTACAAGGTATAGGAGTCACATGTCATCCATGATTGTCATTGTAGGCAATATAGTTTAGGAGTTCAAAGTCTGAAAAAGCCCAAATGCAGAATTCAAAACATACCAGCATTGTTAGGGGTTCCCTTCAATAAGAAGTGATTTCTACCCACATTAGACCCTTTTTGCAAGATTAGGATAAAGAAAGATTAGCCCAAAAAACATATAGCTGTAATATATAACTTGCCGTTTGCATGCAGCTCTTTGATGACAGACAGACTAGTTAATAGCTTGCTGTTCTATTGTAGCATTTTAACTTACAAACTGCAAGTAACAAAAGGATCTTTTCGACAGAAGCAGTAACACACTGATCTATTTTACATTATATGAACTTTTTGATCTGCATGGTAAACGTTATTTGCAGCAGGTATATAACTCTGGCCTGTACTACCTGCCTTTCAAGCAGTCACAGCTTCCCCTACACAAAGCTCCTGGCTGGCTTTCTCCAGGTAGACGATTAATCACCAGTTATCTTGACATTTTAATGTTTGCCTGAATATTACTGGAGCCCAGGAACTCGGCACTAGCTGCTTTGCCTTATGCTTTCTCCCTGAGAGCATATAAAGGACAGCATAGGCAGCATACGTTGGCCTTACTGAGCTGGTGCCACATTGTGTTGAGGATAGTGGGGTCTCTTTCTCCTTGCAGTAACAGTACGGGAAAGTGCATTATATATTGCTGAGATCGTTAAGGTACGTTTCTTTTAAGGCCAGCTCAGTGGCAAAATTGTGCTGCCTTCAAGGGTAATTAGTTTCAAGGTTGTTTATTACTTGGGTAAGGTAAGGGGTTGTATATGATTCCTGCTGTAGCACAAGAAGGTGGCTCTGCATTTGCGTCATTGCAAGACGAGCCCCTGACAAGTTAATTGGCCAGGCTCCCATGCCCTCATGCACATCTCAACTCATATACCAACATCACTTCTTGGTGCAGAGCCTGCTCAGGTGACGGATTGCCATTGGTTTCTTTGCAAGCAAGATCATCACACTATATTACTTCCCCTTATTTAACCCCGGGCCCAAACTCTATTACTTCCCCTTAATACCAACTCCTCTTATGTTTGATGATGAGGGCGGCTCTTATGCGACTTGCAGCTCTTCCAGGTAATCTCATACATGATACATCTGCCCATGGAAGGCAATTCTGGCTCTGAGTCCACTAACTCTCTTGTAAAAAGGCACCTGTATTGACAGGACTGGAGGAGGTCATGGGGGGTTATTAGCACCAAAATCATCCTGTACTGATTCCACTTCCAGGGAGGCAGCCTGCAACTGCGCAACAAATAGCCAGTGAGTGCATACTGCTGGCAACAACAAACATGATTGTGCATCGATTCGTGATGATCAAACTAGCCTAAAGCCAGGGCATCAGAAACAACATTTAAGCAGTGTGACTTCCGAACATAAAAAAAGTTAATCTGTAGGCCTCACCTGCGCAGATTTATTATCCATTGCTATTTGCTTAAAAAAAAAAAAACAGCCCTTAATGTAGTAGTGTAAGTCAGTCAGAACATTTGCGCACGTTGCAGCTTGCCTGGCACAGCCCCAACCCGAACCCCCACAATTTTATGAGCGTGCCCGGCCTGAAAACGAAACCGAATCCTGCCCTGGGCCTGCAACCTGTACTGATTTCACCCAGGCAGCCCGCAACTGCGCAACAAATAGCCAGTGAGTGCACACAACAAGCCAACAACAAACCTGATCGTGCATCGATTCGTGATGATTAAACAACTAGCCTATGCCAGGCAGGGCATTAGAAACAACAACATTTAAGCAGTGTGTGTGACGTCCGAACATAAAAAAGTTAATCTGTAGGCCTCACCTGCGCAGATTTATTATCCATTGCTTAAAACCAGCCCTGTAGTGTAACAACTAACAAGTAAGAAGTAGAAGATTTGCGCACGCTGCAGCTTGCCTGGCACAGCCCCAACCCGAACCCCCACAATTTTATGAGCGTGCCCGGCCTGAAAACGAAACCGAATCCTGCCCTGGGCCTGCATCCTGTACTGATTACAGGCAGTCCACAACTGCGTAACAAAAAGCCAGGAAGTGACTGAGTGCACAGTTGCACACTAAACATGATCGTGGTTCATCCCATCGATTCGTGATGATCAAACTAGCCTAAGCCAGGGCATCAGAAACAAAACAACATTTAAGCAGTGTGACCGTCACGTCGAACATAAAAAAAGTTAATCTATTCTGTAGGCCTCACCTGCGCAGATTTTTTTGTTAATTCATGATGTCTGCCGGCCAGGCCTACGCCGCCTATCATTCCCAGCCTCCGTCAGACTCAGAGTCCAGGCCAATCTTCATGTGATGTGTAATGTAATGATAACCCTCCCAACCACAATGATAATTAATTTTAAAAAAAAACGTAATCCTGCGCCTGCGGCCCCCGCCGCCCCCAGGCCCTGCCAGCCCTGCCTCGCCTCGCCTCACCTCACCTGCCTCAGCTGCCTGCCTTATTTCGGAAATTCGGCCGGCGCCGGCCTACCCCCAGGGCCCAGGCCATCTTGTCCCTGCCTCCAGGCGCTGCTGTAGCAGTGGTAGGTAGACGGTCGGGTCGACCAATCACAGTATGATTTAAAAAACCTGACTCACTGGTCTGGCCACCACCAGTAAATTAATCACGTTCACGGTTCAATCTCACCCCACTGCCAGCCCAGGCCCCCTGCCCTGCCTCGCTCGCACCCAGGTCGCCCTCACCTGCTGAGCAGTGAGCACTCGCAGTCGCCGGCCACTCCCAACTCCGAGTCGAGTCCCCCACCACCAGCAACTTTGGGCGGGCGAGGGAAGAGGTGCGGACGTGCGGTTATGCAGGGGCGGGCAGAGAAAATGCGCGTGCAATGCATTCAATTGCATGCAATCTGCGCACGCGTCACTTCCTCTGGCGCGCACAGCCCCAACCCCCGCAGCAAAGCCCTGCCCAGTGCCTGCCCCTGGGCCCCTGCAACAAGTAACAAAAGTTACAATTTACAAAACAACAAGTCCCGGACTCCCGCCCACTGGGGCCCTGATCCGCGCCGCGGCCGGGAAGTGGAATTAATTTGTTCTTAAGTAACTGGTGGGACCCGGAGCAGGGAGCAGGGCAGCTCAGCTGTATGCTGCAAGCATGCATCATCGACGTCGACGACCTGGTCAGTCAGATGGCAACAGTGACAGTAATACACAGCAGCGCCACACAGCCACACTCTGTGTGTGCCTGCCAGAGTCACCACCAGTCAGTGCGCAGACAGAGACACGCACGACTTTAAAAAATCAAAATGAGGCAGGAGAACAGGTGCACTTAATGCCGAGTGATAGACCCGGCCCGCATAATTAAGTGCCAGTGCTGAGCATCGGCAAGCTCCGGCTCAAATTAAGCCCTGAACAAGATAGTTAGAAACTCTGGGAGCAAGGGTTAGAATGGGCTCAAAATTCACAAAGAGCAGAAAAGAATCCTCTCGCACTCGAAAATAATATTTTTTTTGCCTATATCCGCATGTTTATTGACGTACCTAGACCTATGCCACTTTGTTTAAGGGTTTATTGCTTTATACACAAATAGAATAGAATCATAAACTAAGCCAAACAAGCTTGGGAGCTCCCACCCTTAAACACTTGGCAGCGAGAGTAATCCATGCAGACCTTCCATGTATTGCTTTGTATTGTATTCTAATTGGATTTATATAGCACTTACTGCCCATGACGAGGCGTTGAAGCACTTTATAATGAGTAGCGCAGTACTCTGGAACCTAAATCTAACGGTTATCCCAGTGGTTATTAATTACTTTTGGTTAATTGGAAAAACTCTGCACTGTGCATTCCTCCATAGGATTGTGGGGTCCGGCATAAGCATCTCTTGCACCAAGGTACTTTTTTGCCCTATTAAATCTATGTGTTGGGTTTGTGTGTGCGGCTTACATTGTGAATTGTCTTCACCAGAGATAGTGCAGAGTGCAACACTTCCAGACAGAGATGTTTTAAGGCATGGGCAAAGTGGGCTCTAGCCCAGTTCCCTCACCTTTCTAGAGGACCCATGATTAAACTTTCAGGACAGTCCCTGACTGTGGCATAATGCAAGAATGATGGACCCCCCTTCACAATATGTAAAGGGGCTCTCAGGTTTCCGATATATCATAAATATTCAAAGGCTTTGCACTCCATTAGGGGCTTCCTGAAGGACTGGAGACACCTTAAAGGTCGGGGGCCGATGAAGAGGGTTGTCAATGATCAGACAATAGTTGCCGTGGGCGTGAATGAGCTAAAAACGGATTATAAATACAAAACTGTTCCTTTCAGGGGTCCTAAATTACCTTTGCCGGGACCCTTTAGGCGTCCCTGCTTCCGAAACAATTAAATCTAAGCCACAAACTGTGTTACTTTCTACCCCACAGCCCTAACTTTTTCGCTTAGGTCCTAATAGCTGCAAAGATTTCACAGCTGATGCTTCTCTCTGATTTCTTTCTTTCTATATTTTTGTGACCTGATGTGGGGAAATGAGGTGAATATTATATGGTGTGGTTCTGCGACCTCACTGTCTAATACACGTACAAATCCCCTGGAGGTCAAGTGGGTTTAGTCTGCCAAACCCACAGCTCAACCCTGGGTAGCTGCGGCACTGAGCAGCAAGGTTTACACAGAGGAACAAGTGTAAAGCATTTAAACAGCACCAAAACAATTGATGAAGAAATAGACAACACTCAAAACGGACATCAATTTATAAAAATGGACTGTATTTAGATACTGCAACCAAAGAGATTCACTGGAGGATTCCAGAGATATGGATTTTACAATTAATAATCAACGCATTTTCACTCAACTGCGAACAAAGCTTGGCAAATTCAATTTGACACTCACCCAAGTTTTCCTTGAAAGTGTAAATGCGGTAGAAGTACAAGGGGTGACCAACTCTGGCAAGGAGCTAGTCAGGTGGATCAGCTAGATCCCTGCATAAAGCTACCTTCACAGAAGAAGCAGTCCTCAAGCAATTTCAGAGTTTCAGGTACTTTTTTCGGTTTGCAACACGGCTGGACTGGGAACAGAAACTGCCTTGGCACATCATGTCGACCGGCCCGGGGATGCTACTGCGAAGCACTGCTGCCTCATTTGTTACCGGGGCTGATTTTGCAGCAATGCTACAAAAGCACCCCACAGGTCAAAAAATGTCCCCACCCTTCCGGCCCACAGTGAAAACGCCAGTCCGGTCTAGTTGCAATGCATTCCTATGGAGTGGTCCTGATGCAAGAGAAAAAGGATGCTGAAGACGCACTAAATATGCTGTGGATGTGTTGTGGTCGATAGGGGTCCTTGGATCATGGAGATGGGGGGGGGGGTCCTGGTTGCAGGATTGATGTCCCCCAAAGTCCTCTCCAGGCTTTCTAAATTGACGTTGTCACTGGAATACTAGTCGCATGGTTTCACAGGCCAATCCTTCCTGAGTCGATAACTCGTCTTTTGAGGGTCCCAGCAGCGTTCTGACAGGACAGCCTGGCTCAGCAGCTCTGTTCCCTGGGTCTTGGTCCCTGACGCTGCACAGAAGCATTGGTAGTGGCTTGAAGACTTTGATCCTAGAGATGCAAATGATGCTGTCTATGAACTGGATGTAAAATAACTGTGCAGGGAAAAGGTAAGTGAAGTTTGATACATGGCTTACTTTTTCCGTATTTCAATGTGCTGAACATTTAATCTGCAGGTCACTGTATAGATAATGAATGCTGTTGGTGCATTCATGCAAAAATCTTTTGGAGCTTTAAGTACAAGGAAGTCTACTAAGAGAAATGTTTGGCTTTGTGATTGGAGCACCAAGAAGTCAACCTGTCAGCTGTGATTTGTGGAGTTTAGTTTGTGCACCACTATAGATCAGAAACTGATTTTACTTCTGGATTTTCATTTGACAATTACATTAATGCATTCTGAGAGTCTGATTGCTTCTCCTAATATCAATGATTTGTAAAGTTGATGGCTTGAATACTCTGTACTTCAGTCTACATGGCAGTTATATTGCAACCCTTGTCTCTTTTATTAGAAAGATGAGGACACTGAATTGTGATGCCTCGCTGTATTATACCAAAGAGGCTCTTGATTGAATGCCCATTTGTAGAATGTACATTAAAGATAGTTAAAGCTAACCAAGATGGGTTGTTGGAAGCAAGTATTATTTTGTCTAATCGGTAGTAATTCTCAAAGTGGTTCTTAATAATTGAGAAGGCAGTGGTACTCCATTTCCCTGCCACACCCCCAAACATAACCTGAACTTTGATTGTTTTAATTTGGCGTACACAGTGAAAAGGAAAAAATCCCTTTGGGTAGGTTTCTATACAGATCATAAATATCACACACCTCTTGACACATCCAAAAGTTACACTCCTTCAACTTTCTCTCAGTCCACACCTGAAAATTTAGCCATATATAACGGGAAAACCACCATAAAAATTAAAAATGTACACAAAACTTTATTGTTTGTATAAACACAAATTCATTAAATTAGGTAACCTAACAATGAGATAGATATCTCAAGCTTTAAAAACACAATACATGACAATTTCAACCTAACATAGTTAAAAAACGTACTGGAGAGTAAAAAGCCAGACAGATATAATACGTCTTGACAGGCTACACATCCATCACTACACAATATCCATAGCATGGAGAAATACAGTTCACAATTCGCTTTAACACTGTATGAATGCAAACCTTTCTCCTTCTTTTATCCCTTCACTATCCTTCTCAATACAAATAATTAACTATCATATCCACCACTCAAATTACTTTCATATTTTGACTATACTAATTCACCACTAATCCTTTATGGGTTATGGAGTAGCGTGCTACTTGCCGAAAAAGCGATTTGACGCCTCATCAAGGGTATTAAGCGTGATATAAATGCAATTACAATACAATACAATATATACAACACAAGTCCTGTGCACACGTTCCAGTTAGTAAATATTGAAGTTTTCAAAAGTAAAGAGAAAATTCGTAAATTAATGAAACAAGGTAGACACATATGAATGGTTTCTTTTAAATGCAGCGTGTTGTTTTTTTTTTTAGAGTTGTATATAGCGCGAACTAGACCCGAACCGAATCGGGTATCAGAGCGCTTTACATAACACCAGTTACGTTACATGAGGACACGCATTTTTAGGCACAGGGAGATTAACAGCCTGATTCATCAACGGGCCGTTTTGCGAGCCCCTAATAGCGATTCATAGCGAATCGCTATTAAGGACTCGCAAAACGGTATTCATGTAGGAATTGCTAAATAAATAGCGATTCCTACACATTCCTTATTTGCGAGTAGCAAATTGCTAATCGCAAATAAGGAATAACTCCCCATTCATTCCTATGGGCCAAAAGGCCCATAGGAATGAATGGGGAGTATTCCTTATTTGCGATTAGCAATTTGCTACTCGCAAATAAGATAGCGATTTAAAGGGTGCCAGGGGTGTCCAAAGGACACCCTGTAGCACCCCTTAAATGCAAATTGAAACTGGTGTTGCGCACACACATGTCCAAAGGACATGTGTGTGTGCAACATGCAACTTAGAAAAATGCTTTTAAAAGCATTTTTCTAAGTTTTTGCTATTTACCGAGAGGTCTGACCTCTCGGTAAATAGCGGCCCGAAATTGCGAATTAGCAATTTAAAAATGGTTGATGAATTGCATTTAAGGAATCTCAAATAGAGATTCCTTAAATGTAATTCCTCGCAATTTAGAGAATTAGCAATTACCGAATTTTGCATTTGGGATGATGAATCCCAAATGCAAAAATTGCGCTCGCAATGGGCCAGATTCTCAGAATCTGGCCCTTTGCGAGCGCAATTCGGCTTGATGAATCAGGCTGTAAGTGATTTGCCCAGAATCACAGGAGGTTTTGGCGTCATTACCGAGACTCGAACCCAGTTCCCCAGGTCCGACGTCGAGCGCCCTGGAAGGGTGACATCGAAGCAAAACAACCAGCCGACACGTGTTTCGTCAAGCGGGCGTCGGACCCGTAACTTTTCAGGCCAGGCGCCATTCTTCTTGTACACTCTAAAACCCTGCACAGAACCCACAATGCAATATATACTTTCTGCCTTTTCTGGCCTTTTTGCCCATCTCCCTCTTGCTTTCACGACATCTGGATATTGCCAGCGGTTTACGTCATTTGGTCTATGACATTATTTTATCGCATTTTTGCTTTTTTTCCTCTTTTTACTTTGGTATCCCTCACCACTCCTGCCCCACACAAGCTGAACTAACGAGATAAAAACACAAAACACTGATCGGTACTAGTTTACCTGCAGGTAACCTCTCATCCTTCTAAGGCCGATAAAACCCCTGTATTGAGTAAATGAAAACACCTGTTACTTGAAATGCTGAAATGTGATAATGCTGTAAGCCTTTGTCAAGAAGCACTGTATATAGACAAGTCCACATTATCAGCATGCGTCTCCGGGCAACATTTTATATAAAGTTTTGAAGCGCTTTATAATTATAATATCACAATATTTTTTCAGGATGAAAAGTAAAATTTGAGAGAGTGTTAATGGCAGCCCAGAACCGAATCAAGGTAATGAATCAATGTCCTGATACTGCCTTGAACGTCTTAATCCATTTAACCGTTCTACAATTTTTGAACCAGCAATTAATTATAGCTCTCTGAAAATGTAGAGCTCAAAAAGTCCATTACTGTGGTGAGACAAGCTATTTTACTCTCTCCAGTTCCCTGGCCTCATTCCTCACCGATTCGTAATGTATGGAGCAGCCAGTTTATTTATGATAAGAAGTGCGATTGAGCCTCAAGGTAAGGTCATCTCATCACAGATAAGATACAAAAAGGACTATGGACATTTATTCCTGCGAAGACAGCATTTTCTATGATTCCTTTTATCTTTGGAGGTGAACTTCTCTACCAGCACCCTTAGGAACTCTTAACAAGCACTGGCAAAGCCAATAGGTCTAGTTTTAATATGTAACACAAATAAAGGTAGGCATTCACAAATGTTGTTTGTATGCATTGCATGTGGAAATGGTATTTAGCACGTTAAAGCCAATGCTCTTGTATTTGACAGTGCTGGGAAAAGAGTAGCAATTGGATTGATTTTCGGTAAATACTGCATAAAGGATAAAAGGAATTGAACGTTACTAACAGTGTGCTGATTCAGTGCATTTATAAATGTTAAAATAGCCCTACATACATTCCATTTGAAGGGCTTCCTAGAAGGCAGCATGATACACCAGACACCTATGGCCATTTTGTGTATATTTTAAAGAACTGGTAACGATAGGTCTTGAAGATAGCATCCTATTCAAGAAAGACCTAAATAGGAAAAATAGGAAAAAACAAGCACAATGTAAGACTTTCTTGCAATTTTCCAGAATCTTCTTCTTGTACACTGCTTCTTGATTAAGCAGGTTCATGGAGATAATGGAATAGATGTTTTGCGACTCTTTGTCATGAAAATGTGTTCTCCAAACAACTTACCCATGTGTAACTGTCATATATACCTTTGGCATTCTATAATCCGATTTTTTTTCTTAGTACTTCCTACAACGTGCAAGGACAACGAGATAGTAAACAGGACGCATTTAGCATGCAGCCAACACTGACAATATGTACACGCCTTGAATGAAGGCATGAATGAATACAATTGGTTTATAATTATAAAGCATGACAGCTGCTCCACCTGTTACCCATGTGTAACTGTCGAGGAAATATATGCCTTTGGCATTCTATAATCCGAATTATTTTGTTTGTACTTCCTACAACTCGCAAGGACAACGAGATGGTAAACAGGACGCACTTAACATGCAGCCAACACTGACATGATGTACAGGCCTTGAATGAAGGCATGAATGAATAAAATTGGTTTATAATTATAAAGCATGACAGCTGCTCCACCTGGAGCGTCTTGGTGCAAATTTGAACGAAGAGCAGGAGTCTGAGTTTCCTACCAGGACAGTAGGGTCTCAAAGAAGAACGGAGAACCTGAATCATATTTCTTTAAAGAGGTTTAGCTTCAAGAGAGCCTTAAAAGCCGATTCCGAAGAGGAACACCCAAGATGTTCAGGAAGGGAATTCCACAAACTGGGAGCTAGGAAAGTGAAGGAACAACCACCTGTTCCTGCTTTGTGAACACTAGGGATGCACAAAATATTCTGTTTTGCCGATCTCAGGCTGCTAGATAGGTCGATACTTATTGATCTTGGCCTGAATTTAAGCAAGGTCTGTCTGTTGTACCGCCCTGTGAGTTATCCTAAGGGTTTTACATTTTATACTATGGCTAATTGGTACCCAATGGAGAGCGCTCAGTCCCTTCTGAATCGAGTTTGGTTTGGGAATGTTCAGCACCAAACGGGCTGCCGCTTTCTGTACCCGTTGTAATCCGTTGATAAGCTCTTAGGGGAAACCAAGAAAAAGTACATTGGCGTAGTCCAGACTTGAGGTGATTAAGGCATGGACAATGTTCTTCGGAGTGTGGTCTGGCAGAAAATGCAGAGGTTCTCTCAGCGATTTCAATAGGAGAAACAGACTCTGGAAATTAATCTGACTTGGGGTTTGTATGAGAAGGCAGTAGCTATTTTTACACCCAGATTTTTTGCAACGGATGTCAGGGCCGCAGGTTTTCCCAACTCAGTAGGTAAAATTCTAGTCATGTCAATTGGAGAGGGTGTACCAAATTCCACAATCTCAGATTTGTCCGAGTTAAGAAAGAGGCAGCACTTGTGCATCCGCTCAGCTACTGCCAGAAGACAGCCCTGTAAGTTGAGTGAAACAGAGTCATCCAGGTGATTGAAGGCATACGACTGCTGAGTGTCCTCTGCCTAAGAAACAACATTGAAGGCCTAGTATTGTACAATAAAGGCTTGGGGAGACATATAGCTGTTAAATAAAGTTGGGTTGAGGCCCGAACTCTGTGGCACGTCACAGTTAACGTCCTTGTATCTCAAGGTGTAGAGAGGTAAGTATCCTGCTTGCCTTCTGCCAGAAAGGAAAGAGTTTATCAATTTCCAAATGATGAGAATTATACCAGCTTTTTTCAATCACTTTAATAAGATGTCATGAGACACTGTGTCAAAAGCAGCAGATAAGTCAAGCAGTATTACTATAGATTTTTTGCCTACATTGTCAGGTTTTGATGAAATCCATTAACTCTAAAAAGGCAGATACATTGCTGAAACCAGCACTGAAGCCGGACTGCGAGGGATGTAAAAAGTTACTGTTGTCAATAAAACTGGTAATCTGGCGATTGACCAAAGACTCTAACAACTTCCCTAAGACATGAAGTAGAGAGATGGGTCTGTAATTACTCAGGTTTAGCGGATCAAGATTGGCTTTTTTAATGAGTGGTAGCACTAGTGCCTTTTTCCAGCTTGTAGGCACTGAGCCAGAGTCTGGGAATAGATGAAATAAAGAATTACTCTGAGGGCTTAGTTAGTCGACGGCTCGCTTCAGGATATGTGGAGAACAGACGTCCAATGGGGAGCCAGATCAAGCTTTTTGAATATTCATTTCTGAGTCAAATGAGGTAACTGAGGAGCATTGCTCTGGGATTCTAGCTAAATTCTTATTGCCTTGAACTTAGAGTAGATCATGTTAACCTTATCCCAGAGGTCTTCAAACTTTTTGATGCCGAGACCCCCTTGTAAAACCTTTTTAGGCGTAAGGACCCCCTTCCGACAAAAGATTCTAGAAACTGGTACTCCTCATCATAAACAACTATCGACAACCATAAATGCGCCTGTTAGACCTCATCACATCCATCCATCCATCATTCATCCACCCACACTTCCACACATCCATCCACCCTTTCATCCTTCCATCCATACATCCATCCTTTACCTATCCACCCGTCCATCCACACACCCACCTTTTCACACATGTATCCATCCATCCATCATTCATCCATGCAACCTTTTATCCATCCATACATCCATCATCCATCCACCCTTTCATCCTTCCATCCATACATCCATCCTTTACCTATCCACCCGTCCATCCATCCATCATTCTTCCACCCACCTTTTCACACATCCATCCATCATTCATCCATGCAACCTTTTATCCATCCACCCATACATCCATCCTTCATCCATCCACCCTTTCATCCTTCCATCCATACATCCATCCTTCATCCATCCTCCCTTTCATTATTCCACCCATATATCCATCCACCCTTTCATCCATCCTTCATCCACCCACCCTTTCATCCATCCATCCACCCATCCATCATTCATCCCCCACCTTTTCACACATCCATCCATCCATCATTCATCCATACATCCATCATCCCTTTCATCCTTCCATCCATACATCCATCCTTTACCTATCCACCCGTCCATCCATCCACCCATCATTCTTCCACCCACCTTTTCACACATCCATCCATCGTTCATCCATGCAACCTTTTATCCATCCATCCATCCATATATCCATCCTTCATCCATCCACCCTTTCATCCATACATCCATCCTTCATCCATCCACCTTTTCATCCTTCCATCCATACATCCATCCTTTACCTATCCACCCGTCCATCCATCCACCCATCATTCTTCCACCCACCTTTTCACACATCCATCCATCATTCATCCATGCAACCTTTTATCCATTCATCCATCCATACATCCATCCTTCATCCATCCACCCTTTCATCCTTCCATCCATACATCCATCCTTCATCCATCCAACCTTTCATTAATCCATCCACCCTTTCATTATTCCATCCATATATCCATCCACCCTTTCATCTATACATCCATCCTTCATCCACCCACCCTTTCATCCATCCATCCACCCACCCATCCATCATTCATCCCCCACCTTTTCACACATCCATCATTCATCCATCCATCCACACTTTCATCCTTCCATCCTTCCATCCATCCTTCATCCATCCACCCTTACATCCATCCATTCACCCATCACTCATCCACCCACCTTTTCACAAATCCATCCATCATTCATCCATGCAACCTTTTATCCATCCATACATCCATCCCTCATCCATCTACCCTTTCATCCTTCCATCCACCCTTTCATCCATCCATCCTCCATCCACCCACCTTTTTACACATCCATCCATCCATCCTTCATCCATCCATCCACCCTTTCATCTTTACATCCATCCACTCATCATTCATCCACCCACCTTTTCACACATCCGTCCACCCTTTCATCCTTCCATCCGTCCATCCATACAGCCATCCACCCTTTCATCCATCCATCCATACATCCTTCATCCGTCCACCCTTTCATCCATCCATCCACCCATCATTCATTCACCCACCTTGTCTGTGCCTCTCTCATGGGGGGTCAGTATCTCTCTGCTTCGTCTTCCTCTCTCATGGGAGGGCATCTCTGTGCCTCCCTGCTTGGGGGGGGGGGGGTGGCAGCCGGCTGTGAAAACATCTCACCATGAAGAACAGACTCTCAGCCACATTTCTCCTGCACAGGCGCCAGGTATGAGGGCTCGTGGGACTTGAACCAATGATATGATTGTAATGTCCTTCTGCTGTCCTTCTGCTGTTTACTGTGTATTTGTAAAGCGCTCTGATACCTACGGGTTAAACTAGCGCTATATAAAACGTTAAAAGTAAAAATAAACCCACAGCTAAGTCCATTGAACTCAAAGGGCTACAGCCTCCTCCCCCACCCCCCTGCCCCCCCCCCCCAGCTCCTGTATGTCAGCCTGGCTGAAACAGCTTGGACACACACAAAGGCACACCAGAGTACTATCACAGGTCTTTAAAAGACCTTTACTTGTTAACGAGGCTTTGATGTTTTTCACACCTCGGTGTGAATTAGGCGGCCTCCGCCTTGAGCACCCTCGATCAGCCCGACGCCAGGAACTGCACTCTGGCAGAATCTGCGACCCCCTTCCCAGGACTCCACGACCCCCCTGGGGGTCGCGCCCCACAGATTGAAGACCTCTGCCTTATCCTGATAAAAGGTGGCGAGTTGTCGACAAACTGCTGTGAAGACCGGGTGGATTGTTTACCCACTGTAGGATTCAGAAAGGAATTTACAATTTAAACAACAGTTCTAGGTACGTTTTCTGCTTCTGCAATGTGTTTTGAAAACAGGCAGGCTTTTGTTCTCTTTATATTTTTCTTAAATTGTTTGAGAGTGGCTTTGTAGGTAGGTTTGTCCTCATTGCATACGCAGATGATACTCAACTGATCCTAGTCCTTGATAAAGACACTCAGGACTGGGAAGAAAATCTGAAAGGTTGCCTAACGGCTACATTCGACTGGATGGGGAAGAACCATTTGAAATGTAATACGGGCAAAACAGAAATCATAACAATAGGCGCTCATAATGACTTTGTCCCTAAACTCTTGTGGCCGGTGAACGCAGAGGTACCGCCTCATACCACCAATGCGGCACGTAATTTAGGCATTAAGTTCAAATCTGCTCTGTCTTTCAAACAACAGGCACTGGCCGTAGCAGGGACCTGTTTCAACGTCATTAAGGGACTAAGAACATTTTTCGACCTGCTTACCCTGGCTGGTAGGAAAATGGTAATGGTCGCTCTCGTGACATCAAGACTAGATTATTGCAACAGCCTATATGCAGGGACCAATAAAGTGGTAACGCACAAACTTCAGATGGTGCAACACGCAGCCGCTAGGCTGGTGTCGCAATGGCCAAAGAAATCCTCTGCATCTGATGCTTTAAATACCTTGCACTGGCTACCAATTATCAAATGGGTCGTTTTCAAGATCCTAGTCATTAAATTTAGAGCCTTCCATTCTCAGGGACCAAAGTACCTACAAGGGAGGTTCTCTCGTTACCACCCTGGGCGTAACTTGCGTTCCTCCAATGCCAACCTGTTGTCTGTTACTGTGTTCAGACTGAGTTCAAGGGGGGGGCAAATCTTTGCCAGTTCTAGGGGCAAAGGCATGGAATAAACTCCCCCCCCCCCACCTCCGGGCAATAGAGCGGGAACTAGAATTCCGAAAGGCACTAAAAACCTGGATCTTTAAGCTTCCTGACACCTGTGCAAGAGTACTAGTAGGAAGAAGTGGCGAAATTACTAATAGCAGCATGACCAGTGTTTATATCTTCCTGGTCAGTGGTGGCGCCTAGATGCTCCCTGGAGCGACAGTTGCACGGTACAAATATCTGTTTACATTCTATTACATTACATTACATTGCCGAAATTAAGTTGCCATTTCCTCTCTAACTTTTTGCATTTAAGTTTTTCAGCATTTTGGAAAACCAGGGGGTTCAGGCAGAAGTCCTTTTGCTACTAGACATTTCAGGGGTGCTATTTTATCAAAGTTCGCCTTGAGGTCTAAATCAAACCCTTTGACGCAGTCCTAATGTCTACAGACTGATTTACCATTACTAGAGAGAAAAGCATTTTCAAGGATGGGTCTGAGATAGAATGCCAAGGCCGATACATGGCTGACAGCTTACCCTTAAATACCTGCGGAGGGGTAAACTTAAAATGAAAAGGTACTAGGTGATAGTCAGGCCAAGCTAAAGGTACTGGATTCTCTATTTCTAGAGAGGAGATATTGGAAAAAATAACATCTAAAGTGTGGACACCCTTATGCCTCGTTTTTGTACTAATTTAAACTATAACATACCATCTGTCAGCTGTTCCGCAGCTTTGCGTTGGAGGTCGTCAACATGTAAGTTGCAGTCACCCAGCACGTTGGAGTATTGTAGAAACAGAGGCATTAGTTAAAGCCTTGCTGAACTGGAAGTCGCACTTCGGAGGTCCATAAATAAGAACTCCGGAGATGGAGAAGTTATCCGAAATCTCACTTGAGAAAACAAATCCCTTGGCCTTCCCTAATACGTCTAAATGCTGCCTGGAGCAGAGATACTTAGGGCCTCATTTACAAGGCCTTTGCACTGCTGGTGCATCACTTTTTTTGAAGCACCGGCGGCGCAGTGTGCCTGCCCATATTTACATGAACTGCGTGAATTTTCATGGTTTTCTAAATATGGGCCCCTTCAATGCCTTACTCTGCGTGAAAGGGGCATCCTATGGGTGTTGCTGTGGGTGTTCCCACACAACATCCATGGAGCCGGACACATTCCCAGATTTACAACATTTTGTAAAGCTGGGAATGGACCAGAATCCTACGCTTCCCCAGGGAAGGCATAGGAATGGCACAATGAGGAGAAATACTAATAGTTCTCCTTGTTTTTTCCTCTTTTTATGTGTGCTTCATACTGCAGCACACATAGAAAGAGGAAAATGCCATCAATTATTGTTTTTGTGCAGGAAGGTATCCCTTCTTGCACAAAAGCAATCATCCCCGTAACGCAGGCACCCTTGCAACATGATTCAAGGGTGCCTGCGCTGGTACGTTGCAGCCAATTTTGTGCCAGTTGCAGGAAAAGCACATGGGTGAGTCATATTGTTGCTAATATGATGCATCCCTGTGGTTTTATAATGACGCCGCTCAGCACAGGAAAATGGCTGGCAGCTCCACGCTGTGTCATTTTTTTTGTAAATGAGGCTGAGATTTCTGTGTATGATGGCCACACCCCCTCTTACTGTACTAACTCGGCCGAGATTTCTGTGTATGATGGCCACACCCGCTCCTACTGTGCTAACTCTGTCAAGATGTGAAACTGAGTAGCCATTAGCAATTGCAAATTCAAGGTCTGGTCCTGCACTAGTTTTTAGCTAAGTTTCGGTAAGGAAAATAAGACCCCAGGTGCTGTCATTAAGAATGTTCCATATTTCTCAATGGGGTTTGGAGAGTGGTCTGCCATTGATTAGACATGCTTTTGAATCCCAACTGATGGAGCAAGGTTTGGCACATAAAGTGACTTGCTTGTATTTAATCTTCTCCAAAATAATATTAATGTACTAACTAACATGTTTTCGTTATATTTATATTGCATTACACAACATATTAGGCATCTAGGGGAAGCTTGACAATGTGCTTTTACTAACTATAATCCACTTGCATTAAAATGGCTGCTGCTTCGCGGGATTTTCTACGGTGCATGCTTGGTGGGAAAACATTTGCTTTTGAATACTTAAAGAATTTGTAAATTGTCAACAGTGGTGGATCGTTTATCGACTTACACTGCTGGAGGTTTCTTAATGATCAATACTGAATTAGTTGCAGTAAGATCAATTGTTTTACAAAATCGACTTGCTCTTGATACATTGTTGGCAAAAGAGGGCGGAATCTGTAGAATGCTGAAAGCGCAGCATTGTTGCACTTACATATCTGACAAAAGTGTAGAACTGAAAGGGTATGTAAGGAATATTACACATTTAGAAAAGGAATTCAAACCACTTGAGGTTGATAGTGCATGGAAGAGACTAACAGATGGTCTCTCCTCTATAGGCAGTTGGTTTTCAAACGTAGGAAAAAGTTTTGTAGGTAAAATACTGATGCCAATGGTAGGAATAGCCCTAATGATTAATTTGTTGCAAATGTCACATGCATAAAAGGACATATACAGTGAATAAGAGAGGAAAGAAAAGAAATATTAACGAAATTGAATTAGAAGAGCATAAAGGACATTTGTACAAGAAAGTGAAAGACTTTCACATGAAAAATGAAAAGAATTTTAACTGAAAGTTTGAAGAAATTAAGTTGGGTGAAGTGTAAAGTTGGCATCTGTTTCATTAATTAGTTATGATATAAAATATCATCACAGAGGGGATTGATGGAGCAAGGTTTGGCACATAAATTGACTTGCTTGGATTTAATCTTCTCGAAAATAATATTAATGTACTAACAAACATGTTTTCGTTATATTAATATTGCATTACATGACATATTAGGCATCTAGGGGAAGCTTGACAATGCGCTTTTACTAACTATAATCCGCTTGCATTAAAATGGCTGCTGCTATGTGGGATTTTCTACGGGCGCATGCGTCTGTCACGGTCACGTGACATTCTTGGTGGGAAAACTTTTGCTTCTGCGCACTAGAACTAAGATGGCTGTTCTGTGTCCTAACGTGCAAGAAGCTTGCATCGCTGCTTTGCTAAGCTGTTTGTTTTGCTTAACATCTAATGCAATAGTTAAAATAAAATAATGGGAATAGAGTAGAAAGAAGTGGTATACAGTGCATTCATTTTATTCTGGGTCTCTAAAACGGTTTCTTTTCTATTCTTGCATTTATCGTATTTGGGCCTAAATGTACCGCTGAACTCCGACTTTGGAGAAACTGCGCCTGTGCGAAAGAAGCCCGAGCCACTGAAGCTGTGGCATTGAACCCATGCCAATCTGATATGGATGGCAAGAACTATGAGAAGAGTGAACTCCTCACCCTGCCAGAGGAAGCTGGTATGAATAAAATGTTGATTTGTCTTATTGTTACATTTCACTACCGGGCGGAATAAAAGTACATGGGAAGATAAAGTTATGGGAGGGAACATTTTAATACATGATTGACAAGTTACCTCATATTAATATGGTGTGATGACTACTCCTCGTCCTTTGTCCAATAAAACTGTGGGATTCATACACTTTCAACATTTGGGGGTGGTACACTGACCTGGAAAATAGTATAACTAGGGTAGGCTTAGTTAGTTAGTTTGTCCGACTTGTCCAAATAGCTGACCTGTCACTGACCCAACGCACTCAATAGGTGATCGAGAGCAGAAGTGCTGGCGGAGCATTCTGTCCGAAGATTCGATAACCCAATCGGGGTTCTGGGGAGAAGATCGATGACCCAATCGGGGTTCGACTGTTAGCTACAGAGAGGGTTTACAACGCTGGCGTTTGAACTTTAGCTGTGGTGCTGGTCTTAGCCTGTGGTGGTCCTGTCCTGATCCAATTTGGTCTGAACCCTGTCCTGATTCTGATCTGCACCTGTTCTACTTGCTGTCACCTCTACTTTGGGATTCTATTCTTTGACTCAGCCCATGGCCAGGGTTGGTCACCACACCATTCTAGGTAACTATAAAGTGTGGGTTTGTCATTGTACTGTTTTTCTCTTTCTCTACCCACCCTTTGTCTATATGCTTAAAGATATTTTTCTCTCAAAATTTATTGCATATGTTTGTTTTAATCTAGATCATTCTAAATAGAACACGTACTTATTGATTTCATGGTTTTAAACATTTTAAAGATTTATTTAGATAAAAGAACTTAAACCTTTCCTGAGTTTGTGGTTATTTATGAAATGCTAAATGTTATTATATTACCTATTTTCTTGCTAACTCTCTTGATCCTTTAGGACTATAGGTATCGGTGGCTTGGATTGGTAAGACAAATGGTATAGATCCCGAATGGCAAAATTTAAATTGATTGAGTGTGGGTTTACCTGTTTAAATATATATAGTTATATGGGCCCAGGTGAGTATGTTGAGCAGGTGAGCCCACGCTCTATCACAACCTTTAGGTGTGTTTCGTTTGAATGCCGTGGAATTGCCTAAGAATATCCTTTCTACTCCTATGTGAAATGGTCTTGTGTGTGGGAGTAGTTTAAAACCAATGTTGAGGCATAAAAAGGCTTTACTTTCCCCTGAAGTGCATGAAAGAAAGTTATCACATTTCAGCAGCTGGAATTTTAGGAGGGTTTCATTGCTAAAAATAACTAACTCTCCTTACCAAGTCTGTGGAGAATCGAACAGCATGTCTGGGGCTGGTCACGGACGGGCGCAGATGGGCTTGCCTTTGGTGCATTTTTGGCGTGCCCATTGTGTGCCATGCTCATTTCATATTTATATAGTTGGGGAGGTTAGATTAAATGCTATGCCCTGTCTCCAACTAGAGTAAGCAACTAAAAATGGTATCCCTAAATATGGCGCTATTGATCCGACATCAAAGGCAGATGTAATCACTTTCCTCATTAGAATATGAAACACAAAAAGATTTAGGCCTTGAAAGCATCATCACAGTCCTGCCATAGAACACAGCAATTGCTCAGCTCTGTCACCCAGCTCCTGATTTCAGGCATATGCTCAAAATACCTTACTATCAGGTAAGAGACACTACCGCCAGAATGCACTATTCTGAAATCCGGATCCAGCAGGAGTGATAGGCTGTTCCATACCTCTCCATATCCATGGCCTTCACCGATTACACTGGCTCCCAATAGGCCAAAGGGTAGCTTTCAAAGTGGCCTGCCTTACATTCAAGGCCCTCCACTGTCCCGGCCCCGCGTTTCTCAAATCTCTAATCACTCCCCATCAACCAATGCGCAATCTTCGATCAGCCCACCTTCATCTTCTAGTCTCCACCAAAATCAAAACCAAGAAATTCGGTGGCCGCCGCTTCTCCCACCTGGCTCCCGGACTTTGGAATCTCCTCCCTCTATCCATCAAATCCACCCTCTCTCTCCTCAACTTCAGGATATTGCTTAAAACCCACCTCTTCCCCCCTCTTGGTTAAAACCCCGCCACTCACGTCTCTTCTTCATTCACGGTCTCACAGCGCCAGGAAACCTTTGGTGTCAGTGCGCTCTATAAATCTCACCTAACATAACATAACATGGCCTACCCATCACAAGAGGAACTCAATGGTTAAAAGTAGAACTAAGGTAAGGAGAATGGAATAAGAGAGGCAACTGAAACACTGGATAACAACACTCTGACTCATCAGTCTGTTGGACACTGACAAGTAATAGGTTGTCTTGATATAGAATAATCAAACACATGCTATAACAAATGATTTCCCTTTAGGACATCTCCATGCTTCAGATTCTCTGGGATATCGGTGGAAAACTACAGTTCCTGGAACTGAACTATAAACAATAACTCTGTAATATGTATACATATATCTCAGATTTGTGAGTTCTCATGCTCTGATTGTGATATAATTCACGGTTGCCTCTTTACCTGTAATATGAACAAATGTTTACCAGGATTGTAAAGTTCTCAATGGTACCAATCACTATCTTCCCTAAGCACAACGCAGGATTATATAGTTCACACAGGTCCAATCATTACCTTCCCTAAGCACATACCACTTCCTTGAGTACAAATAAGTGCATTGTGAAAACTATTAACAGTATTTACAGGTGATGATGATCCATATGGTTCATCACATAGTTTAAATTCCCAAATTTACGTTTATAGCCCAAAAAGATAATCTCTGAAACTGTACTTTCAACTTTTCTAGTTAATTTCCAAAATACTTCGCTGTAGTCAGTTTAGACTTCCCTTAACACCTTCAAAAAGAAAATAGTCTTCAAGATTTTCTCAAGGGCTGGTACAACAAAATGTATCTCAATTGGCAAGTATTGGTCCATGCAGAAACTTCTATTCTATATTTTCAAAATGGCAGCTGACATTTCCAAACAAGTTCTGTAGCTTTCTGGGAAATGCAGTTTCTATTTTCCCATCAGCTGCCTATACATTGTGTCCTGCAGAGACATGAAGCCTTTAGCCAAGTGTCACTGATATTCTTAGTACACAGCCAAACCTTCCTACCCCAGCACAAGCATAGCACTAAATAATTTGGAGTATGACAAGTGTGCAAGTGCGAGAGGTCAGCCTGTGTCACAGATCAAGACAAGCATAAGCTCACATCGGAGTGGAGACACATTTGTTAACCTAGAGGTACTGTCTCTTGCTGGTTATTCAGAGACTTGCAGGGCATTTCAGGAAAATTAGTTGCACTTGACACTATGGTAACCACTAGAAGCCTATCATCAGTCATTAATGTTGAATTGTGTTTATCAAGAACAACAGACTTTGTATCATGAGGCCTGCTTCTCGTTGCAGGGCTGCTCTAGCTACAAGAGCTGACATAGCCACAGACATTGTCATCACCAAACAAGCCTGCTTGAAAAGCTCAATATTCTTTGGTAGGCCATGCCCTGGACTTTCACAATACATATATGTATTTCAAATATACATATTGGTAGCAGACAAACACTGCCCAGCACATCTGGTCTACCAACATCTCTGCATGCAGTAACACTCCAAATTCTGTGCAACCCATAAAACGGACCTACCAGTCTGTCCCGTGCCTTTGTTTGAAGTCTATTGCTAGTTTGGTCCAAACAAATACTGCGGAAAGGCAGAGCTGTACATTTAACTACTTTTAGTGTGTGATTCCTTTCTGCCATTCACGTTACTGAGTTCCGAATTAAAGCCCTTTGCTGAAACTGCATATTTAAAGAAAGAAAATTCCTTGCACCATCATCTTAGCAGGTCACTTGGAATCACCCTAGACAACAACCTCATCCTTAAGGAACACGTTGCCAAAAAAAGACAGCCTTACTCAAGTTCTCACTTCTTGGCAAGAGACCAAGGGCCAGATGTACGACCCTTACATTTTGCGACTCGTAAATTGTGTCACTTTGCAACTCACAAAATACAATGTACAACAGTGTCACAGACACTGTTAGTGATTCCCAATTGGGTTGCAAATTGCATGCCTCATCAATATTCATGAGGCAAGCCCAATTTACGACCCCATTGAGAATGGCTACCACTCCCAGGGATGGTGGCTTGCTGGGGTCAACAGACCACCATGTCTGGGACTGCTTTTTAAATAAAGCAGTTTGTATTAAACGGGATGCATTTCAAAAAGAAAAATGAAACATTTCAGTTCCCTTGGACCACTGCCTGCTCTTGAAAAATATTTTCACACACACTCATAAAGGGGAAGGGGTTGGGACCCCTTTCCTGTTTGCGAGTGATTTACCACCTACTCGAAATAGGTGGCAAACTGCGAGTGTTTTCGTCCGCAAATGCGGTCGCAAAACAATAGTACATGGCAGTGAGTCTCGCTATTAGGAAGGGACGTCCCTTCCTAATAGCGAGAGTCGCAAACGCTATTTTGCGAGTCAGTGACTCGCAAAATAGCATTTGTACATTCCATTAGCCATTTTTGTGGTCGCAAAACGGTCGACCTCTCATTTGCGAACACAAAAAAGGTTTGTACATCTGGACCACAATTTCTTCCAGAAAGTTACTTCAGAACTGCTGAAATATGATCACATCACAGCCGTCCTGGCGGAATTTCATTGGCTCCCCTTGGGAGCTTGTACCATCATCAATCCCAGGAACAGTTTAGTAAACTGTTAGGAATGTTCTTCTTATTTTCACCAATCGTAACATGCCTAACTTATCTTGTTTTTATATTCTGTGTGGGTACCATTGATATTTTATGCACTACACTGAAGATTTTTAAAATTAACATTTTAATCTACATGTCCCTGTTTCTTAGTGCCCTCTTTAGGTGTTTTGTTCACCAACGAGAAATTATTTAGATTGCCACTGTGGCCCTGAAACTCGAACAGAACTTATAGCAATGGGAAAAAAACACTGCCTGCGCAAGATTGCTCTGCGGGTCTGTGTCAGAGCTAGGGTCCAACTTGTGTCCCTGATCTAATGTTGGGGTATTGAACTAAGACCTTGCATTAGGTGGTTAGGGAGAACACCTCTTCAGCCTTGTGTGTTACCCCCAGAATTCCTATTAATATCTGATGGTTCTCGGCACCACAGCAGCTGGACTTCAAACTAAGAAGTGTAAGAAAGAAACAAGGTAGCAGGTCTCTTCCATCTATGCAACCAGGATCTGGAACAACATCTCCTTATCTATCAGGGCTGCCGCAACGCAACTTTAATCTTGGAAAGAGTTGAAGACTTACCTTTTTAAAGAACACCACATCACAATGCACTAACCATCCATAACCCAGCTACCTCTCCTATTACATGTGGACTTCATGCTTGTTTTTGACCCTGCACAGTCCAGTGCACTGCTGCCTTTTGGTCAGGTTCACTGTGTAGAAATACCTTATATATACAAACATACATCCATGCATACAGAATATTTTCCAAAGTTGCAATAAAGACTTTTACAAATGAATGTGTGTTCTTTAATTACTATTTTGGCCTTTTGTTATATTTACAAGCGGATAAGTGGGACAGTATCTGATTGCACTGTGGGTTTTCTCGTGGGGTATGTTAACTAACATATGGCAAGAACATTGGAGTGGAAACAATATGCGTGGCCACTTCAGTACAGAAGGGTCATGTGAACCAAAAGGAAACCACACCAGTCATCAGCAGAATAAAGTCCAGCTCCAGGAGATGGACATGATGCCAGGGCTTAAATTGGTGGCACATGATAGCCCTCACCACAGGTTATCACAATGTAAACTAGAGGTTAAATCATAGGTATTTTTATTTTGCATTTCTGCCATTGGGATGTGTGTGTGCTGTCTGTTGTCCAGGCGCTTCATGTCCATGAGGAAGCATGATAAGATTGAGTGCTACGGAGAGCGAGGCAGAGAGGCAGAGGTAGAGAGGCAGAGAGGCGGAGAGGAACGCCAGCCTGCTTGCAGCCATCAGCCATCTACCATCTGCTTTTCACCTTCACCCCTTCAGGATCGTCGTGATCCCGCGATCTAGCAGCGCCTGTGGGTGAGCGAGGTGAGCGAATCTTTATGACCTGACCCCCCACCCTCCCCACGCGACCCGCTTGGTGCCCGGTGCTGCGGGAATAGCTGCGGGGATGGGGAGGGAAAGACTACAGCAGAGCATTAAAAGAAGCTGAAGCGTCAGATCAGTTGATCAGTTGACTACAAACACCTATAAATTCCATCCCCAGCGTATCGCAAGAAGCCACTTCCTGCTGTAGAATTCAGGCCCCCGCACCAAAGAAGGGGCAGGTTAAGCTCCAAGGGGCTAAGAGGTAAAAAGAGGAGCTTGAGTACTGACTGGAGTCCTCCCTCCTGACCCGAATCTTCCCCCCAGGCAGCGTATTGTTGGTCGAGCGGGGGCAGACACAGCAGGCATAGCGGCGGACACCGCGGCTTAAACTGAGCTGCGTCCAGATCTATTATGCGATCCGGCAAAGTGAGGAAGGCCCCTGGAGAAAAAACAAATGCCCCAAAAGGGACAGCCAAACGAAGGAGAATCGAAAAAACTAGTGCTAATAAGGCAAGCAATTCCTTGAGAAATCATTAATCTCGCCAATCGCTTCCCTATTTGAAAAATCTGCCTTAAAAAAGACACAGCAATGAGCTTGAGATTTCAATTTTTGAAGGATCCAGGAGCAGCTCTGTTCTCATCAACAGGGGATGCTGAGGGATTATTGTCCCCCTTAGCCCCCGTCAGAAACTTCACAGCTAACAATCAGAGGGAGGCAGATGCAAGGGACGCATCTGCCCTAGGGAAAATAAATCTCCACCCTAGAGACATGTCAGTCTCCTTGAATGGTCCGGATCAACAAGATAACATAGATCATAAAATAAATTCATTTGAAGTCAAAAGAAGAGTTACTACATCAGCAATGGTCCACTCCATCACCGGGGACTCTATTACCATTATCACACAACCAACACCTCTCATAATTGCAATAGATCAAAGCTCAAGCCTGGATCATATGCAAGTTTTGCACTCGAGCCTCGATGAGTTCTCCATCAATGGCTTGCACTCAGCCAGTTAAAATTTAATGGCAAAGAGAAAGACTGGTCGGCCGAAATAAAGCGAACCGTTGAATATGAAAGTTGTGACCCGGTACCACAACTACCCAGCTCGTGCCGTAAAGAGAATCAAACGAGGCCATTGGGCCATAGCAAAAGTCACGAATCACCAACAAACGAGAGTAACTATAAACCAGTAAACAAGGAGGCCAATAAAAATTTCAACAAGGACACAGGACCTCTGGACTTCGTTGCTCCTCTATTACAAGCACTTCAAACAGCTACAACAACATTAATAATGCAATCCGACAAGCTGGACGTTCAAATTGATCTAATGAATGTAATTGCATCTTATATAGCCGAAATCAATACAAAATTGGACAATTTAAATAACCTAATTATTAGAGCACAAGCTAATGCCTTCCAACCCGAATCCTCATGTACTTGTGGCCTAGTTCTTGATAAGCTAAGTACATTACCTATAGTTCTAGATCAGATACTTACATTAAACAAACGTTTTATTCACCCGGCTACAGAGTTTGATCAGTCAGGCAAAGTTAATATCGAGAGTCACGAATTAGACGAGGACAATCCCTCCTTAGGGTACGTTAATAACGAGGAGCCCCCCAAGCCCGGCAATATTACAATCAGTGAAGATACCCATGAAGTAGCTACAACTGACGCAATCATTTCAGCCCCTGTAAAGCTAACACTAACAAAGAGACAAAGGAAAAAAGAACGGAGAGCTAGGAATAAAAAAGGCGAAGCTGGCCCAGAGTCAAGCCTTAGAATATATCCTATTTTTGCAAACTCTAATATAAAGCTAATAACAGAGGATCACATTGGGGAATCCTGCCAAGAAGTGAGGGGAAAAGTTGAGACATCCAACAACGCAATTCAGATGATGAAAAAGGCTGTCAAGGGCCCAAAGCCGGCAGATAGCCTGACCAGCTTCGAACCCACGACAAATAAACCGCACAACGCGCCGCTAACAGGAACTAATCCGCCCACCTCAGGAACGGATAACAACCTTGAAAAACCCTTTAACTGCGAAAAAGACAATGATTTTCTCCCAGAGCGGAACTTACAGCCAAAAATTAATAAAGATACCACTTTTTCACAAGATACCTCTTTAGCAGGGGTAAATAGCAACATGGACGGCCATATACAAGTTCCAGGTTTAATAAGGAATTTTAATCCTCAAAACCAGCACGCCGCAAACTTCCCAGCTGGTAACAACGGGGCATCAAACGATATAATAATTCGAGCACAAATGGACGCCCAAATTGAACCAGAGGATAAGGGAAAACTTGTTTCCTCTCTCCAAATAACTTTAGAAACTGGAATTCAAAACTTAGTAGTTAATCCTCGCAATGTTCCTCAAAAACCAATACTTGAAACCCCAGCCCACTCAAATCAAGGCAAACTAAGTGTACGCATAACAAACAATGAAATTAAACAACTAAATGGAGAGGTTTGTCATGACACAAGGAAAGAGCCAATCAAGTCTGGCGATGATCGCCTTCAAATAATTTTTACTCCTGAGTACAGGACACAGGGTAGGCATGACATACTAAATAGGAGTAACATCTTGAAACTCATGGCCGAAATTAGGGAACTAAGCGATATAAAAACCACAGATTTAGAACAGGTTCAATTTCAAAGAGAGTCTAAGGACACAACAAACGATCAAACATTGACTACTTGGAAAACCCCAGGGACTGTCCAATTAATATTAGGGTGCTCGGATCTATTTAAATCATGGGGTATACAATTATCACAGCCCATTGCCCCGCGTTATCCACTACCACTGAAGAAATAATATGGAAGGCGGTTTACCAGGAAATTTGCCGACTTTGCTCCCCAGAAGCCAGTCTATTCAATCTTATATAATGCTAAAGGCAGAAGCGACCCAACTCTTACTCAGGGAGGAACGGAAGTGGACAAAATCGAGGAATCTGGACTTTCGTTGGATCACTGGAAGTGGCTTCCCAGTATGCTAAATGATAAGCAGAGGAACTGACCCAATAAAGATATGGCAAATCAAGCTGCAAACGAGGGAATACATGTGATATCATGGAACGTCGCTGGTGCAAAAAGATTGTTGGAGGAAGGAATAGCATTAGATGAATGGGCTCAAGGCGATATTATCGCCTTGCAAGAAACATGGCTGCAAGAAGAATTTGCACTGGCCGGCTTCATTCATTACACCGTGGCTGCCGAAAAATCCAAAACCCATGGACGAGCCATTGGAGGCCTAGCAGTTTACGTGTCAACTTCCCTAAATATTTATTCCGAACAGCTCAATTCTCCCGATCCAAGCCTTCAATTAATTAAACTATCAGGACAAAAGGCAACCGACAACAAGACAACAATCCTGATTAATTACTACACGCAACCGAACTCAGAAGCTAAAAAGATAAAAAAATGCCGTACTGTGCAATGCAATAATGGGCCTTCGCTCCACTGAGCCATCATGGAACATAATATTAACCGGCGATTTTAATTCCAATTTGATACACTCCCTTGAGGAAGATGAAATATTGATGGCAGAAAATATGCATTGGAGCGTTCCACAGCAGACACAAAGTGTGGCAAGGACCCGCAAGGATCCGCTCGGCTTACTGTTGGTGACAGAACTATAGTATTTAGGTATGCGTGTCCTAAATGGCAGGACTGATGAAGACCGCCCACCGAAAAAAACTTACTATGGGCCGCACTCCCAATCAGCGTTGGATTTTACAATTGTAAGTCTTCCATTAATTCCCTTATTAGACGGCTTTTACATTGAATATCCGCCCCTGAGTGACCACGCGATGCAACATATCAAATTCAACTTCCGCACGGAAAGATTCCAACCATCATATATATCAGAGGGACATCTAAGCACAATCAACCAAAAGCACATTAATTGGTCCGATGCAAATAAAACGGAGTGGTTTTCAATACTAGAGGCCACACTAAATGGTTTAGGTAATGAACCAATGAACAATATACAGTTATGGAACTTTTTTCTAGAAAAACTGAAGTCAAAAATGAAATTACCAGAAACAAAAGTCAAAAGACTCAGTCCAAACAGTAAACTACCGAAGTCACTGCTTGACCTAAAGAGGAACCTGCGAAGAATTCACAAGAAGTTACAGACGAAGGACAAAGATGCGCAGCAATTGGACACTTTTTACGTGCAAAGATATTTATACAAAAAGATGGTTTGGGAACACAAAAGGAGGATTAACGAGAATTTCTGGACGAAATTTCAGCT
The DNA here is from genome assembly GCF_964261635.1 of Lissotriton helveticus. Classification (NCBI taxonomy): domain Eukaryota; kingdom Metazoa; phylum Chordata; class Amphibia; order Caudata; family Salamandridae; genus Lissotriton; species Lissotriton helveticus. The sequence goes on from NC_136070.1 coordinate 997,516,222, forward strand.
CAAAACTCTCGAACTCAAATACATTTTGGAAAATTATAAATGAACTAACAAGACCTTGAAATGTATTGACCTCAAACGTGCAGGAATCTGAATGGGCCGCCTTTCTCTCCTCTAAATTTAAGGAATACCCAGTAAAAGCTCCTGGGAACACACAGCTCTTGCATCAACAAACCAGGACAAACGATGAAGACTGCAGAAGTCAGTCACCAATTACCATCCAGTCTAAACACCTAATTCCTGTCGCATCACACGAAAAATATTCCGCTGAGGAGATAAACAAAATAATTAAAAAGGGCAAAAGCAATGGGGCTCCAGGGCCAAATGGCATCCCGCAGGCTACTTTTAAACATGCTCCGGAATTTTGGAGCCCACTGCTTGAGAAACTCTTCGATGACATCCAAACTTACAAGCTAGTGCCAGAAAGTTGGCACGGGTCCATTATAACGCCCATATACAAAGGTGGTGATAGATCTAACCCTTTAAATTACAGACTAATTGCACTTCTGGACGTCGAAGCCAAATACTTTGCATCGCTATTACTAAATGATCTGGTAAAGTGGTCAGGAGAGAGAGATTTGATCCCAATTAATCAAACAGGGTTCAGAGAAGGGATCAGAACATCGAATATCTTATCCATTACAATGATTGCGGAAAAATGCAAGCGCACCAAACAGGACTTGAACTTGTGTTTTATTGACCTCCAAGCGGCCTTTGACAGTGTGGACCGGAATTTATTATGGGCTAAATTAAGAGCTTGGGCGATTCCAGAGAGCATACTAAGGGGCCTGTTGCTATTCTATTCTGAAACCTGGACGCAAGTAAAGCTAGGGGACGGGTCCCGACTATTGAGAAAAGTGTTCACTACAGCTGGCTTAAAACAGGGTTGCGTCCTGGCCCCTCATTTGTTCAATTTGATTATTTCGGATCTTTCAGGAAAGTTAAACAGATGTAATGCCTACTCGCCGAAATTAGGCGACTTACAATTGACACACCTGGCATACGCCGACGATATCGTCCTCATCAGCCAGACAAAAGTCGGCCTGTCAAGGTTGCTAACGGTCCTATCAGCCTTCCTGTCCGCAAACAACTTGGTTCTTAACTTTTCTAAATCTAAAACAATGTTAATTACCAATCGTCACATAACATCACACAATGTCTGGCTAGAAGGAAAACAGCTGGAAAGGGTGACAAGCTATAAATACTTGGTATACCACATCGATGACAAGCTTACCTTAAAGGCCCAGAAAAATTATTTAACCCAAAGATCAGGAGCCTTAATATTCGCTCTTAGCACATTGTCAAAAAAATTGGAAGATCCATCTTTAAAACCATTACTTACTGTGATTGCTAACAAAGCTCTTCCAACCATAGCTTACGCAAGCATAGCAATGAATGGCAAGGACTCCACTCTCTTAAACAATTTAATCACCAAAATCTATAAAAAGGTATTACAACTTCCGACCTCTGCTTCGCCTGCGCAAATTCGCCTAGAATTTGGATTAAAGAATGAAAGTTTGGGACGGCTTTATTCATGTCTTAAGGAGTGGTATCGGATCAAACCGAGAGCCACAGATAATAATCTCAACAAATTCCTATGGCAGGAATTAGAAACCCCCAAAAAATCAGAAGCAAATAAATACCTGTCTAGTGCATTGGAGATAACATGCACCGTTAATCTTTGGGAAAAAAACTTGCCATTTTCATCATTCAAACTGGCATTAAACAAAGCTGCCAAGTTTCATTCCCTGATCATGGACAAAGATTTTTTTTTACACCGTTTACATTCTTGGGCTGTGATCAATAGCTACAGATCACTAACTCCGGTGGCATACTTGGACGCAACATATTCTGCTTTCATAAAAAAAAAGCTGATGACCTTGAGGTTCGGTAAATTTCCAACATTGGCTAATGAGCCGGCCTGGAAACACACAGAATTCGTCGCCTGTCGCCTCTGCAGCTATGCAAAAGAAGATCTAATTCACATAATAGGTCACTGCAAACAGCTGAACTCGGAGCGAAGGCTCCTCCCAAAGAATATATTCTTGGTTAAGGGACTACGCACCTGCAGGACTGCAGTTATTGGAGGCTTGGACACAACGTCACCACAAATAAACTGTAAGATTGTAAAGTTCTTGTTGACTTTTGAAAAACTCTTGAAGGCAATGTAAATATTTTTAGGTTTTTTTTGTGTTTTTTTTTACCAATTTGTTATTGTGTTTAATTATTATTAGGTTTTTAATAAGATGAAATGCATCCTTGGCTGATCTTACTCAGTGATCAAACTTTTAATTTATGGTTGAGAATGATAATGGAAATTTGTTATGGCTTTATTTAACTAAACAATAACATTAAAATTGAAATTGAAATTGAAATTTCTTTATCTGTAAGGCATTCCCAGTGTCTTTCATGTTCAGCGTCTGTGTTTACATCTACCCAATGTTTGTGTCTCCTTTTCCCAGAGTTTTGTGTTTGAGTTTCAGTTGCTTGATCTTGGTTTCTGTGACTTTCTCACAGAACCAGTTTGTGTGTGGTATTCTGGGATACTGAAGTTGAGATTGTGCTGTGAATGTGGAAGATGGAATGGTATGAGGTATCTAACAGTGTAAGAGCGTGTGTATGGTTATATTTTGTGGGGGCTCAGAAAACAGTTACCCTGGTGCAGTTGGTGGGTAATGGACTTCCAAGAAATAAAGTCACCCTGCCTTTTTCTTCTGGCTCCTGGTTTCTCTGCACTGCTTCTTTTGTCACATACACCATCCTGCATTATATCTCTCTCAGACTCTACGTTTCTCTGTTTTGTGTGTCTTTGTGCCTATGAGCTGTGAGACATTCTTATCTTAAAAGAGCCATGGGCAGGGAAGAAAGACATGCAGTCATAGAGGGAGTTGTGCAACAGAGAGAGAAAAGGAACAGACCAAGTACTGTTTCGGGGAGTGCAACTGGAAGGCGCGGGCGCGGGCAGGGTTTAGGGACTGAAAGTGCACAAGGAGATTAGGAATTTTCCATTGTTTCAGCTCCGTTGCTTTTCCTGTTGGTAGTATGCCAACCAAGGGGCCTATTTTCAAGCTGGTTTGCATTTTTCTTGTAGCGCGCAAAGTGATGCAAGAGCAACGCAAACCTTAAGTCTGATTTATTAAGTCACATAAGGCCACTTGAGTGGCCCTGAGTGGCTCCATAAATCTGGAGTAAGGCAATGCAGCGCAAATCGCGGTACTTCCTTACTCTGCCCTGGAAAGATGTTCCATAGGTGTTGCATGGGTGTTCCCGCACAACTCTCATTGTGTTTGATGCAGTCCTAGATTTTCCAGAACTGGTAAACCAGAGATTGCACCAAAAAGGTACTCCTTCCAAGGAGAAGCGTAATGAGGAGAAATATATTTATTTCTCCTTGTTACTTCCTCTTTCTATATAAGCTGCATTCTGCAAAACATATAGATAGAGGAATATGCCTCTCAGGATTGTTTTTGTGCAGGAAGGTGTGCTTAGTTGATTACATTAATACCAGTTTACACTAAGATTGCGACCCTCTGAAGTTGAGCATCTATTGTATGCTCTAAATAAGTTGAGACCCTTGTCCAAAACGAAGTTATTATATGCATATGATCTCCATTTAGGGTGGTGCACCTTAGATGTGTAAAGTTATTGGAGATTTTGTAGATCGTTTATTGGGGTGGTAAGATTAGCATGGTGAACTGTCATGAGAAAGAGGTGGTAGTTTGTGGGACGTAAAAGTCCTCCATAAGGTAAAAGATGTGTACCCTTGCCCTGAGTCTCCAACTGTACTGTTGTCTGGATCCCTAATGCTAATTTTTTGTCATAGGCGAACACAGATCATAGATGTGTGCCAAGACATAGGCCTGTCTCAAGGATTGCTGTCTTTGTGGATCGGGGGAGCCAAACATGCTACCTTCATAGTGGTGGAAGGCTACAGTCTTCACCAGGAGCGTTGTTGGCAGCATACCTTGTAGTGATGAGTAGGTGTGAACAGGACCTTTTAACCCTCTATCACTTGTCTGAGGCCTACAAACTCACTCACCTTTTAAAAGTTCCACTGTTGTGTGCTTAACTTTCCCAACATCAGGTAGATTTGGAGTGCTGCATAGTGCAGGAGTGGTGACTCTGCGTTGGTTGTATGTGGGCTTGGGAAGGAACAGTGCAGTAAGGTGCAGTACATGTGCAGTTGAACATGTGCGGGGTGTATGGATGCCTAAGAGGAATAAATTGCATGAGCTAGGTAGTGCTGTGCAGTGTGTGAGCAGGGACCGCATGTACTGAGTGCATGTATGCTTGCACAAAGTACAATACATGAAGGGTGAAGAGTTGTGCAGCACACACACAGTGAGTGAGTGAGCTGACAGCACACCTTGTTGAATATAGGAAAGCTTCAGTTCTGAACAGTGCACATGGATTGAGTGTGCGTGCTGAATGCATGTGTACATGTGAGGGTACAATGCATAGAGGTATAAGTGCTGAACAGAAAGTTTGCTATGAATGTACACTGAGTAAATGTGCCTGCAATGGTACATTGTATGGAGGATCCTAGCTTCCGTATTGGGAAGCCCAGGCCTGCCTGGTAAAGACATGAAGAGGAGGAGAGGACTTACCCCAGACAGATTTATGGATTGCTGTATTCCTGTGAACTAGGTGGGGACACACTGGAGGGAAAAGGATGAGACTTCCTTCACCTTTCACAACACAGCTCTTTGACGCAGTGAGAAATTACAAGGAAGGGGCCTGGACGCATCTCAGGAAGGGAGATGGTGCTCATAAGAGAATCATAAAGAGTACGACTGGGGTATGGAATTAACCTTTTGATGCACATATCCATGTGGCTGGCACCCAGCTGTGACAGTCCCATGAATTGTGTTGTGGACAATCAGCTTCAAAGCTGTGCCTGCTTTGGCAGATCTATTTCATGAAGGAAGATGAAAGAAGTGCCCACTTCAAAAAGAAGCAGATTCCCAACATAAAACGTCAATGATCCAGGAGATGTTACAACACCAAAAAGTTGTAATCTGCAAAGCAGCCAGACAGGCTCTGTGAGGAGGGGAAGCTCTGCAAGACTTCTACCTGTGACCAGGACTGGAGGCCAAGGCCTGCTAGTCTCCAGCCAAGTGAGTGGGCATCACCCAGAGAAATCAAGATTGCCTGCCTTGGAGCTGGAAAACCATTGCCTGCATGCCCAAACCAGTGTGCCATTTGAGGAAAAGGAGAGTGTTGGAGGGAGCAAGGTCCAACGGGGACCCCTGCAGGGAGGAATCCCTGAGCGAGGCGTGAGGAGAGCAGCTGCACTGCTTTTGGGTCATTGCCCATGTGCAAGAACAGTCCAAAAACGCCCGTAAGCCAGGACGGGGATGTCGTGATTTCAGCAGTGTGAAGTGTGCCGTGTGGTAAGCTCCAGGTCTGCATCGCCGCACCACAGTTCCTTTATATGCCACAAGGGGTCACCGGTGAACTTAATTGGGGAGGGGCGTGAGCCTTTTGTGTTTAGGGCAATAGCACCAAAGAGTCTGCACCCGATAGTGAGCATCACAGCTACCCCGTAAGCCAGAAGGGGATGTTGGTATTACTGTTGCCAACCGTTTGAGTCATGAGAAGCTTAATGCCATAACCAGTGGGTCTAGCCTGCCAACTGCACCTCGCTGTTACCCCAAAGATCACAGACGCTACTGAGGATGTAGCATTCTTGCCGGTGCTCCAATCAGGAGCCGATGAACTCCTCCCCCTTTCTTAGGGGTAGAGCAACAAACCTTTTGTGTCTGTCAAGCGGGGGCAGCTCTGATTACTAGAAACCGATCGGCAGCAATGCTCGACAGGAACAGTGCAGGTGCTGTTGCATCTAACGCGAACGGCCCGAATTCACTGTACAGGATACAGACTTGGGATCGCCCAAGGAGAAGGTACTCGATGCACCACTAAACACTGCCACACCCCCTGAGCGGTTAAGACTGAAACTGGGCCGCAGGGGATTCACTGCTGAAGGTGCTGCAGCACCATAGACACTTTTGACTGAAATCCTGAAGAGTCAAAACGGAACTCTTGAATATGGCCTAATATTTTGCATTCCCTGATGCAGCCATCAATGAATGGGAAATATCCCTGAATACGTTACACAAAGGAGGGTGGGGCAGGAATTTGCCAGACAACTACATGAGCCCTGTCCTCAGGGGCGATTGTTGTTGCTACTGAATGTCATATTCCTTTGCATGTGTAGAATTAAAAATAAAATATTACTTTTTCTTCTAAAAGCAAGTATTTGACTGGAAATTGATGTATATTTTATACTGTCTGCACCTTGAGTTATGAGCTGTGTTTACTGACCTGTATCTACAACCCATCCGAGGGAGCTTTGACTGCTCAACTACAGCTACCTCTGAGAGGCAATTGCAGAAGGGGTACTTGTACATTTGAGCAGGATCCCTTGTAGTTTGGTCCCCAGTAAATCAGGAGGGGAAGGCCTCAACACCATGGTGGGGGCCCAGTAGCCCCTGCCTGCCCCGTGGCTCTCTGAAAGGGATTCTAACAGTAATATCTGAGTTTAATGAACAGGGATTTAGCAAACTAAGACGGTTGTGGTTAATTAAGCCACATTCAAAGCTATCCAGTTCTGGCTGTCAGTCTCTATTCCCTTTATTTTGCATTTTGCTGTTTATCTTTTCCATTCAGAGGTTTCACGTACAATTGAGAGATAATTATGTGTTGAACACTTGGTCACAAGAATTGAATTAAAAAATAGTTGAGTTCTTGATAGTAGCACATGAATTATAAAATAGCTAACATTATTTTTGAACGATAGGTATAACAAAAACTTGAAGTGCTTGCAAAATATTTTCAGGGAGAAATTACCAGAATTTTTTCAAATTGCCTTGTCATATTTAAATTATGGTATGGTGTCAGGTAATAATGAATCAGAAGGATACACAGGAATCTATCGTGTTAGAGAGTCATAATTATCCTGATTGTTGAGGTTCTTTTGTAAATCTTGCAGATCATAGAAACACATGAATATTAGACCTAACGTGTACCATATATTTGATGATCTTTACAATTTAGGAATTTGAATTTGGTTAGATAGCCTTCAGTTTGCATCTCTTTTAACAGGTTTGAGAAAATCAAACTGTGAAGATAGCCGTGGCACACACATTTAATGTATGGAATGTAATTGCTATGGTGCATAGAGCTTTAAATGTCTGATACTTCCTCAATCGGAACATCATGTTTTTCTTACTAAATAGAGGTATTTAATTTTAGCAAGATAAAAGCATCAGAGAAATACTGCTTTAGGCAGAACATCCATTTTTATGTAGTTAACCCGGTGATTTAGAAAAATGGATAATTGCAATCTTTTAGGATTTCTGCTAATTTGAACAAAACAATTCCTCCATATTTTGTGGAATAACAGTACCCACGTTTTTTTACCTGTTTAGTGGGTTGGAAACTTGACTCAACTGTAATAAGTGAAATATGTTATGTCACCATCTCAGTCTTAAATACTGACCTGAAAATGTAAATTGTTTTCATTACATGCAATACTCCATGGCCTCAGCGGCTGGAACCAGCAAGGCAGTGGCACGGTTTACATTTTTGTGGAGAGGGTCCTGGTTAAAATCCTAGTATTGCCTTATTAACACTCAAAAACATGCCAAGTGGCTCAACAAAAATTGAATTAGAGGAGTAGGGAGAGAAGGTGCCCACATTTGTACGACATTTGCTCGCTATAGTTCACATGTACTATTTACTGGTGACAATTTGCGGCCAATAGTTTTACAAGCAGTAAAGATTTTACAGAACCTATGTATTTTTTAGGTTGGGTTCTTAAATTCTGTATCATAGTGTATTGGAATACGACCTATCTATTGAATGTTAATGTGGCAGGTTGCAAATTGTGACTATGATTGGATGCTATCACAGGAGCGGTGGCCTGCTGGGGGCAGCAGACCAATTGGGATCGCATTTCACTAAAGTCAACTTTTTTTTTTAATGCAGCCCGTCTTCTTGAAAAAATGTTTTGAGAGTTTGCATTGATCCATGGGCAACTGCCTAATCAGAAACAGACCTTTTTTAACATTCACAAAGGATAAGAGGCCCTCAAGAGCACCCTTTTACTTTGTGAATGGGCTAGCCCAACTTAGGGGGGTCAGTAGCTTTCAATGGTTTACAACCGCTATTTTGATGCTACGCCATTGATACCTATTGATAGAAATCGTTATTAGAAACACACCATTATCAAACAGCCATTTCTTATCCATTTATCCATTTCTAAACCCATTTTATGAGCCCATAAAAAATACTGACTCCTAAAATGCATTTAGTACATTGCTAAAAGCCGTTTTTCAGTCGCAAACTCCGAATCGGAGTTTTGCGACTTGCAATATTTGTAATCTTTTTTTTTTACAACTGTTCCTGTGTGTTCACAGAAATCTAAGATGGTTGTGGTTACTTAAGCCACATGCAAAGTCGTACTTCATAATTCATAAGAGTTTGGTGTCCATCTTTGCAGACTACCCGTCATAAGACCCCCAATCACAAGTCTGTTGTATTTTGGGAGAGGCAATCTATAACAAACTTAAGTCCAATTGAACTGTAATCATATAATAATGTAGGAGTTGGGCAAAGTCCTGGACATTGAGTTTTCCAAGTAATATACTAAGTCCACCAACAGAGTTGAGTTTTTGTAACACAATACCTTAATCAATGTTCCCCCCCAAAATATCCCAAACACAACCAACGTGTTTTGTTCTCTGTGCCAGAACTTATTCTGGGCATTCTTATTCCAATAAATCGCTTGTCATGATGGTGTGCTGAGCCAGGCTCCCCCAATGCACTTAGCATGACATGGAGTACAGAAATTGTTTGTGATGCACCCACAGCAACCTTCTTGTTTGACTGAGGAAAGAGATTACTTGTGAATGTCATTGAGGGCAGGACATGGATACTATTGGATTCCCTACATACAAAAAATACCTGAAGGACATTAACTACATACCAGGAATTAGAGAATAATGCTTCTGATTGTGGCCCTATGTGTTTATCTACATGGGCATTTACTACTACTGTAGCCTTGAAATATTGAAGTAGTGCTTTGATTGCCTTAATAAAATTCGGATTAAATTTGAAAATATGACATACTATTCCATAAATACTCTCCGTGAACCAGATCGCCTGCATCAATCAGCAGCACACGTTTAGAAATATTTGTTCTGAACTCTGAACCTGATACAAATCCCTTGTAGTCTTGGATCAAACCATTTAGAGCCATGTGAAAGGACTCTGCCACAGCTTTAACGTACATTTTACTGTCTATCTTAATAAGAAAACGAATCTACAAGTTGGACAGAACAAAGAACTTGCTTGTTTGTCAAACTGAGCAATAGATGCTTACTGCCAAGAATAAGCCTTTCTCAAAGACTTCCTTGCAAATATTAGCACGCAGGTAAATTATTGTTTGCGGGATGAGACAGTTACAGATTTTCTGCTTCTAAGACATCTTCCCCTGTTAACCTACCATTCTTTAGGCCTTGCAACTTGACTTCAATTTCTGAAGGGTTTATGGCAATGTCAAGGTTGCAACAATGGTGCATACCTGTGAGCCGCCACTGCGTGGTTCACAGGGACATTAAAGACCAACCTCCTTGTACACTACCTTACTGCCTGTGATTTGTGAAGTGCCACAAGGGAGTTTTGGTAGGGGCCAGGAAAGTGTGCCTGCTTGCCCCTTGCAATTGTTGACCTTTAATATAAAAAGAAAAGTCATGAAGCTTCTGAATTTGTCTGTGGTCTGTCCCATTGATGGAGCAAGGTTTCACACGTAAAGTGACTTGCTCGTAGTCAACCTTCTCGAAAATAACATTAATATACGAACTAACATGTTTTGTCTTATTAATATTGCATTTCACAACATTTTAGGCATCATGGGGAAGCTTGCCAATGTGCTTTTACTGACAATAATCCGCTTGCACTAAAATGGCTGCTGCTACACGGGATTCTCTACTGCGCATGCGTCTGTCATGCCCACGTGATATGCTTGGTGGGAAAACTTCTGCTTATGCGTAATAGAACTAAGATGGCCGTTATGTGTCCTAACGTGCAAGAAGCTTGCATCGCTGCTTTGCTAAGCTGTTTGTTTCTGCTTAATAATTAATGCAATATTAGAACACTGGAATGTTGGTAGCTCCATTGAAAACAATGGAGTGCTCCGGGCTTATAATGGCTGGTATAAGCCTGGAGCTCCAATATTTCAATCTTTCTTAGTTCACAGCTCTGGCTGTGAACAAAGGCTTCAAGGAGCCTGAAGGGATTCCAATCCCCTCACGCTCCCATAAGGCTTTGTTCTTTTTTGTTAGAACATTCTACCCTCTAGTGGCAGAATGTTCTAATAGCCTTATAGCCCTTCGTAGCTGGGCTATACCGGCTATTAAAGTCCCTCTCCCTTGTTAAAGACCCTCGCCTTCGGCTCGGGCCTTTAACGCTAGAGAGGGCTTTTAATAGCGGGTATAGCCCTCTACGGCGGGCTATAAGGCTATAGTATAAAATAAAATAATGGGAATAGAGTAGAAAGAAGTGGTATACAGTGCATCTATTTATTCTGTGTCTCTAAAACTGTTTCTTTTCTATTTTTTCATATTACGTATTCTGGGCCTAAATGCTTTGCTGAACTCCATCTTTGGAGAAACTGCGCCTGCGCGACAAGTCTTGAAGCCACAGAAGCTGTAGCCTTGAAACTAAGCCAAGACGGACATGGAAGGTGGGGAAGAGTGAACTCCTCGCCTTGCTAGAGGAAGCTAAATTGATTAAAATGTTAAACATAATTATTGATACATTTCACTACCGGGCGGAATAAAAGAACATGGGTAGATAAAGTTACAGGAGTGAACAACTTGAATACATGATTGACAAGTTGCCTCAAAAGAAATATGGTGTGATGGCTACTCCTCGTTCTTATCCAATAAAATTGTGGGATTCACACATTTGCAACATTTGGGGGTGGTACACTGACCTGAAAATCGTATAACTAGAGTTGGCTTAGTTAGTTAGATTGTCCGACTTGTCCGAATAGCTGACCTGTCACTGACCCAACGCACTCAAAAGGTGATCGGGAGCAGAGTTGCTGGCGGAGCACTCTGTCAGAAGATTCGATAACCCAATTGTGGTTCGGGGAAGGAGATCGGTGACCCAATCGGGGTTTCGACTGTTAGCTGCAGAGAGGGTTTACAACGCTGGCGTTTTGAACTTTAGCTGTGGTGCAAGTCTTAGCCTGTGGTGGTCCTGTTCTGATCCAATTTGGTCCGTATCCTGTCCTGGTTCTGATTTCTGGTTTGCACCTGTTCTTACTTGCTGGCACCTATACTTGGGATTCTTATTCTTGGACTCAGCCTGAGTCCAGGATTGGTTATCACACCGATATAGGTAACTATAAAGTGTGGGTTTGTCATTGTACTGTTTTCCTTTTCTCTTACCCACCCTATGTTTTAAATGTTTAACAACATTTTCTCTCCAAATTCATATGCAATGTTTATATTTAAATCTACATTATACTAAAAGAATAAGAAGTTAATCTGAGTTCATGTTTATAACTTTCCAAAATTTTCTGAGATAAAGATTTAAAAACTTTCCAGAGTTTGTGGTTATTCATGAAATGCTAAATGTTATTATTGCTACCTATTTTCTCTCTAATTCCCTTGATCTTTTAAGTCTATAGGTATCGGTGACTTGGATTGGTAAGACAAAATGGTATAAAATTCAAATGGTAAAAACCCCAATTGATTAAGTGTAGGTTTACCTGTTCAATATATACATAGATATAAGATAGATATAAGGGCCCAGGTGAGTATGTTGAGCAGGTGAGCCTGCGCTATATCAGTTATTTTGGTAGCAGAGGATGGTTAGGGATTAGTGTAGATAGGTAGTTAGAAATATATTGATTATTGATTGATTATTAGTTATTGATTTATTGATTTAATGCATTAACCAAAATTGTTCGTACCTGTTTTATGTTTTGTCTGGTATCCCGGGAGCAGAATAACAGGTGGTAAATGGAAGCCATTCTGTAGTGAGGTCACTTGTTTGTGGAAGTAAGTGCATGGTTAGGTAAAACCGGAAGCACTGTTTTAGGGATTTTTTTCTGTATATATGTGTGAATAATTGATAGCAAAGAGTTCACTAGTAAAACTTTAGTGTGATATCACCTAGAAAGGGTCACATTGAAGGAGTAGCAAGTTCTTCTAAGCTTGATTGACAGCAAAGGGGTTCGTTGGTGAAACTTTGGCCTTGCATAACTTAGAAAGGGTAAGCCTGAGGGAGTAACAAGTTCTCTGATGCTCGTGTGAAAGGTAGACAGAAGGGATCTACTTGTAGTGTATGAAGAGGAAACGGAAGGGAGTTACTCGCAGTGAATTAAAATCATTCTTTCCTTTTGAATTAGTTACACAGACACAGTGGCGAATGTTTTTACGTTGTGGACTAATAAAATGAGCATTTAAAAAGTGAATCAAAGTAAACTCTCGTATTACCTTGCAAAGGAGGAAGTCAGTCACGGAGCTGTCACTCAGAGCTGTGCTGGTATTGGTTAATACAGCGGGTGTCTAGCTGAGGTAATTTTGTAAAGGAGGGGTGAGCACAGGAGTGTGAGAACTCATTTCACGAGAAAAGCCGCGCAACCATTGGTTGAATTTTTTTAAATCTAATTATTGATTGGTCATTGAAAATAAGAAACATTTTGGTATTGGAGGTTTTTCGTAAACAAACTGAGTGTCATCATGAAGTAAAGCAGCATAAAATATATGTGGCATTTAGATCCAGGATTCATAGGAAATAGACCAGATAGAAAATATCTAGGTTTTGCTAAAGAACAGATGATAAGAGGGAGACCTTATATCATATAAGGAGATAAAAGAAAAATTTCATTTGTCAAGAAAGTTAAAAATGTCTTCAAGAAAGATAAGTCAATAAAAACTAGAGCAGGGATTATTATTCCACCATCGAATACGCCCGCATCATACATAATGGTTGAAAGGGGCTACCATACTTGTATATGGTTAGAAAACTGTATAGAATACACAAAAGATGATGGAATGTTGGCTTTTCCAGCAAATGGTACCTTTAATGGTAGAGTTTTGTACAATTTAAGAACACACATGAATGAATTAGATCCAAGACCTAGATTAACCCAATATGAGGCAATGGAGGAATGGGAAACAGAGACTTTTGAGCGAGATAGATCCAGAAGTGATAAAAGTATAAATACATTTTATCCTAAATTTCCTAAAGAGACAAGAGATAAGCAGATGAAACAATGGAGACAGTCTATGCTAGTGGAATGATTATATCCTGTCCGAGCATTAGAAGAACAAAGAGGGAATAAGAGTACTGATAAAACTAAAAATTTAATGACAGGTGCTGATCCGGAAGATGATTACTTGGAGGATTTGTTAATGAAATATCCGCCACCTTATAATGAAGAGCAAAATCAGACAAATTCTAGTGCTCCGTTCTTAAAGCCACCTTTAGTCCCGCAAGTATTACATTAGACATCATTAGAAAAGGTATTACAGGAAAAGGAACGAGAAGCAATAATTAAGCAAAGGAATGAGTTAATTCAGAAAATTACACAGTTAAATATCAGTCCTGAAGCCTTGACAATTCCTGTGACTATAGGTCCAGTTGTTCCTTTATATGGAGATAAACAAACCAGTACTAGACCTCCTGTTTTAACTACACCTGTAGCGCAGCCAAGAAAAGAAACATTAATAGTGGATGACCAAGCAAGTGAATGTGGGTGAATGTGGGTCAGAAATTTCTTTCATGGATTTACATCTAAGGGAACCAGTAAATAGTTCAGCTAGGAAAACTACACCTGTAAATACCAGAGAAATATAAATAGAAACCTCTTCAGGTACGAGAAGTGCAACTGTAGTTACTCCAGAAGAAATTGAAAGATGGTGCCAAGAAATAGAAAAACCAAAATCACAGTCGAAAACATTGGACATTTAAAAATTAAGAGTTCAATTACAAGAAATGATTGCTGGAAATGTGGGATTAGATTGATTGAATACATTAAATGAAGATGAATTGTTGTTTAAATGTCGAAGTATCACCCGAAATACAAAAATATTTCATGAAAAATTAACGAGCTTGGCAAGTGAAATGGGGATTGACAATGGTAAATCAAAAGTGTTACAGAAACCATATCGAGCTGAATTTTCTGACAAAGATTTAGAAAATATGAATGTGTCAGGTCGTAAATTACAGATTAAGGAACTGTTATCATTGTTGCAGAAATGGGGTGATATAGATAAATGGAAAGCTAGGTGGTTAAAGAAAAAGGAAGAAGCTCAAGGGAAAAGTCCTGTATCAGAATATATGTTGAAAGAAACACAAAAAGTGGAAAGGTTGTGTCCAATGAGAGAAGTACCAGGTGGAGGTTAAGTGCATGTTCCATGGTCCCGACAAGATATATTGTCATTTACAAATGAATTTCCAAAACTCAGAGAAAAACCTGTAGATTGGTACACACAGGTTGAGAGATTTGTAAAGGTTTCAAAAGTGCTATTAAAAGATCTAGATGGGTTATTCGACATTTTTGTTCCTGTCGATTTATGGACAGAATGTAAAATTGCAGTAAACTGGCCAAATGATGGGTATCCTAGAGACCCAAAAACAGGAGCACCATCAGATGAGGAAGTATAATCAGGTAATACTGTACTTGAAAGGGAAAGTACCTCCAAAAGAGACAGACTGGACTAGAATAGACAGAACCACCCAGAATAAAGCTGAATCTCTGCATGCATATTATGAACGTCTTTTACAGGTTTTTAAACAGTATAGTGGTTTAGAAAATATTGACACTAAAGATATGACGCATTTTTCTATCGGTTTATGTCTGGACTAAGACCAGAAGTTTCGCAATGGATTAAAGATAATAAAGTTTGCTGGCAGGCCAAACCTGTAGATGAAATATTGAAATATGCAAAATATTGTGAAGATGAATTGGATAATAAACGAAAGAATTTGGAAGAAAAAGTCATGTAGGCACAGGTAAAATTAGCAGAGCAAAAAGAACTTCAATTGAAAAATATTCAGACTCAAGGAGATGGAAATGGTAATAAACCAAGAGGAAAGTTTAATCGAGAGGAGGCTTAAAAGAAAGGTCCTTGTCATGGGTACGGTAAGTTGGGGCATTGGAAGAACGAGTGTAAGGCTGTGCTAAATAATAATAATAATTTGAATCCACAGACGCAGAATGGGGTATCGAAAAAGCAACAAAAGCAGGTAATTCAAAATCAGTTACCATTGGCGCCTATGCCAAACCCTGGGAGTGAACCAGCATACAGTGTAGATACCACAAGTTGGGAAGGAAGTGGTAAAAAAGACACAGTGACACCCCAATTTCTTTTGAGTGATTCAAAGTTTGATGAAGACAGTTTCTGACAGTGCCTGAGAGGGGAGGACGAGGAGTGCGTGCTTGGCGCATCCTTGCAGGTAGATAAGTCAGGTCCATACATTGAGGGAAAGGTTGAAGGAAATGATGTTACCTTTCTGTTGGATCCTGGCGCTACCCTTGCTACTGTAAGAACAGCAGACGTTCCAAACCTCGGGAGAAGCGATCCAAGTAGTGGGCGTTTCTAATAAACAAATTAGTACCCCAGTTACAGAACCAATGGAAGTCAAAATAGGCAATTTTAAAGAAATGCACAAATTTGTCGTATGTGACTCTAGTACTGTAAACCTATTAGGCAGGGATTTGCTGTGCAAAATTAATTGCACTTTCTTTTGTACACCAAATGGTGTTGAAATTCAAACCCCAGATGAAGACGGAATTTATAAAATGATGTTAGCAAAACAAGAAACCGAGAAACCAAAGTTTACCATTGAAGACTTGCCAAAAGAATTATAACATGCGGTAGATCCTAAAGTGTGGGATTTCACAGGAAAAGATGTAGGATTAATGGCAAATGTTGACCCAGTAAAAGTGACAGTAAAAGAAGGTGCAGTTTATCCAAATATTCGACAGTACAAAATGAGCTCTGCAATAAAAGCAGGAGTTGTATTAGAAATAAAACGTTTAGTTGGAGCAGGAATTTTGCAGGAAATAATGAAAAGTCCATGTAATTCGCCCATAATTGGCATCAAGAAACCGAGCGGAAAATACAGGGTCGTACAGGACCTCCGCAAAATCAATAAAAAATTGTTGTCCCATGTTGTCCAGTTGTGCCAAACCCTGCTGTGATTCTGTATCAAATACCATGGGCAGCAGGCTGGTTCACCGTAATTGACCTTTGTCACGCATTTTTCTCAATACCATTACACCCAGATAGTAAGTATCTTTTTTCGTTCAAATTCGATGACCATATCTACATTTGTAATCGCGTCCCTCAGGGGTACACAGAAAGTCCTATCGATCTTTAATCAGATCTTAAAAAATTTCTTGAATCTTGGATATTGCCCGGACAATCAGTCCTTGTGCAGTATATAAATGACCTACTGGTGGCATCTAAGAATCGAAAAGACTGTGTTACTGATACAATTGCTTTGCTGAATCACTTAGGAAAAGGTGGACACAAAGTATCACCTGAGAAATTGCAGTATTGTACCACATCGGTAAAATATTTGGGGCATCAGATGGAGAGAAGTGTCAGAAGGGTTTCCTCTGAAAGAATGAGAATAATTAAAAACATGAATCTACCTCAAACACAGAAAGAAATCAGAATGTTTCTTGGAGTTGTAGGTTACTGCAGGCAACGGATTGTGGGATTTGCAGTCCTAGCAAAATCATTGATACAAATGACAAGGAAAAGAGCAAAAGACCCAGTAGAATGAGATGATGAAAGCATGTCATCTTTCCTAAAGTTACAAGATTGTTTGTGTTCAGCTCCAGCATTAGAGATGCCTAACTATACAAAAGAGTTTGCATTGTTTTGTGACACAAGAGACAATTGTGCACTTTCAGTTCTGACTCAGACACATGGATTGATGAGACGACCTGTTGCATATTTTTCCTCTACTCTGGATCCAGTGGCAGCAGCATTGCCAGGATGTCTGAAAGCAGTAGCAGCAACTTGCGCGAGTCTTGAGCAAAGTGAGTCCATTGTCATGGGACATCCAGTAACAGTGTATGTTCCACATGCAGTTGTGATTTTATTGACAAGGACTAAAACTCAGTACCTAACACCTAGTCGGCTGACTAAGTATGAATGGATTCTTGTGGGTGCAGAAAATGTGACAATTGCTAGATGTAATATTCTGAACCCAGCAATATTGTTGCCTGAATCACACTTTGCAGAGGTCAAAAATGAAATTGAACATAATTGCATTGATCTTACAGAATACTGTACTAAACCACACCCAGACATAAGAGAAGAGCCACTAATAAATTCAGAACATGAGCTATTTGTAGATGGTTCATGTATGCGACATGAGGAAGGAGGTTTGAGTGCTGCATATGCGGTTTGCACTCTATGGGGTCCAATTGGAGCATCATATTTACCTGGATTAAAATCTGCACAGGTAGCTGAACTAATTGCATTGACAAAAGCTTGTAAATTTGGGAAAAATCTGAAAGTGGCTATTTTTACTGATAGCCAATATGGCTATGGAGTTGTGCATGATTTTGGCCAACTCTGGATGCAAATGGAGTTTCTTACTTCATCAGGTACTCCTATTAAAAATGGAAATTGTGTGAAAGATTTGTTAAAAGCAATCCAATTACCAGAAACAGTAGCTGTGGTCAAGTGTGCTGCTCACCAATCTGGCAATGACAAAGTGACAGCAGGTAACCGATATGCTGACCAACTAGCTCAATATTGTGCCAAAAATAAGATGGCAATAAACACGAAAATTGAACCAAAAAGAAACAGCTGCCAACTTATGTTGCTTGAGAAAGTGAAAACGTGGGAAGAAGTGAAAGATTTGCAAAATGATGCAGAGCAGGAAGAAAAGGAAGAGTGGGTGAAAATAGGATGTCAGAGAAGGGCTGGAGATGGTGTCATTGTTTACCTTGATGGGAGGCCTGTGTTGCCAAACTGTAGGCTTGCTCCTATGGCTAGGATGTATCATGGTGATTCTCATCTAGGACGAGACGCCCTGATTAGGCTATTCAGACAAACTTGGTTATATGTAAAGTTCAGGAAAGTTGCAGAGAGTCTTTGCCATAGGTGTTTGATCTCCCAACAAATGAATCCTGGGAAAAGAACTGTAGTGTTGTCAGGAAAGATTGGAAAGGCAGTTACCCCCTTGCAGTGGAATGAAATATGTTTTTTATGTCATTGTCTGCGTATTTTCAAAATGGGTGGAAGCTTACCTTACACGTAGGAACGATAGCATCACAGTAGCAAAACTATTACTTAGAGAGCTCATACCACGTTTCGGTTTTCCAGTAACGAATGAATCAGACCGAGGAAGACATTTTAATAATGAAATAATTGGTCTAATTTGTTAAGCATTTACAATTGAGCAAAGCTGCACTGTGCATACCGCCTAGAGGCTTCTGGAGTGGTAGAACAACTGAAAGGCACAATCAAGTCAAGATTGGGAAAGATTTATGAATCAACTCAGTTAGAATTGCCAGATGATTTACCTCTTGTTCTGATGTGACTGAGAAGCATTCCAGACAGAAAAACAGGCTAGAGTCCTCATGAAATACTCATTGGAAGAGCAATGAGGCAGGCATGGGTGTCAGGACATAAGTTGATAAATATATCTGATGACTTAGTACTAGAATACTACAAAGAACTGGCTGACCAAGTGCGTTCTATCTCTCACACGATCTGATTCCAGGTGACTGGGTTGTAATAAAGGAACACACAAGAGAATCTTGCCTAGCTCCGAGGTGGGGAAGGCCAAAACAAGTGATATTGGTCACCACTACAGCAGTAAAATGCAAAGGAATTCCGAATTGGATCCATGCCAGTCACACTAAAAGAGTGACTGAACCTGATGAAACTGAAGTTGAAGGTTGTGCAACTGAGGGGTCTCGAGAAAGTGATTCCGAAGTAGTTGATGATGAACAACCGAGCACCAGTCAGGATGAATGGATTGACATTCCTGCAGATGTTGTGAGAACTAGAAGCCAAACCTACTCAGATAGACAGAGTAATAGTGAGGATGAGTCAGGAATAGAAGAACGTACTCAGATTACACAAATCAAAGCCAAAAGTAATTCTGAGGAGGAACAGATAAGGAAAGATCAATATACTCAGACATTCCAAATACCTGTCACAGTTCCAGAGTCTGAGAAGGGACAGATAGGTAAAAGGGCGAAGGCTCAGGAAGAAGAAGAGCAAGAGATCGAGATACCTGAGCAGGACCAGATAGATGTAGATAAATGTGTTCAGGAAGAAGAAAACAAACCAAATCAAAGTCAATTGCAACACACACCTGAACAAGGTCAGATTAACATCCAGGCAGAAGAAACAGAAGCAAGACCTGGACCAAGTATGATAGAGAGGGATACAGATGACGTAGATATACAATTTGTGCCACAACTGAGTGAGAATAAAAGAACAATAGAAGAAAAACAAAGCATAGTGCCAGCTAAAAGACTCAGAAAGGGAGATAAGTGGCCTGGTTTTGTCAAAAAACTGAAATTTCGCCTTAAATCAATAAATGAAGAACCAGAGCAAGTAAATGAAATATCAAGTCAAGCTGGGCTTTCCGCAGAGCAACCAAAAAGAAAAAGCCCACGTTTGAAAAGACTGAATAATAAGTTCAGAGGCCCTGAATGGACCTATGTCATTCTTGAAGATCTTGAAAAAGTAGAACTGAGCGATGAAGAAGATGATGAACTAATTGATGAACCAACAGACGAAGAAGTAAGACTAACTTGAAAATTCACAGGTTGAAATTCTGTGAAAAGGTCTCAAAGACTTTCCTTAATCGAAAAATGGTTGATCATACTGTTAATGGTAAACCGAAAAGAAATTGCTTAAAAACATGCTGTAGAATATGCACATGTAGTATAGTAATAATACTCATAGTATGGTTAGTACTGACAGTAGCTGTTCCTTATCTAATGAGTAAAGGTGAAAAGAATGACACTAACATTCATGAGAAAGTAGATGTACCACAGAAATTAGACATACATGGAAGAATAGATAATGTTAGGCAGCAAAGAGTAGAATTAGAAGCATCAGATGAGGAAGGATTGCATTACAATAAAGTTGGAAATAGAACACACCTGAATGTATTCGCAAATCTGTTAGTACATTATGTAGAGGCAATGGAAATAAGCGATTGCTATGTATGTATGATGTACCATTGTCTGTAGCGGAAGGCGTCACTTATCATCATTTGCCGCTGACTTATGGTATTTTGTGTAGTATTTTAGCTAGTTTATTTTACAAGAAAGGACCCTTACAATATTATTATTCTAATTTAGATGTGATTTTCTCTGAACTTCCTATTCATAGTAACCTGAATCCTGTACATAATAAAGGTAACATAGCTCGATATATGGGAGAATATTTTCTAACAATAGGTACATTAGATATAGCTGAAGCACACAAGAATAATTTAACATGCATTTTACATGAAGAAGAGAAGACATTTTTAAATTTAGGAGAGAGCATTTCCAAAGAAAAGCTACAGAACAGAAACGAAAGATACCTAAATGGGCAGAAAATAAAGAATATACCTTGAATGGCAAAACTCATGCTGCTATGTTGCTGGACTTTGAAAAGAAAGGGAAACTCTGTCTCCACAGGGAGAGAACAAGTTATTATAACAATATATGCATTGGTTCTAGTGAATGCGAACACACTTATAAAGTAATTGGGGGTTGGGGTTTCAAAGCTGGAACTGAACCGGTGTTTCCTGGAATGTATTATATTTGTGGGAACAAAGCATATTACAAATTGCCTGATTATTGGTATGGGAGTTGCTATTTTGGAATAGTATTCCCAAAGGTATATCATGTAAACAGAATCTCTGGAAGCAATGAAGAAACTAATGGAATAATATGTAGTAAAAGAACTAGTTTAGCAGAAATTGTAGGTGACATATTTAGTGCATTGATACCTTCAGTGGGAGTGGTTTTAAATACACAAAGAATTTGCAAATTGTCAACAGTAGTGGATCGTTTATCAACTGACACTGCTGGAGGATTTTTAGTGATCAATACTGAACTAGTTGCGATAAGGTCAATGGTTTGACAAAATTGACTTGCTTTTGATACATTGTTGGCAAAAGAGGGCGGAGTCTACAGAATGTTGAAGGCGCAACATTGTTGCACTTACATACCTGACAAAAGTGTAGATCTGAAAGGGTATGTAAGGAATATTACATATTTAGAAAAGGAACTTAAACCACTGGAGGTTGATAATGCATGGAAGTGATTAACAGATAGACTCTTCTCTATAGGTAGTTGGTTTTCTAACGTAGGGAAAAGTTTTGTAGGTAAAATACTGATGCCATAGGTGGGAATAGCTCTAACGATTTTAGGGATAATAACTTGTTGCAAATGTCGCAAGCATAAAAAAGGCATATACAGTGAATAAGAGAGGAAAGAAAAGAAATATTAACGAAATTGAATTAGAAGAGTTAATGGACATTTGTACAAGAAATTAAAAGATCTCCATATGAAAAATTAAAAGAATATTAACTGAAAGTTTGAAGAAATTGAATTGGGTGAAATGTAAAAGTTGGCATCTGTTTCATTAATTTGTGATGATATAAAATATCTTCAAAGAGGGGATTGATGGAGCAAGGTTTCACAAGTAAAGGGACTTGCTCGTACTCAACCTTCTCGAAAATAACATTAATATACTAACTAAGATGTTTTGTCTTATTAATATTGCATTACACAGCATTTTAGGCATCTAGGGGAAGCTTGCCAATGTGCTTTTACTAACAATAATCCGCTTGCACTAAAATGGCTGCTGCTACACGGGATTCTCTAATGCGCATGCATTTGTCATGCCCACGTGTTATGCTTGGTTTGAAAACTTCTGCTTCTGCGTAATAGACCTAAGATGGCCGTTGTGTGTCCTAACGTGCAAGAAGCTTGCATCGCTGCTTTGCAAAGCTGTTTGTTTCCACTTAATATTTAATGCAATAGTATGAAATAAAATAAAATAATGGGAATAGAGTAGAAAGAAGTGGTATACAGTGGATCCATTTATTCTGTGTCTCTAAAACTGTTTCCTTTCTATTTTTTCATATTACGTATTCTGGGCCTAAATGCTTTACTGAACTCCATCTTTGGAGAAACTGTGCCTGCGCAACAAGTCTTGAAGCCACAGAAGCTGTAGCCTTGAAACTAAGCCAAGACGGACATGGAAGGTGGTGAAGAGTGAACTCCTCGCCTTGCTAGAGGAAGCTGAATTGATTAAAATGTTAAACATAATTATTGATACATTTTACTACCGGGCGGAATAAAAGAACATGGGTAGATAAAGTTATGGGAGGGAACGACTTGAATACATGATTGACAAGTTGCCTCAAAAGAAATATGGTGTGATGGCTACTCCTCGTTCTTATCCAATAAAATTGTGGGATTCACACATTTGCAACATTTGGGGGTGGTACACTAACCTGAAAAATAGTATAACTAGGATAGGCTTAGTTAGTTAGATTGTCCGACTTGTCCGAATAGCTGACCTGTCACTGACCCAACGCACTCAATAGGTGATCGAGAGCAGAGTTGCTGGCGGAGCACTCTGTCAGAAGATTTGATAACCCAATCGGGGTTCTGGGAAGGAGATCAATGACCCAATCGGGATTTCGACTGTTAGCTGCAGAGAGGGTTTATAATGCTGGCGTTTTGAATTTTAGCTGTGGTGCAATTCTTAGCTTGTGGTGGTCCTGTCCTGATCCAATTTGGTCCGTATCCTTTCCTGGTTCTGATTTCTGGCTTGCACCTATTCTTACTTGCTGGCACCTGTACTTGGGATTCCTATTCTTTGACTCAGCCTGAGTCCAGGATTGGTCATCACACCGATATAGGTAACTATAAAGTGTGGGTTTGCCATTGTACTGTTTTCCTTTTCTCTTACCCACCCTCTGTTTTAAATGTTTAACAACATTTTCTCTCCAAATTCAGTTGCAATGTTTATGTTTAAATCTACATTATACTAAAAGAATAAGAAGTTAATCTGAGTTCATGTTTATAACTTTCCAAAATTTTCTTAGATAAAGATTTAAAAACTTTCCCGAGTTTGTGGTCATTCATGAAATGCTAAATGTTATTATTGCTACCTATTTTCTATCTAACTCCCTTGATCTTTTAGGACTATAGGTATCGGTGACTTGGATTGGTAAGATAAATGGCATAAAATTCAAATGGTAAAAACCCCAGTTGATTAAGTGTAGATTTACCTGTTCAATATATACATAGATATAAGGGCCCAGGTGAGTATGTTGAGCAGGTGAGCCTGCGCTCTATCACCATCCTGATTGCACTATCCCGGCATCAATGTTCCCTCACTGGCCCCTACCTGTAAACAATTGTTCAAGTCTGGAACGTCCTCTCTCATTGACGTTTGGTATAATGTTGTGAAGTTACCTGTAGTCCATCTCGGGGAGGTACGAAGTACGACTATAAAGCACCCACGGACTGATATGTAAGGTGAATCAACAAATGACACACTATTCTACCTGGTTAGAGACCCCTCCCAGCAGCAGTATTAGGGGTGTACTCACCAGCACAGGTTTCGCACACACATGCAGCAATCTGTCTCGTTGGTTGCACAAGGTCAGTGTTCACACCAGGTTAGTATTAATTAGTATTGGTAGTCCCTTTCTCCTTCGAATGCAGAAGTAACCCTGTTAATCTCACAAGGTTGCCCACCAAGTTCAAACACAAGAAATCAAATGGCAAAGATGTTTTCCAGAGTTCAAAGACCAGTGGCTAAATGGAAGCTTATTTGTCTTGGGTTACCTCCGTAAGTCGTGCTGCAGTGTTGCTTGTTCATTTATACAAGTTTCTTCTCTTTGTCTCTTTTTGTTTTGTAGGTGGCGCAAGCAGAGTTCATATTCGAATGAATGCTTGGATGGTCCGCTTCCTCCATGATGCCAAAGTACGAGGCTGGTGAAACCTGGGAAGCCGCCCGGTGGAACGTGTTGGAGGCCCGATGGTGTGCGACGAAATCCTCAAGGCAAAGCAACTTCTGGAAGCCGAATGTATTCTCAAATATGGAAGCCAGACCCAACATAGCTGCTGGATGCCATCATGAGCTCTGTGGCATTTACATGTGCCATAGGAATGAATGGGTGCACAAGAGTTGTTTCAGCCATGCTGCAATTGGATTGAGTATAAAATGCAGAAAAACAAAACCAAAGACATAAAACAAAATATGCACATTTGTTAGCCTGATACAGTAACCATGCCTATTGTACAATGAATGAATGATCCATTGAACATAAAACTACACTTTGACATAGTAAATGCCAAACATACATACATTATTGCATACGGGGTGCTGGTTGCACGTGATAGCAGTGGGTTTTATAGATTGATGAGGACCTATGACCTGGCACTATGAAGGCTTATGGAATTGGGTTCTGGGGGCTCTGGAGAACCATGAAATTACTCCTGTACAATCCTCCCCCTCAGCATCTATGGGCGGTGGAGGCAAGGTCTTTCTACTTGAAGGGTGATATGGTTTCAAGAGAGAAACATGCAATACTGGGTGGATCTGGTATGAGTCGGGTAGCGTTACCTATACTGCGACCGGATTTATTATCTTGTGTACTGGAAAAGGACCTTTAAATCACAGAAGGAATTTTTTTAACCCTTTGAGTTTGAGATTTTTTGTGGACAGCTACACCTAATCTCCTATTGAGTACCGGTGTGCGACGGCGGTCTGCAAATCTTTTATTGGGTTTCTGTGGCTTTGACCAGGTGGTTGTGAGCATGCTGCCAGATAGTTTGTAAATGGGTATGAATGTAGTGAACTGTGGGGACTGGTGTGGTATTGATTTCGCCCAATTGAATTTCTTTTGGATGGTAACCTTGAGTATAGTAAAATGGAGACATACCTAGTGAGGAGTGTTCAGTGTTGTTATATGTAAATTCAATGGCCCATAAAATATCGGCCTATTCTTCATCACAGTTTAACAATGTACCCTGAAGGTATTGTTCTAACGTTTGGTTTATTTGTTCAGTTAAACTATCTGTTTGGGGATAGTGACTTGAGGACAGGCGGACCTCCATGTTTTGAGACTTACATAAGGCTTTCCAAAAGTGGGAAATGAATTGGGTGCCACAATCAGAGATGAAATGAAAGCAGCATTTGTAAAGTGCATCGTTACCCGAGGGCATCCCAGTGCTAGTGGCCGACAAGCACACACTTCAAGCAGAATTTAAGGAATAAGATAATTTTTTAGTTGTTTGCGGAAATTCATGTAGTTCTGTTCCAGGCGAATGTGGAGGGGGAGATGATTCCACAGCTTTGCGGCATTGTATGAAAAGAGACGACCTCCACTTCGAACTCTTTTAATTTTTGGGACTATGACCAGTTGCTTGTTTTCAGATTTTAGGGCTCTATTAGGATGATATGGCCGAATAATAAGTCACAGTATATGTGCGTCTTCACCTGAGGGTGCTTTATGTGCAATGCACATAGCTTTAAACTGAACTCTCTCATAGATTGGGAGCCAGTGGAGGGTGGCGAGACCAGGTTTTGCCGAAAGTAGCTTGGGGATATTCATCAGCAGATGTGCTGCACAATTCTGAACCATCTGAAGTCGCTTGAACGTAGAGGCTGTCGCTCCGAGGTAAAGAGTGTTGGCGTAGTCCAACTTTGACAGGACTAGAGCTTGGACCAGCAGTCTTGTAGCATTGAATGGTAGCAAGGGCAGGATCTTTCTCATCAGTCTTAGCATCCCATAGCAACTGGCTGCCACCTTTCTTGCTTGTTCTTTTAAATCAAGGTTGCGGTCCAGCCATAGGCCCAGCCTCTTGAACTGTTCCTTCTGGGTAGAAGATGAGAGCGGATGGTATGCCATACAGGCACAATACATTGGTCATAAAAACAGAGGGTAGCTCAGAAGCCCAAGGGAGTCTTTTTAAGGGCTTGAAAAGATACAACCTAGATAAGTGGTCTATAACTCTCAAGATGGCAGTATAACCAGATTTGGTTGGTGGTAATGGCACTATAAAATCTAGAGAAACCATGTGTGACAGGATCTCAGTGGAATGGGAATAGTCTGCTAGGGGCTTTGTGAGAAATCTTGTTTGGGCACAAATTACGCAAGTTTCCACATATCTTTATATGCCATCAAACACGGAGGGCCACCAGAATTGACGTTTGGCTGGCTGTTTTTTGGATCCCAGGGTGAGCAAAAAGGGGCGTAACATGACTACGTTTCATAGCGGTAAGCTTTAACTCTGGACTAGGTATGAATGTTTTGTGGCAAAGGTAGACCGTTGTGAAAGGTTAGAGTTGGGTACAAATGCAACCACTGTTCCTGAGTTTTTGACTGAGTTTCACATTTTATGTAATCTAGAAAGTTCTCAGTATATATGCCTGCTTGAAAGCAGACAGGAGAAAGAATTGGTTGAGGTTACATTTCTCGCTTGAGTCCTCGTTCCCAATCTGAAACATGGCATCCGCCTTGGAATTGGCCTTACCAAGTCCATAAGTTATTATGAATTTGTAGTCGTTAAAAACATTGTCCATTGTAGTTGTCGGGCTGACAGAGCTTTCACAGAATGTAAACATTATAAATTGCAATGATATGTGTAGATCTTGACTGGGTGTCAGGTTCCTAACAAGTAATGTCGCCATTCTCCAAACACTGCTTTTATGGCTAGCAACTCCCCTAGGGGATAATTTGTCTCTGCTGGCAGGAGCTTTCAGGAGTAATAGGCAACGGGATGTATTTGTCCAGTTTCAAAGTGTCTCTGGGACAGAATTCCCCCACTTGAATATTGAGAAGCATCCGTCTCTGCAATGAAAGGGTGGGCTGGATCTGGATGCATCAGTATGGGCGTTATTGTGAACTTGGTTTTTAGTTCCTGAAATGCTTTTCCAGCCAATAAATCCCACTTGTACTTTACTCCTTTATGGAGGAGTCGGATTACAAGAATAATGATGTCTGAAAATTTGTGTTTAGATCTCTTGTAAAAATTGGCCAGGCCAAGGAAACGTTGGATTTATTTTAGGGAAGTTGGGCTAGGCCAGTTTATAACTGCTTCCACCTTTTTAGGGTCCATTTCTATCCTTTCGGGGCTGAGAATATAGCCAAGGAATTCAACTTGGGTTATGTGGAATGGGTTTTTGTCTAATTTGAGATAGAGGGACTGCCGCTTAAGTTGTTGGAGATTGCCCCTTACTTATTTTACATGCTCAGGCATATTTTTGTAATAGATTAGGATATCATCAATATACAATATGCAGCAGATGTCCAGGAAATCCCTTGAAAAACTTGAAAAAAATGTAAAACTGAAATGCTGCGGGAGCATTGCAGAGTCTGAAAAGCATGCCCTGTTAGTCATAAAGATCAAATTTTGTTCTAAATGCGGTCTTCCAGTTTGTCACCCTTTTAGACTTGCATCAGATTGTATTCCCCACACAGGTCCAACTTGTTGTAGATGGGTGCATCTTTCACCTGGTCTAGTAAGGTGGGGATCAATGTTAAGAAATAGCAGTTTTTAATGGTCACATTGTTTACTGCATGGTAATCGATGCATATTCTGAGCTCCCTGCCCTTCTTGAGACAAAGAACAAGGGCAATGACACCCGGGACTTAGAATGTCACATGAACCATTAGCTAAGTATTAATCAAGGTAAGCAATCATTCTCCTTCTCTGTGAGTGCATATATACAATGGCACGGGAGTGTATCTCCTGACACTAGGTCTATCCTGCAGTCATAGTCTCTATCTGGTGGCAGGATGTTATCCTTTTGTTTATCAAAGACTTCAAGTAAGTTGAAGTATTCTTCTGGAACCCCTTCCATTGCAAAAACACAGTTCACCTGCATTGGGAAGTCATGACCCTGAATCATGTAGTTGATAATGGGGATTTGAAAACAAGAGTTAGTGCAGCAACCTAGAGGGAATGGCTGTATCTTTTCTACCAGTCAATGTAAGGGTTGTCATGATGGGCCAACCAAGGAATACCCAGGATTAGTTGAAACTGTGAAGCGTCTATAATGTCAAAGATTATGTGTTCAGATTGTGAGTTATTGCATGTCATTAAAAGGGAGTCAGTCTGGAACTGGATTAGTTCTGAAGAAAACTCCTTTCCATCAACTGCCCTAACTAGTTAAGGCCTTTCTTAGGGAACTTCTGAATTCCTAGATTGTGGAGAAAGCGGGTGTCTATAAAATTGGCAGTGGTGCCATAATCTATGAGGGTATCCACTGAGCATGAGTGCTGCTGTAAGATAGATACTAAGATTATGGAGAGTGGTACCCTAGAGTGGTTTAGAGGCCAAACTTGGAGACAGACCTGGCAGATTGACCTCACCCTCTACGGAGTATGCTAGTTTTGCACGTGTTTGGTAGTCACTGCAGAACCGAAGGTGATGCTCGGTTAATCTGTCCTGGGTTTGGTAAGACGAGTAGGACACTCTTTAATGAAGTGCACTGACTTCCCTCAGTAAAGACACTGGTTACGTTTTCTTCACTTTTCCTTTTCCGCTTTTCTGAGTGGCCCTCTTGTAGTTCCCCTTTGCATTGGTTTGGATGTATCGACTTTAAAAGGGTTTCACTGTTTGCTTCCCCTTTTCCCCTTTACTTTCAGATAATCAATGCTTTAACTTCACAACAAGGTCAATAAATTCAGCACAATTCTCTGATGTGTCTAAGATTGGGGATAACAAATCTTTTAGTTTGTCCCTGAGTCCCATATAAAATAAGGAGACATTCTTGTCCTCTGGCCATTCTGCTTCAATAACCAGTCTCTTAAACCTGGTGATATAATGTAGGAGAGTCGAAGATCCATGTTTCAGATTTAGCAACTCGTCATCTGCCACTTGAACAAAGGCATGCTTTGCGAATAAGCATTTCACTGCTTTAAACTGTCTGAAATCATACAGTACCTGGTCATTCCACTGTAATAGGGGGATAGACTACAATGTGGCGTCCCCTCCTAAACAAGAGATATAAACACTACATTTGCAGCATCGGCAGAGAAAACTCCTCGCCGAGCCATGAAGTGTATGTGGTATTGATTAAGGAAAATGCTAAACTTGTTATTGTCTCCATAAAAATGTTTCAGGGGAGCCAGAGCAATAGGTGTAGGGGTAAACACATGAATCTGAATTGGAGAAGTGTTGTCTGAAGCATAAACTCTCAACAGTATCTGAAAACTAGGATCCTTTAACACAGGTTTGGTATGTTGCGTTGGTGGTGGCAATGCTGAGGGATGCTTGTGGGTCTCAAGTTGAGATTCAATAGTAGAGAAATCATGCAGCAAAGTGGCGTTTTCCTATTGTATAGCAGCTAACACAGTTGCTGTGCCACCTGGTGGCTCATAACATTCAGGTGAAGTAATAGTTGTGGACTTTGCTTACTCTCAAGGTTGCAACAATGCATGCTTACCTGTGAGCCCACAGTGCATGGTTCCCAGGGACATTATGCACCACCCTTCTCATACCCTACCTTACTGCCTGTGATTTGTGAAGTGCCATAAGGGAATCTTGGTAGGGGCCAGGGAAGAGGGCCTGGTTGTTCGGACATCGTACTGCCCCCTTGCAATTGCTGAACTTTAATAAAAGAAACGCTATAAGCCTTCTGAATTTGTCTGTGTTCTGTCCCTCTCCAGTTGAACTATCCAGACCTCAATATTCCCTCACTCACCCCTACCTGCGATCGATTGCTCAAGTCTGGACGTCCTATCTCATCAACGTTGCCTGTAGTCCATCTCTGGGAGGTAGGAAGTGCAACTATGAAGCACCCAAGAACCGATCTGTAAGGTGAATCAACAGGTTACACACTCTTCTTCCCTGTTAGAGACCCCTCCCCAATACCTGGTATTAGGCAGGTACTCACTAGAAGAGGTTTCGCCCACACATGCAGCAATGTCTCTTGTTAGTAGCACCTTGTCAGCATTCACACCAGGTAAGTAATAACTAGTATTGGTAGTCCCATTACACTTTGCTCGAGGAAGTAACCCTGTTAATCTCACAGGGTTGCACACCAAATTCGGACACAAGAAATCAAATGGATAAGATGTTTTCCAGCGTTCAAAGATCAGTGGATAAATGGAAGTTTACTTGCGTTGGTTACCTCTGGAGGTCGTGCTGTAGTGTCGCTAGTTCATTTCCTCACGTTATTTCTCTTTGTCTCTGTTTGTTTTGCAGGTGGCACGCAGTTTCCAGAATTTTCAGTGTTCACGTTCAACTAAAGACTGGGACAGTCTTTTTCCTCTGAGATGCCAAGGTACGAGGCTAGTGAGATCTGGGAAGCTGCCAGTGGAATGCGTTATAGGTGCAAAGGTGCTCCAGGTAAAGTGACTTCTGGCAGTCGGCGGTGGTCTTAATTATGGAAGCCACGCCCAACATGGCTGACGGACATCATCGAGATCTCAGCGGTGTTCACTTGCAGCATAGGAATGAACGGATGCACAAGAGATGTTTCAGTCATGCTGCAATCGGATTGAGTATACAATGTAGAGAACCAAAACCAAAGACATAAAACAAAATATGCACATAGTTGTTAGCCTGATACAGTAACCATGCCTACTTTACAGCGTGTTTGAATTAATGTTCCATTGAACCTAACACTACACTTTGACATAGTACACGCCAAAAATACATACACTATTGCATATGGTGGTGCTGGGATTAGTACATAGCAATGGGAAATATTTTATAAAACACCTTCTGTATTGCTTTAGCAGTGATATGAAATTGCCCACCACGTTTTAGTCAATGGATATATGTGCACCTTTCATTAGTTTTTGTGTGAGATTTTGTCATAGATCCCCTGAGAGGACGCTTTCTGAGTATACAATCATTTTGTTAATTAATGCCTTTTATGTTAGCTTTATTTTTCCATCCAAATATTTACTTTGCAGCTGTTTAATGTCATACATTTCATGTGAGCTTCACTGTACAGCACATATCCAGTGGAAAACCTTCATTGTTTTATGAGTATACATTATTGTACCCAGTTACCCAAATAATTATTCTAATTTTTTGGGCAGTGACAGTAGTAGTGCAATGTATTTGTTTAACAGGACACTGTAACGGCCCTAGTGCAGAGAAAGTTGTCTATTCATCTTTGCCCTTTAAATTGTTGTCAGTTCTCTGTAACTAGCTCCTTTGCAATATTCAGATGTGGTGGGTCTGTATGCATGGTGTGTGCATGGTAGGGCTGCATGTGTCATGCTTGCCTTGACCAAAGTGGACTTCATTATGGATTTCCATTGTGAATATGGTATACAAAATGGACAGCGGAGGTAGGCAGCCAGTTGACAAATGTATGTTGCAGGGCTCTTTAAATGCAAACCTGAAGCTATTGTTAGAAGGCTGTATTATTTGGGAGGTCAGAAGACAGTGATTCATTTATAAGTGCAGAGTTAGGACTCAGGGGAGTCTTTACAATTGAAGGTGCCCGTGGCGACAATCTTTTTTGGTGCCCCAGCCCTATGACCTCCTTTTCCAGGGATTCCCTCACTACCACACTCCAGCAGTGCCCTTCATCTTTCCATAGCCCTTCTTTCACATGCATTTAATTTGTTTTATAGTGGTGCTCATACCAGTGTATTGTGTCAGAGCACTTTACATTACACACACACATTACACAGAGAGTATGAATCATACATGTGTAAATCAATCTATAAGAAATGTTACACAAGACAATGAGGATTACAAACTGTAGGAATCACAGTAAGAGTGTTTATTCTGGAGAAGCACAAATTTAGGATTTGAAAAGTAACAGTGGTTGGGGTTGGCTTTACTAATATGCAAGTAACAAAATAATCTCTGTGACAAAAGCAGTAACCCATCGAGCTATCCACATAAATGCAGCTATGTGATATCCATGGAACATGTTCTTTGGAGCAGGCATATTAACCCTCAGAGCCACTTTATGATGATTCAAAAGAGCCACTTGACAAAACTGCCATCTCTCTCCAGCAGTAACATTAATTACCAGAGTTATCATGACATTATTATTGTTGCCTGAAAACTGCTGAACACACAAGGAGCTCTGAAGCAGGGGCTTTTAAACACATATGTTATTTCAAAATACAGGCCCTCACAAGCTCAGTGCCCTGCATGTACTGGTTTGTGTTTTACACTTCAGCTACTAACACCCAGGTGATGCTGCACTGCTCGTCGAAGTGATTCAGTTGCTGTCTCTTTGACAGGCATGTGATGTTCTCACTTTATTGCCTGGTAAAGTCACTGTGAAGGTCCCATTGGCATTCCAAGTAAATGTATATTTATCCACAAAAGATCACGTTGGTTAAGTTCCCTCAGGTGCCTAATGTAGTTGCTAGGCTTTTAGCTGACTTGCTTTTAGCCGTATCTTGTTTTAACAATTCCGTATTTAATCTCTTTCTGTTTCCTTTCTGGACATTAGCACTAACTTACAGTAGACATGATGCTGCTGAGGCGTTGTCCCCGAGTCTACCTTCATAGATGGATGGAGTGTGTTTAGAATGCAGCAGCCATATTGTCTACCTGAATGAGCTAATAAGAAAGCAATGATCCCTCCAGGTCTATATCTAAAAAGGACCCATCCACTTCATTTGTTGTAGACAAAAGAACTTACCAACTCTGAGGGCCTTGCTTTTTGTCTCAAATAGTTACGAATTATCACTGTACTATGACTGTTAGATCAGCAGGCAATGTCTTCTTGAGGATTACTTAGTTCCCCATGGACCATTGGGGATCAAATGGTTTCTATCTGGGCTCCATAAAAGTATTTATGAAATTCATGACTCTTCATAGGACATTGAGGTGAAAGAGCCACTCTTGTGGTTAGGCACCCTATGATGACCTTCAACTACCACCGTTTTAACTGACTTTAGTGTGTTATTTTACCCTTTACTTAATGTAGGACGGTCCTGCATATGCCTGCTTCTCTCCTCTCTTGTAATCTTGCTGTCTTTCAGTGGGAACTGTCACTAAGTACAACAGCCCTGCAAAGAGCAGAGCGTGTGGGATGTGCATTTGAAGGCGTGAGAGGGAGAGAGAGGTGTGGAATGTCGAAGTGCAGTGTTGTGAGCGGTGATGCACACATGTGCTCGGTGTTGTACATTGAGAGATAAAGTATGTGATGCTATAGGACATTGAGCGATAAAGTATGTGATGCTATAGGACATTGAGCGATAAAGTATGTGATGCTATAAGTGTTTTCAGAAATGTGTATTGTATTGTGCATTGCTGAGAATTATTACGGTCTTACTATTGGCTTTGACATGGCCTCATGTCTTCTTGTTTCCTAACTTTATCTTGCTTCTGCGTGCACGGTGGTCCTTGCAAAATGTTTGGGTTATGAGAATTATAGGTGCTTACTATTAGCTTTGACAGGGCCTCATGTCTTCTTGTTTACTGACTTTGTCTTGCTTCTCCGTGGACAGCAGTGCTCATATTCAAGGTCTTTCTGCTCCTCACTTGTTTTTCGCACCTCACCTACCAGAGTGAACTAGAATATGTTGTGAAAGTGTCTGTGGAATGTACAACTCTCTGGAAGTGGCGCGGATGGTCCGTGTCACGAAGGAGTTGCACAGCAGTGTGCACATATGCAAACAGTATTCACACGTACTCCATATTTTCTCAAGTTCATCCAAATATGCCACTTCCAGGGATGTTTATATTAAGTACTTTGTTTGGGACGGAGCATTATGGAGTTCTGCACGCTAAGATTGAAAAAGAGACACAAAGTGTGAATACTCAAAAAAAGGGTGTGCTTCAGGCTCAACCACAGTGAAGAATCTACAACTCAGCCTCAGAGCCAAAGCACGGCAGCCTCCTTCTTGGCCTTGACGCAGACTGGTACCAGCCAGCTTGTTTTTTCCAATGAGAAGGGGGCATGGTTTTCTAGAAGCTTCATCCCACGTTGAATAATGGTATTAAAGCTGGAAGCTTTCGTGGGCCAGGTGGAAGTTTACCACAGAATAGACTTATTGCTGTGGAATGGTGATGGAACTTGGGTCCTGACTGAACTACTTCCTGGGCTGTTGAAAAGGACTTTCCCATCTCCAGCTACAGTTTGCAAGGATGGTGCAGAATCAGTCGGTGAGGTGTTCCTAACCTTTTTCGGTATATATTTTCTATACTCTGCTACTTGTACATACTGCATTCTATTTCAATCGTTTATTTTAATAATTTACTTGATATTTGGCAGTCTGCCATGACTGATATATTCGGCCTGCCTTTTTAAAAGTTGCATTAATAAACTTGTGTGTATTACTTTACCTACTTTTGGGTTTTGTTTTCTTACCTCGCCTTAAGTAACTGCTGGGTCTTACCTTGCGTTTTGGGAGTGTTGGGTTAGGGTGAGTTCTTTTAGCGAAAAGCACATTCATTACAGACATTAAAATGTGTTTTTCATATTAAACATCAATCAACCCTTAGCTTTGCGACTCTCTTGCATATCCAGGTTTTATGTCCAACACCATTATGTTAGGTATGGTAGGTAGAAAAATTGTGTAACAAAGTATTGAATTTTAAAGGCAAACACATCAACTTTTTGCAGAATAGTTTAGACAAAAGCCCAATATTTGTATTGAAAGTTTATGAAAGTCGCCCACACATCTTAACTTTGTGAACAAAAAAGCTATAAATCCAACAACATGTTGTCATCACAGCAAATTAAAATACATGAACAAGCAAGGGAGATGAGAGATTAGCACTTTGCCTTTAGTTTATTACAGGCGGAGGCATCTAAGCAGCGAGCGCTAAAGCCATGAACTAGCAATTAAAATGTTGTGCCAGCAAAGTAAGCACTTCAAAGAAAAACAAGGAATTTCAATTTCAAGTTACGTCATGTTGCATCTGCAGTTTCACAAAAAAACGACTTGATCTCATCACCGAAATCAAATGGGGCAATATAAATTGTTGTCAAAAGGAAGGCAATGGATTGACAGAGAGCATATCCAAGCAATGGTGAGCCAGGAAAAAACATGAAAAAGGTAATGGGGTCGCCTCCAAACAGACTATCTCTCTCTACTACCTCATAATTTTGATGTATTCATGAAAAAATGCATGCAGCAGCTGTCTGTCCTATATAGGAACAGGTGTTGGGTTACTCATATTTGATGGGGTCACACCTAGTAGATTTCTTAAGCCTGAAAGAAAACGGTGACATTTTCAGAGAAAAAGAAAATTGGCAGGTATCTCCAGTGCTTAATTTGTAAAGGAATAAGTGCTGGGCCCACATTTTTCTCATAAACCTGCGACCGATGCGGGCAAATAATGGGGGTTGGGAATACCAAGGCAGTTTACTCTTGATTCCACCTCATGCCTCCTGCATTCCCCATCATCCTACACTCCTCTCTGCCCCCTTTGCTCACACTAACAGTTTCTTTTTTATGACTGCTTTCTCCCCTTTTCACTGTTTTTCAGTATTTTTTATTTCTATTCATTTGTCCACTGTGCTACCTTTCTCACGTTTATTTTTGGTGAAAGTGTGATGGTTACAAAATAGATCGTTGTCCACAAAGAAGAGTGTCGGTGGGCCTCGTATTCATGAAGACAAGAGTATTAGTGCCTGGCTGAGAATCTCTTATCTATAAGTGGTGCATACATCCCAGTCTGAATCCCAAAATATTATAAACTACTCAGCAATTATTATGCATATTAGGGCAGAGGTTAGAGAAGCCCCAATCATATTTCATCACAAAGCTGACTGCCAAATGCAAGTCCTGAATTCGACTCTGAAATGGGCAGACTATGTATGACACAGGACGGCTCAAATAACATCTGAGATGAGGCTCTACAACCTACACATCCTGAGGACAGCAAAAGTAGGTGGACCGAATCTGGCAGAATGGAAACCATCACAGGGAAGACCGTTCTGTATTCGGTAAAGGACGATGACCAACATCATAAAGGAGTAGCATCATCCTTAACAAGGGGACAGAGAAATGCCTAATTGAGTGGAAGCCAGTCAAAGACAGACTCATGACAGCCAGGTTAAAAGTTAGTACACATCAGCACTACCATTATCCAGTGCTATGCTCCAGCAAATGATGCAAAGGAAACAGTTAGGGACATATTCCACCAAAAGATGCAAGCTGATCTTGAAGCCATGCTGAACCAGGACCTGAAGATTGTGATGGGAACATAAATACTAAAGTGGGAAATACCAACACGGACAATGATAGCGCCATGGGAAAGGAAAGTTTTGGAACAATGAATGACAATAGAGAAAGTTGGAATCATACACCACAAATTATCTAGTGATACGAGGAAATTGTTCCCCCCCCCACTGTGAAACTCACAAGTTAACTGTCTTGGTACTCACCCAGTTGCAGAGACCGAAACCAGATCGACCACCTGATTATAGGAGGCCCCTGGAGATCCTCACTGCAAGATGTCACTGTGAGGAGGTAAATGGACGTCTGCAGTTATCACCATCTAGTGACCATTCGTGTAACACTCTGAAGTTCAGAAAAACAATGCAAAACACCAAGCTGACAGCACTTCAATGAGACAAAATTTTAGGACCCAAAGGTTAAAAAGGCATTTGTCATATATATATATATATATATATATATATATATATATATATATATATATATATATATATATATATATATATATATATATATATATATATATATATATATATATATATATATATATATATATATATATATATATATCACAAGAACCTCCTTCAAAGAAAAAAGAGAAGAGGCTGCAGTAGGGGAAACCATGGAGTCATCTTTATTGAGAGACAAACAGGATGGCAAATGCATTTCGGCTTAATATTTGCCTTCTTCAGCGTCATGGATGTTCACAGGATGTAGGCGCCATTGTGATTTGAATATCTTGCCACATCCTGATAGGTGGTGGTCCGCTCCACCCCCAAAGTAAGTACCTTTACACACACCAGCTATAGGACGCCTAATGCATAATGACTACAGGTCCCAGAATACTTTGTTATCTCCGGGTTGGTAATACGGGGGTGGATAAAAATAAATGCGGGATGTAAGGCACCATGATGTTGCTCGGCCCCCTTGTCTGTGAGCCCCTCGAACTCCGATGTCTCCTTGGGTCCCCAGACTACATCAACCCCGGGATGCAGGGATCCATTCGGCAGGGGCAAGTCTAGAAGTCCATCTCAACCAGCGTGGAGTTGATAACTCCAACACCGCCCCATCTTCTCCTGAGCCCGGTGGTGGTCCTTGGTCCTTCCAGTAACCTATATACAAAGAAATGTCTGCCGAAGCAGAAACTAGCGTGTCCAAGGCCAGCTTAACGATGCAGGCCCTCTGAAGCGCGTCTCTGGCACACGCGCTGAAAATATCACAAGAACCTCCTCCAAAGAAAGAGCAGAGGCCGCAGTAGGGGAAATCATGGAGGCATCTTTATTGAGAGACACACAGGATGGCAAATGCATTTCAGCTTAGAATTTGCCTTCTTCAGCGCCAGGGGTGTTCACAGTATATGTAGGCGCCATTGTGGATTTGAATGTCCTGCCACATCCTGATAGGTGGTGGTCCACTCCGCCCCCAAAGTAAGTACCTTTACACACACCAGCTGTAGGACGCCTAATGCGTAATGACTACAGGTCCCAGAATGCTTTGTTATCTCCGGGTTGATAATGCAGGGGTGGTTAAAAATAAATGTGGGATGTAAGGCACCATGATGTTGCTCGGCTCCCTTGTCTGTGAGCCCCTCGAACTCCGATGTCTCCTTGGGTCCCCAGACCGAATCAACCCCCGGGATGCAGGGATCCATTCGGCGGGGACAATTCTGGCGGTCGCCAGTAGGTAGTTATAGTTAAGACCAAGTTTTCATAGGAAGCGCATTTTTTGTTTTGCTTATATAACTTTGGCGTTGTTTGATGAATCTTCATGAAATTTTCAAAACTAATTCTTTGTTCATATCAGCTCATATGTTAAAAGTTTGGGGGTTACTCGTCAAGGGGGGGGCTGAGATAAAAGGGTGTCCCAAAACATGTTTTCTTCATGTTAATTTTTATAGGAAGCTTTAGACAAGGCTACACGTCGGACGGGTGAACTGAATTACCCCACATTTGGCAGGGAGAAGGGTCTTGGTCTAGAAAGCATGCTTTTGTTAATTTGGTGTAAATCCATTCAGTAGTTTTGGAGAAGTATAGAATTTTTCAGATATCGATATTTGGGAATTCTGTAATTTGATTGGCTGGGGCGTTACGAGAACGAGCTTACTGCTTATTGGCTGCGAGCGGTTGCAACTAGGAAGTGTTGCCCGCTATTTTGTGATTCCGTTGAAGCGAGTAAGGGGTAAAAAAAGGCAAGAAAATTAAGATAGAGGAGGGTAGGAGCACTGTAACGTCTGTGGGGTGTTTAGGGTGTGCTATACAGGGGGTGTGAAGCAAAGTATTTACCCCTACCTGTGTGAAAGTGCTGTTTTGCTCAGAGTGAGATGGTGGTGAGGTGAAGGTGCCGGTACACTCGGGGATGAAAGCATGCACCTAAACCGTGAGCTGAGTGCTGTAAACTGATGTGCTCTGGGCACTGTAGCATACTGGCCGCTGTAGGATAGCTGTGCAGGTGGTGTTAGTATGCGTTTAGACTATAGCGGGAGTGGGAAGTAAACTGCTCATTGACCGGTCTGAAGATTTGGGGATGAAACCGTGAGCCTAAGCCGTGAACTGATTGCTATAAAGTTATGTGGTGTGGGTGCTGTAGCATACTTGTG
Organism: Lissotriton helveticus; assembly: GCF_964261635.1. Classification (NCBI taxonomy): domain Eukaryota; kingdom Metazoa; phylum Chordata; class Amphibia; order Caudata; family Salamandridae; genus Lissotriton; species Lissotriton helveticus. Next base: position 997,554,968 of record NC_136070.1, read on the forward strand.
TAAGTAGTGTTAGTATGTGTTTATACTATACAGGAAGTGAGAAGCAAACTTCTCACCTCTACTTTCTGAAGACTCGAATGCAGTGTTTTAGCAAGCAGGAATAAAGAAATAATCATGAAGAATATCATGCAGAATGTTGCAATGCCACAGAAGAGAAATGGTGAAATCAGATGTGGCTAAGACAGTGGCTGTGTGTAATAAAGCGATGCAGTCTGCAAGTTATAAAAAAAAGTGTCTTTGTTTAAGTGCCATAAATGGAGCCACTTGTGTAAGAGCTAAGGCATCCAGCTGAGGCAAACTCCAACCGCTTCTGCTGTATTCAAACATAAGCTCCTGCATCAGTGAATTCCACTTTACATGTTACAGTTCCATGTGACATAAACAATACCTGTTAGACTCGAATGACTCGAAATTCTATAATGAAAATAAAGGTAGGATACGATTACCACATGTATCCTTTAAGAAAACAAACAAAAAAAAATTGTAAAATGTAATCATCAAACTTCTTAGGTACCCTGGTACTCCTTTTTTGTAACACAAAATTATCAACAGTAGAACAGTCAGCAATCTCTTGTACAGTAGATTCAATCTGGTGAGTGTCAGAATTGGTAATAGTTCTACCCACATCGGAACTTTGAGGAGGAATACAAAATTGAGCTTCTGAGAAGCAAATTCGGTACCCTTCTCGTCAAACCATACATTATTGTCTTCATCTCTTTAAAAATAAAATTCTTGTGCAAAGAGTTAAGGCACCGAGCTCAGGCAAACTCCACCGCTTCGGTTGTATTCAAACCGAAGCTCCTGCATCAGTGAATTCCACATTAAATGTTACAGTTCCATGTGGCATAAAGAATAGCTATTAGACATGAATGACTAAATTCTATAATGAAAATAAAGCTAGGATATGATTAGCACACTGTGCCAATGAGTTCCTAAACGATGTCGTGTTTTTGATCTTCATCACCAGCTCATGAGCAGAGGCTGAGGTTGAGCTAATTTGTGTGAAAGGGCTTCCTGGATAACTGGCAGGCAGGCAGAGAGACGTGTGCACAAATAATAGACATAGTTTCAAAATGGATGTTGTGTTTAGGCTAATTTAGCAAGTAAATAGCGTATTTGCATAGGCCATACATCACCCATCCCTGGTTAGACAGGAGATGTAAGGGGCAATAATGAAAACAGAGTTCAAATGCCTGAGCATACTTAGAAAGTTTGTATTAAAAAAATGTAAAGGAAAAAGTCAAAAAAGTTGGAAAAAATCAATCCAGGAATAACATGAATTACAAGTCTTGGAGATTGCAGTCCGGAAGTTCTTCAGCGGCTTGAGATGCGTAATGTTCCAAGAGGTCATTGTTGCCATCGTGTGAGAAAAGCGAAGCGATCCAATTCATATCCTTGAAGGGACAGTAATGTTCCTCGAATGTTGGAGCAGCAATTTGAATGGCAGGCAATCTGCGATGTTGTCAAAGGTTGCACGTTGCAGGAGATTTTTTGCGGCTGCGCAGGAATCTCATTCCGCCACGATAACTTTTTGCATTGCATCTGCCATTTCTCCATTGCCTCAACAATCAAGTTCATGGTTTTCAAGATACTCCATTACCTGCTGGATATCGGGAGCTATTGTTGGGATGTTTGCAAGGCATAGATCCATTCGCCAGTCGAATGGTCAAGTTTTGCAATAAAAAGATGGTTGCACACAGATTGCATGTGTGTAAATAAATGTCATGTTGTAGCTGGCTCCGATAATGGATAGAGGCAGGCAGCTGAAAAATTGTTCCATTTTTTGACAGTATTGATGTAGCTTCGCATAGAGGCGTATTCTGGCGGACATAGTTGTTACCACAGGGAGCGCACCCTGTTCCTGTTATTCCATAGATGATCTAATAAATTAAGCCTGGCATTATACCAAAAACAGTTTGAAAGATTGTGAGAAGGCCAGAGGAGAACTTGTTAAAAAAGTGTTGCAGACCATGAGTGTGAGATGTGTTGAAAATTGTTTAACAATTCACAAAGTGTGATGGGAGGTTCCTATTTAAAAGGGACTGTATTTTACTTGAAGTTCATGTTATCTGCAGTCGATAAATGTCTTTTGCAGAAGTGAGGGACACTTCTGTTCTGAACAAAAGTGCTTTCAGTTTGGTTACTCTATTGAAATCTGTTTTCAAAGTAGGTATTGAAGGTCAAGTTGAAGTTTGGGAGTTGTTTTGTGTGGTGGGAATAGACATTGCCTCAGAAAGTTACTCGGTTTGAAGCACTAAGGACATACGGTATGCCAGCCCATATTCCGTAGAAGTGGATGTAATTGAGAAGCGGATAACTGCCATTAGAAAGCTGTGTGAATGTTGGTCTGATTGTGGGAGTTGGCGTGCTTTTAAGAAAGCACACAAGATTGGGGGCTGTAATCTTAGAAACGTCGCGCAGTTGGACATTCTTGGATAGTAATGAATGACTGCTATTGTAGAGGCACTTTTCCCCCTGTGAGAAAAACTTCTGTATCCTCTTTAAGACAGCGATATGTAAATGGGACAAACCACTGCTCGCGAATAAATGTGCTATCTTGTATAATTACATACAACATGACAATCAACTTGTACACCTAGCAGACACAACAATACTACGTACTGTGGGTACCGTGGCTAGTCATGGACACAATCCAAAGATGGCATGGCACCTCTGCCACACAATGCAGAATGCGGGGAGAGATGGGAGCAAAGTATGTGCAAAGGTGACAAGTGGTTTTCGACTATAAAAGTATACAATTGTAGTGTTGAGGGGATGTGCCGGACAGACTTGAGTATGCAGAGCACAGACATGTACATGTGACCATACACTGATGGTCTATGGAGTGAAGTAGACAGTTGACACAACCATGATAGTACAGTCAGTAGGGAAGATTAAGAAAACATAGCGCGTACGTGCCCCCGCCAAATCTTTAGCTAGCTGGCTGGCTGGCTCAGCGTACGCATGGCTAGGGTAGGGGTATGAATAAAAGGCACATTTCTCTGGATGTGGTTCTCTTCTGGAATGGAGAATGTGTCTGCCAGGTCTGCGCAGCTTACACCGCCACGAGGTTTACCCCGTGAGCGAAGGTGACTGCGTGAATGATGATCCCAGCCTGCTGGTACTCAGAAACTGCCATGACCGCTGCAACGCATATATGCCGCACAGTTCACCTTTTGACACTGCCGTATGTGAAAGAGGACCTACCACGTGCCGGCAGAAGCTCCTGAGGTGAGGTCGGAAGGTTCCTGAGATCAACGCTGGCTACCGCGACACAGGCACACAGCGCCCAGTCTGAGGTCCAGCAGCGTGGAGTGCTCTGTATACTACTAATACAGTAGTGCATACTACTAATACAGTAGTCCAACAGTTACCAACAGTGGAACGGTGTCTTTATCCCCAATGGATGATGGTAGAACTGCATCTGAGAGTGGAGATGAAGGTACTCCCTTCGACCAGGTGCAACCTACTCTAGGTCCCAACAGTGGAACTTTTTGATCCCACAAAGGACAATGTCCGATATTACCTGTTGCTTGGTTTTCACAGAACTCCCCCCTTTGAGGTGCATTAGACTCTGTGCTTCCGTAGCTAACTGCTGCACATGATTATTGGGCTTGATTTACTGTAGTCGGCGGACTACACCGTGGTACAGCAGGTCCGAACAGCGAGACGGGGTCTTGATTCTATGATTGAGGATGTCAGAAGTTAATGTCTGTGCTAATTTCTGTGTACCCCCTCTGACCAGGTGCAACCAAGTGAAGGTCCCAACAGTGGAACGGTGTCTTGATCCCACAATGGACGATGTTAGAGCTGCATCTCAGAGTGCAGATGAAGGTACTCTTTTTGACCAGGTGCAACCTACTCTAGGTCACAACAGTGGAACGGTGTCTTGATGCCACAATGGTCGATGTCCGATATTACCTGCTGCTTGCTTTTCACAGAACTCCCTCCGTTGAGGTGCATCAAAGTCTGTGCTTCCGTAGCTAACTGTTGAAATCGAATATTGGGCTTGATTGACTGTAGTCGCTGGACTACACCGAGGTACAGCAGGTCCGAACATTGACACGGGGTCTTGCTCTATGATTGAGGATGTCAGAAGTTAAAGTCTGTGATCATTTCTGTGTACCCCCTCTGACCAAGTGCAACCAACTGTAGGTCCCAAGAGTGGAACGGTGTCTTGATCCCACAATGGACGATGTTAGAACTGCAGCTGAGAGTGGAGATGAAGGTACTCCCTTCGACCAGGTGCAACCTACTCTCGGTCCCAACAGTGGAACGGTGTCTTGATGCCACAATGGACGATGTCCGATATTACCTGCTGCTTGGTTTTATTCAACTCCCTCCGTTGAGGCGCATCAGAAGCTGTGCTGCACATGATTATTGGGCTTGGCCGACTCCAGTGGCTGGACTGCACCGTGGTACAGCAGGTCCGAACACTGAAACAGGGTGTTAATTCTATGATTGAGGATGTCAGAAGCTAAAGTGTGTGATCATTTCTGTGTACCCCCTCCGATCAGGTGCAACCAACTCTGTGCTTCGGAATCCAATGGCACGTATCTGTGAGGCATTAATGACCACTGCCTATGGCCTACACTGCGGTCAGCAGGGCTCACAAATCAGATCGAGTGGTGATTGTTTAAGTAGAGAATCCAGTAATCAAGTAACTACAACGTCTATTGAAATATATACAATATCCTTTTAGTATACTAGCTTGAAGAACTTTTTTTAGATGAGTTATAGGTTTAGTACAATAACCAAATTCTTATTGGTAGTGGAAACCAACACTGAATAACAATCTACACTGTGGTCAGCAGAGATAATAAATCAAATGGTTTTGATTTATTTATTGCGGAGTTTTCAGTAATTTATGTTGTTGTATTTTGTGAAGAGGAAGTGAGAAAAAGTATTCATGAATGTCTGTGTGACTACTGCGTTCAATTTACACTGCAGACAGCAGTGTTCACAATTCAGATCGAGTCGCCATTGTAGATGATGCAATCCTGTAGGCAAAAGATATTGCTCCAGTGCGCTCTGTCCGCAACACGTATACGCATCATGGCTGGCTCTGCATGTGCTTTTTCTTGCTTCGTGTATTGCAAACTGGGCAGCCCAAGTCAACGCCACGTGGCTGTGGGCCCTTGATGACCGTGCTCTCTGGCCTACACTGGGATGTATGACGTTACAACGCATACTTTTACAACGAATACCTTTACAACGCATTTTTTACAACGCAACATCCATTACAACGCATTCCATTACAACGCATGCCATTACAACAAATTTTTTAAAACTACCTTCACAATGCCTTCCATTACAAAGCATACTACCTTTACAACGCATACAATTACAACGCATAACATTACATTGCATGTATGGTAAGTATTGGATAGTGTAGGGGTAAAAATAACTATTCTAACTCCAGGGGGTGCAACAGTAGGGTAAGTGTTGGATAGTGTAGGGGTAAAATTACTATTCTAGCTCCAGGGGGTGCAACAGTAGGGTAAGTGTTGGATAGTGTAAGGGTACTATGCGTTGTAATGACATGCGTTGTAGTGTCATGCGTTGTAATGGTTGCGTTGTAATGGCATGCGATGTAATGGATGTTGCATTGTAAAAGTTTCGTTGTAATGGTAGTGCGTTGTAAAAGTTGCGTTGTAAAGGTTGTTTCCCCCTACACTGCAGACAGCAGTGTTCACAATTCAGATCGAGTCGCTATTGCAGATGATGCAGTGTTGATGGCAACAGACATTGCTCTGCAGCACGCATCATCGCTGGCTGTGCACATGCTGAATACTTTTGATGTGGCTATCTGAGTGCACTAGAACTGATGGACCTTTATGATACAATCTTTTTGTGTAGTATTTCAGAGCTATTTCCTGTGTCTCAGTATACCACAAGTTGTGGTTCTTTTACAATAGAATTTTGTCTGTATTATTTCACATCTACTATCCGTACCTTACTGCAGCACAAACTATTGACCCTTTTACTATTGAATCTACGTGTGTGATCGAATGGTTACTGTTGTAGTTGATGCTAGCAGCAACCATTCCCTGAGGGCTGGTTTACACTGACCCCACATGCATCCAGGAGAGACGTCACTGGATTTGTGAACCTGGTAATGAAAAGGTGTCGAGCGCACGTGCCCGTACCCACTTCCACTATCTATCTGTGTCATTGTGTTCATTATCTATGTATGATACTGCCCCTGGGCCGTACCACATTAGATTGTGCTGTGGACAGCATATGCAACCATGTTATCTCTGGCAGTGGGGAAAAGTTTGGTTATGTAACTTTTAGGTGCATGGCTATCACAGGTGGAAGGAAACTTTACAGACCAGGAATGTTGATGAAGATGATGGTTGCATGTTGTGTGTAGTGTAAGATGTGTGTACATAGCAAAACGTTTTCAAAAAAGCTCTATAAGGAGAAGAGGTGTGTCTCATCAAATGCTATAGAGAGAATGAGTAAAATGGGTGCCGTTTTCCAACTGCTTTAATGGGAAATGTTGTGAAGTAATGAAATGCTTTTTTTAAAGTCACATGGCAATCGTGCAGACAGCACGCAAGGAGACCGTACCCGACACGATTTTGAGAAAATATATTTACTACAATATAAGTTTATTATAGTTAGAAAATAAATAAATGTTTAAAATGTTTTAGATTATCGTTTGCTCTCATATACACTTTAAAGTTATTTAGATATCGTTTTGAGATATAAAAAAATAATGAGGGAATGGCATATCCGGCATGACACTATACTTCTATGACGTAACACATGGCCTGGCAGCGTGCACCCGTTGCATATGCAACGTGCATTGTGCACGATCCTATACATACATGACGTAACGCTCGGCTTAGGTACTGTGTACCCGTCGCATATGAAAGTAGCAGCCGGCGCAACCCTTTAAGTACATGAAGTAACGCTCGGCTTGTCACTGCGTACCCGTCGCATACTAAATTAGCAGCTGCGTTATTACGCAGGATGCGGTGCCATGAACCCGTCGGATACGAAATGCGCATCATTTACGAGTTTAGCAATATGGCGGATAGGATTCGGGTGCTGATGGAGCTTGGTGGACTCCCGGTACGGGACTCCAGTTTTCTAAAAAAAAAAAAAGATATTCATATTTTTTTTGAAGATAAAAAACATTATATAATTTTTAACGTTTAAAAAAAAAAAAGGATAATAGAGTTCCAAAATATTAGAAACAAATAGAAAAAATATAGGTTTTATAAATATTAAAATATGAAATTAGCATTTAAAAAACCTTTGAAATTCACTAACAAAAACATCGGTTACAGGGATGTTATAGTTAGTTGGACATTTGACTCATATAAAACCAGAGAATTTCACCTGTTATAGTTAGTTGAGCTACCTATAACTTGCGCGCCCGCAATGCACTGCTGATGACGTCACATATTACATCACTCATGACATCACTGATGACATCTCAAATGACATCACTGATGACATCATCCACATGATAATCTGATTCACATACTGATGCTCTAATATAAACTTTGATACACCCACTCTAAAATACAGACTATTATTTTTGAAACCATACATACAACAATGCTAGATACTACATACCACCCAATTTTTCCTAGGTCTATACACACATCCAGTCACGTATACATCCAGTTACTCATCAATACAGTACTATAATAGGCACTCATACACCTATACCTTCTGTCACACTCCACCACTCATCCATAGAGTCACTCACACACCTAGTCAGTCATGCAAAAAATGAATAACATACCCATTTACTCATGCATACAGTTATACACACACCACATCACTTATTTATGCAGATACGAACAAATACTTACTGTCTTATACAATCACTGATACAAGGACACACTCATTTATACACCCATTCTTCAAATAACTTACTCTCACGTATAGTCATTTATATACTCCAACACTCACACATACTGCCTTAAAACATTTTTTTTTTTTAAACAGGTTTTTATTGATTTTCAATACCAACATACAAACAAATGGTTGCAGGTCATCATTTTGCAGGTCACATATCAACATGTCAGTTATCTCGTCCCGCCAACCATTCCCTATCTGTCCCTCCACTCCCTCCCTCTCTACCCCCACCCCCCCTGTCAGTGTGCCTTCTGTGTCAAATCCTCAATGCAACATAACTCAACATGGAATCACAGGTAGCGCCTCTCAATTCTCGGGGAGAGGCCCCTGAGCCCCGACATGTCTCGTACGCCAAACGGGCCCGCGTGTGTAACCCCGTCCCATCCCCACAGCCCCTAGCAGCTGTCTAAGTCCTCAATAACCAATGAAATGCGGTCCTAACGTGTAAAGTCCCCCGTGCGCGTCCCTGCTTTCCCCATCGCTTCCTTCATCCCCTAGCACGCCTGCGCCTCTTCCTCACTATCCACCTCCACCTCTGACATTAATTGTAGCTCTGCCGCTAGCGCGCACCATGCCCTAGCCATTTCTAGCGCCTTCTCATTAGCTGCGCGGTTGGCTAGTTGCAAGCGGAGTGTCCCTTCACTAGTTGCCCACTGTAAAAAGCACCCCCGCCATCTCAAGAAGCTGGGACCCCCCCTAGATTTCCAGTGTAGAGTAAGTTCCCTCTTGGCCAGGATCAGTCCCAAGTCGATGAATTTACTGGTGACCTTCGTGGCCGGGGTGTGCGGGAACCAGAGCAGGAGGCAGACTCCTATGTCCATATCAATGCGACGGTCAGTGATCTCATTCAGACATGCCACAACATCAGTCCAGTAGGAACCAAGCCCCGCGCAAGCCCAAAACATGTGGCCAAAGTCGGCACCCTCCGAGTTGCAACGGGGACACACCGACTGGGCACCACCAAAAACCCGTTGGATCTTGGCAGGCGTCCAATACGCTCTGTGTAGCGTGAAATATTGGACCCGTTGAAAACGGACATTGCGCGTGCCCTTCCAGGCACGGCGCACAAGCTGGGGCCACGTGGTCTCCGCTATCTGCCGGCCAAGATCCGCCTCCCATCGTTCCCGCAGTGCATCCAATGGAGGGGGGTCATCCAGCGCCAGTCTCCTATACAGGCAAGTAACGGCCTTAAAGGTGCCAGCAGCCATCACAACGTACTGGCATCCCAGAGACGTAGGCGGCTCCGCCCGACCTTTCCTCCAACGTCTCTGGACCGCCGAGACCAAAGCCGCATGGAGCAAGAAGTCGCCTCTCGGCAAATCAAACGCCTCCTGCAGATCAGAGAACGACAGCAAGACACCATCTCTATAGAGGTCTCCCACCACATGGAGCCCACAGTCCTCCCATGTGGCTAGCCCCGACCAGTCCCCACCGTGCGGTAGAGCTGTGCACATGCCCAGGGGGATCTCTGGCGCATACGGGACGTGGATGCCCGCTCGTCTCTGACTACGAAGCCAGCAGTGTCGGAGGGTGCGTTCCTCCAAAGACAACTGGTCCTGGCGAAGGCCCTGTTGGAGCAATATGAAGTACAGGACATGACACTGTATAATTCTGCCCTGAGGACCGTCTGGACCCCTGAACTCCCGTGCCACTGCCTGGGTGAGCCACTGCAGCTGCGCCGCCAGGTAATACCATTCAAAATCCGGCACTGCAAGCCCCCCTGCCTCCCGTGACCGGAGTAGGGTGGAGATAGCCACACGCCTCCTGCCAGGGCCCCATATGAACCCTATCACTACTGATCGTAATGTCCGAAAGAAGGATAGCGGGATCTTCAATAAAGCGATGCGTCCGGCCACAGACAAGGGGAGGGTACGCCAGAAACCAATACTGCCCCTGATGCCTCTCAACGCTCTGCCCACATTTCCCTCATACAGGGATGAGTGGGTGTGATAAATGTGAACCCCGAGGTATGGTATACACTCCGGTTCCCAGCGTAGCTCTCCAAGCCCCGCAGGTTGCGCACACCGGGGGGTCAGGGGGAATGGGCAAGTCTTAGACCAATTAACACGGAGACCCGATAGTTCGCCAAACTCTCGAAGCAATGCCCGCGCTCCTTGCACTGAGGCCGTCGTGTCAGCCAGGTACAACAAGAGGTCATCAGCATACAGGGAGATGTGGTGTCGAACACCACGCATCAGCACCCCTTCATAATGTTGCCCCTGACGCGCCCACGCCGCCAACGGCTCGATCGCCAGGGCGAACAGGAGCGGGGACAGAGAGCAGCCCTGTCTAGTGCCCCTCGTCACTGCACACGCCGCAGAGATTGTACGGCCCGTGCGAACCCTGGCGGTAGCGGAGGCATATAAGAGCTGCGTCCAGCGGATAAAGCCGTCCGCCAATCCGAACCGACGCAACACGCCGAACAGATATGGCCATTCCACGCTGTCAAACGCCTTTTCTATATCCACCGATAGGACAGCCGCGGACGGAGGACCCTCCCCCTCAACATCCATAACCCGTAATAAGCGGCGGATACAGGTAGAAGTATTCCGCGTGGGAATAAAGCCCGCCTGGTCCGGGTGGACAAGGGAGCACATATGGGCCGACAGTCGCGTAGCCAAAATCCTGCTCAACACCTTATAGTCCACAGTGAGCATCGACAGGGGACGGTACGCCGTCCTCAACGCGGGTTGGCCGCCCTTCTTCAACAACGGCACAATGATCGCCTCCCGCGCCGACTCCGGCAGCCTGCCCAGCTCCCATGCCTCACCATAGACCCGCGACAACTGTGGTGCCAGGAGGTCCAGGAATGCAGCATAGAACTCCACAGGGAGACCATCGCCCCCAGGCGTCTTCTTCCGAGCCATATGCTTAATCGCTGCCCTAATCTCTCCCGGCGTCACAGCGGCACCCAGAGCGTTCCCTTGTTCTAAGTCCAATTGTGGTAGCTGGACCCCCTCCAAGAAGGCATCCAGACCAGGCGGAGGGAGGGACAGTTTGCATCGGTACAGCTCCGAGTAATAAGCCAAGAACTGGTCAGTAACGTCCCGTTGGGAGTAAACCAGCGCCCCGGTAGGCGTGGTCAGGGACAGAATCGGCGCGCCCCCAGAATGGGGACTAGCTAGCCACGCCAGCAGCGAATCAGCCCGGTCCCTCTCGGCATGGGCCCGGACCATGTATTCCCGATAGTCGTGGCAGCGGAGCCTCTCCACCTGTGCAGCTACACGTTCTCTTGCCGCCAGCACCTCCGCCCTATCGCTCCCCGCCGCATGGTTAGCCTTCCCACACGCCTAAGCGAATCCTCCTCCCGGTTCACGTCAGCCAACAGCGTCCTACGCACCCCGGTCGAGGAAGAGAGGCACGCGCCTCGCACCACCACCTTAAAGGCGTCCCATTCGACAGCTCTGGTGGACGCGGTGTCCGCGTTCTCCTGAAAGTAGCGTTCAAGGCACTCCTGCAGTTCCGAGCGGAAGACCGGATCCTCCAACATCAGCGGATTCAACCGCCACGTAGGGATCGGCTGCCGCTGCCTAGACCATAGGACTGCGAGTAGGCAGGGGTTGTGATCCGAAATGGTCCTCGCCAGGTATTCGCTACTGCACACCAGTTCCTGGGCCCCGGCAGTACAAAGAAAGGCGTCAAGGCGGACGTGGAGATCATGGGGCGGAGAGTAGAATGAGTAGTCCCTATCAGTGGGATGAAGCGTACGCCAAGCGTCCAGTAGGCCCCAGTGTTCTTGCCAGGTTCTCCGAGCTTTGGCCACCCTGTGCACCCCCGACTGAGCTAGAGGCGGATGCGAGCGATCTAAATCCACATCCACCACCGTGTTAAAGTCCCCCCCCATAAACACTGTACCGATCAACAGAGGGGCTAACCTTTTCGAGAAGGCCGAGAAGAACGCAGCCTGGTCAAAATTAGGGACATAAACACTGCAAAACGTGACGTCCCGGCCATCCAGCCTCCCCAACACTGCCACAAACCTTTCCTCCGAGTCAATCTCCGTCTGGAGGGGCTGGAAGGGGACACCCGCCCGAACCCAAATCAGTGCCCCCCTAGCATGAGCGGAGTAGGTCGTGTAGTAGAGCTGCCCCCTCCAGCGCTGCTGCAGCGCACGCCCCTCTGCCTGAGTCAAGTGCGTTTCCTGCAGAAAGGCTATCTGAACCCCCCTGCACACCAAGTATGCATGTACCTTATATCTCTTACTTATAGAGTTGAGCCCCCGCACATTCCACGTAACATATTTCAGTTCCAACTTAGCCGCCATTGGCAAAGCTATAGCAGTAACAGAACCTAGGCGACCCTAGCGGCACACTGACAACCCCCCGCAACATCACACACCCACAACTCCCCCCCCACCCACCCACCCCCAGAACAGGCGTCAAACAGTTGCTACCCATCCAAACTCCCACCCCCATAAATGAGGGAAGCTCTGGAAAGCACCAGAGACTCACAAAATATGTGAGATAGAGGGGATAGCTCAGCACCTCCGGCAGGCCAGCTCGAGGACCACTACTCCGTGGTGGGCCGACCCCAGTCCAGAAGGAACCTCTCCCCCCACCACCCAGACAGCGCCACCGCCCAATCAAACACATAGCGCCAAGTGGCACCCTCGGTACCATCAACCTCCCAGGAGGACAGGAAAAGTAGCCCCACCTGACATCCCTTCAAGAGGAGCCCCAGCAGCCCAGTCACAGACATCGCCATATGCCAGACATCCCTCCTTACTGTTCCCTGCACAGCAGCCAGACAGTCATTCGTCCAACAGTCCATCGGCCGTCTGGGGGGTAATCCGAGGCAAATCTCCAAGTTCCTTCTCCGAGCCCCCATCCGAGCCTCCTTGCCCCGTTTCATCAGAGCCCACACGGGAGCCCGAGTCAATCACAGGACCCACCGCCGCCACTCCAGAAATAAGAGACACTGCTTGTAAAGCGGCCTGCCTTTCCAGTTCCGTCTGCGACGCCGGTGGGGATCGCTGGCTCCGACCACGCCTCCGAGTGCGCTTGCTCCGCCGCGGCCGCGGCCGATCCTCAGCAGCCCCCGGCCACACTCCCGAACCATCCTTGCCTGCCCGGTACCGTTCCAGCCATTGCCAGGCGTCATCCGGCGTGTTACAGAACGTCGCCACTCCATCCACCAGCACCTTCAGGCGCGCAGGAAACAACAGGAAGTACTGAACCCCCTCGTCACGGAGAGCTCGCTTGACAGCCACGAAGGAAAAGCGGTCGCGCTGGACCTCCTGAGAGTAGTCAGGGAAGAGAGACACAGACGCATTTTCCACTTTGTACGGGCCGTTCAATCGGGCTTGTCGCAGAACAATGTCTCGATCCCTGAAGTGCAGCAGACGGGCTATGACAGGTCTGGGGGGACGGCCAGGAGCCAGAGGACGAGCCGGGACCCTATGAGCTCTCTCCAAGGTGTAGAATTTCGTCAGGCCCTCAGGCGCCACCTCGTCCCGCAGCCAACGTTCAAGATAAGTGACCATATCATCCCCCTCGACGTTTTCGGGCAAACCCACCACTCTAATGTTGTTGCGTCTGTGACGCCCTTCAGCATCAGCCGCTCTCCGCTCCAGAATTTGCACCCTATGCACCAGATCCTCCAGCGTGGCGTCCGTCGATTTCTGGGCCGGTTCGAGTTTCTCAAGCACCAATTCCGTAGATTTGACGCGGTCCGCAAGCTTATCGTGATCCGCCTTCAGGAGGCCCAAGTTCGTAGAGACCTGCGCAATATCCTGACGTAGCGCCTCCCTCGTGTCACCAATGGCCTTGAGAATCTGGTCCAACTGTTGTTGTGGAAGGCCTGTGCCCTGACTATCTGCCGGTCGATGGTCGTGCGCCTCCGGGGGGTCCTCGGCCTGATCCGCCGACGTCGCACCAGCACCCTTCCGCGGTTTCCCCATGACGCACCACTGGCGCGCTCAGATGCGTCCAACACCAGGGAACTGCCCCTGAAAGGAACAAAGGTCGCAGGGCTCACCTCCACGTGTTAGGCCCGTATGTGGTATAGGGAGAGGGCTGGCGGGCAACACAAGGAGATAGCATGCAGTCACTCTCAAGTGGGTCGTGAACAAAGGCCGCTAGCCATGCAGGCCGCTCCAAAACATACCAGGCCCCCGGCGGAGGACCGCAGAATCCGGGAAACAGGGTCCCAGCCAGGGGAGCCCAGACGAGGCTCCGTACCCCCTCTAGCGCAGCACTGGGTCCAATGTTAAGAGGGCACGCCAGGGAGTACAAGCACCGCAACACAGGCCAATCGAAAGCCCCCCGCCGGTCAGATCCCGCGCCACAAACTCCAAGGCGCCTCCACAGCGGGTCAGCACGCTCCCCTCCAGGTGTGAGTGGGCCTCGAGGATTCCCGGCGCTCAGTCCACCAGCTGGGCAACCGCAGGCCCCCGAGGACCTGGCACCCACTCCCGAACCTAGCGCCCGGCCGTCATCGCCCTAACATCCAAGGCCACAGCCCCAGGGCGTCCGATGCGCGGTCCCAGCGCCGCGCCCCACAGCACCTGGTCCGACTTGGCTGTTCCAGGCGCGGCGCACTCCGCAGCAGGGAACGCGACTCCGGCCAGCCGCAGCGGCGTCAGCGCTCCTCCCGGATCCGGGCCGGCGTCTTCACGCACCCACCAGGCACTGTCGCGGATCCCCGGGAGCCCGCACAAGGAGGTCGCGGTGTCCCGCACTGCCGGGTCAGCCCCCCGAATGCGCCATCCTCCACTCCGTGGTGGTGGGTCCGCCCCTCGAAAATCGAGGCCGGGGATCTGGGCCGGCTGCAGGCCCACCGTAAGATGGCCGCCCCTCAGTGGGTCGATCTCCCGTCAGCCGCCGGATTCAGGGCGATCACAGTGCCCGCTCAGCTCCCAACTGCCGCCGAGGCGTCCCAAGACCTCCAGGGTCCGCAGCAGGTCGGCGGCGCCGCTGAGGAAGGGATAATTCAGGAGAAGTCGCCGAGGTCGGCCCGGAGCTCAGGACTCAGGCGACCATGCTCGTCGGCTCTTAAGCCACGCCCCCCATACTGCCTTAAAACATATATAGATACTCACACATATACCACTGACACATTCATTCAATCATCAACACACCCATACACACACTAACTCACCCACACAGCCCTTCCCAGATGCACTTTTGAATCCATACAACAAGTGAATCACCCACTCAGACATCTATGCACAGAATCACACACCCCCCACCCACCCACACACACACTCAGGCACCCATACAGATACTCAGACAACAAATCAATAACCCATATAGACACTCATGTAGCTACTCACCAACCCATGCAGCCGCTTACACACCAACCTAGAGACTAATACAGACTTTCACTCAGTTTAGTCACTAACCCATGCATTCAGTAAAATACGTTCAGTTATTCAGTTGTACAGTAAGTCACGCACCTACTAAATTATCCATTCAGGCACTTGTAAATCCACTCATTCTTCAATACACCTTGGCATAGATATATATGAAAAATATTTAAACTTTACAGAAAGACACATTCTCTGGATGATGTCATCAGTGATGTCATTTGAGATGTCATGAGTGATGTTATGAACTAATGCCGACATCTCGTTCAATGCTGGTTATTCATGTTGCCATTTTTCTTGAAACTGAGCTTAGAAAATTCCCCCTGAAGAAGAGCTTCGGCTCGAAATGCATTGGGGTTGCTCTATTTAGTGTTTGATGAACACAGCACTTGGATTATGGATTTATAATGATGTTTCGCAATTTACGGATCTAATCATGGATGATGTATCATATGGCATAATATGACTGAATCATTGACCATATTAAAGTTGTCATCATTTGTATAACAGACATTTGGATATACTTGTTTTTACTTAGTACTGAAGATTAGCGACTCCGTCGCTTCACGGAGTGCTCGACAGTTACCTTACACAGCATAAGGTTTTCTGGACAGTATGTCATGAGTGATGTCATGAGTGATGTCACTGACCATGTCATGTGTGATGTAATATGTGACGTCTTCAGCAGTGCATTGCGGGCGCGTAAGGTATAGTTAGCTCAACTAACTATAACAGGCGAATTTCTCTGGTTTTATATCAGCCAAATG
Source organism: Lissotriton helveticus (assembly GCF_964261635.1). NCBI lineage: Eukaryota > Metazoa > Chordata > Amphibia > Caudata > Salamandridae > Lissotriton > Lissotriton helveticus. The sequence continues at coordinate 997,570,922 of NC_136070.1, forward strand.
TCCAACTAACTATAACATCCCTGAAACCTATGTTTTTTCAGGGAATATATATAAACACACACACATATATATATATATATATATATATATATATATATATATATTCACTCAAGAAACTATAAGTTTTAGTGGTGTTATAGTTAGCTGGACATTTTACTCATACAAAACCAATGAAATTGCTCCTATATAGTTAGTTGTACTAACTATATTTCGTGCACCCGCAATCCACTGCTGATGATGTCACATATTAGATCATTCATGACATGGTCAGTGACATCACTGATGACATCTCAAATGATATCACTGATGACATCACTGATGACATCATCCAGTGAATGTGGTTTGCTTCGTTATTTAAATATGCATTATATATATAGCAATTTACATTGAAGAATGAGTGGATATATATAAATAAATATTTGGATGGAGGATTTAGTAGCAGTGTAATTGACTGTTTACTTGACCAATTTATAATGTCTCACTAAATATAGTGGATAGTGACTAAACTGTGTGAATATCTGTATCACTTTGTCAGTTGTTGTGTAAACTGATTCTACAGTTGGTTACTAGCTATGTAAAAGTCTATATTAGTTATTGATTAGTTAACTGAGTATTTGTATGGGAGTGTGAAAGTGTGTGTGGTTCCTTGGGGGGGGTGTGACTGTCCAAAGATGTGTGAATAGTTGATTCAGTAGATATATGAAGTTAAAACTACATGTTCTAACAGTTTGGGTGAGGGAATCTCTTTATGAGTGTGGTGATGAGCAAATATATTTCTCAAAGGTACAGGTCCAACAAACTAGAAAAATAAAAGTCAGTGTATGTGTCAGTTGTTGTATATAAATAAGTATACATAAGACACAATGATTGTGTGAGTGACTGTATGGATAACTGTATACTTGTAATAATGATTTTATAATTCACTAAGTATGACTTACTATCTAAATGAATAGAAGAAGTGGTGTTTGTATAAGTGTTTTGCTAAGTAAATATGTAAGTATGATCCATTGTTTGCATAAGTGAGTAGGATGACTTTATATGTGAATAGGATGCGTGCTGTTGTTTAATGTCGATATAGATGTATAAGTATTTTTGATAGTGTTCTATTGTTCATTGACAGCATGTATGAGTGAATCCATAGGTAAGTGATTAGATGTGTGTATACATCTATGAATCACTGAGTGGATTTTTAGATACTTGTATTGCTGTGACAATGGATTTAAATATGATACTCTGTATTTTACAAACAGTGATGAAAAATTGTAATAGTGTATGAAAAGGTGTATGTGGTTGTCACGTGGATGATGTCATCAGTGATGTCATCAGTGATGTCATTTGAGATGTCATCAGTGATGTCACTGACCATGTCATGAATGATCTAATATGCGACATCATCAGCAGTGGATTGCGGGTGCGCGAAATATAGTTAGTACAACTAACTATATAGGAGCAATTTCATTGGTTTTGTATGAGTAAAATGTCCAGCTAACTATAACACCACTAAAACTTATAGTTTTTTGAGTGAATTTCAAAGGTTTTTTAAAAACTAATTCCCAACTATATAACTCCTGAAACCTATGGTTTTTTCAGTGAATTTCAAAGGTTTTTTAAATGCTAATTCCTAACTATGTAAGGCCTGAAACCTATGGTTTTTTCAGTGTTTTAAAAAAAAAATGGATTGGTTAACTGGCTTAAGTGTATCTTAGTGAATACATATATTAGCGAGTAATGTTCAAATATTTACATATATGCATGAGTGATGTAATATGTGACGTCATCAGCAGTGCATTGCAGACGTGCAAGTTATAGTGAGTCCAACTAACTATAACGTGGGAATTTCAATGGTTTTATGCGAGTAAAATTTCCAGCTAACTATAACTGGTGTGAAACCTATGGTTTTTTCAGTGAATTTCAAAGGTTTTTTAAATGCTAATTCCTAACTATAACTGGTGTGTAACCTATGGTTTTTTCAGTGAATATATATATATATATAAAATTTCTATGAAACCCCTCATTTTGTTCCTTTTCAAATTAAATGTATTAAGTGTTACCACTTTATTCCAATCAAGATGACTTCAGGTGTGCCATACTTTTGTCATAAGTAAGACTGTTAGCGTTCTAGTTGTTCTTTAGAACACTCTGGGACATTCTGTCATTGGGCTATAGTTGGGCTACATCTGGCTGATATTTGGGCTACATTTTGTCTCTGGTGGCCATCTTGGGAGACTGCATATCAGAATTTTTTAATGAAATATAAGAGGATTTGAGAAGTCACTCAAAATGTGCCCTAATTTTTCTTTCTTCAGCACTAATCATAATTTCTATGGCAAAATGAACCCCCTCATTTTGTTCCTTTGCAAATTAAATGTTTTAAGTGTTAACACTTTATTCCAATCAAGATGACTTTAGGTGTGCCATACTTTTGTCATAAGTAAGACTGTTAGTGCTCTAGTTGTTCTTTAGAACACTCTGGGACATTCTGTCATTGGGCTATAGTTGGGCTACATCTGGCTGATATTTGGGCTACATTTGTTTTTTTTTGTCTCTGGTGGCCATCTTTGGGCTACATTGGGCTACATTGGGCCACATTGGGCTACATTGGGCTACATTTGGGCTCTAACATATATATAGCCCAATGTAGCCCAATATATATTTTTTCAAAGTTAATTTTCGTAAAAACCACTGGAGCACAAGTTTGGTGGAAAACCATTCAGCCGTTCGGGCTAAAAGTGAGTCCAACCACCCTATGGAAATTAACAAGGGGAAAACACGTTTTGGGACCCCCCCTTTTATCTCGGCCCCCGCTTGACGAATCCCCTCCAAACAGGGAAGGAGCAGAGCGCCGCGAGGCAAAGTTAAGGAAAATTTCAGGAAGATTCCTCAACCGGCGCCAAAGTTATTCCCAATAGAATGTTGCGATTTCCCTATGGAAAACAATCCTAACTATATATACCTACTGGCTATCGCCAGTAGGTAATATATATATATATATATATATATATATATATATATATATATATATATATATATATACATATACTATATATATATGCAGTGAAGCATGCCTGGGGACTGAGACATGGAAGAGGTAGGAATTGGTAAGACCAGACAAATGACAAACTATTTAGGGCAGAAGGGCAGCAATGAAGAAACTCATTGAGGCATTATTTTAGAGGCTGCAGGAGAAGTACAATACATTCAACAGTATATAGAGGCAAACAGAGCAGTCAAAAAAATGACAAGAGCAGACAAGCGAGTGTAAATGGATAACCTTGGCAGCCAAGTGGAGGAGGCAGCCAATAGAGAATACCTGGGGGAGGTCTTCAAGATCATGAAGATTGTCAGTGGTTAATATTCTGCAACATACAACACCACTATCATAGACAAGCAAGTGGGCTGAGCACTTAAAAGAGTCTTGAATAGGCCAGTACCAACCAGTGAATGGTACAATCAAGAAGCAGAGACAGTCTAGGATGTGAATACCGCCTCACCACAGAAGGAAGAAATCTCTCAAGAACAGGAAATCTCCTGGTCAAGACACCCTGAATGCAGAAATGTTCAAGGCAGACCCTGAAACATCAGCCAAGATTCTCCAACCACTGTTTACATCGATTTGGGAGGGACAGAGAGCACTGGATGACGTGAACCAAGGCATCATTGTCAAGATTCCACAGAAGAGAGCATTAACCAACTGTAACAACTAACGTGGGATTGTGGAAATTGCCGAAATTATAGTTAGCATAAGCTGAAGCCATTTTGTTTGTGGCATTCATTTTTATTAGCCATTTGATTCTTCCGTCTTCACTGTTGCTTGCCTTCCTATTCTGCTTAAGTCATCAACTGCAGTTAACTCCTTCAGTACTGAGCTAGGACACTGCTCATGCTCAGAAAGGTCTGTAGCTGCTTGAATGCACCTGTTTTAGAATGTAATTGTCAGGCTGTTTCAACTGACATAAGCAGTTCTGACTCCCCTCCCACTCTGCTGACAAAGTGGTTTCTACCTGTCCATGGTAGTCAGTATCTATTCCTGTGTAGGCCTGTTTCTTCTATTTGAGTCTCCATGCTTACTGTGCAACACAGTGTGTATAAAAGGCCCCTGGTTTCTGTATTCCTTGTACTATCTCATACAGTGCCCAAGGGTGTTGTATTAATGTAGTCCCACTCATGAGTGATTATTAAACTTGTTATTTTGATATTCCAGCTTCCTTGTCAATCTCTATCTTGTTGGTTTAAGGACCAGTGGACATATAAGGGTGAAACCCTGCACCAGTGAGCCCCTAAAAAGGCTTTCTTCTTCCACAGGATCACGCAGTTAAGAAAAGAACGGCCTGGGTTCTGCAAGGGCAAAGGGCATGTTGATCAGATCCTTCCTCTATGCAACATCATAGAGCAGTGCACAGAGTGACAGAGACAACTATACATCAACTTCATTGATTTTCAGAAAGCCTTTGATAATATCCTCCTTGACAGCCTCTGATGTATACTCGGAGCCTCTGGCATACAGCAGCAGATATGGCTCCTTATCGGTAGCTTCTATGATAACTTTACCTGCAAGATGGGTGATAGCGAGTGTTAGAAATGGGGGTCTCTAGTTGGCAAGGGTTGGCACTTTTGTCCAAGTTGGGACCCTTCCCTCAAGTCAGGATATGGGAGTTGCACTCCTAAAATAACCCCTACTCATCCCCTTGATGTTTTGTCATGAGCAGTCAGGCTTATCTTAGAGGCAGTGTGTAAAGCATTACATAACCAACAGTTACACAGTGTAAGCACTACAAAAGGACACAACACCAGATTAGAAAAATATCCAATATTTTTATATACTTAAGACAAGACCTAAAAACGATAAAAATCCACCATACAGTACTTAGAAATCTTTAGTCATTAAAATAGACTTTAAAAAAAGTTCCTTTAAGTCGATAGCTCCATCTGGGGCTATTACAGTGTCGTGAACAACAAATCCAAACAGTTCTGGCTGACTCCGGCGTCGCGGGCCAGCTACCCTGTCGGGCAAAATATTACCTTTAGAAATGCAAGGCGTTGGCGACCTCTTGTTGAGCTCTGAAAGCACAGCATCCACAGCCGTTGGTTCCGGAGGTCGGTGCAGGAGCCATTGGGCCTTTGTAGTCTCAAGTGTTGCAGATCTAACTCCTCGCGGTTGAAGTCAGGAATGCTGGTGTTGGCAGGGGTCAGGTGCTGTGGTGCAAAGTGCAGTGGTGCGGCGTGCGGTGCCCTCAGGTTGCGGTGCAGGCAGCAGCTTGGTGAAGGTCGTTCAGCAGTGTCAGTGAGACAAGGGCTGCGGTGCGAAGTGATATGGTGCTCGTTGCTGTGCTGGCAGGTCACGGTGTAAGCAGCTGGGTCGTCATTGCTGATGCGCTGTCATCATCTGATGAAATGGAGTCGATGGCACCGGTGTTGGTAGGCCAAGGCTGCTATGCGGGATGAGGACAGTGCGCTGTGTAACTTACGAGCGGGGCCCTCAAACCACGGTGCAAGCAGCGGCATCAATGTCGGCATGAAGCGGTGTCATTGGGGATCCAAGGTGGCGGCGTGAAGCAAGGCGGTGCGAAGAGCGGTGCACACAGGTCGCGGTACAAGCAGTGGCTCGGTGGCAGCATCAGATGGTGTCGTCGGTGAGACCAGGGTTGTGGTGCGGCATTGCAGCAGTTTCCTCTGCGGTGTCTTCAGGACACAGAGTCGGCAGCGGCATCGTAGATATGTTGGGTTGCTTTTCTTGTGTTGCAGCACAAAACACACAGCCCCCAGTGCTGATGGCAGAAGAGCTTGAAGTCTTTGCTGTTCCTGAGACTTCTTGAACAGGGGCAAGCTCTACCTCAAGCCCTTGGAGAAACTCAATAAAGAAGTTGTAGAAAGTTCAGTCGAGTCCTTTCACTGCCCAAGACAGAAGCAGCCACTGCAGGCCAACCCAGCAAAGGACAAAGCAAAGTGGTAGTCCCTCCTCACAGCTTCTCCAATTTTCGATCACCCCTTCTTCGTGATAGCCAATACAAAAACCCAGCAGAGGCGCACTGGATGGCTGAGCAAGAAAATACCTACTTTCTAAAAGTGGTGTTTTGAAACACAGAATGTAAAAATCACCTTCACTAAAAGATACATCTTTAGATTCTGAGTTCAAGCATACGAAACTTTATTTTCCTACCTTGTTCCCAGGGGTAGTTATGTTTATAAAATGTTATAAGCAAACTCCCCATTCTGTCCAATGGGAAAAGGTAGCCTTGTAATTGTGAAAAAAGAAATTGGCAGTAATTCACTATCATTACATGCCACACACCCCAGGGTGACAAATGCGAAAAGAACAGTTGATGGACAGAATGCAGAACAATGTCATACATTCACCCCAGTACAGAGATCTGGGCCTAAATCCATCTTTTTTTGCTCCCCATGCCATTCCAGTTTGAACCCAGCCATATGCAAATAAGTCTTGATCCTAAGCCCAATGGGAACAGTCCAGCCCGAACTGCCAGGCTAGGTCCTCCCTGGACTGGAAACAAGCATCCCAGGATGGGTTTATGGGTTTCACCTCTCTACAGCCAGGAGAGCTTGACTCCAGTGGCATGTAGAGCACAGGACCCACGTCTGGGCATACCCGTCCCACTCAGGGTGATAAATGCAAAAATCACAGTTAATGGACAGAATACAAAACAATGTCATACATTCACCCCAGTACAGAGATCTGGGCCTAAATCCATAGTTTTTTTGCTCCCCATGCCATTGGACAGAATTCAGAACAATGTCATACATTCACCCCACTACAGAGATCTGGGCCTAAATCCATCGTTTTGTTACTCCCCTGATTTGCATATGACCAGGTCTAAACTGGGGTGGCATGGTGAGAAAATGAATGATGGATGTAACCCAGATCTCTTGACTAGGGGTGAATGTTTTGATTTGTTCTGCATTCTGTCCATCCATTGTGTGTCTTTTACACACCCCAGGGCATGTCCTACCTTTCACATGCACTGCACCCTGCCCACAGGGGTACCTTGGGCCTACCTTAGGGGTGACTGATAGGTAAGAAAAGGGAAGGTTAGGGCCTGGCAAGTAGGTACACTTGCCAAGTCGACATGGCAGTACCAGACTGCACACAGGCTTTGCAATAGCAGGCCAGAGTTAAATATACAGGCTACTTGTGTGGGTGGCCCAACCAGTGCTGCAAGCCCCCCCCCCCTTTTCTGTATCGCAAGCCCACTTGCAGCATTTGATTTACAGGCTCTGGGCACACACAGTGCACTGTACTAGAGACTGACTAGTAAATCAAATCAGCCAATCATGAAAACACCAATCCATAATACAATTTACAACAGGAGCACTTGCACTTTAACACTGAACAGGAGTGAGAAAGTGTGCAGAGACACTAAACCAGCAAGAACAGACTCAAAATTGGGAGGTCAAAAAAGCAAAAAGACAGGGGAAACACGCCATAAGATGCCAAGTCTAACAGTGAGTATAACTTTAAAGTCATGACTGGTGTAAGACAGGGATACTTGAAGTCAATGATTCTCTTCAAGGTGGATAGAGAGGACCTGGCCATGACTGAGAGTTCACCTGCCTAGGCAGTACTCTCAGGCATGATGGAGGGGCAGGCAGCAAAATCAGTAGCCGACTGAACAAGGCCAGGAATGCCTTCAGTATGCTAAGTAATGTGTGGATGTAATCTTTGTACACCAACAATAATCAAGCTGAGGTTTTACCAGTGCTGCATACGGGAAACAGCGTTTATATCACATACCTTACATCGCCTGCAATTATAATGCGTTGTTACATCTCGAACCATTACAAGTTGTTACAATCACTAGCTGTAGGGGGCAGAAGGTGTTGGACTTACAATCCAACACCTTCCCGGCTGTTGTGCAAATTAGAGTATGAATAGTAAATTATACTATTCCTAAGTCCAGTGCACCCCCTACAGCATGTCTTTGTAATGACTTGCGACATAATGGTTTGTGATGTAACAACACGGTCGTTGTAACAACAGCGATGTAATGGCATGTGATGTAAATGACATATATTCGGCCACACTTTTGTCTGGATCAGAATGCTGCAGATAAGGAAAAGCAACATCACCAAACTGTCAGCCTTCCGCATCAGTATTCTGAGAAGAATCTTGAGCATTTTCTGACCGCTATCCATCTCCAGCCAGGAACTGCTCATCAGATACAAGCAAGAAAGCATGGACACTATCATTATGAGAAAAAGATGGAGATGGACACGACGCACCATCAGAAGAGAACAAGACTATCACAATAACAACTCTCGACTGGATTCCAGTAGGCAAATGGAAGGGAGGAAGGCCAAAGATCACCTGGAGCTATATTATTCATAAGGCTCATTTTCCTTGATTGCGCCGGGCACACCTTTTAAAAGGTGTGCCCAGTGCAATCAAGAAAAATGTGCCGTATTAGGGTGAATGCGCTGCCCCCAGGGCAGCCACGAACTCGCGCTGCCCCAGGGCAGCACATTCATGTGAAAAATGGAGCAGCTACTTGGAGTCGCTCCGTTTTTTCACAGTACAGGCGGCACATGCCTGCACTTTTAAACAGGATTAGAGATCCCCTTGCACCTCCTGAGAGCTTCTTCGCCTCTGCACCCGAGTCTGTAATACGGCACGGACGCAGAGGCAAAGGGTTTCTCTCATTGACATGGGGCCCGCCCCCATGCCAAAAAGGGTACGCCCTTTTGAGGAAGCGTGGCACTATATGTGCGCCAGCACTTTTAGCATTACAGAAGGGCCCAAACAAGCATCTGCAGCCCCTTCTGCAATACCAAAGTACTCCAGGGGCTCACAAAGCGTGCACAAACGCCCATTGAGCACCCAGGGCATTTTTATAATACGGCCCATGGAGGCAAACTGTGGAAACAGAAATCAAGACTCTGAACCACAACTAGGGCCCAGTACAGAAACTTGCCCAAGACAGACAAAAGTGGAGGTCCTTTGTTGCTTTGCTACACGCTCATCGGCATAATGAGAACTAAAGTAAATTAAAACATATGAATTTGCAAGGGCTATTAGCGACCAGCACTGTACCTTTAGTTTATCGCTGGCTTAGGCAACCTAGCAGCAAGCACTGAGGGGCATATTATCAAGGGATTTATCTCTGCTTTTTTGGCTTTAATAGCCAAGAAAGCGGAGATACAATTATCTCCCTATCAGCAACAGGGTGCTAACACGCAAATTTGCATGTTAGCACCCTTTTTCTCTATGCTTCCCCTTGCATCTCTAATGAGATGCAAAGGGGGCGTTGCAGAGAAAAATAATAGGAGAAATGTTAAGCGACATTTCTCCTATTATCAAGGATGTTGCTAATCCTGTTCGTGATAAAAAAAAAGCAGCGCTAACCGCAGTGGGCACTGCTTTTTTTACACCTGGTATTTTCCTGACTTAGCCATGATATCCTATGGAAGGTGGATATCATGGCTAAGTTTGTGAGCCCCTATCATCAAGCTAACGGCAAACTTCGAGAGATTATCGTTGGTTTTCCAGCGATAATCTCTCATTTGGCAGTTAGTGCGAGGATTTTTATCACTTCTGAGATAAACCTTGCTAATAGCAAGTTATCTCTGCGATAATTTCCGGCGATGCTTAGCGTTAAAAAATTTGTTGCTAAGCCTCATTAGCGATAAATATCGCTAATCGTTGGTAATATGCCCCTGAATCCGTAAACCAACCATTACAATGTTGTGCCAGCAAGGTAAATGCAACAAAGAAAAAACATGGAATTTTAATTTCAAGCAATTTCATGTTGAATCTGCAGTTTTAAAAAAATGACTAAAAATGACTACTTGGTCTCATCACCAAAATCAGTTTTGACAATATATATCATTCTCAAAAGGCAGTGGTCTTGACGGACAGCAAATCCAAACAATGGCGAACCGGGAAAAAAAATTAAAGCTAATGAGGTTGACCCAAAACAGACTAACTCTACTTCTTCATACTTTTCATGTATTAATGACAAAAAGTGCGTGCAACAGCTGTCTGCAGCAAGACCTAAAAGGTAACTAGTGTTGTGTTACTCATAATTTATTGAGGCGATCACACCCAGTAGAGTTTCTTAAGCCTGAAAGGAAACTGTGGCCTTTTCAGAGGAAAATTGGCAGGCGTCTCCAGTGCTTAATTTGTAAAAGAATAATTAATGGTGACTACTTTTTTATCAGACATCTGTGGGCCTGCGACAGTCCGAATACCAAGGCTGTTTACTCTTGATTCCACCTCATTTCCCCTTTATTCAACACAATTACACACTCCATGTTCCTTTGTCTCACACTGTTAGGTTCTTTTTCGTGCCTGCTTTCTCCCTTTTTCACTGTTCTTCCGCAGTTTTATTTATTTTTATTTCACCCCTGTGCTACCTTTCTCGCTATTCTTATGGGTGAAAGTACAATCATTAGCAATAAGTTGCGGTCTACAAAAAAAGAGTGCAGGTGGGCCTCAAATTAAGCACTGCCGTGTCTCTCACGTCATCATTTCCGAGTTATATTCACTTAGGAAAGAATTAGCAGCAAAAAAAGCGTGTTTGAGAATCCGTTATCTACAGATAACACATTTATCCAAGCCTGAATCCCAAACTAATATAAACTACTCAGCAATTGTTACGGATATTAGGGCAGAGGTTAGATAAAACCCAAAACGTAATTCATCACACATTCCTAAACCATTAGCCTGCCCTTACCTAAATTATAACCTCATGTCTGACAGCATAGTTGTTTGTAACTAAAAACACTACATCATGTAAAGCCTCTCTGCATACCTTATTGTGCCTAAGGTCAGAACTCTAATTCAGCATCTCTCCCGGAAAGGCTTCTTTCTTGTTTAATCATGCCCCAACACCAGTATCTTGTAACCTTTCTTATACATGCCACTCAATAAAGCTAGGAGGGGTCAAGTCAAACTTGACTTCTTCTCTTTGTTAATCAGGACAGTGAACAACACTTCTTGTTCAAAATGTAGGAAGTACACAGAAGCTGACTGATTCTTTTGAACCGCTTCCCTACCAGCCTGAACTTTCAAGGTCATCTCTCCTTGTAGCTACATTGAAGCTGTCATGTTTACGAAAGAGCATCAGAGAATTATCCAGCTTGTTACTTACTGCAAGTCGCAGAAAAGAATGACAATCTAGCACACATTTTATTAGCTACATAATTTAAACAGCCCTCATTCGTACTACATGTGGCAAAAAGGTACATAAAAAAGCCATAAAGCCATTCCACACGTCACCAGAGATTGAAAAGAGAGGTACAGGAAGAAAAAACGGAAAGAAATGAAATTAAAAGGAACACAATAGAAACGGGGTGGCTCCACCTTTATGGCGGAGGAGCTTCTCCTCCCCTGCCGAAAGCCAGCAGAGACAAAGGACAAAAATAAAATGATAATAAAACTATTTTATTTACATTTTATTTCTCGTCCTGCAGGCTGCGAGTTGAGGGAGGGGCGTGGCCATCCATACTGAGCTGCAGCACCAGAGAGGAGGCCGAAGCAGTGGGCACTGCTAAGTGCACATGACGGTCTGGAGCCAGCCAAACCGTCATGTGCACTTAGGGCCTGATTATGATTGTGGTGAACCCACCAACGGCAGCCTGCCGGTGGCGAGTACACCACCATCGTGTAGCTATTCTCCGCCTGCCAGATAAGGATGGCGGGCGGAATACTGGCCTCCGATACAGGCAATCGTTACGATTTCCGGACCCAGCCAGTATTCACGAAATGGTGGTGGTGCCGGCACCACCCGCAAGATTTGAATACTGCATTCCGCCAGCTTTTGAATTGCGGTTCCATCGCCATTCAAAGGTTGGTGGAGATTGACATTGGGGGCCCATTGCGGCCCCCCCCCCTTGTTCAGGGGCACTGCACTTGTGCACGTGTAGGGCACCTATGGTGCCTCCCGACCGTTCCCTGCACCAGTTGGCAGACACCGAATGGTGCCTGCCACGTAGCGCAGAGAAATGCACAACCTCCATTTTTAACATTGTGGCAGGTGCAGCAGCCAGCAGCACCCACCACAAGTTAAAAATGGCTTTTGCAGCCGCCACGGTGGCGGTCGCATTGTAATCTGCAGTGTGGGACCACCGCCATATGGCCGGGCGGTCCCAAATCCCTTGATGATGGCGGATGGACTCAAGTCGAGTAAATGGGTATCTATTTGTCTTCCCTTATGTTGAGGTTTTATTTTTACCTCTTAGAACATTTTTCGATAGTTCTTGAAATATAGCACAAACTCGACCCAGAGGTTTTGGAGCACTTAATATTAGCACCAGTTGTATTACACAAGATAACATTCATTGCTTATTAGCATGGGGAGAGTGACTGATTGGCCCAGAATCACAGGATGTTGAGCCGAAGCTGAAACTTGAACCTTGTTCCCCAGCTTGACAGTCAGCAGCTCTGACTGCAATGTCACATCCTGGGTAGCGGGAGGATGACAGGCAGAAGCGAAAGCTCAGCTTATTATGGGCTCGATGTTCCAAAAGGACCTGGAGCTGAGCCACTACATGCTTCAAGATCGAGCATGGTTAGAGCTTTCAGTGGGGAACATCCTTTACGATGCGGATGTTACCCCGCGATACCATTACGTCGCGTCTCTTACAACGCAAGTCGTAACCACGACTTGCGCTGGAGGGCGCTCAAGGACAAGGAATAGTTAATTTACTATTCCAACACCTTCCCTACTATCCACGGGGACTGGTGTTGGAATAGTAAATTAAACTATTCCTAAGTCTGCACCCTACTGCGCAAGTCGTGGTAACGACTTGCGTTGTAAAACACGCGTTGTAACGGTACGCGTGGTAATAGCCCGCGTCGTACCGTCATACATCCGCTTTCAGTGGCTCGCCCACTTCTAATTCCCATACTGCCATCTATGGTTTTTGAAGCAAAGCCTAATTTACTAAATAAAAGGTAGATAGGACGTTGCCCTAAAAATGTCTCAAAAATGTACATGTCCTCAAGGCAAATATAAGGATTGAGTAAAGATTTCTTTTCTCTAATCTTTTAAACCATGTACACATGTATTGCACTTTACAGCGCAGGAAGAGACAAAACTGGTGTCATACCTTAGTAGATATTGTGCTGTTCTACGCTCTCCTATTGATTCAGGCAGGAAAGCAACTTTGGTTACTATGCTATTTTGCATCAAAAGTGACACATTTTCCCCTTCAATGGTTAAGTGCTTACAGTGCTTTCCAAAATATTGTTTTAGTGCAACACATTTGGACTGTACCTAGTTGAAACCTAAAAGGAAGTGGACCCAAACGTCAGGTAAGTTGGAGGGCATTTATTCACGTCCAGTTACAGCGTCTCCCCGGCAGCAACTGCCGAGACCAGAATCCACAATGTGTTCCACGCAGGGAACATTCCTATAAAGAATGCAGAAGCACGCATAGGACAGATCCCAACACAACCTTTCCAGGATTGTATGAATTAAAGCCTGTACTGGATCCAAAGAAGACCTTAAATTTGCTTAATAAACAAGCATCACCCAAACTCATCTCGTTTTGCATGATTCCTGATGCTGAATTTCTGTGAGCATCTCACAAGCCGGTGGCACATTTCTCATTGTTTCATTCATCTCCCGACATAAGATTCTCACACAGGAAGCTTAATGTGTTTGTATGACCTTTTACACGCACTGTATCTCCATTTTGCAAACATGTCACACACACTCTCTCTCTCTCTCTCTCTCTCTCTGCATCTTGTTTTTGAGGACATCTCACATTCTAGGCTTTATTTATCTGATTCTTTCACATCAGGATTTTCACATTTGTAAAGCATCTATCTACAATACACCCACATTGTGCATCTCATTTTGGGAGCTTCTTGTACAGAAGGCATATTTCAAAAAGTGGTTGTCTGCATCTTCAACTATTTACTATGCGACCACTCTACACTCATGGAATCCATCTGCACTAATTCTTCCTGCAGAGTAGACAGCCAGAGTGTAAAGTTATTTTTATTGTATTTATATTTTGTGTGGTATTCAGTGCATACAGTGCATCGATCTCCACCTTGCAGGCATAGGAAAACAGGCAATATACTTCAACTGCCTGTGGTAGTATCCTCACACCTGAAAAACACGAGGTGGGGGAGGGTCAAAGAGGGCAATGATTTAACGACCAAGGCTACTTAGGCCCTTACAATAGCAAAACAAACAAAAGAAACCTGGTCAGAATCGCTGTGAGTATGCCATGTTGAGTCTGAGACCATGAGTCCATTAATGACACTGTAGTGATATCACTGGGCTAGAAAAATTCCCATCAGCCCACCCATCTGGTGGTGTATCGTCACGTGGGAGATGTATCATAAATCCAAATCTTCAAGCAACTGAGATTGATGCAAAGAAGGATTTTGAAGATATTTAAGACCACAGTGATTCACTCGTGATGCCTAATGGGGTGCAGTGCGTGTGAGAAAGTGAGAGTGTGTGATAAAATAGTCTCAAAAGGACCAAAAATTCAGTTTATTCAGTATGGTACTATGGTCAAAACTAAAAACAATGCCTCAATAGTTTTAAAAAATAACTAGCCCGAGGCATAGTGCATATTGGTCGACATGTTTCAGCTAGATGGACAAATGGTCCTAGCTTTCTTCAGGACCCGGTGAAATACTGCGACTGCAAATTTACACAATTAATAATGTACTTATAGTGTTGAGTTTGTACAACAATAATGGATAAATCCTACCAGTTGTTCTGAGCCCAGATGTATACTGGTGGCAATCCAATCATAACGTCTATCCTAAAGCAAGATAGAAAAATGTACAACTCAATTAGTGTGAAGAAGGGTCTCAAGGATAAACAGACACACAACAGACACACTCACAGTACGGTAGAGAAATTCTCGCCGCAACACAGTAGTTGTTTAAAATACCACTGGAAAGGTGTATGAAAATCACCGCAAATTAACAAAATAACTAAACTCACCCAGCATTATGTGGAATAATGCCTCACCTCACCCGGTCACCCACTCGGGAAAAGGGAGGCCCCGCTCTGTCAGAGAGGAAAAAATCAAGAGACCTCAGAAAAATATCAGGGGTACTTGAGTGCAATTAGTCACTATTCATATATATTCTACTGACAAAACCTAGTCATTAAAAAGGAGATTCAACCTCAAGGAAACCTGGCAGTAACTATGCAAGGTGGCTATGATGAACTGGGGGAAAAGTGATCTTGTAGTATAAGTCAAGAACACCCCAAACAAATAGGTATTTATGCTTAAAGAAGATATTTTTGAAGTGTAAGTCAAAAATACCCCAAGCAGATAGGTATTTATGCTTGAAAGGGTATTTAGACAAAATCCAGGTACAATGCCATAATATGGAGTGGCTAGCCAGAGTCCCACCTCAAGCGTCTTACCTGTCCGTCGGTACCTCAGTGTTGGCATCCGAGAGGGAGTGGAGGTAAATGACGGACAGGCGCACTCGTCTATATATAGCATGGTTAAGTGGTAATGAAATGCAGCTGTGTGGAAAGACGCGCTAAATCTCGCGTTGTAGAAGTGCGCTATACCCCATGTACATGCGCGCTGAAGGAGAGTAAAACAGTGTACTATACACTATGCCCATGCGCGCTGAGAACAATCTCTACGATGTTAGCGTCAGCTATAATCAATGTTGTGCGCATGCGCAATGCGAAAACACTATTTCATCACACAAGCGCAAACCGGCTACTAGTGCGAGTTCACGCCAGACAGTATACAAGCTAAACGCATGCGCAGTTGGTGGCGAGTATTGTGCGCAGAAGATGACGGGCGTCAACACGGACGTCAAAAAAGCGAGGAACCAACTAAAGTGCATCCAAGCTGTATTGGCAAATCATCATTGAAAAAATATTGCCAGTAAAGTGGATAGAAATAACCACCAGACAATAGGGTGTGTGTCAATGGCCAAAAGTTATCTGTATAATAAAATGCACATGGTTGTTTACCCAATAAAGGGAATGGATCTAGCTACCAGACAATGAAAAAGTGTATAGATAGCAAAAGGGTACCTGTGTAAAAATACATTATGTTGTTCACCCAATGTTTTGGACAACACAATAATATAATGATACTTAAAATAAAAGTCCCACACAGAGTATATCACTTGTGAGGCTCAATCAAACCAGTCATATGCTCTATAAACTGTTATACGCAGGTTCTCACTCACAATTGAATGATAAAGTTCTCAAAATTACATGGACCAATACCTGGACGTAGATAGTTACAATGATGTCCACGGTATGTCGTCATTAAGTCCCTGGATGTGGCTTTTAAGAAGGAAAATCCATTTTTGTTCTTTCCTAAATAGGAACTTGGATGTATCATTGATGTGAGGAGGGATGAACGGCTGCTCAAGGATTAGCCATTTCATCTCATCGGCTGAGTGTCTTGCATCTAAGAAATGGTTCGTCAGTTTAGTAGCCTGTTTTCGACACCTGATGGTGCTCTTATGTTCCCCAATTCTTAATTTAATCTTACGGGTGGTATAGCCAATGTATTTAAGGGAACATGGGCAGATGATCATGTAGATGACATTGTCAGTGTTACAATTCGTATGCTTCCTAAGAGTCCATACTTTGCCTGTACCAATGTCGACTGTTTTGGTTTTGATCGTCTGTGGACAAGCACTACAAGACCCACACGGATAGTGACCGGTAACCGGTGGAAGATCCCACAAGTTAACCGATTTTTCACAGATTGACGTCCTGGGCCTGGTGTGGACAAGGGTGTCCCTCAGACTAGGTGCTCTTTTGAATGAAAAGAGGGGTTTGGGGATGTTGGCACTGGTAGTGTTAAGGATACCCCAATGTCTACGGACTGTACGTTGCATAGTGTTAGACAATGCATTGTAAGTGCTAACAAACGTGAGTCGTTCCATAGGTGGTTTAGGTGGCCTTTTCTCAATAAGTGCCTCACGATTGTTATTTGATGCACGTTTCCATGCTCTCTTAACAAGGTTGCGAGGATATCGTCGATCTTGTAATTGGTTGGCTAGCACATTGGCATGTTTATTGAACAACTCTCTAGAGGAGCAGTTCCTCCTAAGTCGGAGAAACTGCCCCACTGGGAGATTGTCCACTAGGGAACGAGGATGGTGACTCTCAAAGAGCAATAGTTCCTCGCCATTGGTTTTGTGAAGAGCTCACTCTGGAGTCCACCAGATTCTGGAAAGATGTAAAGATCTAGAAAAGAGAGTCTATCGTGACTATACTCTAACGTGAAATTCAGATGTTCATTTTGTTCATTGAGCCATAGATGGAAAGCCTGGATCTCAGTGACAGAGCCTCGCCAAACCGCCAAACATCATCAATATACCTCTTCCATAGCACCAGATGGTCAAAATATGGGTTGCTATGGTCGAGGACATGATGTTGCTCAAATTGATGCATGTATAGGTTGGCGAGGCTCGGGGCGAAAACACTGCCCATCGAGGTCCCAGAGATTTGAAGGAACAATTGGTCCTCAAATTTGAATTTTTTTTTTCTCATAGCCAAATCAGCGCAAGCTAGAATAAAACTGACAGGAGTGATACTGTCGAGATCTTCTGCCGACAGCAAACTCCTGATGGTATCGAGTGTGTCCTGCTGTGGTATACAAGTGTAGAGTGATTCTACATCAAAACTCACAAGCAGGTCAGTCTCCACATTGAATTCTATAGTTGGTAAAAGTCTAAGGACATCAGCCGTGTCCTCGAGGTATGTAGGCATTTTCTTAACCAAAGGTCTAAGAAAGAAATCAACAAAAGTGGAGTGAGGCTCCAAAAGGGAGCCAATCCCTGAAATTATGGGACGCCCTCGTCCACTAAAGTTCTAATTTCAGCAAGTAAACGTGGGGTAGGGTCTTCAGTAAGACGTTGGTAGAATCTGTCATTGTCTAGTTGTCTCAGACATTCCTGTCGATATTGGGTCAAGTCCATAATCACAGTGGCTCCCCCTTTATCCGCAGGTTTTATAATGATAGACGGATCCTGAGATAGACTCTTAAGGGCCTGTTGTTCCATTTTAGAAAAGTTATGAAATATACGTTGATCCGTGTCTTGCATTTGTGCAACGTCATGTCTGACTGCATGTTCAAAAGTGATGACATGAGAAGGGACTTGATGACTCAAAGGAGTGAAAGTAGATACAGGGCGTAGCCCTGTGTTGGTTGGCATAGTGTCGTCTGATTGAGAATCATTAGTTTTGTTTTTGAAGAAGAAAAAAAGACGAACTTTGCGAAAAAACTTCTCAAGTTCAGTTCTCATAAGGAATGGATCACCTAAATTAGTCGGCACAAAGCCTAGACCCTTTCTAAGGACTGACTGTTCAACAGTTGTCAAAGCTCTTGAGCTCAAGTTAACTATTAAGTCCCGCTCGACTCCCCGCTGGTACTCTGTTGAGCAGCTCTCCTGCTCCGGGTATTGGGGAATGTCTGATCGGACTCCCACTGTACAGTCTGAGGTCCTCTTCTCCTGCCTCGGTTCTGGCCTCGGCCACGCCCTAAAAAAGACTGGTCAGGGAAGAACTGGGGGTATTGATAGGAATTAGGCTGTTGTGCAAATGGTGGTAATGGTTGGAAACCCCATGGGCCGGGTGGCCACCAAGGGCCCGGATTTTGGTAGTTGCCAGGATGTTGATTGTATGAGCCACCTCTCTGGCGCCCCCCTCGTTTGAATGGTCGTTGTTGTTGACCACCCCTGGGGCCAGCACCAGTGTGGCTGGATGACCCTGAATCACTGGTGTCAGAGCCAGATGATGAATAGTTGGAACCGTACTGTCTCCCCTTGCTATTAAAGCTAGGTGCTACATAGTCGTCGCTAGTATATGGTTAAATCTTCACTAAGGAAAAGCGATCTAGATGTTTCTTAAATTTATCCATTTTGCTGGTAATGATGTTGTCTTTATAATCTTTATTAGCTTTGTTAGTTTCATCAAGATGTTTCTTGAATAAAGTGCTACACGTGGCTTTTATCTGACCCTCCAGTATCTGGATGTCAATGAGGATAGCATCAGCTATCCTCTTGGCCGTGCTAATAATCAAAATTAGCCAGTCACGTGTGCAACGCCATGCTATAAGGGACCAGTCACGTAGAAAATTTTTATCAGTTAGAAACAACCTAGGGGTGTTAGTAACAATAAGGCCCGTCGGGCACACTTGCCTCTAAGATATTGTGCCATAATAGTGCCATGGATAGAGGTGCGTGTGTGTGATTTTTTCAAATTGAGCAACGTAACCCAGTCATCCTTGGCTATACTAGGGGTTTCTGATGATGAGTCTAATAGATAAGGATTCTCATCTAGAATCTTTTGCAGCATCTCGTCATCAAATGCCAATCCGGCAAAGTCTGCCATGGTTCAAGAGGGAATCTCCAAAAGCAATTAACTAGGTGAGCAAAAAAAGAGGGGAATACCCTCAAAGAGAGTAGTTTACTAGAAAAAGACCCGCAACTGAAAAGTTGCTCTAAATGCTGAAAAACACGAGGTGGGGGAGGGTCAAAGAGGGCAATGATTTAACGACCAAGGCTACTTAGGCCCTTACAATAGCAAAACAAACAAAAGAAACCTGGTCAGAATCGCTGTGAGTATGCCATGTTGAGTCTGAGACCATGAGTCCATTAATGACACTGTAGTGATATCACTGGGCTAGAAAAATTCCCATCAGCCCACCCATCTGGTGGTGTATCGTCACGTGGGAGATGTATCATAAATCCAAATCTTCAAGCAACTGAGATTGATGCAAAGAAGGATTTTGAAGATATTTAAGACCACAGTGATTCACTCGTGATGCCTAATGGGGTGCAGTGCGTGTGAGAAAGTGAGAGTGTGTGATAAAATTGACTCAAAAGGACCAAAAATTCAGTTTATTCAGTATGGTACTATGGTCAAAACTAAAAACAATGCCTCAATAGTTTTAAAAAATAACTAGCCCGAGGCATAGTGCATATTGGTCGACATGTTTCAGCTAGATGGACAAATGGTCCTAGCTTTCTTCAGGACCCGGTGAAATACTGCGACTGCAAATTTACACAATTAATAATGTACTTATAGTGTTGAGTTTGTACAACAATAATGGATAAATCCTACCAGTTGTTCTGAGCCCAGATGTATACTGGTGGCAATCCAATCATAACGTCTATCCTAAAGCAAGATAGAAAAATGTACAACTCAATTAGTGTGAAGAATGGTCTCAAGGATAAACAGACACACAACAGACACACTCACAGTACGGTAGAGAAATTCTCGCCGCAACACAGTAGTTGTTTAAAATACCACTGGAAAGGTGTATGAAAATCACCGCAAATTAACAAAATAACTAAACTCACCCAGCATTATGTGGAATAATGCCTCACCTCACCCGGTCACCCACTCGGGAAAAGGGAGGCCCCGCTCTGTCAGAGAGGAAAAAATCAAGAGACCTCAGAAAAATATCAGGGGTACTTGAGTGCAATTAGTCACTATTCATATATATTCTACTGACAAAACCTAGTCATTAAAAAGGAGATTCAACCTCAAGGAAACCTGGCAGTAACTATGCAAGGTGGCTATGATGAACTGGGGGAAAAGTGATCTTGTAGTATAAGTCAAGAACACCCCAAACAAATAGGTATTTATGCTTAAAGAAGATATTTTTGAAGTGTAAGTCAAAAATACCCCAAGCAGATAGGTATTTATGCTTGAAAGGGTATTTAGACAAAATCCAGGTACAATGCCATAATATGGAGTGGCTAGCCAGAGTCCCACCTCAAGCGTCTTACCTGTCCGTCGGTACCTCAGTGTTGGCATCCGAGAGGGAGTGGAGGTAAATGACGGACAGGCGCACTCGTCTATATATAGCATGGTTAAGTGGTAATGAAATGCAGCTGTGTGGAAAGACGCGCTAAATCTCGCGTTGTAGAAGTGCGCTATACCCCATGTACATGCGCGCTGAAGGAGAGTAAAACAGTGTACTATACACTATGCCCATGCGCACTGAGAACAATCTCTACGATGTTAGCGTCAGCTATAATCAATGTTGTGCGCATGCGCAATGCGAAAACACTCTTTCATCACACAAGCGCAAACCGGCTACTAGTGCGAGTTCGCGCCAGACAGTATACAAGCTAAACGCATGCGCAGTTGGTGGCGAGTATTGTGCGCATGTGCGCAGAAGATGACGGGCGTCAACACGGACGTCAAAAAAGCGAGGAACCAACTAAAGTGCATCCAAGCTGTATTGGCAAATCATCATTGAAAAATATTGCCGGTAAAGTGGATAGAAATAACCACCAGACAATAGGGTGTGTGTCAATGGCCAACAGTTATCTGTATAATAAAATACACATGGTTGTTTACCCAATAAAGGGAATGGATCTAGCTACCAGACAATGAAAAAGTGTATAGATAGCAAAAGGGTACCTGTGTAAAAATGCATTAAATTGTTCACCCAATGTTTTGGACAACACAATAATATAATGATACTTAAAATAAAAGTCCCACACAGAGTATATCACTTGTGAGGCTCAATCAAACCAGTCATATGCTCTATAAACTGTTATACGCAGGTTCTCACTCACAATTGAATGATAAAGTTCTCAAAATTACATGGACCAATACCTGGACGTAGATAGTTACAATGATGTCCACGGTATGTCGTCATTAAGTCCCTGGATGTGGCTTTTAAGAAGGAAAATCCATTTTTGTTCTTTCCTAAATAGGAACTTGGATGTATCATTGATGTGAGGAGGGATGAACGGCTGCTCAAGGATTAGCCATTTCATCTCATCGGCTGAGTGTCTTGCATCTAAGAAATGGTTCGTCAGTTTAGTAGCCTGTTTTCGACACCTGATGGTGCTCTTATGTTCCCCAATTCTTAATTTAATCTTACGGGTGGTATAGCTAATGTATTTAAGGGAACATGGGCAGATGATCATGTAGATGACATTGTCAGTGTTACAATTCGTATGCTTCCTAAGAGTCCATACTTTGCCTGTACCAATGTCGACTGTTTTGGTTTTGATCGTCTGTGGACAAGCACTACAAGACCCACACGGATAGTGACCGGTAACCGGTGGAAGATCCCACAAGTTAACCGATTTTTCACAGATTGACGTCCTGGGCCTGGTGTGGACAAGGGTGTCCCTCAGACTAGGTGCTCTTTTGAATGAAAAGAGGGGTTTGGGGATGTTGGCACTGGTAGTGTTAAGGATACCCCAATGTCTACGGACTGTACGTTACATAGTGTTAGACAATGCATTGTAAGTGCTAACAAACGTGAGTCGTTCCATAGGTGGTTTAGGTGGCCTTTTCTCAATAAGTGCCTCACGATTGTTATTTGATGCACGTTTCCATGCTCTCTTAACAAGGTTGCGAGGATATCGTCGATCTTGTAATTGGTTGGCTAGCACATTGGCATGTTTATTGAACAACTCTCTAGAGGAGCAGTTCCTCCTAAGTCGGAGAAACTGCCCCACTGGGAGATTGTCCACTAGGGAACGAGGATGGTGACTCTCAAAGAGCAATAGCGAGTTCCTCGCCATTGGTTTTGTGAAGAGCTCACTCTGGAGTCCACCAGATTCTGGAAAGATGTAAAGATCTAGAAAAGAGAGTCTATCGTGACTATACTCTAACGTGAAATTCAGATGTTCATTTTGTTCATTGAGCCATAGATGGAAAGCCTGGATCTCAGTGACAGAGCCTCGCCAAACCACCAAAACATCATCAATATACCTCTTCCATAGCACCAGATGGTCAAAATATGGGTTGCTATGGTCGAGGACATGATGTTGCTCAAATTGATGCATGTATAGGTTGGCGAGGCTCGGGGCGAAAACACTGCCCATCGAGGTCCCAGAGATTTGAAGGAACAATTGGTCCTCAAATTTGGATTTTTTTTTTCTCATAGCCAAATCAGCGCAAGCTAGAATAAAACTGACAGGAGTGATACTGTCGAGATATTCTGCCGACAGCAAACTCCTGATGGTATCGAGTGTGTCCTGCTGTGGTATACAAGTGTAGAGTGATTCTACATCAAAACTCACAAGCAGGTCAGTCTCCACATTGAATTCTATAGTTGGTAAAAGTCTAAGGACATCAGCCGTGTCCTCGAGGTATGTAGGCATTTTCTTAACCAAAGGTCTAAGAAAGAAATCAACAAAAGTGGAGAGAGGCTCCAAAAGGGAGCCAATCCCTGAAATTATGGGACGCCCTGGTGGTGGTCTGGTGGCTTTATGAATTTTGGGTAAACAGTAAAAGCCAGGGGTGATTGGCTTCTCTGTCACCAAAAATCTGGCTTCTTGTGGTGTAATCCATCCTTCGGTATTACCCTCGTCCACTAAAGTTCTAATTTCAGCAAGTAAACGTGGGGTAGGGTCTTCAGTAAGACGTTGGTAGAATCTGTCATTGTCTAGTTGTCTCAGACATTCCTGTCGATATTGGGTCAAGTCCATAATCACAGTGGCTCCCCCTTTATCCGCAGGTTTTATAATGATAGACGGATCCTGAGATAGACTCTTAAGGGCCTGTTGTTCCATTTTAGAAAAGTTATGAAATATAGGTTGATCCGTGTCTTGCATTTGTGCAACGTCATGTCTGACTGCATGTTCAAAAGTGATGACATGAGAAGGGACTTGATGACTCAAAGGAGTGAAAGTAGATACAGGACGTAGCCCTGTGTTGGTTGGCATAGTGTCGTCTGATTGAGAATCATTAGTTTTGTTTTTGAAGAAGAAAAAAAGACGAACTTTGCGAAAAAACTTCTCAAGTTCAGTTCTCATAAGGAATGGATCACCTAAATTAGTCGGCACAAAGCCTAGACCCTTTCTAAGGACTGACTGTTCAACAGTTGTCAAAGCTCTTGAGCTCAAGTTAACTATTAAGTCCCGCTCGACTCCCCGCTGGTACTCTGTTGAGCAGCTCTCCTGCTCCGGGTATTGGGGAATGTCTGATCGGACTCCCACTGTACAGTCTGAGGTCCTCTTCTCCTGCCTCGGTTCTGGCCTCGGCCACGCCCTAAAAAAGACTGGTCAGGGAAGAACTGGGGGTATTGATAGGAATTAGGCTGTTGTGCAAATGGTGGTAATGGTGGGAAACCCCATGGGCCGGGTGGCCACCAAGGGCCCGGATTTTGGTAGTTGCCAGGATGTTGATTGTATGAGCCACCTCTCTGGCGACCCCCTCGTTTGAATGGTCGTTGTTGTTGACCACCCCTGGGGCCAGCACCAGTGTGGCTGGATGACCCTGAATCACTGGTGTCAGAGCCAGATGATGAATAGTTGGAACCGTACTGTCTCCCCTTGCTATTAAAGCTAGGTGCTACATAGTCGTCGCTAGTATATGGATAAATCTTCACTAAGGAAAAGCGATCTAGATCTTTCTTAAATGTATCCATTTTGCTGGTAATGATGTTGTCTTTATATCTTTATAATCTTTCTGACAGAGCGGGGCCTCCCTTTTCCCGAGTGGGTGACCGGGTGAGGTCAGGCATTATTCCACATAATGCTGGGTGAGTTTAGTTATGTTGTTAATTTGCGGTGATTTTCATACACCTTTCCAGTGGTATTTTAAACAACTACTGTGTTGCGGCGAGAATTTCTCTACCGTACTGTGAGTGTGTCTGTTGTGTGTCTGTTTATCCTTGAGACCATTCTTCACACTAATTGAGTTGTACATTTTTCTATCTTGCTTTAGGATAGACGTTATGATTGGATTGCCACCAGTATACATCTGGGCTCAGAACAACTGGTAGGATTTATCCATTATTGTTGTACAAACTCAACACTATAAGTACATTATTAATTGTGTAAATTTGCAGTCGCAGTATTTCACCGGGTCCTGAAGAAAGCTAGGACCATTTGTCCATCTAGCTGAAACATGTCGACCAATATGCACTATGCCTCGGGCTAGTTATTTTTTAAAACTATTGAGGCATTGTTTTTAGTTTTGACCATAGTACCATACTGAATAAACTGAATTTTTGGTCCTTTTGAGTCAATTTTATCACACACTCTCACTTTCTCACACGCACTGCACCCCATTAGGCATCACGAGTGAATCACTGTGGTCTTAAATATCTTCAAAATCCTTCTTTGCATCAATCTCAGTTGCTTGAAGATTTGGATTTATGATACATCTCCCACGTGACGATACACCACCAGATGGGTGGGCTGATGGGAATTTTTCTAGCCCAGTGATATCACTACAGTGTCATTAATGGACTCATGGTCTCAGACTCAACATGGCATACTCACAGCGATTCTGACCAGGTTTCTTTTGTTTGTTTTGCTATTGTAAGGGCCTAAGTAGCCTTGGTCGTTAAATCATTGCCCTCTTTGACCCTCCCCCACCTCGTGTTTTTCAGCATTTAGAGCAACTTTTCAGTTGCGGGTCTTTTTCTAGTAAACTACTCTCTTTGAGGGTATTCCCCTCTTTTTTTGCTCACCTAGTTAATTGCTTTTGGAGATTCCCTCTTGAACCATGGCAGACTTTGCCGGATTGGCATTTGATGACGAGATGCTGCAAAAGATTCTAGATGAGAATCCTTATCTATTAGACTCATCATCAGAAACCCCTAGTATAGCCAAGGATGACTGGGTTACGTTGCTCAATTTGAAAAAATCACACACACGCACCTCTATCCATGGCACTATTATGGCACAATATCTTAGAGGCAAGTGTGCCCCGACGGGCCTTATTGTTACTAACACCCCTAGGTTGTTTCTAACTGATAACATTTTTCTACGTGACTGGTCCCTTATAGCATGGCGTTGCACACGTGACTGGCTAATTTTGATTATTAGCACGGCCAAGAGGATAGCTGATGCTATCCTCATTGACATCCAGATACTGGAGGGTCAGATAAAAGCCACGTGTAGCACTTTATTCAAGAAACATCTTGATGAAACTAACAAAGCTAATAAAGATTATAAAGACAACATCATTACCAGCAAAATGGATAAATTTAAGAAAGATCTAGATCGCTTTTCCTTAGTGAAGATTTATCCATATACTAGCGACGACTATGTAGGGAGCTATGATGTTACAACGCGTTATTTTACAACGCAGACCGTTACATCGCAATTTTTACAACGCAGGATCCATTACAACGCATGGCATTACAACGCATGGCATTACATCGCAGATGCTATTACAACGCATGGCATTACATCGTAAGTATAGGTAAGTATACCTTTTTAAAAAAAATGTAATTATTTTAATTTAATTAAATTATTTTAATTAAAATACTTTTTAAAATAGTAATTATTTTTATTTAATAATTTTAAATCTATTTATTTAAATTAATTTTAATAAAAATGTAATTAATTGTATTTAATTAATATAATTAAATTAATTTAATTTAAATATTTTTTTGATTGTAATTAAAATAAATTATTTAAAATAATGTATTTAATTTAATTATTTTAATTAAGAAATGTAATTAATATAATATAATTAATTTTATTTAACTTAAAAACACCCCTGTACCCCAAAACCCAAACCCTGCCCTGAAACCTAAAAACACCCCTGTACCCCAAAACCCAAACCCTGCCCTGAAACCTAAAAACACCCCTGTACCCCAAAACCCAAACCCTGCTCTGAAACCTAAAAACACCCCTGTACCCCAAAACCCAAACCCTACCCTGAAACCTAAAAACACCCCTGTACCCCAAAACCCAAACCCTACCCTGAAACCTAAAAACACCCCTGTACCCCAAAACCCAAACCCTGCCCTGAAACCTAAAAACACCCCTGTACCCCAAAAACCAAACCCTACCCTGAAACCTAAAAACACCCCTGTACCCCAAAACCCAAACCCTACCCTGAAACCTAAAAACACCCCTGTACCCCAAAACCCAAACCTTACCCTGAAACCTAAAAACACCCCTGTACCCCAAAACCCAAACCCTACCCTGAAACCTAAAAACACCCCTGTACCCCAAAACCCAAACCCTACCCTGAAACCTAAAAACACCCCTGTACCCCAAAACCCAAACCCTACCCTGAAAACTAAAAACACCCCTGTACCCCAAAACCCAAACCTGAAACCTAAAAACACCCCTGTACCCCAAAACCCAAACCCTGCCCTAAAACCTCAGTACACCTATACATATACTCCTATACTCATATTTATTTAAAAAATTACTTAAATTAATAAATTTAATTTATAATATTTAAAAACATAAACAAATATTTTTATTTATTTTTATTTATAATTAATATTAATTAAATCATTTATATAATATTAAATAAAATTAAATTAAATTATATACTTACCAATACTTACGATGTAATGGTATGCGTTGTAATAGCATCTGCGATGTAATGCCATGCGTTGTAATGCCATGCGTTGTAATGGATCCTGCGTTGTAATAGCTGCGTTGTAACAGCATTACGACGTAAAAGTTGCGTTGTAAGTGATACACACCCTATGTAGCACCTAGCTTTAATAGCAAGGGGAGACAGTACGGTTCCAACTATTCATCATCTGGCTCTGACACCAGTGATTCAGGGTCATCCAGCCACACTGGTGCTGGCCCCAGGGGTGGTCAACAACAACGACCATTCAAACGAGGGGGTCGCCAGAGAGGTGGCTCATACAATCAACATCCTGGCAACTACCAAAATCCGGGCCCTTGGTGGCCACCCGGCCCATGGGGTTTCCAACCATTACCACCATTTGCACAACAGCCTAATTCCTATCAATACCCCCAGTTCTTCCCTGACCAGTCTTTTTTAGGGCGTGGCCGAGGCCAGAACCGAGGCAGGAGAAGAGGACCTCAGACTGTACAGTGGGAGTCCGATCAGACATTCCCCAATACCCGGAGCAGGGGAGCTGCTCAACAGAGTACCAGCGGGGAGTCGAGCGGGACTTAATAGTTAACTTGAGCTCAAGAGCTTTGACAACTGTTGAACAGTCAGTCCTTAGAAAGGGTCTAGGCTTTGTGCCGACTAATTTAGGTGATCCATTCCTTATGAGAACTGAACTTGAGAAGTTTTTTCGCAAAGTTAGTCTTTTTTTCTTCTTCAAAAACAAAACAAATGATTCTCAATCAGACGACACTATGCCAACCAACACAGGGCTACGTCCTGTATCTACTTTCACTCCTTTGAGTCATCAAGTCCCTTCTCATGTCATCACTTTTGAACATGCAGTCAGACATGACGTTGCACAAATGCAAGACACTGATCAACGTATATTTCATAACTTTTCTAAAATGAAACAACAGGCCCTTAAGAGTCTATCTCAGGATCCGTCTATCATTATAAAACCTGCGGATAAAGGGGGAGCCACTGTGATTATGGACTTGACCCAATATCGACAGGAATGTCTGAGACAACTAGACAATGACAGATTCTACCAACGTCTTACTGAAGACCCTACCCCACGTTTACTTGCTGAAATTAGAACTTTAGTGGACGAGGGTAATACCGAAGGATGGATTACACCACAAGAAGCCAGATTTTTGGTGACAGAGAAGCCAATCACCCCTGGCTTTTACTGTTTACCCAAAATTCATAAAGCCACCAGACCACCACCAGGGCGTCCCATAATTTCAGGGATTGGCTCCCTTTTGGAGCCTCTCTCCACTTTTGTTGATTTCTTTCTTAGACCTTTGGTTAAGAAAATGCCTACATACCTCGAGGACACGGCTGATGTCCTTAGACTTTTACCAACTATAGAATTCAATGTGGAGACTGACCTGCTTGTGAGTTTTGATGTAGAATCACTCTACACTTGTATACCACAGCAGGACACACTCGATACCATCAGGAGTTTGCTGTCGGCAGAAGATCTCGACAGTATCACTCCTGTCAGTTTTATTCTAGCTTGCGCTGATTTGGCTATGAGAATTTTTTTTTTCAAATTTGAGGACCAATTGTTCCTTCAAATCTCTGGGACCTCGATGGGCAGTGTTTTCGCCCCGAGCCTCGCCAACCTATACATGCATCAATTTGAGCAACATCATGTCCTCGACCATAGCAACCCATATTTTGACCATCTGGTGCTATGGAAGAGGTATATTGATGATGTTTTGGTGGTTTGGCGAGGCTCTGTCACTGAGATCCAGGCTTTCCATCTATGGCTCAATGAACAAAATGAACATCTGAATTTCACGTTAGAGTATAGTCACGATAGACTCTCTTTTCTAGATCTTTACATCTTTCCAGAATCTGGTGGACTCCAGAGTGAGCTCTTCACAAAACCAATGGCGAGGAACTCGCTATTGCTCTTTGAGAGTCACCATCCTCGTTCCCTAGTGGACAATCTCCCAGTGGGGCAGTTTCTCCGACTTAGGAGGAACTGCTCCTCTAGAGAGTTGTTCAATAAACATGCCAATGTGCTAGCCAACCAATTACAAGATCGACGATATCCTCGCAACCTTGTTAAGAGAGCATGGAAACGTGCATCAAATAACAATCGTGAGGCACTTATTGAGAAAAGGCCACCTAAACCACCTATGGAACGACTCACGTTTGTTAGCACTTACAATGCATTGTCTAACACTATGCAACGTACAGTCCGTAGACATTGGGGTATCCTTAACACTACCAGTGCCAACATCCCCAAACCCCTCTTTTCATTCAAAAGAGCACCTAGTCTGAGGGACACCCTTGTCCACACCAGGCCCAGGACGTCAATCTGTGAAAAATCGGTTAACTTGTGGGATCTTCCACCGGTTACCGGTCACTATCCGTGTGGGTCTTGTAGTGCTTGTCCACAGACGATCAAAACCAAAACAGTCGACATTGGTACAGGCAAAGTATGGACTCTTAGGAAGCATACGAATTGTAACACTGACAATGTCATCTACATGATCATCTGCCCATGTTCCCTTAAATACATTGGCTATACCACCCGTAAGATTAAATTAAGAATTGGGGAACATAAGAGCACCATCAGGTGTCGAAAACAGGCTACTAAACTGACGAACCATTTCTTAGATGCAAGACACTCAGCCGATGAGATGAAATGGCTAATCCTTGAGCAGCCGTTCATCCCTCCTCACATCAATGATACATCCAAGTTCCTATTTAGGAAAGAACAAAAATGGATTTTCCTTCTTAAAAGCCACATCCAGGGACTTAATGACGACATACCGTGGACATCATTGTAACTATCTACGTCCAGGTATTGGTCCATGTAATTTTGAGAACTTTATCATTCAATTGTGAGTGAGAACCTGCGTATAACAGTTTATAGAGCATATGACTGGTTTGATTGAGCCTCACAAGTGATATACTCTGTGTGGGACTTTTATTTTAAGTATCATTATATTATTGTGTTGTCCAAAACATTGGGTGAACAATTTAATGTATTTTTACACAGGTACCCTTTTGCTATCTATACACTTTTTCATTGTCTGGTAGCTAGATCCATTCCCTTTATTGGGTAAACAACCATGTGTATTTTATTATACAGATAACTTTTGGCCATTGACACACACCCTATTGTCTGGTGGTTATTTCTATCCACTTTACCGGCAATATTTTTTCAATGATGATTTGCCAATACAGCTTGGATGCACTTTAGTTGGTTCCTCACTTTTTTGACGTCCGTGTTGACGCCCGTCATCTTCTGCGCACATGCGCACAATACTCGCCACCAACTGCGCATGCGTTTAGCTTGTATACTGTCTGGCGCGAACTCGCACTAGTAGCCGGTTTGCGCTTGTGTGATGAAATAGTGTTTTCGCATTGCGCATGCGCACAACATTGATTATAGCTGACGCTAACATCGTAGAGATTGTTCTCAGTGCGCATGGGCATAGTGTATAGTACACTGTTTTACTCTCCTTCAGCGCGCATGTACATGGGGTATAGTGCACTTCTACAACGCGAGATTTAGCGCGTCTTTCCACACAGCTGCATTTCATTACCACTTAACCATGCTATATATAGACGAGTGCGCCTGTCCGTCATTTACCTCCACTCCCTCTCGGATGCCAACACTGAGGTACCGACGGACAGGTAAGACGCTTGAGGTGGGACTCTGGCTAGCCACTCCATATTATGGCATTGTACCTGGATTTTGTCTAAATACCCTTTCAAGCATAAATACCTATCTGCTTGGGGTATTTTTGACTTACACTTCAAAAATATCTTCTTTAAGCATAAATACCTATTTGTTTGGGGTGTTCTTGACTTATACTACAAGATCACTTTTCCCCCAGTTCATCATAGCCACCTTGCATAGTTACTGCCAGGTTTCCTTGAGGTTGAATCTCCTTTTTAATGACTAGGTTTTGTCAGTAGAATATATATGAATAGTGACTAATTGCACTCAAGTACCCCTGATATTTTTCTGAGGTCTCTTGATTTTTTCCTCTCTGACAGAGCGGGGCCTCCCTTTTCCCGAGTGGGTGACCGGGTGAGGTGAGGCATTATTCCACATAATGCTGGGTGAGTTTAGTTATTTTGTTAATTTGCGGTGATTTTCATACACCTTTCCAGTGGTATTTTAAACAACTACTGTGTTGCGGCGAGAATTTCTCTACCGTACTGTGAGTGTGTCTGTTGTGTGTCTGTTTATCCTTGAGACCATTCTTCACACTAATTGAGTTGTACATTTTTCTATCTTGCTTTAGGATAGACGTTATGATTGGATTGCCACCAGTATACATCTGGGCTCAGAACAACTGGTAGGATTTATCCATTATTGTTGTACAAACTCAACACTATAAGTACATTATTAATTGTGTAAATTTGCAGTCGCAGTATTTCACCGGGTCCTGAAGAAAGCTAGGACCATTTGTCCATCTAGCTGAAACATGTCGACCAATATGCACTATGCCTCGGGCTAGTTATTTTTTAAAACTATTGAGGCATTGTTTTTAGTTTTGACCATAGTACCATACTGAATAAACTGAATTTTTGGTCCTTTTGAGTCAATTTTATCACACACTCTCACTTTCTCACACGCACTGCACCCCATTAGGCATCACGAGTGAATCACTGTGGTCTTAAATATCTTCAAAATCCTTCTTTGCATCAATCTCAGTTGCTTGAAGATTTGGATTTATGATACATCTCCCACGTGACGATACACCACCAGATGGGTGGGCTGATGGGAATTTTTCTAGCCCAGTGATATCACTACAGTGTCATTAATGGACTCATGGTCTCAGACTCAACATGGCATACTCACAGCGATTCTGACCAGGTTTCTTTTGTTTGTTTTGCTAGTATCCTCACACCCTCTACCCCTTCTGTGCAATGCTAAATCAAATGGCAGCAGAGTTATGTGCCAAAGATATGAATGACCATAAGCACAGAATTTTTCAATGGGGAGGCTGAGAATAATAATACTTTTTCCTGGTTTCACATTCCCTACAGCACTGAAGTTATGGTGGAGTAGGTTCTGAGAAAAGTGCCCAGAAATGACTTGCTATTTCACTTCAGAACTATGCAACTGTATACATTTATCAAAGCATGTGTCTCTCAGACGACAGACATGTTCTATTGGGTCACTCAAAAATCCCCACGGGGCATCCTTGTACCTCTCCCCTAGAAATGTAGTATCTCCTACAACCCAACTGTCAGCCTTGCCTAAAAGGCCAAAAATCTGCCCCAGGGTATGCCAAGTTTTCAAGCCTCAAACCGAGAGAAGCATAGGAATGAGAGGAGAGGTCAACAATGAAAACAGTGCAGGATTTAGTAAGGGAACAAGAAATCAGAGTTTAGACTATTCCCAGTGGCAAGAGCAGCAGGCATCCCATTGCTACAAGTTGTAGTTGTAACCATCACACAAGTGCAAACATTCCTTATTCATCCTGGAAGCCTTTCTGCCTCTCAGCAAAAGAGAGGGGTAAACAAACACCAAACAGTTGAGCTCACAAGGGAACACACCCTCCCAGGAGCTCTTAGAGCAAATAACTTTCAACTGTAAATGTTAATCTCATGTTAAACCAGCTAACACTAGTTTATCCTCAAACAAACATGCTCTCCCTTGAAAATGCATTCTGAAAACAAAATCCTTTATAAGCAATTAACTTCAGATATTTGACTTTCCTGTAACAGACAGTGCCTGGATGGGTGGGTGTTCATATTCTTTTCTGGACCCTAAACTGGAATGCTGTACCTGAAGCTCTCAAATGCTCCACCTCCCTGTCTACCTTCCCCAAGGAGCTAAAAACCCAGTTATTCTAGACAGGGCAGGCTTTAGCACTGGTGGCGCCCAGTGCGAAACTGCTTGTTGGCGCCCCCAGTGACGACCTCCACTACGGATTCCTTCAAAACCATCCTTTTACAGTGCTCCTCAAGCCTCCATAACCACACTCTCTCAGATGCATTTAATTAGTTTTATAGCACCACTCCTACCAGTGTAAGGTGTCAGAACACTTTACATTACACAGAGACAAAAAGCCATAAGTGTGTAAATTAGTGTATAGGAAATGTTTCATAAGACAGAGAAAAAGAAGGTATAGAAGTCACAGGTCATCCATACTGGTAGGCAGGATAGTTTAAGAGTGCTTGGTCAGGAGAATCAGACACTACTGTTGGGGGGTTCTCTTTAATACTAAGAACTGAATTCAGCCCAAATGAACCCATTTTGCAACATTAGGATAGTGAAAAACTAGGGGGAAAATCATAACGCTCTAGCCTATACCTTGCAGGTTTCATGCAGCTCTTTGATTAACAGTTACTTGCGCACTGTTCTACATTCTGGTTTTAACTCATAAAGAGCTAGCATCAATATGGTCTCTCTGGCAAAAGTAGTAACCCACTGACCTTTTTACAGTACATTATATGCACTTTGTGATCTGCACTTTCTTTGCAGCAGGAATATTAACACTCTGTGCTACCTTATGATGAGAATAAACTTCCATTACACAAAAATCCATCTCTCTCTTTCTCTCCAGGTAGTACATTACTCACTGCAGTTATTTTGACATTTTTATTGTTGGCTGAAAATTTCTTGACGCCAAGAAAGCAACAACAGGTGCTTTTAAAACCATAATATTGGCACCCCCACACAAAATGAGCACCCAGTGCGATGGCACCGGTCGCACTGCCCTACAGCCAGCCCTGATTCTAGGTCACATTTCTTGGTCACGGAACCTGTTCCTAAGTGCTGGGAAACTTTATGGGTAGCTATGCACTATACAACAACTGAATAATAATAATAATAATAATAATAATAATAATAATAATAAACAGGATAACAATATTTTGAAATGGATCTGAAGAGGGCTGTGGTGAGAGAGAATCTCGGCAAATGAAAACAAACCAATCAGCAATTTGATCTTTGAACCACAACCTTCAACAGTGGTAGAAAGAATGAAGGTCAACAATGAATGAAAGTCCGAGCCAGTGCTTAATTTGAAGAGAATAACCACCTTAGCCTGCCAAGTGCCACGTACCAGAGGTTAGACTAACGCATTTGTGTGCTGGTGTACTCATCCCTGCAATAAAATGCATTAGTCGCAGATAATACATCCCTGGACCTCCCGCTACCAGGCACTAAAGAAGCCTGGATGCATTTCACAAAAGTAGCCAATATGATTTAGTTTTCTGTGGCAGTAGTGCCTGCTGCTCCATGGGGTGCGGCTGCAGATGCTCTGACAGATTCTATTACAAATTTGAACCAGCCCAGCTGGGAGGGGTGAGTGCTTGCTGTTCATGTCTTATTTTGTTTTTCAGGAACGTAAGTCCAGGCGAGGTTCAACTTCCCATCAATCAAGTCCACTGCCCGGCCTCTCAAGTTCTCTGTGCAGACCACATGACCAGTGATGCATGCTCAGGTAAAATACAGCAACAATCTCATTATCCGGTCCATCAGGATGCCCTCAGGACCAGAGGCGGAACCCAAAGCAGCCCGGCAAATTTTGTCAGACCTGCCCCTGTACGGTGTATAGCGAGTACAAAAAGTGATCCTGGCCACAAAGCGGGGTTCGCCTGTCCAAGAAATCTGGGGAAAATGTTGCATTCTGCAACACATTTTTAATTAAATATTCAATTGTATTATCTTTTGAAGCATAGTAAATGATGGTTTTACTGTGCACCAGGATACGACAATCTTTGTTGAGGCTCTTCAACGATTTCCTCACTATACCCCTCCAACAGTGCCTCTCATCTCTCCATAGCCCCTCTCTCACGTGTATTTGATTTTTTAGCCCCTTTCATACCAGTGTAGGGTGTTGGAGCACTAAACATAACACACACATACAGAGACAATAAATCATACATGTGTAAATCAGTGTATAGGAAATGCTACATAAGACAAATGGGCCTACAAAGGTGTCGGATACATATGCCATCCATACTGCTAGGAACTTTTTAGGAGTGCTTGGTCTGAAGAAGCACTCTCAGAACATAACACAGTGGTTAGGGTTGACTTTAATAATGAAAAATGAATTTCTACCCAAATATGCAGTTTTTAGCAACATCGGGATAATAAAAGACTGGAGAAAATATATTTGTTTAACCTGTACCATGCAACTTGCATGCAGCTCTTTGATGGCAGTTCATAGCTCACTGTGCTAGATTACGATTGTTATTTATGAACTTCATAGCAACAAAAGAATCTCCATGACAAAAGCAGCAACCCACTGAACTATGCACATAAAATACTGTACTGTGATCTGTATAGTGCATGTTCTTCACAGCAGGCATCTTAACCCTCTGGTCTACCTTAGACAAGTCAAAACTGTCACCTGACAAAACGACCATCTCTCGCCAGACCTATATTAAACACCAGAGTTATCTTGATAATTTTATTGTCGCCCAAAACCTGCTGAATATACAAATAACTTTTAAAATTGCTGCACTGCTTCAAAACTGGCCCCCACCCTTCCTGTCTCCTGGGGAAATGCCTTATGCCCAGTCCGGCCAGTCCGGCCTTGGGGCCCCTCGAAATGAGTGTGTGCCATAGTGTGTAAAAAGAACAATTGATGGACAGAATGCTAAACAATGTCAAATATTCACCCTAGTACAGAGATCTGTGCCCCGTGCCATTCCAGTTTAAGCTCAGTCATACGCAAATCAGTCTTGATCCTGCTCCCCATGGGAACAGTTCAGCCCGAACTGCCAGGCCAGGGTGACCATATTTTGGGAAGGAAAAACCGGGACAGGCCAGAAATAGAAGTAGGACTAAAGCCTTTAGTCCTATATATCTGGCCTGTCCCGTTTTGCATAGCCCCATATATATGTGTAAACAATGGCCTGAAGCATTTGAAGGCGCACACACAGCAGTTGAAACCTAACGGCTTTTATTTATTTTCAGAGAGCTGGCATCTTCACTTGAGAAAAAAAAGTTCTTTGCCGACGCGTTTCGGGACCATAGTCCCTTCTTCATGGGCAGCTCCGGTGAGCAGACAGCACAACGCGGTCAAAACACCGCAGTGCCATTACGACGTGTCTTTTACAACGCAAGTCGTTACTACGACTTGCGCTGGAGGGCGCTCTAGGCTAAGGAATAGTAGATTTACTATTCCAACACCTTCCCTACTGTACGTAGGCTGGAGTTGGAATAGTAAATCTTACTATTCCTAAGTCCAGCACCCTACAGCGCAAGTCGTGGTAACGACTTGCGTTGCAAAAGATGCATTGTGATGTACCGCGATCATTTTGATCGCGTTGTACCGTCATACATCCGCAGCTCCAGTTGAACACACAGATGGCTCCCATCATCTTTAAGTACATGCGCAGACCCACGAGGAGTCACACCCAGTGCATTAGATTCGTGCTGTGCATGTTGGGATATTGAGTCCCAGTCGGAGAAACCATTAAATTCCTTGTAGTAAGGTCCATGTGTTTAACGATTTAAAGAGCACAGTTCATTGACCCTTTAGTGGGCCCCCAAATGCCATGCCAGATGATTTTACAACTGCTGCGCTGGTCGCGGCTATGGCATAGTTCCATCTGCCGCGCCATATATATACACACACACAAACAACAGGCTTGTAAATCTTGTGTGTTTCTATATACACCGACACACATGCACACACACACACACACTTGTAACTGTGTGTGTCAATGTCTGTAGCAGGATCCCTCCACCCTAAACTCCCCCTGCCCTCCGCCCCACTTTGTCTCTGCTGGGAGCAGGCAGCCCAAACAGATAAATTACTTAACATATTAGTCTTCAAAGGTGCCTTTCAATTCTGCTTTGCAGAATGACCTGACCTTTGTCCCAAAAACCAGGACAAATGTTTTGGGACACTGGGATAGTCCTCTAAAAACTGGGACTGTCCGGGGAAATTCGAGACATCTGGTCACCCTAAGGCCAGGTCCTCCCTGGACCGCAAACAAGCATCCTGGAACCCGTCTCGGGGTTTCACCCCTCATTAGCCAGGCTAGCTTGACTCCAGTGGCATGGAGAGCACGGGACCCAAGTCTGGGCAAACCCGTCCCAATTGTGGTGACAATTTGTTGTCACAGCACATGGTGTTCAGGAAAGCTGCATTCAGAATGATCTGGGGAAACCACCAAACCAACGCTGCCATTGATGGAGCGAGGTGAGAAACAAAATATTTTATACCCCTCGTGAAGTCACTTTCTCATAACGGTAACATGAACTAATTGTGTGGTTTGGATAAAACTAATCAACATAGAATAAGATGCACACACAAATAAACGTGGGATACTAAAATTGCTCGTGTTGCAAACATAATCGACTAACTGAGTGACAATGTGATGTCTTTAATTAATGCCAGAGCTATAAAATAACCAAAAGCGGCATAATGTGCTTACTGTTTGTCTATTTGTGGCAAAAACAGGAAGACAGGTGAGAAAATCACGCATATATGTGGCTTTATTTGCTAGATATTCAATAACAGGGATACCTTAGTAAAGGGGGGAGGTAAACAGAAGGGCTATAATTCACCAATTAACGTTAAATTGTGTTTGTTTCTATAATAGTTCTCGCTATGGCCTGTGAGGCCTAGTAAAAGATGGAAGATTTTAAGACTCCGAGATTAATGTGAACCACGCATGCGCTCGCTGAGTGGAGCTGCAGACGCGTACAAGCTGATTGGGCTGAATGGGATGGGTCAAGGTCAAGGACGAGATGGCCTGAAACCCTGAATGACTGCCAACAGAATGGACTTCATTATTGTGAATCGTGGGAAAGAATCCCAAACTAACAATTTAAAAAGACATATAGGAACCAGTTGACCCAAAGACAATAGTCAAATTCATTGACTATTGTCGATGGAAGTAAAGTAATAAGATGATGAGGTTATGCTCATCCACCCCTTGGAACAGCCAATAAAAATCATCGAACACCCCAAATGTTTAACCCCTTCGACGCTGATGACGAGCTGGGCTCGTCATGGCGTAGCCTCCTCGCACGCTCATGACGAGCCCAGCTCGTCACGTAACATGCGATTTTAAAAATCTCAGCGTACGAGCGGAATTCCGCCCGCATGCATGCGGTTAAAAATTTAGATAGTTTAACATAGAGAAAAGGGTATAAAAGAATAGGTTCGGAGTTTAGAAAAAAGCTCTCTCTTTTGATTTCCTTCTGTGTATCCTGACATGCTGTCGGAATGCTGATTTTCCTTGGAGCGTAAGGACTTTGACTTTTTGGACTTTAAACTTTGTTTGAGTGAGTCTTTAGATGAGGGAAATAGTTAGAGAGGATAAAGACATGGACTTTGAGAACTATGTGTCTTTTCTAATATTTGTGTCTTATGAACATCAAATTCTGTATTAATTTTTCCTTAAAACTACAATTAAATGGTAATAAATATATGAGTTAAATTGTCTTTCTTCCTTTATGAATGATTATAATAAAAATAATTTAAAAGTGAATAAATATTGATTATGCAAGGAGAGTTTTTCTTTAAATAAAAATTAGATAAATGAAGAATTAAGCTGGTCTTGTTCACCCTTAGCCTAATTTTTTACTAGCAGATCTATCGCCAATAATGGTGGTGTGTTTAAATAATTTTCTCTTTAATAATAAACCATGGTAAATGAGTTAAACTGCAGATGTATATATTATAAATAGTTAGTAAAAATTTAGACACTCCGCTAATGCAGCAACTCTCCTTTGATTCATATCGATCCATGAAATAGAAGAAAGTGTGTATGAGTGATTTACAGTGTTATGGGCCCCACTGGTGAATAAGTGTATGATTGGCTATTTCAGGGAAAAGTAATGTTAGTTCTGGAAATTATTTCCGGAGATGCGCTGCAACACCACTGCAGAAGTAATTAACAGCGTTTCACTTGATTCAAGCTGCGCTAGGCACCTCTCTTTAGTGTTAGAGGTAAACTGGTCATAACTATCAGGTGTCGGTCTCTCTCATGGCACACATCAATCACTAGCCCTGGCTGCTGGCGACATTATCACCTCTAAACACGTGGCACAGCATACTACTGGTGATGTGAGCTGTCACTGGCAGTGCCTGGGAAGCAGGCCACAGACACTACCTCAGTCTACAGTAAAGTACTTCATTATTATATTATAGTTACACCTTAGGGCACCTTAAGACACTTTAGGGTATAAGCACGCTCTGTACATTGTATTAGAACATTGAAATGTACAGAACTCAATTGAAAACAATAGAGTGCTCCGTGCTTCTACTGACTGGTAAAGGCCAGCAGAGCAACATTCTAATGTTGCTTTTGTTCACAGCTAACGCTGTGAACAAAGGCCTCTCGGAGCTCGAGGGGATTTAAACCCCTACGGGCTCCAAGATGCCTTTGTTTTATTTGTTAGACCATTCTGCCCTCTAGTGGCAGAATGTTTAGTAGCCTTATAGCCCTTCGTAGCTGGGCTATACCGGCTATTAAAGTCCCGCTCCCTTGTTAAAGGCCCTCACCTTCGGTTCGGGCCTTTAACGCTGGAGTGGGCCTTTAATAGCCAGTATAGCCCGCTACAGTGGGCTATAAGGCTTTTATAACATTACATACCATATTGACCCATCTTTGACAGATATTGTGCCGGTCCTAAGCATGTTTTTTTTAAAACTGGATTCCTTTTGCCCACTATACTTGTAAACTCAAACTTTGAATTATAACTACAAGCCCAAGAAGTGGACTCAGGTGGGTCCTGATGCATTTAGAGGAGGAAACATCTACCTTGATTTCAAAGGGCACTACGTGAAATCTTCTTGGATGAACAGACTCATGGCCCCTGAAACATGAGTAGTCAACACAAGCAGATGTGTTCAGACTTTTATTTGTGAGTAATTGACACATATTCTGCCAGACCCAAGCAAGATTTTGCAAATCTGCATAATTTTTAGATGTTTAAACTAAAACTTTTTATTGAAACCACAAGTCCTTAATTGCAACATGCTGTTGGGATAAGGTCAGAGCTCACAGAATGTTTTTCACATGAGCACGTGGCAGATAAATATAAAGCCTTTCATATGTGAAAAGGCAGGCGCACCAACTATGAACTGGATTAATTGAGAATGTGCGGTGTAGAGACGAGAGATGGAGAAATAAAGAAAAGGGATGAGAGAGGCGGAGAGAAGAACACAAGAAGAACGTACAGGTTGAGAGGAGAGAGAACCAATCAATCAGTCAATCATTCAGTCATTTGTTAAGCACACTACATACCCACAAGGTGCTAGAGGGGAGGTGGGGGTCGCTACTGATCGAACAGCCACGTCTTTAGTATCCTCCTGAAGGTCAGCAGGTCTTGGGTCTGTTGTAGGCTCAGTGGGAGGGTGTTCCATGTCTTGGCGGCGAGGTTGGAGAAGGATCTCTCGACGGTGGTTGTTCTTCGGATGTACGGGACGGTGGTGAGTGAGAGGTCGGCGGACCGTAGCTGGCGGTTGGGGGTGTAGAAGGAGAGCTGTCTGTTGAGGTAGGCTGGGCCGGTCTTGTGGAGTGCCTTGTGTGCATGGATGAGGAGCTTGAAGGATATCCTCTTGTTGACGGGGAGCCAGTGCAGGTTTCTCAGGTGGGGGGTGATGTGGCCGTGTCATGGTACATCGAGGATCAGTCATACCGAGGCGTTTTGGATGTGTTGTAGTCGATTGATGAGCTTGGTCGGGGCTCCCGCGTAGAGGGCGTTTCCGTAGTCGAGTCTGCTGCTGACGAGGGCCAGGGTGACTGTCTTTCTTGTATCTGTCGGGATCCATCTGTAGATCTTGTGGAGTATGCGGAGGGTGTTCAAGCAGGAGGAGGAGATGGCGTAGACTTGCTTGGTCATTGAGAGCGTTGAATTGAGGATTATTCCCAGGTTGCATGCGTGGTCGGTGGGGGTCGGGGCTGCTCTTCAACCAGTCAGGAAAAGCCTTCATTCCTTCATGGAGGTTGGCGTTGGCGGTGATGGGGTCCTTGGTGAGGGAGAGGATCAGTTGAGTGTCGTCGGCGTAGGAAATTATGTTGAGGTCGTGCTGTCGGGTGGCGTGTGCGAGCGGGGCCATGCAAATGTTGAACCGTGTTGGGCTGAGGGAGGATCCTTGGGGTATGCCGCAGATGATCTTGGAGGCTTCGAAACGGAAGGGGGGAGGCGGACACTCTGGGTTTTGCCGGAGAGGAACGAGGTGGTCCATTCCAGTGCCTTGTTTCGGCGTGGAGGCGTGCGCGTGGTGTTCTGTGGCAGACGGTGTCGAAGGCGGCGGAGGTCTAGGAGGATGAGTGCTGCAGTCTCCCCATTGTTTAGCAGGGTCCTGATGTCGTCGGTGGCAGTGATGAGGGCGGTCTCGGTGCTGTGGTTGCTGCGGAACCCTGACTGGGAAAGGTCCAGGATTCTGTTCTCTTCGAGGTATCGGGTTAGCTGTCTGTTAACGATTTACTCGATGACCTTGGCCGGGAAGGGGAGCAGAGAGATGGGTCGGAAGTTCTTGAGGTCTGTTGGGGGATCACTGACTAAATATCGAGGGACAAAATATAGACTACCCAAAATACAGATTCCAAAATATCGACAGACAAAATATCGAATTCCTATCTACAAACAGGTAAATACCAAATTATCGAACCCAAAATATCGTTTATATATATATATACTTTGTAAAAATATCGAATTTCTTTAAAATAATGTAAAATTAAAAAAATATTAAAAATAAACAGCTAAAATATATTTAAAAATACTTAAATTACCTTTAAAATATTAAATAACTAATTTAACTTTTACAAAAAAATATACAATCATATCTGTTAAAACATATATATATATTAACATAATATTAATAAAAAATACACAATATTATTACCGTAGGATAGCGTAGGGGTAAAAATTACTATTCAAACTCCAGAGAGTGCAACAGTAGGGAAAGCGTTGGATAGCGTAGGGGTAAAAATTACTATTCCCACTCCAAAGAGTGCAACAGTAGGGAAAGCATTGGATAGCGTAGGGGTAAAAATTACTATTCCCACTCCAGAGAGTGCAACAGTAGGGAAAGCGTTGGATAGCGTAGGGGTAAAAATTACTATTCCCACTCCAGCGAGTGCAACAGTAGGGAAAACGTTGGATAGCGTAGGGGTAGAAATTACTATTCCCACTCCAGTGAGTGCAACAGTAGGGAAAACATTGGATAGCGTAAGGGTAAAAATTACTATTCCCACTCCAGAGGGGGCAACAGTAGGGAAAGCGTTGGATAGCGTAGGGGTAAAAATTACTATTCCCACTCCAGAGAGTGCAACAGTAGGGAATGCGTTGGATAGCGTAGGGGTAAAAATTACTATTCCCACTCCAGAGAGTGGAACAGTAGGGAAAACGTTGGATAGCGTAGGGGTAAAAATTACTATTCCCACTCCAGTGAGTGCAACAGTAGAGAAAGCGTTGGATAGCGTAGGGGTAAAAATTACTATTCCCACTCCAGAGCGTGCAACAGTAGGGAAAGCGTTGGATAGCGTAGGGGTAAAAATGACTATTCCCACTCCAGAAAGTGCAACAGTAGGGAAAGCGTTGGATAGCGTAGGGGTAAAAATTACTATTCCCACTCCAGAGAGTGCAACAGTAGGGAAAGCGTTGGATGGCATTGGGGTAAATTTTACTATTCCCACTCTAGTGAAAATAAATTAATATAATTCACATAATTATCAATTAATCAATTAATAAAAATTCCTTATCAATTAAGAATTAATTAATTATCAATTAAAAATTAATTAACAATGTATTCAAAATAAATACCAATAAATGAATTAACATTTAATTAATTATAATTGAATTACTTCCCACCCTATTCCCCTATAAACCCACAACCCGCTACAGAAAATAAATTAATTTAATTCACATAATTATAAATTAATCAATTAATAAAAATTA
This sequence comes from Lissotriton helveticus, assembly GCF_964261635.1. NCBI lineage: Eukaryota > Metazoa > Chordata > Amphibia > Caudata > Salamandridae > Lissotriton > Lissotriton helveticus. The sequence continues at coordinate 997,614,032 of NC_136070.1, forward strand.
ATTGTCAATTAAGAAAGGATTAATTTCCAATTAATTAACAATTTATTCTAAATAAATACCAATTAAATAATTAACATATTTAATTAATTATAATTAAACTACTTCCCACCCTATTCCCCTATATACCCACAACAAAATTAAATTACGCAAAAATTAAATAACATAAAATTAATTCCTTAAAATAAATTACAAAAATATGTACACTTTTCACACATATACTAACATACAAAACACTTAAAAAAATTCGATATTATTAAAAATTCGATATTTTTAATAAACTATATTATGTACTTTGATATTTTGACTGTCTATATTTTTAAAATCGATATTACATTACTTACCTTCAAAACAATATTTTTGATGTCTATATTCTGTACATTCGATATTTTGTCCAATCTATATTTTGGAGTCGATATTTAGGTTAGTCTATATTTTGGAATCGATATTTTGACCATTTACCCTGTTGGGTCTGCCTTGGGTTTTTTGAGTAGGGCGTTGATCTCTGCTTGTTTCCAGCTCTCTGAGAAGGTTGCGGTCTCAAGGGAGAGATTGATGATGTTGCGTAGGTGGGGTGCGATGGAGCTGCTTGCTTTGTTGAAGACGTGGTGCTGGAATGTATCTGACGGAGAGCCGGAGTGGATTGTGATCATGGTCTTGATGGTGTCATCGACGCTCACGCTGGTCCAGGCTAACAGGGGGCGTGGTCGATGGTGTGCGGAGGGTCTGTTGTGTTGCTGTCTGTTGGGGCTGTCTGGGTGTTGAAGCTGTCGTGGATGTGGCGAGGGAGTCGCACAGGGTTTGCGACGGCGGGATGTCGTTGGTGTTGGAGCTGGGGTTGGAGAGTTCCTTCACAATGTTGAAGAGATACTTGCTGTTGTGTGTGTTGTTGTCGAGGCGGCCTTTGAAGGAAGTCTTCTTGGCAACCCTGATGAGGTGGTGGTGGTTGCGGACGGCGTCCGTGTGTGCTGCATGGCTGTCCAGAGTTTGTTCACTGTACTATTATTTCTCTACTTTCCGGCAGGCTTGCTTGGAATCTAGGAGTTCTGGGGTGAACCAGCTGGCCCTCTTGCTGGTGGCTCTTTGGGGGGGGGGTTCAACAGCGGGCGAGGGTGTTGGCGCAGTCCTCGATACAGCGTCTGAGGCTGTGGGCAGCGTCGTCGGTGTTGGAGGGTTCGGTGGGTGGCCTGAGAGCGAGGTTTGCGTGTAGTTGGTCTTCGATTATTTTGCTCCAGTGGGGGCGGGGGATCTGTTGGGTGCGGTGGTGTGTGGTGGGTTTCTGGAAGGTGAAGTGGATGCAGCGGTGGTCGGTCCAGAGGAGTTCGGTGGTGTGGCTAACAGAGAAGTGCGGGCTTAAGGAGAAGACGGGGTCGAGCGAGTGGGTGGGCATTGTGACAAGTTGTCTCAGTCCGAGGTTGGCGAGGTTATCGATCAGGGTTGTGGAGTTGTTGTCGTTGTTGTTCTCAAGGTGAAAGTTCAGGTCTCCGAGGAAGATGTAGTCGGTGGAGGTCAGGGCGTGCGTGGGGATGAAGTCGGCAATGGAGTCGCTGAACTGGAGGCAGGGTCCGGGGGGTGGGTAGATGAGGATGCCTCCGAGGGTGGAGTTGGGGTCTGTGTGGATCTCGAAATGCATGTGTTCGGAGGTGCTGAGCGCGCCGTCGGTGCTAGTCGAGACCCTAATGCTGTTCTTGTGGACAATGGCGATTCCTCCTCCGACTCCATTGGTGCGGTCTCTGCGGGTGATCTTGTAGCCATCTGGGATGGCTATGGCGATGTCGGGTGCGGAGGAGTTGTTCAACCAGGTCTCTGTCAGGAAGGCGACGTCTGGGGAGGTTGTGTTGAGCAGGTCTCAGAGCTCGACGGCATGTTTGCTTGTGGAGCGGGTGTTCAGTAGTATGCATCGGAGGAGGTTGAGGTCTTTCTTGGCGGGTGGTTTGTCGGCTCTATGGCTGGTGTAGCTGCAGTTGCGACAGGTGAAGGGACCGTCTGTGCGTTTCGGGGCAGCCTTGAAGCAGTTGTAGGTCCGTCCGGGGTTGAGAGTGTGCTGAGTGCTGGCGTCGTAGTGGCGGCGGTCGTCGTGATGGGGGCCAGGGTTTCTGGCGCTGTGCCCGGTCCAGGCGCGGGCGGGCGCAGACGGGCTTGCCGTGCGCCAGCGGCACAACCACGCAGCGGCCGGCATGTGTAGGGAGGTGGGAGTAAGGAGCAGCTGGGAGGCGGGGGCAGCAAATGGGCAGTCAGGGGGCGGAGCCGCAGGGGACGCAGCGGTGGGGGCGATGAGGGGCGACGAAGGAAACAGAAGGCAAAAGGGCACAACAATTGAGGGGGAAACGGGTGGCAAAGAGGGCAAAAGGTCACAAGAAAGGGCAGAAAGGTCACAAAAAACGGGGGGAAATGAGTGGCACAGAAGGCAGAAATATAACAGAAATGCAGGGGCATCTAAGCAACAGAAGGAAAAACCGGGCAGAGAGACACGGGGCAGCGAGGGGAGCAGAAGGGAAACCGGGCAGAGAGACACGGGGCAGCGAGGGAGAGAACGGGCACAGGCAGTGCTGTGGGGAGGGGGAGCAACCTACCTGGAAGGGTCAAGGGTCGCTCTCCTCACCGCGCAGTGGCCGGCCTATTTGGGGAGTTGGGAGGGAGGAGCAGCTGGGAGGCGGGAGGTGGGGGCAGCAAATGGGCAATCAGGGGGCGGGGCCGCAGGGGACACAGCGGCAGGGGGAAACGAAGGAAACTAAAGGCAAAAGGGCACAACAATTGAGGGGGAAACAAGTGGCACAGAGGTAGAAGGTCCCAGGAAAGGGCAGATAAGGTCACAAAAAATGGGGGGAACGAGTGGCACAGAGGCACAAAGGTCACAAGAAAGGGCAGAAAAGGTCACATAAAAAATGGGGAAACGAGTGGCACAGAGGCTGAAAGGTCCCAAGAAAGGCCAGAAGAGGTCACATAAAATGGGGGGAAACGAGTGGCACAGAGGCACAGAGGTCACAAGAAAGGGCAGAAAGGTCACAGAAAACGGGGGAAACGAGTGGCACAGAGGGCAGAAAGGTCACAGTAAAGGGCAGAAAGGCCACAAAAAACGGGGGAAACGAGTGGCACAGAAGGCAGAGAGGTCACAAAAACGGGGGAAACGAGTGGCACAGAGGGCAGAAAGGTCACAAGAAAGGGCAGAAAGGTCACAAAAAACATGGGGAAACGAGTGGCACAGAGGGCAGAAAGGTCCCAGGAAAGGTGAGATAAGGTCACGAAAAAACGGGGGGAAATGAGTGGCACAGAGGCTGAAAGGTCACAAGAAAGGGCAAAAGGTCACAAAAAACGGGGGTAAATGAGTGGCAGAGAGGCACAAAAGTCCCAAGAAAGGGCAGAAAGGTCAGAAAAAACAGGGAGAAACGAGTGGCACAGAGGCACAAAGGTCACAAGAAAGGGCAGAAAAGGTCACAAAAACGGGGGACACGAGTGGTACAGAAGCACAAAGGTCACAAGAAAGGGCAGAAAAGGTCACAAAAAACAGGGAGGAACAAGTGGCACAGAGGCACAAAGGTCACAAGAAAGGGCGGAAAGGTCACAGAAAACGAGGGGAAACGAGTAGCACATAGGGCAGAAAGGTCACAAAAAGGGCAGAAAGGTCACAGAAAATGGGGTGAAACGAGTGGCACAGAGGGCAGAAAGGTCACAAGAAAGGGCAGAAAAGGTCACAAAAACGGGGGACACGAGTGGTACAGAAGCACAAAGGTCACAAGAAAGGGCAGAAAAAGTCACAAAAAACAGGGAGGAACAAGTGGCACAGAGGCACAAAGGTCACAAGAAAGGGCGGAAAGGTCACAGAAAACGAGGGGAAACTAGTAGCACATAGGGCAGAAAGGTCACAAAAAAGGGCAGAAAGGTCACAGAAAATGGGGTGAAACGAGTGGCACAGAGGGCAGAAAGGTCACAAGAAAGGGCAGAAAGGTCACAAAAATGGGGGGAAACGAGTGGCACAGAAGGCAGAGAGGTCACAAGAAAGGGCAGAGAGGTCACAAAAACGGGGGAAACGAGTGGTACAGAAGGCAGAAAGGTCACAAAAATGCAGGGGCAGCTAAGCAACAGAAGGCAAAAAAGGCAGAGAAACACAGGGGCTGAGGGGAGCAGAAGGAAAAACCAGGCAGAGAGACACGGGGGCAGCGAAGGGAGCAGAAGGGAAACCGGGCAGAGAGACACGGGGGCAGCGAGGGAGAGAATGGGCACAGGCGGTGCTGTGCAGAGGGGGAGCGACCTACCTGGAAGGGAAAACAAAAAGAGAGCTAAAGAGAGAGAAGGAGTTGGGGCTGAGGTCATGAGAGATATAAAAGGGAAGTTCAGAAAGAACCACAATGATCTCGGGCTTCCGATTTTGACTTCTATTCCTTAACCGCCTAACTATAATGGGCAGCTGAGTAGTTGAAAGGGCATCACCTGTAAGAAACCAACACAAATCCATCCCAAATTCTGGAAGGGTTACCGAACAAAACTTTCTTCCCTCGTATTTAAGCTTGCAGGGAATTCTCCATCTAGTACAGAATAATAATAATAATTCCAGAATTGTAAAGCTCGACTTATCACCCCTAAGGGTATCCAGGCGCAGGGGGATGTCGGGTAGATCAAGTGAGCCATTGCCCAGAGTCACATGATGCTGAGCTGAGCTGCCGCCGGGCATCGAACCGTGAACCCAGGACTCTGGAGTCAGCTGCTCTGGCTGCTGCGCCACACCTCTCCCTGCAACTCACATAAACTTACACCTGATGCCTGACAAATACCACCAGTTACCGTCCCCGAACCTCAAGAGTATTATCTTATTGGGAGGAAGTGGGAATTACAGTATAATTTAATCTGTTCATGGAAGGTGCATTTGGCCCATTTCAAATAGTTGGTGGAGGAAGGTGAGCTCCGGTGAAGGCACAGTGGAATTTAAAAGGCCATGGATAAATACTGACTGATCATAAACTGAGCCACAAACGCATGCACTTTTGCAAACTCTACATATACATCATATGAGATGGTAGAGGAATGGTTTGTTGACTCTGTAAGATGTTCTTGGAACATGCGGGTACATCCTTTGCTACACTTAAGGATGAATGGGAGTTCAAGATTAGGAAAGGAATGTATCAAGAGAAAGGGGAAGCAAACCCTAACTACCCATACAAAGTGCCCCGCAATACCAGATTTAAATAAGTCTTCTACAACTTTCTGCACAGGGCTTAGCTAACACCAAATAAGATCAGTAAAATATACCTTGTGGCATACTCTTTGAGTGCCCAGAATGTCATAAATCACTAGCTGAGTTCATATAGATGAGGTTGGTATGTCCAGAAGTCAGTAGACCATGGCAGGGAGTCACTGAAGTATTCACTATTATATCACACAGATTTGTTTAACATAGAGGTGGGCATATTAGACCTCTTTATATGTTTAAGAGTGGGAAAAGTGCATCAAAATTCTTGGCTCTAGCCCTACTCTTGGCCATAACAAGCGTTATTTCATCATGGAAGGCTCTTCTGCCCACAGCTGGCCAGGTGTGGCAAGGCTGTGCTACAATGGTCTGAAAACGAAAGTGATGGACTACACAGAAATAAATAGGACTGAGAAAACATATAGCTAGGCAATGGGACAATTTGGTATTGACCATCTCCAAGGGCAGTAGAGATGATAATATGCGACTGACATCCTCGTTTAAAAAAACAATGCTAATTGAAGCTATTTACATTCCACAATGGGAATGTTTTAGTTTCTATATCCCACCGGTTGCAGAAAGGACATTCTAGGTAGATTGTAGATATATCCCTGAGTGAAACTATCATAAAGTATTGTTGAGAACTATCCTCCTATGCATACCATCTCACCCTAGTCATATAAATCTTGATAGAGCATCCCACCTGCAAAAGATTAGTTTTAAGGCAATGGGATGATTCATATGTTGGTGGAGAGGGAACTCCATTACAACAATGTCGGAGTTCCCTCTCTGCCAACATAATGGCCCGCCTGCCGAATTTAGAAGCGGGCGGACCATAGTTTGATGATGGCAGAGGCTACTCCATCTCCCCCATGGCCAAACATCTCCCATGGCCCGAAGGAGTGAGGGCCATTGGAGAATTGACTCTATGTCCCCAAGCCCACTTTAGATGGGCAGACATATAGCAGTTTTTAGGTCGAGCATGAGCCAGCAAACAAGCGCTTCTCTGCGAAGAGCTGTGGTAGTTCAGTACGGAGAGAAGCCCCGCCCACTCCCCCGCCCTTATTTTTCATTGGCTTATGTGTTTGTCCTTTGTAAATGCTGGTGTCTGATTCCTCATGAGACTTGTTAGTCTCTACTTAGTACTGCCATGGTGGCTACTTGCCCCTTTACATGTTGTTACACGGTAGGAACACATGGAAAAAAGTAGTGACCTGATATTTACTGAGTCTCGTGCGCACTACACAAAACTACAATGTATATAATTAAGAAGATCCCAACACCTTTAAGCCAATTAAGAAGCTCTCCCCCCTCAGACGACGACAAAACACTGAATTGAACCACACTGCCTAGAATTAATTATTCCATGCCGCTCAATGTGGTAAAAATATTTCCAGAATTACTGACCTCTAGGGGGACCCCTTTCTTGAACTCAAGTAATCCTTTCTTACTTTTTCACTATTTAAAGCACTAGTGTGTGTGGGAGTGCAAGCGCAATCTTTGCCCTGAGGGCTCTCCAAGAGTCAAAGCTACATTATCTGATACAGGCAGAGGTGCGACACTAGGTGATGAGGAAGGTGCAGGAAGCAGCTTTTGTTATTTGTGAACCTTAGACATAAGGCTGACTCTCCCCCAGAAGCCCACCAACCAGCATCCTTCAATGGCCAACTAGAGGCGAAGGTATCCCTAATACAGCTAAGTACAGGCTTTCACTGACGACTGACTCAAGCATGATCGGAATCCTGTGGGTACACCGATGCGGAGATCCTGCTTTGGAGAGAACTTGCTCCCCTGCACATGCCTGGGCTGTGGCAGAGCTGACCAGGGCTATCAAAAAACGCCCGTGCAAGTCTATTTTAATTTTTTATGGAAATCCTCAAGGGCAGAGGGGTTGACGTTCGACTCGGGAGCTGCTGATCTCGCAGTCCCGTATCTCTGGTGTTGGGGTGTTTTTCTGGGAAGTGGTGACCTGCATTGCTGGGGAAAGTGTGGCATAGCGTTAGCTATCATCTGTTTTAACTTTTTTCCAGGAACATGCACGAGGAACTTTTCTGTTCTATGTCTATGCTTTCTAGGGCTTGTAGACTTGTTTTATGTCTACATTTATAAAATCAGGACTACAAGACCAGAATGCAAGGTTAGAAACCTGGGCTAGATGAGCTTGTCACTCACAGACAGGGAACATGAGCGCTCAGCATCATGATTGGTTTTGTGAGGGTGATTTTACGCCTGGTGCCGATTTCTTCAATCTACACCTCTAAGATTGACGGGCCCGATTCACAGAACTAACTTAAAACAAAATCCTAAACTTACTACCATTTTGGTATTTACAGAAGGCACTTGCTCACTTTGGTATTCACAGAAGACACTTACTCACTTCGGTATTCACAGAAGTTAGGAGTCCTAACTTTAGGACTCCTAAATGCCTTCTGTGAATACCAAAAGTCTTCAAGTTAGGATTTTCTCAGTTTAGGAGTAGTAAAGTTAGGACTCCTAACTTTACTAAATCTAAACTGAGAAAAATCCTAACTTTAAGACTTTCGGTATTCACAGAAGGCATTTAGGAGTCCCACAGTTAGAAGTCCTAACTTTACAACTCCTAAACTGAGAAAAATCCAAACTTTAAGACTTTTGGTATTCACAGAAGGCATTTAGGAGTCCTAAAGTTAGGACTCCTAACTTCTGTGAATACCGAAATGAGTAAGTGCCTTCTGTGAATACCAAAATGAGTAAGTGCCTTCTGTGACTACCAAAATGGTAGTAAGTTTAGGATTTTGTCTTAATTTAGTTCTGTGAATCGGGCCCGACGTGTCTTGTATATACATGTTTTCTACAGTTACTACCAGGGCTTTAAGTGTGATGAAAAAACTGGGTGGGGGGGTGTCTGTCAAAGGGCCGTAGCCAATGTAATTAGGGCGTGGCTCAAAACACCTAAGCTAAAAATAAGTGCTTAGCATAGTGTGTTGCCTGACTTGTGATTTGCTGCTTCTGTCATTACATTCAGATATATAATACAAGTAACATTACACTTATAACAAGCCAGGACTGTTGACATTGCCAATGGTTGTTAGTTGCATAAGATAAATAAGCAACAACTATGGCTTAGTTGTGTAGAATATTGAAAATGCTTCAATTCTGAAATGACTGTGAAAGAATTATAATGCGTCTATTTGTAGTTACATCAAAGGCAGTGATGGGTGGTGCTGCTGCAGAGTTAAGATTTTTTTCCTTCCTGAGGGTGAGGGCAAAAATGGAGAGCCCGACGGGGACCCGCCGCAGCAGCTACCTTTTAGAACTGCCAGTCCCCTTCGCACCTTCTCTTCCTACAAACTCTACAGTATACAGTCAAGCTGAAATGTTCTGCTTTATTTTGACTGTTTTTGTTGTCCTACTCTTGATGACCTTTTAGTCACTAGTTGAAATACACCATAGTTCTTCTATTGGTTAACTGTATTCCATCCAGTCACATAATACATTATTGTTTATGTATCTAGTTATGTTCCAGCAGCTCTAGATGACATTAGCATTGAGGGAGCTGAATAGTTACTGATGTAGTAGGTTAGTGCGTAGGTGTTAAGGCAATGTCACGTTTGATTTTCATGAGCTCTCATTTGCTAATGAAATGCTACTTTTGCTCACACCCCAGTCAGTTTGCAAATTTCGTAATTTAGGGGCCTATTATGATGGCGGTCAGACTTTTTCCGGCCACCACCGTAGTGGAGATTGGGTTTGACGTACGTGTGGCGGTCCCGCCCATGGTATTATTATGTGACCGCCGCATACATGGCTGTGATTGGGTCTGACCGCCATGCTTCTAGCGGTCCTGCCCGTAGAATTATGATGGGCCCGCCACCGCAGCGGTCGCATTCCGCAGCGTTAACCTTGTGGTGGGCGGTGCTGGCAGCAGCACTGCTGTGTCGCGAAAACAAGCATGTTGTGCATTTCACTGCACTATGTGGCAGGCACTGCCTGTGACTGCCACTTGGTGCAGTGAAAAGTAGGGGGGCACCTACACTTCCCCAACATGAGGGGGGCCCACAACAGGCCCCCAAACACAATCCCCGCCAGCCTTTCCAAAGCGAAGAGACCACCGCGGAAAAGCTGGCTTCCGCATGCATCCTAATCCAGACGGCGGAAAAAGCTAGGCACCGGCACTATTTTAGCGGTCCAGCGGACTGCTACCAGCAGAAAAGCGGCGGACGGATTTTCACACCACCGTGGTCACCACCGCCATCATAATCTGATTTGAAGGCTACGCTTGCGGTGCGGAGGCCACTGCTGTCCCAGCGGTGGCGATTCGCCCGCTATCGTGATAGGCCCCTAACTATGAAAAAATAATGCAAAACAACCCTGGATTGTGGGGCGGAGCCAGAAGACTTTCCTGTTCCACTAGGGATGCTATTTGTTTCTTTTCCATTTTTGCTGCTCATTTGAACTTTTAATAATTACCGATTTTGTATTCCTTGTATAAATCAGCATTGAGTTCCTTCTTGGCATTGACACTGTGCCGCTTAATTTTTTTAATTCTGTAATAAAATCATTTAACTTTCCATTGATCTAGAACTCAGTTAAAAAGGGGTCCATTATGATGGCGATCGGCCCGGCATCTATCCCCACATGCCCTCCATTTACCCCCACCATATTACAATGGCGGGGGTCACAGCGGCAGACGGAAAGACTGTCCGCCGTATCTCCAGGCGGATCTCGGGCCTAATATGGCGGTGGTTTCTGGAAGACACCGCCATCCATATCGGCGGGATGCCGTAATATGGGGAGACATTTCTGCATGAAATTTAGTTTTAACACTGTTTATGTTCCAGTGAAATGTGAGAACTCCGACTAAGGGCAATTTTTGGGTATCTAAATTTTGGATACCTTTTTTTTTTTACTCCTACGTGTCCAATTGGCGATACCCAAAACATTTTTCACTTAAGTCTCCACACTCAAAAACTGTGACCTCCCCACCCCAACTCCTCACCTTTCTTCCCTCAGACCAAGCTGGGGCCTCAGATGAAAAACCATGCTCTTTGCCTCCAATTAGGCCAATAGGGAATTATGATGCACAGCGCTACATCACCTAGGAACGCGACCGCTACCACTTGGCACCTGAGGTGTCAGAGCCAAGGTCAGGAAACTAATCATGAAGCTGGGAGAATTCATGCAGAGTCGTTCTAATCGTCTTTTTATAAGAGGGCAGGTAAAGATTATAAACTTGGTAGCAAAGAATAGCAGCAAAGGAATACACAGTCAGGGTCAATAGGTTTTGTCCCGGTCTTCTACAGCTACCATTCATGTTTCCATAATCATCAGGTTCCACTGCATTGACAGCCACCTCTTTACCCCTGTGCACTGCTTTGGTGTCTTTAGATTCCAGCAGGGTTAGCACTTTGTGCTTGCCTCTCTTGGAGGGGATGGAAAGTCATCTACAACAGGTTTTGGAGACCTGGGGAATGTAATGCAGTTTCAATTTAGCATTTCCCACAATTTCCATAGATTTGGGCATTACAAGAACTGCGCACAATAGTGCTGTCTTCCCCTACATCCTATCCAGTACCGATCAGATTTCTGCTTACTCCACAAACGCTTTTTTACTGGCATGAGTTACCAATAGAGCATTAATTTACCTGGGGTTTCTCTAAGTGTGGCACGTCTACCTGTTCAGCACCTACTAAGGATGTGCCACTTCCCTGATCCGATTCGTAGTCCTTGTTTATGACCGAATTGTACACAGGTCCGAACAACCAAGTACGATGCAAAGATCGTGTACGCTCCGACCAAACCATTTCTGGTACCTGAACCTGTTCGTATGACTCGTTCATAGCCAATACATGCCACGCTGTGGAGCCAAATTCCGACCGAGCAAGTATGATGAACGATTCGAACAGCCGCTTCACCTCGGTCTCATAGCATACTTCGGGACCATAGCAGTCCCCCTTCATCTGGGGTCCTCCAAAACAGTCATGGGGGTGTCCCCATGAGTCCCCCAATCCAGGCATGCACAGTGTGGCGGGCACCATTGGGTGCCCGCCACAGGGTGTACACTTTTACCCGCCCCTTTTCTGCTATGGAAGCCTGTGTACTTGCCTGTACACGGGCTCCCAAGTTCAATGGGAGTACAAGCGAACCCAGTCCGTACGCATACAGCAGCATTGTACTTGCTTGTTCGGACTCCCAGAGCACGTCTCGCTTGGAAAGCCCACTGGATCTGAGTCATACAGAGGGCTTTCCTAGCGAGATCGGAATCGGGCCCCAAGAGTTGAAAAAAGAAGACATCTGAAGGTAAGGAGACCCAACTTAAAAAAATATATATATATTTTTTTTTTAATGCCAAATTATTTAGGGATTTTTATGAGGGCAAAACAGGCAAGTAAGGACATTGGGGCCCATTAGGATAGTGGGCAGACTTCAGTACGCCCCCCATCCTTGCGGTGCTGGGACCGGCCCCCAGACGTGTGTGGTCCCGCACCGCTAATTAGGATGCGACCGCCACCCTGGCGGTCGCATTCTGCATATTTGACATTGCGGTGGGTGCTGCACGCCAAATAAAGGTGTTGTGCATTCCCATGCACATCGTGGCAGGCACCAGGCGGTGCCTGCCACCTTGTCCATGTGAATGGAGGAGTACCCGAGGGGGCTACCATGGGTACCCCCAAGTATACCCCCACCCCTTACCCCCCCAGGGGGCCCACAACGGGCCACCAAAGCACATCCTCACCAGCCTGCGATGCCGCCATGGAAAGGCCTTCGAGAACATGGATCATATTATAGATGGCGGTGCCGTCTAGGCACAGCCACCATATTGTGCCCCAGCTCAGTTCAATTGGAACGATTGCCAACCGGCGGAAAAGTGGCAGATGCACTTTGCGTCCTCCGCAATACCCCCGCCATAATAATATGGTTTAGATGGAGGGCGGATCGCTACCGCCGGCCCGGGTGGCAATCCCCCTGCCATCATAATCACCTCCATAGGGTAGATTAGAAACGGAGGATGTGTGCAATATTATCAAGGTAGTCTAAAGCCACCATCAAGGTAAAATGTTGAATTGCACCCAATATTCTCTCGGCCATTTCCTTTGTTCTTTTTGATATTCTTGGGTTCAGACTACCTGTTTCTTGGAAACTTTGCTCCTTCCTCAAAATTTCAAAGAAATTATAGAAATTAGGATGAGGTTTGTCAATTGATTTATTGAAGGGTTGTGCCATCCCTCTATGGCATTACTTGTGTTTGCTCCTCCCTCTAAGCAGGTGGAGTAGCAGTTACACCACTTCACATGGAAAGGTGGTTTCCTCCTGCGACCCGACCTGCTTGGATGGCCAATCCATGTGTCTTCAAAGTAATTTAGAATGGGTGCCAATTTGTCTTTGTTTGAAGTAAAGTATTCCGATTCTGTAATTGAAGTGTAGTATTCATCTACAGTGTCTGGAGGAACAAAGCAAAGGGCTGGTAGTTTTGTTAGCTATTCCTCAACTAAGGATGTTTTTTGAATTTTTCGCCAATAAGCCTGAGAAAAGTGAAAAAAGCATCCTTGAATTTGGGTATCCATGTACAATTTGGAAATAGTATTAATTATAGGTAATTCAAAGTCAATTAGTACTTTTCTAGGACTTTTGTTTGCTGTTTTAGCTTCCATCACTGACAATAATTCAGTGTATGTTGAGGATTGTTCATTAGGGGGTTAACTGTAAACTAAGGGAACAACTGTATTATTAAAAAATGCGTGAATAGTGTATATTTGGTTGAATGGGTGGGGTGTGGATTTAAATGTTCCACCCTTCATCCAAATATCACTGTTCTCCAGCCTAACAAGATTATGGGGTATGCTAAAGATTAGTATTCTTTTATGAGGGTTTTTGTTGTAATGTAAAATAAATGGTTCATTAGTAACTGTTACAGATAGTTGAGGAGGAATGTTTATGTCAGAAAAGGTTTGAGGGTGTTACTCTTTGTGAATTACTTGCCTGTTTTTTACGTTGAACAATTCTTCTCATATTAAGAATTGTGGGCATACTACTTGCAGCATGTGGTGGCTACGTCCCTCATAATTGCACCACAGGGTTCATTGGGGTTGGATGCAACAGATTTAATTTAATTAATTGTTTCTCTTACTTAAATCTCCACTGCAGAGGCAGAGTGGTTATGTTCTATGGTTCATAAAATAGAGTCACCAAGAGTAACTTCTCTGCCTGTTCAATGGGATGAGTAGTATTGCACACACCTCCAATGACACCTGGGCTCAGTTAGTCTCTTTTTACAATAAACATAACCACTATGCTTCAGTAGACGGTTGCCCCGGCTGGAGGTCACTTATTTTGCATCTTGATTAGATTTTTTGTTATGGATTCAAACAGTAAAAACAAAACGGGTTAGTTTTTTATAAATGTATTGTGTTTACATTTTGTGAAGAAAAAATGTACAGTACAATATTTGTATTTTTTAATACTGTTTAAAGGTAATGCTGTTTGAAGTTAGATTAAATCTTTTAACCATGTTGAATTTTTACTTTTGCTGTTATGTTTTTTAAAACAAAGCTTTATTTGGAGAGACAAATGGTTGTTGTTTTATTGATTAGTATTTCCTGAATCTTACCTTTTTTAAAGATGATTCTTGATGCTTTTGGTTTGGATGATGCTTTTTGATTTTTAGTTGGGTCTGAAAGAGAAAAGAAGAAATGTGTTTTATTGCTGTTATTTTGTTTTAAAAAGGGGTTTTGGGAGAGAAATATGGTTGTTATTTTATTTTGTATTCATTTTTGAAACATACCTTTTTTAAAGCTGTTTCGTGATGTTTTGCCCTTTGTAGACGATTACTATTTTTATTTGGGTCTGAAAGAGAAAAAAACATTGGTTTTGGAGTTTGTGATATTAGGAAATATTTAACCTGCATGAGAATAGAATAGTTTTTGGTTATGGATGAAAATTTGTAAGTTTGGCTTTTTAACAATAGTCATTTACTTTTCTCATATAAATTCTGAATGTGATGATTTTTCTAAATCAATTATGAGAAGAATGAGATATTTATTTACCTTCGAAAATTATTTTTTTCAGTTGAATAGGTCTTTTTTAGAGAAGAGCGTTCTGTTTGAATGAAATAGGATATATTTTTTTAATGTTTAAAAACTTTATTGACATTTTTAAATCCTGCAAAAATTAACTTTGCATGTTACTTGGATTTGTTGCTCACGTTTTCCAAAAGGAAAGATGTTTATGGGTGTTAACTCTGGAAATTAAAGGTTGTTAAAATTGTTTAAAAAATGTAAATGCCATTGAAAAAGATTTTGAAACCTATATTTAACTTTGAATATCATTGCTTGTGTTGTTTTGCTTGTATAATTTTGAGCTTAATTTACCTTCTTTTCAGTTCAGTTGCTTGTTTTTTTTATGAAACTTTATGTTGTTTGTTTTCAGCTGTTAATTGCTGCTGTTGTTATCTGTTGACACAAAAAAATGTTTAGTAAATAATTATCTATTTTTTAAATTGTTTTATACCACAAACACCATTCAACAATTTTGCTGAATCAAGGACAGGTCAGATTATTAATAGTAATTTTGCAAATACCATCATCTTACATTTCCCCTGAGGTAAGCACATGTTGGAGTAGGAATAGTAATTTTGCCACCAACACTATCCTACACTTTCCCTGAGGCAAACACCTGTCGGAGTAGGAATAGTAAATGTGCACCCACCACCATCCAGCAATTTTCCAGAGGCAAACACACCTCTGTGTAGGAATAGTTATTTTTCCTCACCACCATCCAGCACTTTCCCAGAGACAAGCACCTGTCAGAGTAGGAATAGTAATTTTGCCCCCAACACTATCCCACACTTTCCCTCAGGCAAACACTGTAGTGTAGTTCCTATATTACCAATAGGCTCTGCACATTGGAATATTATATCCTATAGATTAGACGTAGGACTGAGGTCGACTAGGTGTCTATCGAATATACTAAACTTAATTGTGTGTGCCAGCTAGCTCAGAGGTCACTAGAAACTTTCTTTCTCGAATTCACAAGAAGGGATTAGTCTCTGACAACCGCATAAACATGACAACTTTGTTTCCCCAAGATAAAACGTATCTTCAGAGTCGTGGAAACAATAGATAGATATTTCACATGCATGCTTCGTTTCACTAGAGGTGCAGAGAAAGTAGAAAGATGGACGTTTTCAATAAAAGGATTTATTGAACAGTCTTCTTTCTCAAGCAAGAAATGAACTGCTACAATAGTAAAACTGTTTGTAAAATATAAGGCGTACAGTATAAATAGTAGAATAAAATAATACTGTAAGAGCATTGCATGGTTCCTAAACCATATATAAATACATACATAAATAACAGAGGCTAAAAATACTCAACTGGTGCTTCTAAAATATGCCTACTCCGATGTACCTAACCTAAGCTTAGTACGAGGGAAGAAGTAAGTGAGGTGTAGCATAAATGTAGTATTTTTTTTTGCCAATAATCTGCTCAAGATTTCTCTCAGGGTTTAATCAACTCCGTACCTTAGTTTAGAATGAAAAAGGTTAGTCTCGGGACTCGATTTCCCAACATCCCGCAAAGGTATCTTGGAAACACTGGAGTTGGATTTCTCGGCAGGAGAAAAGACAGCGTCTCTCTCAGTGCGTCTGCTGGAGGGTCGGCTTCCTTCGGCACTTGCTGTAGCAGGGCGCAACGGGCAAGTAGATAGTCGAACTGCTTCAAACCACCGTGTGTTTGCTTGGGCGAGTGTGGGCATATTTATACCTTGAAGGTGCCGACTTTGACGTACAGTCGGACATAATAACGTCATCAAAGAGTCTCAGTTCTTTGAAAACTCCATGAGTTCTTGGACAAATCAATATTCAAGCAAGGGTCGTTGTGGATTTTTGAAAACTAGTGGAAGTAGCCCTGCCGTATTTGGACTGCATGAGCTATACCTAAATATTGTTATGATTTCTATGCCTATATAAGCATATGGTGATTTATACCTATATAAGGGCACGAATCGGGAAACTTACAATAGGGTCCTAAAATGATACATAACACCCACTCCACGTTATCATGTTCATCTAAGTTCAAGCACTAAAACATATAATCTAGAGCATGTGTTTACAACCCCCAAAAAATCATATAAAATGCATTTGGAATGGTTGCACACGAAAATATTAGCATTTTGCATAGTACACATTTAATGGAAATGACTCAATTGTAAGAATATAATATGATATTTAGCAATGCTAATTGAATGAATCGCGAAACTTACATTTATGAAATGGCTCTTAGTTACAGAAGAAAAAAGGCCGAGACCATCCCATAGCAGAATATACAAACAGTTTTGGTTTGTGGATTATGCTAATATTGTTTCTAGGAAGTGTTCAAGGAGTTTCTTGCTCTCTAAGAGTAGTTCTACTTTAAGCAGATTACTTTTTGTGCCAAAGTTCATTTTGTTTTTTGGAAAAAGTCAAATAAATCTGTCGTTAAAATAGAGTTTCAAACTTGGTAGCTTTGTTTTGAGAAAGAGAAAAAAGGTGAAGGTCGAATTTTCAGAGTTCGAAAGAACACTGTGCTCATTTTAAAAGTTATTCTCGGTGTCTGGAGAAAACATTAAGTCATCAAGGCTGGCAAAGAAATCGTCTACCACAGTAGGTGAAAGTTCAACTACTTCATTAAGAAGGTTAATTGTGCACAGATGGGAAGCATCGTCGTCAGCCTCAACCACGTTAGCAATGTTCATAGCAGATGGTACCTGAGTGCCTGATGGTCCGCTTATCTCACCTCCAGTTGGATTTGCCGGTGAGATCTCAATAAATGCCGTCATCAGGATTGGTAGCCGTTGGGGGCAACACAACACATGAGCCAATACCGGACCCAGTAATGCGTCAGCATCCGTTGGCATAACCAATGGTAGTGTTAGACAGATATCTAACATGCATTCCTCTCCACATAGCAGGCATCGTAGAACAGGTAAGATGCAATCTTGCCAGATTGGTCTGAATGACAGGAACCATGTGGTATTCAGATCTCTCAAACGAGCCAAGCGAAGGATCTGTGTTATTCTGTCACGGTACCTCATAGCCTGCAGCGCATTTTCCATGCTGGCTTGGGTATCGCTGGTGGCTGGATGTGCCATAACGGAGCAGGAGAAATATAAATAAGATCCCTGGTAACAGTCCCAAAATGAGAGGCAGGCCGCCGAACACAGAATAGACGAAGTTAGGAAAAATGCCCAAGACTGCTTCAAAGGGTGCTAACAGTCCAGAAAAAATCATCTTAAATACATGTGCAATACCGCTGGTATCAGACATGTTAAAGATACGACCTAATATTTCTGTGAAATGTGTTGGGCAGTTTCTTGATAATAATGCATGTATCTCTGCAGAGGACCTTGCAACTTGCAAATCATACGTCTCTCTGGACGAGGTCAGTGGCACAGTTTTTTTTGCAAAAGAATGGCTTTCATTCTGCTTAAAGTATCAATTTGTATAGAAGAGATGTTCAGTGAAGGCCATAGTGGCGACTCCCCATCTGTCTTGGTTTTAGGAAACAATACTTGCATACAGCAAGTGACCCTGACTGACACAGTAACGAGATAGCTTATTCCTGGCATCATTCCACAACAGCTGTGATCATTTAACATAATGTAGCTACCATTGGAAAGCTACCAGAAAATTGGATCTATCACCGCTGTGGGCGAACCCTGCAGGTGGCAAGAAAGGTTATTGGAAGAACCTTCGCAGGCTCCGTGTAAATTAATACCTTGACACAATAGTCTACCGCTTAGTGAGTTTTCACAATTTTTACCACTAAGAAATACTTCCTTTCCCCCACTCCAACATTTGTGTGTGTATGGTAAATCCCAGGTCGACTTAATGTATTCTTTACCCAACCTTTCATACAGGCCTGCTGGTATGTGTTTTAAGCAATACTGAAACTGGAAAGGCGTCACTGGTATCGTGATGATGTATTATCCATTCAACTGATCGTTTCTCAGAAACGGTCAATGGTAATCGCTCCAGTTTTTCAATGCTCAGCATCGTATAGTCTGCTCCCCTCTATGCCAACGAGATTTGTTCATCTTTAAGGTTAAATGCAGTAAACAATGACGTAGTGTTGATTAGACGCCAAGGCACATAGCCAGAATGAAGCTTTTGCAATGTCCAGCCTAATAGCATTATATAACATAATTGAGACTGGCCATGTTGTAGCATGAGCAAGTCTTGTTCCATTATGTCTATGGCAGATGATACAATGCTGTCCAAAGAGTAAATTCTGGACGACAGAGTTGTTAACACATTTTAAACTACAGAGAGTGGTTTCTCTAAATTAATACAATCAATTTCTCGTATTCTTTCAGCTGTTTCCATTTGCTTGACTTTCCAAGCTTCATTGTAAGCAGCGTATATACCGGCGAATATGAAACGTTTATGACGTGGATTACGAGGTCCCATCAAGAATTCTCGTAAATCAACGCCATCTTTAAGCAAAGATAAGTGTTGTTTTATTTCTGGAAGAGTGGATTTTTGTAGCCTTTCAAGGCACAGTTTTCCTACACTGTAACTTATTATTATCCCTGGATGTTGTCTTTGGAATTTTTCTTGGATCTGGCCGAGTTACTGTAAACCCTGGTGTCTTGTTCAGGAATCTATCTTGACAGTTATTTGTGTCTGTGGGCCAGATTAACCATTTTTTCCATTCAGGATTTGTTCTGTTCTGTTGTAAAATATAATTTACGTCTACCTCCTCATCTGAAGTTAAATTACTATCAGGTGTGGGCTTAGGTATGGACGGTTTGTTTAAATCTTTTATCTTAGCAATGCTAAGATATGCTTAGATTATGCTAAGCATGCTTCGCAATGCTAAAACAACATGACTGTTGAACAGTGTCATTTAGGAACATCATTTGTTCTGGGATGATGCAGGCTCTGAACAATTTATTTATTTATTTATTTTTGGGTTTGTATAGCGCTGGAATCGACTCCCGAAGGAGTATCTCTGCGCTTCAGCGGGCGCTAAGGAAAGTTAGGGACTGGCGTAGTTAATATGTGAGAAACAAGAGAGTCTTTAGCAATTTCAACTGATCGTTTCTCAGAAACGGTCAATGGTAATCTCTCCAGTTTTTAATGCTCAGCATCGTATAGTCTGCTCCCCTCTATGCCAACGAGATTTGTTTATCTGTAAGGTTAAATACAGTAAACAATGACGTAGTGTTGATTAGACGCCAAGGCACATAGCCAGAACGAAGGTTTTGCAACGTCCAGCCTAATAGCATTATAGAACGTAATTGAGACTGGCCATGTTGTAGCATGAGCAAGTCTTGTTCCATTATGTCTATGGCAGATGATACAATGCTGTCCAAAGAGTAAATTCTGGACGACAGAGTTGTTAACCCATTTTCAACTACAGAGAGTGATTTCTCCAAATTAATACAATCAATTTCTCGTATTCTTTCAGCTGTTTCCATTTGCGTGACTTTCCAAGCTTCATTGTAAGCAGCGTATATACCGGCGAATATGAAACGTTTATGACGTGGATTACGAGGTCCCACCAAGAATTCTCGTAAATCAATGCCATCTTTAAGCAAAGATAAGTGTTGTTTTATTTCTGGAAGAGTGGATTTTTGTAGCGGTTCAAGGTACAGTTTTCCTACACTGTAAGTTATTATTATCCCTGGATGTTGTCTTTGGAATTTTTCTTGGATCTGGCCGAGTTACTGTAAACCCTTGTGTTTTGTTCAGGAATCTAGCTTGACAATTATTTGTGTCTGTGGGCCAGATTAACCATTTTTTCCATTCAGGATTTGTTCGGTTCTGTTGTAAAATATAATTTACGTCTACCTCCTCATCTGAAGTTAAATTACTATCAGGTGAGGGCTTAGGTATGGACGGTTTGTTTAAATTTTTTATCTTAGCAATGCTAAGATATGCTTAGATTATGCTAAGCATGCTTCGCAATGTCATTTAGGAACATCATTTGTTCTGGGATGATGCAGGCTCTGAACAATGTATTTTTTTTTGGGTTTGTATAGCGCTGGAATCGACTCCCGAAGGAGTATCTCTGAGCTTCAGCGGGCGCTAAGGAAAGTTAGTGACTGGCGTAGTTAATATGTGAGAAACAAGAGAGTCTTTAGCAATTTCCAAAATGTCGTATGTCTGAACAGAGTCTGAGAGAGTCAGGAAGTTCGTTCCAGAGGGGAGGACCGAGGTAGGAGAGAGCCTTCCCTCCCAATCTTGTCCTCTTAATGATAGGTACTTCAAGAAGATTTTTACTGCTGGAACGCAGGGCGCGCATGGGAGTGTAGGGAATGAATTTGTCGGCCAGATAGGATGGGCCCAGATCGTGTAGAGCTTTGTGGATAATGCAGCAGACTTTAAACCTAATCCATTGGCGGATGGGCAGCCAGTGGAGCTTCACTAGTAGAGGACGCGATGGTAACCTAGGAGGTGCATTCTGAACCAATCTGGCTGCAGTATTCTGGACCATTTGAAGTCTGCTCAGCAGGGAGTCATTAGCTGAGATCAGAAGCCTGTTACAATAGTTCAGGCGACTGATGACCAAAGCCTGGACTAATGTTTTTCGGGTAGAGTCCAGGAGTAATGGAAAGACTCTCCGGAGCATTCCGATTATGTGGAAGCATGAGCCAGCAGTCTGTGTCACTTGCTCTTTTAGACTAAGGGCCTGGTCTAATCGGATGCCTACGTTTTTTACAACTGATTTAGGGGCGGATTGGGGCCCAGATCTGAAGGCCACCATTCCAGAGTCCACATAAGGGGAGCATCACCGAACAGCATCACTTCTGTTTTTCCTACGTTGCATTGCAGAAAGTTGTTTACCGTCCACTAGGACACAGCTCGCATTCCATCAGAAAAGGCCCGTTGGACCGTCGTAGTTAGTTTGCTGAATGGAAAAAGGAGCTGTGTGTTATCAGCATAGGAAACGGGGATGAATCCGAAGGTCCTTAGGAGACTGGCCAAAGGGGTGACATAGATATTAAATAATGTAGGACTCAGACAGGAGCCCTGTGGCACCCCCCTTGGTCAGTTCCATGGGAGTAGAGCAATAAGGAGCGAGGGTGACACTTTGCGAACGCCCAGACAAAAAGCTCCTCATCCATGACAGAGTTGACCCTCTTAGTCCCACCTCTTCCAACCTTTTGAGCATGATGTCGTGGGAAACAATGCTTCTAAACCTTGTACCTGCCAGTCTTTTGTGCCCCAAACAGTTTTTGTCTCAATGTTTTCTTTCCAAAAGTCAACGCCTAAGGTGGACAATTGAGCATAAAAGGCAGCAGAATAAATTTGTTTTGTATTTGTCAACATACTTTTCTTGCCTGTCATATTCACATTTTTAAACTAAAAACTTTCTGGGGTTGTAACATTAAAACCTGTGAAATATGGAAATTTTCTAAGAAACGTTTTAGAACTACCTTTTTGAGGTGTTGGACAATGTTCCCATTGATTATAAGTTAAAACATTTCTAGGGTTTGCAGATTTATGCAAGTAATGATGGCCAAAATGATTAAAACAATACATTTCTTCATAATTTGACGAACCTTCTAAGTATTCATGTTTTGTAAATTTTGCTGACATTTCTAAGTCTGCCATCGTGCTATTAACAGTCTCAAAGTCCCAATCATCAGAAAATTTGCTAGGTGAGAAGAAATCACTGAAGGAAACCTTAAATTGACGAAGAATCTTTAGCAGCTCAATAGGGCCATAAATGTCATAATCAGTTGTATCCCATGCTATTCCACCAGGTAGTGGGACCGCTGTGATGTTTACTGATGACAGGTCTCGTTGTTCACGATGAGATGATTTGTGTGGCTTCAGGAGCAAGTTGATGTTCTTACTTGCTGTGTCCATTTTAATGTGCTTTCCATCTATCAGCTTTCCCAAACTTAACACAGGAATGAGCCATAGCAGGAGATAAACTACACCTAACACAATCCAAAGTTCAACCCAAGGTGAAACCAGATATGTATTTGTAAGCTCCTGACCAAGTTCTTTTACTTTTTCCTTGAAAGATTTCTTTGCTGGCGTAGTTTCAGGTTCACTGGGATCCTCAGAAAAGTTATCGAAGTTGATAAAATAGCCCGAGGCAGTTCTGTCAATTGTTGGTATTGCATCCGGATTCTTTGAAATCGCTGGAGCTGTTTTTTCCTGTGACATGTTTGTATAGTCAGATGCTATATCATTGCAGACGGGAGTTTCTTGATAAACTGTTATTTGGGTTTCAAGAGGCACAAGTTCCATAGCTTTATTGCATAGTCCTTCTTTTCTCACTTTAGAATCTTCAAAGGTGATGAGTCTTTCAGTTTGAACCTCTTGGATAGTAGCAAGATTTGGTCGACTGCTACATCTTGGGAGTCCACTGGGCCTACTCCTTATTATCGGCCACATGGTGTGGTTTTACCAGGTCAATTGACACAGACCGGTTCTCCTTTTTTCCAGCAAGGGGCGGCAGTAGTACTGTTCTTGATCCGTGGATTGCTAGTACAGGTACTGGTTTTCTGTAAGAAGGCCCAAATTCCTTCTTGTCTGCTATTTTCTCCCTGACCAGATCCCCAATCTTTGGAATCCAGACAGGTCTTGCTGGGACAGGTGGTTTTTCTTCAGTGGTTGTTGGCTTTTCGCTGGTATTGCTTAGACTTCTTCTTGTTGCATTTAAGTCCTGTAAAACAGCCAAACGATCTTTGATATCAAAGGGTTTTTGTTCCACCACTGAAGTGTGACGATCAAGGTCTTCAACCAACATTCTAGTACCAAAAAGGATTTCATATGGAGTGATACCATCCAGAGAATTTCTTGGCAGGTTATTAAGACTACGTTGGACATTTATTAGATGTTTTACCCACCCATCACCCGAACCTAATAATCTAGCTGTTATAGATTGCTTTATGTCACAGTTTTTTCTCTCCACAACTGAATTTCCCTCAGGATGGAATGGACTCGAAAATCGCAATGCAACGCCCAAGCTGGCCATGGCCTCCTTGTAAGCCCTAGAGCTAAACGCAGAACCCTGGTCAGAATGTAGCTTGCCGATTGCGTATGTGCCGATAAAGACTCGCAAATCTTTTATAACAGTTCGGGCGTCAACTGAGCGCTGAGGCCACATCCAAATGGATCTCGTTTTAATATTTGTGGGACTGCATCAGTCCATTCGGACGTCCACATGTAGATAGCCTTATGCTGTCTAACAGTGGTGTCTGTACTGGTCTGGCTACGCTGTAGTCAGAAATCTGGTGGTGTTCAAAGCTGTGGGGTTGTCAGCCGGCAAACACTTAAGCTTCTTTGGGCCCGCCCGAAGAGGGAGCAAGTAAGCAGTGTCACATGACAGTGGTCACTGCACAATGGTGGCAAACAACTAGTAAGTAGACTACAATACCAAATAACAAAGGGGGTATTTTTTTATTAAAATAAAATATATATGGGCATTGCTGCCTGTAATATTGTAGAATATAACAGAGGCGGAGCCCCGATGTCCTTGGTGAGAAACCGCCACTGGTAGCTTCTTTGCATGGGTAAGTGCTTGCAGTTGGTGAGGGTCAAAAGAATCGAGGTCAGGGTCTTTTTAGGTCATATTATTCTTGTTCGAAGCTAGGTGTTTTATAATTCCCCCCGCCCACTGGCCATTCTTGCCACTGGGCTGTCAGATTTAAGTTGGTGCAAAGAGGAGAAATGATTAGCCCACATGCTGCAGTTGATCCCTGATTCTAGGTTCTTCTTCGGCCCCTCAAACCCGCATTTAACCAAGTCCCAAAATGTGGTGAATTTGTTCTCTCTGATTGCCATCTCCTATGACATCCATTCTTTGATTTGAAGTCTTGCCTTAATATTTTTCATTAGAAACCTCTACATTGTCCAAGGTGTTCTAGATATGTGTTTCCTTCCTTTGACATGTGAGTTTGTGATAGGGCACATGACTGTACTTTCTTCTGTTCTAGGCAATCTTGGTCAAACCACTCTAACGATGTGGTGTCTTTAATGCTTGCAGTTGGCTTGTGCAATTTATTCTCGATTTTTGCCGTTATAACAGAAGGCTCTTAAGCCTGAGGACATTTCTTCCATCTTGCTTTTTGCCTCGATCAAGTAATTAATTATATTTGATGTGCCTCGAAACAGTTTCGTCATCGAAGTTCTGCGTTTTATCTGTCCAGTTCGAGTTGTTTGTCTCCATTAGGTTCTCACGACTGGGCTTAAAGTTGAGGTTAACCGGGTTTAGGACTGTAGATTCAGGTGCTTATGTGTATCACCACCAGATACCAGGGGGGCATGGTCGCATTCTATTTGCTGATTGAGTCTCATCTCAATGACTGTGTGCCAAGCTTCCACATTGATTATTATATTATCTATTATAATAAAAACATTCCAGAAGTCATTCTAATAGGTGTATCAGAAAGGGGGCAACCATATACAGTCCGAATGGCAGTTGCTGTCAATAGGGTGGACAGGCTCTCGCCAATCTTTGTATCTTTAATTGATCTATAATAATGCTAGGCACGTTCCATGTCGATTTTTCTTCCCTTAAGTCAGAACTTAGAAGATTCCTATGTGAGTGAATGTTCATGTATCCGCAAATCAGTTTTGGATGAATTACATGTTGTATATAAGGGAACTAGTGTCTCAGGTTTGACAGTAAGGTAGACCCGTTTCCCTATTAAATGGGTGTGACGTCAAAGCATGACACATCATTATATGTGCACGTTTCCACCCCATCCACTCTTTTTAGGTCTGGCCTAAAGAGACCTTTAGGTGTCTCACCAGTCTAATGTTTCCCCACCCCCAAAAAAATCATAATATAAATGTACATATATCTATACATACAAAGGAGTTTGGTCAGCCCACTTCATCCATTGGTTTGTTCAGTTCACATTTTGTTCCTGCCCACTACAGCACGTAATACTGAGCAGTGGGCCAGCGCACTTCAGCCACAAACTCTCGTAACTGAGAGGGGATTTTGATGGTACACATCCACGTAAAAGTTAGTCCACGGCAGCTCCCACTGCTGGTCTGCCAATCTTCTTTCATTTCGTTCTTTAAAATTATTATTATTGTGATGGATAATTGTTTACGTATTTTTGCAAACATATGCACACAGAACACCTTTAGCAGGCGGCATTTTCACATTGATTACTTTTAGTAACTATTCCATGTTTTTAAAAAAAAATACAAAAAAAGCCTTCCAATGCTTGATGTTATGCTTTTGCCAATGCTTGTTTGGACGACGTGTGGCCTTCTAAGCCCTTAGTCTTCATTTGTTGACCGTGCAACTTATCAGAACAGAGGGGCATATTATCAAGGGATTTATCTCCGCTTTTTTGGCTTTAAAAGCCAAGAAAGCGGAGATAAAATTATCTCCCTATCAGCAACAGGGTGCTAACATGCAAATTCGCATGTTAGCACCCTTTTTCTCTACGCTTCCCCTTGCATCTCTAATGAGATGCAAAGGGGGTGTTCCAGAGAAAAATAATAGGAGAAATGTTGTTAAGCGACATTTCTCCTATTATCAAGGATTTCGCTAACCTTGTTAGTGATAAAAAAAAGCAGCGCTAACCACGGTTAGCACTGCTTTTTTTACACCTGGTATTTTCCTGACTTAGCCATGATATCCTATGGAAGGTGGATATCATGGCTAAGTTTGTGAGCCCCTATCATCAAGCTAATGCCAAACTTCGAGAGATTATCGTTGGTTTTCCAGCGATAATCTCTCATTTGGCAGTTAGCGCGAGGATTTTTATCACTTCAGAGATAAACCTTGCTAATAGCAAGTTATCTCTGCAATAATTTCCGGCGATGCTTAGCGTTAAAAAATTCGTTGCTAAGCATCGTTAGCGATAAATATCGCTAATCGTTGGTAATATGCCCCAGAGAGACTGTGTTTTGAATATAGGTACCTGAAAGTCAGACAAAAATCGTAGCAAACGTGTTTGCGTAAATGCAGCTATTTGCAGGGGGAAAAGGCACTCACTGCACGTTTCCAAATACTATTCGAGAACATATTTATCGCACCGCATGATACATTTATTGGCTAATTCACAAAAACAACCTTGTACCTTCAAAAGAAGAAGTACGGCAAAAAAAAATCACGCGCTTGCAGTTATTCAAAAGCATTCTTTTTTATTCGTTTGGACGGATTGAACTGATTCGGGGGCATATTATCAAGGACGGGCGATACATTATCGCCGCTTTTATCGGCAGTTTTCTGCCGATAAAAGCAGCGATAATGTATCGCCCGTCCTTGATAATATGCCTCTCGGTTCGTTAAAAACATATGCATGAAAATATATCAGTCGGAATGTTTTCTAGTGCAGGTCGTCCTGAAACATCGAGAGAAACGATGAGGAGGAGTTGAGACTTCCTTCAAAGCGATTTTCACAGCCATTAACAACAGGCAGAGAGGTGAAGCACTGCAGTCAATGCCTCTTCAATCCTACGTCTCACCAGAAGATGGCAGCGCAGCCCCACAGAAGAAGAACTCGCATGATAACTGCACAGATAGTCACGAATTAAGAGAGATCGTCTCCATCAGCGAACTCCTTAGTTTATTTTGACAAGGCAACAACACCACTACTAGTGCAGAGACGTTTTAAGGCATGGGCAAAGTGGGCTCCGGCCCAGTGCCCCAGCTTTTCAGGGGGGCCCTGATAGTTCCGGCTCTCTTCTCCACACAGTCCAGCCCTGATGACCTTGAATGATTTTTTGAACATAAATTATTTTAAATACCATTTCCTTTATTTTTAATACAGGTAATGAGCGGGCGTCGATTACAGGCATTTTGCAGAGAAATGTTGCGTTTATGGTTTTCAACACAATGCAACGTCCATGAAAAAGTTCCTTTTAGATCTAAATAGGACCTCACATACGAGAAAAGGCAGTGGGTCTGCTGCTGCATTACAACATTTAAAACACACATCACTATCCCTAAATATTATATGGAAAAACATTTAGAATTTGGACCAGTGTGCCCTTGCAGCGTCACTGACCTAGCCAATGAGGGCACGAAAAAGCTAAAATCGGATCATAAATCTAAAGCTGTTCCGAACAGGAGCCCTAAAACTATGTCTGCCCCAGGGCCCCCAAAATCCTTCAGATGTCCCTGGCAACCAGACATTCAGATGTATCATATCTTCAAGATTGACGGATTTCATGAGAAACATGAACACACAATATATGTAGGAAACACTTGCAACTGTGTTTCTGATGGGTTGTTCAGGATGCAAGAAGTAGGCGAGAGTAAACTGTGCGTAATGCTGGCAGATGCACAGGCGTGTTAGGAGTAGGTAGGTTTTGGAGCTTTGCTTGGGGATTGTTAGTTGAGAAGATCCGAATTGAGGGCAGTGTCGAATGATCCAAAGCAGAGGCAGCTCCGAGCCGAACTGGTTGTACCTATTTTGCATGTTTGTTACTGATCCTTCACAGTGACGGAGGAGTTGGTGACGCGAGCCCCATAGTGTCCGGCCCAAATCTGGGTGTCCTTCCCTTTGTGAAAAAACTTCACGTAGCGCACATTGGGACCATAGTTACGGAACACATGCGAGACCTGCAAACAACAAAGTAAAATTAGACATGCCACTTAGTGGCTCCAAGAAACGCCATTCTTTGCAACTTTAAAATATTTTTGCACAGTCTATTGCACTGTTCTTTAATGACCCCCCTAGTGAAGCAGACAAATCAAATAAACGTACACTGTTGCTCATCCTTTTTCTGTGCTACTGAATACAAATAGGATGGTACCCAACACCAGCACACAGTCTCTCTGGTTACCCACTTCTCTCCAAGTGATCTACAGCTGTTTCACTACATATTTGGCAACATTACCAGTGGTGATATGCAACTCCTGCGAGTGAAGGGCAGGGAAATTACATTAAATAAATAAAATATAATAGGGCATATTATCAAGAACGGCATTAAATATTATCGCCGGGTTAGCGGCAGCAAACTGCCGCTTAAGCGGCGATAATGGGCTTGATAATATGCCCTTGTGAATTCCAATAGAAGTCCATGTTCTGGTGTGAACATGGGCTTCTATTGGAATTCTCCGAGGCATATTATCAAGCCCATTATCGCCGCTTGAGGTGCAGTTTTCTGCCGCTAAACCGGCGATAATTTTAACGTCATTTTTGATAGTATGCCCCAATGTTACTTACTGTGCAGCAGCCATCCTCCTCACTCCAGTCCTCTTCCTCGCTGTGGCATCAAGGCCCCAACAAACTCCCTTAAACCAATTCTGGCGCTTCTCTCATGCTGTTAACCAGCTTGAGAGAAGTGACAGGATTGGAGGGAGAGGCCTCTGTCGGCGCTCCAAAGGGCACTGGAGGCCTGCACTTGCTCCCAATCCAGCTGTCTTAAGACAGCTCAGTTGAGAGGTTTAAAGTGCACATGTCTTGATGGCCGTCTCAAGGTGGCTGGCCAATAGGGATTTAAAAGTGCACAGGCTGCCCTCTGCCCACTCCTCCATGCTGCCGTTCAGCAGGTCCCTTTCCTTTCCTGGCACTCAGTTTGAGATGGAGTGACGAAAACGTAAATGGTAATGAATTAACTTCATTACCATTTTATTTTTTGTCTCTGGAGGCATTTCATTGGGTTGACGCTCCTTCGCTGTAATGGAGAAGCCGCCCCTGATTTGACCAAAGAGATGTGGAGTTTTCAAGGTTCGCAAAAACAAAAATGAAAGCAGTCATATGACTTTTCACAAGCCTACTCCTAATTAGACTGTCTCACTCACTGAATACACAAAATGTGCATTCATCTGGAACATCAGGTAATAGCCAGACGCATTGAGAGCTAGGAGTGGGGTGCTGCTCAGACTTGCTCAGGGCTTTGACGTCGTTTATACCCAGGTCTTTGCTTATGATAATACTAGACTGATGCAGAGCTCTTCCGCTAACGGATGCTGACTGGATGAGGAACAGCCGTCTGAAGCTGAACTCGGACAAGACGGAGGTACTCATCCTCGGACCCCCCTCAGCCTGGGACGACTCCTGGTGGCCGACAACACTGAGAACAGCGCCGACACCCACCGACCATGCACGCAACCTACGATTC
This sequence comes from Lissotriton helveticus, assembly GCF_964261635.1. Taxonomy (NCBI): domain Eukaryota; kingdom Metazoa; phylum Chordata; class Amphibia; order Caudata; family Salamandridae; genus Lissotriton; species Lissotriton helveticus. The sequence goes on from NC_136070.1 coordinate 997,643,227, forward strand.
ATCCTCGACTCCTCCCTCTCCATGTCTAAACAGGTCAACGCCGTCTCTTCCTCCTGCTACAACACCCTCCGCATGCTCCACAGGATCTAGAAGTGGATCCCGACCGAAACAAGAAGAACGGTGACACAGGCCCTTGTCATCAGCAGACTGGACTATGGCAACGCACTCTACGCAGGAATCCCAGCCAAACACCTACGACGACTACAACGCATCCAAAACGCCTCTGCCCGACTGATCGTCAACGTCCCCCGCCAGAGCCACATCACCCCCCACCTGAGAGACCTACATTTGCTCTCCATCGACAAGAGTATCACCTTCAAGCTTGTCACCCACGCACACAAAGCACTCCACAACACCGGACCAGCCTACCTGAACAGCAGACTCAGCTTCTACACCCCCACCCGCCAACTCCGCTCCGCCAGCCTCGCCCTCACTGCTGTCCCCCGCATCCAACGAACAACCTCCGGTGGCAGATCCTTCTCCTACCTCGCCGCCAAGACCTGGAACACCCTCCCTACCCACCTACGGCACACCCAAGACCTACTCGCCTTCAGAAGACTCCTCAAGACCTGGCTCTTCGAGCAGTAGCGGCACCCCCTCCCCTCTGCGCCTTGAGACCCTCATGGGTAGGTAGCGCTCTTCACAAGTACTCTGATTGATTGATTGATTGATTGATCTAGGCTCACTCGAGCTCAAGATCGGTTAAAGGCCAGACGTCAAGCTCAGATAATCAGAGCTTTGCATCTGAGAACACTTAAACTCACCCATATTTGCCCTGCCAATATCGTCCAATCCTCATTTTCTGTCTCTCATTTTACATAAAGCAGCCTTACTCTCTTGTCACTTTACATCCACAAAACTCTCCCCCTTTTCCTCTCTTTCCTCGGTTTCTTTGCCCTTGTATGTATACTTCACACAGCCTCGCCACCGTATGCCAAAACTCTGTCATATTATTTTAAAATCACTATTTACCCCTTTTTGTCATGAACAAATAAGACAATACCTATATAACAAACACACACAATCAACCCAGCTTGTATATCATAGTTTGGGTGCAGTAAGAAGGTGAAAAACACAATGAGGGTGCACGCATTTTGCCCCAGGCTCCTAGCACTTGACAGTTAATTTCTCCCTTCCCTTTTTACTCCATCACAACTCTTTCACATACTTGTCTCCACACAGTGACACACTTCTCAGGTTGATCCTTCACTCGCCAGTAAACCATCTTCACTCTGTCATATTTCATTCCTATTCTGTATTGTTGTCCTCCCTCTGCTAACTTTGGTACTCTCCTTTGGGCACTTTTATCGACCCTATCATAATACTTCTAATGAGGAAAGGCTAAATATCAGGCTTGTAAATATGTAAAAGTCTTTCAAACGAACAGCACATTTAGGGCCAGTTGTAGGTAAATTGTATTTACCGATTCTTAAATACCGAATATTACTGATTTTATCGACCCTATCATAATACTTCTAATGAGGAAAGGCTAAATATCAGGCTTGTAAATATGTAAAAGTCTTTCAAACGAACAGCACATTTAGGGCCAGTTGTAGGTAAATTGTATTTACCGATTCTTAAATACCGAATATTACTGATTCGGTATTTAAGAATCGGTAAATATGAAGGGGTGAGATGTAGGTAATTTTTTAACTTGGAATACCGAATCGGAAACATTCGGTATTTATCAATTCGGTAAATACCGAATCGGTATTCCCTATTGATTCATATGGGCTGTGAAGCCCATAGGAATCAATGGGAAATACCGATTCGGTATTTACCGAATCGGTAAATACCGAATGTTGCAAGGGTGCGGGGGATGTCACTTTGACACCCTCTAGCACCCCGAATTCAGGCACGTGTGACATGTGGCACACAGACATGCCCTAGGAGCAGGTCTGCGTGTCACATGGCATAGGTGTGCATGCACACATGTGCATGCACACCTGGGTTCGGTATTTTACCACCCAATTGAATTGGGTGGTAAAATACCGATTCTGTATGGCCTTTGGGACTCAGAAGAGTCCCACCTACATTTAGATTTACCGAATCGATAAAATTACCGATTCGGTATTTTACAGATTCGGTAAATTTACTGATTCGGTAAATTTACCGAATCTGTAAAATAAATGCCCCTACATGTCGATTCTTAAATACCGGTCGGTAACGGCCGAAATCGGCCGTTACCGACCGGTATTTAGGCTCCTACATCTGGCCCTTATAGTTTTTGGACGTGTCCTGACTACAGGGCACCACATAAGAGAGTACCACTCCTGCCACTCCTGGATGAGGGTAATTATCCTCGACCATGAGGAATCCTCCCATCTATTACCATGTCTAGCCTACAACATTATTTTGTAATCAAGTCTGACTAATTAAAAGCAGCAACCTCCATAAGCACCCATAGCTGAATGTTTGTCCACTTCAGGTCGCCATGGATTTTGAGATAAAAGTTTATTCAGTTACATAACAGAACCAAAGCTCTTTATGGGGGCTGACGGCAAACTTAAAAATTATTTGGACAACTAAGTCTGGTCAATGAATGCAGAAGCTGTGCATTCTCTGGATGTAAACTGAAGCGATGGCCAAAGATTTAACCATGCACTCCACGCTGTATTAAAAGAGGCCTGTGTTACGGCTCAAAAGGGGTACTCATAAGGAAAGTAGGGACCACTGTGGCATTACAAAAGTTTAGAAGCAAACATTGATAAAATGCAAACAACAGGTGATTTTAACATGGAAGTTTGTTCTGGTAAAAGCAAAAAAGCCAAAAGGGCTGACAGACAATCTTTAACAGCGCCCACTGCGAGACCTTGCTGGGCCAAAGACAAAACAAACAGTAACACATCTGACAGTTTAGTCTGGAACAAGTCTGCGCCATAGGTGCCAAACAAAGCCACAAGCTCGTCCCAGCACCCTGCTTAAAACAGATTTTGGAGAATGCCACCCAGCCATCTACTGCTTCGGGAGGGAGATTGAACACAGTCAGCTGCTGCCACTCAATCTCTGAGCATGGAGGTGAAGATAGTGCATGGCTGGACGTGGGACCGTGCCCTGCTGCTGCAATATATCTTCCCAAGGCAACAGCCTGATTGGAGGACAAATGCTCATTCCCAGAAGTTCAGGATACCACACTCTCCTGCCCCAATTTGGAGCCACTACCATAACTTGAACCTGGTCACTCCTGATCTTGTTTAGAACCCGTGGCAAGAGAGGGGGCTTTGGGAAGACATACAGGAGTCCCTGGCTCCACTCTAGATAGAATAAGTCTCCGAAATAGAACCTTCTTTGCAACTCCAACAAGTACAAGTCTTGACACTGCATGCTTTTGGCAGTGGCAAAGAAGTCCACACAGGGTTCTCCTCGCTGCTGGAGGACACCATTCTGCACCTGAGTGTAACTGCCAGTTGTGGTCCACTAGAAGTTGTATGAGCTCATCCATCCTTAGGTTTACAGATCCCACCTGGTGGTGTACCATCAGGGAGAGGCTCTTACAATTCAACCATGTCCAGAGATGCAGGGGCACTTGGCACAGACCCAGGACTCCACTGCGCCATGCTTGTTGTAATACCGCACGGTGGTGGTCTTGTCCATTAGGACCTGAACCAGCCTCTGCTTGGTGTATGGTAGGCAGGCTTTTAATGTCAATCAAATGCCCTGTCACTCTAGAAAATTGATGTGGCTCTTCACCTCTGTCAGATGACCTCCCCAACCCCGCATTGATATGTTTGTCACCACCGTCCGCTATGGGTGGGGAAGGGAGAAGGTTCTGCCGTTGGTCCAGTTGCAGTTGAGTAGTCACTACTGAAGACAGTTTTCAGCCTCTTCAGAAACTTGGATGGAATCTGACAAAATCCTCAGGTGCTGGGCCCATGGAGGCTTCAGATCCCACTGCAGGGACCACATCTGCTTAGTCGGTAAGCAGAATGCAGGAGGTCAGTACTACAGAAATCCTCAGAGCCATTCCCACTGAGTCCCAGGAGTGAGGCTGAAACATCAGTATCATAGCCCGAATGCCTGGGACTTATTGATTTGGAAGGATGGCCCGAAACTGCTCTGTATACAGGATGGCACAGAAGAAAGGGGGCATGTTGACAGTGAACCCCATTGATGTAAGGAGGTTTGCCATCATCTGGAGGTGGTCTATGACTGTGGTGAGCTCCCCTTTAACAGCAGGTCATCGAGGTGGGGGAAGACTGGTGCCACATGTCGAATGTTATAGTGCTGGGATTCCTGAGAGTAGCGATGCACTATATAAATGCTTAATAATTATGGCTTGCCACCCATAGAGAAAATGTCTGACCCTGCCTCCCACAAGAAGGTTGTGTGCTCCTAAGGACACACTAAAGAACCATTGAGTTTGCTGCAGTGGCTGTAGACCAGAAGGTTTGCTGTCCCTGCAAGGCTGGACATTGTTTGCTGGATCTTCTACCCATACCTCTAAAGAATGGGTTGGCTGTTGTTGGGGAGGTGGGCATTGGAACTGCCTGTAAGTGAAGCCCCATGCGATGTCCTGAAAGGGGTGAAATTGTTAGGGATTCTGCCTTGCTTGTGTGGAAGAACCAATAGATTGTGCAGTGGCTCTCCTCTTTGAAATACTCAAGGGTAGAGTCAGCCTTCTGGTAAACATTGCAAGACCTGATAAAAGCCATACGCATATGCAATGCTTGAACGTCCTCTGAAATGCCTGTGGATCTCATCCAGGAGTGGAGTTGGAGCACCACACTGCCTTAACAGTTGGTCATGTCCAGGTCTGACCATATAAGGTACTTGTAAAGTCCCACAAACACCTGTGAGGAAGCCGGCGTCTCTCTATCCCGAATGATGAATGGATGATGAATGGAACCTATCCAGTTTATCTGATTCAAGGCCACGTCCATCAACGAGCGTGGCTCCAGCCTATCACAGCTCTCCACCAACGAGTGTGTACCTACGGCCCCCTACTGACGGCGCCTTGCGAAGAAACAGGCACCACCTCCCCCCTACGGATGGGAACTGTGTATGACCATTTAACGCAGATGTTATCGCTATAATTGAAGGACCCCAGATACCCGCCGAAATTAGGGCTTTTCACCAGTTGCGACATCGCGAAGAAGACAGCCTTTTGGCCTGCTAGTGGATTTACTCCCGGATTTACTCTGCCTAACTTCCAATATCATTGCTGGTCTAATTCGGCTAGTTGCAAGGAGCTAGTTGTTACAGAGAAAATTCCTTTGTTCGGACTTGGTGTTTTAAATTTGAAATTTGCTGTCGCCTACTCCGTGGTACGTCTTCGCCCTGACGAAGGTGTGGCCCCAACGGGGGTCTACACCGAAACGCGCGTCGGCGTTGTTCGTGTGGGCAGCAGGATTGTTCTTTCCATCCCCGGTCCTTACCATTTTCCCTGCCCACTTCCTTTTGTTTGATGATCCATTTTCGATCTGGTCACCAATTCATCCTATGGCGTTTATGTACTATTGTGATTATATGTATTGTTGTGAATGTGAGATTGGCTGTTTGGTTGAGTTGAGTGTGTGTTTATGTGGGTGTGAGATCTGGACGGTGTTTGTGGGACTTTATATGTTAAAAATCATGTGTGTGCGTTTTAATTAATGACTTTAATGAATTAATGGTAATTTTGTAATATGAATGCAAAAAATCCTGAAACTTGAAAAAATGAATAAAAATCACTAATGTATCGTTGGGTCTGATGCCTTGACTCTTCTGATGGCTTCTCCGATGTCTTGTTTGCATTTTAGGATCCTTGTATAGGACCTCATTTAAAAATCACAGGCAGGGTTCTCCTCTGTTCTTATTTACTGTTTGTTTCCCCCTGCAAACCTGCCTGCATTCCATTTTTGGGGGGCCCCCTTCTGTCTAGTCATATAAGGTACTTGGTCACACCCTGGACACCTTGAATAGTCTGTGCCAAGTTGGCATGAAATTCATATGCGGCTAATGGACATAACTTATCTACCACTGGATTCAAGCTAGCCTGACTGATGAAGGGTGTTACCCAGAAACCGGTCACAGGATGCTTGTTTCCGGTTCAGGGAAGACCTGACTTGGCAGTTCAGGCTGGACTGTTCCCATGATGCACAAGGTCAAGACTGATTTGCATATAGCTGGGTCTGAGCTGAGATGGCCAAGTGAGCTAAAGAATGATGATGGATTCAACCCAGATCTGTGACTGGGGGTGAGTGTCTGAAAAGTTTCAGCGCTCCGTCCCTCATCTCCTTGTGTTTGCTTAGTACCTTCCTAGCAAACAGCTTATGTTGACTGACCAAAGTGAGAAGATAGCTGAAGAAAACATCCTCTTCCCAAATACCTCAATTGCTTTTTTAATCTGCACAGTGAGGTAGTAAGAAAAGAATTGGTGTTAACGCTGCTAGTGGAGGATTGTCCTACCAGGATCGCATTAATAGGGTGCTGCATGAAGAAGGCAGAGTCACCCGAACCAGCAGGTCTGTTGTGATGTTCCACTTGCCGGGTTACAGGTGGACAAGGGCAGGACTGACTGCCCGTCTGATAACCATGGCGAAAGAAGCAGACTCTTCCAAGGTAGACCCGGGATCGAGACCAGGCTTGTGTTAGGGGAGGTGTCTAGCCCACTTGCCTCTTGCCAGTCCGTATAAAAATTGTCATCGTTAGTGGGGATGAAATCTCCCCACAGTTTGTCACCATCATATCTGTAAGGCTCTGGTCAGAGTTCGATCTTGATAGTTGTTGAAGTACTGGAGAGTGACTCCTAGGCAAAGGAGTCAGAATGTTTGGGGGTTGGATGTATAGGACCTGAACTTGAGTGCAGCTTTTGCCGAGGTCGAGGAAGAATCGGTTCAGTGTCAGATAGGACTATGGGCTCAGTGTACTCCAACAGCATTGGTGCCAGTGTTGATGGCAGGAGGAACCACCATGGCCAGTGGTTGAGGGATTGGAGTCATCTCCCCATTCAGACCTGAACTAGAGGTAGGTTCTGGAGGCACAGGCGGTGCCCAGGGCTGACCAGCTGGTAGTAACCTAACTGGCAATCTCCGCTGATCCATGGAGACTGATAGCGAGGCAGATGACGCTGGTAGGGTGCTGAAGATGCAGTGTGTGGCCTCCTTAAACGTCTCAACCTGTTGGGGCATCAACAATGGACCCAGAAATTTGGTGAGCATCGCATCAGCTGTAGACCGGGGTCCTTAGTGGGGGAGCAACATCGAGCCTGTGGGACACTTCAACATCATTGCAACTTCTCAGATGGAAAGTGGCGCGGCTTGGATGAGACCCAATTGGAATTCTTGCTTTACTTTTTTTACTTCAACTTACCCGCACACCTGGAACACGGTAAAGAACGGTCATGGGACTGGGTCAGAGAAGGGAAACTGGTTTGTGCCTCTTACGTCGAGTGGGAACCGCCTTTACACAACTTTGTTTGGTGCGCAGTGACATATAGCTTGGCTTTGCAGTCCTGTGTTGCATTAGGGCCCATTCCTCGCATTAAATGTAGTCATAGACCAATCCCAAACACCAGAGGCAGACTTCGTGGGGCTCTGTCACAGACATTTATTTGCCCCCACAAGTCTGTAGTATTAGGAAGGACATATTCCCTTGCACACTGGAAAATAATTTAGGAGAAAAAGGCTCATCAACTGACGATAAAAAGTAGGAGCTAGCTCTGGATTTGTGTATAAAGGCTCAAAAAGAAGTGAACTGATGTCAGTGCACTTGGGTGGCGCTTATATGCAGCACCAGTTGTCCCTTCTGGGGCGCAGCGGAGTTGATGTGAAGCTGCACAACACCACCTACTGTTGCATAGGGGCTATGCTGAAAAATCTTCCCAATACAGTCTTGCGGCTGGGGATATTCTAATAGTGAGGAATCTCAGATTAGAAATATCAAGCATAAACACAGCTTGCAAGAAGAGTACTCTTCTCCACATAGGTATTACCTGTCTATATTGACTTGGCATAGCAAGTTCCAGAGAAACTTGCAATGTTGGCTAACAAGTGGTAAACTGACTCGTGGTTGGGTGACAGATTTAACAATGATTCGGAGCGGCTTGGCTCTAAGCCAAAAGGAGAGTGGAACACTCAATAAAATGGTTCCAATAAAGAGGAAAAGAGCCAGGGCAAGTGAGGACACAAGCAGGATTGGGTTCCAAGTCAGATGCAGAATGACAAAGGATGAAAGGACTGTTCCTTCATGCACAAAGTGATTATTTGTTATACATATCACAAGACAGGGCATTACAAAAGAAACTGTGTGGTAAAACACCCTGGACCAGCTCTATCCTTTATATCGAATGCACTGACTATGGGTGAAGGGACCCTAGAGTGCTCAGTGGTACTCCACCTACTGCCAATAGACACTAAGAAAGGGACCCAGATGCCCTAAACCACTAAACCTCATCCATCCAAATACCATGTGTTGAAGCAGCTATCAATGGGTGAAAGATTCTAGTCCTGAGGAGCAAGGATGGTAGGGTAGTAACCGGGATAGTTCTAGTAATCATTTCTAAGATTTAATTTCCTAGGACTGTCATTTCCAACTGGGAATCAAAGTTCAGGTCCTTTTAAATGAGTGAGATGTTGGAGAAAGGTGGTGTAACCTACCACTTCATAGCATAAAACACACAGACCAGTGGGCTGGTTAAGTTGATTAGCAAAACCCTTAAGAGCATGCCAGAGAACATCAGGAGGAAGTGGGATCTTCTCCTGCAATACCTCTTACCTGCTGACAGACAGATTTTGCATAAAGGAGTTGGATTCAGTCCTTTTAAACATCTGTTTGGGCCCCCAGTGCTTTGCTCACTCTTCGTAGTCTGAGAAGGATAGGAAGGAACTTCTGAGCCACCCAGAAAGACATGGCTGACTATGGGATTAGCTTCAGGAAACTGAAAAAGCAGATGAAAAATAACCGTCAGGGAAGCCAAGAACTGATAAAAGAATGGTTTGACCAGAAAGCAGTGCCTACTGGGTAACAGAAGGGTCAGGAAGTGTTGATGCTGAAACCCATTTGCCCCAGAGCATGAAGGGTAGGTGCTGTGTGCCATACAAGGTAGTGCAGACGTTTTTCTGAGATTCCCTACTTGGTGGACAGGGTTGCCACAGAGGAGCCAAAAAAGATGTCCCATGTGGATTGGCTGAAGCCATACCTTTGGGGAGACTTTAACACAAACATTCTGGCTATGACAGAAAAGGACGAGGAGGGCAGTGAGTCACTCCTGCACGGTGATAAAGATCATTCTGTAGAGGGCTACAGCTTCCCCCTACTGATTTCCCAGCTGTAAGAAGAGTGTGGAAAGGTATTGGGACCATTTTCCGATCTTGTCATGCTGACCACAGGATTTCTCCCTCTCCCTCTCTCCCTCTCTCCCCCTCTCCCTCCCCCTGCCCCTCCCCCTCCCCCTTCCCCTCTCCCTCGCCCTCTCCCTCTCTCTCTCTCTCTCTTTTGAAAACCATTGTGTTTTAAGAACCCCTAACAATCCACACTCCTCTCTCTTTTCACTGCTTCTAAAGCCCCCCTGGTGTCCTGCTTCTCATAATGTATTTTAACAAGCTATTGCCTGCTGCTGTTGCTGCCTGTTGCCTGCCTGCCCTTAGGGGGACCACAACGTCCAGCCTGCCCTGCTACCTTGCGCGCTCGGCCGCACTTGTCATCAAGTAGCACCAGGAGGCACTACAAAACCAGCCGCAGGCTCCCACAGCACGGGACTCGTTATTGCCGGCTGCTGTTGCTTCCTGTTGCCTGCCTCACCTTAGGGGGACCACAACAACCAGCCTGCCCTGCACCCTTGTGGCGCCCGGCCGCACTTGTGATCAAGTAGCGTCAAGAGCGACTACAAAACCGGCCAGAGGCTTCCGCAGCGCGGGACAAGCCCGGGCAAAGCCCAAGCCAAAGGTGGGCCCGTCCACGCCAGTCGTAGCCTGGAGGAGGCTGGGCTGACCCCCCCCCCCTAACAAGTGAGGCACGGATCCTTCCACCTTGGTCTGAACGACCCCCAGGTACTGAGTCTGAACCCCCTGTTTTGTTGACCTTATTTACATTAATTGTGTGAGTGGAGCTGTTTTTTTGGTTGTTGTTTTTTTTTACTCAAAATGAGCAAATGCAAAGGAGTGGCGGAACTCTGGACGCTTTCATTGTCAGGGCCGAATCCATGCTCAGTCATGAGGTCGTGCTGGCCGAGAGGCTACTTTCCTTAGGGCCCTCAGAAACTTTATCTCCACCGAGGCGTTCATTGCTGGCCCCAGTATATCAGGTGAAGACCTTCAAATTTGTTCACCCCCCACTATACAGGGGCAGGGACAGGGGCAGATTTCCTCTGTACCAGACTTGGACACACTCATATTGGAAACAGAAGTTGTACCAACTACAGCCATAAGGACAAGGGCACCGTCCACTAAGACCCAAATGTGGGTAAGCCCAAAGAACTACTTGTGAAGCAAAGAAGGTGCGCGGGTGCAGCACTTCAAAAATCTAAATTACAGAAACGGACTCGGCATCCTTGCCCTGAGGCGACCAGCACCCGCACTATCAGCACACAGACTGATGTTGTCTCTCTTGCACACAAATGTAGCACCATCGGGGATGGGGACGTTGATTCGGTTACTGTCGGGGAGCCCGGGGTGTCTGCCCTAGATTTAGCTTTTGCACGGCTTAATGAACCCTTAGATAAACTAAAAAATGTCAGAATGGCTCCTTTAGAGCCTGTTATTTCGTTTACTGATAACTTCAGTCCCAAGGTGGCCAACGAACAACTGTGTTCTAGTTTAGATGTAATTCAAAAGGCTGTTGCTGAGTCCGTAGGGAAAATACTGGCTAAGAGTGTAGCCTTTGAAGAGGTAGTTAGAAACAACCTTGAAGTCAGCCCTACTGCCCGCCCTAGCAAATCTTAAATTCCGGTAGTTTACACAGGCATGGTAGATGCACCCATCTAGGCGGGTCACATTTCAGTAAATGTGCCTGCAGATAAAAATAATAGTGCTATAAGCAATAGATTCGCCCAAGCAGTCCTAGAGTAAAACACTTGTCCTCCCCCAATGTACTACATCTATGAGCATGGAGGATGTGATACTGAATTTACTGCCAGAGGTCACTCCCTATATAATAATATTGTCAAATGTACCGCATCTTTCCCATCAAGCTAACGAAACATGGGAGGCTTTAAGAAATAAATCTCTTCGCTGGATTGGCTCTAAAACTGGCTTAACCGAAACACTGTTTTGTGAGTTTAAGATGTTAAGTAGAGTAGGCTGGGTTGGGATAGGGGAAAAGCTGCACCCTGTCGACTGCAAAGTCCTCACTTTTAGAACACCAAGACTGGTAAGCGAAGTCTTACGCAGACTCTGGAGTGACTGTGTTGTAGTGTAGTTCCTATATTCCCAATAGGCTCTGCGCATTGGAATAACATATCCTATAGATTTGATGTAGGACTTAGGTCGACTAAGTCTCTATCAAATATATTAGACTTAATTGTGAGTGCCAGCTAGCTCAGAGGTCACTAGAAACTTTCTCGAATAAACAAGAAGGGATTAGTTTCTGACTACCGCATAAACATGACAACTTTGTTTCCCCAAGATAAAACGTATCTTCAGAGTCGTGGAAACAATAGATAGATATTTCAGTCAGTCAATCATGCATGCCTCGGACGTCTTCAATAAAAAGGATTTATTGAACAGTCTTCTTTCTCTTGCAAGTAAAGTGAACTGCTATAATCGTAATACTGGTTGCAATAATGCGTACAGTAAGAAGAGTATTATAAAATTATACTGTATAAGCATGGTATGGTTTCTAAGCCATAAAATACATACATAAATAACAAAGACTAAAAGTACTAAACTGGTGCTTCTAAAATACGCCTACCCCAATGTATCTAACTTAAGTCTAGTACGAGGAAAGAAGTAAGTATGGTGTAGCATAGGTTTAGTTTTCTTTGCCAAGAATCTATCCAAGATTTCTCTTAGGGTCTAATCAGCTCTGTGCCTTGGTTTTAGAATGAAGGAGGTCTGGTATCTCTGTCTCGGACTCGATTTCCCAACACGCCGCGAGGGGAGCTTGGAAACACTGGAGCTGGATTCTCAGCGAGAGAAAGGCAGCCACTCTGTCAGTGCGTCAGCTGGAGGGTCGGCTTCCTTTGGCACTTGCTGTAGCGAGCTGCGTCGGGCAAGTAGATAGTCGAGCTGCTCCGAACCACCGTGTGTTTGCTAGGGCAAGTGTAGGCATATTTATACCTTGAAGGTGCCTAGTTTGACGTAAAGTCGGACATAATAACGTCACCAAAGATCCCCAAGGAAATGGTAGTTCTTTCTAGGACAAATCGATATTCAAGAAAGGGGATGTCCCTGACTGCTGACGCCGAGTTTTCCAAGAAATCGTTGTGGCTTTTTGGAACTAGTGGAAGTAGCCATGCCTGTATTTGGACTGGATGGGTCATGTCTAAATATGGTTATGATTTCTATGCCTATATAAGGGTAATGTGAATTGTACCTATATAAGGGCATGAATCGGTAAATTACGCTTGGATCCTAAAACGCTACACAACAGTGTGTCCAATCAAAGAATATATGTACTGCCACTTGGATATTTTTATCCCCCCAAACCAAATTGTGTATACCTCAAAGCCGAGACTCACTAATTCTAACCTTCAACAACGATTCACCATACTCACTTATAACAGATTTGAAACATTGACAGGCTTAGAAGATAGATTGACTTACCCAGAAGGCATTTGTTTATCAAATCATTGATGGCGCTATCAAATGTCAGTAGAAAATTAGGGAAAAGCTCACCGGGGAATGGCTGCACATTTATAGGGCGAAGTGTGTTGCAATTGCTACCTATGGAGCTGGAATCTGGGGTTTTGCCAATGTAAACTCACTGCAGATGGCAGAAAACTTGTTTCTCAGGTTCCTCCTGGCAGTGACGACAGCACATCAACTTTTGTCTGCCACACTGAGCTTGGAATGCCATACTTTGAGGATGTGAATAAGACTCAGCCCGTCCTCCTGTGGCACAGGGTATGAACCACGGAGGAGTCTGCTTTTAACAGTCACATATTGAAGGATGCCCTCGGGCTCGATGGGGTTAAACACATAAGATGGTTAGAGTCTGTTAAAATATTCTTATTTCAATTAGGTCATCAAGAATATTATTATGACCCCCAGACAATGTGTAGAAAGGATCTTAAAATTAATTGTTTGTGATTTCTGAATTAAATCAGACTTATGACAGAAATGAAAAAAACAACGGTCCAAGCTCACCATCTTACCCTGGTCTCTGCAACTATGCAACCATACATTCAGTTAATCGCTGGAGACTATGACAGATTCTTGCTAATACATTTTAGATTAAATATTTTATATAGGTCTTTGAGTTTCCCCGAATTAAATGATTGGTCCAGAACATTATGTAAGTGCCAGTGTCACGACGTCTCTGCACAGTCATCTCTACATTTATTGTTTTGTTGCAAATGTTACTCTATCCCCAGGAAAGATGGATTGTGCCAGTGTTAAGAAAATTGGGTTTGAGACAATGTCGCCCTGCATTCTTGGTACTACAATTTTTGGACAATTAATTTATTATTGCCTCTGTAATTGCTTTTTAAAAAAAATGTTTTAAATCTCATAAATCAATTGTGATATGATACCAATAACTTTTTTACGTCTGCCAAAAGAATCTGATATCATTGTGGCCCCTCTTTTTTTAAATAGTTCTGGTAATTTTAACTGTGTGATATATGAATTGTGCTTTTATGTTTTACTTTGTACAGTAACCGAATAAAGTTATTTGAATTGAATTGATTGACTTACCCTCACACACAGTCACAGTTATGTGGTATACAGATGGGTCATCATTAATCACCCAACTGGCCTGGAACCGACAACTAGCGATTCAAATGTTTTTAAATACTGTGCAGCAAGAGCTAGCGATGATTCACATGTTGATCTCTGTACTGGTCCTTGTAATGTTAGCACGGTGGCCCAGCTTGATATTATGTCACACGGTGTAGTAGTAGCTGACACTACTGTGCAACGTTCTCATGAGCCGGGAGCGGATTTGATCAATCTAAATATCTCCCATTTAACTCCTCCTAAAAATCCCGCCCTTCCCTTATTGTTCATAATAGTGAACTTACTCATTATATTAGTCCCATGCAGGCTGAAAATAGGTCTGGTATAATTATAATTATATTCTGGAATGTGGCGGGTTTAACCACCAAACTTTCCAATCCTGCCTGGTTTGATTTTATAGCTGGCTTTGATATTCTATGTATCCAAGAATCCTGGGTCGACAGCCCTCTGCATATCAATGGGTTAAAAACTTTTTTACCCCGGCTGTACCGTCCAGACATGGGAGAAATGTAAAACAATTTGATCTTTTGGTATCTAACACTTTTTACCAGGTCTCAAAAATTATTATTGATGCCTCACACAGAGTCCATGGGGGTGGAAGCGTCATTGATTAACTTTTTTAAACAGTCCTATTTGGATGTCCAGGCAAGTGTCCGTTGTGGGTTAGCGGCTGAGCGTAGCCGTAAGTTCCCTGTTAGGAGGAGGGGGGTAAGGCAGGGCTGTGTCCTGGCCCCCTTCCTTTTCACTTTATATATATATATATATACAGTTTGGGTGCTACTTTGTTGAGGGAAGGTCAGGAATTACCCAGCATTGGTAGACGTCAAATTGGAGCCTTGTTATACGCCGACGACGCTGTTCTCCTGTCTCGAACGCCATTAGGTTTGCAGAAAACTGTCTCCAGTTTCGTGTCTTTTATGTCTAGCCTCGACCTAAAGGTAAATATCACCAAAACCTTTGTTATGAAATGTGGTAACTGGAATGTCAAGTGTCGAGACATTTTCATAGATGACAGAAAACTCATATTTGTTAATCATTTCTCCTACCTGGGTATTGTGTTTGAAAAACGGGGCTCATGGAGTATAGCCATGAACACCAGAAAATTATTATTTGCTAAAGCCATTGGAGCTCTAATATATTTCTCCAGGAAACTAGGCAAGTGCCTCATCGAAGATCTGTTGACCATTTACAAAGTTAAATGTATTCCCATAGCCAAGTATGGAGCAGGCATCTGGAGCTTTACAAATACAGCGTCCCTGCAGCTGGTTGAGAATAGGTTTTTAAAATACCTTTTAGCTGTTCTGACCAGCAAAGCTATGTGTATTTTCCATGCTGAGCTAGGCTAACCATATTTATCCGACCAAATTAAAATCCAGCCAGTCTTACTTTGGCATAAGGTTTGGACAGGTACTGCGACTATGCTTAATTGGGATGTGATTTATGATTGCCAGCATTTACAACGGGCACTCTGCATCTCATGGCTTGTGTATGTTAAAAACTTTATGATCGACATATGTCACCCGGAGTATTATGCTAATCCTGATTGTTTGTCCCGTGTTACCGTGAAGGAATTAAGATCATTATGTCTAGATCACCTGGAGACGATTAGATTGTCTGCCAATGTCATGAAAGCACCTGTCAGAGAACATCAACTTTTCTTGACACAACTGGGGTTACAACCTTATCTATCCATAACATCAGAGAATTACGACAGGATACTGTGACGGCCTTGCGCTTAGGGAACTTCCATATTAGGGTTGACTTTTCCCAAGATAAATGCTTGGTCACGTACCCTGCCCCCTTGTCCATGTGATGACACCTAGACTCAAGTCCACAATCCACGTTATCTTTTTTGTTAATTTTATACACTCATTAGGGAAAGATGCCCATCTTAAAATGTCAAGCCCTGAGACAATGTTGACCTGCTTTTATCAAGTTACAATTCCTTGATGAAATGATGTTTATTGATCACATTGCCAAATTCTTGAAAGGGGTGGTTGGATCTAGACTGAGTATGCAGGGTAATGCCTTATTGTATCTGTTCATGAATTTATTGTACCATCGGATTGCCATTGTATTTTTCTATATTTTCATTTAATGTGTAATAATATGTTTTTATTGGATTGTTGATTTTAATATTTATACATTGCTGCAATTTTAACTTCTTTTTTCATGTATTGTGCTTTTATGATTTGACAATCTCAAACCAAATAAAGTGTAATTTCAAGAAAAAAAACAAGATATGCCAGGGTGATTTTTGGGAAATCTGAAGCTTACACCCCCCCAATCTTACTTACCAAGCTCTGCCCCTGGACGTGAACAAGACTGCTGCACATCTACTTCCTCAATGAACAATCTAGGTGCTGCTCACTTCTTGAGCACCTTTGATCGGAGTAGTGGGTATTGGCAACTCACTTTGCTGCCTCATGCCAAGACGAATGCATTCTCCATTCTCCACACCAGTGACCAAGCACCAGTATAAGATTATGCCTTTTGAGCTTACAAATTCTCCTGTGGTTTTTCAGGGTCTGCTGAACCATGTTCTATCAGGCCTGGAGGAGTTCAGTATTGCCTAGAATGACAATACTGCAATTTTAAGCAATTCGAGAAAGGATCCCCCGAGTCACCTAGAACAGGTACTGGCCAGGATACATGTAGCAAACCTGACCATCAAGGCAACTAAGTGCCAGGTACAGCAGTCCTCTGAAATCTATCTTGGATGTGGGGGGGCAACAGTAAGATCCACCCGTTGGATTCTAAGATCCAGTCTAAGTTAATAGTGGTTGGTACCTACTACCTAGACCCAGGTGAGTGCCTTTATATGACTCGCTGATTATTATCAGGAATTATGTGGCCAACTATGAGTCCATAGCTGTGCCCTTAATAGTCCAGATATCTAACATATAGCATAAGAAATTATCTACATTGATAAGAAAGGCGTTCTAGAACCTGAAGACAGCACTATGCAATGCTCCTGTGTTAAATGCACCAGGCAACAGTCAGTCCTTTCATTGAATAGACTGGTGCTTCAGACAAGTGGGTTGGAGCAGTACTGCCTCAACTCAATGACATGGGTAAAGAGTGCCTAGTGGCACTGAGCTGTCACAGACTGCTTCCTTTGGAACAGAACTGGTCTGTCATTGAAAAGAAATGCTTTGCTACAGTTTGACCCTGAGGATGTTCCACCCTACTTGTTTGGCACCAAGGTTGTGGTACACACAGATAACAAACCACTTAAGTGGTTAATATCATTAAAGAATGGGAATCACAGGTTTTTGAGATGGCCCATCTCATTACAAGGGATAGATTTCACTGTAGAACACAAATCTAGAATACAGCATTGGAATTAAGAACTTTCTTGCCGGTTTTGCTAATCTGACGACTGGATTTCTCCAATGGTTGAGTAAGGTTTTGGCTAGTCTGATTTTGTAGGAACATCTGTTGACAAAGGAAAGTGCCCTGCATGGCGCACAGGCATACACCCCAGTTGTGACTGAGACTGCATATAAAAACATTGCTGTTCCGTTAGCATAGTAACCAAAGTGTACGCCCGCAGAGGCCTAGGACTGGTGATTGCTAAGCTAAGGCCCAGAGCCTGTTCTGTGACCTGGAGGGGAGCATCAAGCATGCCCTCTGCTGCAAGATAGGGTTACCATCCATCTCTGGTGTTGTTGACATACAGAAGTGGTTACTGATTTTGGAGATTCATACACCTAATCAGACCTTTTTATTATTATAGGGGGAGTGGCCCACTTGTATAAAGTTCAGGGAAAGATGTAACACCCAGATCTTTGTGCTGACATTCTGTGTTCATGCTGAATGTGTGTATGCTTGGTGAATGTATGGTACATTTTTGGTACCAAGACTCAGTGTGTTGTGACAGTATATTTGCTGGGATCATTAGGTTTTGCCTCTGCTTTATAATTGCACAAGATGGAAGGTTGTTACAGCTTCCTCAGGCAGTGGAAGGATAATGTCTGCATTATTGCGGCTGACGGATGGAGGCCTAGACACTTAAATGAGTGAGGATGGAGAACGGGCAACTTTTAGAAATTCTATGAGGCCTTTTTAGCAACGGATTGCTACAGTACTTTTGGAGCACTCCCATTTGGTGGATGGTAGGTGAGAGAGGGGCAGCAGATTCAGTTGTTAAAGGTGAGGAAGTTTCCAGGTAGGGCCTACCCTTTTGTGTGTCCCAGATTGCTATTTCAGGAAGGCTGATGACAGCTAGGTTGAGAACAGTACTTCATTTGTGCTGGTGTTTGCCATTGCTTGGAACCGGCACGTTAAAAAAAAAATGCGGTATGCATTAATGATAATGAGCCCACCAAATGGTGGTGCTATGTGTGTATTTATTAGCAAAGTTCATTGGTGACCCGTTTCACTATTTAAAATAAATTACAAAATATAAACCAAGCACTTCCACACAATCCCTACAGTTAAAGGTAACATTTGGGTAGTGCCAGCTGCAGTGGACTCATGTAAATTTGCTTTGGCCCTGGCACTTAATTTTTTACAAATTAGCACTAGATGAGTGACTTCACTCTCCATTGTGCAATGCTTTGTATACACATGGCTGGAGCCAGCACTGTCACAAACATCTTCAGCTAAAAATGACTCACTTCAAACAGGTTCCAGGGCCTTAGACAGTAGGCCCACATCACCTGTCAGAAACAGAGTAGAAAAGTGGGATCCAAACTACTCCACATGATTACAGCTCCAAGTTTGTCTTGACTAAGGAGGGAGTACTTGAAGAACTGCTGTGAGACCAGGGCTTTTGTCTGCAAGACAGACAGTCTCCCAGAGGTAAGGAGACGTTACCTGAACACTGCACAACTTACTGGTGAAGATGTGGGTCTCTCTGTAGCCTAGAAGTCTGCCTGTCTGCTCAAAGAGGGAAGGAGAGTGCCTGGGCCTGAAGGGAGGGAGACTGTTCATGACAGAGAAGAAGCCCAGAAATGTTCCTGGTGCATGAAACACCCTTAAGAAGCTGACTTGTATTGAGGAGTGTGCCCGATGCTGGCCCCAGCTGAGAAGGGTCACCCGGCCTCCCTACACTGGCGAACCTCGTGAAGTAACATCAACTTTAAATACCAGTATGCTATCCGACATCTACACTGCAAACTGTGGGGCATGCCTGCTGTCGTGCTGTGCATCCGGACCTCACTGCCACTGTTGTCAAGGACTTTCCTGATGGATACTCATTGAAACACTCACAGAGCACGAACTACTGCCACGATACACCAGCGCTCTATTTTAGGAGACTAGTACTGCATTTAGGAGAATTGTAGGCTGCTTGGAATTATTTTAGAAACATTTACCGATTTTAAAAACATATTTTTTAAATATTGTTAGTGTAAATATCTATGTTGCTGCACTGATCCTAGCGTATTTGCACATATCCACAGCACCTACCCGACCCGCCAGAGCGGAGGGAATAGGGCACTTGGAGCCGTCCACAAGCACCAGCCGCCATCTTGGGGCTGGGTCGGGACGCGGTCTAGCTCTTCTCCACTTCCTGGGAGAGAGCTATTTAGAGCGAGCGAGCCCTTCGCTCAATTGATACTCATTGAAACACTCACAGAGCACGAACTACTGCCACGATACACCAGCGCTCTATTTTAGGAGACTAGTACTGCATTTAGGAGAATTGTAGGCTGCTTGGAATTATTTTAGAAACATTTACCGATTTTAAAAACACATGTTTTAAATATTGTTCGTGTAAATATCTATGTTGCTGCACTGATCCTAGCGTATTTGCACATATCCCCAGCACCTACCCGACCCGCCAGAGCGGAGGGAATAGGGCACTTGGAGCCGTCCACGAGCACCAGCCGCCATCTTGGGGCTGGGTCGGGACGCGGTCTAGCTCTTCTCCACTTCCTGGGAGAGAGCTATTTAGAGCGAGCGAGCCCTTCGCTCAATTGATACTCATTGAAACACTCACAGAGCACGAACTACTGCCACGATACACCAGCGCTCTATTTTAGGAGACTAGTACTGCATTTAGGAGAATTGTAGGCTGCTTGGAATTATTTTAGAAACATTTACCGATTTTAAAAACACATGTTTTAAATATTGTTAGTGTAAATATCTATGTTGCTGCACTGATCCTAGCATATTTGCACATATCCCCAGCACCTACCCGACCCGCCAGAGCGGAGGGAATAGGGCACTTGGAGCCGTCCACGAGCACCAGCCGCCATCTTGGGGCTGGGTCGGGACGCGGTCTAGCTCTTCTCCACTTCCTGGGAGAGAGCTATTTAGTCCTCGCTTGTCTAGGATGCGCAGCAGACGAGCGCAGCGGGCGCGCGCCAAAGACGCGCCTAAGACAAGCCCGTCTGCGCCCGTCCGAGCCAGATCCGGGCCCAGGGTCACCACCCCTGCTCCGGCGGCTATCCATTATACTACACCTACCCTACGTTACCCCTCCGCACAGCTGAGAGAGCTGAACCCAGGTTTGGGTAGGTCATGCCACGTATTACCGCCTTTTAAACACTTGACATCTACGCCCATTTCATGTGTAGGCTGCGCTTTTACCCTTCCACCTCCTTTGTCCGCGACCATTACCACATTGTATGCACCGGAAACTACCACCGCCCTGCTTGCAGTTGATCAGTATTATAGGGCAGCACTGATTAACGCACGTTCTCTCCCCCAACATAGCTTGGATATTAGAGAGTGTATTCTCAATCAGAAACTGGATATTCTCTTTGTCACGGAATCCTGGGGAGATGAGGCATCGGGCCCTGACTTTGTTCTGGCCACCCCTGAAGGCTACTGTGTGGCCAGACAGGACAGAATTTCTGGCCGAGGCGGAGGTTTAGCCATTATCCATAAGGACACTTATCGTGCAAAATTTGAGCCTATTCAAAGCACTACCTGCGAAGCTTTTGCGTTTGTTATTAATCTTACGCAGAGGCAAGCTTTCAAAGGGACACTTGTGTACAGGCCACCGGGATCCCGTACCAAATTCTTAGCTGAACTTACAGAAATAACTGAACTAGTAATAGGATCCTCGGACTATACGATTCTAGGGGATTTTAATTTCCCGCTTGAAAACCTTGAAAATAAAGACACAGCACAACTTATCACCGATATGCAGGCAATGGGGCTGCAGCAGTTGGTGAGGGGCCCTACGCATGACGCCGGGCACACACTGGATGGCCTGTTTACCAATAACCCTGGCATTGATCTATCAGCGGTGCTACCTTTGGTATGGTCTGACCACCAAGTTATTATTTTCAGGATTAGATCGTCACCCTCCAAACCCTCTCAGATCAAAATCCGGTCGTCAGTGGGGATGCGGAGGTGGAAAAATGCAGACATTCCACACCTCACTAATCTCCTAATGACATCAGCCCCGGAAAGTTCATGTGATCCTGAAACCATGTCCACTAATTTTCAGGACTGGATACTGAAGGCAGCTAATCAAGTTGCACCTGAAAAATGTTATCGCCCAAATAGAGCCACTCCATCTCCCCAGTGGTATACAGAGGAGCTGCGACTCCAACGTCAGTATTGCAGAAACCTAGAAAGGCGTTGGAGAAAGCATTACAGCCCCCCGCTAAGCTAGTCTATAAAAATGCACTGGCAATATACAAGAAAGCTGTCTTTGCGCAAAAGAATATCTTTTTTACTGGCCAAATTGAGCAAGCACAGAACTCAGCCAGGATGCTTTTTCAAGTGGTGAGCTCTCTTTCTAATCCTCCAACTGGACCTGTAACTGAGAATTCGCAGGAACTTTGTAGTTCACTGGCCACATTCTTCACCTCTAAGGTGATGGATATCTATTCCACATTTTCCAAAGAACCGGTGGAAGGATCTATGGACTTAGCCATCCATCCAGCGCCCACTCACCCTTTCCTCGCTCAGTTTCAGTCAGTTACTGAAGACCAGGTCAGCACGCTTGTTGCTAGGATTAAATCCGGCTCTCCGCTTGATCCATGTCCTCCTCCCATAATGAACCAATTACATAACATCATCACCCAGCCGCTCACCGATACTTGTAATTCCATCTTCAAAACCGGTGTCTATCCTGAGATTTGGAAGAAGGCTATTGTCAAACCTTTGCTCAAGAAGCCTTCCCTAGACCCCATCATTACGGCCAACTATAGGCCTATTGCTTGCCTTCCCTTCCCGGCTAAAATCGTAGAGGCCATCATGAACCAACAGCTGTCAGAGTTTATTGAGCAAAATGGACTCTTGGATGATACTCAGTTCGGGTTCCGGAGGGGACACGGAACCGAGACAGCACTGATAAAGGCCTCCGATGAAATCAGAGATATTATGGACTCGGGAGGAGCGGCAGTGCTTATTTTGTTGGACCTATCGGCGGCCTTTGACACGGTCGACCACGTCATCTTGGTCGACCGTGTCGCAGCCCTTGGGATTAACCATCTGGCTAAAAAGCTTATAGCTTCTTTCTTAGTTGACCGTAAGCAGGCAGTCAAAATGGGTAACCATTACTCACCGACTTCTGAACTGCCTTGCGGGGTTCCTCAAGGATCCTCGTTAAGTCCGACGCTCTTCAACATTTATGTCGCGGACTTGGCGAGGGTCATCAAATCTCATGGGATGCGTTTAACCACCTACGCAGATGACACCCAGCTTGTGCTGGCGGTGCATAAGAATGGCCCAGTGGTAGCAGCTAAGCTTCAGGAGGGGTTACTGGACATACAATCATGGATGCACAGTAACTGCTTGAAGCTTAATGCGGAGAAAACGGAGGTGATGACCTTCGGTAATATCTCTCCAGAGTGGTCCCCGACATGGTGGCCCAGTCAGATGGGCCCCCCCCCGGTCCCAGCCACCAAGGTCAGGAATCTAGGAGTGATTTTTGATAGCAAGCTATCTTTCGGATACCATGTTAACAAGGTGGTCTCTGCGGCGTTCTTCATGCTGAAAGAGATTAAAAAACTTCTGCCGTATTTATCTGCATCAGCAGGAAAAACACTGATTACTACCTTAGTGTTTTCCAAGCTTGATTATGGAAATGCTCTCTTTTTCAACACGCATAAATGCATCCTGAATAAGCTTCAATCGGTCCAAAATATGGCAGCACGGATCCTGCTCAACATACCCAGACGTCACTCCACTTCGGCAGCCATACGCCAGCTCCACTGGCTAAGAGTGGAGAGCAGGATCAAATTTAAAGCTTTGTGCATTGCCTATAAGGCCATCCATCACATTGGACCGAAGTTCCTAAAGGAGGCATTTCAGGTGTACATTCCTAAAAAGAACCTAAGATCAGCAGTAAGCTATCGACTGTCTGTACCCCGTACAAGAACGGCAACATGGGGCGACAGACGATTTTTGGTAGCAACTCCAATATTGTGGAACTCACTCCCCTTAGACATTAAAACTGCGCCAACCCTCATTAGCTTCCGCAAGGCTTTGAAGACCTGGCTCTTCAATCAATAAGATTGTGTCCTGACCACTGTATCTTGGAGTATCTCACTGCGCCTAGACACCTCAGGGTATTAGCTGCGCATTAAAAATTCCATAAATAAATAAATGGTCTGGAGGTTACGGTAGCCAAGAAAAGACAACTACAAATTCTCTGCCTGTTATGCCACAAGAAGAGCCTGACCAGAGAAGTGGAGCCACCACGCCCCTGTCTCACACTGCTGAAGAATTCTGCCATGTGGCCTCAAAGGGAATAGAACAGTAGCAGAAATGGCAAACAGTGTTCCACACAGAAAGTCAACACACAACTGTGTTTGAAAGACTAGGAGACTGTGTCTTGCCTTAGAAAGCATAATGAAATCCGGCACAAGGGTAGCCACAAACTCTTCAGTAAGATTATGTTTGAACTGACATACAGGTCTCCCATAGTGAGTAATCACCTACATAACTAAATAGAGTATTCACACCTGAATCACTTCTTGCCTGAGAGTCCCCACGGTAACACTCATCTTTCAATGGGTGGGCACTGAATCCACAGTACTGGGTCCCTGTAGTCAGGGCAGCACATTGCTTGCCTTGTGTAGTCTGAGTGCAGGAGCTCTACCATTGGTTGTAACCCAGAGCATTGGAAGAACTCTGTACCTGAACCTGATTCCTGTGTGTAGTATGTTTCTTCATACTGTTAGAGTACTTCTCTTTTTACAAAACCACTGGTCTGGCAGCAAATTATTGTGTCTCTTTGTTGACTGTTGAGTTTGGAGATTTTGCCAGCCCCACTATCTCTGTGAGAAAGCTTTAAATTTCCACCCTCCGTAAAGTGAGAGTCAGGTGAGGAAGGCATGTATTTTGCCCAGTTTGTGGACCCATAGAGGGATGAACCAGAGGCAAATGACCCAATCGCCGCAGTTGTGATCCAGTCACCCCTGCCTGCCTTCTGGTGCCCAAATTAGAATGATAACCCAATTATGAAATTGCACTATGAGTGGCCCCTCTAAACAGGTTGTATGACGGAACCGCACATGTATTTACCATACATGCCTTTACAACACAGGCTCTACTCAGACTGCAACGTGACCACGCAAGTCGTTACCACAACTTGCCTTAGGGGGGCGCTGGACTTTGGAATAGTATAATTCACTACTTAAAATCCAACACCAGTTCAACAAGGCGCCCCTTAAAACAAGTCATTGTAACGACTTGTGTGGTAAAGGAATACGTGGTAATGTGGTAGTCGGGGTAGTGACTACATTGTAAATGCAGATTGTCGTTGTAACTGCGTGGTAACGGATGTTTCCCCTCTAAACAGCAACTTTGTTGGTGATACTGAGAGTCTTGGTGATGCCACATGTAATTATCGCAGCCATTCCCACTCCCTCTTCCCCCACTTGAACTAACCTCTGAAAACAGCCATTATCCCCACCCATCTCCAGATGTTACTCTACTTGTGACTCAGGTCCACCCATAAATAAACCTTTCATGGAATACAGACAGCCTTTATAATCCCAACTCTAAGTCTGAACAGCTTAGTGGACAATACTAAGAATAACTATTGTAACTTCCATATAAATATCAGCTAACTAGAGGAAATTGAGTCGTAATCATCGCAAATACTCCACTGCATAGTCAGCTAATCTGGCCTTACTGAAAGCTGTTATTGGATTCTCTTCCCAACAGGTGAACCCTCCCCAATTAGCTGTAACTGGAAATGGGACCTGTAAGTGAATCAGTTCACAGGTGATACAACTACTTTATACTGATGGTAATTAGTAACCCCCACGACCAAGCCTCCCCCTCATGACCTCTTGGTCATCTGTACCTGGTGATAGCTCTCATCATTCCATTGTGGAATGCTGTCTGGTGCTTCTTTATATTCCGCTATTATCTCTTCTTTATCGGAAGCTAGTAGCGTCACACAAATTTCATACACACATCCACAATCGGCGCGTCCACCGTACCTAAATGGAGAAAAACAAATACTGTTTATGACAAACAATTTGTGAGAGGTATACTAAAAGAACATCACTGGTCTGAAAAAGTAGCACGTAGCAAAGCCAAGATGAGAAGCAAATTGAAAGGCAGCAAGTCTGTGGATGGTTGAGACAGCGGGTCTGTGGGTAGTTGGGTTTGGGGGAGCAACCTGACTTGGAGAAATCATCAAATATAATCTGGTCAAGGCAAGACAGATTTGTGTGCACGCAGTAGGCATTTAGGTATGTTGAAGAGCAGGTCTGCATACAGTGGTGAGGCAGTGGTCAGTCATGTAGCCCCAAAGATGTTCCCTTCTTTTCACACTCTGATTGGGAGGGCCTCGGGATAGACAGAAGGCACCCAGACCACATCCGTGTAATTTGCCACTGGGGTCCTGAGGTCGGTATCATGATGGCTATGCAAACTCAGACAAGTACTTGCAAACTCAGCCAAGTGCAAACCTTTTCACACTTCACTCTTGAGGTAAGAAGGGCAGCAATCACAGACTTCTCAGAGTAGAAGTGTGGAGCACAAGAGTTCAGAACTCAGCAATCAACCAACAGACACATTAACTTATTGTCCAGCCCAGCACTTATATTTTATGTAAAAGAAAATATTTTAAGATCACAGCAAAACTAAATACCGCACAGTTCAATAGGAGTGTAATACAGGGTTGTAAACTACATCATTGAGTTGCTACAACCCCTTCCTGGTCCTTTAGCCCTGCTTTGATTTGGATCCCATGACTACAGCTCCAAAAACACTAAGAGCAGAGGCACTGATTAGTCACAGATGCAGATGGTATTACATACTCTCATTGGTTAACCTCGTAACTCAGTTTGAATGTTTTACCCCTTGGTTTTACTCGGTAAAAGAATCTCCTTCGCATGTTAGTGTATTGTCCTAGATGTAGGCTAAACCATGCATTTACCTGCTGGCAGGCCTAATAGTGTGGTGGGGAAGAATGCATTCCCTCCTTGTGGTGATGGCTCCTTTTCTGCGGGCCATTGTGACAGTCTTGTACTGTAATACAAATCATCTTTAGAAGAGGTGGCCTTAGGAGCTGGTTACAGACAGGTACTCATTCGAAGCAGTTGTGGCGTCTGACCTAACTCACCCATGGTGTGCCTTTGTCATTTCTGCTTTGATGGCAATACATCTGTGCTTCCTGATGTCAATAGTGGCAGCACCTGTCTTTAGAGCCAGAATGCCAGGCTACCCAGTTGTACTTGTTCTTACAAAGTCTTAGTGCAGCTGACACAGGAACAGAGAGAGCAGAGGTCCCGCTTGGCTTTGTTGTTTGTGTCAGTTAGATTTCTCTAGATGCTTTTTAAGTCAGAGACATGCTGGACTCCTCCTCTTGGACAGTCTCACCTTCTGCAGGGCCAGGTATACTCCTTCCCACTTTCAGGAGGTAGGCAGGCAGCCTTGAAGGAACTTCAGGCAGATTCCAAAACATGAAGTTAAATCAGGGAGCTTCGAGTCAGCATGACATGGTCTACCCTGAGGAAGGAAAACCTCTTACTGCATAAAATTTAAATTTGGAATTAAAGGGGCACAGCTCAATTTATCGGTAGGCACAATACCTCTATAAACAACAGGAGCAAGGAAGTTAACCCAAATTAAAGGAGACACCTGATCTAGCTCAGATTTCATCTGGAGTCAGGCATTGCTTTATTTTTGTGCTTCAGAAAGACTGTATTTAAAATGACGCAGATTTTATAGCAAGTGGAAAGCACATGGCACATGAAACATGAAATGAGGCCTAGTCAGTCTGAAATGCTTGTGCTGAATTAACATGTGTTTTTTTTGCAGTGTAGAGAAAACTCGTGATTTCAGTGGCCTCTTTAGCTTAGAAAATAATTATGGAATGTGTTCTCTCTTCCCAGCTCATTTTCCTTGTAATCTACACTCCCTGTTCCTGTCTTAAGAGACTTTGGCTTTGTTGCATATTTAGCCAATGCATATTCAGTTCATAGCACATCTTCTTATAATGTGTATTAATTAACCATGCACCAACACTACACAGGGGCAAACGTATTTTGCATGAAAAGCTATGTAAAACATTAGAGCATGTTGCTATGAGCATGCATTTGTGGGCGGGCGTGGCTGCTCTGCTCTCAGAGCAGGGCAGGGGAGGAGTGGTTTGCCCTCTCCTAAGTGCACATGACTGTTTGGCTGGCCCTCGCGGAATGCCCAAAACAGTGCGCACTTTCCCTGTTCTCCATGCAGGCTGCATTACAGCCTGTGTAGAGAACATGCCCAGGCCCGCCTTCCCTGGTTAAACATCGAAACCGGACGCTCGAATCAATCACAACGATGCATTGCAGCGTTGTGATTGGTCAGGGGAGCCGGGCTGTGCTTTGTGTACCTCAGTCCGACGAGGAGGACAGGCGCAGAGATACGGGACCCGGCACGGCAAGGCAAGTCTTTATTTTTTTTAATGTATTTTGTTTTATACAGTGCACACTGTTTCCCCCCCACCTCCCTCACCCTGCGCGCCCGCACCCGCCTCACCACCCATGAGCCATGCCAGCCACCACTGGTTCCAGGCCTGGCCTTGTCCTGAAGTGAGAGTGGACCACAAGCAAAAAATAAAATGTGAGCAAAGATAGAAGATCTCTGGGACACATGCCACTGGATTGGTGGAGTCTTATTGCAACCATAACAACATAACTTTCTGATGCATTGTGAAGAAATGTGGTGTGCACATTATGCCTTACCAATCAGAGATGCTGATTTCTGGCTGTTTTTCATCCAGATACTGCTTTGAAAACCCTTCATCATAGAGGTCAATAGTTTGCCACTTGGCGCACCACCTGTGAATAAGAAGTACATGTTGAAATATGCAATATGCAACTATTTTGAGGTTGTTACATTTGTACTATTCTAATTTCTAGCAGACACCAGGTGTGTGTGTATAGGACTTTATTCAGCCAAGGATGTGTTTGAAACATCATGGTAGCTTAGATTTACAAAAATTGTCTGCATCAATGAAACCACCCCAGACACACACAAGCTGACTTCTGATGGGCTAATCCTACACTCCAGCATTAATTAAACAATGATAAAGCAGATCGGCGTAAAGTGGTGCTCTAATTGTACCAGTACATTGTTTTAATAAAAATAAATTGTTACTTATTGTTATAGTTTTACATTTTGTCAGATGTACCCATCAAAATCACATTTTCATCTTTCTCATGTTCAGTCTGTGTTTAGGGTTTTGCTTAAGTATTCCATTAATTTTGGGCCTCCCTTGACCACCAAAGCAGCAACAGACATTCGTCGAGGGTGGAAGGATTTATTATAGCACCACTGGTGAACAATAAACATTTGCAGCTCTTTTTCTTCAGACCAAGAAGCTCAAATACCTACCAATCCTACCCTCCAAGTCCTGAAATGTATATACAAGGAATGTTGCCCACTTTTGCCTCTGTTAAAATCATTACCCGAGGACTCGTCGATGTAGTATCGTGTACAGCGGTCTAGTGTTCAGGATAGACTCGGGGGAGGAGCAGGAAAGGGAGGAGCAAGAAAGGAGGAATGGGAAGTCAGTTACGAGTAGGACATAGAGGAATAAAGACGTGTTGTCTACTACTCCTGGCTCCTGTCCTATTTGGGGGGGGCATGACAATGGCGACGAGGATGGGATTAATGCTGAAACCCACATTTGCCCAAAACCCCTGCCGCTTGTGAACGGCCCAAGACCAGAGAGCCTGCAGGCTGTGTCTGCGCCGAGTGCCAGAAGCGCGAAAATGAAACGCGCTACACGTCGCGCCTGAATGCTGCCCCACGCGAGTGAAGTGAAGTTGCCCGTACAATCGGAGGGCCACCCGGAGCGTCTCCACCTCAAAACGAAGCGGCTGGAAGAAAATACACGGAGTGGAAAGCAGCACAGAAGTCTGAGAGCACCCGGGGACAAACTGCCACGATCGGCAGTACGAGGGTGAGTCTCAAAGACCCATGAATTCAATTTAAAGTCCTGGCAAGTGAGCCAACTCCACGATCAGGCGATCGTGTGAAGCCCTGACTAGCAAGCGCTGTTGAGCGCTGGAGCCGCCTGAAGCCGAGCGCTGTTTGGCGCCCAAAATCGGGAGCTCACCCCCGATGCGTGACTTGACAAGTTGTCGCCGAGTGAGCGCGGGACCCCGAGAAGCAAGGTGGGAGCCCACCTCAACCTTACCTGAACATGGCAGCTGTGGAAAGGCGTGGAGACCTGGAAGGTGTTGCCTTTGAGACCGGCTGCTGGTGAGTCCTATCTGAATTGGCCCTGGTGAGAATGAGCAGTGAGGAAGTCTCGTGTAAACTGAGACTTCAGTGACGGCGGCCATTTTGAAGTCAGGCAGCCATGAGGACAGTTCCCTATGGAAATTATAAGCGGCCATTTTGAAGTCAGGCAGCATTGAAAGTTGCAAATCAAGCACTGGAAAAGGACAAACAAGCACTGGTAAAGACAAGAAAAGAAACTCAACATGCATTAAACAAAAGGAACAAGTGAGGTACTGGGTTTTCAGAACCAGTACAGAACCGGTAACCCAGCGGTGTCAGGGTACACCCAAAGACCTCGAGTCCTTTCCTGATTCAGACCACAGAAACTCAGAGTCTTCTAGGTGAAGTCAAGGATCGATTTTATTGGCTGCAACCAAGGTAACAAGCGTCCTAGAAGTACAACACACGGGAAGTATATTCTCAGGAGACTGCTCAAATTTACAAAGTCAGGCTTCTCTTTTTATACACAATATTAAGCTTCAGGCAAACATTCTTGGTTTTACAGCATACCATTGACATATTTTCAATACAAAGGAAAAGCAGAGTCATGATGACAGCCCACATTTCTTTCTGTCCAGCCCATAACAAATTACTCGGCAAGGCCCAGCATTTCCATCAGATACCGGTGGAACCCCAATAAAACGGGCACCTCCCCATCATAAAGCAAGTGAGAGAGAAAAGAGCAGGGACAGGTGTGAGCAAGATTCGGCAGGGTGCGATGCAAGGGGTTTATAGCCTGTTGAGCCTTGATGCTATCTCGTTCGGCCACTGGGAGAGGAACTGACCAAACAGGTTCAGCCTGGGGCGATGGTTCCAACTTGCACAGGTCATAGGGAAGTCGATTAAGGTGTACGTGTCCTTTTGGAATCGAATCTAGCTGGATTATAAGCCTATGTAAAGGGCAACTCACAAAATGGCTGCCGTATACAAAATGGAAGCCAAGGGGTTTAGAACGATAATGACGAATTCGAGTGAAGTCATCACTCGAATATGGTGAAAATGCTTGTACATGATGTACTCGTCATTCTCGGTCTTTTGATACTAAATTCGTCATGCTACGACGAAGTTTAATTCTCGAGTGCAGAATTTTCAGTACTACACAAGCAGTGGCAAATGGAACAGCTGCAGTAAACAAACATTGGCAAGTGCCGGAATATCAGTGAACAAACCTTGACGGATGCAAGCCAACAAGCACTGGTGAGTGCAAAAAGATAAAGGGACACAAACAACTACTGTAAATGCGAGAATTGCAAGCTGTGAACAAGCACAAATAACAGACAAAGACGACTTGAACACAATCAATAACTGATACGAGCAACGATAAACACAGCAAGCACAGCACAAGCCAGTACAAATCTCGAATGCAACAAACACAAGCACATGCAGATCCTGAACGGAACAACCACGAGCAAAGGCAAGTACCAAACTAAACGTCAGAACCACATGAAGTCAACATACAAGAGTCACCCGAGCTCAGCGACTCATCAAAACCAAAGGAAACGACCAAACAAAGACTATCGGCCGAAAAGGGGGGGTCAGGAAGAAAAGGAAACAGTCCCATTTCACCATCATGTCGGTGCAGGAAGAAACACACATATCCAAACCCCGCATTGAAATACCACCCCCAGTGACGCAGACCAACAATCAGAGCTTGAGCTCCCAATGGAACAGGTGGCTGAAATCACTGGATGACTTTCTTGAAGCAACCGGTGAGCGAAGGGATGAAAAACGCCTACTGTTGCTACTCCAGCTTGTAGGTCACGAAGGACGACGCTTAATAAGAACATTCTCAGCAAAAGACACAGAGACATATGGAAAACTCAAAGAGGCTCTACGCGCTCATTTCAACACAAAGAACGAAGTGGATCATGAACGCCTCGCTTTCAATGCGGCCCGGCAGGAACCCGGAGAATCATTACCAAACTTCATCACAAGGCTACAAAGCCTAGTGCACCACTGCCATTTCAATACATTTACAGATGAGGAAGCAGTTCGACTCCGGGTAATTGAAGGTTGCTCAAAACCTGAAACAAGACGCAAGATCCTTCAAGGGCAGTTCTCACTAAAAGAAATCATCAGGAGGGCTGACGTTGGAGAGCGGGTTAAAGCAAGACAATCAGCAAACGGACTGCACCCGAATGCAAGTCACGAAGATAAAAGAATGGAGACGTCTATCATGTCTGTGGAGAAAGCCCAAGAAACGTACAACACCAGAAAGAGGGAGGGCGAAGGCAGAACAGAGACAAGACAACGGAAGAAACCAAGTGACGTGAAACACCCTGAGTTAACAACACAAAAGGCGGTGAAGGACGGTTACGACAGCCTCACTGATACGTCTTCATTGAAGTCTTCATTGAATCATTCAACAGACATTACAAACTATTCGGATGAAACATCAAGTGAGACAGACCACACAAAGGAGACAGATGACAGTCGAGGGGACAAGTCACGCCAACTCTGGACACCGGTCGTAGACACTTCTGAAGAAACACTCAGCAGGAGGACACACTACACAAGTGTCACTGCCGTCAGTGCAACCAACGAACGAGAAGAAGAAACAAATTACATAAGGCGTGGTAAGTCACTCAGGAACCAAAAGGGGATAGGCATATGCACTAAAGACATTCACGACAGTGAGGAAACTGGGAAGAGACAGTTAATGTCATGTGAGAGGGACAAAGACCAAATGCTCCACGACCAGACCAAAGAAATTAACGCGTGGCTAGCAAATAACTCATCCACAGCAATAACACAAAAGCGACACTCACAAAAATGTTTCACAGATGACTCCGACTCCAGGAGCATGTCATCACAGACTACCAGCTCAAGAAATGTATCAGTCAAATCAATTTCAAAGAAACGTTCTCAGAGGAAACCAGCAAAAGGCCCCTCCAACTCAGAAAGCATGTCTGTATGGTCACTCCAGTCAACCAGCACCTCTCATGTCAATGACTCACAATATCTGATCACCCCACAATACAACACGTCATGGCGGTCACAATAATTTCAAGACATAAAGAATATCCCGGCACCCCTGAAGGGGTCAGCGAGGCTGACTAAACGCGCTTGCAGAAGGAAACCAGACATACGGAACAGCACCCACCGGGTAAGAAAGGACTATCCTACCACTCAGCGAAGAAGGTGAAATGGGTGGATAAGGGAGACACACACACATGCCCGGATGAGCAAAGAGTCCACCGGTCCCAAATGTGAGCGGGTGAGACAAACCAGGTCAACGAATGAGTCCCGAGACCAAACCGAGCTACCCATGTCAGATAGTGCCTTACTGCCTGGTATGCGCGACTCGGAACGAGAGGACACTGCGGCCCCCGACCGGAAGAGACAAAAGGAAGAAAGAGTCCATGCAGATGTGCGGAAGAGAACTAGAACACCGTCCACTCTTGAAAGGGATCGAGCGTCAGTCGAACGAGGGCTACCAAGAGACACAGTTTGTCGCCATCGAACTGAGCCATCAACGGCCACTCCACAAAAGGTAACCACGATCGCGTCAGAATCTGTAAATGAGTGGATAACTCGGAAGATTATTGGAAACTGCAACGAATCTGAGAACCAGAGGATCGCACTTAATGTTTCGCACTTTCAAAGGCACAATCCCGCAACCAAGGATACTCTTGTCAAGGCAGCTGACAGCTCAAACGATGCAGTGTTTTTAACAGACTATTCCGTGCCAACGCCTGAGGAGCCGACTGAGCCTAAGCCTGGAATGGCAACGTGCTTATGACCCATGCGGACAATCTGCAGATCTGTGCGGCCAATCAAGAAACTATAAACATGTGTGAAGTTAACTCTATTTTGTTAAGAAAGGGGGAGATGTAGTATCGTGTACAGCGGTCTAGTGTTCAGGATAGACTCTGGGGAGGAGCAGGAAAGGGAGGAGCAAGAAAGGAGGAATGGGAAGTCAGTTACGAGTAGGACATAGAGGAATAAAGACGTGTTGTCTACTACTCCTGGCTCCTGTCCTATTTGGGGGGGCATGACAGTCCCTAAACCCAAAGAAATATACAGAGGATTAACGTAAAGAGAATACATTTAAAAAAATCATCAACAACTGCAGAAAACCAAAGGCTCGATTTAGAGTTGGTTGTAATGGAAAATCTCACAATTTGCAGAGAAATGCATAGTCCAGTGGAGAATCCACCTATCTAATATAATTCCTGAATGGTGGAGGAAATGCCACTGCACGATTCACCGCAGGATTGAGCTCTTCCTCTGGAAACTGGAGGTTTTCTCATTATCAATCTACTTTAAATAAGACACACACTATTAACTAAAGCGTGTTATTGAGACGTAATTGACTTTAGCACTAAGAGTACTGAGAGTGTCATCGCCAGTATTTGTAGTAGTAGCACTAGCAACATTAACAGTATGAGTAGGACAGATAGTAGTACTTGGGGTAATAGCAGCATTAAAGTAACAGCAGTAGCACTGCTGGTAACAGTTCCCGAGTTTCAGCATTAACAATGATGATATTTTAAGACCTTAAGTGTTGCAGTAGAAATGGAGAAAGCATAATATGGGAAATAGCAGTAGTGGTACTTTTAGTAGTAAGCTCTCTACTAGAAGTGGTAGTATCAGTAGAGCTGCCATGGGGGTGGCCAAGACAACATGGCCGACTAGACATGCATCGCTGAGGCTCCAGCAGTTGCAATGTAACCAGGCTGCATCCTATACATCCCTCCTGGCTGCACAGAACCATTGTTTGGCAGCAACGCGTTCGATATAACGCCCAGGCACCACTGATTTGACTGAGCTAGACCGCAGAGGTCTGGATGTGAAAATGCTCCATACATGAGCGCAACCGAGCAGAGGCGCCATCTTGGATGGTGCTGGAAGAGTGTGGCCCAATGGGTGGTGGCAGAGTTGACGTGAGAGAGCAGTCATCGGACCACAGAGTTGGAACAGCGGGCCGGGTGGATTCACCTTCTTGGATGGCGCCGGGAGAGAATGTGATCCACAGTAGAATGGCAGAGCTGAATTAATGGAGTGATCCGCATCTTTAGCTGGTGGAGAGCAGAGAGCTCAGGGCTGCCCCACTCAGAGCAACACACACTCGTCCATGACAATGCAGCTTTGCAATCCTGTATCAGGCATGAGAAGCAGGTGGAAATCCAAGAACACACTGGGACACACCGGGTGAGCTATACAGTACAGCAGACCTGCCCTGAAAGCACTTTGGTGTCCAGGAGGAGTGGAATTAAGGATGTGGAAATTCAGACTGAGCTGACTCATGTCCACTGCTGGAGTGGAGTCAGTGACAGGGGCTATTCCTGCAACAGAGCTGGTTACATAATACAAATAAAGCGAAGCTGATGAGGAAAGTACCCCTCTGGATCCCAGAAGGGGAAACAGAGTAAGCAAACTGAAATGTATGATAAAAGATGGGCAGCATTACACAACAAAAGCAATGCAAACTGGACATCTGCAAATGGGCAATGAACTTGGAATAGTTTGTGCTGTGCTAAAGGCGAGATTGACATGTAATGAAGTAGGTGCAAAGGCACAATTTTAATGCAAAGGAGCAAGCAGGGTAAAGAACTACAGCCAAAAGGACAGCGATAAAGCGAATAATAGCTCTGCATGGTCACTGAATCAACTTATCTCAGAAATTGGGCAAAGAAGGTAGCACCACGCGCTAGATATAATGGATCTAGAAAACGACAGTCCATGCAGCCATGCCTGCACCATAGCAGACCAGAATAACATGAAACATATTATGAGAGTGATGCCCTAGAATTAGCACAGGTGTTGTGGAGTTGGATACTTGCTAACAACAGCAGTAGAACAGCTAAATAAGGCTGAAGGGACTGAAGGACATTTCAAGGTGCCTCGGAGGCGGCCAGGGGTGGATGTACAGCGTTGGGGCTAGTTAAATGTCACACTGGCCTGTAGGAAACCGTACAACTCTGAGTTAATCACACTGCAAAAGAGATCAAACAATAATAAAATGTGTAAACCAAAGAACACCAAACGGTGATCCAAGCAGGGCAGGCCCAATAATTCAAGTAAACATGGAGTGAGGAAGTATTGTGGATAAACCAGCCACCAAAGAATTTGATACTATACTGGTAGTCATAGTGGAGCCTAGAGAGGCCTTGGAAGCCAAGATAAATATGGTGGTAATTGACCTGAACCTTCTCAGAGTGGATAAGCGCAAGATCTCTGACAGATTTATGATAGACAAGTCAACAATAGCCATCACATACCCTACAATCCTAGACCTGCAGAACCAAGAATCTGAACTAGAGGCCAAAATAAAACTCAGAGTTCAATGCAGAATACTCCACGGGACATTCAAAAAGCCATAACGCAAGAATAGTGAATCTCCCTGGAAAAAGAAAAGAAGAGCACAACATGGAACTCCTTCTAGAATAATGGATTGTCAAACACCTGGCAACCATTTTTCATGATAGAAAGAACTCACAAG
The DNA here is from genome assembly GCF_964261635.1 of Lissotriton helveticus. Classification (NCBI taxonomy): domain Eukaryota; kingdom Metazoa; phylum Chordata; class Amphibia; order Caudata; family Salamandridae; genus Lissotriton; species Lissotriton helveticus. The sequence goes on from NC_136070.1 coordinate 997,679,131, forward strand.
GTACCAACATGATCACCAAGACTCATATCATCACCTCAACTGATGGATGAATGCCGATAGCACATAACGCAGCTGAGCAACTACAAATTCTATTCCTTAAGGTTAAGCGGACCCTCAGAATGCTTGCCTGAAATACATGCTCCTTTTTCCTAAAAAGCAACAAATCATTGATAAAGATAGACAAATGTTTTCACAAATCCAGTGGAAGCCTGGGCCATGGGCAGAGAACTGGGCTGCAGAGCACAAGGTATCACTACCTGCACCATGGAGACCATGCACAAGTAAAAGCAACACAGATGACAGGAACCACTCACAGAAGAATAATAGAAGGCGGCCGCAGAACTATCGCATTAGAAGGCCAGGTTTATTGACCAAGCACAAGAAACAGGCTCAGAACTGAAAGGTGAAGATGCAGTAGTTGAAGGAATTCCAGAGGCCACACTGATGACATCAGATGAATTAATCTTGGCACACCAAGCAAATGAAAGTATGCAGGGTGTGTGGTGCCCTGGGCTGGTGGAGGTATTGTGGAAACTAGCATGTGCATCAGTGAGCACCTAAAAAGCCTTTTTATTCCACAGTATCTCCCGCTTTCCTCCCCATGCTGAATTATTCATCTGTCTAATTGATGATGGCTCTTACAGAAAGGATCTGCTGCTACGAAGGACTTGAAGGATGGTGGACTATTATGCAAAGGCAGATCAGCGGTGAATCAATGCCCCCCTTTGCATTTCCAGACCCATGAGTGGCCAGGTCTGCCTTTAGTAAATAGTTTAAAAGTTATTGCGCATTGGTAATTCTGAACCTTTCTATGAAAGGGAGTTTGACTCTTGTTCATGATAGGCAAATATGCATTCTGTTTGCTGTTTGTTAGCTAGGTTCACTACAAATGAGTAAACACATGCTCTATACACATTTCTTGGCTGTAACGCTAGGCACACAATACTGATCTGGGACATAAGCACAATCTATTCTCACAAGACATAACTGACCAATAGCAACTACTAATATATATATACAAATGGATGACCCAGAATATAAGGGGAATGGGGGCCCAGTCAAATGGTATAAAATATACTTATTCTTGTGTGCAAGGGAAGTGGATGAAGACTGTTTACCGGAAACTCTTGACAGCAACTGAAGGTATCATAGTGCAGAAGAAGTGGAAGGACCAACTTTATCATTCTATCTACTCAACAGTGGGGTAGAGGGATGCTGGTGTAGGCTAGACTAGGACTCGCTTTTGTAATGAAGGTAGCGGAAATAGATTTGGAGTAGATACGCCTTTGAGGACGGACAGTTAAATTGCAAACCATTGCCAATAGGCAATGTATATGCTCCCAACACATTGCAAACTGATTTCCTGGGCTTACTATATACACAAATACTGAAACGAATGACTATACTAGTGATTTTGGGTGGGGATTTGAATAGTGCACTAAACAGCAACAGACCCTTGCCTTCAGTATCAAACATTTATTCCTAACAGAGGTTCAAGATACTGTTTCCATAGACATATAATTTTTACAAACAGTCAGTGATACCAACAGATTCAATTATTAAAAAAGAAAAAGGAGAGACTATATAGAACAAACTATATTGAGAAACCCATATGAAAAAGAATTAAAAAAATATATTATTTGTATTCGGTTTATAAATAGTAAAGCAATTAAGAGAAACGCTCAGAACAATACACTGGTACATGAAAAATGTGGTGTACAATATCAAAACCAGACAAGTGACAGACAGAAGGGATTACATAGCAAAAAAGGGTTCTGGACAAAACTGAAACAACATGAAGCACGACAATGCGTCCTTCATTAATTACAGCCACATCGACGGCATTTTGACCTTTGTATAATTACATGGTCATCATCAGGACAAGGATTTTTTACTGAGCGTCCAAATAGATCTATTTCAGAAAATAATCCAACCCTGGATGAATTCGCAAGTTTTTAGAGGGATGTACCCGAATATTTGGAAGGTGACGAATAATTAAATTTGGATTATAGATGCAAACTAGTGTAGTGCTTTAAATTATTGATGCAATGTAGTGGCGTATGGACCTCATGATTTTAAAGAGCATCTACCCAATAGCTGCATATACTCAATATATCGAAGCTACCCAGAGGTTGAAGAAGCAACTTTCCGGTGTGCTTCACCCCCACGAGAGGCGAATCGTCCCTTACATGGTGGTTAATTCCAGAAGCTATTGGGCAGATGCTCTATAAAATCATGAGGTCCATACCCCACTACATTTCCTTTGTCGGTGAGGATAATGCAAAATGGTGCTCGACAGCCTGTGCGTGGTGCAGTGAGCTGCGACTGTGTGACACTTAGGCAGCTGAGATGCCTCCGTGTGTAACTTGTTCATGTTGGACCATCACATATCCTTCCTGTTGATCCAGGTCCCACGTGGACAGAGATAATATTTCTGGTGCTTTTTATCAGTTTTAAGATCTTCTTTGAGTTTCTTATTTCTTTTGCTCATGAGAAAGTGTCACTCATAGTCGTAGAAATGTCACTCATAATTACACTGAAATTCTGAAAATGTCACACATAGCAATCTGAAACCGTGGCAGCTATGGAGGAAAAGGGAAAAAGCAAAGCCGTTTTAGGCACACTGGTGTGGACCCCCTTTGGTGAGCTAAGCACGGGGCCTGAACTGCTGCCCTCACTGCCCTTGCCAGGCGCGTGCCGATTCAGGGTCTGAAAAGTTGAGGATCCTCTGCAACAAAGAAGCTACCGGGGCCTGCATTACGCCCCTATACCCTACACATCTAAAAAAAAGTGCTAATTAAAGGCAGCATACGCGTATAGACAGAGGGAGCGTATATTGAATAATGTCTTTTTCAAATTTAGATTTTAACTTTTTATATAAGATAACCGCAATCACAAAATTGATTAGCAGTTGACAGTATTGTAATTGTTTTGCTGGGATTGGCACACTGCATCAATTCTATTTGTTGTTTTTGTGTGATGTATTAGGTCGAGCCTGTGCAGCACATGTGCTGCTCTGCAAGGCATGCTGTATTAGAGTATGCACTTGAAGCTCCGCCCACTCTGTCCATATTTTTCATTGGGTTGTGTCTTTGCCGTTTGTAAATGCTGGCTTCTGATTCGGTAATAGGCTTGGTTGTCCCTTATTAGTACTGCCTTGTCTTCATTTATAACCTCCCATGAGGACTTGCCCTTTTACTGCTGCTGTAAGACCGTCTGTGTTATTTAGTCTGTAAGCACTATTTTCTTTAGTGAGTTTTGTCCTACTGCAGACACAACGTGCTTTGTAACAACATTCAGCGCACCAGTGCGCTTTTTTTAAAAAAAAATATATTTTTATTAGGTTTTACGGGTGATACAGTAGATTCGTAAAATTCACTTGCGTTGGTCTGGTCTACTCTCCAGCGTATATTATAAGGTAGAATAGACAGAGAGAGGAATAGTGTGCTTTCACTTTCCAAGCAGCCGAGACAATGGCGTCCGCTTCTTTGCAATGCAAAAGGTCTTGCATTTAGGAGGATTCAAGTTATTATCATTGTAAATGACAATAGCTTACACTCTCACAAATGCGAGACCTATTGCTTTACAAATATTTTTTTAGGGGGTTATTTCCAAGCGCCCCATGCCGCAAGTGCACTTAATGGAGGCCACGGCCCTTTCGTTAGACGCGGCTTGTCTAAAAAAATGGACGAGGCCTATACATTTATTGTATTAGTGTCTTTGTTTATGACATTTCCATGCCAAGTAAAACTACTTTCATCGGTTTAAACTGACCGATCAAAATAGGTTGCGTACCCTTACTGCAAACTACAGAAATAATGTTGAGATCTAATAAGCTTGAAGCTACTAAATCAAACCCACATGCCTAAAAATACATTTTCTTGTGCTGAAACAATAATAGTAATTTTTAAGATGTTGTTTAAATGTAAATGCAAATGTCAGTGTTGTTAGACTACATGTAACAAATATATCATAAATTATGTATGCCTACCAGATATTCTCTCTTGTTATTCAAAAGCCTATAGAAAAATATTTTAAAACAAGATAAAAAAACAGTAACACTTCTCCTAGTGTTGGTGCTAATATATGCAGGCATTTAGAAGAAACCCTGGCAGAAATATTAGCTTAGCTGTATTACTATAGTTACTTATTCTGCTGAGTAAACTGCATGTATTTTTACAGGCCTCATTACTACTATGAAATCAGACCCAGAACGACCAATTTCACCAGTAAAACCTAGGGGCATATTACCAAGGCGGGCGATATGTGATTATCGCCACTTTAGCGGCCGTTTTCGGCCGCTAAGCGGCGATAATTATATCGCCCTATTAGCAAGCTTTCGCTAACACCAGTTAGCGACGGTTTGTAGGCGATAGCGAGCGGTTTGGGGCCCGCTTTGCATGTCAGCGATATTTATCGCTAATGACATGCAAAGTGGGCGTACTCAACCTGTTAGCGACTGAAAGCAGTCGCTAATGTCGCTATCGCCTATTAGCAAGGCAGACGTAGCGATGGAAATATTCGAGCTAAGCGCGAATATGTCCGATAACTAATGCCTGCTCAGACCAGTTCTTAGCCATTATATCCAATGGGAGTTGGATATTATGGCTAAGTCCTCATATAGCGATAATGCATGAATATCGCTGGATTACCAGCGATATTCACGCATTTCGCCGCAAACGCCTGAAAATTTGTCGCATTTGAGATAAGCGTTGCTAATAGCAAGTTCTCTCTGCGATAAAATCAGGTGAAGCACGGCGATAGAAAAAATGTCGCTAATCCCATTTAGCGATAAATACCGCTAGTTGTTGGTAATATGCCCCCTAGTTTCTTAATGGTCCCTCAAGGCTTAACTCTTAATGAAAACTTGTGTACCCCGCCATGTACAGTGTGGTCATCAATGATGTAATTTCAGATGCTGCAGTGATGTTATCACTAAGGCCATAGAAAATTTCATGAGTGATGTAATATGTGAGGTAATTACCAGTGCATGGCAAGGGAGCGAATTATAGTTACTTTAGGGCACAAGCTATAGTTACTTGAGATAGCTATAAATATTAATGTCTGTGATTTTGCGAGCTTAAAATGTCGGGTCTGGTCGCTCAGTGGACTAATGCATCCACTGCAGGGGTTTGTGTTCAACCTCATGGTCACAGGTTCAAATCCCGGCAGGTCTACTCAGCCTTTCATCCATCTGAAGTAGATAAGATGAGTACAATTGAGTTGGGTAACAATAGACATCTGTTATTCAGCGCCAAAATGCCTCGTCAGGAGGAACGTGCACTTTACAAATACACATGTTATGTTCTGTTTTAACTGACATTTTCACCTAACTATAACGCCCCTTTAACCTTTGATTTTTTTCAGTAAATTTCTAAGGTTTGTTTCAAGGTAAAGTAAGACATCATTACAATTCCTAACTAGAACGTCACCTTAATCTTTTGGGGTTTTCACGTAAAGTAAGATGCGCATTACCGTGCATGGTGTGAAGTTGGGTGATGAGCATGGTGCCCACCCCCCACATCGCACAGCAGAAGGCCATGCACAGCATGGCGTTGGGCTTCCAAACACCGACTATGACATGTAACAATATAAAAGGTGTCATTTTAAGTCATTTTTGTGTGTCCTGGTCCCACCCAGGACACCCAAACTTTATATGACATTGACTTCTCGGGAGGGAGCCCTAAGGCCCTAAGGACCATGCTGGCTTTACAGCCAGCTGCAATCCTGGGTGCCACAGGGAGCATGCTTCATTCCTTTGCTCCCACCAGGGTGGGAGCAGCTTCTTTCTGTGGTCCCCCCAGGCAGGAGCAAAGTTGTGTTCCATGGCCGGGGGAGTGCTGGCAGGGAAGTAAATTAGTAAAGTGACCTGGCCGATTACAAAGCCTATATGGTTAATCAGAAAATAACAGGCCTTAAAAAGAATCTAGAACGGCATACTCATAAGTGGGCTTTCCCATATACAGAGGACGAGTACTACAAGAGACCACAAGAACAACCCAGGGGCCAATATCAGTCCAGGAGGGGTAGACAACAAGCCAATCGAGGTGGTCAGCAGGGATACAGACGCACACCTAACAACTGGCAATTCGACAACACCAGCAGCGAAGACGAGGAGGCAACAGATCGTCCCACTACCTCCACTGGCAACCGGGTCAACTTTGCTACAGGTGGCAAACCTGAAGACGACCTAGGAGCATTATTGCGAGCTTTTTTAGGTCAGGGCTCGGGAGGCCATCGAGGAGGAGGTGGTCAGGCCCAGAGAGGCAGAGGCAGGGGCAAAACACCACCAACATGGCAGACCTTTTCACCCAGTGTGACACGGAGCAGGGGTCGCACATTTCAGAAGTGATAGAGCCAGAAACACCTATCCAAGTCCCTGAGAATGACATCGTAGTTAATTTATCTAGCTACACACTCACGACCACTGAAAAGGGAGTATTAAATAAGGGACTTGGATTTGTGCCCACACCCCAGCATGATCCATTTCTCTGTAGAACTGAGTTATCTGAAATGATGCGGAAGATCAAACTGCAAAATTCTTCCATGATAAAGAGCAGACCCCGCTATCATTGTTCGATACTACTTTACACCGCCCTTCCACGTTCTGTCCCCCAGTTTCAGCTTTGGGCCCCGAGGTTGCGGTGTTTGAGCAACGAGTTTTACACGAAGTAGAGGCTCTTGAACAGCAAACACATCTCCATCAGGGCCATAATATGACCAGAGAAGACTGGCAAGCCGTAAAAGCATTACAACTGAATTCGGCGATCACCATCAAGCCAGCGGATAAGGGTGGGGCGGTGGTCGTGCTTAACACCGCCGACTACGAGACGGAGGTACTTAGACTTCTATCCGTCCGTACCAACTACAGCCCCATTATGAGCGACCCCTCCCAGGAACTCGCTAGTACCATCAAAAATCTGGTGGCAGATGCGATATCCAAGAAATGGGTTACCACCAAGGAGGCCGATTTCATTATTAATGTAAATCCTCGCGTTCCGGCATTCTACATCTTGCCGAAGATTCATAAGCTACAGCGCCCTCCGCCAGGACGTCCGATCGTATCTGGTATACAATCAATTCTCGAACCCCTGTCTCAATTTTCTGATTTTTTTCTTAGAGAAGCAGTCATCACTCAGAAATCATATGTGCAGGACACCACAGATATCTTGAACATCTTGAAGGACATGACTTTTGACCCTACGAACCAACTATTGGTCACGATCGATATCGAATCATTATACACCAGCATCCCCCAGGGCGCTACGCTGGTGGCAGCAGCTAGAGCTCTGGAGGCGATGGAATGGTTCTATGACACACCTGTGTCATTTGTCCTCCAATGTATAGAGTTAGCTCTCACGAGGAACTTCTTTGAGTACAAGGGACAACTGTACTTCCAGACGTCTGGGACATCTATGGGGGCTACATTTGCTCCTAGCCTGGCCTGCATTTATGTGGGCCAGTTTGAGGAGAATGTGATTTACCATCCCTCCAATCCGTTCCTAAGTAACATCCAGGAATGGAGACGATATATAGATGATGTCCTCTGTATCTGGACAGGTACAGAGGACCGGTTACGTCTATTTCTTGACTGGCTGAATCAAGCAGATGAAAGCCTACGCTTTACATGGTCAATCAGCAACTGTAAGGCAGTATATCTGGATGTGGATATATCAGTGGAGGAAAACAAGCTGGCCACCACGGTCCATCAAAAAGACACGGACAGAAACTCCCTCTTACATTACCACTCATTCCATCCACGCTCCCTCAGAGATAACCTGCCGGTAGGTCAGTTTCTTCGATACCGCAGGAACTGCTCCACTACTGAGGCATATGTAGATCAGTCCGCTGGTCTGGTCGACAGACTAAAGCAGAGGCAGTACCCAAATAGAGTCATCAAACATGCACGCAAGAGGGCTCTGAATACCCCACGCGATGCCCTGCTCGAACGTAATGTAAAAATCAATCATCCGTGCTTACCTGTTGTGACCACTTTTGACCCACTGTCCACAAAAATAAGACAGATTATCCGTAGACATTGGATCATATTGGACACTCCTAACGACAAGATGCCAGTTCCTCGTTTCGCATTCAAAAGGGCAGCCAACCTGCGTGACAAGTTGGTACATACGAGGAATACGACTATCAGTCCAGAAATTAAGACCATTCCGGCGGGTCACTACCCTTGCGGTGGGTGCTCTGTGTGCCCACTGACCACCGCTACTAAAGAGATCACACTACACAATGGCAAGACATGGTACCTGACCAAATTCAGTAACCGCAACACTACACACGTTATTTATAGAATAACTTGCAGTTGTGGGTTACAGTATATAGGTCTCACCACACGTAAAGTGAAAGTGCGTATTCAGGAGCATCTCAGCACCATTCGAGCCAGGAAACTTACCACACGTTTGGTTCAGCACTTCACTGAAAAAAATCATGGGCAGAGTGATTTACAATGGACAGTATTGGAGAAGGTGGTGGGCAACACACACAACCTAGATGCAATACTTGCGAGGAAGGAAGCACGATGGATCTATTTAGAGAAGGCAGATAAAGAAGGTCTTAACGATTCTATTGAATGGAACAAAGTGAGCAGACGTTAGACACCGGGGCTATCTTGCCAACAACATATATGTGGCCCCCTTTAATAAGCATTCCATCATTATGTGATCCAAGGCTTTGCTTGATCATGATATACTGTTTCGGGCATTTTTCTCCAAGAAACCTGTATTGAAATTGGGTTGTCTGACAGTATTAGTAACTTTGGGATCATCGCAAATCCCCCCTGCCCCAGTCCATGACACGAGTTGAGACCCCACAGACTGTTCCCTTATCACTCCTTGCTCTGGATGGTTTGATGCCAGGTTTTTCGGCGCTTGTCCTTTCCATCGCTGGCACACCCGATTGGCTTGAATAACCCAGGGCTTTTAGCAAGACTCTGAATATAAGGTCCCATGTTCATTGCTATTCGCGCTATATGAATAAAGTTAGGTGATTACAGAGTCTGACTTCATTCCTTTCTAAAGATGGCCGCCACGTTACGTGATGGGCGGAGCCCCAGCCGGGGTACTTCCGCGTCCCAATCCAGGCTTGGATTGTGAGACGTCGGAAGCGCCGGAGGGACTCGGCAGCGGTATGTGGAAGCCGGGCGCGGTTGCACTCTGTCCCGGCCCATTTGCTAAGACTTAACACTGGTACTGGTAGGCACCCCCGCTCGGGCAGTTACCTAGAGCGGTGAGCGTTTCTTTCCTCCTAATAACTTCACAAACCTGGCAGGTAAGCGGAATCCCTGCGTGGCTATGGGTTAAACGAGTAGTTAAACTTTCAGACGACTTATCCCCCCACCAGGTTGCACATTTTTACTTTACTTTACCGATCTGATGACGCCAGTAACATATTGTCATCTGTTACCTTGGTGTGCATCTAATTGTGACAGTCGTTACCGCTGGTTAACTTGATGGCACGCTTTAGGAACCTTTTTGCCCCACGAGTATCCTGTAATATCGAATAGCACTGTGGACATCATGATGCATGAAACTAGATTGTTATATGTTTTTATATAGGTGACTCACATTGAGGAGTCCCCAAGACGGATTCGTGATCTTTTGACACGCCGTCCTTCTGATGCTCGACGGTATATCCAGCATTTGCGAGCATAAGGTAATTGCAGCGAGCTGCTGCCATTGGCTTGAGTGTGATATGTGTACAGACCTCTATTGACTCACCACCTTACCACTGCTGTGTTCTGTTGTTTTAAATGTATGTGTGTGCACAGGTTCCCATATGAAAAATGGAGGATTAAGAATAGAGACCCAACCATTTGCCCTGACGAAATTGCCAATGACAAGGCAATGAAACATGTCGGCCCAGTCATAACATTGAATGGTATCAATTTAACCATTTTTAAGGAGTGAAGTTTGGCAGCACCAGAATAAAATCGATTCAGCCAGCCAAACTTCACTATTTTATATCTTACGTTTGTTGGTGTTGGGTGTAGGTACTTGTCAATCTTTTCCTGAACACTTTTCCCTGTCCTACTAGGTAGTGTATTTGTACACTCCCTCTTTGTCTCTCTATTCTGTTTTGTGCACATGCTTCTTGCACTTTTTTCATCCTCCCAGCAAGCAAAGTAACCGATGATGAGAAGTGGGTAGACCGGCCATTTACAGACCGGGAACCCCCTCGGGTGTCACGTCCGTGAGGTACTTTCCTTGCTCTCACACATATTTTCTTTACGTGTTGTACCTTGTGCACATTTCTGTTTGTATGTCTTAAGGCATGTCCGGACCAGTAACGCAGCACTGGCTTGATCTGGCCGCTTGGTGAGCCAATATGAGGTATGGCCCCTTGAGTTACTTAGTCTGAGATTTATAGCATGCAGGCTGAATAGGGCTTCTTGTTTCAAAGAAGTAAATTAGTATTCCCTGCCCACACTCTCCTGGGCAGCGAACAGCAGTATCCTAGGGAATTGGATCCTCAGGACACTGCTTTGTTTGGGCCCTGGGCGACGGAGTCCTTTGGCTAGCCTTTTTGTGGGAAGCCCCCTTCCCATATAGAAGTGTCCCTAGGGCAGGGGTCTCGTGACCTCTCTGAAGCTTGGAGAGTTCTGTATGTCTTCCCTCCCCTAAAAAACTAACTGTGCCACCCCCTGGACCACGGCTCACCCAAGGGGCTTACATCTGAAAAGGGATCCAGGGTACAACTAAAAATATAAAAAATATTTACTTGGACCACCACGCCCCCTATGTGTATTTATTCATTTTTTAGGACAGGAGACTGAGTACCTGAGTTCTAAAATGGCTGCCACCACATCTTTGTTGATGTGGTGACAGCCAATTCGATCTCATCGTTAGACCTGTTGGCTCCTCTGAAACATGATATATAAATATATTATTAAAGTTTATTTCTCAAAAACTAAGGACTGGATTTGCACAAAATCACGCGGTGGCTGTGTTGAATTTTCCTGATTAAATTGCAAGGGGAAAACACATTTTGAGACCGCCCACCTCATTTTTTCTTGACCCACCTTTGACTGATCACCCGAAAACCTTCCCAGGAGCAGAGGTGGATGAGATATTTTTTGGAAAGTTTTGTGCAAATTTCTTAAACAGTGCCACAGTTATTAGCAAGTTAAAAAGTGGTGACCGCCACTGGATAATATAGATGTACATATGTGCACTGAAAAAAAAGGTTAAAGGGACTTTATAGTTCGGGGAAAATGTCAATTTAGAACATAATGCATAACGGCTAAGGCGCTCGACCTCGGACATGGGGATCTGGGTTCGAGTCTTGGTAACGACGCCAAACATCCTGTGATTCTGGGCAAATTACTTAATCTCCCCGTGCCTAACAAAAATGAATGTGTGTCCTCATGTAAAGTAACTGCTGCAATGTAAAGCGCTCTGATACCTGATTCAGTTCGGGTCAAGTTTGCGCTATATAAAACACTGCGAAAAAAAACAACTAACAAATCAATGAAATTCATCGATTACAGTTATCTCAAGTAACTATGAATTGTGCCTTAAAGCAACTATAAAGCGCCCTCAGCATGTACAGAGCCAGAGAAAGGAGATTCAGGGATAACAAAACTTGTTTGCATTCAAAGAGTGGTAAAAGTACCTTCTAGCAGGATTGGTAGTGGAAAAGAGAGTGCATTATTTCAAAAAAGTATTTTTAAAATGAAAGATAAGGGGGGGTGCCCAAGATGGCATCCAAGTAGGAGCCTTTCTCTGGAGCTCTGTCAGCAGAATCCAGTACCTGGTGGATTTGACTGGTCGTCTGCATATCTGGCCGTGGATTTCAGCGGGGCGGCACATGGATGGTTGCTAGTGCACTCCCTGGCCCCTACACTGGGGTGAACTGATGGGGAGCACCAAATGCTAGAGATGTGCATCGGCAGCTGGGAGGCAAGATGAAGATTGCTGCGGGCCTGCAAATTGAGTGGCCTGCCAGGCTGTGCCAGCTGAAGCCCGATGCGTGAGCTGAGCCCCTCACCTGTTACCTGATGAGGTCACTAGAGCCACCTACGGCCGCACAGACTCCGTTTCTGAGGAAGCTTACGGGACCAGCACCAGGGGACGGAGAGTCCCTGACAGGGCAAATTGCTAGCTACAGAGCCGCTGGGCTTGCCGGCTGAACCACCTACTAGGTTGTGGTGGCCCCCACGAGCCAAAGACTCTGGAGGCCCCACCAGGGTGAAATACAGTGGTGTAGCCACTGTGACCCTGAAACTGACTGGGCCACCCCCTGATGGCCACAATAGCAGACGACCCCCTTTGCACCTGGGAGGGGCCGGAATCAGCTGGCAGGTCGCACCAGCTGTGGGACACCACAGTCAGAGACATTGCTTTCCCCTTCCTTGTTGGCGGTGGGTGGGGCCAAATGCATAAGATAAAGGTGAGAGCAGAAGCAAGGAGACCAGGGGTGAGAGGTCAGCAGGACCAATGAGGCAACAGCTGCTATGCGTGGCAGCCCCTCCCCCCCAAGTTTTTGCAGTACACTGTAAAGCTTATAATAGGAGCCTGTGTCAGGGGGTGCTGGACGAAGCCCCTCGGTCTGCCATCAGGACTGCAAAACCCCTGCTGACACTGGTCTAGACAACATCATTGCTAAACCTCTAAGGAGGCCTGCCGGTTAACGTATGCTATAGCTTCTGGCCATGGTAAAGGAGAACCCCAGCACTGACATGGGACCACACCAATGCAAGAAAGACACTATATTGAAAGATATGCTCGCCAAACCCTCTGCCAAGAAACTCGACCATCCTATGGACACCTCACCTGCCCTGCTGGCATCCTGTGAGGCAACAGATGCAGACCACCTTGGAGGGCGATGCCCTGCTCATGCACTCCTACATGGAGACCATCTTTGGCACACTCTGGAGCGATATCGTCGCCTTACAAGGAGAAGATAATGTAGACATCAAAGAAATCAAAAAAGATGTGGTGGAGATCAGCCCCCCTGAGGGAAGCCTGCGATGCAAGGGAAGAAGAACTTCACGGTCACCAACGCGAATTGCTAGAGCTGCGGGATGACAACGAGGAATTACAGTTTAACCTGGAAGACCTTAAAAATAGATCCTATCATTCAAACATTAGAATTAAAGGAGTTCCCCCTCCAAGCTGACTCTAGCAACCTAGGGAATTACAAGATCCATCTCTTTCATCAAATTCTGCTGTAACTCAGTGAGAAGTGTATTGTCCTTAACCACACGGCTACAGTGGGTCGGCCTTCAAAAGCACTGGCTGCACCCCATAGGACATCCTAAAAAATGTACACCACAACCATAAATGAAAGCCATCATGTCAGCAGTGTGGGATCAGGGCTTGATCGTCTTCGAAGGGACAAAAGTATGGCAGTATCAGGACTTGTCCCCTATAACACGGTAATGCCGCTGCTCACTTAAGCCTTCCTTGAGAAGGAGAAAGGAGTAAGATACATGTGGGGCCATCATTTTTGCCCAATCTTCATTTGTTATAAGGAGACACACATGATCCGCACTATGGAAGAAGAACAGTAGATCCTGGGTCTGTAGGCTCTGTGGGACGAGGGTGTGCAGCCCCCAGTGCCTCAAGACTCATCGGCCCACCCAGGCACCAGTGGGAGAACCCACCACCCATCCCAGAAGAAAACAGGTAAATGCTCAGCGGCTGAGACCCACAGAGAGCGATCAGCCCTGCTTCTGCAGCTCCAACACTAGGGACCCTCTTCCGACCAAGACTCCAAAGAGTAACTCTGGGTTCAGATTTCACACCTCATGGCTGGGATGCTTGTGGCACCTGCAGTGCAGACCCCCTTCTGGGTCAGAGGCCTGGGGATTAATCACATCTGCCAACAAACTACGCTTTACAGATATATAGGGATGACGGGGCTTCCTTCACTCACTTCATGTCCATCAGTACTTGCTCGCCAACTACATTATCTCTTTTCATACAGTTCTTCTGGCTGTCATGGTGGGAGAGGATGAGTGCCCTTGTTTCTCTGATACCACTCCTTAGGCTTCTATGACCACCTGGTTGCTTGACAGATTGCACAGCCCTTAGGTGGACTGTCCTGACTGTCCGTTTGAGTTTGCTGACTGCTGGCTTCCCCTCCAATCCAACAGAAAAAACCCCTCTATCTATAAACACCTGGTCAAACTCCTGAGTTTCAATGTTTGCTGTCCCATCGCTCAGGCAAAGAGACTAGCACAACTCTCTATGCTTAGAGACTCCAAATGTGACTGGAAGCATCGACCGGCAATACTTCTTTTCCGGACGGGGAAAAAGGCAGGAGTGGCAATCCTACTCGCCTTGCACTTCCAGGACCAAGTTCTTCAGACCAAGCAGATTTACCAGACAGTCTTCTTTCATTGCGACTCTTGATATACATGCATACCTTTACTGTAGCCACCATCTATTCCCCCAATGATCACCAGGAGGAATCCATCCTCAATGCCCTAGAGCATACACTGACTAACCGACTAACCGGACACTGAAATACTAAGAGGAGGTGACTTCAACATTGTCCATGATACACTTCTAGGCAATTCAGCATACAGAGCAGGACAAACAGGTACCTACATTTCTGCAGGCCTTCAATGACCTCAGGAGGGGGACTTCTTGGATGTGTGGTGAGCTCAAAATCCAACTGAGAAGGATTTTACCTTTTTCTCTGCATCCCATGAAAGCTAAGCCAGGATAGACTACTTTTTGATGTCCTTCAGCTTCGCGGTGACTGCTGCCCAGGTAGAAATAGTGGCCGCTGCACTGTCTGACTACTCTCCTTTCTCAATCACTCTGAGTATTCCTAGCTCACTCATGTCTCATCAGACTTGGCATCTTAACCCCAAACTGTTAGTGCACAATTGGACCCTAAAAGCAGTCAAAGAGGTCCTGCACACTTTCCTCTGTACTACTGAAGCACCAGGCACCTCTATGTCCCTTCTCGGGAACACCCTAAAATCTTTCCTTGGAGGCACCTTCATAGCCATTTCCGCAAGACTCAACAAGGACAGGAAGGACAAATGCACCACCCTAGAAAAACAGGTGAAAGACTTTAAGGAGGTCCACAAACAATGGGGCACCCATAAAGTGAAGAGGCAAATAACACTGGATAGAAAACAGTTCAAGGCTTTGTATATGGCCAAAGCGGAATACGCTATCCTCTGCACCAAACAAAAGTATTACGCAGAGGGGATTAAAGCTGGGCAACTACTCGCTCACCGGTAGATGGCCCAAACACACAGGCAGAGAGTAGCCGCAATTCGGGAACCACAGGGACAAAACTAACACAATGACATAACATTAGCGCAGGAATTTGAATGCTTTTCGACTTGTACTCAACAGAAGCTCTATGGACACCACAAATTACCTGTCCCAGGTGACCACTGTGCATATCCCGGAGGAAGACACCCTCCAACTGGAAAAGAATCTACAAGAGGACGAAGTCCTCGCGGCTCTACTAAGACTTCAGATGAGCAAGGCACCAGGGCAAGACAGATTCAACTCTTGCTTCTAAAAGCTATTTGCCACCCAACTGGCATCTGTCATTAACCTCCTCAATAATTCCTTTAGTGAAACAGGCACATTCAGCAACAAAATGAGGGAGGAAACCATCACAGTGATTCCCAAATCCGGAAAAGATCCCACTCGAAGTTCATTGTATAGGCCCATCTCTTTTCTAACTGTCAATGCCAAGATCTTTACCTGCAGTTTAGCAAATCATCTTGGCCCCTACATGCAGGGGGTTGATCATCTGGACCAAGCTTGCTTCATACCTAAAGGTGCTGTATTGATAATACAAAATGATTCCTAACTCTTATAGATAAAGTAAGATGCTCCTGGAACCCTGCGCACTTGCTGTTCATAGATTCGGGGAAAGCATTTGATAGCATGTACACTGGCCCTTTCTCCAATGGGTACTTTACAGTGAAGGCCAGTACCAGATTCTGGAAGTGGATATGGTGCAGTTATGCCAAGCCCATGGCTAAGGTGAGAATTAAAGAGCTGACCTTGCGGCCATTCGACCCACCACAAGGCACGAGACAGGGATACCCCTGTCCCCACTCTTATTTGTCCTCTACATGGAAACCTTATGTGAAAGGATATGCATGAACCCCCAGATCAAGGGCATCATCATGGGCCGTCAGAAGCATAAAATTGCACTTCATGTGTATGATGTTATGATTGCCCTTACCCAGCCACAAACCTCCTTACCACCGCTCCTGCAAGAACTTAAAGCCTTTGAAAGAGTGTCTGTTTTCAAAGTCAACATATGAAAGTCACAGGGCCTCAACCGTACTATTCTCCAGAGTGATAAGGCCCAGCTCGAGCGCCTCTTCCCTTTCCCTTAGGCCACTCAAAAGGTTCTGTGATTGGGTCTCGAAATACATTAATTAATTGATTAAACAGCAGTAGATGGCTATACTGAGTTGCTAGCGTCCACTCGGTCTGATATACAAGATTGATCAAACGTGTTCCATTTAGACAGCATATCTCTCCACATCTCAAATAATTTCATTGGTTCAAGGCCTTAACCCTAGCCTTTCGGGCATTCCATGCAACATGCCCCAGTTATTTGAAGCTGTGGCTAGGCACGTACAAGCAGTCTCGACTACTCAGGTCTAGCTCTCAGAACCTGCTCTGCACCCCCGAAAAGCATGGATGGGTGGCAGATCTTTCACCTTCAGGGCATCCATGATTTGAAACGCCTTGCCCAACGCCCTGTGCCAAAACACAATTTAGGAAAGCAGTTAAAACATGGCTTTTTAATCAAGATTAATCTTCTGGACTCTCTGAACGCCGCATGTCTTTGCGCGACACCTGTTGCTATAGCGCCGGGACACCTCTTCGGATGTAGCTGTTCGCGCTCTACAAATGGCAGTATTATTACTATTATTAAATCTGGAGGGGTGGCACCATCTCCTGGTTGGGTAGTGTGATGTTGTATTTCTCTCCCATTAATCTTTTTCTGTTCCTTTAATTCTGCTATCTCTGATGTCATTTAATTCTATGTTCGAACGATGTTTTCTGGAATGTTGATCGTGCTTAGAGTCAGTTGACTCCTAACGTTTGTGGCTGAGGTTTAATAAAACCTACGCTGAAGTTATCTTGCTTCTAGTTTATTTATTACTTAACTACTGAACACCACATAAATTGGCGACGAGGATTCTTCAACTTGATCGACACTATTTGCCTAGACTTAGCACTATTATGGAGAGGTATCATTTTGGTTTAAGAGAACAGAAGAAAGATGAAACCGTCGAGGAATATGTTTCAGTGTTAAGGAAGTTGGCATCTTCGTGCAATTTTGGACAAACATTGGATGAGAGAATTAGAGACCAATTTGTTTTGAGATGTGCACATGACAGCATAAGAAAGGAGTTGTGGTTAAAAGATGAACCACCTCTTGATGAAGTTATTGCAATTGCAAAGCAAGTTGAACATATGACCAAATGTGTTGAAGAATTGAAAGGAGAAAAAGAGAAAACATCTTCTGTTGAAACAAAAAGTGAAACTAAAGTAGAAGAAGTGGTTTGTCAGGTTAACGATAAAGCAAATGTTAACATGGAGAAACAAAAATCTATGCCTTTTGTCTCCAATACAAACACAGGAAATAGGTTTTCTTGTTTCAGGTGTGGACAATTTAGTCATTTGGCAAATTCTCCTGATTGTCCTGCGCTAAAAACTTTGTGCAACACTTGTGGTAAAAGAGGACATTTTGCAAAATTCTGTAGGTTAGTGCTGAGAGTTCAACTAGAAAATGGTCCAAGCCACAAGTAAAAACTGTGACTTTTCAAGTCAATTGTGAAAAAATTGATCATCCCTCTCATTTAGTTTCTGTAGAAAATGTGATGATAAATCTAAAATTTGATTCTTGTTCTCATATTACAATGATTGATGAAGAACTGTTTATAAAAAAATTTAAGAGTAAAGTTAAACTATTAAGATGTGATATTGCTCCTTTGGGTTATGGAGATAAACCCATCAAAATGTTAGGTTACTTCATTGCTAAGCTAGAACTGGGAAGTCGTTTGACAGTTGGGAAGATATATGTGACAAAGAAAGGTGATGCTTTGTTGAGTTGGTTGCGTCAGCGTGATCTTGGTGTTCAACTCAATCCCAATCCATCTCCTCAAGTCATAGTTCAAGAGATATGTGACTTGTCTGCTATGTTTTCTGCGAGATTTCCTGATGTATTTAAAGAAAGTTTAGGATGTTTGAAGGGTTACAAGCATCATATTATGTTAAAGGAGCATGCTATTCCTGTGATAGCAAAAGTAAGAAGAATTCCTTTATCTCAACAAGCAAGTGTACAGAAAGAAATTGAAAGACTTGTTAAGATTGGAATTATTCAGTCTGTTGAGGCCACTGAATGGTTAGCGCCAGTTGTTATTGCTCAAAAACCGAATAATGAGATTCGTTTCTGTATTGATTTACGTGCTTTAAACAAGGAAGTAGTTGTAGATCGTTTTCCTCTTCCTAACATAGATGAGATGGTTGCTACACTTGAGGGTGCAAAATACTTTACCACATTAGACTTGGCCTCCGCATATCATCAGGTGGAGTTAGATGAAGTCTCTCAAGATTTGACTGCCTTTATTACACCTTTTGGTACGTTCAAATTTAGGAGAATGCCTTTTGGCCTTGTCTCGGCAGCCTCTGTATTTCAACGTATAATGTCTAGGATTCTTAAAGGTCTAAAGGGTGTGAAATGCTATCAGGATGATCTTTTGATCTATGGCAAGAACATCCAGGAGCATAATTCACGTGTTTGTATTGTGTTGGAACGTTTGAATGGTGCTGGCATGTCTTTAAAAAAGGAAAAGTGTAAATTTGGAATGGAGGAGGTAAATTATCTTGGTCATCGCATTACTTGCAAAGGTGTGTTTCCAAAAAAAGAATTAGTTGACTCAATTGATAAAGTTAAAGAGCCAGTTAACAAGGATGAATTGCTTTCATTTCTTGGGATGGTAGAATTTTATGGGAAGTTTATACCGAACTTTGCAGAAAAGTCATTCAATCTAAGGAAGTTGACAGGAAAAAACGTCACGTATGAGTGGTCTTCTGATTGCAAGAATGAGTTTGTGTGTATAAAGAATGAATTAAAGAAAGCTCCTTCTCTCCATGCTTTTGTTCCTGGTCTTCCTACTTATATGTTTACTGATGCGAGTGAAAAAGGTCTTGGTTCTTTTCTTCTCCAGAAGAAGGAGGGAAAAGAGGTGTTGATCTGTTGTTCTTCAAGGTGTCTAAGAGGGTCTGAATTAAATTATTCGGTAATTGAAAGAGAGTCATTAGCGATTTATTGGGCATTAAGAAAGTTTAAGAATTTGATTTGGGGTACTAAGGTTGTAGTATTTTCTGATCATAAGCCTTTAAAAGAAGTGTTTTTAAAAAAAGGTTTGGATTCTATTTCTTCTAGGATTAGAAGATGGATTATTTCCTTTGAGGAATTTGATTTTGAGGTACAATATGTTCCAGGGGTAGCTAACAAATCTGCGGATTGTTTATCAAGATTGGTTGACTGTGAGAGTTGTGATGTGGATGCTGTATGTGATACGGAGGAGCTTATTAATGTTTGTGAGGTCACTGAGGGAGCTGTAGAAGAATGTGAATGGAAAAGTGAATTGGAAAAGGATGATGAGATGATTTCTGTTATGAATTCTTTGAAGGGTAATGTACGTTTGGATAAGCCCTGGTCTCTTGTGGCTGATGAACTTTCTGTTACTGATGGTTTGCTGACTCGTGGTACTAAGTTAGTTCCTCCAGTTGGTATTCGGAAAAAACTGTTATCACATGTTCATAGTGGTCATTTGGGTATTGTAAAAACGAAGGAAATTATGCGTTTGCAGTTTTGGTGGCCTAGTATGGATTTGGACGTAGAGAAATTAGTCAGGGATTGTGTTGAATGTTGTGCGAGTGATAAGATTCTAAAAACCAGACAGTTGCCCATGGTGTGTAGACAGTTGCCTAGTCATCCTTGGGATGAGGTTGCTATTGACATTTTAGGTCCTCTTAGTGGTGTATCTGATACCCCGTACTTGATTGTCCTTGTTGACTTGTATTCTAGATGAATTGAGGTGACTGCAGTTAGAGACATTACCTCTATCTCTGTCATTAAGTTTTTGGACGATATTTTTAAAAGGGAGAGTTTTCCAAATAGTTTATTGTCTGATAATGGTCCTCAATTTTGTTCTAGTTTGTTTTCTGATTTTTTTTAAAAATGTGGTGTTGTTCATAAGAGATACTCTTTGTATCATCCCGAATACAATGGTGCTGTTGAAAGGGTAAACAAAACACTTAAAGAGTCTATACAATTGGCTAGGTCTAAAGGTTTGAACTGGGTTGTGACTCTCCAGGATAGAATTAATGCTTATCGTTGTTCTCCTCATTCCACTACTGGGAGGTCTCCTTTTGAATTGTTCAAAGGTAGGATACCTAATACTATGTGGTGTCCTGGTTGGATGAAAATGAATAAAGGTTTGGTTGATAATAGTATAGGAGAATGGAGAGAAAGGGAGTTGAATAAACAATTTCTGATGAAGTCTTATTTTGACAAGAAGAAGTGTGTACGTTTTCAAGAGATTGAGATTAAAGTTGGTGATCTGGTCAAAATAAAAGCACCTGTTGGTTGTAAATCGTGGTCTAAATATACTAATGTCAGGCCTGTCATAAAAGTTTTCAAGAATGCTATTAAAACTCAGGATGGGAGAATATGGAATAAGAGTCGTGTTGTGCTTGTTAGATCTAATGTTTTAGTTTCTAATTCACCTAATGATAATGATTCATTTAATGTTATCTATTTCTCTGCGGATGTACCTTCTTCATCTTGTAATGCCCGTAAGAGGAGCATGAGGTTATGTAGTGTACCAATGTACATGAAAGATTATGTTTAATTTCTTCTTTATTAATTTGTTTTTTTGTTGCGAAGGAAGATGTGTGATGTATTTCTCTCCCATTAATCTTTCTCTGTTCCTTTAATTCTGCTATCTCTGATGTCATTTAATTCTATGTTCGAACGATGTATTCTGGAATGTTGATCATGCTTAGAGTCAGTTGACTCCTAACGTTTGTGGCTGAGGTTTAATAAAACCTACGCTGAAGTTATCTTGCTTCTAGTTTATTTATTACTTAACTACTGAACACCACAGGTAGAATAGCTATGAACAAACTGACCCTACTCGTAAAGATCCTCTACATAATGCAGACCTTCCCACTTCTATGGCACTGCCCCAAACTAAAATTGTAATGGAACAACATGTTGAAAGATATTAATGAGATGTATGGGACAGGCATATCCAAATTCCCTAGTACATACTATTAGAGCTACCTAAAGCCTTGATTTACTCATTGCGCTCTGCAGCAAGGAAAGCAATGTCCTTATCGCTCTGTGTGGCCAAGCAAGTCAATTTGTCAAAGAGGGTCACAACACCAACCCAGGTCGACTGGCTACACAAACTCTAAAAGCTACTTGGCACTGAAACATTAACACCTTCCATAGAGCACAAGCTACCCAAATTTGACATGGGGCCCATGCATACAGTTCCTCACACGACACTTCTGGGAGCTGTCTTGCCGGGCCTACTTACGAGTGCTTTGACTCACGGCACCAAAAGTAGTGAGTGCTTATAAGACTAGTGAGAACTAACCCCGGATGACTGCATCCGCTCAGAGACCACCTCAGGAACATTACATGCTCAATGCAGCAGGAAACTGTCAACCAGTACTACCACCTCTGGACATCTCCCTCATGCTTTCCCTCTTTCATTCACCCCCGCAATATTGTTAGACCTGAAAACACCTTTACTCCTCCCTATCCCCTCCCCCCATTTTTCTGCCCCCTGCCCCCATGTTTCACCTCACCGGCCAGTGGATGTAGGTGAGAGTTCATGTTTTGTAACCTTTGCAAAAAAATTAAACAAATGCAAACCTAAAATGAAGGATAGGAACACAAGTCATGAAAATAGGGTTAACATTTTAAACACTGTAGGGCCTTTAGTGTTATGCTTGGCCATCATCAGGCCATAGCCATAGCCAAAAAATAAAAGTGCAATATTTAAGGCAGCTGTCAGGTGATGCCTGAAAACAGCTCAGCATATCGGCGCTTTGTTCAATTACCCATATGAAGAAGCAAATGCATGAGACGCTACTGCACCACAGCTGCCTTCCAAATCAACAATTGCCCATCCGTCTCCATCGTTTTCAAGCTCCCAGTGACAAAATTCTTCTGCAAAAAGTTGTCAAGAGAAGGAAAATACTAGATTATTGAAGCTAAAATGACTACCTTAAATAAAACTATTAAAATATTTCAGGACGTGATACTTTTTTATTGGATAACCTTTTTCAGAGAACACTGGTGCAAAAGTGATGATATATTATGATTTTAGAGCAAGAAAAACAAAAGCGAATCTGAAAAGCTGAACAGCAAATGCTTAACAAAAAAAATCTGTCATTAATCATACAATTACATCCGAGTGTGTTTTTTTACCTGAGTCTCACAGGGGTATCACACTCACTACTGAGAATATGACTATGTTGAATAAATTATGTATAAGAATGTGTACACTAGCCTTAAATTATGTTACGCGTATAGTGCACTTTCACCCATGAGATTATCCTGGTGCTTAACAGGTGTGAGGGCTGGTTACTCAAAGAGCCACATGTTCAGGTCCTTGTAGAATTAAAAAAAAGAGAGGAGGAGGGGGCTCTGATGTGTGGTGGGAGATCATGCCATGCTTTAGGCAGGATGTATGAAAAGGCTTGACCTCCGTGCTTTATTTCTGTGATTGTGTGGGGTATGTGCGAGAGGAAGTATGTCTGAGCTGAGGTCTGGCAAGTCGGTGGAGGGAGAAGTGACTAACACCTTCGACGATCATGACGAGCTCAGCTCGTCATGAGGTACACCTCTCGTACACTCATGACGAGCTGAGCTCGTCATGTAACGTGGGTTTTAAAAAAACTCAGCGCACCGCGGTAAATTCTACCGCGGCTAAGGTGTTAAGTAGTCCGGTCCTGTGATGGGTAGAGCTTTGAATATGTGTGTGAAGAGTTGAACTGGGTGCACTTGTGTATAGGAAGCCACTGGAGCTCTTGCAGATGTGGTGTGAGTTGAGGCCTGGGAAGAAAGTTGCGGGGTGAGTCTGGCTGCGTTTTTTTATATGGTCTGTAGTCTTCTGGTAAACTGCTTGGTGATTCCAGCATACAGGGTGTTCCCGTAGTCCAGTTTGATGAAGGTGTGGGTAACGGGTTTTCTGGTAATGCTTGGGTGCCATTTTAAGACCATCTTCAGCAGCTTCAGGGTGTGGAAGCCTGCGGCTGTGAAGGCATTGACTTGTGAGGAAATGTCCGGTTTATCGTCAGTGATGATGTCTAGGTAGCGAGTCAGTAGGCCACCATGTGGCGTCCCAGGGTGATGTGTTATGTCCAAAGATCCCTACTTCTGTCCTGTCGGTGTACAGCTTGAGACAGTGCACTTCATCCAGGCAGTGACGTTGATCAAGCAGGCAGTGAACCTGTCCCTGGTCTTGTGGGCTATGTTTGAGAGTGGCACTGAGTTTCGTGTCGTCGGCGTGTGAGAAGATGTAGATGTCAATGTTTGGTTGGCGTTGGCTGGTCTTACGAACCCCAATGTACGCCAATATGAGCCTTGGTAGCAATATGACCTTTTACCTACATTCGTCCTACTTTTCTCTACATAACTGTTCTGGCACTGAGATTACATCTAGTTATATGCTGAAAAAATGTCAATCAGTTTTCTCCGAAACTGGCCTCATTTATTATGCATAAGGAGTCCTAGTATCATATCTCAATCTCTTTGCCCAGGGCATGCACAGCAGGATTGCCATCTTCTATATAATAACTGTACATAAGTCACCGCTAACATCATCCTTGAACTACAAGTCCACTATACATAGGCCCATATGTATGAAACAAATTCGCATTCGCAAAGGCCGAAATTGCTAAATGGGATGTATGAATGAAAATCCGGTGCAAAATAAAGAATCGCAAAATTTGCGATTCCTTATTTTGCAATTGCATTTAAGGAATCGCAAATTTTGTGATTCCTTAAATGCAATGTATGAAGCTAAAAAAAATTGCTAATTGTCCCTAAGGAATCGCAAATTACCACCAACTTCAAGTTGGTGGTAATTTGCGAATTTCTTGAAAAATGCCAATTTTCGCATTTTTCTAAGTGCCATGTGACGCACATACAAGCCCTTAGGGCATGTATATGCACCACATGTGCACCCATATACATGCCCTTAGGGCATGTATATGCACCACATGTGCACCCATACTTATTTCAGGGGTGCAACAGGGTGTCCTTTGGACAGCCCTGCACCTTTGAAATTATTCTCAATTTGCGATTAGCAAATTGTGAATCGCAAATTGAGAATAAATTCCCATTCCTTCCTATGGGCCAGGAGGCCCAAAGAAATGAATGGGAAAGTATTCCTTAATTGCGAATTCGCAATTTGCGAATTCGCAATTAAGGAATATCAAGAAATCGCTAAAAAATTGTGATTTTCTTGATACATACCAATTAGCGATTTCTTAAAAATCGCTATTACAGAATCGTTAATTGGTATCTTGATACATATGGCCCATAATGGCAAGCCATTACATATCTAGGTAGAACCCTTGAGTGTATTTTATGGGGATAAAAGAACCACATCTTCGCTGGGGAACCAGAGGAGAAGCTTTCACACTGACACTAGATGCTGAGGTCCCGGCCTGCACAAGTTCCAGCACGCAGTCGTCTGACATCCTTTGTGGGGTGTCCATCTTGATACCAAGACAGGGTCCTCCATTCTCTTCCATCAGGTAATGGGGTTGTCTCTTTCTTAGGGGATTCTTGGCTTTATACCCAACATACATGCTAGGTACACTTAGGTACACTTAGGGTTTGCATTGTAGGAGTACGCTTGATTACTGTCATGTATTGATATGCCTGCATATATTTACTGTTTTAGTTCCATGTCAGAATTCTACCTTTTATTTACTCTGTCGGTGCTTGTAATCTTATATATCTGTTTCTGTCTAATGATTGTGGTAGCAAATATGTTTTATACTAGAATGACGCTGGATCAATAAATGCTTATTGAAAAATGTCCCCATCGTTTGTTCTGTATATCTCTCTGAGACTAACTGAGCACGATTGACTGAGCAAAAAGCACTGTTTCCACAATCCCTGGATCAAGGGTTGTCATGTTCGATAGTTGCCAGAGACTATTTGCTCCTTGGTGAAGTTAGGGGGCTTATAGGGGCACTGTCAGCTAGCTGATCTGAAGGCGCATATATCCTTTGGGGGTGTCCAGAATCAGTCTGGACACCAATCCCTTAGTTTATGTTGTCTAAATGTGCAGATCCTATGTATTATTAGGAACTATACAACACTAGCAGTACAATATATAATCTAACCCTACACCTCATATTTCCCAGCATTTAAATGTAACCCTATATACTGCACTAAGGGCCTCATTACAAAAGGGTTGTTATTTGATGTGGGCTTACTGGCAGCCAGACTCTATAATTCCAAACCATATCTGTGCACCAAATAATAGGGAATGTACTATCTTCTGGGGAATAGAGAATAATACTTTGCCCCAGGAGTTTCTGGTCCAAAACTGTGTGTTTTATTCCAGCCATGGAAAATAATGGCCAGATCACAGACTCATTCATCATTCACCATCTGCTTAGAACATGTTTTAAATGGATCTAGGGGCTTTGTCTTAGGTATGGTTTAAGGACTGGTGGGAAGGCCAGGAGTAAAGGGGAGAGATTAGGGGTGCTCTACTGTTTCCCCCATGCAGTAGGGCAAGCACAGGTTGGGCCCAA
Organism: Lissotriton helveticus; assembly: GCF_964261635.1. Classification (NCBI taxonomy): domain Eukaryota; kingdom Metazoa; phylum Chordata; class Amphibia; order Caudata; family Salamandridae; genus Lissotriton; species Lissotriton helveticus. The sequence goes on from NC_136070.1 coordinate 997,704,954, forward strand.
CAGCCAGTGGTTGTCCTGCCTGGTCCTCTTTGAGTCCAACTCTTGTGTCCAGGATTGTTGACTGGTATTTGTGGTCCAGTAATTTCAAGCTCAGAGGGATCAGAAATGTTTTCATTGTGCAAAGCTATATGCCATTCCTAGTATACACTTCTGGACAAGTCATGATGAGGCAAATTCATAATGAGCAGAGTTGAGAGTAATCCTTGTTTTTTCAATCCATGGTAAGTGGATTCGAAACACTGGGTAAATTCCACCCATTTTCATTTCTTTTACATCTGCCTGCCCCCAATTTACTAAAAGGGAGCACAAGAATTCTTCATTCCGCAAAGCAAGGAATGCATGGAAAGGGGACTTATTGTGCTGCCCACATGTGTCAGGGAGCAGGCAATGCAGTAGTTAATAATAATTGCATTCAACTAATTGCACTGCCCGGCTCCTTCCAGTGAATGAAATCAAATTCCCCAGCAGTAGAGCCAGTAAGTTCCGCCTGCTTGCTAGAGCACCAGGAGGACCCTGCAGGCATGAGATGCACACAGGGTTTCCTGCTGGGGGAGTTGCTTTTAAGAGCACTGTCAGGGATATAGGCTCTATTTTTACCTAAATGCTATTATCATTAAGGTAAGTATAATATCTGGCACCTCGAGCTCCTTAAAGCAACTGTGTTGGGCTTTCACTTTCACCCGCGGAGCAACTCTAAGTTCGATCCGTAAATGAAAAATATATAATTTCTCCCACCCCTAGTAATGAGGGCTGACACAAACTTTGTTAGTCCAATCATTAAGTCTAGCCCTACATTGTACCTAAACCCAAAACTAAGCTAAGTCCTAATACTAAGGCTGAACTTACCCTATATTCTAATAATAGAAAAGTATCTCTATCCCCATCCATAAACCTAACTCTGTTTCTTACCTTTACCCAAAACAAAAGCTACAATTACTCTAGACCCGAATCAGCTAAAGGAGCACCTACTGAGCAACTACTATAAATCAACCTCAGTAGTAAATGGGAGCTTTAGACCAAGTTACTGGTTTATTGGGAAAAGGGCCTAGTCTTAAATTTGGAGGAATGGTTCATGCAGGAGGAGGACTGAGCCTGGAAGGAATTGCCATCCAATAGCAAGTCTAATTACAGAGAACCCAATTGATAAGTACCAGGTTGAGGGAGTAATCCCATCCTTCACCCTCGAATGACAAAAGAAAAGAGGCCTTCAGCCAACAATATGATAACATGATGGAGGACACATAAAAGTTCAGATAGTAGGTGAGAAACAGAATCCAAGATAAGGGCTCCTGCTCTAGGCTGCAGTTTCTGAGAAGAACCCAGGAAGACTATGTCCTTGACAACCTGCTCTAAAGAGGTACCAGTCATTTTCTGTGCGGAGAGGTGAGTGTACTTACTGCCAGTCCAGTTTTAATGGTAGGATGGGGGTGTTAACATTTTTTATAGTAGGCTGCATTTCAGGTTTTCCAGACATGGCCTCGCTCTCATTTAGTACTGACCACAGCTCCCCTTCATAGGATCCAAAGTTCTGCACTATGGAAAGATTGTGTAGGTAACATTGACAAGCACTAATTTTCCCCACTTTATCATGAACCTCCAGTTAGGGTAGGCATGATAGGGGAGCTCTCAGAAATAGCACATCTACTTCTAAAGTGATTGTATTTTACAAACTATCATAAAAGCAACATCTGTCCCATCAATTAATGAGATCCAAATACTACTTTTCCGATAAGCTGCTAACTCTGTGCTTCTAGAATCAACTTGAAATGGTTTACAACTTCAAACCAATATAGAGCAGGTTATTACAAAGAGAATGGGTGAAAAATAAAATGCACTACAAATATCAATTATGACTGGTGTTCGAAATCGGCCTCACAAGAAAAAGATTAATGCTACAAAACCCCAGAAATCAGGTAACATATTTAATATTTTTTCCAGAACTCTGTCAGGGTGCCGCAGCTGGACATTGCCTCTGTCATCCTGACAGACAGCGAACTTTCAAATTTGGATATCACTGCCAGACATTTTCAGTTCTCAGTGCCAGAATGGCTGCAGTAGGCATCAGGCGTTTGCCCAGGAGGCTGGGAGGGTGGGGGCCGGTTTTGGAGCATTGGGGACCAGTTTTTTTACTGCGGGACGGTTTTGCAGTGCAGCTGCAATATCGGGTCTCAGTAACAAAAGCAGCAGTGCTCGGGGCCGGTTTTGTTTAACAGTAGTGCTTAACGCTAACCCCTCCCCCTCTGGGGGTGGGAGCCCGTCTGACAAAATTGCCAGGGCTGCTTTGGGTTCCCAGTCCGGCCCTGGTTCGCCTGGCAGTGACTGACAGAAACAAGGATATTAGACTGACAGCCCTAATTAGGTTGTCCACTGTAATGCTCTTACTCCGACAGCCTACACTTTGACAGGTCGTCAGGGAAAGCTTTCCTTCAAGGGCCACCACCAACAGAAAGTTGATAGTCCTGAACCTTTAAGTAGGGTGCACAGGCTGAGAGTTTGGCAGATAGGGTACTCCATCACAAATAACAGCTAGTGTGTTCAATCACACTTAGTGCCAAACTCTAAATTAGGGCTATAGTTCCTTTAGAAGATGCGGAAAGCAGAGGTTGTTTATGAACATTAGGTTGTTGAAGTGTGGCTCACTGGTTAGAGGAGGCAGACCTGGAAGCAGAGGTCAGCCCGGGACCAGGGTTCAATTCCCGGCTCGGCGGGGTCTTGAGTCCTAAAATGTCCATGGACTCGACAATTCTCGCTCCGGTGCCTACTCGATTCACGGGTTCACACTCTGCGACTCTGGGCAATAGCTTGCTTAATCTCCACAACGGCCCCTCGCGGCGGGATGCCTGGCTTTCACCTTGCGGATACCCTGCTGGGGTTATCTCACAGGGGAATACCAGGACGGGTTCCCTAAGCAAGCGCTTAGAAACCGCTTGGTGATTTGCGCTATATAAATTCCTGTACATTTACATTTGTTTCCAACTCACACCAAGGGTATCTTCAAAGAACATGAAAATTAATTATGATTGTATTAAATAATATGTTGTTCATGTAGGGTATTGAAGCTCACGAGGATACATTTCGGAAGAATTTGATGCCCTGGTCAAAGGATAGACAAACACCTGCACTTAGAGCAAAACATCTCTGCCTTACTGGGGGCTGGTGTTAAAGAGCCACTTTTTTATGTTGAAAACAAAATTGAATCAACTCAATTTAAAAATGTCCCTTTACAGAAATGGTTGGTACAGTAACATGGAGAGATCTCGAGCTCAGATCTATGGCCAGAAGTATATGTTCATGGGACAAAACCCTATGTACTGACAATCTTGTAAGAGAGGGATGTGAGGTAAGGTGGACAGCTCTGTCACCAAATTACAATAATATTCAACCCCAAAGACTGTTGGGGATACTTTTAAAGGCAGAGTGAGCCAGAAGCATTTATTGAAACCATACCGATATTTTTACATTGGGGGAGTCAGACTTCTCTTCATAATTTGGGAAATCGGTCGCAAAATTATATTTGAAAAAATACTCTTCGACAGTAACTGTGATCAAAAGTGAAACTTTACAAAGTGTTTTGGCAATACCACTCAGTCCCTCCTATGTTTTTTGGGCAGTTAGGAAGCACATGTAGCTTTAAAACGTATTAGGAGAGTGACAGTGTTAAAAAAAAAACCTGAATATATTCAGAATCCAGGGAATATAACTTTACAAAGGCTGCCTATGGTATCCCAAAATAAATGCATGGGAGACAGCACAGCAAGTGGTACCTTTTTAAATATGATATACAACAATCCTTCATAATACTGAGGTTTTTTGGATACATCTATACTGATAATAGGTGACAATATCATGACTAAGCTTTGATCTAATCAATGCCAACTCCACTCCCTTCGCTGCCCCCTGTTGTCCCTATTCCAGGTTCTACCCTTACCAATGAATAAAAAACGGACAATTCTTAAGATCCCTCAGCAGCAGATATAGCAATCTGCCTGTACGCCTTATGCAGGAGCCAGAACCCTGTCCTCCTAAAGCGAGCCCTATCCTTTCAATGTCAGTCTTTGATAAACCGGGCTCATTTACTCTTGAAAAGTAGGTGTTTTATATTGACAAGTATACTGCACTCACTGTGTAATGTAAAATCTTAATAAAGAATTATCCCCCAAAAAAGAAAAGTAGGTGTTTTACCTCAAAAAGTAGATTAGCACTCCCAAAATGCCAGGCACTCATCAAACCCACCTCAGATCCAGGAGAGCGGATGTTTGCAGATTAATGAGAGCTGGTCAGTAAAAGTGCTTAGTGAGTTAAGTGTTTGCAGAAGAGATCTATATGTGATCTGCAGATCACTGGCTCGGTCCTATTCACTACTTGTTTGTTTCCCAAAGGAAATTATGTTTCGAAAGTTAATTATTTTTTAATTTTTTTTGCACAGGTTATTGATTGACTGATCCGCAGTCATTGAACCAGAAAGTCACTTGTATTTTTGCTAATTGTCCTTGTTTCATTCCAAAATGTTAAAAAATTATCTCGTCTTCTTTTAAAGTCATATATGTAGCAAATACCCAGGGCACAAGTCGGGGTACACATGGGTAGATGGTGTCAACCCACTATTTTCACAGGGTGGACGCCGTCCACCCTGCCAAGAAGTTGGGCCCCACTGAAATATGCAGAACCGGTCCCGTTGTAAGTTTCCACACCAGGACACATTCCTCAGTGCCTGCATGTTATCTGCCTTCGTTCTGAGCAGCAACATGCAGGCAGCAAGGGGGATTGAATATTTGAAGGGCCACATATACGACATGTTTTAGCAGTTGCAAACAGAGAATCAGGCTGTTTGCGGCCACTAAAGAGTTGTTTGGCATGCACTAACCCTATTTTGCGAGTTAGTAGCCTATTTCAGACTCGCAAAATAAGGGCATTTTTTAATGTTTTGTAATCGGAATGCTGTTGCAAAACATTCATATTGTACCGACTCCGTGAAAGAGGTGATAACTCATTCGCAAACGGGAAGCGGTCCTCAAGGGGCCCTTTCCCTTTGTGAATGTGGACACCAACATGTTTTAAGAGCAGGCACTGGTCCCACAGACCACTGCCTACTCTTAATAAATGAAAAGGTTGCTTTTCATTTTTATTTTTGAAATGCATTCCGTTTTCCCATTTTAAAATGGGCTATATTTCAATAAAAAAAAATACTTTATTTAAAAAGCAATTACAGGCATGGTGGTCTGCTGACCCCAGCATGCCTCGATCCCAGTGATTACAGGCATTCCCAATGAGTCGAAAATTACGATCTGTCTCATGAATGTTGATGAGGCAGGTAAATTGTAACCCTACCGGGAATCGCAAACAGTGTCTCAGGCGCTGTAGTACATCGCATTTTGCGAGTTCCTAATTGCGAGTCACAAAAAGTCACAAATGGGAACTCACAAAATGTTTTCGTCGTACAAGTGGCCCTAAATTCCAGCCATGCTGTGCAAACAAATGATGGACGGAATGCTGAACAAATCAAACTTTCCCCCCCAGTCAAGAGATCTGGGTCAAGACTGATTTGCATATGGCTGGGTCCAAACTGGGGTGGGATGGTGAGCAAAAAAACAATGAGTTTAACCCAGATCTCTTGACTGGGGGTGAATGTTTGATTTGTTCAGCACTCCGTCTGTCATCCGCTTGCGCATCACTTAATTCCAGCCAGGTACTAAACAAAGGCCAAAGTTAAGGGGCCAGTAGGCCTAATTGTTTTTGAATAGCCTGCCTGGGAGATATCGAGAACCTCACACGTAGATGCAAATACAATGGAAGGGGTCTGGTGGGTCAGTGGACTAATGAGTCCACTGCAGGGGCCTGTGCTCAATTTCATGGTCACAGGCTCAAATCTCGGTGGGTCTACATAGCCTTTCATCCATCTGAGGTTGATAAAATGAGTACCATTGAGTTGGGTAACAGGAAACATCTGTTATTCAGCACCAAGATATCTAAGGGTGAACGTGCGCTTTACAAATACGCATGTTCGGGGAAATAAACTGGGGGGGCTCCTCCGCTAAGGTGGCGGAGCATAACCTTAGTGCTCAAAGAGCAGTGGAAACAGGAAAAATAAGTTGATAATAACATCATCGTCTTGGGCTGGCCACATAGTCATACGCACATAGCATGTTCTCAACCAGGCTGTAATACCCAGCCTGGGTGGAGAACATGCACAGGCTCCCAGTCCCTCTCTGAGCACGAACCATGGCGCTCAGACCAATCATGACGCTACTGTCATGGTGACAGCAGCGTCGTGATTGGCTTATGGGAGCCTGTGTGATTCCTGGACTCGTCAGGAAGAGAAGCAATGACTGAGGAGAGACAGGAGCATAAAGAGGTAAGTGGTTTTTCTTTTCTTTAGTTTTTTTTCAAACCACCCGCCTCACCATCCCCATTCCCTGCCAGCTGCCATTGGAAACAAAGGCACACAACTTGTTACTATTTTATTACTTCACTAGTACTTAAGAGAGGCATAGTTTTGACTTTGTTCAGTCCCTGTAAATAAGAGATATGCATGCACTGTAGGAATGTCATCTGTATTAATTTGTCCCAGTATTTTCACAAATAACAATTTTAAATATAATTATTTTATTTTATTTATTTTATAGCGCAACTCGTCCCAGTGCAGTTTGTCAGAGCACTTTACAGCACATGTACACATCATACATTGACAATAAATCATATGTATGTAAATCAATCTACATGATGTTTTACATAAAACAAGTGAGGGTTACAAGGTATAGGAGCCACATGTCCTTCTAGCTCACGTTGCAAGATTAGAAGGATCACAAATTATGAACTGCAAGTTGCAAAAGGATATCTGTGTTAAAATCAGTAACCAGCCTACTTAGCTAAATAAAATACAAATCTGTCATCTGCATGATAGATGATGTACTTTTCAGGAAGTACTTAACCCTCTATGCTACTTTCATTCAACTTTGTGGCTAGATGAAACCCAGATCTCTCCAGCAAATGTGTTAACCTCTTACCAATATTATTGGTCCCTGACGGCACACAAAAATCTCTGCAGCAGGTACCTTAATCCCACAAGATATTTTAAAATGTAGACTTTGCAACCAATTCAGCATCAGAGATTTACTACCACGTGTCTCCTTGGTGCCAATTTCTTTGTGGCAGTTTAAAAAAATGTCTACCTTGATGCCCAGATGTTGCATCAGGTTGTGTCACTTCTTTGGCACAACCCCAATGCAAAATGTAATTTGTTAAAACTCGTAATGCATGCAAAATGTTGTACTCATGATAGATCTGCTAAACATATGTGTGAGGTGTTCAGATCTAATATCACTTATTTTGATGTAATTTCCTAAGAGGTCATTAGGGTTATTGGTACCACTTTCTGTGATGCCGTACTGATGTCACAGTTGGGCAAACAGCCTAACTTGGATAGTCCCCCCACCTTCTGTTTTTGAAGACTTGTGACCTGCACATACCCCATACCCCCCCACACCACCTTACCCCAACCCCACAATGAGCATGCCTAATTCCTATTCATGTAATCCACCACACAAGAAACTGGAGTCGTATATGCATGGAATGGTATTATTTTAAAAAACAAGATCAAACCAATAACAAATTAATTAACCACTAACCTTGGCATCCTGGCGTGCTGCCCAACGTAAAGCGCTTCAATGAATCGCCATAGGTAAAAAGGCTCTATATAAATGCTATTAGAAGGACAGGTAACCTCATAGGTAGGGCCACTGGCATTATGCGGCTAGGGAGCACCAAACAATGTGGCAGGGTTGACTAAATTATGCAGCAAGAAAAGGTAAATGCTGAAGCACTTTTTTTTTTTACAGTAATTATTATTATTATTTTTTTACATATGGCAATACATGCAGAGAAACGTCCTTAGCCCTAGTACTCACCGGTAGCGCTGGGGTTCTTCAGCAGGTTTCGGGAAGCCATCTCGCTGGGCCTATTCCAGATTAACCCTTCCCACTTGTGGAGAGTTAAGGTACTACGTGTCTTCACTGTCAATGCCCACCGTTTTCTGTGGCTAAATACAAACCTACCAAAAGAAAGGTAAAAAGAGAATGGGAAAAAATAGAACTATAAATAAAGGGAGAAAAGAAGAAAATGTGGCTTACTGTAAAAACAAAAGCAACACTGACCTCAGCAGCAGACTTCACCTTATGTCCCGGACGTCGATGGTCAAATGCTGAACTGATTCAAACCACCTATCCTGACTTCTGATTCAGCTGTGTCTGATCTTTGCTGTTGGACCTTTCTTTTATTTTGCTTTTATATAAATTGAATGAGGGTGGGGCAACATTACAAAACAATACATGGAAGTCTGCATGTTGAAATCAACAGTAAAGCCTCATATATCAGCCCACACCCAGACCTGTCACACCTACCCTGCGGAGACTGCACTGGGGCAAGGAAAAAGAAGACTGCTGCTCACCACCTCAGTATCGCATGGGGCCAGTCAGACAAACACAGTGGGGTGGTGTCTTGCTGTAGAACATTCGGGAAGATGGCGACACCCGGATCCACGTGAGAGGACTGCCAGGCCCTCCAGGGTGGTCCAGGGTGCTATACATTCTTTACATTGGGGGAAGTTTTCATTGTTCACTTATCAAACATGTCTGATATTATCCTAACTTCCTCAATTCATGAAGCTCCCTCTTAGCCATTGCAGTGGAAGAGAGGTTTTAAAATGTAATGGGTAAAGTGTGAAAGGGAGGCTGTCATTTCATGTCATTTCACTACCTTAGGACAGTCAAGTCCCCAACTGTCCGAGAGCTCACCCTGTCTGCCAGCCAAACTGGAAAGGAAGCATCCCCGTTGACAAGGCTAGACTGAGACAGAAAATAAGCCCGGGCATCCAAATAAAAGTGCCCCCCACCCCCAGTAGCTAATCAGACAGTTAAAACGTGCAGAACATATGTTTTGAACTTGTCAAGACACTATGTATAGGTGTTTTGCAAAGGTATGGACTGCATGTTGCAACAACAGTAAAACCTGTTGCACCAGACAAACAAGCCAACCAGGAAACAGCCTGAAATATCAGCCCACACCCTGCCCTGTCACAACTACCCTTCCAGGAAAGCATTGGCAGCAGGTGCAACAAGGAAAAAGAAGACTGCTGCACACCGCCTCTGTATCTCATTGGACCAGTCAGACACACTGCTTAGGAACAGGGGAGTGGTGTTTTGCTGCAAAACAACCAGGAAGATGCCACATCCGTATCCATATGAGGGCACTGCCAGGTCCTCGAGGGTGTTCCCAGGGTGCTATCCTTTCTTTAAATTGGGGGAAGTTTGGATTGTTCCCTTATCAAACCTGTCTGATATCATCCTCCCTCATCCATTCATGAAACTCCCTCTCAGCCACTGCATTGAAAGCAATGAGATAACATGTATTGGGTGTGTCGGTGAGGAAGACTCACAAGACACAAACACAACTGATGGAGTTTATGGGTGCCATGGTACTGATAGACATCTGGAGAGCACTGAAACAGTCGCTCAAGAGTTCACTTTTCACTCTGGAGTACATGGTGGCCTTTCACTAATTGACCTCCTTGTCGCACTCCCAGCCCAGCTGCCGGGTTTTGGGGAGGTGAGACACCTACCCCTGGGAATACACGATCACTCCCCCATATGGGCGCACTATAGAATTGGCAAGCAGTGAACCAGTAGCGCAATAACCCTTAACCACTCATACTTAAAAATCCAGAAGATTAGCGAAGACTTGATAAAAGCAACAGACCTCTACTTTAAAGAAAATGAGCAGTCCGTGACATGACCGGGGACACTCTGGGAAGCATATACAACTGTAATCAGGGACAGGCCCTCTCTCGGATGGTCGGGCACAAGAAGGACAAGAGGAAAGAGGCAGAGACTACAAAATATTTTAGACCTTAAAGCACAATTGGTACGACTAAACGATAAAAGACACAAGACATATATTAACCCTCAAACAACAAAAATAATCAATCAATCAATCAATCAGGTCATTTATAGAGCGCACTACTCACCCGTAGGGTCTCAAGGCGCTGGGTGGGAGGGGGGTGCCGTTACTGCTCGAACAGCCAGGTCTTGAGCTTCTTCCTGAAGGAGAGGTGGTCTTGGGTCAGGCGCAGGTCGGTCAGGAGTGAGTTCCAGGTCTTGGCGGCCAGGTAGGAGAAGGACCTTCCTCCTGTTGTCGCTCTTCGGATGCGGGGGACGGCGGCGAGGGCGTGGTTGGTTGATCTGAGGAGGCGCTTGGGAGTGTAGAAGTTGATCCGGTTGTTGAGGTAGCTCGGGCCTTGGTCGTGTAGGGCTTTGTGCGCGTGGGTGAGGAGACGGAAGGTGATTCTCTTGTTGATCGGGAGCCAGTGCAGATCTCTAAGGTGTCCGGAGATGTGGCTGCGTCGGGGGATGTCGAGGATGAGTCTGGCCGAGGCGTTCTGGATCCGCTGGAGTCTCTTCTGGAGCTTGGCGGTGGTTCCGGCGTAGAGGGCGTTGCCGTAGTCCAGTCGGCTGGTGACGAGGGCCTGGGTGACCGTCTGCCTCGTCTCGGTGGGGATCCACCGGAAGATCTTACGTAGCATGCGCAGGATGTTGAAGCAGGACGAGGAGACGGCGTTTACTTGTCTGGTCATGGAGAGGGAGGAGTCCAGGATGAAGCCCAGGTCGCGTGCGTGGTCCGTCGGTTTGGGTGCGGTGCCCAGGGCGGGGGGCCACCAGGAGTCGTCCCAGGCGGAGGGCGAGGAGCCCAGGATAAGGACCTCCGTCTTGTCCGAGTTCAGTTTCAGGCGGCTGGTCGTCATCCATTCGGCTACATCTCTCATCCCTTCGTGCAGGTTGGCTCTGGCGGTGGCGGGGTCGTTGGTCAGGGAGAGGATCAGCTGGGTGTCGTCGGCGTAGGAGATTATGTTGAGGTTGTGTTGGCGTGCGATGGCCGCGAGGGGGCTCATGTAGACGTTGAAGAGGGTGGGGCTCAGTGAGGATCCTGAGGGACGCCGCAGATGACTTTGGTGGCCTCTGACTTGTACGGTGGTAGGCGGACTCTCTGTGTTCTTCCGTCGAGGAAGGAGGTGATCCATTCCAGTGCCTTGTCCTGGATTCCGATGTTGCCGAGGCGCTGTACTAGGGTGCGGTGGCAGACAGTGTCGAAAGCCGCGGAGAGGTCCAGGAGGATGAGGGCCGCTGTTTCTCCGTTGTCCATCAGAGTTCGAATGTCATCGGTGGCAGCGATGAGGGCGGTCTCGGTGCTGTGGTTCGCTCGGAAGCCCGACTGTGAGGGGTCGAGGGATCCATTCGTCTCGAGGAAGGCGGCCAGCTGTTTGTTGACGGTCTTCTCGATGACTTTGGCCGGGAACGGGAGGAGCGAGATGGGACGGTAGTTCTTGAGGTCGGTGGGGTCTGCTGTGGGTTTCTTGAGAAGAGCGCTGAGTTCGGCGTGCTTCCAGCTCTCAGGGAAGGTGGCGGTGTCGAAGGAGGTGTTGATGATGTCCCGCAGGTGGGGTGCGATGACAGCGTCGGCCTTGTTGAAGACGTGGTGAGGGCAGGGGTCAGTCGGAGATCCGGAATGGATGGAGTTCATTGTGCGGATGGTGTCTTCGGTGCTGATCGGAGTCCAGGTGCGGAGGGTGGTGGTGGGTGGCGTTGTTGCGGTTGTGGCTTGCGTTGGTTGGTTGCTGAAGCTGTTGTGTATGTCCGTGATCTTGTTGTGGAAGTAGGACGCGAGGGAGTTGCAGAGGTTTTGCGACGGGGTGATGGTTGTTGTCCAGTCGGTCCTTGTATGTATTTTTCTTGGTGGCGCGGATCAGTTGGTGGTGTTTCCGGGTGGCGAGCTTGAGGGTGGTCATGTTGTCCGTAGTTGGTTCCCTTCTCCAGACTTTCTCGAGGGCTCGACAGTTCTTCTTGAAGCTCTTGAGTTCGTCGGTGAACCATGGTGTTTTTCTGCTGCAGGGTCTGCTGGGTGGGGTTCTCAGAGGGGCGAGTTCGTCCGCGCAGTTGTTGATCCACTTCGTGAGGTTGTCGGCGGCCTGGCTGGGGTTCGCTGAGCTGGCGGGAGGGTGCTGGCTCAGGGAAGCGGTGAGCTGGTCGGCTGTGATCTTGTTCCAGCTTCTTCGGGCAACCTGTTGCTGGTGGTGGTGGATCGTCGTTCTTCTGAAGGTGAAGTGGACGCAGCTGTGGTCCGTCCAGTGGAGTCCTGTTGCGTGGCTGAAGGTGACGTCTTTGCTGGATGAGAAGACGGCGTCGAGTGTGTGTCCGGCGAGGTGGGTGGGGGTGGACACCAGCTGCTTGAGTCCGAGGTTGGCGAGGTTGTCGAGCAGGCTGATGGTGTTGCGGTCGCTGTTGTTCTCCAGGTGGAAGTTGAGGTCCCCCAGGAGGATGTAGTCGGCGGAGGGGAGGGCATGCGGGCTGACGAAGTCGGCGATGTCCTCGCTGAATCGTGTGCGTGGCCCCGGGGGTCGGTAGATCAGGGTGCCTCTGAGGGTGGTGTTCGGGTTGGTGTGGATCTGGAAGTGCAGGTGTTCAGCGGTGGTTAGGGTGTCGTCGGTGTTGGTTGTGATGCGGATGGTGTCTCTGTGGATGATGGCGATGCCTCCTCCCGTCTGGTTGGCGTTGCGGTCCCTCCGGACAATCTTGTAGCCCTCTGGGATGGCGATGGCGATGGCGATGTCGGGGGCTGAGGAGGCGTTCATCCAGGTCTCGGTGAGGAAGGCAACGTCAGGGGCGGTGGTGTCGAGGAGGTTCCAGAGTTCTACGGCGTGTCTGTGGACGGAGCGGGTGTTGAGCAGGATGCACTTGAGGTGGTTGCTGCTGGTGTTCGGCTTGGCTGGTGCAGGGAAGGTCCGGATGCAGGTGAACTTGCAGGCGTGGCAGCTGAAGGGTCCGTGGGTGTGCTTCGGGGCGGCTCGATGACATCCTGGGATGCGGCCGGTGTTGAGTGCAATGAGCTCGGCGGCGGTGTAGGTTCGTCGGGTCGGCTTCCGTCGGTGGGGGCCAGGGGTCCTGGCACTGGGCGCGGTCCAGGCGCAGACGGGCTTACCTTTGGCGCGCCTTCGGCGCACGATCGGCGCGCCCGCTGCGCGTCAACGCTGCGCGTTCGCACGGTCGCCATTTAAGGCGAAGTGCGCGGGTGGGCGGGGCAGCTGGGAGGCGGGAGCGGGGAGGGAACAGAAGGAAAAAAGGGGTGGGGTCGGCGGTGGTGGCGGGAAGCGGGGGGCGGCGAGGGAGGCGGGAAACAGGACGGAGGACGGCCAGAAACTAAGAAAAACAAGCACAAATTACAGTCAAAACGCTTAACACGGGCAAAGACTAAGAAAGATAAAAACAAGCACAAATGACACTCAAAGAACGCTTGACACGGGCAGAAACTAAGAAAAATAAAACAAGCACAAACGAATGGCAAAACAGAACAGAGCAAACGACAGCAGGGTCAGCCGGCAGCTAGGCAGGCAGCGAGGCAGAGGGCACAGCACAGGGGCACACGCAGCAGCTGGTGGCCGTGCGGCGCGGGGGTGTCCCACAAGTGGGTCACACTCACCTGTGTCGCACGGTCGCCATTTAAGGCCAAGTGCGCGGGTGGGCGGGGCAGCTGGGAGGCGGGGAGGGAACAGAAGGAAAAAAGGGGCGGGGTCGGCGGTGGTGGTGGGAAGCGGGGGGCGGCGAGGGAGGCGGGAAACAGGACGGAGGACGGCCAGAAACTAAGAAAAACAAGCACAAATTACAGTCAAAACGCTTAACACGGGCAAAGACTAAGAAAGATAAAAACAAGCACAAATGACACTCAAAGAACGCTTGACACGGGCAGAAACTAAGAAAAATAAAACAAGCACAAATGAATGGCAAAACAGAACAGAGCAAACGACAGCAGGGTCAGCCGGCGGCTAGGCAGGCAGCGAGGCAGAGGGCACAGCACAGGGGCACACGCAGCAGCTGGTGGCCGTGCGGCGCGGGGGTGTCCCACAAGTGGGAGATCTAACGACTGAAACTACCACAGCATGATTAAGATGACTCAGCACCGAGTATATGAGCAATGGGACAAAGCAGGAAGCTTCCCGCCTGGCTCGACAAGAGAGAAAAAGCCAGTCGGTGGGTAGCCTCCATCCAACTGGCAAATGGCGATAAACTCACTGACCCTCAGGAAATAGTGGATGCATTACCAGCACATTATGAGTTGGTTTACACCTCTGAGATGACAAATACTAAACACGATGCGTTAGATCTCCTTAGGGATCTAGCCCTCCCTAAACCCACACCAGAAGACATCCAAGCCTTAAATTGTGCCCTGACGTGTGAGGAAATGAGGCAGGCAATCACCGCACTTATATCAGGAAAAGCACTGGGTCCAAACGGAATCCCAATTGAACTATATGAAATAATGGCTACATCTACAGTACCTTACCTACTCAAGATGTATGAAGAAAGCAAGGAAGTTGGTACTCTGCCTAGGGACCAGCACCTTGCAACAATTTTGGTAATTCACAAAGATGGTAAACCAGCTGACAAATGTGCATCGTACCAACCCATAACCTTGTTAAACGCTGAAGCCAAGATCCTGACCAAGCTTCTAGCCCTCCATCTTATCCCGATCATTGCCAAATGAGTGCATCAATCTAGATTTATCCCGGGCTGAAACACAGCCCTCAATCTAAGACACCTACATGGGGTTCTAGGACGGGCCAATCAAATTTGAGAGGATGCAGTGGTTTTGTCTCTCGACACTCGCATGGCCTTTGATACCGTCGAGTGGACGTACCTATTCACAGTCCTTGAACACATAGGTGTAGGACATCGGATTATTGCCTGGATTCGCCTCCTATACACAGCCCCTCTGGCACAAGCTGTTGTGAATGGTAAAGTGTCACATACATTCCTGCTCTGGCAGGGCACCATACAGGACTGCCCTCTCTCACCATTGCTATTTGTGTTAGTGCTGGAGCCCCTGGCAGCTTGGATCCGGGTGACCCATTGAGCTGTGGCCTCCGATGGACGGCAGATTGGGCAGATAGAATATCCCTGTATGCAGAGGACATTCTCTTATATGTGGCGGCACATCACTCTTCCATTTCCCGAATTCTCAACATCTTCGCGACATTCCAGAGATTTTCTGGATATGAGATATACTGGGCTAAGTCTGGGGTCTTTGTCCTATGTGGTCCAGTACCGCGAATGCCGAAGGAGTGCGAGACACAGGTACTTACGGAAGGATTCCATTATTTAGGAATATTTGTGACTGTCAGTCAAGACCTATTTAAGTCCAAAAACCTTCTCCCCCCCATGAAATCGCCTGAAGGGCGACGTGCAACATTGGCCTTTCCTGCCGCTCTCCTTGTTAGGAAGGGCGGCCCTTTTCAAAATTATGGCACTGCGACATTTTCTATATGTCTTACAAAATACTCCCTTCCCTGTTTTTGATACCTACCCCAGAGACATACAGAGCGACGTCAGAACCTTATTGTGGGATGGGGTTCCCCTAGAATTGCACTCAATAAATTAACTTTGGGATGGCAGGACGGTGGAATTGCCCTCTCTGACATTCAGACATACTATCGAGCAGCGCATCTGGTAGTTATTAATCAATGGGCCCACCAACCAATGACATACCGTGCCTACCATATGGACAGACTAATACTACAGCAAAAGGGATATCTGCATGCACTCTATACTGCATCGGGAACAACTCCCTAGGCGGGCCGACGGCACTGACAGTTCAAATCTGGCAATCTACACTTAAAAAGCTGGGATGGAAAAATAAGACCACACTATCTACACCATTATTGGACTCCGACCTCCTTGGGGACATGGGGTTGAGGCAGCGATTCGATAATTGGGATCTACTGGAAATCCCGAGATTGGGAGATGTTTGCTCAATGACCTACTCGACTCTCTCTCTCCCAATATCGCTTTCTTCATGTAAACCATGACCAACTCCTCCTCCGCCCCCGATATCAACACCGCCATCCCGGAAGGATACAAGATCCAGAGGAAGGCCTGCCCCAACCACCCCGAGGAGCCCTCGCCATCGCCCACAAGTGCACCATCTGCCTCAGCGCCTCCAGCAAAACTTTCCCCTCCACCGAACACCTGCACTTCCAGCTCCACACCAGCCCAAACGCCACACTGCAAGGAACCCTCGTCTACAGACCCCCCACTGACACCCTTCGCCACCACCATCACCGACTTCATTTGCACCCCACGCCATTGCATAAACAAACTACATACTCATAGGAGAACTGAAATTCCACCTCGACAACTCCAATGATCCGAACTCCACCAAGAAACTGGAGCAAAGTCACCGACTAGCAACTCAACTCCACGCTCACCCGAGACAGCTATATACCTGGACATTCGACGCAAACATCGCAGCCAGAGAACTTCACACTTGGATCTCCAACTGCGTAGACAAGCTTGCACCGCTAAGCAACCCCGACAAACAACACCCCAGGAAAGCTGCTGGTTCACCGCCAATCTCAAGGAAGCCAGACGCACCTGCAGACGCCTGGAGAAGAACTGGAGAAACACCAAAACAACTGAAAACTACCCCACCTACAACTACCACAAAAAAATCAGAACCACCAGGAGGAACTTCATCCACCACAAAATCCTCGCCAACTCCACCAAATCCAAGGAACTCTTCAGTGTCTTTCAGAAATTCATCAACCCACGCAGCGAAGACACAGACATCACCCCGTCCCACGACCTCTGTGGCGAGCTTGGGACCTATTTCCGCCTCAAGATCAAAACCCTCTACGACAATTTCGTCGACCATCCATCAGGTGCCACAGCCGGCCCCCCGTCCTCCAAAGGAACCAGCCAGTCCACCATCTCCAGCTGGACACCAATCACGAATGAAGACACCACCGCGACCATGAAAGGCATCCACTCAGGGGCCCCCACCTACCCCTGCCCTCCTCACATCTATCACAGAGCCACGGCCGCGATCGCACCCGAACTGCAACACACCATCAACACCACCTTCAAAACAGGCACCTTCCCTGATGACTGGAAGCTCGCAGAAGTCAGGCCCCTGCTCAAGAAGCCCACTGCTGACCCCACCGACCTCAAGAACTACCGGCCCATCTTGCTCCTCCCCTTCGCAGCTAAAGTTGAAGAGAAAACAGTTAACAGGGAACTAACTCGATTCATCGAAGAGAACGCCGTCCTTAACCCGTCTCAATCTGGATTCTGAAGCAATCACAGCACCGAGACAGCCCTACTCGCCATCACAGACTATGTCCGCACACTCCTGGACCAAGGCCACTCCGCAGTCCTCATCCTACTCGACCTGTCAGCAGCCTTTGAAACTGTCTCTCACCGCACACTAGTAGCCAGACTACATGACACCAGCATACAAGGAACAGCCCTGGACTGGATCCGATCTTTCCTCACCGGAAAAAGCCAAAGGATCAGACTGCCACCCTTCCTCTCCAATCCCACGAAAATCACCTGCAAAGTCCCACAACGTCTTCACTGAACCCGACCCTCTTCAACAGCTACATGGCTCCCCTCGCAGCCATCGTCCAACAACACGGTCTCAACATCAATTCCTACGCCGACGACACCCAGCTCATCCTCTTCCTCACTCGAGACCCCACCACCGCCAAACTCAACTTCCAGAAAGGAATGCAGGACGTCGCAATCTGGATGACCAACAGCTTCCTGAAGCTCAACGCCGAGAAGACAGAAGTCCTCATCCTTGGAGCCCCCCCTTCAGCAAGGGACAACACCTGGTGGCTGACCGCCCTTAGAAGCCCACTTACCCCCTCACACCATGCCAAAAACCTTGGCATCGTACTGGACTCAAAACTTACCATGAACCAACAGCTGCTTCAACACCCTCCGCATCCTTGGCAAGACCTTCAAATGGATCCCCCCGGACTCAAGGAAGACAGTCACCCACGCACTCATCACCAGCAGACTGGACTATTAAAATTCCCTCTATGCCGGCATCAACAAGTCCCTACTCTATAAACTCCATACTATACAGAACGCCACCACCAGACTTGTCCTCGGCATCCCACTGCCCGAACACATCAGCCAACACCTACGTAAACTCTACTGGCTCCCCATGGAGAAAAGAGCCACCTTCAAAATCCTCACCCACGCATACAAATGCCTACACAACAACGGACCCAAATACCTCAACAGCAGAATCAACTTCCACGTACCCAAAAGAAACCACCGATCTGCCAACCTTGCACTGGCCGAAACCCCGACCATCCTCAGGGCCAGAGCAAGCAGAAGATCCTACTCTCACTTTGCTGCCAAGACCTGGAACTAGCTAGCGGCGGACATCAGACACGCCCCCTCCCTGAATACCTTCAGGAAGACTCTCAAGACCTGGCTCTTCGGCTAAACAGATCTGCGGAACTCCCCCCCCCCCCCAGTTCCTTGATGCCCTCACGGGTGAGTAGCGCGCTTAAATTCCCCTGATCGATTGATTGATGACAGGAATAGTACCCTTTACAGACCTACAAAAAACATAACTTGGCACCCTCTGAGGCGTTCCGGTACTTGCAACTCCGCCACGCCCTGCACACTGTAATACCCAGAGAAGAAGAGCCGCCAGAATCTTCACCCTTGGAGAACAGACTAGGAGAGGAACATATAACTCAAAAGGCAATCTCGCTAACATACAGAAAGCTAGTAAATAATGCCCCTGATATGTTAACAAAGCTGCAGGAGAAATGGGAGAGGGACATCACAGATATGCAAGAAGATGATTGGCCTGACACCCTATCTTCCCTTAGAGAAGTAGCCATTAGGTCCCGATTTCACCTCATACAACTCAAAGTGCTTCACAGAACCTATATTTCATGCACAGCATTGGTGAAGATGGGTAGGAGACCAGATCGACTCGGCCAAAGGGGATGTTGTCAAGAGAGAACATTTTTCCATATAATATGGGCCTGCCTCAAGATCCTGTCGTACTGGGCTACGATAAATCAATGTTTAAGTCGTATATACAGAGTCAAGTTGCCATTGTCGGCCAAGTTGTGCCTGCTTAACATGTGGTGTAGTGTAGTTCCTATATTCCCAATAGGCTCTGCGCATTGGAATAACATAAACGATAGTTTAGACGTAGGACTGAGGTTGACTAGGTCTCTATTGAATATGTTAGACTTAATTATGAATGCCAGCTAGCTCAGAGGTCACTAGAAACTTTCTCGAGTAAACAAGAAGGTGTTAACTTTCCTGAATAGACAAGAAGGGATTAGTTTCTGACAACCGCATAAACATGACAACTTTGCTCCCTCCAGAATAAGGAGTATATCTCCAGAGTCGCGGAAACAATAGATAACTATTTCACTCAGTCAATCTTGCATACTTAGTTTCACCAGAAGCGCAGAGAAATAGAGAGACGGGCGTTTTCAATAAAAGTGGTTATTTATTGAACAGTCTTCTTTCTCATGCAAGAGAAGTGAATTGCTACAATCGCAATACTTGTCATAAAGTAAAGTGTGTACAGTAAAAGGAGTATTATAAAATAATACTGTAAAAGCATTGTATGGTTTCTAAGCCATACGATGTTTAAAATAGATAAAATATATACATAGATAAAACCATGACTAAACGTACTCAACTGGTGCTTCTAAGATATGCCTACCCCGGTGTACCTAACCTAAGCCTAGTACGTGGGAAGGAGTAAGTGAGCTGCAGTTTAAGTTGAGATAGTTTTTACCAAGAATCTGAATTAAGAATTCTCTAAGGATCTAATCAGCTCCGTACCTTGGTTATAGAATGAAGGAGGTCTTGTAACTCTTTCTCCGGACTCGATCTCCCAGCAACCCGCAAGGGTGACTGGAAACACTGGAGCTGGATTTCTCGGCAGGAGAAAAGACAGCGTCTCTCTCAGTGTGTCAATGGGAGGGTCGGCTTCCTTCAGCACTTGCCACAGCAGGGCGTCAGGCAAGTAGATAGCTGATCTGCTCCAAACCACCGTGTGTTTTGTTAGGGCAGCTGCTGGTATATTTATACCTGGAAGGTGCCGAGTTTGACGTAAGGTTGGACATAAGACGTCACTAAGAACTCGCAGTTCTTTTTAGGACTCCAGTAATTCTAGGACAAATCAATACAGAAGCAGGGGGAATTCCCGGGCTGCAGGAGGCTTGGTTTGTTTAAGAACGCGTTGTGCTTTCTAGGAGTCTATGGGAGTAGCCTTGCCGTATTTGGACTGCATTGGCTAGGACTAAATATGGATATGATTCTTATGCCTTTATAAGGATATGATTTGTTATAACCACATAAGGGCATAAAATCGGGAATATTTAAATAGGGTCCTAGATACGTTTACAACACCCACTTCACGTACAATGTCCATCATTACTAAATACTAAGCAATTTTAAACATATGAGTATGCATGCGTTTTCCATCCCACCCCAAAATACATGAAATGCATTTGAAATGGTATGTACATGAAAAATGAGTAATATACTGTACGTTTTCAGGCAGTGGTATCATTCAGATAATGCATGTATAGTACGTTGAAATATTGGCTGAATGAATCACTAAAATGACATTGATGAAATGGCTCTTAATACAGAAGAGAAGGTCGAGACCATTTCATCCCATATTTATACAAGATTGTACATGTGCTAGAGGCTGAATCAAAATATTGTCTCTAGAGTTTCAAAATAGAAATCTTGTTCTCTAAGAATAGTTCTACTTTAAGCAGAGTATCGTGTGCCCAAAAAAAAGTAAATATTTTGGCAACGGGGAAAACATTTTTTGCTTTCAGGGAAAAAAATAGTTCCTCCGTTTTTTAGAAGTTACTGTTTTTCCAAATTGAAGGTTGAATTCAGAGTTCAGGGAACGCTGTGGGCTCAAAAGTTATTCTCATTGTTAGGAGAGAACATTACCTCAGATAGGGTGGCAAAGAATTTGTCTACAACAGTAGGTGAAAGTTCGACCAAGTTCGAAAAAGCAGAAATAGTGCAGATATGAGAGGCATTGCTGTTATCGGTGTTCAGATCAGCCATAGTCACAGAAGGTGGTACCTGTGTGCCGCTTTCATCTCGTACCTCACCGTCACCTAATCGTAATGGTGAAGTCTCAACGAATGCCGTCATCAGAATAGGTAGCCGCTGGGGACAACACAGTGCATGAGCCGTTACCGAACCAAGCAAAGTATCGATATCCAAAGGTACTGCTGTTGGTAGTGTGAGACAGACATCCAACACGCATTCTTCTCTGCTTAGCAGGCATCGTAGAACAGGTAGGATGCAATCTTGCCAGATTGGTCTGAATGAAAGAAACCATGTGGTATTCAGATCTCTTAGCCGAGCTAAACCGAGTACTTTAGTTATTCTTTCTCGGCACCTCATCGCAAGGATCGTTTCCTCCATGGTTGCCTGAGTTTTGTTTGTGGCTGGATTTGCCATATCGGAGCAGAAGGAACAAAAATAAAATTCCTGCTACGAGTCCAAAGATGAGAGGCAGGCTGCCAAACACAGAGTGCACGAAATTCGGGAAGATGCTCAGGACTGCTTCAAAGGGTGCTAATAGTCCCGATAAAATTGTCTTAAATACATGTGCGATGCCACTGGTATCGGACAAGTTTAAAATTTGACCTAACATTTCTGCGAAATGCACGGGGCAATTTGTTGATAATAATGCATGTATCTCTGCGGCTGTCCTTGCAACTTGCAGATCATACGTCTCTTTGGACGAGGTTAAAGGCACAGTTGTTTGTAAAAGAATGGATTTCATTTTGCTTAAAGTATCAATTCGAATAAAAGAGATATTCAGAGAAGGCCATATTGTTGCCTCATTGTCTGGTTTGTTGTTTGGATACAATACTTGCATACAGCAAGTGACCATGGAAGTTACACTGACAAGATAGGCACTTCCTGCCACCATGCCACAACAGCTGCGGTCACTTATTATAACGTAACTGCCGTTGGAAAGTTGTCTGAAAAAAGGCTCTATCTGTGTAGCTGGGGTGCCGTGCAGGTGGCATGAAAGGTTATTTATTTATTTATTTATTAATTTTTTTTTTAAACCTTTATTGAGACAAAATTAGGAGATACATGCGCAAGCCCACAACCATCACGGCCGGCTGCAAAGACAGATGAGAAAAAGCAGGAGAACAATAGGTCAACATACCATCAGGATATTACAAAGTACGCCAGAAGTGATTACGGGGTGCGCAACACAGGATAGGAGGTTTTCATTTTTAAGTTTAGATGAAGCGAGGGGGCTGCAACGGAAAGTACTGCACATCTCACATAAAGGGACACAAAGGAAACGCAGCAAGAGGGGCGTACCCCATGTACAATCGAAGTTAGGCTAAAAATACAGCAACTATATAGGCTAAGCCACCGCAACAATAAGACCGGACAACAAGCAGCATTACAAAAAGCAACAATTCCAAGTGTAATCCCGGAGAGCCCACCCCTAAGAACAGGAAACAAAGATTTGTTAAAACACAGGAAGAAAAAAGGTGCGAGACCCAGAAACAGCCCACCCCATGAGGAGGAAAGAACCCTCCCAAAGCCGGAAAAGAGCAATAGGGACCAAAGAACAAAACAAACTAAAATAACAAACCCCCCCCCACACCCACCACCCTGCACCCCTGTAATGGGTACGGCCCAACCCACTAACAGCGTGCCTGTCGCCCCGGAACTGCCCCACAGTAGGGAAAAATATAATGTGAAATATAGTTAAAGAAGAGGTAAAGAGAGAAGAAAGGATGGAGGAGGAAGACAACCAACATATGTATTCTCAGCCGCCCAACCCCGGACCCCCGAACCGATGTAATACCAACGTTCATCCCAGTCAATGTATCGCCTGTCCGTCACAATCCCAGCAGTGCAAGCAACAGTAATCAAGGAAACGTCCTCATCCTTGCACCCTTCGATCAGGTGCGTCGACGAAGTCCAGCTGTGCAGACGCCATCTTAGATGAGTTAGGCGTACGGGAAGGCCACAAAAGAACGGGGTGCTGTCCAACAAAGTTTGTCCAAACCAACGTTGTACGTCCAGGAACGGGACAGAGAGAAGCAACGCAGAGCAGCAATCCCCCGAGGCCGGCTGGCCAGAACAGTAGCAGCAGCTCCAGGAAAGGGCGGGGAGTCACGCCATCATACCACAAAGGAGTTGCCGGACATGGTGTCCGGAGACGAGTCCCCAGCCACTGCACGAATCCACGAACACCAGACCTCTGCACGACCATTGTGGTCAACACCGCGGCGGTATCAAGACCCCGCTCCTCCGACGCCTCCGTAAACACCCGGATAGGTAGTCCACTGCAATCGGACACAGGGTGTGGCGCAGTGCCCCGCACTCGAGAACAAGCACGGCCAGTCGAGGGCACATCCAGTAGAATAGCATCCAGCCGGCCCCCCAGGTCCCGGGCATTATCGTGCAGGGCATCCCGCAAAGCACCCAGAGCGCCCAGGATATCGCTGGTCACCAGCGGCGCCCCCGGAAGAAAGGATGCAGCATTCGACTCCACCCGGGGCTCACAGGCATGTAATGGCCCTCGAAGCCGACCACCAGCACCCCCCGCGATCAGCCGGTCACCCCGCCGACGCCCTTCATAGCACAACCGGGCCAGAGGCGCAGGAACAGCAGACTCCATTCCGTCACCACACACAGCGCTGATCAATGCCGGCAATTACCTGGACCTTCAATAGCGGCCCAGGGTCATTAAATACAAGTGCCGAGTGTGCGACATACAAAATGGCTCCCACCACGGCGTAGGGAGAGATGAAAGAACTGTCCGGGTCTTCCACGGGCTGGGGTGATGATACAATGTATCCCGCGCAGCAGCAATACCTTCCAAGCGTGCAGACTCACGGAACAGAGGAGATCTCTGCAGCGGGAAGCGCAATGCGGCAACCCCTCTCCGGCCGTCCGACTTCCCCCAGCCTTCGATGGCCGCCGTTGTTGTGGTCGGGGCTGGCCGTCCCTCACGTACAAAGACCCGGTCTCACCGCCATTAGGAGCCGGGGAAGAAGCGAGGACATTTCACCACCTCCGCCGCTGGAAGCACGCCGGGGA
The DNA here is from genome assembly GCF_964261635.1 of Lissotriton helveticus. NCBI lineage: Eukaryota > Metazoa > Chordata > Amphibia > Caudata > Salamandridae > Lissotriton > Lissotriton helveticus. The sequence goes on from NC_136070.1 coordinate 997,728,938, forward strand.
ACACACCATTGGGATCGGAGTCGCCTCCCCGTCCTGAAAACTCGGCTCACATACAGGATAGATTACAGGATAGATTGCAATGCGGGAGGAAAGCGAGAGGGTCGGCGGAGCCGAGGGTTTAAGCGGCCATCATGGTTGCCGGCTAAGCTCCTCCCCCATGAAAGGTTATTTGATGAACCTTCGCAGGCTCCATGCAAGTTAATTCCTTGACACATAAAAAGTGCAGCTTAGTGAATTTTTACAGTTATTACCACTAAGAAACACCTCTTTTTTCCCCTGACTGTAACATTTATGTGGATAAGGTAGATTCCAGGTCGACTTGATGTAACCTTTACCCAACCTTTCATACAGGCCTGCTGGTATATGCTTTTGGCAATATTGAAACTGAAAAGTCGTAATCGGAATTGTAACTGTGCCATGTATTATCCATTCAATGACGGGTCTTTCGGAGACTGTCAATGGCAATTTTTCAAGTTTTTCAACGTTCAGCACCGTATAGTCTGCTCCTTTTTGTGCCAAAGAGATTTGTTTATCAGTAAGGTTAAAGATAGAAAATAATGACGTTGTGTTGATTAGACGCCAAGGCACGTAGCCTGAACTGAGGTTTTACAACGTCCAGCCAAACTGTAAAATAGAACGCAACTGGGACTTGCCATGTTGTAACATTAGCATATTCTGTTCTATTATATCAATAGCAGATGATACAATGCTGTCCAGTGAATAAATTCTGGAGGACAGAGTCGTTAACCCATTGTCCACTACAGACAGTGATTTTTCCAAATTAATACAATCAATTTCTCGTATTTTTTCAGCAGTTTCAATTTGCGTTACTTTCCAAGCTTCGTTGTAAGCAGCGTATATACCGGCGTATATGAAACGTTTTTGACGCTGTTTGCGAGGTCCCAATATGAAATCTCGCAAGTCAGCACCTTCTTTAAGTAAAGTCCAGTGTTGCTTAATTTCAGGTAGTGTGGATTTATGTAGCCATTCGAGGCATAGTTTCCATACACTGTATGTTGTAATTATCCCTGGATGTTGTCTCTGGGAATATCTTGGGTCTGGCCTGTTCTGTTTGAACCCCTGTCTTTTATTCAGGAATCTATCTTGACAGTTATTAGTGTCTGTGGGCCAGATCAACCATTTTCTCCAATCAGGATTAGTTCTGTTTTGGTGTAAAATATGGGATACGTCTATTTCCGCATCTGTAGAGCTATTACTATCAGGTATGGGCTTTGGTATAGACGGTTTGTTTAAGTCCTTTATCTTGGCTAGACCAAGACAGGTTGTTTGTTGAATGGTGTCATTCAGGAACATTTTTTTTTTCTGGGATTATGCAGGCTCTAAATAATGAATCTAGACCTTGTACCTGCCAATCTTTTGTACCCCAAATGGTTTTAGTTTCAATGTTGTTTTTCCAAAATTCAAAACCAAATGTAGACATTTTTTCATAAAATGTTGTGGAATATATCAATTTAGTGTTTGTCAACATGTTTTTCATTCCTGTCTTATTTAACATTTTAAAATAAAACGTTTCTGAATCAGTGATGTTAAACCCTGAGAAGTATTAGAATTTCTCATAAAATGTTTTCAAGCTGCCTTTTGGCGGTGTTGGACAATGTTCCCATTGGTATAAGCAAAAACATTTCTAGGATTAGCAGATTTATGCAAATAGTGATGCCCATAATGATTAAAGCAATACATTTCTTCATAGTTTGATGAGCCTTCTAAATAATCATGTTCTGTAAATGTTGCTGACATTTCTAAATCTGACATCATATTATTAATATTTTCAAAGTCCCAATCATCAGAGAAAGTACTAGGTGATAAAAAGTCACTTAATGAAACCTTGAACTGATGTGTATATCTCAAAAGCTCAACCGGGCCATATATGTCGTAATCAGTAGTGTCCCTTGCTACACCACCAGGTATAGGATAGGCTGTGATATTCACTGATGATAGTTCTCTTTTTTCAATGTGAGAAGATCTGTGAGGCTTTAGGACCAAGTTGATGTTCTGACTTGCTGTGTCCATTGTACTATATTTTCCTTCAATCATTCTTCCCAAGCTTAAAACCAAAATGAGCCAGAGTAGGAGGAAAGGTACACCTAAAACAATCCATAATTCAATCAATGGTGAAATCAGATATGTTTCTTTGAGTTGATGAAAGAGTTCAGTCAATTTTTCTTTGAAAGTTGTAGTTGCTGGCGTTTCTTCATGTTCACTTGGATCTTCAGAAAAGTCATCGAAATTGATGAAGTAGCCAGATGCAGTTCTGTCAATTGTTGGAATTGCTTCCGGATTTTCAATAATCTTTGCATTTGTGTAGTCAGAGGCTACATCATTGTAGATTGGCGTTTCTTGACGAACTGTTGCAATTTGGGTTTCAAGAGGCACAAGTTCCATGGCTTTGTTGCATAGTCCTTTTTATTCACTGCAGGTTTATCAAATGTGATTAGTCTCTCAGTTTGAACCTCTTGAATTGTAGCAAGGTTTGGTCTTCTGATACTTCTTGGGAGTCCACTGGGCCTACTACTTATTATTGGCCACATGATTGTGGTTTTACCAGGTCGATTGATACAACTCTGTTCTCCTTTTTACCAGCAAGGGGCGGTAGTACAACTTATCTTGTTCCGCTGATAGCTAAGACAGGTACTGCTTTTCTGTAAGAAGGCCCAAATTCCTTCTTCACCGCGATCTTTTCTCTGACCAGATCCCCAATCTTTGGAATCCAGACAGGTCTTGCTGGGACAGGTGGTTTTTCTTCAGTGGCCGTTGGCTTTAGCTTTGTGTTACTTAGACTTCTTCTTGTTTCATTTAAGTCCTGTAAAACAGCCAAACGATCTTTGATATCAAAGCTTTTTTGTTCTACCACTGAAGTCTGACAATCGAGGTCTTCGATTATCATTCTAGTACCAAACAAAAGTTCATACGGAGTGATTCCCCCCAGAGAATTTCTTGCAGATTATTGAGACTACGTTGGACACTTGTTAGATGTTTGACCCACCCGTCACCCGAACCTAATACCCTCGCTGTTATAGATTGCTTTATGTCACGTTTTTTTTCTCTCCACTACCGCATTTCACTCGGGATGGAATGGACTAGAGTACCGCAATGCAATGCCCAAGCTGGCCATGGCCACCTTGTAAGCTCGAGAGCTAAACGCAGGACCCTGGTCAGAATGTAGCATGCCAATTGCGTATGTGCCGATAAAGACTCGCAAATCTTTTATAACAGTTCTGGCGTCAGCCGAGCGCTGGTGCCTCATCTAAATGAATCTCGTCTTAATAATTATGGGATCGCATTTTTCCGTCTGGATGTCTGCGTATAGATAGCCTAATGCTGTCTAATAGAGGTGTCCGGGCAGGTGTCTGGTCCGGTTCACAACTGCGATCTCTGTTGCAGTCCTGACAATCCATTGCAAAGTTATAAATTTGCATGCTCATCCCCGGCCACCAGTATTGTGATTGTAATTCTATTAGAGATTTCAAGATCTCTTGGTGTCTCAAAACCATTCCCATGTGTGCTTCTTGAATCAAGTAAGCCCTCCGGTTCACGTTTGGAATTACTCTGTCCCCCACTCCAGGGATTCAAGCAAAAGGAACGGAGTTTGCATCAATTATGTATGTATTGTCGAGTGGATAGTTGAGAGGTAATGCTGCATATTCGCCTTTTAATGAGGCTTTTACTGCCAGCATGGTTTCTCCATCTATTTGTTTTTTAGAATGCTTTTTTGTAGCTACGGAAGCCGGTTGAACCGCTGCCGTTCTGGCTCTGCTAGCCAATGAATTCCCTGCAACGTGAACGCCATCACGTTGAAGACCCTGCGTATGTATCACGTGAGTCTTTCGTAGTTCTTTCTGTAAAAGAACTACTTGTTCCCAAAGTTTTTTATGTTTGATTGTGACACCTGTCTCATCTTTGTAACCGTTTTCAATCCAGGTCTGCATGAATTTGTTGTAAGACTGGACGCAATAATACGAATCGCACACTATTAGTGTGGGGAATTCGTGATCGGCATTCTCAAGCGCCATCTTTAAAGATCTTATTTCAGCTCGCTGAGCTGTACAGTTTCTGAGTGATTCAGTTTTAGTGACCATCAGTCTGAATTTACCTAAGCGCCAGCGACCTTTAACAATCGTGCATGCTGCATTGTAAATTTGTTTTTCCACAACGTAGTGTTGTGCAAATCTGTCCGTGTAGATTACACAGGTCTACTGTTCGAGAGGCAGAATTTCGATTGACAGAGGACATTAATGTTCGGATTCCAGATCTTCTACTTTTTTCATTTTTGGATCAAACGCGTGTTTCACGTCTGTTGCAGCAAGAGAATTTTCCCATTGTATCCATTTTGGATCTAAAGCTTTAGCATTCGGAATGCTCGGTCTTGTTACTGCCTCAAGGGCTGATACTGCTGTTCAAACAGATATGCTCTTGCCTTGGGCTAGGGCTCTTTCTTTTGCTACAGCAGTTTGAACCGCAGTCAGAATTTTTTCAGTAGAACTGAATTTCATTTCTGCTTGTGTGTACAAGTGTGATTTATAAGCTATTGTTACCGTTTCTCCCTCATTAGAGGTCAGGTACGTGAATCCGCATCTTCCTGGGATGACTCGGATTACAAGGTTGCGTTCATTTGCGCATGTTTGCAGTTTTGTTTTAGTTAACATATCTGTTTGTATTGATCTTAAAATTTTTGTGTGTTTCTGAGTCCAATTGATTGGTTTGAAATCAGGTTTTATTAATTCGTAGGGAGGTTTATCCATCTCTGCATAGTTTAGAATGTAAGCTCTTACGAAATTCAGGAAACCTAGAATTAATTGTAAGTTTTTCAGCGTTTTTGGAGCTTGGAGTACTGCACACTTCTCTAAGAAGTTGTCTGCTAGGCTTTTGCCTTCACTTGATAATTCATATCCTAAAAATAGGACAGTGAGGTGGGCAATTCGTGACTTTTTGAAGTTGAATTTGTACCCTTCAGATGCGAACCCAAGTATAATGGTGTTCACTCTTTTCAAGTGTGTCTCCAGGTCATCGTCTGTAAGATAGATGTCATCGACATAAGATAATGCCTCATCATCATACATTTTTAGTAATTATGTTACCCTGGCTGAAAATAATCCTGGGCTGTTCTTGAATCCCTGGCGGAGACGACAAAATTGCCTTTGCGCCCCCATACTTGAGAAAGCGGTCAAATACCTGCTTTCTGGTGCAATGTTTTGACAAAAGAAACCATTTGAGATATCTAATGTCGTTTTATATTTTTTGCGCACAATGTGTGAGTTTTGTACTGCAAATGTTTTGCAGCATGAGTTTAAATGTCTGTAGTCTAAAACTAGACGATATGAATTGTCTGGCTTGGAGACAGGAAACAAAGGATTGTTCATTTTGAGGTGCATGTTTCAATCATCCCCTGATATTCAAGTTGATCTAAGATCTCCCTGACTTGTTTTTTAGCTTCTTGCTTAACAGGATACTGCCTCTGTGCAGTAGGTTGATTTTTTAACTGAATTTTATGGTGAGGAGAATCCTCATCCCATCCTACATGATTTTTATATAATGCAGGGGCTTGGGCCACTGCCCATTTTCTAGCAAATGTGTATTTTTTATGAATTGGAATGTGATTTGAGAAGGCAGGCGTAATCATTTCTTCGCCATGTGGGCACTCCCTGACAAACTCTGGTGGCCAGTCCTTTTCTGCTAGCAGGATATCATAGCCTTGAGATAGGTTCTCCCAAAAGAGACCTTTTATTTTCCTAGTTTTGTCCCCCTCTATACGTAATGTTATTTCATATAATTTATGGGGCACACTAACTCTGGTGTCTGCAGTTTCCACCTGAATGTATTCATTCGTGTCTACTGTCTCCAAAAGATTCAACAGGATCTTGCGAACTATGGTCACTTCTGCTGCGCTGTCTAGCATTGTCTGGGCCCATTCTCCGTTCTTGAGTTGTGTCCTCAGAATCCTCGGCATGTTTAATTTTAATACTGGCTACCTTCTTTTTTGGAAATTGTAATTTTTTACTTTGATGAGCAGGTTCCTTGTCTTTGGACTTGACGCGCTCTTCTTTATGTTCTGACCGTCCTCTTCTTTCCGATTTCTGTGAGGAAGTCTGAAAAGATAGAGAGGGACGTGTATCATTATCTTGATATCTGTCAGGTTTTCTTAAATTATCCCTTTTTCTAAGGTTTTTTCAGAGGCCTCCCTTTGTGGAGACCTGCCCCCCCCCCCAAAAAAACCAGAATGGAATTTGTTCCTGTTTTGCGGGTAATTTGCCAATGACTGATTGTATAGTCTGTGGTGTAATTTTATTTGTGTTCCCCTGGTGAGGGGTGTGCCGTGGAATTCTTATTGCTGGTTGGACTGTTAAAGTCCGCATGACATATTGGACCAATGGTCTATGTATTTTAATTAGTTGTTTTAGCTGAACTAAAAGTTCTCCGCTTGACATTTCTTCAATGTCAGGATGAGGTGTATAGCCGGCTAGAACCGGCCATGTGGCTCCTGGTCTACCTAGTGGACCGAACCTGGTGAAGTGAGTTTGATGTTTTAGGGCGCCATTAAACCAGAGCTGGTGCTCTTGGTACATAAGTGGAATTTCAATAACCTCGAAAGGAACGTATTCCGTTGGAGATCCCTCTATTTTGTACTAGTGGAACTCGTGTGTCACAGCATGTGCTGCTGGAAAATGTATCCAGGAATAGAATACCTCTGTCTGCCGATATTCATGGGCCTCTACCACAAATATGACTGTACCACCTCTTGGTGATACTCCATTATTTATAAGTTTGTAAGTTACACCCTTCCTTACATTGACTGGGATGATTATAGCCTCCGGGTCATCTTGCCAGAGACTTGTGTCTTCCGCTAAAAGTTGGGTTGCTATTCTAGCTCTCTCCCTTTCGTCTTCACTTTCCGACTTTTTTCTGACAGAAAGTTTGGAGAGCAAGTTTCAAGGAAACAAAGATTAGGTGCACAATATTTTGGAACACTGTATCCTTCAACGTTGACGAAACCAAAAACTAATACATAGGAATCTCTTCCTACTAAGTTTCGGCGGATAATAACCTTTCACCCACTCCAAACGTATATTGGAGTATTTACCGGAAAAAGGGGTCTGTGTGAAAAGCATGACTGAGTTACTCTAGCATCTAGCGTTAAATTATCGCCTTACCAAACGTTGGGCGCCATGTAGTGTAGTTCCTATATTCCCAATAGGCTCTGCGCATTGGAATAACATAAACGATAGTTTAGATGTAGGACTGAGATCGACTAGGTCTCTATTGAATATGTTAGACTTAATTATGAATGCCAGCTAGCTCAGAGGTCACTAGAAACTTTCTCGAGTAAACAAGAAGGTGTTAATTTTCCTGAATAGACAAGAAGGGATTAGTTTCTGACAACCGCATAAACATGACAACTTTGCTCCCTCCAGAATAAGGAGTATACCTCCAGAGTCGCGGAAACAATAGATAACTATTTCACTCAGTCAATCGTGCATACTTAGTTTCACCAGAAGCGCAGAGAAATAGAGAAACGGGCGTTTTCAATAAAATTGGTTATTTATTGAACAGTCTTCTTTCTCATGCAAGAGAAGCGAGTTGCCACAATTGCAATACTTGTCATAAAGTAAAGTGCGTACAGTAAAAGGAGTATTATAAAATAATACTGTAAAAGCATTGTATGGTTTCTAAGCCATACGGTGTTTAAAATAGATAAAATATATACATAGATAAAAGCATGACTAAACGTACTCAACTGGTGTTTCTAAGATACGCCTACCCCGGTGTACCTAACCTAAGCCTAGTGTTGGGAAGGAGTAAGTGAGCTGCAGTTTTAAGTTAAGTTAGTTTTTGCCAAGAATCTGAATCAAGAATTCTCTAAGGATCTAATCAGCTCCGTACCTTGGTTATAGAATGAAGGAGGTCTTGTATCTCTTTCTCAGGACTCGATCTCCCAGCAACCCGCAAGGGTGACTGGAAACACTGGAGCTGGATTTCTCGGCAGGAGAAAAGACAGCGTCTCTCTCAGTGCGTCAATGGGAGGGTCGGCTTCCTTCGGCACTTGCCACAGCAGGGCGTCGGGCAAGTAGATAGCTGATCTGCTCCAAACCACCATGTGTTTTGTTAGGGCAGCTGCTGTTTATACCTGGAAGGTGCAGAGTTTGACGTAAGGTTGGACATAAGACGTCACTAGGAACTCGCAGTTCTTTTTAGGACTCCAGGAGTTCTAGGACAAATCAATACAGAAGCAGGGGGAATTCCTGGGCTGCTGGAGGCTTGGTTTGTTTAAGAACGCGTTGTGCTTTCTAGGAGTCTATGGGAGTAGCCTTGCCGTATTTGGACTGCATTGGCTATGACTAAATATGGATACGATTCTTATGCCTTTATAAGGATATGATTTGTTATAACCACATAAGGGCATAAAATTGGGAATATTTAAATAGGGTCCTAGGTATGTTTACAACAGTGGGAGGCAAAAGATCTGGGGAGGAGGAGAGAATTGAAGTGACCTTAACCCTGGTAATTGCAAAAGGAAATATAGCACACAGTTGGGGGCATGTTACACCATCATGGGCGATTAGAAAAAAGACATGGACTGGTGCATGGTGGCCGAAAAAACGATCTATCAGAACAGGGGCTGTCCTCAAAAGTGGGAGAGAGTCTGGAATAATTTAAACAAGTAGAGATGCCTTCCGTGCAGCGACCCTACTGCCCAATCGAGACGACAGGGGTCAGAGGATGGAAATGAATAGAAGGGAACCTTGGGGGAAGGGGGAGAGCTGATTATAGTTGTATTGAAGGGAATATAGAAAAGTTGATGCGATGTGCTGGTATGTTTTTAGAAAAATGTTAAAAACATCTAAGTGGTGTAATGTAACTTTCCTGCAAAACTGTAATGAAAAGAAGCTAGAATTTTTTTTATTGGAGTAAAGTGTGAAGCGGAGGATGTCAATTCATGTAATTACACTACCTTAGCCTATGTGTTCAATATTGTAGTAACAGCGGAGCTCAAATATACATTTGTCGGCCGGTGTTCCCATGACAACCATATATCAGAAGTCTTCTATTTTTGCAATAACTGAAATAGAAAAAGAAACTTTAATGGGGGATTAAACAGGATGGGGAACAAGAAAAATATTTGCAAAATTGAGGAGAGATAATAATGGTCTCTGTATGTCTTTAATACAATTAGGAGTCATTAAACTAGAAAAATATCTCTGTTTCCAGTTTGAAGTTCAGCTGGGATACTGGTCTTGAATTTATCTTTGTCACTCTCACACATATTAAAACTCTTTCCGATGGGACCGACAGAATTCAGTAGTTTGTCCTGGCAACTTGACTCTTCCAAACTTGTGAGGACCTTAGGATCAATTGTTGAGATGGCAGGCACAGAGTCTGAAACGGATGGTCTCAGGAATTCTGATTTTAATTTTTTTGCAGATTGGTTTCTCCAATGGAAAGTCTGATGTTGAGCCTGCAGACATACTCCATAGAATTATCATGTGGGTTTTATTTAGCGATTACAACATGTTGTAAAAGAGAAGGATCGAAGAGTTGGACTCCCACAGAATCGAGAATCTAACATTACATTGAAAATGTACATTCTCATTTGCAAATTTGCACTGGGTTTTTATTTATTGCACTAAAATAATCTAGGTCATCACTGTCAGGTCAAAGATAATGTCAGGAGATTCTTGTAGACCATGATAACAATGTGAATTGGTGCCATAATTTGAGTAACTAGAATACGTTTGTGTTGGGAAGATTTGTCTACCTCCATATTTGAGGGTCTAATTACAGACTGCGAGCCAGAGTAATTTTTCAAGTTGTTACTACGAATGAAATTTCCAAAGATTTTGGAAAAGCATGCTACTGAAGGATCTGCAGAAACATTAACAATGATATGATTTCTTTTTTTAAAGATTCTTCTTGAGAGGTTTTTAGAACTGTTTTAATCAGTAAGTACCAGCAGTATGCCTGGTGTCACCAACCAGGAGTGTCTGATGAATCAAAATCTCTTTTAAAAACTTACTTAGATCCTTTACTACAGCCTGCACATACTCTGTAACCACTCTTTGAACTGAGTTGCTGATTGGGTTAGCAATAACTTCATGGTGTAATATTCTTTCTTCTATTTGGACTTCAGAGAATTCTGTGGATATTTCTCCTGCTTGAGACATTTTTTAATTATTCACAGCAACAACATACTTTGATTTAAAAAAACACATTTTTATGCTGGAAGAAATTATTTGAATGAAACAAAGTATCTTATGTAGGAAGAGAAGTAAAATGATTCGAGTACTGTGGCTCAAGAAGAATCGTAAATGTATATAGTAAATCCAGTATTTGTAAAGCGCAAACTACTCACCCCTATAGGGTCTCAAGGCGCTGGGGGCCATCATTGAAATTAAGTGAGCTATTGCCCAGAGTCACATGGTACTGAGCTGAGCTGCCACCGGAGCTGGGGATCGAACCGTGAGCCCACTGCTCTGAAGTCAGCTGCCCAGGCCGCTGCGCCACACCTCTCCACCTCTCCAGTGTCAGTGAGGAAGCAAAGTATCAGGCAGGGAAACTGTGCTGAAACATCAATGTCTGTGGGTAGACAAAACACATTTCTGCAACTAAGGAAAGAGGGAAGTGCTGATTGGGAGGGACGTACCACCTGATATTCTGGCAGTTGGGGGAGAAAGCAAATACATTCCTATTCATAAAGATATTTTACGAGTAGAATCTTTACGACCGTGAAGTCTCCAAACTCGTGAGGGAGAGGGCGTGCATTAAAAGATAGGATAGTCTAAATGGAAGTTTATCTTTGTGAATCAAGCCCAGATTTCTGAGGAGCACTTAACATCGGGATTGATGAGAAGAACCACAGCGCCTGCTCTTCCACCAGAGACCTGCTTAGTGTGATGGATACAAGCAGAAGACACAGATGATTAGCTTGAAGGTTTGTAGAAATTGATGGCTCATTTAAGATTGCAGGGGTCAACTAGCTTAAAAACAAGGCAGAACTAAAGATTAAGGAGTGGCTCTGGAAACTAAAGGTGAGTGAGCATCTCTTCAAAATAGCACTGCGTCACCAGTTGACTGACAACACACCTAGAGGAAACATAGGAATTTGTAAACATATAAAAACAGAGGAGGGATGCCTAGTAATGAGCAGAATATTATCGCACTGAAGATTTATATAATGTTAGTAATATTAAGGCACTTAGCCAGTGTTAGTTTGTAGAATGCCACACATTTTAAATACAGCAGGTTCTCATGTACAGCCCAACCAGCAAAAGCCCACATTTTGACAATCACTGTAAAGGCTATAAGGAAACCCCTACTTATCAGTTTTTAAAATGCACATAAACATGTACAAGCACAGAAGTAAAACCCTATGCCTTACAGGATAGTTAAGTGCGGCTGAATCTGTGATAATCTGACGGTATCACTAGAGAATCAGAGCTACAGATAATGTGTTTTCTGCACAGATTTTTTTCTTGTGCCACATGACTACCAAGCAGTCACTTCTCAAAAGGTGGGATGTGAAGCTCTGCTATCGTCTAATAGCATCCTTCTACCATAACCTGGTCCACTCGAGTCCAGTGGCAGCTAATGGAATTTTAAACTGGTGAGATGTATGAAGTATGAATCAACGTACCGGAGCGAGCGAGGCCGACGGCAATAAGGGGGGTTCGGGGGGTTCTCCCCCGTGAAGAATATTTTTTTTAAATTGGCAATTTTTGGTGTAATTTTCAGCACTATTTCTGTGATAAATGGACTGAAAAATCAGTTCTCCTAGGCATTCATAAAAAAACCTCATACATTATTTCAGAGAATTTTTGTGTTGCCAAGCAAGTTTGACTTCTGAAGAGGACTAGGGTACTAAGCAAGACTGCTTTGTCTCTACCCATTCCAATAGAAAACACCTAACATAGGTGCATAAACATCCACAAAGAAACACACTTTCAAGTTTGTTCCTACCAGAAATGAAGGCTGCCCACTTCCCTTTCTGCATCAGCTATTGAATGTTGATTGTCCAGTAATCTTCATGACATATTAAATAGCTACAAGTATAAGAAATATCGATTCGAAATAAAAATTTAATTTTTAGGAAGTCAGCAAAAGCTTTGCATTTTTGAGCAAGTAAATTTTGCAAAATAAAAAATGAAGTAAATATTGTATTTAAAATAGTTCATATATGGCTCTATAGGGTCCATCAGTATTTTAGAAAACCACTAAATAAAAATAAGTTATGAAATGAGTGTAATATGCATTGCTTAAAATATAAGTTTTATCAATTAAAAATCTTTCATTTATTTTAGAAAGAAACAACAACAACTTTATATGTATAAGCAGGATAGGTAAAAACGTTTTACTTTATTTTTAAATACTTTGCATGCCACTCTCAGGCCCATGTGCCAGTCAGTACAGTAGAAAATGACTACAGAAAAATAAAATATGAAAATAAATACATGTATATTTTAAGAAATATTCCTTCAAAACCAATATGATATTTGTAAACACAAACAAAATTATTTTAAATAATACTATGTAAATACTTTGCATGCCACTCTTAGGTTCTTGTGCCCTTCAGACAGCACAGCAGAAAAAGTTAAACAAAAAGAAATTATGGAAATAAATACATGTACATTTTAGGACTTTTCAAAACCAATATGATATTTTTAAACACAATTTAAAAAATAAAAATAATATTTAAATAATTTGCATGTCAATCTCAGGTAGAAGGGTTCTTGTCCCTGTCAGTACAGTAGAAAATGGTTAAATAAAAATAAATTAGGAAATTAACTAAATGTTGTACATAAAAAGACATATACCCACAAAACCAACATATTTTTAAACACTAACAACAAAAATATTTTAAATAATAATAAAGTATGAAAACAAATATAAATTCACAGATACATAAGCACACATATATAAATACATATCAAATACAGGAGTTGTATGAATATTAAATGGATTGAGTACATTTCTAACAGTACTTCCTAATGTTATCAAACAAAACAAACCGAGCTATAAACACCTGAAACTATGATCACACATCAGATTAATATTTTCTATTTATAAAGAAAATGTGCTTGTGGATCCTTAATATGAACAAACTTTTCGATTGTTCTTTTGTTGAATTCTGGTATTTCCTTTATTAGCTCTTTTTCCATTGACAGCATAGCCAATGCATTAAGTCTAGCTTGAGTCACTGTTTCGCAAAAACGTTTTTACCCTCTTTAGTGTGGAAAAACATCGCTCAGACTCTGCTGTTGTCATGGGTGTCGTAATGACAACTCTTAAAAGCTTTATGGTCTCAGAAAAGGATTTCTCTAAGTTGTTTTCACACAAAAAGCTAAATAAAGCCATGGCACCACCAGTAATTTGACGGAAGTCATGTCTTCCATACAGGACCGAAAGTTCTGTACGCAATCTGGCTTTGTCTAACATAAGATAGGCTTCTATCGTTTCTGCGAGTGCCTCAGCTGGGAAAGATTTGTCATGTCTTTCATAAAGGTCACTTCGCAATAGTGTTGCACCTACAAGATGCATTGTGAATGCAATGCGATCTCTGGCATGAACCACAATGTCACAGACTTCCTTTGCTTCTTGGGTCAAAGTATTTATTTTCAGTCTCCAGTTTACAAATGTACATTCTAGTGGCAGTGTGGAATCCAAACTGTCAATGGATTCCCGTACTTTGGTGATGCTTATCACAAAGTCTGTAGTAGCTTTCTGGACAGATACAGTGTCAATTTCTCGCTTTTGCAATTGATTATATAAAATGTCTACCTGGGGCATTATATGGTAAAAAAGAAGCAGGAAGAATATAAACTCTCTATCATCTAATGCTCTACTAAATCCAGTAGCTTCACATATAGTATTTGACTCAAAATCACCACTGTTTGCAATGGTTGACATGCATTCAAGAAGATCGTCTCTGTATTCATAAATTATCAATATTGCTCGAACATTGAAGTTCCAGTGAGTTGCAGACCCTCTTGGAAGTCTTCTTGAAACTATTTGTTAAAGAATTTCAGTCCTTTTCGGGGAATGTGCAAAAAATGCTGTTATACCACCAATCTCTGAAAAGAAAATTTTTACTCTAGATATTTTGGAGGAAGCCTGTTCCATAATTAGGTTAAGTTGGTGGGCCTAGCAGTGAATATAATGTGCATTTGGGTAAACATCCCTGATTCTCTTTTGTACCCCACCTGTTGCACCACGCATGACGCTGGCACCATTGTAGCTTTGAGCAATCAGTTTTCCTTTAGTACATTGCTCAGGGAAAACAATGTTTAATTCATTAAGAATGGCTGAGGCAATTGTTTCTGCAGATGAGTCTTTTAGATGTGTGAAACAATAAAATCTTTCAGCTACCTTGCAATTTCCATCAATGTAGCGGAAGACTAGAACTGACTGTGTCTTAGTAGAGACATCAGTTGTATTGTCAGCTTGGATAGCTACATAATCAGTGCTTCTCAACTGCTGTATAATATATTCTCTTATTACCTCCAGCATACAGTCCAGCAATTCATTCTGAATAGTTTTAGAAGTACCTTTAAACACTGTGGCTGTTTTTAAATGTGTTTCCATAGCACTGTCAATGCTGGAGACAAAATCAACAAGGCCCCTGAACACACCAGGATTTAGAGACTCTTCAGTTTCATCATGGCCTCGTAATGCCAATTCAAAGGCACCACAAAAATGAATACAGTCAATTTTGATAAAATATATCGGTTTTTATCAACTTCTGCATTATGTTTTCTTTCTCCCACATGGTATGCTTCGTTCAATTGCTGTACAATGTCCGATTTTCCGAAAAGAGATCATTTCAACATATTTGTCAAATGGGATTTACAGGAATCATGTTTTTTATTTTTTCAGCCAGATGCTTTAGGTCAGTAACTCCTGTTTTGTCCATGGAATTTCACCTCCAAAAAGTAAGCAAGGGAAACAGAATAAAGCATTTTTAGAAGCGCTACCAGTAACCCACTCTATCCTATCATACCATGTTCGGGTAAACAGACATGTATAACCCTGTCCCCTATCTTTTGCAGACTGCTCAATTTCAATTTCAGGTTTATCAGCTCCTAATGTTTTCACTTGCAGTTTATCTGCATGTGTCAAGCCCAAAAAGGGGTTTACGAGTAAGCTGTAAACTGTGTTCATTGTGTCTAGCAATAGATCAGACTGTAAATAGAAAACCTAACCTGTTTTAAATATTCCCTAGGTTGAATACACAAAAACTATTTTACGCAAAATACTGAATACACTAATATGAATTGTCATGCACACAATAGTAACAGCAATTAGTAATCCATCCTCATTCTGACAGGAATGCAACTGCAGCAGCACGTACAGCTGTCCCCCATGTGGTATAGCCTTGTAACTAGTTCAGAGTTCCTCCTGGGATCCTGTTAATAATTAAAATATGATGTAAGCTTTGAGGCTAAGTGCCATTGCAAGCACAACACCAGTGGTGATTGAAAAGCTTGAGCAAGTCAATTCAGTGATCTGCCTAGAACTTAAAGGGTATATTCCAATTATGGGGTCCTTGAATTACTATTATAAGGATAAAATCACTATATGTAAGGAGTAAACCTAAAACGAAGTACTTATACATTTAGACTTGAGTTTAGATGGCAAATAATACAAAACGTGTTGAAAATTTCCGTAAAAAGCATACGACTTGCATTGAGCAATACCCTTTAAAAGAGTTCTAGGCAGATCTCTGATATATCAGGTAGCCGTCTGTACCAAGCACAGCAAAAGACCTATAGACAGTGCTAGTCATATTAGTGATCCTATTACTAAATGGACAGGAGTCACACTGTCACAACACATTAGATAGGTTTTATATATCCTACTCACTGTACATACTCTGTGTGCATTAAAAATATGGTGCGATAGCGCATTACTGGGCAGAGAATGAGGACCCGAGTATAGATGCCACGACCATGTGGGAGGCCCTTAAACCTGTCCTTCGGGGCGTAGACATTGCGTGGTGTGCCGCGAATCGTAGGGCCCACAGGCTAGAAGTAGAGGAGGCGGCAGACCGGGTGCGGAGCCAGGAGGCGAGATGCCTGACGGGGGAGAGTGGGGATGCCGTGGATCAGCTACTGCACCTTCAGCGGTCATACACCTCATTATTGTTAGACGAAGCCCGACAGGCTTGGCTCGCTACGCAGAGCAGAATCTACCAATGGGGGGGACAAGTCTAGCACAATGCTATATAGGTTATGTCACAACACTTATCAAGCCCAACCCCTGCCGGGTCTCCGAGATGTCGCGGGCGGTCCTATTTCGGCGTGAAAAAATACGAGTTAATGCAGGGCTAGAGGGATGTTTATCGACCAAGCCTAAGTATTATCCCCCAAAGGAATCAACAAACAACAACAAACTTAGTGGTCTAAATTAAGGATTCAACCGTAGTCCTCTACTCTTCAAAACCTTGTCAATAGTACAGAGGTATGAATACAATATGCTACCAGAGTAGCTGCACTTTTAGTTGCCCGGTTTGTGTAGCTGACGTAGTCGGTTTTTGTTATTGTAGAGCGGGGTCTCACATATCCTGAGCCAGGTCCAGGAAGAGGTGAGGTCCACTCCCCGGACACACTGGGTGAGTAAATAAGCTGGTATATACATTTTTGTTAAAGAATTTATTATGTTGTATACAGACCAGGGTAATAGATTGTGTTTTTCCTGTACGTTTGTCCTCTCTAAATAGTACATATTCAACCAGGTGCCGAAGAGAGGAGTTGAAACAGCTGAAGGAAAATTGTATCCTTTGCTGGTTTTGTCACTTGTGTGTTTTTTTCATATATTTTTTTCACACCTTATTCACGACTAATGCAGTAGTATTGGTATAGAACAGAGACCCTGACGAAAGCCGAAGGACTAATCCCTGAGTGGCTGAAACATGTTGGTCTCCTCGCAGCTATTTGTTTGTACTGCGATGACGATATTATACTGTTCTTGTTTTTAGCAAGGAAGGGGCAAACAATTATTAAAGTTCTCTGGGTTGAGCTCCCTATCCTTTTTTAAAACACCACTTATTATATTTTTACACTGCACTTCCCACCACATCAACAACATGTGGTAGTACCAAGTGATTGTGGGTCGCTACCCCTTATCTGGTTATCGGGGTATGCCGGTCTCAATGATCTAGAGACACAATACCCGATTAGGACTACCAAATGATAATATTGATCATCACAAGACCGTTGATGGGAATCCTACACCAGGGGGGACTCACGTTACCGGTTCTTCACATCTGGTGATCTGGTTTGTTAGCATATTGTATTCATACCTCTGTACTATTGACAAGGTTTTGAAGAGTAGAGGACGACGGTTGAATCCTTAATTTAGACCCCTAAGTTTGTTGTTGTTTGTTGATTCCTTTGGGGGATAATACTTAGGCTTGGTCGATAAACATCCCTCTAGCCCTGCATTAACTCGTATTTTTTCATGTTTAGAGCAGCGTACAGCTGCGGGCTTGTATAGATTGATCGAGAATAATAGCGATCATTTCATTTCTATTGGTAAGAAGTGATTAGTATTTTGACCTTTTGTCTGTAGGTTTCTTACACCTCCTATCCCCTCCACTGTACAGCTATAATGGCTGAACGCCATGGTTTGGCATATGACGACGCCATGTACCACTCTATTCTAGACAACATGCCAAGTCTCTTAGACACACTGCCTACACCTACAGTGAATGTAACAGATGACTGGACTAAAGTGCTGGCCTTAAAGAAGTCGCAATCTCGGACTCAGACCCATGGGGTCATCATGGCAGAGTACATGAGAGCCAGTTGCGCACCTCCCGGGCTTATAGTTACCAATGCTCCACGACTATTTCTGAGTGACAAACCATTCCTAAAGGACTGGTCAATGATCGCTTGGCGCTGTACCCGTGATTGGCTAATTCTAATTATCAGCACAGCCAAACGGATATCAGACGCCATTTTAGTAGAAATACAAGTGTTGGAGGGCAAAATCAAGGCTACCATCAGTGCCACCTTCAAGAAAAACAAAGACGAATCAGACAAAGCCAACAAAGAATTTGCTGATTCGATACTCCAGACCAAACTTGAGAAATTCAAGAAAGACCTGGCCAAGTTTAACTTAGAAACTGTTTATCCCTACACCAGCGATAACTACAAAGCTCCTGATTTTAACAAAAGAGGGAGAGTGTATGGATCGAACTATTCAGGATCTAGCACGGAGTCAGGGAGTGATTCAGAGACCAGTAATCAACCTTCTAACGCCGGTAACTTCCGTGGCAGAGGTGGTAGATCACAGAATTATAGGGGCCAGTACAATATGCCCGGCCAATCGTGGTGGCCTCCGGGACCCTGGGGGTATCCAGGCAATTTTGCGCCACCGATGGGCCCTTTTCCAGGTTTCCAAAATTTCAACAGCCAGCCTTTTTTAGCACGTGGCCCCAGACGGTCACGGGGCAAAAGAAGACCGGCACAGGGACAACCTCAGGTCCAATGGGAGGATACAACAGGCCCTCACGCAGGAACTCGGAGCCAAACGAGACGGAATGCTCAAGAACAATAAACAAACCCAAACAGAGTTTGGTGGTCAATCTCAGTTCAAGAACTTTAAAGGACACAGAGGAAGCGGTTCTGAACAAGGGCCTAGGTTTTGTGACTACTGATGAGGGCGATCCATTTGTTTCACAAGTGGAATTGGCGCAGTTTTTTCGGAAACTGAGGCTCCATTATTTTTTCAAAAATAAGAACTCTGAGGAATTAGAGGTAGAGGTGGACACCAACACAGGCTTGAGGAATAAATCTACTTTTTCACCCCCTCACATGCCATACCTACTCAAGTTCTCACTTTTGAACTAGCAGTCAAGAACGAAATAGACCTCATACAGTACAGTTCCAGACCACGGTACAATAATCTCACCACTGCAGAGAGACAAGGTCTTAAATCACTGACCCAAGACAGCACGATAATTGTGAAGCCCGCCGACAAAGGGGGCTCCATTGTGGTACAGAATGTAGACACTTACAGGGCAGAGTGTCTCCGTCAGTTGAGCAACAGCGATGCCTATCGGCCATTGACCATTGACCCGACTCCGAGATTGACGAGTGAGATCAAAGTCTTGGTTGAAGAAGCTTTGGCGGAAGGCTGGATTACCCCCGCAGAGGCATCTTTCCTGCAGGCTAAGCATCCCATCATGCCTTATTTTTATACCTTGCCTAAGGTGCATAAGCCACAGAGACCGCCTCCAGGGAGACCCATTATTTCAGGCCTGGGCTCATTACTTGAACCGCTTTCGGCGTTTGCTGATTATTTTCTCAAACCCTTGGTGAGCAAGATGCCCACGTTTCTTAAGGACACTGCTGATGTCCTGAGAGTGATTCCCGACATTGCCTTTGATCGAGAGACAGATTATCTGACCTCTCTGGACGTTGAGTCTCTATATACCTCAATACCCCAGGATGCGACCCTGGATACCATCAGGTCCATCCTGGGGGAATCGGAACTGAACTCCATCACTCCTGTACCGTTTATTATGGCTCTAGCAACTATAGCCATGAAAGAGAACTTTTTTATGTACGAGGATCAGATATACCATCAAGTCTCTGGGACCAGCATGGGCAGTATTTTTGCCCCTTCGCTGGCGAATCTTTATGTCCACCAATTCGAACAGTCGACAGTTTTACATCCCACCAATCCCTTCTTTCCATCCATTATTTGGTGGAAAAGGTATATTGATGATATCCTGATGGTGTGGAGAGGGACTAGTGAATCGGCTGTACAATTTCACGAATGGCTTAACAGCAAGAATAACTACCTCCGTTTCACGATGGAAATGAGTAAAGACAGACTCCCGTTCCTGGATCTCTCTATTTACAGCACCTCGACGGGCTTGGAGAGTGAATTGTACAAAAAGCCAATGGCGAGGAATTCATTGCTCCTGTATGAGAGTCAACATCCTAAGTCTTTGAGGGACAATCTGCCCTTTGGACAGTTTCTCCGGGTCCATCGGAACTGTTCTACCTCAGACAATTTCAAACTCCATGCAGAGGAACTTTCCGAACAGCTGAGAGAGAGACACTACCCCAAGAAATTGGTCCAACGTTCATATAAACGAGCAGCGAACAACCATCGGGCTGCCCTCTTGGAACCACGCATAGAGAAACCACCATTGGATCGTCTCACTCTAGTGAGCACTTTTAACACCAAATCGAACTTGGTCCAAAAAGTGATTAGAAAACATTGGAAAATTTTGAACAGTGGCAAAGAGAAGATCGCCTTTCCTCTGTTCGCTTTCAAACGCTCTACCAACCTGAGGGACCGCCTGGTACATACACGTCCCAAGAGTACACCCAGGAGAGAACTAGGTACCCTATGGGATCTCCCGCCAGTAGTAGGGCATCATCCTTGCGGAGGCTGCTCCATTTGCCCTCTAACAATGAAAATCACGAGTGTGGACATTGGTACAGATAAGCCCTGGGAGCTGCGGCAGTTTACGAACTGCAACAGCACCAACCTGATCTACCTCATCACGTGCACGTGCAACGAAAGATACGTGGGTATGACCACGAGGAAGGTACGTGTGAGGATGCAGGAACATAAGAGCACTTTCCGTTGCAGGAAAGATGTCTCCAAACTCACGAAGCACTTCCTCACGTGTAATCATGCCGAAACAGATTTCAAATGGCATGTTCTCGAGAAACCGTACATTCCTCCACATGTGAGTGACGTGTCCAGATATCTGTTCGTTCGTGAGCAAAGGTGGGTGTTCAAATTGGGGACACACAAACAAGGGCTGAACGATGACATTCCGTGGGTCTCTTTGTCTTGATCAATTTGATTTGTGCCTCTATGAATAGCATCTTGCGTGACTTTCACTGTAAATCAGAGGATTTGTCCCCATACTTAACAGTATTATTCCCGTTGGGAGACAGTTCGAGTTGGCTTCTGGTTACAGCATTTTGAGCCCAAGAACTATTGAGTATTTAAAGAGTACTTCGCTTTCTGTCACATGCGACGGTGCACCTGCTCATCTGGATGTGCACCGATGCCTGAGCAGGGTTTGTCACGTGCGAATACTACCCGTCCAATTCCAGCTCACAAGTTATGTGGAGTCTAGAAATCCCTGTAGAGCGCGCTGTAATTTTTCTAACGTGCCCAGTTGTGGTGGTGCACTATGTTTGATAATGTCTAAATAGCAACCAGTTATTTTGCCTTAATGTATTTGCAATTTTGACGCTAGTTGGGATTTTTCACGTCTTTCCTGTGACTACTAGTAGAGTCTGGTTCCAGTTCAGAAGCCCATTACCAAAATCAGAATAAAAAACTACACTTATTCCTGACATGATGTCATCGTGTAGTTCTTTATTATTGGCTGAACGAGCGCTTCACAGAATCCAGTTTTATGCATACTCCCAGGGTTGGGAAGCTATCTGTATCTAGGCCGAGTGACTTCCCAGTCGGTCCTGAGTTTAGGCGGCCTATGTGACACCGCTCTGGGCAACGCTAGAAACAACAATCCGGAATTATATCCGCGTTGTTGACAAGAACTACAATCACCCATGATATGATGTCATTTTGTAGTTCTAGACCGGCCCGTTCTCGCGAGAGGACGCGCTCAGGGCCTCGTTTCGAGTGTAAACACCGCGCGGGACAGATGTGGTATCTTGTCCTGGAATTAACGGCGGGCATTAACAATGAGGTACGCGGCAATTGTATTACTATAATACATATACAGGGTGATATATGAGGAGGCTGCGATTTGGCCAGCCCCTCCCTCACCGGTTTTGATTGGATGAGTGTTCCTCGGCCAAACTGTGAAGAAGTCAGAGTGCTTTGAGGACTGTGCCTCCCCCTGACTCAGTCACGGCCCGGGACACCGACGGACAGGTATGATGACCTGCCTTATCAGCTAGACGTTATGGGCATGCCATTGTGTTAGCTATATGCTACATATTTGTAACTATGTGAACCCTTGTTTACTTCAGCCTGTAGTTTGCAGGGAGGTGGAGGGTAGGTGTGTTGTGAACCTATGGATGGGGGCCATTTGACTCCATATACAGAATACCTTGGATTACGTAGACATATACACTACCAGAGTAGCTGCACTTTTAGTTGCCCGGTTTGTGTAGCTGACGTAGTCGGTTTTTGTTATTGTAGAGCGGGGTCTCACATATCCTGAGCCAGGTCCAGGAAGAGGTGAGGTCCACTCCCCGGACACACTGGGTGAGTAAATAAGCTGGTATATACATTTTTGTTAAAGAATTTATTATGTTGTATACAGACCAGGGTAATAGATTGTGTTTTTCCTGTACGTTTGTCCTCTCTAAATAGTACATATTCAACCAGGTGCCGAAGAGAGGAGTTGAAACAGCTGAAGGAAAATTGTATCCTTTGCTGGTTTTGTCACTTGTGTGTTTTTTTCATATATTTTTTTCACACCTTATTCACGACTAATGCAGTAGTATTGGTATAGAACAGAGACCCTGACGAAAGCCGAAGGACTAATCCCTGAGTGGCTGAAACATGTTGGTCTCCTCGCAGCTATTTGTTTGTACTGCGATGACGATATTATACTGTTCTTGTTTTTAGCAAGGAAGGGGCAAACAATTATTAAAGTTCTCTGGGTTGAGCTCCCTATCCTTTTTTAAAACACCACTTATTATATTTTTACACTGCACTTCCCACCACATCAACAACATGTGGTAGTACCAAGTGATTGTGGGTCGCTACCCCTTATCTGATTATCGGGGTATGCCGGTCTCAATGATCTAGAGACACAATACCCGATTAGGACTACCAAATGATAATATTGATCATCACAAGACCGTTGATGGGAATCCTACACCAGGGGGGACTCACGTTACCGGTTCTTCACATCTGGTGATCTGGTTTGTTAGCATATTGTATTCATACCTCGGTCCTATTTCGGCCCCTGAGGTCCTGGCCCAGATGTTTGCCCAATATTATGGGACACAGTATGCCCCCCAGGAATCCCTCCCAGCGGAGAAGATCGACAGATTTCTCGCAGACCTCCCACCCCGGGCGCTCTCGGATGAGGCACGAGCCCGACTGGACCTCCCACTGTCGGCAGAGGAGCTTGGAGAAGCTCTGGGCGGATTAAACACGGGCAAGGCCCCTGGGCCCAATGGGTTCCCCTGTGAGTTCATGAATTTGTTTCATCTCCAATTGGGGATGCGCTATAAGAAGGCCCTGGAGGCGGCTAGGGCTCATGGCAGATTGCCAGCGGACTGGCGACACGCTGAGATTGTGGTTTTCTGTAAACCAGGGAGGCCCCAAGACAGTCCGGAATCTTATCGTCCGATCTTTTTGCTGAACTTTGAAGCGAAAATACTGGCGAAGGCATTGGTGAACCGTCTTCTCCCCTACATTACGGACCGGATCCATGCCGACCAGGCTGGCTTCATGCCCCACAGGGCAACGAGACACAATATACGACGTGCTCACCTAGTGGTGGAGGCGGTACGAGCGGCGGGCATTCCAGCGGCCCTCCTGCTGGCAGACATGGATCGGGCCTTCGACTCCTTGAGTTGGTCATACCTCCGAGCCCTCCTCCTTCGGCTCAATCTGGGCCCACGATTTCTGTCATACATTCATTTGTTATATACGGACCTGACGGCGGTGGTCAGAATAGCGGGAGCCACCTCCAGTTCGTTCACCATCGGTCGAGGCACCCGGCAGGGATGCCCTCTTTCACCTTACCTGTTTGCCCTGGCTATGGAGCCGCTCGCGGCCTGGGTGAGGATGGATGCCCAATTGCGCGGTATGGAGTGGGTAGGAGGCCCGTTTGACAGAATCGCACTCTATGCGGACGACGTCCTGTTCTTCCTCACGGACCTCAATAAATCGGGGCCGAGGGTCCTTCAAATAATGCGCATTTTCGGTGAGGTGTCAGGACTTAGGCTTAACACTCAGAAGTCGAAATTGTGGGTCCTGGGCGACGGGGTAACTTTGGGCCCCTGGGCCTCGGTCCTTCAGGAAGCAGCGGGAGGCCTCAAGTACCTTGGTGTCTTTCTGACCGATGTGCAGGGAGTGTCGTGGTCCCGTAACATAGTGCCTGTTTGGGACAAGATCCGTTCGGATATGCTGATATGGTCCAGGATGCCCCTGAATGTCTATGGCCGCTCAGCCATTTTTAAGATGGTGGCCCTACCCCGAATTCTATACCAATTGCAGAATCACCCATACCCAGTTTCGCAGCAGTGGTTTCGACAGGTGAACTCAGCCTTGGGTCGGTTCCTATGGACCGGGGGAGCAATAAGAGTGGCGCTCCGCGCCTGCTTCCTGTCGACCTACTGTGGAGGGCTGGCCACGGCTGATATCCAGTCCTACTACCAGGCATCGCACTTACTTGTCCTTAATGAATGGTGGTATGGGGATCGCAGTGATCCGACCTATGCCCTAGAGAGGTATATGATGGACCCGCACACGCTCCATACTATTTTATACTCGGCGGCTATCCGGAAGAGACTCCCGAGGGTCACCCAAGTAATTTTCAAAGTATGGCTTCACTCCGGGGCTTCGAGGGCTGGGATGCTATCGGCATTTCGACGCTGGGCCACGTTCTGAAGGGCACAGTCCTCAAATCGTTCCAGGCGTTGCAGGATGAATATGACATGCCCAGGTCCCAATTCTTCAGGTACCTACAGCTCCGACACGCCCTAACCCCCGCAATAACAGGCATACCGTCCTTGCCGGAATGTAGTCCCCTAGAAGCAAAAGTCTTTATGGGGGAGTTGGAATCGAAGAAAATCTCCACCATATATCAAACATTAGTGACACACTGTTCCCCTTCCCTTGATAAGTTGCGGGCGGTCTGGGAGAGTGATCTGGGAGACTTGGAGGAGGAGGACTGGAGGGAAGCCCTGGAGGCCCCTAGGGGAGCAGCGATAACAGTGTGTCTGCGCTTTATCCAATTTAAATACCTTCACAGGGCATATTACACAAGGGAGCGATTGTGGAAGGCGGGGCTGATAGCCTCCCCGACTTGTTTGAGGTGTGGCAGTGCGGTAGGCTCCTTCTTGCATACAGTATGGGGATGTGTGCGGCTGCAGAGGTTTTGGACCAGTGTGTGGGACTGCCTGGAGGAGGTTTTGGCATGGGAACTCCCTCGCACGCCACAGCTGGGCCTTCATGTTATGGAACATGTGGGGGGTAATCTGTATAAACGGCATTTGCTCCTACTGGGACTTACAGTGGCCAAACGGGATATAGCCCAAGCCTGGAAGGCCCCCAAGGCTCCGTTGTTGGGGGTATGGAAGCGGGGCATGGACTTTAGCATGGGACTGGAACGCCCGATCTTGGAGGCCAGGGGCTGCCCCAGGAAGCATTATCGAATTTGGAAGAAATGGGCAGACTATAGGGGCCTGTTGCTGGACCCCCCGGCGCCACGAACCACTGATATAGGCCACGTCTGTGCTACCCCCAAATGAACTGCTCACACGTGGCTACTATTATGCTTAGGCTCCTGTTTCTGGACAATGTGAACACCGTGCAGGGTGGGGGGTGGGAACCGGGTGGGAATGCGGGGAGGGGGGTGTTGGGCAATGTTGATTGAATTTCTCGACCACTATCGCTCTTATATGCTCACTGTCTTTCTGCCATTATGGAAGCAGTGTTTCTTTTGTATTCCATCATCTGCTACAAAACTAATAAAATTTGTTCTGAAAGAAAAAAAAAATGGTGCGGAAAAAAGTAGACTGAAAAACATCGGTGTGAAAAACATTGTTGACTGAAAAAAAAGAATGACAATAAGTAGTGGCTTTCATGCATTATACAGGAAACATAATTGTACTGGTAGCAGGGGTAGGGACCATCCTCCAAAAGTAGACAGGAGCATTTAAAATGAGGTGAAGTAAAGGGTCAGGAGCCTAGCAATGAATTGTAATGATTCAGGTAAAGTTAGGGTTAATGGATAGTTACGGGATTATAGGGTAGCACTAAGGAGTAGTACAGGGCTATTATGAATCAGGGTAGCATTAAAGAGTATAACATTTTCTAAGCATCAAGAAACGATAGAATGTGTGGGCAGTTTGGGGTTTAATATCTTTAGGGACGGTAAGCATTAAGGGATATTAAAGGATTATTAGGCTACAGTTAGATAAATGAAAGAGTGCATACAATAATAAAATTTAAAAATCAACAATTTTGGAATTTTCATAGTTAAACATGAAGAAACACAAAATTATCCCATTTTTACTCGCTACAATCTCATACTCGCTGCACTGTTCTGCTAGGAGAAACCAACAGGCCTCCACACCTAAAGACCACACAGTTGGCACCCATACACAGCTGAATGTGGACCTTTGTGGTAAATAGAGAAGCATGTCCTACCTTCTGGCCTGAGGTACAGGACCAGGAAGCTGAGTTTCGATCAAGGTTCTGTCGCAGCAGGGCCGGAGCCTCCACGTGTCTTCTTTCAATATCTCGCAGTACTGATCTTGAGTGTGATTATATTACGATCAGTCTTAACTCCAATTTCTCATGTGCTAAAAGAAGAAAAAAATGAATTATTACCAACAATTACTGCACTGTATTCATGTAATGTTTCTAGCAAATGTGCTACCTGTACAATACTGTTTTAAACAAACAAATAAACACAAACATTTAAGATAATACAATCAGGTGGTTTCAATGGAATGTGCATGAGTGCAAGTGAGATACTGGGTCTCTGCAAGCATTGTGATTTGTATATTTTTGTGTAATGTTGCTGGTTTCTGCAAAGAAGTGCATACACTTGTAAACGAATATATGTGAACCAATGTGTGTGTATGTTTTAGTATGTGTGCATTGCAGTTAGTGCCTGCGGCGCTGTGCATGGACTCTAGAATCTTGTTGATGTAGTGAGCAGAGTTATGGGAACACCTCATGTGACTCTACTGTGGCTGAACCCCAGCCCTGCTTGCCTCTGTGCCTCTTACCAACATTGGCTCCATGTGTGAGGCCCGCCAACACAGCAGTATGGGGCCATAGACCTGACTGTGCTCCTTCGACCATGCCGGAACCCAACTCAACTTCCTGCCCCGTGGACCCCGTGTGCGAGACCGCAGACAGCCAGGGCAGCGACTCCAATCCCCAGGTACTCTCTTGAGGGCCCACAGCCTAACTTCTACCACCACTGCATTGAAGACATTTCCGAGGCGGAGGTGACCAGTGGACTCATTGGAGGATTACTATAACTCCCTCAAAGGGAGCACCTGCATCTTTCTTGAGCATTGTGATGCCCCAGGAGAATGAGCAATTAACTTTACTACTGGCATAACTCTTGATAAACTGATTAGACTGTTGTCCTTTAGGCTTAGCTTTAACTAGATAAAGATGGCCTCTTTTTCTATAACTGGTGTGGGGTCTTTCACTGTGTTACTTTACTGTGTGTTGCACTAATACTTTACACATTGCCTCTTTGATAAGCCTGCCTGCTCTGGGCCAAGCTACCAGACGATGAGCAGAGGTAATCTTACATGTGTATCTGAATTAACCTGACTATAATGATGGGTTATTGCTGGCTTATGTGTATACCCTAGCAAACCAAAATCCCCATTTGTAAGAGGGACACATTCAGCAGCACCTGCAGGTTGTCTGCTTTCATTCCAAGCAGCAACGTGGAAAGGGGGTGGGGGGACGTATCAGAATCCATCGGACCGAATTTAAAGGGCCATTGTCATCCTTTTGTTCCAGGGAGCTATCTAGAGCTTCACACCTAGATGCAAATGCCTCGACCAAGGTGAAGCAGCTGCACTCATCCTCCTCGAGCTCTCAGCCTCCTTCAACATTGTTTCCCACCAAACCCTCTGCGCAAGACTCCACAACGCCGGCATCCAGGACAAATCCCTGGATGGATCAACTCCTTCCTCACCGGCCAAACACAGAGAGTCAGACTTCCACCATTCAATTCAAAGCCCACATAGATCCTCCCTGAGCCTCACCATCTTTAGCATCTACAGGGCTCCACTTGCAGCCATCGTCAGAAACCACAGACACAACATTGTCTCCTATGTCACCGACACCTAGCTGCTTCTCTCCTTCACAGAAGAACCCACAGCCAGCAAGAGCAACTTCCACAAGGAGATAAAACAGTCTCCCCACCTGGATGAAGGACAGCTGCCTCAAGCTTAGCTCAAACAAGACCTAAGGGGCCATCATAACTGGTTTTGGACTGCCCACCAGATGTGCAGCAGTCCCACCAGTGCAATTAGGATGCGCCCGCCATACTGGGCGCATCCTGGCCTTTTAACATTGCGGATGGTGCTGCTGGCTGCAGCACCGTCCGCAATATCAAAAGAGCATGCACAGCATTTCCCTGCACCATTGTGGCAGGCACCTGGTGCATGGAACTCATGGTACCTTCCCAGTGCACCCCCCCTCCACACACAGAGGGGGCCCACAATGGGCCCCCAAAGCCAGTCTCTGCCTGTCTTTTTGCAGCGAGATATCTGCCGCAAAGAGACAGGCAGAAGGGCATACCCTAATCAATATGGCAGTGCCTGGACAGCACTGCTGCAATGCTGCCCTGGTTCCGGGTTCCACAAGGCGGGCGTAAAAGGACTGCCTTGCAGAACCATGGCATACGGACTTTCCGTCTGCCGCGGAACCATTGTGATTCCCACCATCATCCTAATTTGGTGGTGGGAATTTTCAGTATGATGGCGGTAGGACCGCCACCGCCGGCCCGGCTATGGCAGTCCTTCAGCCATCATAATGAGCCCCTAAGTTCTCATCCTGGGATCCATCCCGCAGTGCTGCCACCCCCTCTGCCTGGGATGAACCTGGAGGCCCAGGCAGAGGGGGCCCGCAGCACTTGGAACCCACTGACCACGCGCAAAACCTTGGCATCTTCCTGGACTCCTCCCTCTATATAAACCACCAAATCACCGCTGTTTCATCCTCCTATTTCCACACGCTCCATCTACTTCATAAGATCTTGCAGTGCATCCCCACCATGATGCTGAGATCCGGGACAAGGCCCTTGACTGGATCCACTCTTTCATCTTCGGAAGAAAGCAGAGGGTCAGACTCTCACCTTTCCTCTCAGACCCTACACCAACCACCTGCAGAGTCCCCAGGGGTCCTCCCTCAGCCCCAGGCTCTTCAACGTTTACATGGCTCCGCTCGCCCCATCATCAGAACCCATGGACTCAACATTGTTTCATATGCAGACGACACCCAACTCATTCTCTCCCTATCCAGCGAACCCAATGCAGGCAAACACAACTATTAAAAAGGCATGGAAGCTGTCGCAAAATGGATGAAAAGCAGCTGCCTACAACTCAACACTAACAAAACAGAAGTACTCTCATGGGCCCACACTCCAACGCCTGGAACGACACCTGGTGGCCCCCGCCCTCGGAAAGCCCTCCCACCCCCATGGACCACGCACACAACCTGGGAATCATCCTGGACTCCGAGCTCAAAATGGACTGCCAGATCAACTCCGCCGCATCCTCCTGCTTTCACACACTCTGCCTCCAACGTAAGACCTTCAAATGGATCCCCCTCGAGCACAGAAAGACCGCCACTCACGCCCTTGTCACCAGCAGACTCTACTACGACAACGCACTTTACGCCAGAATAAACAAAAACCTTACCCGCAAGCTATAAAACATCCAGAACGCTGCCGAACGATTGGTCCTCAACCTGCCAAGACACTGCCATATCTCCCAGCACCTGCGCAAACTCCACTGTCTCGCCATCGAGGCTAGAATCACCCTCAAGATTCTCACCCACGCACACAAAGGCCGCCACAACACCGGACCAGCATACCTGAACAGCGGACTCAAATTCCACTCACCCAAAAGGACCCTACGATCAGCAGAGCTCTCTTACGCCGTTGTCCCCAACGCCAGAAAGACCAGATGAGGAAGCCGCTCCTTATCCTTCCTCGTGGCCAGAGCCTGGAATGCCTTACCGCTCCACCTTAGACAGACAACATCACTCCCATCTTCACGTGAAACCTCAAAACTTGGCTTTCAACAGACCCCCTCCTTGATGGACTGGAACCTGCACCTCCCCTCCTCCCCGGTGCCTTGAGACCCTTGCGGGTGAGTAGTCGTGCTTAACAAACACATGATTGATTGATACCTCAACCACCACTTCTCCTTCTACACTTCCACCAGGCATCTCCACTCCATCCAAGTGGCCCAGGCCACCATTTCACGTATCAGCAAGACCACTGCTGGAAAAATATCCTTCTCCTAACTCCTAGAACTCCCTGCCTCTCCACCTCAGGCAATCACCATTACGTCCGCAATTCAGGAAGGATCTCAAGATCTGGCTCTTCGACAGAACAACAGATCCCCCTCACCCGCTGCCCTCACCCCCACACTGCTTGAAACCCTTATGGGTAAGGAGTTGCGCTTTATAAAAATGAGTGTGTAAATGAATGTACAGGTTGTGTTACATAAGTGAGTGAGGGATACAAGGTGTAAGAGTTGCATGTTGTTTATAGCTCACTGTGCTATATTAGAAGGATTACAATTTATGAACTGTCGATAATTATCCCTGTGTTAAAAGCAGTGACCCACTTATCTAGCTACATAAAGTAAAAATATTGTCATCTGCATATTACATGATCTGCTTTGCATCAGACATATTAGAGGGCATTTAAAAAACTTGCAAGGGTTAATATCATATTAACCCTTGCAAAAAAAATGTCATGCACTCATGAGGCATTATACTAGACCTGGCAAACCAACTGGGCAATATGCTAAAATAGTTATAAAGCAGCATATTTAAACAAGCAAACATTGCACAAAAAATTAAAAGTACAATTTATTATGTCACACTTACCTTATCAGGCAGCTGCTTCTGTCTTATTCAGCTAGTTGATGGCCTCGATGCTGCTTGCTGTGTGCTTTGTGCTTCTCCTGAAGTCTCTGGATCTACTCCGGCCACCTCCAATTCTATTTCAGGACAGGAGGCTCCGATAATGCTATTCTCATTTCTTTATTAGAAATGCCCAGCAGCCAATAAAACAATAAAAAACTACAGTACCCATGAACACCAGGGTAACAACCATAGAGACCATAGTATAAAAGGCCATGTGGACAGTCACACTTCCTCTTTCTTTGCTGCTCCGCAGCCAGTTAAGTGCCTTTTACTTCTTAACCTGATATTGCTTTTGCATTTTGCTTGCATACCGGTTTGTATATTGCTCATATTTACTTAGCGCTTTCCTCGCCTTCTCTTAGCGTCTCCGACGCGCCTTGCCTGTTTTGCCGTTTTTCTGCTTCTGCCGCTATTGCGCGCATTGTGCTGGGAGCATGAGCGCACCTCCCCCTGTTTTGGCCGGGCGCTTGCTGCCCGTGTCGGTTTTCTGTTGTGGGGCGGGAAAGGGGTTTAGGAGGCTCGCGCGAGCTCTTTATTTACATCTCGAGGAGGCCGTTACCGCGCATGCGTGGCGGCCATTTTCCGGTCTTCTTCCGTGTTTACACGGTGCCGGATTGAAGGAAGGTAGTTTTTACAGCGTCAGAGCCCACAGCCTCGACATTTTAACCCCGTGTGACGCCTTTTGCTGTCAGACTGCATTGGGCTGTATAACCTGCATAGGCTTTGCCTAGAGTGCGTTTTTTGTGTGGCAGCAAGCCCTCCCTCCACATTTGAATCATTATTGTGTGCAGGTTTTGCCTGTGCTGCTGGCTTGCTGTGTGGTTTTTGTCACTCCCCCTGAATTGTGTCTCTGACACTTTTTTCATAAAGGTCATCTAGTGGGCATTACTTTTACACACTGTGTAAACATGGAAGAATATTTAAATGACGATGACTATTACTATGAGGAGGATGATTCTGGCTCTTTGGAGCATGATTTGGTGGAGGCATTGGACCAGGGAGTGCAGCACTCCGTGAATAAAGCCCTTGTGCACGCTATTAATCCATTGAAGCGCCATTTAACTTAATATGCGCAAAAGCAGGGTTGGCTACCTGCTTCCCGTAAGTCCTCTAAGTCCCCTGTAAATCCTCATAAATCTGACTTTCAGAAGTTGGCTAGAAGTTTAGCGTCTGATAAGTCCAAGGCCTCTGTGGGTGCGTCGTCATCCGCCCCTCCTCCTACTGATACCGATGACACGCATTCCTCTACTTCTTCGGATCATGATGATCCTCCGCCTAAGAAGAAGGTGTGTAAGAAACATTTCGTTGATGCCCCCACACACCCTCCTGTCCTGACATTTGATCCATCCGATATAGTTCATCCCCATTCCACGTCCTGGCTTCCCTTCCCTGCTGTAGCAGAGTATGTCCAGGCGCACATACGCCAGCCTTTCGAAAAGGATGTCAGGGCTAGGCTTCGGTCTGAGCGCCCTAGGCCGGATCTGGCAGACCATCTGGCGGAGACTCCTGAGGGTGATCCCACGATGCTCACCTATCTCAAAAAGTACGCCAAAGTCCCGAAGAAGTGTCTGGACAGTTCGTGGCGTTCCTGTCAGGACAAGCTCCTTGATTTATTGGGTCCTCTTACCAAAATCCTGGATCTTGGCTTCCTGGCCAAGGAATCATCAGCCGGTGTGGACCCGGATGAGCTTATAGAGTGGGCGCAAAGGGCTATTTGCCAGTTGGGAAATGCCAACTGTGCACTTTCAAATGAGAGGCGCCGTTCCATTCTTCTGAAACTAGATCCTAAGTTGGTGGAGCTCTCCTCCTCGGAATCCGTTCCTGCTGCTCAAGGTCTGCTGTTTGGTTAGCCCTTTCTTTTTTTTTTTTTACTTTTTATTATATAAAACAAAAGGAAACAACACATCAAACATACAATCAAGGCAATACAGCAATAATACAGCCATTAGGCCTGCGCTCAAGGAGGACGGGAGATATATGACAGCAGGAGAAAAGATTTTTTGAATACAGATGAGGGGAGGGTGCCAAAGTTAGAATTGCATATGAACAGCACAATATACCACAGCTAGAAGGAATGTAGGTCAGTGCGACTGGGAAGGACTAGGAATCACAGTGAGTGGGGGCGTACAGATATCTCCACGGTATGAGTTCCACTGGTTCCAAATCTTCCCCCATTTTTGGGGTCTGCCTCTTGTCATATACACTGTCTTCTCTCTGAACATGCACCAGTCCAGACTCTCTTTCCAAGCAGTCCCTGTAGGCCGCCTCGGGGACCCCCACAACTGTGCAATATCCCTCTTCGCAACCATATTGGCAAGAGTCACCCACCAAAGCTGCGACACGTCATAATCATTCGGACCCCACACATTCAATAAACATTGTCGGGCTTCCGGCATCATCACAACACCCGTTACTTCAGCCATCACCTCATGTATATGTTTCCAAAATAGCACCACCTCAGGGCATTCCCATATGATATGGATATAGGTGCCAAGGAGACCACACCCACGCCTACACATGCCATCCGTGGAGTAGCCCATATGGATCAGACGGGGACCGGTGACATAGATTCTGTGGAGGATCTTGAGTTGGACCAGACGGAGGCGGGCCGGAATCGCCACCTCCCTGGGAGAGGAGATCGCGGACTGCCAGTCCTCATCATCCAGTTCAATACCATCAGCAATCCAAGCTTCACGAAGGCGATCAAGCAGACTCGATCGGTCATTAATCAGTTTCTTATAGAACAATGAGATAGTACTGTCTGGCACATAACCGTCTAGTATACGATCTTCGAGGGGGGAGGATTCCGGAATATCACTACCCACTGGCAACACAGAGGTCAGAGCATGGCGTACCTGGACATAACGAGATTTTTCCCTGTCACTCAGCTAATACTCTACTTGCAGATCCGAGAAGGTCTTCACCTCTCCTTGAACCCAGAGATCACGCACTTTACTAATACCGATCGTGTCCCATTTATCAAATCCCTTCGTCTTCCATAGGCCACCCAACTTCGCAGAGGCATAGAGCGGAGTTGCACCAGTTAGTTTATCACTCCAGCCCATAGCCGCCGTTGCGCTATGCCATACCCGCACAGCTATAGCGGTAGGTCCCGAGAGTTGTGAACGCGAGGGTCTCGAATAAAGCGTCCTGTAGTAATCACCACCCGGGAGCAGCCACTTATCCATTTCAAATGCTGGATTCAACGCCGGGCCATACATCTCGTGGTTGATGGCAGCAAGGTGGGAGGCCCAATAATACCTACGAATATCCGGGAGTGCTAGAACGCCATCATACCAGGGAAGTGAACGTCCGTCCCATATTAATTGCCTCTGCAACGATTCTACTTCCCGAAAATATTTCGACGGGATGACATCAAAACTATTCTGAAGTGCGTATAGGAACCGCGGCAAGGACATCATTTTAAAAAGGGCTGCACGCCCTAGGGGAGATAACGGTAATTCACGCCAACGCGCTACATCGGAGAGCAACCTTTGGAGTGGGGGGAGTAAATTGCGTTCATAGCGAACCGCCGGATCCAACGAGATAAA
Source organism: Lissotriton helveticus (assembly GCF_964261635.1). Lineage (NCBI taxonomy): Eukaryota > Metazoa > Chordata > Amphibia > Caudata > Salamandridae > Lissotriton > Lissotriton helveticus. The sequence continues at coordinate 997,763,329 of NC_136070.1, forward strand.
CACACCCAAGTACTTAAAGCCAGACTGCGACAACTGGATGGGACAGCCCCGCGGCAAACGAGGGACATCACCCGCAAGTACATAAATGTAGGATTTAGACCAATTAATGATGAGGCCCGAGTTCTTCCCGAAGGAGTTAAGTACGTCAAACAATACGTTGAGCGATTTTTGGGGCGATGTAAGGTACAATAAAATATCATCCGCGTATAAGGAAATGCGATCTTCAAATTCCGGCGTCCAGCGTATACCCTTCATCGAAGGTTCCCACCGTAGCCAAGCGGCGAGTGGCTCCAACGCCAAAGCAAAGAGGAGGGGGGACAACGGACAACCCTGCCGCATGCCCCTCCCAAGAGTAAAAGGCACGGAGACACGGCCATTAACCACCACCTGTGCCAGTGGCGTTTCATACAGGAGTTTGACCCAACCAATAAAACCAGCGCCGAATCCAAATTTGTCGAGTACCGCCCAGAGATAAGACCATTCGATTGTATCAAAGGCCATCGTGGCGTCCAAGGACGCCAAGATGGCCGGTTCACGCAGCGTCGGGCCCTCGCGAGAACACCATGCAAACGTCGCAAATTTAATGTCGTGTTACGGTGCGGGATAAAACCAGATTGATCCGGATGAATCAGGTCGCTAATAACCGTAATCAGGCGATTAGCAAGCAGTTTGGCGAGGATCTTAGGCTCCGCATTTAAGAGCGAAATGGGTCAATAAGACGAGCAGCGATCCCGTGGTTTACCCTCCTTATGGATCACCACAATGGTGGCAAGACGCTGATCTCTGGGGAGGGAGCCACTGTCTCGCACAGCCAAATACATATCACGGAGATAGGGAGCTAGAGTATCAGGGCGTAATTTGTACAGTTCAACAGGAAGGCCATTGGGACCCAGAGCCTTGCCGGAACGAATGGAGCGTAGCGCGAGAGCCACCTCATCCACCGAGGGCGTGGCATCCAAACAGTCCCGATCCGATTCCGACAAACATGAAAGTGCTATATCTCGAAGCAACAACTGCGAATCCTCCTCGGGCCTGTCGGACACCGAGGTATAGACCTCTCGAAAATAATCAGCAAAGCATTCTACAATTTCAACAGGGTCCGTTACTCGCACACCACCACATGTCTCAAGCACCGGAACCACTCGACTCGCTCTCTCCCTTCTGTCCAGCCAGGCAATCAATTTTCGTGCTTTATCACCCACATCATATAGCCGTCCCTGCTGTTCCCTACTCATCATCTTCGCGGCATCAGTAACCAAAGTTTTATATTCTAATTGTTTAAGGCGGAGGACATGCAATGCTTCTCGAGACACCTCTCGTTCCAATGCAGTCTCCAGGTCTGTGATTTCAGTCTCGAGCTGAACAATTGCCTCATTCTTACATTTCTTAGCACACCCCACCAAAGACAATGCCTGTCCCCTGATCACAGTCTTAAAAGCTTCCCATAACGAAACAGGCGAGGATACAGAACCAGAATTCTCAGTAAAATACAGATCAAATGATTTAATCAATTCAGTGCGAGTCTTAGGGTTAAGAAAATACCAGGGGTTAATCGGGCCACCCTCCCTTCGGCGCCGATGCGAAGATTCAAATGAAACCAAATAGGGGAATGGTCTGATATACTCCGGGCCAAGTGTCTAATCTCTCCAATCGAAGGGGACAGGGCAGCCAGTATCAGGATATAATCCAATCTAGAAAGACTACCATGAGCTCCCGAATGGAAAGTAAACTGTGTTTGCTCTGGAAGCATTAGTCTCCAACAATCTATAAGTCCCAATGTTTCCAGGAAGTCACCCAACCAGGATTGCGCAGCAGGAAGATCTCGGGGCGGATAGCGGTCTATTCTGCCAGAAATTACGGAGTTAAAATCATCACCCAGTATCAAAACACCCTCTGGGAGACCCAGAACCATCTGCCCCAGGTCCGTAAATGTCGTGGATTGTAAGCCCGGAGGGACATACACCGACACCAACGAAATTGGTTTTCCCTCCCACCGCCCAACAAGTGCAACATATCGACCCCTGGCATCAAGGATCATATCGTCAACCTCGAGGGGGACGGAAACCCTAAGCAAAACACCCACTCCTCTAGAACTAGATGTAAATCCAGAATGGGCAGCAAGACGATAACCCCGTCTATTAAGAGCGTGACAAGTATTTCCTATCAAGTGTGTCTCTTGTAGCAAAACGACATCAGGCGAAAGGCGCCGCAACAGCTGCATAACCACCCCTCTCTTTATCCGATCACCCAACCCATTCACATTCCAGCATAATACCCTCAACCCTCTACCCCCCATCCAGATCCACAATGAACTCCCATCGCAAAACGAGCATCACACCAATGTCAAAGTTAATGAAAGTACCCTGCCTTGAAAAAGAAAAAACAAACAATCCCAAAACATGGCCCTCCCTCCCCCCAAGGTTCCCAGCACAACTTCCCCCCCACCCTGCACCCCTGCACCGACTCAAAAGCCACCCCAATTTGCAGTGTGCCTGTCGCCATAACAATTACAAACAAAGAACTAATCTACACAAAGAAAACCCCAGAGGAGGAAAGGGGTCCCGCCATCCCCGCTACCTCCCAAGATACAAATGGAATGATCAAGGAAGTCAGTGAGCCTCAGCTGGACACGTTGAATAGTGTTCCGGACACAGGCTCCATAATCATTCTTGGTCCATCAGTCCCCCCTCAGCACCACCAGCATGTTCCTGGCGAGCACGGCGAGCCAGCAAAGTGTCCAACCAATCACTCGCTTCCTCAGGCCTGACAAAGAAGAATGTTCGATTGTCATATTCAACACGCAGTCGGGCCGGGAATAACATAGCGTATTTTAGTTCCATGTCTCTTAGTCGCCGTTTCACCCCTTGAAATCCCATTCGTTGTTTCTGGACCGATTGAGAAAAGTCCGGATAAAAGTTCACAGCAGCGTTCTCGAACTGCGTAGGGCCGCTTGTCCGTGCCACCTGCAGAATGGCGTCGCAATCTCTGAAGTTGAAGAACCGTGCAATATTCGGACAGGGGGGAAAACCGGGCTTCGCCTGTCCCCCTGGCACTCTGAGCGCACGTTCGATGGCAAATAATTTGCTCAGGCCCTTGGGTGCAAGATGATTAAGAATGAGGTCCTCCACTCGAAGATCAGTGGCGAGTGAACTAGAATCTTCCGGGACCCCAATAATACGCACGTTGTTGCGCCGTGCACGGCCTTCAAAATCCTCCAAGCGACTAGCAAAAAAGCCATTAGCAGATCTAAGGTTGCGCACTTCTGTTTGCAAGTCGGACACATCCGTGGTAAGGCTGGATGTCTTTAGGTCCAATGACTTCACCTTCTCGTTCGTCTTGGCCAAATCAGTTCGAATGAGGTTGACATCAATAGCCACCGTGTCTAACTTCAGAGCCAGGGCTTCATACTGTTGGCCAATAGAAGACTGAATACCAGCAATGGCGCCCATCACGTCCTGTAGCGTTAATTCCGCCAATACAGCAGGATCGTCGACAGCCTCCTCCCGGGCCTTAGGTGCGCCACCAGGGGATCCTTTAGAAAGTGTGTAGCGATCCATGACATTCGTCTGGGTTGAACCTCCACGGATAGTGGTCTTGACTTTCCGTTTTTCACCCTCGGGCTTGCCCGTCATGGCGAGCCGGGTGCCCCGGAGGGAGGCTTGGGATCTGGTCCAAATGGCTCCTTAAAATTCACACACAAGAATACAGGAGGCGAAGTTGGGCCAATTTGAGTCCACAGCCAAACCGTCGCTAGCTCGAAGCTCAATGAGCTGGCATCGGAGCTCGTCCGATCAACAGACAGATAGGAGACAATGCGCTGGAGAAACGAAACCGAAAGTGAAGTGAGGCTGTGGTCTGATCCCCTCAAGCCGTTGTTGTTAAATTACGACCTGGGCACTGCTACGACTCAAGGTCCAGGCTGTTCCATGGAGAAGGCCACAAATTTCAAGACGGCAGAACTCGGGGACCCTGCGTCCGATTCCGACCCAAAAACCTGCTAGTACATCAGCCGGGTTGTGTCTTCAATGACCTTCCATCAAATCAGGATATTATCCAGGATAAATGCGGGAGGCAGCGAGGGTCCTCGGGAGCCCTGTGCTCACGCGGCCATCTCGGATGCGCGCGTAGCTCCTCCCCCGGTCAGCCCTTTCTTAAGGAACTCACAAAGTTTGTGGCCACCTTCAGTGATTTAGACAAAGCTCAGGCTTCCCTACGGCGAGCAATGCATACGGTTTTTGCCGGGGCGGACGAAATAGTGGACGCTCGTTCGGCCGTGGCTCTCAGCAGCAATCCCAGAGGGGATCCCAGTCTCATAGAGGCGGTGGCCAGGATTCCGGCTATAATACCAGATCCAATTTCTATCCCTCTCAAAAAGGGAGAGGCCAGTATCACAAAGGACGCTCCGGCGGACACCAAGGTGGTTACCAAGATTCCAGCGCTTCAGGTGAGCTTGATTCCTGCATGCGAAGTGGTTCTGGGGGCAGGATACAATTTTTTCTCCACAATTGGCGTCTGATCTCCAGCGATGCTTGGGTGCTGGAAACCGTCCAAGGTTACAGGATAGAGTTTTACAAGCCAGAACATCAGACCCGCCCACCCTCACCTCTGTGTTTTTCCCTTAAAGATCGGGAATTCATTTAGACAGAAATAGACTCCTTCCTACAAAAGGGAGTGATAATTCCGACTGTCCGTCATCCCAAGGGGTTCGTCAGCACAGTGTTTCTGGTCAAAAAGAAAGGGGGCGGCTCTCCCCTAGTTCTAAACCTAAAGGAGTTCAACGGAGGGGTTGTTTACAGACATTTCAAGATGGAGGGAATCCATCTGTTGAGAGATCTTCTGCGAGAAAGGGACTGGATGGTTCGTCTCGATCTCAAAGACGTGTATTTGTCGGTTCCCATCTTCGGCCCTCATCATCGGTTCCTTCAATTTCATTGGCAGGGGACTTGGTTCGAATACCAAGTTCTCCCGTTTGGCCTCTCGTCAGCACCTTGGTGCTTCACGAAGCTTCTGAGGCCTGTCGTGGAACACTTACGGGCTCGGGTGTTCGCCTGATTATTTACTTGGACGACATTCTGATTAAGGAAGACTGTCCGCTCCGGCTCCTGACTCATCTTGACTGGTCCATCGACCTCTTACAATCTCTGGGATTTCTAGTGAACATTCAGAAATCCCTCTTGACTCCAACTCAAGTGATCGACTTTCTGGGTTTCCAGGTCAATTCGCTTTCATGTCAACTTCTCTTACCCAATCAAAAGATTCGGTATATCAAGAGGGAATTGACTTTGGTTATTTCTAAACAGACTGTGTCATTAAGATCGTTAGCACGAGTTGTAGGTCTGTTGGCGTCCTCCATTCAAGCGATCTTCCCGGGTCCTCTGCACTACAGGGCGTTGCAGCGTTTGAAGATCCGTCATCTCCAGAAAGGCCTCCGATATTCAGATCGGATTCCTCTCTCAGAGGAAGCGAGGTGGGAGATGCAATGGTGGCTGGACCACATGGATGCTTGGAATGGACGAGCCCTGTTCGGTGCCTCCCCGGAACTTGTGATAGAGTCCGATGCCAGCCTGTGGGGTTGGGGAGCCCGGTGTGGTCCTGTATCGACGGGGGTCGTTGGTCGTCCCAGGAATTGTCTCTCCACATCAATTGCCTGGAACTCCTGGCAGGGTCCTTTGCGATCGGATGTTTCACTCCCCTTCAGTCCAATTGCTGTATACTTCTCCGCATGGACAATGTTTTGGCAGTCCGCTATGTCAACAAACTGGGCGGAACGAGGTCCAGGGTATTAGCGGACATAGCCAAAGATTTTGGGCATTTTTGTCTGCAGCAGAAGATCACTGTTATTGCAGAGTATCTTCCCAGCCGCAACAATCAGATTGCGGATTGGAATTCGAGGCATCTTCGGGACTTCAGCGATTGGAGGCTCCATCCTCGCGTTTTCCGTTCTCTCCTCCGGCTTTGAGGCCAGTGTCAGATCGACCTGTTTGCCTCTCGCCTCAACACTCAGCACCCGCTGTTCTACAGTTGGAGGCCGGACCCGGAAGCATTGGCCACGGATGCCTTTCTTCAGACTTGGCCGTCCAATCTGTGTTATGCCTTTCCCCCGTTCATGATGATTCCCAGAGTCCTGGCTTACGCGAAACGTTATCGGTCAGACTTGATTCTGATTGCTCCTCTATGGAGGGCTCAAGCGTGGTTCCCGGTTCTCCTGGAAATGTGTTGCGCAGTGCCGCTCCTTCTTCCCCTGAAGTGGAATCTCTTGCTGGATCCTCTCAACACTCCGTACCCTCCGATTCTATCAGGCGATCTCCATCTGCTGGCATGGCGAATTTTGGGGATCGCTGGTCGGTCCCTGGCCTTTCTCGAGACATTTCCAAATTCATTAGTGAGGCCTGGTCACCCAATACTCACAAACGATACAAGGGGTCTTGGAAGCGATGGTGTGACTGGTGTGTTCAACGGGACGTTGATCCCACTTCAGCGGATGTCTCTTTGATAATTAACTTTTTGGCCTCTCATGTGTCCTCTTGTTTGGCTTATCGAACAGTCAACAATTTCCGTTCTGCCATTTCTGCGGGCCATTTACATAATGCTGGTAAACCTGCGGGTGAGCATCCTCTAATTGCCAAGTTGCTTAAGGGTATCCGTCTGGCGAACCCTCCATGTCCTAAGTACGTCTCGTTATGGGATGTTTCCATTGTTTTGAGATTTCTTGAGGCTTGGCCTTCCAATTCTTTATTATCCCGTAAACAACTGTCAGACAAATTACCTATGTTGTTATGCCTTGTTTCCTGTAAACGGGTGTCTGATGTTTGAGCTTTAGACTTGGCAGGTCGCAGCTTTACACCTGACGGTGTTACGTTTACCCTTCCCAGACGTACCAAAACGAATACTACCTCAATTACCTATCCTTCTTTTCCCAATCATCCCAACCTTTGCGTTGTCCAATGTGTCAAGGATTACGAAGTAAGTACTGCTCCTTTTCGTTCAGATATGCACGGTCAGTTGTTGATTGCTTTGCAGAAGCCTTTACGCCCCGTTACCCCAGCTACTTTGGCTCGCTGGGTACAATGGCTCATGTCGGAGGCTGGCATTGATGTTTCCATTTTTGGCTCTCATTCATCACGAGGGGCGATGGCTTCTAAAGCATTTTCTGTGGGTGTCACTCTTTTTGACATTATGAAGGCCGCAGATTGGTCTTCTGATTCTGTGTTCAAAACATTCTACTATAAACCGATTGATCATATTGCTTCTGTTGTGGTGGATCAGCTTTAAACAAGCATAATCGGAGCCTCCTGTCCTGAAATAGAATTCAAAATTTGCAAACATTCGTGACATGAATTTTCAATTCTATTAAGGACAAGGAGGCGAGGATTATCCCACCCGTTGTTATTGTTTCTGCATCTTTATTGATACTGTACACATGTTGATATTTGCATATGGATTTCTTCAAATCCCTTGTTTTTTCTACCCCCCCTTATTGTTTTTGGCTTATGCTTTCTGCACTGGATGTGTATTATGGCTGTATGTCTCTTTTCAGGTTCTGACCCGAAGTAGTGGTGTTCCTGTACCAGCCTGCCTTCGCTTGCCTTTCCATGGATTTCTGCATCCTCGTTCACCTTGGACAGCTACGGTGGTCGTTGGCTTCTTCCTGATGATCTACGTTTTGGATTTCCTGTTTTGATTTGAACTTTTGTCCTCACCAAAGAAAGAGGAAGTGTGACTGTCTACATGGCCTTTTATACTATGGTCTCTATGGTTGTTACCCTGGTGTTCATGGCTACTGTAGTTTTTTATTGTTTTATTGGCTGCTGGGCATTTCTAGTAAAGAAATGAGAATAGCATAATCCTCGCCTCCTTGTCCTTAATAGAATTGAAAATTCTTGTCACGAATGTTTGCAAATTTTGAATTCAGAGCTGCTGCTGGTTCAGAGGAGCTGAAAGTGAAAGCTCTACTCTGTGCAGCATGTATCATGTGACTCCACATGACAGGGTCATGAGTTAAGTCTCATGACTCTGTAATATAAGGAAATGTGTGTGTGTGGATTTTTTTTTTAATCTGTAGAGTTATTACAATAATGCTTAAAATCATTATTGTAATAACGAGAAAAAAAACCTACTTTTCTCAACTCGTCATAGAGATGGGTGGGGTCAGTTATGCTTGACCCCACCCCATCCTGTGAGGGAGGGATGAGTCAGGGCAGTGTGGTAGCGTAATGCAGCCTCGGGCTTATACAGTACCCGCCAGTGCTTAATTTGAGCAGGTGCTTTCAGGTGCTTTCAGGTGCTCAGCACCGGCACTTCTTTCACAGGGCCGGGGCTACAATTTCTGACCTGCAGGTGGTGGTCTCCATATTAATTGTTCGAATTCAAAATAAAAAGAACAACTTACATTTCATGGTGACTGGCTGGTAAATGTTCATAGACAGGCCAGCATACGCCTGCCCTGTCCAGGCAAGCATGATTGTGTATCACCACATTAGTGATGATTTCATCACGTCGATCACAAATCCAAGAAGTCATCGACAAACTATGGCTTGCATTCTATTCCCCGAGTCTACTGCACCCTGCCACAGCCTGAGCCTAAGCCTCCCATTGGATAATTGTAGCTGTGGGCTGGCTAATGATGGGGTTGAGGCAAGGAAGTTGCGAGAGCGCATTTAGAACTTGGGAGTGAGGGCTCTTGAGGAAGAATAAACAAAAGTAAGTGTGGACTTTCTACTTGCTGCGTAGCCAGAGTAGCATATCCTGCAGCCCTGCATTGCTGCTATCCTCAACGTGCTCGATGCGGCTGTGGCCCAACACACCTTTTGTGCGCCATGGCGTCACCTGTAGAACCTATGCGCTGCACCCCAGCATAGTAATTGCTGAGCGTGCGTGAATCCAGTAGGCACCACAGCCATAGTTACCACATTGGCAGCATTAAGGCTGGGGACAAAGCCTGTGCTGTAGGAGGCAGTGTCACAGCAAGCAGAGCAGTGGATGCCGATGCTGTTGCCATCCTTGGACCTTCTAATTACAGGCAGCACTAGCAGTGACATCACCTGCTGTGCTCGAGCAACTGTCTGTTCCGCAATAAACCCAGTCATACCGCACTGATTAATATATGCAAAAAAAGCATTTTCATTTGGTGTACATTTAGTTTTTGCACTCAGTGTAGGTAAGAAAGTAAAACATGCCATCTTCCACTTCTTTAGGAATGACAACAGGAAAACACAGAGTTCAAAATAGCAGGGACATGTACAGGCTGACGACAGAGGTCACAGGCAGCAGCAGTGTTATAGATGAGAGCAAGAGCAGGGGTAAAGAGGAGAAAGAAACAAGAGGAGAGAGATAAGACTGAGCTAAGTAGAAGAAAAGGAGAGCAAATCAGATACAAAGAGAAAGCAGCCATGATGTGAAGAAGAGAGCATTAAGAAGAGAGAATATAGAATGAAAGGATGTAGAGGACAGGACAGAGGAAAAAAAGCAGACACATGATAAAACGGAGACACAGCTAATCACTGTTAGAAGAGTGATGGTAAAGAGCTAAAATCGAGGGGAGAGAGAGCAGAGCATGGATAAAAGTGAAGAGGAAAAGGGGCAGGGCTAGAATTAATAGAGGGCAAATCAGAAATACAGGGAATAAGGTAACCCACCAGGTGTGCAAAGCTGATAGAAAACAATTAGAGAGGTGAGAGGATAGACACTTAGAACAAAGACTTAGGTGACAGGCACTAGATCAAGGTTAGAAGATAGAGACCGAGTCAGTGAGAGTGTTGAAAGTGGGGATAACCCGAGGAAGAAGTGAGCTGTGGCCTCCTTGGCAAACTTTTCAGCACCTGCACTTCTTTTTTTACAAATTAAGCACTGCCTGAGCCCCCAAGGGAGTAGGGCTAAACATTTAAGGCAAAACCTTTCCAATTACAGCCCAGAAACACTTATAAATGTATTCAGGCAATACAACGGGAGGGCACTGAGGTGGCACGAGCAAGGAGTGAGTCAACACCAGTTGAAACCATCCTATCACAGGCTTTCCTGATACTGGGTACATCTTGTTTATACACAACATTGAAGGTAGGTCCTACAACCACCACAACTACATGTATAGGTGGGAGTTCGAGGGTACTCTATCAGATGAAGAATGGTGGACTATCTGGCAGAGGGCATAGATAATCTCGCTCTGTACCAATACAACGAAAATGTGAACAAGATTTTGACTTGCTGGTACTTGACCCAGTTTGCTTGAAGGCGATATTGTGGGGCTCGGACCTGTGCTTGGTGGGGCGCACTGCTTCATGTCTGGGGGGCATGCCTGCAAGTGAAGCTTCATTGAGTCTAACTAATAACCCTAATGAAGAAAATGACTAGCAAAGCTCTCCCTCTAGATAGGATGGTTATACTCTTAGGCCACCCTGGGGAGGACCAATTATGCTTATATTCTCCCATGGGAATACTGGTTTCTCATTTGCTGCTGTAGGGGAGAAGACACTCACCAACTTATAGAAGTAGCAGTTCACCCCTATCCGTAGGACTGTGGCTGTCGAAAATAAAGCATATATACCCCATAGAAAAGCTATTGCCAATATTTTAGGACAAAACGCATCACTGAGTTTGTAAACTCTTTAAAACTTATGGTAATGACCGACTAGGCAGGACGAGGGCAGCTCAGCATGTGTCTGACCTGGTGACATAAGGGTACCTGGATAGGATCTTGGGCTTTTCTGAGGAAACCAATTCTGAGGATGTCATGCTTAACATAGTGTGTTCATCCAGTATCTAATGGCATATAACCGCAGTTTCTTGTCACAATCAGGGAAATTAGCTGTCGAAGGTTTCAACCAAGCAAAACATATCACAAGGTTCCAGAACACAAAATGTAGATGGAATCAGATTTTACAGATCCTACTAGAGTCGAATGAGACATCTGATTTGCTTTCCTGCACACTTGATTTTAGTTTGTGTGTTCTTATTTTTCTTTTCTTCATTGGGTTTTTTTGTTACCCTTTCTTACCCCGTCTTCTCAACATATCTCTGTGTACTTGGCAGACTACATTATTTCTCCACTGATCTATTCCTTTTGTTGCATTTATGGAGGAAACTAATTGGATGAAATCAATGAATATATTGTTAAGAAAAAATAAAGAAAGTCACAGACACAAAAACACAGATTGAGGGGAATGAGCTTCAGCTTCGATAAAGATGGCAGTGTGGCAATAGATGTAATGAATATAGGACTAAAACAGTCATTTATAGTCATAATGTCTACTGCAACAGACCTGGCTGGACAAGCTTATGGGGCAATAAAAAACTCTTGAGGACGGATGTATTCAGAGAAAGGACTGCATTCACATTAACAGTCCAGACCATCTAAGCGCCGAGCCACATTAGTAGTACTTTTACAAATTCCTTACCAACATCAAGACCTGCAACCACCTACCTTTTTTTAAATGAACATGCACCTGCTTTTCAATACACTTTTCCAGATGCTGCAATATCCAGAACGTAGAAAGTGGTATACCGTAGGGATAAATTCATGTACACATGCATGTCCCAATGAGACAATACATTTCCATCGGGAACCTGCCCAAATCATTCATGAGTAAATTAATAAGACTATTTTTAAGACTAACCTTGCATCTATAAAAATTCCGTAAACTTTTTTTTATCATCTCTGGTGAATAAAATAAATACATAACGAACAAACACAAATTTGATTACATAAGTGAAACATTCACACATTACACAAAAACCCACAACAAGCAGGAAAGTTCAACACCTTCCAATTGTCCATGAAAAATGTAAAAGCTCATTGTCCATTTGTTCCTTCTTGCCTCTTTATTTTTCAGAATACAGATTTGGCAGAGAAATGAGTACAACCACAGGTAGTCATATAGTCAAGAAAGTCCCAGGGCATCCACCTCCTTAAATTTCTCCTTGTGACTGAATACATTAGATAATAATGTATCTTGTTTGACTCCTCCTACTAATAAGTTGACGTGTTTCTGCCTGTCTTCATTAAGGGCCTCCTCAGGAATAGGAAGACAAGAGAACGTGAGCCTACAGGGTGGTCGCATGTAGCATACTAAAGGTTAATATGTTTCTAACCACCACTTGTAAGAAGTTTCACTAGATACATAACGAATCCTAGTATATCTGTAGGCTTCCCAAGTGGAACAGGGTGTAGGGAGACAAATTCGCTGGAAGCCTCTTGCACAAGACCGCCAGCACGAGCGGTGGTGAGCAAAATAATTATCTAATGATTGATTTTGCAATATCCAAGATGGAAATGTTATTGTCTCATTTGCCATGAACGTGTACATGAATTTATCCCTACGTTATACCACTTTCTATTTTTGAGCAACTTCATGGGGTTAGATGGGTAAACCAGTTTCTTGCTTTTTTTTTTAATTTGCAAATCTCAGAATGATCATCAGTAGTGTACCTGTGATACTTGGAAGGATGGGAACCTCGGACAAAATACCTTGAATTGTTTGACACACCATACTCCATCTTAGTCTGTTATCAAGACTCTAGGATCCATGATGGGCCACAACTGTTGGGGATCTGATTGAACAAATGCCAAAAAACATGCTAAGAGTATTGGGAGGGACGAACAACATGACCTTTCCTTTGTAACCATCTTACACATAGGTGTTGTGCTGTAGTGCAGATTTAGAGAGCACAGCACAGTACAGTGAACATACTACTGATTGAGACCACAATGCTGACCACAGATGTAACTGTTGGACAGTTGGACTCAATTGCTGGCATTGATATATGTGCCCTGAAACGAGGGTAATGTTAAAAACCCTATAACATTTTTTGGGGTTTGGGGTAATGAAATGTATTTACTGAATGAATCAATACTACCATAATTTCTGTACATAGTAACACAGTAGAACATTAGATTACTGCCAGTACAATGTAAAACAAGAGAAGGAGAGGTATCAAGTGATGAATGGGACATCACACTAACAGTACATACAATATACTAGTGTAGTGTTTATATTTAATATTTTATTTTTAGACAATGCATATTTACAATCTAGGGCACAAGCCGAAACTGATTTTCACAAACTCGCATAATTATCGGTATAGTTTCAATGCCAGAAATTTGGAACAGAGACTATTGGCTGCCAAGATTAGCAAATAAGCCTTCCTAGAACAGTGGTAGGGCTTTCAGCACTTAAATCAAAACAATATTGTGTTAGATGCAGTGCTCACTACACACTAACCAAATGTCATTTCCATGCAGTTTTTTTTTTACTTTTTTACCTTTAATTTTTTCTACTAGTAACATACACTGGGAAAGAATTAAAAGCACAGAAAATGTTCAACAGTGTAAAAAACATTGGAAGACGCAAAACAAGCAGGGGAATTTTCAGAACCCAAACTAAAAAACATTAGTCACAGTTTCACGTGTATCAATGATGCACATTAGGAGGAAGAACCATGACCTATGACCCTGCTCGCATGCAGGTCGCTCCCCACGCTGCTGCACGGCTCTGCCTGCATTGTTTTTGCCTAATCTTGTATTTTTCCCCTGTGCCTAACTTGCTTTCTTGCCCAGACTTGTTTTTCTTCCCCTGTGCCTGTACTTGCTTTCTTGCCCAGACTTGTTTTTATTCCCCTGTGCCTGTACTTGCTTTCTTGCCCAGACTTGTTTTTATTCCCCTGTGCCTAACTTGCTTTCATGCCCAGACTTGTTTTTATTCCTCTGTGCCTGTACTTGTTTTCTTGCCTAAACTTGTTTTTCCTTCTTGTGCCCAGTTCTCCCGCGGCCCCCGCCCGTTTTTCCCGCCGCTGCGTCCCTGCTGCCCGCCCACCTGCAATCCCATTCGCCGCCCGCTCCCGCCTCCCAGCTGCTCCTCCCTCCCACATCCCCTCATATGGTTGCCGCTACGCGGCCGCTCAGTGGGCGCGCCGCTGGTGCACCTAAGGCAAGCCCGTCTGTGCCCATCTGTGCCTGGACCGCGCCCAGCGCCAAGACCCCTGGACACCACGACGCCTGACACCGCTACGATGCCAGAACCCTTCACGCACTCAACACCGGACGATCACACACCTGCTTCCTGGCTGCCCCGAAGCGCACCCACGGAGCTTTCACCTGCCGGAACTGCAGCTTCACAAGCATCTGCCCCACCATGCTGCTGACCAGGAAAGAACCCAACCACCTCAGATGCATCATTTTCAACACCCGCTCCGCCCGAAAACATGCCGTTGAACTCTGGGACCTACTCAACTCAACCTCCCCAGACGTCACCTTCCTGACGGAGACCTGGCTGAACCCCGCCTCGGCACCCGACATAGCCATAGCTGTCCCGGAAGGCTACAAGATCACCTGCACGGATCGCACCAACAGAGGAGGAATCGCCATCGTCCACAGGAACACTCTCAGAGTCTCGACCAACACCGACGACACCCTCAGCACCGCCGAACACCTGCACTTCCAGATCCACACCGACCCCAACACCACCCTCAGGGGAACCCTCATCTACAGACCGCCCGGACCCCGACCACAGTTCAGCGACTCCATCGCCGACTTCGTCAGCACACACGCCCTCGCCTCCATGGACTACATCCTCCTCGGGGACCTGAACTTCCACCTCGAGAACAATGACGACACCAACTCCACCACCCTGATCGACAACCTAGCCAACCCCGGACTCAGACAACACGTCACAACACCCACCCACTCCGCCGGTCACGCGCTTGACACCATCTTCTCCGCAAGCCCCCACGTCTCCTTCAACCATACCACCAAACTCCACTGGACCGACCACCGCTGCATCCACTTCACCTTCAAGACACCCACCACGCACCACCGCACCAAACAGATGCCTCACCGCTGCTGGAGTAAAGTCACCGAAGACCAGCTAACCACCACCCTCGCCCAGAGCCCACCCGCCGACCATACCGACCTCGACACCGCCGCCCGCAACCTCAGACAGTGGATCGACGACTGCGCCAACACCCTCGCCCCGATCAAAAAACTCTCCAACAATCATACCAACAAGAAAGCCAGCTGGTTCACTGAAAACCTCCGGGCCTCCAAGCAAACCTGCCGAAAGCTGGAAAAGATCTGGCTCCATGAACGAACACCGGACAGCCACGCCACCCACAAGAATGCCACCCGCAGACATCACCTCATCAGATCCGCCAAAAGGGCCTCCTTCAAAGACCGCCTAGACAACAACGCGCACAACAGTAAAGAGCTCTTCAACATCGTGTAGGAACTCTCCAACTCCAGCTCCAACACCAGCGGTAGCACAACCATCTACTCGGTCTTTGTTCTAAGCAAGATTTTGTTTATGGCCGAATTAATAAGTCTTAAACACTATCTGAGGCCACAATGGGCTGCCTAAACAGACCGCCTCCCTTGCACATGTCTGACTCTGTTTTTTAGGTGGGGTTACTGGACCTGTTCCACTTTATTTGATCTTTTAAAGAGAGCTATCTTGTGCTTTTATTGTTTTTAAAGAGAGTAATGTTAGTTCTTAAAGTGATCTCAATTGGTTTTAACAATCTTGCAACATTCAATTTCAGTCATTGATTTACTGTGTGTGAGTTTTATAGCATTACATTTTCGAAGTAAACATTTACTACTCTACCTCATTGAGGGCCAGATGTAGGTAATTCCGATTTACCTACTCTTAAATACCGACTCATACCGAATCGGTATTTAAGAGTAGGTAAATCGGAAGGAGGCAGATGTAGGTAATTTTCATATTTCAATTACCGAATCTGTAAGAGTCGGTATTTACCGATTCTGTAAATACCGAATCTGTATTTCACATTGATTCCTTTGGGCCTTGAAGCCCATAGGAATCAATGGGAAATACAGATTCGGTATTTACAGAATCGGTAAATACCGAATCCTGCAAGGGTGCAGGGGGTGTCACTTTGACACCCTCTAGCACCCCACTACAGGCTTGTGTGCCATGTGGCACACATACATGCCCTAAGGGCATGTCTGTGTGTCACATTGCACAGGTGTGCATGCACAGATGTGCATGCACACCTAAATTCGGTATTTTACCACCCAATAGGATTGGGTAGTAAAATACCGACTCTTAAGGGCCTGTGGCACTTTCAGAAGTGTCATCTACATATGGATTTACCGAATCGGTAAATATACCGATTCGGTATTTTACCGATTCTGTAAATTTACCGATTTGGTAAATTTACAGAATTGGTAAAATATAGGCCCCCTACATCAGAAAACCCAAATACCGGTCGGTAACGGCCGAAATCGGCCGTTACCGACCGGTATTAGGGCTCCTACATCCAAGCCCTGAGTGTTTTAAATGGTAAGTATACAAGGCAATACCACACTGTAGCCAAGCTAATTAAACCGGTCACAGAAGCGAGAGCTCTCTGTCCTTGCCACTGCTGAGCCAGTATAATACGAAGGCACCAGTAAAGTAACAAAGAAGAACCAAAAACTGACGCTTAAAAATGTATTTAATAGACTACAACAACAGAAAGTCTTATACAGAACGTATTACACACGTACACTTCTTCATAAACTGGAGACTGCTGATACACCGCTTTGCCTGAGACAGTGCGGCCTCCCTGGTACGTTTCTGCACACCATTTGGGAATTCCCCAACATCATGTCATATTGGGACGCAATCATGACCACAATGTCACATCACGGGGTGGAAATCCTCGCGGAACCAAAATGCTGTCTTATTAACCTATGGGAACCAACAGACTTCAATCACTCTGACCAGGACTGGTTAACACTTGGCCTGACACTGGAAAAAAGAAACATAGCTCGTAATTGGGGATAAAGACAGACTCCTATTTTGCTAAATTGGTGCCAAGACAAGGACAATGCAATGGTAACTGAAAAAGCAGTGTATGTACATTGAGGATGCCCCCAAAATGGGCCAGAATATGGGGACAGTGTAAAGATTTCCGTGGCAATATATATGTGACCCCCCCACCCTCCAAGAGGACACACTATCTGATGTTGGTGACTAATGGAGATTAAAATGGAAAGAGCGTGTATTGTGAGGCAAGCCCACATAACTCTATACCTTATCTATAAACTAACAAATAGCACAAGAATGTTTAAGATGAAGTGAAAATATGTACCTATGTGGAGTGACTGACTACTGTATGTTATTATGCAAACATGTACCGATTGTAATTTGTTGTAAAATAAAAACAAATTAAAAAAGAAAATGTATTTAATGATAAAATGTGCCTGTAGAATGTCTTAAGAGCTCCAAAGTGACCTCTTCACTGGATTTTTTTTAAGAGAAAAAGATGAAGTTGACAGGTTGGGTTGAAAAAGCCCCGGGGTCAGCTTGCAAGGTTGTTAGGTTAACTGACATTTCTCGAGACCCCAGGAATGCAGGTGTTGAAAGGACTAGCAAAAGTTACGGGAAAGCCTGTTGAAACAGACAGGTTTTGAAGTCCCCACACAATTTAGCCAAGGATACCCCCATTCGAAGGAGCAGCAATTTCCAGAATTTCAGGGCACAAGAAGAGAAACTTTGCCCGGCCAACCTGCTCTTGCAAATTCTAGGAATCGCAAGCAAGTTAACCAAGAATAAACGGAGAGGCCTCTGAAGTTTATGCTTCACAATGTGTTTTTTGAGAAACTGGATTCTCCGTCTGATGAGAAGCCAGAGGAAATGATACAGTGTAGGTCTGGCATGCATGATCCTTGGCAGTCCTGTCACAAACCGAGCCACCAAGTTTTGCAATACCTTTAGTGTGCTCACTGAGGAGAGTGGCAGTTCCAGGTAAATGGCTTTTTCAACAAGATTCAATTAATGTCGTAACTTCAAAGAATTTCTTGCAATTTTCAAGTGCTGGCAACAGGATGATGTAGATGACTGAACTTGAATGCATAAGGTAACTTTAGAATCGACCGTCACACCTAAGCTTTCGGAAGTGGTATAAGCCTTAGCTTACAGTGAACCAACCCATTCAGATGAAGAACATATTTGATTGAAATTCAAAGTATGACCCTCCCAAGTGCACTGTAACATAGTTAAATTAACAACTGGATGTCATCAGCATATATAAATGTGCGGACACCCATCTCTGAGAAGTCAGTGGCTACATAGAGACTTTAAAAAAGATGTGTTGACAAGGATGATCTATGAGGCAGAGGACTGGATCCCTTTTTTTTAATAATGCAGTCAATGAAAACTACCTTGACAGTCTGAAAAGGATCCTGTACACCACCAATGAAGCTGACAGCCAATAAGATCAGTGCACTAATTTTCCAGACTTCTAGATGATGTCTCATGGCACATAATATAGAGAACAAGACTTTCCCTGTGCCACGTTCAGGAAGAACGCCAGCCTGCATCTCACTTAGAACATGGTGCATCTAAAGAAGGCCACAGAAAGGATGCTCGCACTTTATAAAATTACAAAAGCAACATTTATGCTCTCACTATTGAGAAAGCTACGTCCCTGTATCTACGGAGAAGGTTTTAGATATTTTTCCTCATTGGCCTCGAGCAACACCTGTATTGCTGTTGGGAACTTTATAAGGGGTACCCTTGTAATCAGAAAGCGGTTCGGGTTAAAAATTGTTACCGAGTGACACGCACTAAAAGTTTTATATGAAGTGTAACAAACTTTTTTTATGAGGGATGACTTGTCCTCATTAGTTGTTAATGTCTCTATTTATGGCTAGATGACAGCATGGTTAAATGTTTAATATCTCCTGAGCATGATATTCAATTAGGTTTTATTTGATAATATTTATGAAGGTACCACCATCTTAAAATGTTGTGTATTTGATTATGTGCTTCCTTGAATTGCTTGATGAACCCATTAAATCCTCATGCTGAGGACAAATTGCTGGGAGATATGCACCAGTTTAATGGCACCTGTTCAAGCTTTACTGATTTAAAATGTGCATATTAATAAATATTGTAAGTGTGCATTTTTATCCCACCTATCTCAGCGAGTCTGCCCATACTAGAAAACAAAGACAGCTAATACAAGAGACATAGCGGACCCTAAAGGAGCCCATTTATAAGGACTATTCTTTTGAGGTTTTTGTTTCTATGGCTTAGTATTGTGGTTGCACTCTAACAATTCGATGCATCATGACTGGAACTGTTTTATATTCTTACACTGTTATGAGCTGTTATTTTTATTTTTAAGCTTCAATGTATTTATAATGTTTTTGCACTGTGCACTTTTCTGGTTTATTGAACCGCACCAAAGTTGGTGGATTGATATATATATATATATATATATATATATACACATGCAAACATATGTGGATTTATTTTTATATGTTTAAAACAAAATAAATAAAAAGGTGGTTAGCCCTCCAAAGTTAACCCATTAACCGCGGCGGTAATTCCGCTGCGGGCGTTTCCTTGCGCGGGCGGGGCCGCGGCGGGCGTTGAACATGCGCAACACTAGTAAGGTAGTGCGCGCGACGTTCAACGGCCGACGGCAGCACGCAAGGAAGTAAAGAAAAAATACACAAGAAATTCAATAATGTATATATATATTTTTTACTTTACCTACTGGCAGTCGCCAGTAGGTAGTTATAGTAGGACCTAGTTCCTAGTTTCCATAGGAAAATCGTTTTTTTGTTTAGCCAATATTTTTGGCTGTTTGACGAATCTTCACAACATTTTCAAAACTTATTTGCCGCTCTCTTCTGTTGCGGTCTTTAAAGCTTTGAGGTGATCTGTCAAGCAGGAGGTGAAAACAAGAGGGGGCTTAAGAGCAAGGACTTTAGACAAGGCTACAGCATGAACTGCTGAATGGAATTGCACCACATTTGGCAGGAAGGTAGATGTTGGTAAAGGGAAGTGCCTTTCAAAGATTTGGTTAAAACCTGTTCGGTAGTTTTTGAGATTATCCGAAATTCAAACAGATATATAGGGATGTAGAGGGTTTGCGAATCCAACGTTCAGTAACGCGAAGCCACACACCAGAAGGGCAGTAATTGGCTGTCTGCAAGCTGTGTAAAAAGTTGTAGCCGCACAGCCGGTTCGGCAGATGGATAAAAATGAAGAAAACAATAGAAGGGATAGGGACTCTGACCCCAGGGATATATTTTAGTGGTGTTTAGTGGATTTATCATGAGTTCAGAATCTTGATCATTTTTTTTTTAACCATGTGGACCAAGTTGTGACCCCATTGCGTTGCTCAGCGAGGTCCCCTTTTAGCATCACGCTGGAGGCGCAAACCTCCAGAATTAGACCGCCATTTTAAAAAGTAGAGCCTGTTCCGGGGAATGGATGAAAACAAAGAAAATAATTGAAGGGGTTATGATAGGAGGACCATGATCCCAGGGGTATATTTTAGTGGTGTTTAGTGGATTTATAATGAGGTCAGAAAGTCAATAATATTTTTTTTTCCATGTGGACGGAGTCCAGACCCGATTGCAGCGCTCAGTGCGGCCCCCTGTGCAACCCAAAATAATAAAAAAATATTCAAATATTAATTTACTCAAAGTATTGACTCACACGGATACACAGTCATACATGTATTCACAGGCCAACTCACAGATTTCTGTACACACTCACAAACCCCCTCAGACACTAATGCACCCATGCACAAACCTACTGAGAGTGGCACACCCACTCACAAACCCATTCAAACTCTGATGCACCCACTCACAAACCCATTCAGAGTGACAAACCCACTCTGAGACGCACCCAGACACTGATGGACACACTCACAGACCCACACAGCCACTGATGCACCTACTCAAAGATCCACTCAGTGACACAACCACTCACAGACCCAGCCAGACACGGATGCACCCACTCGAACACCGATGCACCCACTCACAAACCCATTCAGAGTCACAAACTCACCAACTGACACACCCACCAACAGACTCAGACACTGATGCTCCCATTCACAAACCCATTCAGACACTTACTGACCCACTCACTGACCCCCTCAGACAGTGATTTTACTACTGAACCTTTAAACTAAAGGCTATGAATTTATATATCTATCTAATACTAATATTCCGCACAATACCTGAGATTTGCGTATCATGTGCTAAGGTGCAAGTTCGGTACGCGATCCCCAATTTTTTTTTTTTAAGAAAAAAGAACTTCTTATACACTATACACAACCTTCAACAGTGTTTTAAAAAAAAACATTAAGTAGCATTTAACATAACTCACTACGACAACACTATTAACAGGGATCTTACAGTTCAGTCATACAATTAAATAAACTACACATTCACTGAATTAAACAAAGGTTACTAGAAAGTTATAGTTGGGAATTAACATTGAAAAAACCTTAAAAATTCACTGAAAATACAAAGATTACAGGGACAGTCTAGTTAGAGAGTGGAATAAAAAAAAACTTAGAAATTCACTGGAATAAAACGAAAGTTACTGGGATGCTGTAGTTAGGCTCAGGTTTCTGCAGTTTTAGTTAGCTGAGCTATCTATACCTAGTGCCCCTGCAATGCACTGCTAATGAACTCACATATTACATCACCCTTGACATGATTAGTGGCATCACTGATGACATTCCAAATGACATCATCCACTGAATCACTAACGCACCCACTCACACCCATAGAAGCTTTCAAACACCCACTGACACAACCATTTGCAAACCCATTCACAGACCCCTACCAGAATTTACACACCCACTCATTGATTCATAGAGCTATAGACGCACACACACATCCACTCACTCACCCATACAGCCACTCATTCACTAACACAGCCACCGACATATCCACTCATACAGCCACTCACACACTGAGCCAGTTACCCATAGAGCCACTCACACACCTACTGACTCATCCATACAGCCAATCACACTGCCACTTACTAACCCAAACAGTTACACTTGCACGCACACACTCACTTATACAGATTATAACACGTACTCACTCACCTATGCCGTCAGTGACACAAGCACACAATCACCCATACAGCCACTCTCACATTCTCACCCAGTTACCTAAATACCCAATCACTCACCTATACTACATTTCATATG
Organism: Lissotriton helveticus; assembly: GCF_964261635.1. NCBI lineage: Eukaryota > Metazoa > Chordata > Amphibia > Caudata > Salamandridae > Lissotriton > Lissotriton helveticus. The sequence goes on from NC_136070.1 coordinate 997,785,289, forward strand.
CCCAGTTACTCACCCGTATACCACTAACATATCCACTCGTTCACCCACACAGCCATACACTGACTCACTCATACAGCCCCTCACAGATGCATTCACTAACCCATAAATCCACTGACTCACCCTCTCACTGATTCATACAGGCAGCCACACACCCCCTCATCCACCCACAGACAACCATACAGGTTCTCAGACAACCAATCACTCACCCATACACCACTTTTGTATTCGCTCGCACACTCATACAGATACTTACACACCAAATGACAGACTGAAAAACATTCATACAACCAGTCTCTCACCCATACATTCACTGAGACCCCTAATCACTCACTTTTACAGTCAGTCACACACCTACTTAATCATCCATACAGGCACTCATACACCCATGGATTCACCAATACTCCTTGGTGTATACATATTCAACACTCATTAATTTTTTTTAAACAGTCACTGGATGATGTCATCAGTGATTTCATCAGTGATGTCATCTGAGAGGTCATCAGTGATGTCACTGACCATGTCATGAGTGATGTAATATGTGCAGTCATAAGCAGTGCATTGCGATGGAGCGAGTTTTTTATTCCACTTCCTTACTATAAAGTTCCTGTATGTAACCTTTGTTTTTATATATACATCAACTCCAACCTTCCCCAATGTGCCGGTGCACAGACAGGAACACAGACACAAAATGTAGCCGGAATCAGACTTCTTTTCGATTAATTTATTTTCTTATGCTGGTGAAATGGTGCATGCCTCAGACGCGTTTCGGACACGAGGCTGTGTCCTTGCTCACTGATACAACGAGGAGGCTACCACAGTGATTTAAAAATACCAGTTATGCGCCATTTCTCAGTTAGTAGTAAACATAAACAGAGGACAATATAAGAAACAGTTTCCATACATAATGGTTCGGCCATTTTGTAGTGTCCAACAATGAATGTAAAAAATCCTTTTCGACTGCTACAGCATATACATAGTTCATACAACATATTGTAAATTTAGTAATCCATAAATGCATCGACTTCTAACCTCAAATGGTGTTTAAAAATTCGCAAAGTTATAAAATGTATATAAAGTGCAAAGTGCTAGATATCAATTTTGTCGAATATGCAAATTGGGACATAATGTTGATTGATCATAAAGGAATCAAAATGTAAAATACATGATCTTGACTCATCAACTCAGTACAAATACTTTTTACATTTTGTTATAATCAGTGTATACATACACAACACCTCGCAACCAAAAACCCCGCCTGACCGCGGAATCAAGAGCGTAGACCAACTTCTTGTGCCAGCATTATTTTATTCCCTTTTTCCTGTCAGGACGCGTTTCGGCCGTCCAAGAGGCCTTGATCACCTGATCGTGTGTTCTAACCAGCCCCATTTTTAAAGTGCAAGTGCATCATGATTACAGTAAACATGGAAGTAATACTAACATATTTCAATGACATTTCGAAATGTATATATATACGTATTCTTTGTAATGAACGTGTTCTAATGTACTGCATTGTAAATGTAATCATGGTAACATCTGATATCCACGAAGAGCAAAAGCAAGCTAGAAATCTTTTTTAAACCTCAGAGTCCAGACCCAGTTCCTTCTGTTAGAGGTAGAATTCTAACAGCCTTAAAAGAGGCCCGACTCTTGTCTAAGAACTCATTCAAAAGAATGCTATGGGGCATCAAAATTATATCCATAAGGACAGCAAGAGCCCAATGAGGAACCCAACGTCACTGTGCAGATTCTCTTTGTAAGTGAACCACTGTCCAAAAGAGGAACGTGTAGGAAGAAATTCTTTTACAGGATCATCTTGAATGAAGAGGCCAAATTAATGTGCTTCCTAATCTTATTTCTCCCACAAAAGTAAAATGTACACAAACATTATATAAGGTAGTCACTCTAAATAATACATTAGAGGGGTTTGTCAGCTCCGCTAGGATTTAAAAAAGCCTTTTTCATCATCCCAGCAGTCACAACTAACAGAAAACCCTCTCATCCCCATCAGCCAGTGGCTGGTCGTTCCCTCTGTAGAAAAAGTGGACGGTTGTCATATCCATCTTCCACTTGTGTATTGCTTTGTGGCTCTCATCATCAAAAATGCTTAGGTTGGGCCCCCTGCTTCCGGTAATGACTCAGTGGGGGCTCCTGGATTTCAATAATGACTCAGTGGGTGTCCCTGGGATCCAGTAATGATTAAGTGGGGGTCCACAGAAGTCACAGGTTAAGAACCACTGCTTTAGACCACTTAGCTGTAAGTAGAGCTACAACGCTCATGGCTGCTTTGTGGAATCTTATTGTTCCCTCACCTCGGAAGGCACTATATCATTCTAAATCTTGCTGCCTGGAACATTTGAACAAGCATTGCAGCCTACTCAGTGGCAGCTCTTCCTTCAGCCCCTGTTGCAAAGGCCAAACCATGGGTACTCCAATGTACGGTCTCTTCTGCAGTTACTGTGCCTCAGCAGCTACACCGTCATCTATGCATCTTCACAGTGACAGAGGATTTGGTTATGCGAGCACCATAGTGTCCAGCCCAGGACTGTGTATCTCTCCCTCTGTGGAGGAACTTCACGTAACGGACTCCACTGCTGTAGTGGCTAAACACATGAGAAACCTGTGGAGATAAATTAAAATTAGACATGAAGCTTTGAGAAAACAAGAAATACAGTGCTATGAAGCAACAGATAAATGTTTGCCCACTCTGTAGAAGAAGATTTAAAGCTAACTTCCCAAAACAACTTTCAGAGTCAGGACCAACTCCCGGTTTGATCCACTATGGTTCATCTCATATATGCTTCAAATGGTAAACTGTGTTTAGTTTGCATGCTAAATAACGTATGCCATAACAACGCGGTTGTTACAATGACCGCGTTGTTATTTTGCATACTGTTACAACACAAGTCATAAAATCCACTTGGGTAGGGGACAGAAGGTGTTGTATTTAAAAATCCAACACCGTCCCTAGTGTCTGCACAAACTGGAGTTGGAATTGTAAATTATACTATTCCAACATCCAGCGCCCCCAAAAAGCAAGTCGTTGGTCCGACTTGCATTGTAACGGTATGCAAAATAACAACGCAGTCGTAACAACCGCGGTGTTATGGCATGCGTTGTAAAGGCATGCGAAAAAACTTCCTATATTCGCTTCAAATCCACAGCCAAACTTGTTTGTGCTCCTAGTGACAGTGGAAGTTATTCCATATCTGAATTATATATCTGTATTAACATGGAGCTATTGCAAATTAAACAAAATCAATATGATTTGTTTTAATGTTTTCCTGGCTTAGTGTAAACTAGGCCTTGGTTACGCTTTAAATACATCAATGCAAATGTTAATAGTGAAAAAGTGGTTGTCAATATTAATAGTGATATATACCCTTATCTCAAGGACGATTTTTATACAAGATCAGATTCTACGAGGTTTTTGTCGGGGTATCAAGGAAGATCGAAAAGGAGGTTTCTCACATTTTCGGATACCTTGTCTGAATACTCAGGGGACTCCGACCCAGAGGAAGGTCCTTTCAACAGGAACCAACAAAAGAGGCCTTTTTATTGGTAGGCCAACAGAAGCCCTGAGGCAGATACAAGCCCCAACAATTGGAGAAGACAACGCGGAGACAGCATCACAAGTCATAAACAAATCACCCATAATGAACCTTACTAACAGATCTTTATCCAAGGAAGAAATTGAGGTCCTAGAACTTGGGCTCTCCTTTGTACCTAGGGTTACTATGGATTTCACGGAGGTCAAAATGGAAATCATGGAGATATTCTTCAAAATCCAGCTGAGAGTATATTTCATGGACAGAGAAAACAACATGTAACCTGAAGTGTCTGGTTTACGCAATACATCCAGTTTTTGCCCTCCTCCTCACAGTATTCCCAGGGACATTATCTCTTTTGAACACACTGTACTATCATCCCTCAATGCCCTTGAAAAGAAGCGAGTACTTATAAAACAAAACATCTTGTAGGCCCACAAAGAAGCCATAAAGACACTAAGAAACTAACAAGCCACAGTTAATAAGCCAGCGGACAAGGGCGGGGCTGTCGTCTTATGGTCCAAAGAAGCTTACTAGACAGAAGGCAAAAGCCATGTGTACAACCAACAATGGTACCAGCGTATTTCACAAGACCCCTCTAAAGAGATCATGCATGAAGTTCTTTTAGCAGTTAAACAAGCAACTGAACAAGGGATCCTCGGACCAAAAGAATTAGTATTTGATTAAGAAACATCCTCGAATACCTTAATTGTACTTCTTACCCAAGGTTCATAAAGATGCATCAAATCCTCCCGACCGTCCCATCGTTTCTGGGTGTGATTCCATACTGGAACCAGTATCCTAGTTTGTGGACGTGTTTCTAAAACCATTTCTGCCAGCGGTTCCGTCGTATTTACGTGACACCATGGATTTCATTAATAAAATCAATGGTTTTCTTTTTGACACTGACACTCACATTCTAGTGACAATACTCGTAGCATCCTCGCATACACAATTTTCACAGCAAGATGGGCTCTATACCATTGAAGTATATCTAGAATCAAGAACCAGACCACATAGAGGTTCCTACGGAATTCATCTTGAAGCTTGCCTCATTTGCACTTCACCTGAATTTCTTTACATTTGAAGACAAATTCTTCGTGCAAATAAAAGGGACTGCCATGGGGTGTCCTTTCGCACCGGAAATGGCTGTGTTATATGTGGCCCAATATGACCAACGATTTGTGCATCAAAATAACCCATACAGTGCTCACCTTAAACAATGGTTCACGTACATCAACGACGTGTGGTGCATCTGGAAAGGTCCAGTATCAGTATTGAAGGAGTTCCAAGAATGGCTTAACAACCACAGCCCTGACATCAAACTCAGTCTAACGTACAGCACTAAAAGCCTGGCATTCCTGGACATAGAGGTCAAATCAACGACCAATGGATTAATAACTACCCTTCACATGAAACCCACAAACAAGAACAATGCCCTCCACTTCCGGACTTATCACCCTAGGAGTCTTAAAAACCATTTGCTATATGGGCAGTTTTTAAGAATTAGGCGCAACTGCTCCAGAAAAGAGGACTTCAAACTCCACTCAGAATCCTGGTCAAGAAACTCATGGAGAGAGGTTACCCTCGCAAGCTTTTGAGTCATTCATTAAAAAAAGCCTGGTGTACACCGAGGGAACATCTTTTGACGAAGAAGTTTAAACCACCTACGCAACACATTGTCTGCGTGTCTACATTTGGACCCCATCCTCAGCCTATGAAGAAATCATTTGTAACAAATGGTACTTGATTGATGGCAACATCCTTGGAATTGGCCCACCACTGCTTGCTCTTAAGAAGAATCACAGCATTGGCCAACAAATTATCAGCTCTGCTTCGCTCGCCACAAAAAAAGACAACCTGCGTACTATGTTCAACCTTCAACCAGTACAAGGCCACAATAAATGTGGCATATATTCTGCGTGTGGTTCCACTACGGCAGGAACGCTATTTACTGATGGACATAAATACTGGCGTCATAACGACTTTACAAATTGTAAATCGAAAAATGTTGAATACGCCATTATTTGCCCTTGCAAAAAAGTGTACATCTGTAAAACGACTCAAGAGGTGCGACAACACATAGTGCAACATTGCTCCAGGCTGAAAAACAAGGCAGCCGCCGCTCCATTGGTGGATATTTCGTCGCAATGAATCACACACAACACAACTTCAAGTGAACAGTATTGACAGCCATCAAAACTTCACCCAGGGGTGGTGACCCGGCATTCCAGCTAGCACAAAAGGAGGCCTTTTTGATAATGAAATCTGATACTGCTATCCGTGGGCTTAATGAACTCTCTGAAATCACCCACTTACAAGTGTAAACTACAGAGACCAGCATGCACTGGGGCTGGAATTCCATTCCATGTTTTGCCGTTCTATGTACGACTTGCATGCCCCTCCCCACTCAAGTCGTAGAGGTTTGGGAGCACGCCGGCACTCAGTAGGAACCTCTTTCACCAGAAAACAGAAGGCAAGTAATTATCGTGGTGCTAGCGCCGTCAGCCACCTTTTTGGAAGCGCAACAGCTTTATCGATGTGTGAGTGCCCAGCGCAATACAATATGGGCCCTGTGGGCTAATAAACATCCACGCTTTACAGATTAGTGCGGAGCGCCCGTCCCTTTATTTCTCATTTCAAATTGCGTGTTCGAACTGAACAGGCCAGATGCCAATTACAACATTAATAATCCCACTTCGGGGCCTCCATTGGCATTACTGAAGGCGGGTTTTGTCTACTACAGGGAACCTCTTAAAAAGAAATACTTTGAAGCCTTATTTACAACGATTCAGAAAAGGGGGTGGTGATGAACAGAGTGTCTGAATTAAGCAGACCACTCTTACCCAGTCCAAAGATCAGGGCTTAATCCATCACCGTTATTTAGCTCACTGCCCCATCCCAGCTCAGAACCTGGCTATATGCAAATTAGTCTGTCCCTGGCCCAGTGCATCATGGGAACAGGGCAGACCAAACTACCAAGCCAATTCTTCACCAGAAAGGATACAAGCTACCGGGGACCGGTTTCTGGCATTACAGCCTCGTCGGCCCGGCTTGCTTGAATCCTGATGGAGCAGTGAGCAAGGGACTCATGTCTGAGTATACCCTGCCACACCTATAGTGGCCAAAAACGATTCAGAAAAGGGGGTGGTGATGAACAAGTGCATCGCTTTATTTGTATGATGACATTATGGACATTTTAAATAACCCCAGAGACACGCACAAGGTTCGATCCTCTTATTTCATATTGGTTTCATTCAACCCTGCGTGTACCACACATCTCCATTGTTGAGTTTCCACAATCTGCTCTTGTCCCTACAGCTTCTGTAAATAAGGAATAGTTTCATCATTGGCGCCACGACATACAAACTTCTGGGCACCCACAAACACAGGTACTTTCTAATTGGAACAGTCCACACTCTTGTAACCTAGAAACAGGGGTCCCCAATTTTATTGACACCACGCTTTGTCATTTTTTTGTTTTGTAGTCACTGATCCCCAGTCCGAGTCCTGATGAGAACCCTAGAACCATCCAGGGTTTAAAACGCGTTGACATCTGGGCAAAGGCGAATGATCTTTGAGGGTGCTATATGGGAATTGGTCAAAAGAAATTTCTTTCCATGGGGGCAGACAACCCTCATGACAACTGTGTAGCCCTTTGCCCTACACACTTGCAGGACCTCCTGAACTGTTAATGGTCCACCTGTTATTTGTGTGTTAAACATCGACTGGCTGTTTGTAGGACACTTAGAATTGTATTGGCATTCATGTTTCTTTTTATGTTCATGCTATAAAAAGATTGCATCGCCATAATTGGTATGCTAGAATGAAGATACCAATTGGTGATTGGTAAGTTTGGTACATTTATGGAAATTCACTAACCCAGCGTGAAGGGACTTGGCGGGTAATGAAACTGGGCCTTGTCTGTCGAAATGTATTAGTCCTAGATCGCTGGAGCACCAATCTGGGATAAGCTGGTTGCCTCAAAAAATGCAATTTTGTGTTAAATGGTGGGTGCATGGCCACCCTGGTTAAGTATACAAGAAATGGTTAAAGTGAAAAAGGGGATTTGGTGGTCGTATACCAAAATAAGACCATATCTATCAAATATGGATGTAGAGGATATTTATGATAAAGAGGAGATCGCAAATAGCTTAGTGGAAGAACCAAAAGACATTAGATTGGGGTAATTTTATAAGTGATGGTTACAAAACATGAAACCTGATATTTGTGGGGGAAATAGCTGGAAAATGTAAAACAGACACCCAGGTTAAGTTATCAGTGAGTGCATAGAAAGAAATGAATTACATGTTACAATAATAGGATGAGTAAATACAGGAGGATGCAGTTTTTTGACAAACTGCTTGTTTATAGAACACCTCAATTTTTGCACAAAGGTTATCAAGAGATAAATCTGCAGTACTATAAATGTTCTGCACTGGCTGTGCCCAAAGATAACCCAGTGCTGCATTGAGATTTTTAAAAACATGATGGAGAAACTCAGCACAAAAATATTAATGAATCCGATCATTGTACTTCAGAGATATTCCCCCACACTGGTCGATCTCTCTCTCAGAGAAAAATATATCTTCTATGTATGGTTGTGGCAAATATTTTATAATACTACACTAGAAGCCCGAAATAATCCCAGTTTCAGTGATTGTAGAAAAAAATGACGAGGGCGGGGAAAAAAGAAACGGCATATGCAATGGAAATAGGTGCAGGAAAATATGAAAACCTGGGGGAATTCTTACTGGCCTGAACTGAAACTGCTATACGATTGCACTTTATTGGAAGTAATGTAAAATGCACTTGTCTTTTTCCTGGGGTAGTAGGGTTGAGGGTTAAGAAAATCTCTAAATGAGCGCAAGAATCTTCTCGATATAAGTCGATTGGAACTGCTTTGAGTTCACAATTCATAGACAAATAACTATAAAACAGTTTTTTTTTAATGAAGAGCAACTATTGGAGACTGCACCTAGGGTCACTCCAAAAAACAAACACTGAAAAATAAAAAGACCACTGAATTATATAATGGCAGCCCGGAGCCAACACAGACATATACCCTATAAATTGTTGCCTTTCAATCTGAAATTTAGATGGGAATTTAATGTAAATGAAATGTATCCGTTTTCCTAGAGGTAGTAGATACACATATATATTTGTTTCACTATGTGTTTATAGATTTAATGTAGGTTTATATATTCCCAGACTTAAAAAATAAAATACATTGTAAAAAAAAAATGTTTTCGTTGGCTGTCTTCGATGAGCGCTGGGTCTTTGACTCATCTAAGTCCACAGAAAAACTAATTATTTATCCAAAATACCCTGTGGTAACGCAATATGTTCAAAATAAGTGAAAGCACAAAGGGTGGCATAAAGGATTTACGTTTCTCAAATGATTATGTAGAAAAAGTAAACTAGAATGTAAAGAAGGAATGTGGAGGTTGACAAGAGAAAGACCACTATGAACACTCTACCAAGAGGATTTGGAATTCATTCTTCAAGAGCCATTCCAGCTGTAGAGTGGGATGCAAGAAGTGGGGAAACTGAGTTTTCCCCACAATATTAGAATACCACGAATACCAGCAGCAATACTATCAAAAGATTTCGAAGATTATTCCAAGGACCGTTTGTTGGAACTTCAGGTGGAGCCCACTATCTTACTGGATCAAGTGCAAAGTTACGAAGCTGTCAGACAATGAGATGACTTGACCCAGGCATTGCCACAAGGGTGCTTTTCTGCCACAGCAAAAAAAGATCTGGGGGCGCTCAGAAACACAGACATAATTCCATCAATTAATCCATCCAGAACTAAGAATTTGTACAAAGTTTCATTCGTTTGCTGCAATAAAGGACAGCAATTCAAGAAATCACAGCCTGCTGCAAGAGGTAAAGGGTAACTTATAGATGAGACTTTACTTTTATACTACTTTTCAATCAAAAGTGTTCAGATGTAATTATCGCAACTCAGAAACATGCTAACAGACTACTCGATACTCAGAATGAAAAAACATTCAAAGTGGGGCAAAACAAATGTTCAATTCTCCTCCATCCATCAAATAACAATTGGAGGAAAACAGTTATGCAGTTATGGCAAGTCAAAGGAATGAAAAGTGCCATCTTATTCAAGAAGGGGTTACTGAGGTTTAAGTTCTAGATCAGGTTTCCATTGAGGTAGAAGGAAGTTTAACTGCTAATTGGAATATTAATGCACATTTTTCTGTAGTAAGATTTGATGTTTCCTAAGCCTGTTCAAATGTTGATGGCTCAGAAGCTAAAGATAACCCAGGATGTTGGTAAGCTGCAATCTTGGGTTACGTATGTAGGCACAGGGAACAGTTAATGTAGTTGACTCTGCAAATGTTCAGGTTGGTCACTTGTAACTTCCTTAAACTACAACTGACTATATAGTGATATATCACAATACTTGGATTGCCCTTCATTCCACCCATCCGATGTACTAGATGGTACATAGAGACCATCATTACCAACCTGTCCTCAACTACCACAACCCTTAAAAGATCAGCTTTCCTGCTTGGTGACATTCATAAGAACAGTGCCCGCCTCAACCCCTGGTGAACCTTCTCCTGCCCAAAAGCAACTGTACCTGGTGGTAGTTCTGGTTGTTCCACTGGGGTATAGGGTTAGGTCTCAAGTTATATTCGTCTATCACCCGTTTCTTGTCTGAGGCAAGCAGCTCCACGGAGATTTGATACTCACATCCACAATCCCAGCGTCCAGCGTACCTTTAAGAGACATTTAAAAAAGGGTTGTATGTTAGTCTAGTTTCATGGCAGGCACTAAATATGTGGCCTCAGGACTGATAACACTGGCCTATAACAAGGAAAAGAGGAGCAGCAAAAATATAGTTTGTAGGGAAGATTGACCTTGGAGATAGTAGTAAAGCGAAAGAGATTCAGTTCTCTGGGGAGTGGTTTAATATGCAGAGAAAGACTTATCAGCAAGGTGGTTTTAGGCTGGTCTGGGGATGGAGAACAAACAATGCACAGTGAAGACAACAGACAGAGAGAGGTAAGCCGGTTTGTGGGAGAAAAATTGCCAGATGTTTGGAAGTGCAGCAAGGAGAAAGTTGACCAGTTGTGTGGCGAGAATAGAAGCAGTGTGACTAAAGAGCGCAGTAAAGAGAAATTTGAGTCTGTATGAATCAGACAGTACAATGTGTTACAGAGAACAGTATAGGAAAAGATGATAAAGTTACTTACCTTCAGTAAGAAGGTTCTTGACAGATACTCCATCTCCAGACTTCTCACCGCTTGAAACTCCATAGGCACCAGACTAGATGGGTAAAATATAAATAGTTCTGCAACGGTGAGTGGCGCCACCATTCCAACTCAACATCACTCCAGATGTGAGATACAGAGCCACATATACTATTACCCACTAATGTCAGCAGCTGTCTTTTTTTCCACACCATCAGGAGTACACAAAATTGACAGAAATCCAAGACATAAAACTTAACTTGGAGTCTTATTAAGTACACTACAATAGAGAGGGATCTACAGGTAGGTAGAGTATCCACCCAAAAAGTCATCACCAATGATAATATATTCTTCTGAGGGATAGCTCAACCTTTAAAGTACTCCTCTAATGAATCCATACCAAAGCAATACAACCTGCAGGAGGAGGGTAAGAGGAGAAACTCTTGACATAGCCATGTTATAGTGATATACACAGACAACTGCCTCAGCAATTGTTGAGGCAACAATGTTTGATGGGAAGGAGAACCAGACCTTTAGAACAGGGTGACGTCCACACCAGTTAGGAGCACTCCTGGTTAGTGGGGAAAGAATGTGTCTTAAACCGGCAAGGGAGACCCAGCATGTCCAGAACACCCAATACAAGGATACCATATATTTTCTTTCACACTGCAGCCACCAACAGTCTTAGTCAGTCTAACTATGCCTGAAGGAATCCACATGTCTAACAATGATTTGCCAACCAAACCATTGCAGAAATGAACACCACCACATTCACACCAGGTAATACTAGGTGAAGCAACCCCAGAGTTCTGCGACAGACCCCTGAAATGTACAGGAAGCAGCAAGGAGCCTACATAGAAATACTAAGACACTAGATAAAATAACTAAGTTGAAACCACAACTAAGACTGTAGACCAGAGGATGCCTACTTTGCTCAAGCACTAATCCTTCCAAAAATAGGGTCAAGCAAGCTCGCTGATGCCCAGAGCAAGGTAAAACACAACATAACAGCCTAAAAGATCCCCTGTAAACATCTTGACAAAGGTGACATGGAGGAAAAGACAAAAAGCAACTGTGTCCCTGATGAAAAAATACCTTGACACCCTAAAACATGTCCTGTTTACACACCTTGTACCAATCACACCTTCGATATACAGGTAGTGCCAAAATGAGTATCCATTCTGTAAAGGGAATACCACAAAATACCTCAAGGTTGCACGCTTACTCGGTTTCAAGAAGCCATTCAATAACATCACTTTAAAGGAACAAACCTTTCCTTCAGTAACGCTATTCCTCACCTTGAGTATACTCCTGATGCCAGACTGGATCCCAATAATTTTCTCCAGCAATTCCCTCAAGTGTCGGTAGGTGGTGTAGGAGAGTAGGGTCTGCTATCCTACGGTCACCCCAAATTTTAGCTTTTTGCTTCACTGGTTTATGACTTAATGTGGCTGTGGGCCTGCTAATCAGACCCACAGCCTGCTGTTCTCTCTCTAAATTAATGCCAATGCACATTAGGTGTATTACGAAATTGGAACTGGTTCACCTTATTGGCCCCTGTAACAGTGTACCCCAGGTACCCAGGGCATAGGTGCTTCCAAGGCCTACCAGGGGTTGCAGCACGTATTGTGCCACCCCTGGCCTGGCCTCCATATTTGACACAACTGGCTGATCACTCAGCTGGGGTAAGTCGGTGTAACCACCCCTTACTTAGGTATAGTATGCCTATATCTAACCTAAAATGGACACATATGTTCCTATCAGCCACTCCTATGGAAGGCCTCATCAATCCTGGAGGCAGAGTGCATGGAAATAAGTGAGATGGTGCTCTGGCATGAGCTGAGCTTGTCTGCAGCTTTCGGAACCATGTCCTTTAGCTGTTTCATGATACTGCCATACCATATACTCTTAAGTGCATTATGAACCTCGCGGTTAAATGCTATCTTTGGTTTGGCTTTATCAAAACATGCAGAGTAAGGTGTCATACGAATTGGAATACTACCCCCTCATCAGTTCTGGTGACGGGGGTAGCATTCCACCCTTTTAGAGGGACACGACATGTACCTAACCTGAACCCCGGTTAAAGTTAAACGTGAGCCTTAGCATCACAAAATGGATGCTGCCACCACAGACACAAGTCTGACCTCCTGCTGCTGGGAGTCCTTCCAGCGAGGGAGGCTTGGACAAAGGGTTTCCTGCCTTGGGAGGTGCTAGCACCACCCCAGACAGGATTTTGTGTATTGGGTAGGACAGGGCTGAATCGAATCAGACTTGCCTGGGGCACACAAGGTGTCCCTGTGCATTTGCCAGTTCAAACCGGTGCTGGGGCTCTCCAGCCCCAGTCTTGGCGCGAAGCTGAACAAAGGAGAGGGGGTGTAACCGCCCCCCTTCCTGGTCCCACCCAGAGGAGGGACCTAGCAGGTAATCCGGCCGCTAGAATTGGAATAAGAGTAGGAGCTGTGTCCCAGGACTTCAGATCATCCTGAACTCGACTTGAAACTAAGAAGAAAACTGGACTTCGACATTCTGCTGCACAGAAGACTGAAGAGAATCTCCCTTGTGGCCAAGGAGTGACCACCCTGTGAATACAGGCACCAACCAGCAACTCGACGTCTGCTTTGCTGCCGCCTCGCGCCGGAGCCCGAGCCCAGAGCCTGACAAGACCCAGACTCCCAGACATCTCAGAGCCCGATCCACAGTCCCTGAAAAGAAGAGACCCGTGGAGGCACCGAGAGACGTGGGACCGGACCCCTTGAAAGACCCCCGAGAAGCTGACTGCGCAGCACCCGAGGCACCCTCGACGCTGTGCTTTGGGGTTTGAGAAGCCCCACCACCAAGCAGCATTTGCACCGAAGATCAGCCCCCCAGCATCTCCACGATCTACGTGGGGCCCTTTTGCACTTTGCCACTCGACGCGCCATCCCGGCCACTTGCCACGTGGCTAGCGGCCATCTTGGCGACGAAAACTACGAACAACACCGCTGGTCTGGTTGCTCCAGACTGGCCCTCGCTCCCCTGAAAAGGAGCACCCGCTCTGACCTTGCTGGTCCGAGTGAGAAGCTTGCATCGATTTCTGCGTGGCTTGCATTAGCCAAAGCCTGTTTGCTCCGATCAAGGAGCCGACACCGCCGTCAGCTAGAGCCTTCGTGGGACAGCTCTTGACCAACGCCTGGACGTCCTTGACCTCTTCGTGTCTACGTGGCTGCAGAGACAATCTTCCCTTCTTCACCTGTTTGCACCCGACATCGCCTGGTTCCATCCTGGTTCCACGGTAGTCACTGGCTAGTGACTTTGAACATTGTCCCCTCTGCTTTCAGGTCTTCACCTCTTCAGATCCACCTTTGGATCCACCGGAACTCTCCTCGACGACCCGCCTGCAGCATCTTCATCTCCAGGCACCATCGACCTGCGTGACGAAACCCGACACTACTTCACACCTGTGCACCCGCTTCCTGTGGGTGAGGTAACTCAGCAACGCCGGTGTTCCCACACTGGTACACATCTCTAGTGCCTAGCTCTAAAGTTTTGTCCTCCTAGGTCCATCAGAAGGTTCCTTAAACACTAACTTTGTAACTTTTACGCACCATTGACATTGCATTAGTGCATGCGTGCGCTTTAAGCGCTGCACCCGAGTCCCGCGGGCCTTTCCCGACTTCATCACTGTTAGTCCCGAACAGCTCCAGCGATTCCCCAGGCCCTAGGCCTCTTTCCTTTCCCAATAGTGGTTCTTATACCACTATTTTAGTATATGGTTTAGGTGGTCCCCAGGGCTCATCCATATTGGGCAACTTTTATGTATTTAAACTGCGTTTAGTTTTAACACATTTGCTTCTGTGCTCATAAAGAGTATAGGGGATATTTGTAGTAAATAAATATATATATATTTTCAATATATATCTGTGTGGTGTCCTTTCATTTGGTATTCAAGGGGATTGTGTATGGTAAAACAGCTTGCTTCAAATGCCTTTACAGAGTTTAGCCTAAGACTGCTTTGTCCATGCTACCACTAGGATAGCTGGTCTATCAGGTTGACTTACAACCAATCATCATAAGGGTTGCTTGGCATGGTACAAGGTGATCACTAGAACTAGTGAGCAGCATATACCAGGCCAACTTCTCACAGGCGGCATTGTGTGGCTTCGAGTCAGATCTGCCCAATCCAGGTCGTGACGTTGGGGCCCCTACATAGTCGCCTCCTCCACACACAAACATCAGTTTTGTTCTCAAATCCATCTTTGTGCGCCGTCAAAGATGGAGCTTTAGAAATCAGATTGGGCAAGTGTGCAGAGATATACATGGGAACCTTGATAACATGGGCAAAGAGAGTCCATTCCTTAGAACAGAGCAGTGAGTGGGTTAGTGAGAAAACAACAGTTACAGTATCCACCAAAAAGAGCGCAACCGAAGGTAAGTAACTTGTTCTTTTGTCGGATACTTCTAACTGCAGATTCCTCATCGTGTGAATAGATACAATAGCAGTACCTCAGTAGGTTGTGGGTCTGAGCAATGATCAGAGGAGGACATCCTGCAGAACCGAACAGGCAAAATGCACTTCTTGGTGGACTGGATTATTTGTTTTGTGAGTGTGTGAACCGATGCCCATGTAGCAGCATGGCAGATATTAAAGACTGGCACCCTGTGTACCAGCGCCTCTGTAGCAGCCTTTGCTCTGGTGGAATGTGCACGTATGCCTTTGGATTCTGTTTCTTGGACACTCTGTAGCAGAACACTCACTAGGATACAGTTAGTTTCTTGACAGCTTTACCTTTTGTCACCTCAGAAGTGTTGACAACAGCTGATGGTCCACCCGATATTCCTTTGTACAAGTGATGTACACAATCAGAGCTTTTTTTATGTCTAAGCAATGTAGTCTTCCTTCTTCCTTAGATGGATGAGGTGGGGCAAAAGAAGCTGGGTAGTACAGGTTTGTCCAGGTCCAGGAAGAAGATAGTATACAGTTGCTAGACAGACAGTACTTGCAATTTTGCAATTTACTCACATGACGAGTAGACGTTATCACTATGAGGAATGCTGTAAAAGTAAGCAGAAGGAGAGGACTGCTGTACATTGACTCAAATGGAGTGCACAAGGGAAGTGAGGACCAAATTGGTTTTGGTTCGAACTTTCAGTTGAGAAAAAGCATCACAGCAGATGATTTAAAATTAAGATGGCTGATCAGGTAAATATTAGAAGGCTGAAAAATCCAGCAAATAATCTTCCTCTAACTGTTGCCATAGCAAGGCCTTGATGGGCTAAAGATCAACATAAAAGCAAAATATCAGGCAACTGTGCATGTAAAGGTTGGTTATATCGTAACGAACACCATACAACAAAACCTCTCTCATTCTCCCAAGACTGTTTTGGTCAAAGGACGCCTGGCTGCCAATATGACACTTAGTTGACTGCTATTGATCTCCCTTCTAAAGAACTATCACTGCTTAATCTCCAGGCATAGAGTTGTAAGTTGTGCAGGCTCAGTTGCAGAACACTATCCAATTGCTGCACCAGGTGTTCCGCCACTGGATATTGCTCATGGCCAGAAGTTCTGGGTACCACACTCACCTCGCCAAGTCCAGAGCCACTAGGCTAAATTGGACATAGTAGTTCCTCATCTTTATGAGAACCTTGATCAGGAGAGGCAGTGGTGGGAAGGCGTTGAGGAGTCCCTAGCTTCAATCCAAGCAAAAGGCATCTCTGAGTGACAACTGCCCTGGGAACTCCAATGGGCAAAAGTGTATACAGTGCACATTCTCGGCAGTGGCAAAAAGATTGAGTCAGGGTTCTCCCCATTGCTGGATGACACACTGATTGTAGCTGCCAATTGTGATCCATTAGGCAGTGGCAGCTGATTTTGTCTGCCCTGCAACCTTGCCAGGTGCTGTACAACCAAGAGATGCCCTAACGATTCAGTCATTTCTAAAAGTCGCAATGCCTCTTGACGCAAGACCCACAACCCCACCCACCGTGTTGCACTACCACATGCCAATGGTGTTGTCCATGAGAAAATATACCTGCTCCCTCTTCATGGACAGGAGGAATGCTTCAATGCCAGGTGAATCGTCAGCAGTTCCTGCAAACTGATGATTATAGTCTTCTGATCTCAACCTTCATAGAGGTCCTCCCCAGAAACGATGCATCAGTCATTACCATTAGCTCTGCGTGCAGTATCAAGAGGAGTCCGCCACTGGTCCAATTGCAGTTCAGCAGCCAATACTGTAGATCTCCTGTTGTCCCCAACATCACCTGGAGAGAATCTGAAAGAATCCCCTGATACTGGGCACACAGAGATTTCAGATCCTACTTCAGGTCCTACTGCAGAGCCCACATTTCTCAACTGGTGTAATCCACAAGCAGGATGCAGGAGGCAAAGAAGTGTCAGAGCCGCTCTAACTGAGATCCATGTCAAAGTTTGACGCATTGCGATCATAGCTCAAATGTCATGGACTCGTTGAGGTCCAGGATTGGAAGAGCACCATGTCTAGGATGGCTACAATGAAAGGGAGCCTCTGTGAGGGAGTCATTTGTAACTTTGGAACGTTGATGGAAAACACCAGTGATATTAACAGGTTCGCCATTGTCTGGAGGTGGTCCACAACTGTCTGAGGCAGGATTGCCTTCAACAACAACAGTTATCGAGCTATGGGAAGACTGGTATTCCCAACCTCTGAAGGTGGGCAGTGACCACCACTGTCACGTTTGTGAACACATGAGGTGCACCGGGAAGGCCACAGAGAAGCACTGAGAACTGAAAATGCTTGTGGCATACAAGAAGCCAAACTTAACGTCTGTGGGATGGCAGTAGAGGAAATGGGCACCATCCAGTCTCCTGGATCCAGGGAAGACCGCACTTGGGCCAGGGTGAGAATTTTGAATTGTTCTTGTGCATAAGGTTCAGAGGGCGAATTTGAGGATAAGACAGAGCCCTTTGTTCTTCTCCAGTATCAGGATGTAACAGGAATAACACCCAGTCCAAAACTTTGGTGCTAGTACCTTCTCTTTGGTTCACTTTTCCAAGAGAGCCTGAACCTCCCCTAGCACAATGAACAAATAGTGCTCCAGGAGGTGTTGCAGTGTAGGAAGCACGCTAGGAGTGGTGGACAGGAAAGGAAATGAGTTTCTGTTTAGGATGATTTGGAGCACCCACTGGCCTGATGTAATGCTCTGCCACCTGTGCTGATAAAATGAGATCCAACCTCCTATAGAGTGACTGTGCACCGCTGAGTGAAAGTTAAAGCGATTTTGAGGTGGCCAAGGAAGGGGGGGTGGATTGGGTACTTTATTGCCCCTGTGGGCCTGGACGTTTGCTGCATGATCCTTGATCCCTTGACCTCTGCCTTGAACATTTTTGGAGTTCTGCTGTTTCTGGGGCAAAGCCTGATATGGCATCAGCTGGAACCCTTTTCTGAAGCCTCGAAAGGTGTAAAGTTATTGTGAGAACTGCCTCTTAATTGGCGCCAGTGAGCGGAATAGGTCCTTGCTTGTTTAAAGCGATCTGAAGGCTGAGTCGCATGGTCTCCGAAGAGTGGTGCGCCACAAAATAGCATGTCCATCAGAGACTGTTGAATGTCACTGGAGAACCTGTGGATGGAATTCAAGCACGGAGCAAAAGCACCACAATGTTCCCAACAGTTCTACCCAAACAGTCAGCAGTGTTCAGGCAAATCACATACTTCGCTGTGTTCTATCCTTTGTGTATGATCTGCCAAAGGTTCGTTCTGAGGTCCTCCGGGAATGGTGGCAAGTTCTCGGCCACCTTGTTCCACAATGCTGCAAATAGCCACTCAGGAAGCAGATGTATATGAAAGACTGGAAGACAATAATGGCAAACGAAAACATGCGCTTCTCAAACGTGGCCGTATGCATTGATTCACTAGACTCTCCAATTGGGTTTGTTTCAGGAGAAAAGCAGAGTCTCCTGGAGTTGGTCTGTTACTCCTCCCTATCTACCTGTTCACTGGTAAGCAAAATTCTGTATTTGCCCAGGTGCAAGAGGCGACTTCCAAGTTCAAAAGGGCTATTGGCCCCTCCTCCGTGAAAATTAGAATGACAGAAGTCAAAGTGGTTTAAAAAAATGAGATCTGATGCTAAAGTAGTATTTTGTTGTTTTGCAATTACATTTATTTAGTGCTTTCTACCTCTGACTAAGTGTTTATGCAGGCGAGCACCCTGCTCCGGATCCCACGGTCAGTGGTTAGTCCAATGGATATTGATGGTTACTGGGATTAGCCTTGGACTCAAGTAAACCATTTCACACATGTACCCCCATTTGTTTGTGCTGGATTCAATCAGTAGGAGTTAGATATGATCATTTAAATGGAAATTCATGCAGATGGTTGGTGAGATTAATAGATTACCTAGACGAGTATTCTTAAATTGAGGGGGCATGACTTTCAAAGGAGAGGTTCTGATATTTGAATTAAAGTGTGGATAATTTTCAGAAATAAAATAGATACTAAGGCAAACATTCATCTGACAGAGTAGACGTTTTCAGAGACAGCAGGCATGCAGAAAATGGAAAATGAAGAGGGGGTCATTCAAAAGAAAACAAGGAGAGGCAACAATAGAAAGTTTTAATTGAAGTTGAGATTTTAAGACTCGGGAGGAGGCTTTTTGAGGTAGCATGCATTCTAGAGATGCAAATCTATAGAAACAACTATAGAAACAAACCTATTTGCCTATAAAATTTATTAGGTACTTTTGATCTACAGTATGTAAATTATTAGGCACTTTTGGTGCAGTGAACAGTGTTTGCTGCTAAGCAGCCCTAGACAACTGTTTCAGCAAGGACAGCTGATCAACTCAGGAGCTTGAAGCATAATGTCATTCACTGGACGCACATAAAGGGAAGTAAGAGCTTTAGGCTATGCTTGAAGGAAGCAGTAACCTCATGATCAGAGATTCATACCACAAAATATGGGGTATATGATGCAAACATTAAAAAACAGAAAACGCTGCAGCAAATGTCTTCTGATGTTTCTTTGCCCTTAGGTTTGGGTCAAGATATTAATTACAAAGGCACGGGAGTTGCATTGTGGAAGCCCATTGTTAGCATGGCACTAGAGGAAGGTATGGACATCTTCCCTAGACAGTAGAAGTGTGTTATCTGCATGCATGTTGATGGAGGGCAGAGACCCAGACACTAGAGTGGGGTGTGCAGAGAGAGGGCTACCTCCACAAACCTCATGAAGACCCTGCCAGCAAATGGTAGAATAGCAGCGCTTCCCGAGCACCGTCAACCAGAGGATAGCAGGGGTGAGGGCGAGACTGGAGACTTTGTCATTCAAAGCAAGAAGTTTCCAGGTCTGGCCCGCCTGCCACTTCAGAATGACGACAGTCAGGGACAGATATCTCATACCATACGCATCCTACCTGGAGCTAGCCCCATTGCCGGTGTTTCCCACTGCGATAAACATCACTCAACACAAAGGCCGTGTCTGCAGGGAAGCCTGAGAAGGACACCCAAAGGAGAACCTAAGCAAAAGGTCTCGAGTATGAGCCAGTCGATACCAACTCTGTGTTCAGGGTTGCAGTACTGAAAGCTTGCCTGTCTTTTTTATGCTGTGCTATTACACCAGTTGGGTAATTAAAGGTTCTGGCTACGCAGTGTTCTTTGGGACGTGGTCAGGTACATGAAATACAAAGTTAAGTGCATGGAGCCAATTAGCTTTGATGTGAACACAAGAAACAGATAATCTAGCATAAGGCAACATGCCATAATATAGCTGAGCATGGCCGATCAATATATTATTAAACTGTATAACATAACAAAGATATAAAAGCGTGGTTTAACATCCATTCCAATGCAACATGCGACACCATTCAACTTTGGTGCCCTTTACAGAAGTGGGCTGCTGCTCATTTGCAGGTATGTATGGTCACTATGCTTCTATACTCCTCACTCACAGTAGTGAAGAGGGTTGGAAGGAAACTGGAGGTCCTATACTCAGAACAATACAGACTATGTGTTGGCGCCCAGAAGAAAGTTGGTGCACAACGTGAATGGCAAACTTCACGGCAGTCAAGAGCTAAGGGAAGGGAAAGGGAAGAGAGTCTTCAGGTGTTACCACAAGCATTAGTAGGTCACGAGCCATACATTATTGATTAAACCTCAGGCATTGGAAGACAAATGTCACTCACTAGAAAGTACTGACTAAAATATAAATTATTTGGTTGACATGAAATCTGACAAGGAATCTCATGGACTATGTCATGCCATTGAGCTTAAGCCCCATCTGTCGAATGTGTGATGTAAGTATATTTCTTGTTCACTAGGAAATACCTCTAGTACCCTCCATTTCCATTGTTATTCATTGCAATATTTTGTAGTATTCCACTCACCATCACAGTAAGTACCTAACAGTGTAAGACAAGATGATGGTTTGACAAATGCCCTGGGGTCATATCTGCAGTCATTTAGAAGAAATGTAGACCTTAGCAGAATGCTAATCTGCATCGACCAATTTGCCTAATGTGATATCCTCACATTTGCAATATACAAGTGGACCCTACCTCCTAATGTGTTGCCATGGGCAGAGAGGCACAGAAGCAACTGCTTGAGGTTCATTTGTCTTTTAACTAGGGATAAGCTGCAAGAACTCTCCCTTCTCAACGTTCTTTAATAAATGTTTATTGAAAGAGGACTAAGAAGGATTGTCAACTTTCAGACTGCTGTTCTCTGTGAAACAGTCTGCTTGCTCCCCTGCCATGAAAGGCTGGTAGTCTTCTTTGTTCTAGGCCCACTAAGCAATGCACTTCAGTTATAGTTTTCATACTTTGGATCACTAAGTCATTACGAGATCTAAACACAAGAAAACCACTGCAGAGTAAACTACCTTTTCTAAATTAGCCTTCGGGCGTAAGAGCCAAGAATCTATCATAGGGATGTCTCTACGCCATGCTACACTTCCTGGCTGTAAAATAATCCAATGTTAGCTCTTAATCCGAATATGTTGATTTAAAATAAGGTAATCTTTATTTGGTAGGTGCTTTGCTTCAATTCGCCTGCCTTCTTGGACATTTCCATTTGCAGACACGCAGTCTCATCATTCAAGTTGTATTAGTTGTTCCGAGTAAACTGGTGCTAGACTACCTAGGTCATTTGTGGCAATCACTGCAAATACTTTACAGTCAGCCATAAGATAAAGAAGGAATGCTGCAAGTGCCCTATGATGCCTTTTCAATCCTGGTGAAGATTGGTTTAGTGGCCACTGGAGTTCAAAAGGAAACACGCATGTGGCTGTGTCCTTTGCACTGTAATGTTAAATTCACTGGTAAATGTATTTCATTTTAATATGAAACATGAAATTATGAGGTGAATCCTTGGGGGTGGGGGATAGTGATATACCAAATAACTCAATAAGACCCAATAAAGGAGTCTGGGTCAGAATTCCGAGGTCACATATGCACTTACGTAAAATTCACATTTGGTTCTTCTACAGTCTGTTACCCCTGTTGGTTTATTTGCTTATACACAAAAGATGTGACTACGTCCCAATTAATGAGGGCACTTAATGGGATTCTTTCCCGCATTTCGGAGTGTTCATTTGATTTTACAATTTACAAAATCCATTTACAATATAATGGAAATTCATCAAACTTCATATATGAAAGGAGGGAGGATATTTTACACTTGTGTTTTTCATATTCGTCTTTGGATTTTTTTTTTTTATCTGAAAGTGGTATAAATGTTGTTACTTAAACAAATATGTGATGCTTCGGAGGTAAGCCCAGTTTGTTGAAAATCATTCTTGAAAATATGAATCTCAGGCTAAAACCTTGCAGAAGAGCCCTAACCGTCTGTGATGCTCCATTTCCCTACTAGGTTAAAACTCAAGAATGTTATTAAAAGGTTTTCCTAACTAGATGACGAGGCAATTCTTGGACAAGAAAAATACTCCAAGTCTAATCATGTCAAACTTTCTAAAGACTCTCACCCCACCCTATGAGCTGCTTAGGGCTTACCCTAGGGG
This sequence comes from Lissotriton helveticus, assembly GCF_964261635.1. Lineage (NCBI taxonomy): Eukaryota > Metazoa > Chordata > Amphibia > Caudata > Salamandridae > Lissotriton > Lissotriton helveticus. The sequence continues at coordinate 997,808,026 of NC_136070.1, forward strand.
ATGACATGTATTAACAAGCATTTTCACAACACTATTCTTCAATCTGAAAGTAGCTGTGCAGTATAGAATTAACAGTGTAAGCCCCAGTATAATGTGCTTCATGGGCATCTGTACTGCTTGTAGTTTGCGTGTTTGGTGTCGTCTTGCATTTGTCTTACATACAGATGGCTGTACTTATGTAATATGTGCGCTGTGTAGCCAAGGCCAAAAGAAGTGGGAAGCGGCCACCGCAGAGCTGACCATGCAGGAAGTAAGCAGTTAAGAATGGCTTTGAAGCCATCCACTGGTAAGTAATGGGAAGCCTCAAGCCCACTTGCAGTAAATAGTATTTCTCAAAGAGACAGCACATACGCCACCAAGTAGACACCTAAAAATGATACCCAATTTTCCTGTATAGACAGTGGATCTGCTTTAATAGATCGCACAGTTAACGCATCTAGCCAATCAGACACACAATGTTTTAATTGGGGGGGGGGATCAGAGAGAGTATAGAATATCACCCCTGCGTAAGGCACTGTGTCTGTAAACACTAATTGGAACTGCTGCAAGCTGACTGGATGCATCACGCACACCATGCTCGAAGTTAGCAAGTTCTCCGGGAAATGTTCCAAAGATCTGTAGTGTAGTTCCTATCTTCCCAATAGGCTCTGCGCATTGGAATAATATAAACAGCAGTGTAGACGTAGGACTGAGGTCGACTAGGTCTCTACTGACTATATTAGACTTAATTAGTTTTGCCAGCTAGCTCAGAGGTCACTAGAAACTTTCTCGAATGTTCAGGAAAGAGTTAACTCTCTTGATTTAGACAAGAAAGGATTAGTTTCTGACAACCGCATAAACATGACAACTTTGCTCCCTCAGAATAAAGAGTGTATCCCTAGAGTCGTGTGAAAACAATAGACCGCTATTTCACTCAGTCAATCGTGCATACTTAGTTTCACCAGAGTGCAGAGAAATAGAAAGACGGGCGTTTTCAATAAAAGGTGTTATTTATTGAGCAGTCTTCTTTCTCCTGCAAGAGAAATGAATTGCCACAATTGCAATACTTATCATAAAGTAAAGTGCGTACAGTAAAAGTAGTATTATGAAATAATACTGTAAAAGCATTGTTATGGTTTCTTAGCCTTATGATACTTTAAAATGGATAAAATATATACATACATAAAAACATTGACTAATGTACTCAACTGGTGCTTCCAAATACGCCTACCCCGGTGTACCTGACCTAAGCCTAATATGTGGGAAGGAGTAAGTAAGTTGCAGTTTAAGTTAAGTTGGTTTTTGCCAAGGAATCTGAATCAAGAATTCTCGTAAGGATTTAGTCAGCTCCGTACCTTGGAATAGAATGTAGGAGGTCTTGTATCTCTCTCTCAGGACTCGATCTCCCAGCAACCCGCAAGGGTGACTGGAAACACCGGAGCTGGATTTTCTCGGCCGCAGAAAAGACAGCGTCTCTCTCAGTGCGTCAAAAGGGAGGGGCGGCTTCCTTCGGCTCTCGCATCAGCTGGGCTTCCGGCAAGTAGATAGCCGCTCTGCTCCAAACCACTGTGTGTTTGCTTAAGGCAACGTTGGTATATTTATACCTGAAAGGTGCCGGGTTTGACGTAAGGTTGGACATATGACGTCACTAAGAACTAACAGTTCTTTCTGGACTCCAGGAGTTCTTGTGCAAATCAAAACAAGAGCAGGGGGAATTCCCGGGCTGCTGGAGGCTTGGTTTGTTTAAAGAACGCGTTGTACTTTCTAGGAGGCTAGGGGAGTAGCCTTGCCGTATTTGGACTGCATTGGCTATTACTAAATATGGATATGATTCTTATGCGTTTATAAGGATATTATTTGTTATAACCACATAAGGGCATAAATCGGGAATATTGAATTAGGATCCTAGATAGAAACACAACACCCACTCCGCGTACTAATGTCCATCATTACTAAAAACTAAGCAATATTAAACATAACGATGTATGTGTGTTTTCCAACCCACCCCAAAATACATAAATTGCATTTGAAATGGTACATGGTAAATACACGAAAAATTAGTATTGGTACTGTACGTTTTTCAAGCAGTGGTATCATTCAGTTAAATGCATATATATATCAGCTGAATGAATTGCGAAAATTACACATGAAATGGCTCTGTATACAGAAAAGAAGGTCGAGACCATTTCATCACATATTTATACAAATGCTGTACATGTGCTAGAGGCTGAGGTAAAATATTGTCTCTAGTATCCTAAAAATAGAAGCTCTGTTCTCTAAGAATAGTTCTACTTTAAGCAGAGTACCATGTGCCAGAAAAAGGGTACATATTTTGGAAGTGAAAAAAAATAATTTCGCTTTCAGGGGAAAAAATAGTTTCAGTAGCTTTGTTTATCAAAACTGAAGGCCGAATTCAGAGTTTAGGGAACACGGTGTGCTCGTTGTTTTTAAAAGTTATTCTCGTTGTTCAGGGGAGAACATCATATCAGACAGGCTCGCAAAAAATTGGTCTACAACATCAGGTGAAAGTTCGACCAAGTTTGAAAATGCTGAAATTGTGCATATGTGAGAATGATTGCTATCATCGATGTCAGGATCAGCAATGCTCACAGAAGGTTGTACCTATTTGATGCTGCTTTCCTCTCGTACTTCACCTCCACCTACTTTTAGTAGTGAAGTCTCAACGAATGCAGTCATCAGAATAGGTAGCCGTTGGGGACAACACGTTGCATGAGTCGTTACCGGACCTAGCAAAGCATCGATATCCATTGGTACTGCTGATGGTAGTGTAAGACAGACGTCCAACACGCATTCTTCTCCGCGTAGCAGACATCGAAGCACAGGTAAGATGCAATCTTGCCAGAATGGTCTGAATGAAAGAAACCAAGTTGCACTCAGATCTCTTAGCCGGGCTAATCCGAGGACTTTAGTGATTTGGTCTCGGTAGCGTATTGCTAAGATCGTTTTTTCCATCGTTGCTAGAGTCTTGTCTGTGGCTTGGCTGGCCATATCGGAGCAGAAGAAACAAAATTAAGATTCCTGCTACGAGTCCCAAAATAAGAGGCAGGCTGCCAAATAAAGAATGGACAAAATTCGGGAAAATGCCCAGAACTGTTTCAAAGGGTGCTAACAGTCCCGAAAAAACTGTCTTAAATACATGTGTGATGCCACTGGTATCAGACATGTTTAAGATTTGACTTAACATTTCTACGAAATGGACGGGGCAATTTGTTGATAATAAGGAATGTATCTCTGCCGCTGTCCTTGCAACTTGCAGATCATACGTCTCTTTGGACGAGGTTAAAGGCACAGTTGTCTGTAAAAGAATAGACTTCATTCTGCTTAAAGTATCAATTCGAATAGAAGAGATATTCAAAGAAGGCCATAACGCAGCCTCCATGTCTGGATTGCTGTGTGGATACAATACTTGCATACAGCAAATGACCCTGGAAGTAATGGTTGCGAGATAGGCTTTTCCTGGCACCATGCCACAACAGCTGTGGTCACTTATTAGAACATAACTGCCGTTGGAAAGCTGTCTGAATAATGGCTCTATCTGTTTTGCAGGAGTGCCATGCAGGTGACATGAAAGGTTATTTGAAGACCCTTCGCAGGCTCCATGCAAGTTAATACCTTGACACAGAAGTGTACCGCTTAGTGATTTTTTGCAATTGTTACCACTAAGGAATACCTCCTTTTTCCCTTCACTATAACATTTGTGTGTATAAGGTAAATCCCAGGTTGATTTGATGTATCCTTTACCCAACCTTTCATACTGGCCTGCTGGGATATACTCTTGGCAATATTTAAACTGGAAAGTTGTTATCGGAGTTGTAATTGTTCCGTGTATTATCCATTCAATGACAGGTCTCTCTGACATTGTCAATGGTAATCTCTCAAGTTTTTCAATGCTCAGAATCGTATAGTCTGCTCCTTTTTGTGCCAAACTGATTTGTTTATCAGTAAGGTTAAAGATAGAGAATAATGACGTTATGTTGATTAGACGCCATGACACGTATCCTGAACGCAGATTTTGCAACGTCCAGCCAAGCTGTACAATAGAACGCAATCGGGACTGACCATGTTGTAACATTAGCAAGTCCTGCTCTATTATATCAATAGCAGATGATACAATGCTGTCCAGTGAATATATTCTGGAGGACAGAGTCATTAACCCAGTGTCCACTACAGAAAGTGATTTTACCTAATTAATACTATCAATTTCTCGTAATTTTTCTGCTGTTTTATATTGCATTACTTTCTTAGCTTCGTTGTATGCAGCGTATTTACCGGCCGCTATGAAACTTTTTTGACGCTGTTTGCGTGATCCCAGTATGAAATCACGCAAGTCAGCACCGTCTTTAAGTAAAGTCAAGTGTTGCTTAATTTCAGCCAGTGTGGATTTCTGTAGCCACTCAAGGCATAGTTTCCCTATACTGTATGTTGTAACTATCCCTGGATGTTGTCTCTGGGAGTATCTTGGGTCTGGCCTGGTCAGTTTGAACCCCTGTGTTTTGTTCAGGAATCTATCTTGACAGTTATTAGTGTCTGTGGGCCAGATCAACCATTTTTTCCAATCAGGATTTGTTCTGTTTTGGTGTAAAATATGGGATACGTCTATCTCCACATCTGTAGTGCTATTACTATCAGTTATGGGCTTCGGAATAGACGGTTTGTTTAAGTCTTTTATCTTAGCTAGGCCAAGACAAGTAGTTTATTGAATGGTGTAATTCAAAAATATTATTTGCTCTGGGATCATGCAGGCTCTAAATAATGCTTCTAGACCTTGTACCTGCCAGTCTTCTGAACCCCAGATGGTTTTTGTTTCAACGTTTTTCCAAAATTCAAAACCAAATGCAGACATTTTGTCATAAAATTTTTTCAGAATAATTCAATTTAGTATTTGTCAACATTGTTTTCATTCCTGTCTTATTTAACATTTTGAAATAAAACGTTTCTGGATCACTGTTAAACCCTGAGAAGTATTGGAATTTCTCATAAAATGTTTTCGATCTGCCTTTTGGCGGAGTTGGACAATGTTCCCATTGATTATAAGTAAAAACATTTCTAGGTTGAGCAGATTTATGCAAATAGTGATGACCATAGTGGTAAAACAGTACATTTCTTCATAGTTCGATGAACCCTGTAAGTAATCATGTTCTGTAAATTTGGCTGACATTACTAAATCTGACATCATATTATTAATATTTTCAAAGTCCCAATCATCAGAGAAAGTACTTAGTGTCACAAAGTCACTTAAGGAAACCTTAAACTGGTGTGGATATTTCAAGAGCTCAATCAAGCCATAGATTTCATAATCCGTTTTGTCCCATGCTACCCTACCGGGTATTGGATTGGCTGTGATGTTCACTGATGACAATTCTCTTTTTTCGATGTGTGAAGATGTGTGAGGCTTTAGGACCAAGTTGATGTTCTGACTTGCTGTGTCCATTGTACTATATTTTCCATCAATAAATCTACCCAAACATAAAACCATGATGAGCCAAAGCAGGAGGAAAAGTACACCTAACACAATCCAAAATTCAATCCATGGTGAAATCAGATGTGTTTCTTCTAGTTGTTGAAAAAGTTCAGTCATTTTTAAAAAAAAGTTTTTGTTACTGGCGTTTCTTCATGTTCACTTGGATCATCAGAAAAGTTATCGAAATTGATGAAGTAGCCAGATGCAGTTCTGTCAATTGTTGGAATTGCTTCCGGATTTTCATTAGCCTTTTGATCTTTCTTTGTTTCATTAGCATAGTCTGAGGCTACATCGTTGTAGACAGGTGTTTCTTGACGAACTGTTGCAATTTGGGTTTCAAGAGGCACAAGTTCCATGGCTTTGTTGCATAGTCCTTTTTTATTCATCTGCAGGTTTATCAAATGTGATTAGTCTCTCAGTTTGAACCTCTTGGATTGTAGCAAGATTTGGTCTTCTGCTATTTCTTGGGAGTCCACTGGGCCTACTACTTATTATTGGCCACATGATTGTGGTTTTACCAGGTCGATGGATACAACTCTGTTCTCCTTTTTACCAGCAAGTGGCGGTAGTACTACTGATCTTTTTCCGCTGACAGCTAAGACAGGTACTGCTTTTCTGTAAGAAGGCCCAAATTCCTACTTCACCGCGATCTTTTCTCTGACTAGATCCCCAATCTTTGGAATCCAGACAGGTCTTGCTGGGACAGGTGTTTTTTCTTCAGTGGCTGTTGGTTTTAACTTTATATTACTCAGACTTCTTCTTGTTTCGTTTAAGTCCTGTAAAACAGCCAAACGGTCTTTGATATCAAAGGCTTTTTCTTCTACCACTGAAGTGTGACTATCTAAGTCCTGAATGTGCATTCTAGTACCGAACAATAGTTCGTAGGGAGTGAGACCTTTTAGAGAATTTCTTGGCAGATTGTTAAGACTACGTTGGACACTTGTTAAATGTTTGACCAACCCATCACCCGAACCCAATACCCTCGCCGTTATAGATTGCTTTATGTCACGGTTTTTTCTTTCCACTACCGCATTTCCCTCAGGATGGAAGGGAGAAGAGTACCGCAATGCAATGCCCATGCTGGCCATGGCCTCCTTGTAAGCACGAGAGCTAAACGCAGGACCCTGGTCAGAATGTAGCATGCCAATTGCGTATGTGCCGATAAAGACTCGCAAATCTTTTATAACAGTTCTGGCGTCAGCCGAGCGCTGGTGTCTACATTTTTTTTGTGAATCTAGTCTTAATAATTAATGGGACGCATTTCTCCGGCTGGATTTCTGCGTATAGATAGCCTGATGCTTTCTAATAAAGGTGTCCTGGCAATAGTCTGGTCCGGTTCACAACTGCGATCTCTGTTGCAGTCTGGACAAGCCATTGCAAAGTTATAAATTTGCAAGCTCATCCCCGGCCACCAGTATTCTGATTGTAATTCTTTTAGAGATTTCACGATCTCTTGGTGCCTAAGACCCTGTCCCATGTGTGCATCTGCTATCAATAAGACTCTCCGGTTCGTGTTTGGAATTACTCTATCCCCCACTCCAGGGATTTAAGCAAAAGGAACGGAGTTTGCATCAATTATGTATGTATTACTGAGTGGATAGTTGAGAGGTAATGCTGCATAGTCGCCTTTTAATGAGGCTTTTACCGCCTGCATGGTTTCTCAGTCTATGTGTTTTTTAGAACGCTTTTTTTTGGCTACGGTAGCCGGTTGAATCGCTTCCGCTGTGGCTCTGCTAGCCAATGAATTCCCTGCAATGTGAACGCGAACACGTTGATGACTCAGTGTATGTATCACGTGAGTCTTTCGTAGTTCTTTCTGCAAAAGTACTACTTGTTCCCATAGCTTTTTATGCTTTATTGTGGCACCTGTGTCATCTTTGTAACCGTTTTTGATCCATGTCTGCATGTCACTATTGTAAGACTTGACGCAGTAATGCGAATCGCACACTATCAGTGTGGGGAATTCGCGATCGCATTTTCAAGCGCCATCTTTAACCGCATGCGTGCGGGCGGAATTCCGCTCGCACGCTGAGATTTTTTAAAACGCATGTTACATGACGAGCTGGGCTCGTCATGAGCGTGCGAGGAGGCTACCTCATGACGAGCCCAGCGTGGAAGGGGTTAAAGATCTTATTTCAGCTCGCTGAGCTGAACAGTTTCTGAGTGATTCAGTTTTGGTGATTATCGGTCTGAATTCACCAAAGCGCCAGCAACCTTTAACAATCGCGCACGCTGCATTGTAGGATTTTTTTATCCACATCGTAGTGTTGTGCAAATCTGTTCATGTAAATTACACAGGTATATTGTTTTAGAGGCAGAATTTCGATTGGCAGAGGATATTCTTGTTCATATTCTAGATCTTTTAGTTTTTTCATTTTCGGGTCAAAATAGTATTTCACGTCTTCTGCAGCAAGAGAATTTTCCCATTGTATCCATTTTGCATCTAAAGCCACTGCATTTAGATTGCGTAGGGTTGTTAATGCCTCAAGGGCTGATTCTACTGTTAAAACAGTTATTCTCGTGCCTTGGGCTAGGGCTCTTTCTTTTGCTACAGCAGATTGAACCGCTATTAGAATTTTTTCAGTTGAACTGAATTTTATTTCAGCTTGTGTGTACAAGTGTGATTTGTAAGCTATTGGTACCGTTTCTCCCTCATTAGAGGTCGTCAGGTACGTGAATCCGCATCTTCCTGGGATGACTCGGATTACAAGGTTGCGTATGTTTTCGCGAGTTTGCAATTTTGTTTTAGTTAACATGTCTGTTTGCAATGATCTTAATTTTTCTGTGTGTTTCGGGGTCCAATTTATTGGTTTGAAAGCAGGTTTTATTAATTCATAGAGAGGTTTAACCCTCTCTGCATAATTTAGAATGTATGTTCTTCCGAAATTCAGGAAACCTAGTATTGATTGTAAATTCTTCAGCGTTTTTGGTGCTTGGAGTACTGCACACTTCACTAAGAAGTAGTCTGCAAGGCTTTTGCCTTCACTTGATAATTCATATCCTAAAAACAGGACAGTTAGATGGGCAATTCGTGACTTTTTAAAGTTGAATTTGTAACCCTTTGATGCGAACCCAAGTATTATGGTTTTCACTCTTTTCAAGTGAGTCTCCAGGTCATCATCTGTAAGATAGATGTCATCGACATAGGATAATGCCTCATCATCATATATTTGTAGTAACTCTGTTACCCTTGCTGAGAATAATCCTGGGCTATTCTTGAATCACTGTGGGAGTCGACAGAATTGTTTTTTTGACCCCATGCAGGAGAAAGCGGGTAAATACCTGCTTTCAGGTGCAATGTTTTGACAAAAGAATCCATTAGAAATGTCTAATGTCGTTTTATATTTTTTGTGCACGATGTTATTCATTAGTGCTGCACTGTGTGAGTTTTGTACTTCAAATGTTTTACAGCAGGAGTTTAGGTGTCTGTAGTCCAAAACTAGACGATATGAATCATCTGGCTTGGAGACAGGAAACAAAGGATTGTTCATTTGTGAGGTGCATGTTTCAATCACCCCTTGATATTCAAGTTGATCTAAGATCTCCCTGACTTGTTTTTTAGCTTTATATAATGCAGGAGCGTGGGCCACTGCCCATTTTCTTGCAAATGTGTATTTTTTATGAATTGTAATATGATTTGAGAAGGCAGGCATAATCCTTTCTTCGCCATGAGGGCACTCCCTGACAAACTCTGGTGGCCAGTCTTTCTCAGCTAACAGGATGTCATAGCCTTTTGAAAGGTTATCCCAAAAGAGTTTTATCCCCCTCTATACGCAATCTTATTTCGTATAATTTATGGGGTTTGCTAACCCTGGTATCTGCAGTTTCCACTTGAATGTATTCATTCGTGTTCACTGTCTCCAGAAGATTCATCAGGATCTTGCGAGCTATGGTTACTTCTGCTGCGCTGTCTAGCATCGTCTGGGCCCACTCTCCGTTTTTCAGTTGTGTCCTCAGTATTCTCGGCATGTTTAATTTTAATATTGGCTACCTTCTTCTTTGGAAATTTTAATTTTTTACTTTGATGAGCAGGTTCCTTGTCTTTGGACTTGACGTGTTCTTCCTTGTGTTCTGACCGTCCTCTTCTTTCCGATTTCTGTGAGGAAGTCTGAAAAGATCGAGAGGGACGTGTATCAACATCTTGACATCTATCAGGCTTTTCAAATTATCCCTATTTCTAAGGTTGTATCTTTTCTCAGATGGCTCGCTTTGGGGAGACTTGTTTCCTCGGTCAGGAGATCTTTCTCTCTGTTGAGGAGACCTTCCTCTGGACTGGAATCGTTTTTCTCTGGGAGTGGATTGTTTATTACCATCCCAACTCTTTTTTGGAGTATTCAGATTATTTTTAATAAATGTTTTTTCAGGATTTTCAGTTAGTTGGGGTTTTACTGGTTTCCCACCCAAACTATCTCTACCTAGTTCTTCATAGGATTTTTCTATTATTCTGGCAAGTTCAAATGGTTGTTCTGCTATATCTGTTTCTTTCAATTTCTGCAGGTATGTTATATCGTCCATTGCCAATTGAACTAATTCTCTATATGCCTTTGTTAATTCTTTTAGTTAAACTAAGAGTTCTTCGCTTGACATTTTTTCAATGTCTGGATGTGGTGTGTAGCTGGCTAGAACCGGCCACGTTGCTCCTGGTCTACCTAGTGGACCGAGCCTGGTGATGTGATTTTGATGTTTTAGAGCGCCATTAAACCAGAGCATGTGCTCTTGGTATGTTAGTGGGATTTCAACATCCTCGAAGGGAGCGTATACACCCGGAGATTCCTCTATTTTGTAATAGTGGAATTCATGTGTCACAGCGTGTGCTGCTGGAAAGTGTGTCCATGAATAGAATACCTCTGTCTGTCGATATTCATGGGCCTCTACCACGAATATGTACCACCTCTTGACGATACTCCATTTTCTATAAGTTTTTTAGTTATAGTTCTTCTTACATTTACCGGAATGATTATAGACTTCGGGTCATTGTCTTGGAGACTTGTGTCATCCGCTAGGAGTTGAGCTGCTATTCTAGCTTTCTCCCTTTCATCATCACTTTCCCCCATTTTACTGAAAGACAGTTTTGTTGCAGATCAAGTTTCAAGGAAACAAATATTAGGTGCACAATATTTTGGAACACTGTATCCTTCAACTTTGACTAAACCAAAAACTTATACATAGGAATCTCTTCCTACTAAGTTCCGGCGGATATTAACCTTTTACTCACTTCAGACGTCTTTTGGAGTTTTTACGGACAAAGGGTTCTGTGTATAAAAAAAAAAAAAAAAAAAAACAGGTTTAGGTAGCACGTCAGCTGGTGACCGGCACTCACAGGGCCTAGGCTTTGGGCCTTAGGAATCTGGTAGGGTTCTCCCGGGGAGGGGGGAGGGCACAGAGGGGTGGGAGGGGTCAGGTAGGGCATAGGTGTGGGTGGGGTGGGTTAGGTAGAGGGGGGGTGAAAAACAAAAATGTTCTTATATGCTATTGACCACCTTGAGGTTAAAAAGTTTGAAAGTAACATAGGTGGAGGATAAGAATAAGAGTATGAGGGGAAAAACACAGTTGGTGAAATGGATGTCATGGAATGTTAATGGTTTAAGGGTAAAAGCGAGAAGGGACAGGATCTTGAAGTATTTGAGAGATACTTCAGCAAATATAATGATTCTTCAAGAGACCCACTTAACAGAGGAAGAATGTAAACAATATATGGGTTGACTTCGGTGGATAAGGCATTTCTGCACTTCACCACAAACAAGGGTCACCAGAGGAATACTGGTGATAATTAGAAGCGGGTTGGACTGCCAGATAGAGAGCAGCATTGCGGACAAGAAAGGCAGGTGGCTGATTGTGACTTTAAAGATAGCAGGATCATCATATAATATTATTGGATATTATGGTCCTAATCAGGATGATGTGACCTCGTTTTTAGAATTAACAAAAGAGATGATAGGGCTGTCAGGTTATGTTGTTCTTGCAGGGGACTTTAATACGGTACTAGACGCCAACCTTGATAGATCTGCAAACAGTAGAGCATTGGGAAATTGCAAAATGGCGTCTACTGTAAAAAATATAATAGAACAGTTTGGATTATGTGACATTTGGAGGAAGCTTGCTGGGACAGGGCTTGGATACACATACTACAACAAAAAATATAGTCATAGATCCAGAATAGATTTTTTTCTGGTAGATGCAAGAATAACGGATAAAGTGAAAGGGGTTGTGCATGTAGGGGTTCACTTGTCCGATCACTCAGCGGTCTTCCTAGAACTAGAAGTTGGGAGATGTGATTTGGATTCGGTTTGGAGATTGGATCGTACAGTTCTGTATGATCAGGAAGCAATGCAGCGCCTTCAACAGGAGCTCGAGGTCTTTATCGAACAAAATATAGGAACAACTAGATTGGACCTTGTATGGGAGGCTACTAAGGCTTTTCTCAGGGGATGATTGGGAACGCTGGGGGCAAACAGAAGGAGAATATACTACCAGGAAGTACTGGGTTTGGAACAGAAAATTCGTAAGTATGAAAGTATTATTGTAAATTCAGGGGCAACCCCTAGGGAGGAGATTATTCAAGAGTTGGAAGGGTTAAAGGAACAACTCACTATTGTGATCAATAAAAGGGTTAAGGAGAGATGGGAGGCCTCCAGACAGGATCACTTTGAATACGGGGAAAACACAGGTAAATTGTTAGCCTGGAAGGTCAGGAAAGATCAGGTTAGAAACACGATAGAAGAGATTAAGGTTGGTGCAGAAGGAAAAGTAGCCTCAAACACATATGAGATAGCAGCAGCATTCTATAAATACTTTGATGAAGTTTATAGCGAGGACCTGCATCCGGATAGGCAGAGGATAGAGGAGTGGGTCAGAGTTCTAAAACCCGCCACGGAAGAACAACGAAGATCTTTGAATAGAGAGATCAGGCAGGAAGAGGTAGAAGAAGGTATCAGGCGGGCAAAAAAAGGTAAAGCTCCTGGCCCTGACAGTCTTCCTGTAGAAGTATACAAAAGTCTAATGCAGGGGTTGGCACAATTACTAACTAAGGTGTTCAATCAGGTGTTTTCTGAAAGCATGGAGATTCCTGCATCATGGGACCAGGCAAACATAATAGTGATACCCAAACCTGGGAAGTCTCCAAAATATATGGATTCATACAGACCTATTTCACTTTTAAACAGTGACTATAAGTTGTTCGCTAAGATCTTGGCTGATAGGTTGGGTAAAGTGATTCCGCACTTGATACATGAAGACCAAAAAGGGTTTGTAAAAGGTAGACATTTAAACGAATTAACGTTCTCCCTGATAGGCAGTATAGATTTTGCTATAGATCAGAAGCTCCCTCTGGCGGTGGTGGCCTTAGATGCTGCTAAGGCTTTTGATCGCGTAAATTGGGAGTTTTTGAAAACTCTAATAGAACATCTTCAGCTAGGGGGAAACTTCCTCCAAAGCGTGTCTAGACTATATCACACGCCGAACTCCAAGGTATTGGTTAATGGAGCTCTCTCAAAACCTATCCGGATTATGCGGGGAACCAGGCAGGGATGCCCTCTTTCTCCGCTTTTATTTGACCTTTATATTGAACCACTGGCCTGCAAAATAAGAGAGACAGAGAACATTCCTGCTTTTTCGTTTCAAGGCTGGTCAAGAAAGTTAGGTTTATATGCGGACGACATCGTAATTTTAACATCAAACTTGACAAAATCTCTGGTCGAAATAGAAAACGTTACTAAGAAGTTTGGAGAAGTTTCAGGTTATCGACTGAACTCTGATAAAACGGAAATAATGGCTTGGAATATGGTTGTGGAGTCTGGAATTTCAAAAAAACAGATTAGATACCTGGGGATACAAGTAACCCAAGACATAAAAGAAATAGCAATGGTGAATCTGGCCAAAACAAGGAAAGATATTTCCGCAATTTTGAGACATTGGAGTCTGATACAATTAACTATGATCGGCCGGGTAAATTTAGTTAAGATGATGGTGCTTCCTAAGTTGACCTTTTTATTTGACTCTATTCCTCTTATGTTTGAGAAAGAGGGATTAGCTAAGCTACAGAGTGAAATAGGCACATTTATTTGGGGCTCCAAGGGCTCAAGGATATCTTGGAAAAAAATTCAGAGAAAATATGCCAAAGGGGGTCTAGCGGCTCCAGATTTTCAGATTTATTCCTGGGCCTTCTTGCTTAAAAATTGTAGAATGCTCCTCGGAAACCCTAATAATTTTGCGATAGGGGATCTCTTTATAGCCATGTTGAAAGTAGAAAAATGCCATTCACGGGGCTACCTGTATAAGTTTGCAGACCCAAAGTACTTCAAAAAGATAAGACTGAAGGTTTTAAAAGACCTAGCCACGGTGTGGTATCGTATTAGGCGTGTGACAAAAATTCCATACTTCAGTGCGGCTGCGCCAATCTGGGATGCTCCGGGGGCTCCAAGCTGGACGAAGGATGCTTTGGTAAGGGTATTAAAAATAGAAGGCCCACCGGTTTGGGGCGAGTTGTTTTGCGAAGGAAATTTGTTACCGTGGGCGGTTTGTGAGGAACTTTGGGGTCGCAATTTTGCAAAATTCAAGTATCTTCAGATACAAAGCTGGGCGATAGGAAAAGAAAAGTTAATCGGACAATATAACGAGTTTGAAGAGAAGCTGGCTTCAAACACACGGATAAAGAAAGAAGTGGCGACATGGTACTGGGCTATAGTCGAAATGGAGGACGGCCCTTTTCTACTACCGGAGGTCCTGTGGGGAGAGTGCTTGCCGAGGATCGCTACAGAAGAACAATGGCAAGTAGATATGTTGATTCTTTACAAAGTGGTAAAACCTGCAAATTTAAGGAGGAATCACTTGTTCACTCTCCACAGGGCATATTGGTATTGGACCCCAAAGAGGCTCGCTAAGTTTAAGGATGGGGGCACGGTGTTGTGTCCTAAATGCAAAAGTCCAAACGAAGACGATATACATATGTTTGTGACATGCCCGGAAATTCAAGAGTTTTGGGCAGCTGTAAGTATAAAGCTATCAAAAATGATGGAGCTATATATCAAGGTAAGCCCTGAACAGATCATCTCGGGCAGATTGGACATACAAGGTAAGGGCCTTGATGATAAATCTAAATTGTTTTTTTATGCCATTTTGATTGCTCGGAGAGAAATATGCAAATTATGGGTATCGCCAGAGTCCCCGACAGACTTAATGTGGATCAGAGCTATGAGAGGCATAGCTAAGCTAGACATGACCGGCCAAAATAAAAGGAAGCACCAGTATTGGACTTTATTTCTAAATCATTTTGGGTGAGGGCAAGGGAAGCTTAAATAATACAATATATGATAGAAACGATGTGAGAGGAAAAGGGGTCCAATGATTAAGTCACTTTTGAAGCTCTTGGAGGTTAATGTGGTCTACATGTTGTGCTGCATCAGGCAAGGCTGCGATACTCTCCATCTGTATCAGGATTACATGCCTGCAGTTTAGGCAGTAGACAATAACCTCTCATGGTGGAGTTGAAAACCACCCAAGGGCGGTACAAGAAAAGAAGAGGTGGGAAGTGGCGTATGGGGACAAAAAAAAAAAAGGGTTCTGTGTGAAAAAGCACGACTGAGTTACTCTAGTGTCTTGCGTTAGATTATCGCCTTACCAAACATTGGACGCCATGTAGTGTAGTTCCTATATTCCCAATAGGCTCTGCGCATTGGAATAATATAAACAGCAGTGTAGACGTAGGACTGAGGTCGACTAGGTCTCTACTGACTATATTAGACTTTAATTCGTTTTGCCAGCTAGCTCAGAGGTCACTAGAAACTTTCTCGAATGTTCAGGAAAGAGTTAACTCTCTTGATTTAGACAACTTCGCTGTCTCAGAATAAAGAGTGCATCTCTAGAGTTGTGTGAAAACAATAGACCGCTATTTCACTCAGTCAATCGTGCATACTTAGTTTCACCAGAGTGCAGAGAAATAGAGAGACTGGGGTTTTCAATAAAAGGTGTTATTTATTGAGCAGTCTTCTTTCTCATGCAAGAGAAATGAATTGCCACAATTGCAATACTTATCATGAAGTAAAGTGCGTACAGTAAAAGTAGTATTATGAAATAATACTGTAAAAGCATTGATATGGTTTCTTAGCCATATGATACTTTAAAATGGATAAAATATATACATACATAAAAACATTGACTAACGTACTCAACTGGTGCTTCTAAATACGCCTACCCCGGTGTACCTGACCTAAGCCTAATACGTGGGAAGGAGTAAGTAAGTTGCAGTTTAAGTTAAGTTGGTTTTTGCCAAGGAATCTGAATCAAGAATTCTCTTAAGGATTTAGTCAGCTCCGTACCTTGGTAATAGAATGTAAGAGTTCTTGTATCTCTCTCAGGACTCTATCTCCCAGCAACCAGCAAGGGTGACTGGAAACACCGGAGCTGGATTTTCTCGGCAGGAGAAAAGACAAAGTCTCTCTTAGTGCGTCAAAAGGGGGGGCCTGCTTCCTTCGGCTCTCGCATCAGCTGGGCTTCCGGCAAGTAGATAGCCGCTCTGCTCCAAACCACCGTGTGTTTGCTTAAGGCAACGTTGGTATATTTATACCTGAAAGGTGCCGGGTTTGACGTAAGGTTGGACATAAGACGTCACTAAGAACTAACAGTTCTTTCTGGACTCTAGGAGTTCTTGTGCAAATCAAAACAAGAGCAGGGGGAATTCCCTGGCTGCTGGAGGCTTGGTTTGTTTAAAGAACGCGTTGTACTTTCTAGGAGTCTAGGGGAGTAGCCTTGCCGCATTTGGACTGCATTGGCTATTACTAAATATGGATATGATTCTTATGCCTTTATAAGGATACTATTTGTTATAACCACATAAGGGCATATAGAATTAGGGTCCTAGATAGAAACACAACAGATCCATCAAAATTATACACTGCTGCAAATGTCTCAGAACCAAAAAGGACAAACTGTGCTTCAAATCCTGACAACCCGCGTTTAAAGGTGACAGTGTGGGCAAGCACTTAAAGTGCGGAGACTTGAATCCCTGAGCCACGTTCACACCAGCACGCTTAATTTTCTCTTGTTCAGTGTACTGGTACAAGGGACGAAAAGTGTGCAAAACTTCAGAAGTTGTGTGAAGGATCACCGAGGGAGGCAGTTAGAAGTACTGTAAACCCTCGTAATCAGCCTTACGATCTGAAAACAGATTGCTATTATTTCAGCAAAACCCTGCAATGGGAAAATAGTGAATGTTTCACCCTGTTGAACTAAATCTGTTCTCGGGTCTATTTATTTCTCGTCTGAGCATTCTACTATGTAAAGCGCTCTGCCACTCCAGGTCTTGTCCAACCACACAATATTACTAAATTGATAAATTCCTGTTGTGTATTGTCCGTGGGAAGGATAGATAGGCTTTCTAACTTGCCCAGCAGCCCTGTGTAACGGTGCTCCAACACTTTCGGGTTAAGTTTGTGCTATAACAAAGGTAAAAGTCAGAGGACGGAACAAATGCATCTGGCCTTTTGGCTCATTTATTGTGCTGTGTGGGGGCACCACGATGGGAGGGAGGGGGAACAACCAAACACAGACAACAGAAAGGAGCAGACAACAAAGCCAGTTACAAAAGATGCACTCTGTAGAGTCGCTGAACAAAAAGAAATAGCTCCCAAAAGCGAGAGCAGTGTAAGGGTAAATGTACTTGGGCCATGCTCTAGGGGGAGGTCGGATGTCAGAAGAGGGAAGAAACCACTGCAGAGCTGACCAGCAGGAAGCACGCAATGTACGGTGGCCTCGGAGCGATTCAGTGGCAAGTAATGGGCAGCCTCCAAGCCTGCTAACAGTAAACAACATGTCTCAAAAAGACAGCGCATGCGTTGTCTAGCCGAGACCTAAAAAGGAAGGTTTATTTTGCCAGGTTAAAATGGCAGTTTAAAATCTGCACACAGGCTGCAATGGCAGACCTAAGACATGTTTTGAAAAGGCTATTTTAGTGGGTGACAAAATGAGTGAGGCAGGCCTACTAGCAGCATTTAATTTACAGGTAAAGCACTGGTAGAACTAGGAAATCTGTTACCCTGGCATGATTTAAATGGGCTGATGAAAGGTACCCTCTCAAAATTGAAATATCTACAACTAAAAAGTTGGGCGCAAAGTAGAAAATTTACATTGGGTGTAGGCAACATCTTAGGTCAACTGGTAACAAAATCACCAGGAAATAAGGAAGTAGCACTCTGGTAATGGCACCTTCAAGATACCATGGATGGAGAATTCACGCTGGCTGATGAACTGTGGGGAAACTATTTGCAGAGGGAGCAACTGCATAATATTTGGCAAGTATCTATGTGCACACTTTACCTCATTGTCAAACCTGCTTTGTCAAGAAGAACCCACCTTTTTTTTTCTTCATAGGGCATATATATCACCCGAAAAATTATCTAAGATGGGGAAAGGAAGCCGAACCAGCTGTGCCAAATGTGGGTTGGAAAAAGCACAGATGTGCATATGTTCTATCAATGCCCCACAATCAGCGAGTTCTGGAAAAAAGTGGAAACAACAATGTCCGGTATTTTTGGTCAGCAAATGAAGGTAAGCCTTTCATTGGTTATCTTTGGGGTGGTTGAAGACCTTGTGAGCAGTGTTAGAGATTTTCTGTTTTATGCAATACTACTAGCCAGAAGAGAAATCTGTCGTAAATGGGTGAGTAGTATACCACCACAACAATCTGAATGGTTGCAAACCCTCATATACATGTCTAAGATGGATTTATTGGGGAAAAAGTCTAATAAGAAAGCTTTCTGGAACATGTTATTAGTATTGATGGAGAGCCCGGATAGGCTGCAGTAAAGTTTTAAGGATAATGTCAATATAAGATCATAAGCATGTCCAGTGATTACACCGGCTAATACTCCTGAACTGCTATAGGGCCCCCTAAACTTCGAACACTAAAGCAGTACCGAGGTTTACACCATACAAGACAGCCACAGAAAGGTTGGTGCCTATTGTAGTAAGCCCGTCAGCGATCAGTATCTCTCTCGATAATAAGGGCAATAAAAAATGGACATCATCTCTGAGGTGAATGAGGACAATAAAAAAAAGCACCTGTAGAACCATTTTACTAGGGACATATAAGTACATTTAATGTGCCAATTTCATGTAAGCCAATTATACCATGTTCAGGGGACTCAGCAGAAGCACTTCAGCAATCGATAGCCATGGCAAAGCGCACAGAGTCCTAAAAGTCAACAAAATGGGTTCAGAAAACAGGAGGGGTTGAAGGTAAATGGGGAGACCCTGTAGAAAGGGCCAAGTCCAACAGCTGCACTGCCTAATGTGAAGAGAGGAGCTGGCCCTTGATCCAAAAAACTAAAATTTAGGTCACGCTGACTGATTCATGCATGGAGGTTTTCCCCCCTAGAGGAATGAGATGCACAGGGCCACAACAACTTAGTAGTCCAGCTGGCTGGAATAGACCCAAAATCTGAGGTTTCATCTGAGAGCTCCAAGACTTGCTGAGTATTCCAGGACTGCAAGTATGATGACCCTATATTACCTCAATGTGTCCCTTTAATAGCCATGACATTGTGGGAGGTCACATCCCCCCATTTCTATACCCAGAGTGGTGTTGCTCCTTTTCCTGTTGACTATTTGGCTAGTGCCATTTTGACTGTAGCCTTTGTCTTGATTCTGGAACTATCTGAATGATCACGCCATTTCTTATGGTAACCCCGGAAAACATACTTAACTAGCACACCTCC
Source organism: Lissotriton helveticus (assembly GCF_964261635.1). Taxonomy (NCBI): domain Eukaryota; kingdom Metazoa; phylum Chordata; class Amphibia; order Caudata; family Salamandridae; genus Lissotriton; species Lissotriton helveticus. Next base: position 997,827,196 of record NC_136070.1, read on the forward strand.
AGCATTGTTACCCTGCATCAGTATCAATAACTCAAACAATAAGGTATGGTTTCTTACCTGTAATCCCGGTTCTCGCTTGGGGGATATGCATTTGAATAGTTCCGCCCATGTGCGAGAATACCAGAGCGCTTCTTCATAGAATAGCTCCTTAAGTGTAGACGTTCACCTTTCTTTAGGAAGGCCTGCAGAAACACTTACGAAAGCACATAATATGCAGCCTAGAAAACAGACTATAGTGGATAGATTCTTAAGAAGGTTAAAGTACCCATATAAAGGCATACTTTGAGGAGAATCTCTTTCACAAACCCTTTTCTTTAAAGTAAGACCTTTTCTGTAAAGTAAGTGATGAAGGGTAGTAGGACTGTGTAGCCCCATAGGCTGCTATTACTCAAGTTTAAAATAGTGACTGTGAGCCTTTAAGGACCAAGATACCACCAGTATCCCATCATCCTCAGTAATTGCCTCAGTTCCTTTTGACGAGAAGTGTCAGTGATATGCAAGACTAATAATTCCCCCAAGAGAGAACCAGGATTACAGTTTTGAAACCAGACCTTCTCTCGTGGGGGAATCTCGATTAATAGTCATAAGCATTTGAATTGAATAGCAAACCCAGCCCTATGAATCACAGTGGAAAGAACAGAAGCAAATAGATTTCTGAGGGAGGCTTGTGCTACTTGAGCATCTGCTCTTGCATCTGAATCCAAACAATAGTGTTTGGTGAATGTGTGAACAAATTTTCACGTGGCTGCCATAGAATTCTTGGCAATAGGGACATTTCGCATTATAGCAACAGTGGCTGCTTTTCCTCTAGTAGAATAGGCCTTAGGTCTAGCTGACAGAGACTTGTTGACTTTTTGGTAACAAAAATATGCAGGAAACTATCAATCGGAAGATGGATTCTTTGGAAGCAGCTAAGTCTGTATGGACTGGGCCATACAAGTTAAATAGTTGGTCCAGTCTACGGATGTTGCACGTCTTAGCTAGATGAAGTTTCAAGATCCACCTTACATCTAGGGAATGAAGCGTTCTTTCAGCCGGTGTTTACGGATTCTGGATGAAGGTGGGCAAAGATTGTCTGATTAATATGACAATCCAAAGTAACCCCCGGAAGCATTTTCGGGTGAGTCCTCATACCTACCTTGTTAGAGTGGAAGTCTATGAAAGGTTCATTAGCGCATAATGCCTAGCTTTCTCTAAACCTACGAGTCGATGAGACTGCTATAAGGACAGCTGCTTTCCAGGAGAGATGCTGCAAGCATGTCTTATGAATGGGCTCAAAAGATTCCTGCATGAGACGAAAAAAAACTATGTTAAGCTCCCAGGGAGGGGAAGAACGCCTGATGGGAGGGAAGATCTTCTTTTACCCTTCTGAAAATCTTTGATGACTGGGATTTTGAAGGACATTTTCTGTAGGCAGCAAGAGCCAAGTAAACATTTATGGAAGAGAACTGCAAGCCAGATTTTGCCAAATGGAGGAAGAAGGGAAGAAGGAGTTCTTCCTGGCAAGATGTAGGGTCTATGTTCTTGGAGGAACACCAAATACAAAATCTCCTTCACTTGAAGGCATATGCTGTACGGGTAGACGGCCACTTAGCCTCTTCGAGAATCTCCATGCAGTGTTTTGGCAGGTGTAAGTGTCAATACCGCACTAGTTCAGGAGCCATGCTGCCAAATTTAAAGAGGAGAGATTAGAGTGAACCATCTGGCATCCAAACTTCGTTAGCAGGACTGGTCGGCATGGCAGCTTGAGATGTGGACGCTGTGACCGGTGAAGGAGGTCCGTGAACCACCACTTACATGGCCATTTCAGGGTTATCAGGATGTGTGTGTCCCTCGAGTAGGACAGTTTGAGGAAGAGTGCCGGAATCAGAGGGATTGGTAGAAAGGCGGAAAGAAACTTGCCTGACCAGTCAATCCATAGGACATCCCCGAGAGATCATTGTTGAAAGTACCTTGAGGTGAAGTCTTGGCATTTTTTGTTTTCTGTGGTGGCAAAAAAGTCGATGTGCGGAGAACCCCATAGCCTGAAGAGGTCTTGCACAACGTCGCCACAAAGGACCCATTTGTGGTTTTCTAGCAGAACCCTGCAATCGGTGTCTGCCTGCACATTTTGTAGAAATGGGAGGTGAGCTGCCATGATACACAGGTTTCTGGCTATGAGCCATCTCCAGATTGCTTGGGCTTGGTGGGGTAAGGGTCTGCATCTCGTGCCCACTACTTGTTGAGGTAATACATGGTGGTCATATTGTCAGTCTGTACAAGTAGGGATGTCTTCCCAGTTGCATGATCCCACTGGTCCTCGAGATTCTAGAAGGGTATGCATATGGAGGCCTGCATTTGGAGTAAGGAGGCCTGCATTCGGAGTAAGGAAGATAAAAGATGCTATGGAGCAGAGGATGGATGACACTGACCTCACCGTGGGATAACAGGCTTTCATTAGGGATTGACATTTCCGACGGATTGATGAAAGTCTCTCGTCTGAAGGAAACACTCTTGCCTGCACTGTGTCGATGGTGGCCCCCAAGTATTCCAGAGTCTGAACTGGAGTGGAGACTGACTTGTTGTGGTTGATGTGAAGACCCAACCATTGTAGAGCATTGCATGTCCAGTTGTATTGCCGCTGGGTTTCTTGTGAAGTTGATGCCTTGATTAACCAATTGTCTAGATAGGGATTCAGTGTCTCTCGAGATGACCAGCAACTACTGCCATGCACTTCGAGAAGTTCTGGGTGCCGACCTGAGGCTAAATGGAAGAACCTGGTATTGATAGTGGTCCTGCCCTACTACATACCTCAAGCGCTTGCAGTGTTTCTTTGGCATGGGTACATTAAAATAAGTGTATAGGATGCCTGTGGAACAGAGACAATCACCCTGGTGTAGTTTGGGGTAGATCGGATTCAAAGCCAGCATCCAAAACTTCTCGCCAAATCCATTTGTTGACTATTTTAAGTCAAGAAGGGTCTGAATTCGTTCTTGTCTTTTTTCTTCACCCAAAAATATCTGGAGTAGATGCTTGTACCCCGTAGATTGTGAGGGATGACCTCAAGATGCGGACTTCTTCCCGAAGCATGTGCAAATGACGGCTGGATGGTTTGGGTGGTATGGTCGTGGGAGGACTAGTGGATCTGAGACAATAGCCATTTTATACAATATTCACAACCCAGGCGCCTTTTGTGAATTGTTTGCCACATTGCTAGAAAGTGTGAGATGCTTCCTCCTATCGGAGTGGGTAATAGAAAAGGGGGGAAGGGAAGATTCAAGGTTGGTGGTTTACCTCCTTGGGGAGGCTGTTGGGAAAAACACCCTCTAGATTGCCATCACTGTTGCTGCTGTTATGACAGCTGCTGTTATGGCTGCTGGCAACTCTGTTACCAATGAGGGGCATAAACCCTCTGAGGGTAAAACGGGCACTGCTAAGGTCTTTCTAGGCCGATAGCTTTAAGAATCTCCATTTCAGACTTAATGCTAGCCATCTCATTCTCTTCATGGCTGTGGAAGAGGGCAGACCTAAAAAAAGAAAGATTTAAAATCTTTAGTGATTCTGATTTAAGAGGTGTGAGGCGGAGCCAAGAATGCCGCCTTAAGGCAATCCCATAACAATATTCATGTGCCGCTAAAAATGACGAGTCTGCTGCGGCGCTATTGACTTGGCTGGACACCAGGAGACTTTTATTAACGATCTCTAGGAGGTCTTCACTTCTGTCCCTGGAAAGATCATCTGCAAATTGTTAGATACAGTCCGAGAGCGCTCGATCATATCTGCCCAAGAGGGCAGTAGTACTGGTCGCCTTTCATGGTAGTTGCAGTCATGTTGCAAACCTTTGCGACCCACAGAGTCCAATTTTTTGCTCTACTTATCAGGCAGAACTGAAGAAGCAGGGGTGGTAGCATGTTGCTACTTGACCGCAAGAATCACCACAGAGTCAGGTGGTGGATCCGATCGGAGGAAAAGAGGATCTTGCTCAGGAGGCTCATAATTTTTCTGTAGCTTTGAAGGAGCTGTTTTGGTTGAGACTGGGATCAAAAGAGTTCCACTGCTGGCTCCAAAAGACCTGGCACCTATGAAAGCAGAGGTCTTGAAGCTGACCACTGGAGTACAGTCTCAAATAGAACCGATGTGGAAGGTGTGGGCACTGATATCTGAATATTAAGGTTTGCCGCACCTTTCACCAGAACCTCTTGGAAAGTGGTGATGTCATCGACCGGAGAGATGCGAGGAGGTGGAGAATCCAACAGTCGGCGAACATCGTAATGTTGATGCAGAAAAGAATGCTGGGTGCCTTGATCAATGTCTGGAGGTTGTACTATTCATGAATTGTGGTAGATGGCTGTGATAGCGACACCGCCTGGAAGAGGATGAATGCCTTGAATGGCACCTGTGATGGCATGACCGATGATGCGTTCGGGAGCACGATCTAGGCATTGGTGGTGCTACATGCAGAGGCATTGGCGCTGGAGAAATAAGCACAGGAGAAGGATGAAGCAGAGGTGTTGTTGTAAGTTGAGGAGGTGGTGGTGGAGAGATTGGAGTACTATCAGGGAAGAGGGGGAGTAGGCACTCGAGTACTCCGAATCAGGTGACAAATAGAATTGCAACCTTTTCTCTTCTTTCCCTGTGTCCTCGACAATGACCACCATTGACTACTCCACATCGACCTTTTCCTTTATGATTATCTCCTCTGCCTCAATGTCAAACTGCTCCTAGGCGTCGATAGATTACCCCAACTCGATGTTGATCTTACATAGCGCTTTGACGGCACACAAGTTCTACCTCGCCTCAGCGTCAATCTGTATCTTTTTCTCAATGGCGAACCAGGCTTGGACAGCGAGTAGGATGGTACAATACCTGGTCTCGATGTCGACTCCCTCAACATCGATTGGTATGGATATCATTATCAGGCTGACACTCTTCTTAGGCCTTCCACGTTCCTTAAAGGCAGACTTAAGAGCCATGGTAGAGGAATGACCCTCTCTTCGCTCTGGGGTACCATCTTGAGACTGAACTTGCTGTATGCCTAGTTTTGCCTTGCCATGAAGGCAAATCTTCTCTCGCTCCCTCAGGGTGCGATGTGAAAATGCCCTGCACTGTTGGCACTGCTCTGGAACATGTGTCGATGGAAGGCGGGGTATACAGATGTTGTGAGAGTCTGACTTGGCCTTCTTCCTCCCACAAGCAGGGCACTTATCAAACAGAGATGGCATAATAAATGACAAAATGCCTCAAAATTGTCAGAAAAGGCTTTAACAGTGAGAGGATGATGAGAGACGTCAATGAAAGAATACAAAAATCCACATGTGAATTTTGAAGGAAAAAACGCTTAAAAGGCAGAGCTCAATGCTCCAGAATCCTGTCAACAGGTACAAGAAAAAGAGAACTGAGGCAACTGCCACCTGCTGAGCATGATGGGATACTGGTTGTCTTTGGGTCCTTAAAGGCAAAGTCACTATTTTAAACTCACAGAATAGCAGCCTATGGGGTTACACAGTTCTACTATCCATCTCTTATTTTACAGAAAGGGTTTTGTGAAAGAGATTTGAGCTGAATTGTAAAATATGTTCCTCAAATTGCACATTTAATTGGGACTTTAACCCTTTTCTAAGTACAACTTGAAGACCTTCCTCCACTGTAGCCTGTTTTCTAGGATGTATAGTAAGTTCTTTCTTATGTGTTCTGCAGGCCTTCCAGAAGAAAGGGGAACATCTGCACCTGCACTTAAGAAGATATTCTATGAATAAGTGCTCCGGGATTCCCGCACGTGGGCGGAACTATTCATATGCTTATGACTTTAATGGAGAAGTCCCAAGACATAAAAGTCAGTTATCTGGCAAGGACACTAAGAGACCTCCAGTATAAATATGACTGCTAGGTTAAGCACGGCCAGAAAAATAAGAGCTCAGTTCAGACCTTGAATGTTCTCAGTGAACTATGTCCACTGCCCCAGATCCTTGAATACAGGTTCCTGGGCAGTGTCATTCAGTGTACACTAAGATATTGTGAAATGGTCTACGCTACCCTGAACCTGGGTGGAATTTCTATTCAATATAACTTGTGTTATTGGCTACATCGCTGAATGAAAAATGTAAGCCTAATTCTCATGTACCTGGCAGACATATTAAAACTAATATACCATGTGTAGCATCTCTATCCTATTGACTGTTTACTGCAATCAAAACCCTTAGAACAAAAAATTCACATAGACTGCAGAGGACACACAAACCCTTTCCAGAAGGATAACACAGAAGAGACTGCACAATGCAATTTGTGGCATAGCGTCTTAATGGGCAAATGCTACGACTCTGCTTAGAGTTGCAAGTCTACCTAGAATTTGCTTGGAGCGTCTGGATTTTAGTGTTGTTCTTTACTTTATTGGCACAATTTTTCCTACTTGCAAATACTTCTCTTTGTTGGAAAATAACTATTGACTGGAAATATGAGAGTGCTTATACTTATATCAAAGTATCTGAGTTTCCGCCTACTAACTCCTGGAGTAAGACTTCATCTTCAGTCATTGCTACCCATTGGACAGTCACATGTACAATAGAAGGAACATGGTTATCCGTTGGAGTCCGACAGTTCTTGACACCATTTGACAGCAGTGCTAAACGAGGGCACTCATCATGGATATTGCAACGGCATTCAGAGAAAGCACCTTAGGCCAATGATCAGTGAAGTCTATGAAATATTGGTAACTATGTGTGGGATGGTTGCAAGAGGGGCGAGGTCTATTTATGGATGCCACGTCCTCCGAACTTAAATTTACCAAATGTAATTGTGCAGATGTGGCTCAGAAAAACTGTTTGTTCTGTATCCTTTAAAACGTTTACTGACACCACTGTTCAGTTTTACATAATTTCAGCATCTCATTCAATTTTAAAGTCCCCTTTTATTCCATTCAATTGCACTGAAGACGATGTGGTGGATCAACAATGAATAAAAACATTTAATTACCATAACATAGAGAATACAGCTGGGAGGAAGAGAGGAAATGGAGTCTATAGGTATGAACAGAGTAGCAGTTGGACAAGGAAAGGGCAGCAATAGGTGTGCATGCAGAAAACAAGATGCACAGTTAGGGGAAACCAGAAAACAAGAGGTAATACCTACTTACAAGCAAGGGGAGCAACCGCATGAAGCACCCTACTTAGAAACAAGGGGAGCATCTGCATGACGCAGAGTGGCAAATAGGGTAGGCATGTCTCACATTACAGGGGCAGACTTCTAACTAGAGGGTAAAAGTTGGGGTGTGAAAAATTATTTCTACGAGCTTCACATAATTTTCACATAGTTACACATATACCACTAAATTTCACCAGCATCACAAGTAACATTTATCTATCAAACAAGATACCAGCAGGGGATTAGTTTGAGAAGAACATTTCTTACCTGAGGAGAAATGTCTCTCTAAAAGACATTTTATACTCAAACCAGGTTAATATGTTTACAAATCATGTGAGATTTTTCATTAACTCAAATGGTGAAACTTTTACACTTTTGCCTAATAAGAATGTTTGTAAAATGCACCACTATACCTAAGCATAGTAACAACTTAACACGTCTACATAAAGGAGAAGAGGTAGGCAGGCCTGAAGTGAGAGTATAAGAATATTAATTTTAATAGATTACGAAGCAAGCGGAGACAGCACAATCATATCTCAAGTACAGATGCTAGGCCTGAAGAGAGGGAAGAGCAACAGCTGGACGAGAAGAAGTCTCTAATATTCAGTTTAATTTTTGTATATGAAAACATGGCAAGTAAATCAAATGAAAGGAAGATGAGGGCTGCAAGAGACTCACCAATCAGAGATGCAGATTTCCGGCTTGTGATTATCCAGAAGTTCCTCCCACAATCCTTCTTGCAGCAGGTCAATGATTTGGAACTTCTCACACCACCTTTAAGAGAAGCACAGGATTTAACTTTAGAGCCTGTATCATCTCATCCTTCTTAATCACTCTCACAACACACTCAATAACTTTAAACACAACCATCGCAGCCTGACTAAACAACCACCTCCTGCTAGAGTGAGATTTGCAATACAGTCTAATTAAAACAGATGAAAATGGCAATATTCTTTCTTATTAATATACATTAGAAATGTGCCAAACAAGATGACTCGGATGTAAAATAACCACATCAACATTCCTTGTGTTCGAATCTATAAATATGAAACTACAGAAATAAAAAAGACATAAGGTTAAACAAAAGGATCAGTTAATAGGTTCCTCTTCAAGTCAGTCAGTCAGTCAAATACACTTTATTCGATTTGTTAAAATCATAAAAGGTATACAAATATCTATATACATACGTTAAAAATATACAGTATAACACATAATAAGACAATTTTTGTGTTAGCAATCAATTATAAAAATTATTCGAAACATTTAATTATAGAGCTTTCATTTCAATAGGGAAAAACAGGCGACCTCGTAGTTAAAGATAATCATGTTTTGTGTGATTTAGTTCTGGACGCAGCTACCAAGAAGTTTGCAACGCTAAATATGACATAAGTGCTGCCTAAGAGCTGAAGGTACATTACAGCGGGCCTCACCTGGGTGAAGCCCTCCTTTCTTAAAATTGGTAACAAATATTTAGCCCTTTCCACAGCAAAAAACCTACAAAATATAGTAAAATGCATAGTATTTTGTATGGACATATCATCACATCTACAAAATGGGGCTGCCTCTGGTTTAACCCATTTGGGGTAACTGCCTAAATGATAATGGATCAAGTTAAAACGAAACTTGGTCAGTAGGAACCTATGGAACGGCTTAGTGACGATGCCAAGATATGGCTCCATTGATGGGGAATGCAGAAGCAAGTAATGTGATCTAACAGTCGAGTTCCCCTTCCTCACGTACCAGTCTTGCCCCCTCCATATATTGCTTTTTAATCACGCTAATATCCTCTCTCCTAATACAGGAAGGTGAATGAAAAAGTTCCGGGGGACCCAGCTCGGCTAAAGATCTTCTTATGTATTCCAGCCAGGGCACCTTTTTAAAGTGATCTAGGGACATGACATCGGCCATAATTGCATGGTTAAGAGTTAGTTCACTGTTCAGCCATGTCCTAAGCCAAAATGTTATTGGGGCCAGCCTCAACCTGTCAGTAACAAAGTCCAAACCAACCTCCACATGGGTCGAGAAGGTCGGGGTGGACTGAGGGACGGACAGCAGGGAACGTAAGAACCTGTTTTCCACCCTCTGGATTGTGTCGTCTTTTATATAACCCCATAGGGCTGTACCATAAACAGCAATTGTCAAACATTTGGAGTTGTACATTTTTTTCATGGCCTCCATCGGCCTGGCCCCCAACCTTTTGGAAAACCCAATGAGTGATGCAGTTGACCTCGCCACAGCTAGACCCCTAGCTCTAACCTGTGGCCCCCATGAGCCTCTCTCATCAAAGAGTACTCCTAGGTAAGGAAAAACAGCCACTCTTGTAACCACCTCACCCTTACATTTAAAATATTTAGGTTTAGCCTTTTTACTATAGAGGCCTACCACCATGGTGTGAGATTTGTTGGCGTTTACCTTTAGATCAAGTTGATCCATAAAAGCCCCAAATGCATCCAACAACCGTTGCAATCCGATACCTGTGTGGGCTATAAGTACTGCGTCGTCCGCGTATAGGAGGGCAGGTATTTTAGCCTCTCCTATACCTGGAACGTCCCCCTGTACTGCCTCCAGATGGCTACTTAGGCCGTTGATATAGATTGTAAAGAGGACGGGGGCCAGGATGCAACCGTGGCGCACCCCTCGCATATGTAAATGTAAATGTAGTATACTTGTAAAGCGCACAGCTGCCCCAGCAACGGGGCGTCCCGGCGCTGTATAACTCTGGGGAACCCGTCCTGGCTTTCCCTGTGGGATGGTCCCTTGCTGGGAGTCCCCAAGGTGGAGCCAGGCATCCCCGGAATTGGTGGGGCCGTTGTGGAGATTAGGCAAGCTAATGCCCAGAGTTGCCGAGTGTAACCCCTGATTAGAGTAAGCACCGAAGCGAGAATTATCGAGTCCGCTGACCAAGGTCCACGACCCTGCCGCGTCGGGAATTGAACCCTGGTCCCGGGCTGACTTCTGCTCTCAGGCCTGCCGCCTCTAACCAGTGAGCCACACTACTCCACTGAGCCACACTACTCCACTTGAGCCACACTACTCCACTTGAGCCACACTACTCCACTAGATATGGCATAGATTTAAAGAGGGTCGTGCATCTACCCTCCTTGGTGACTCTGACCTTGGCGACCAGCTCCTGATGAAGTGATGCCATAAAGTTTACCAAGGACCCATCTATACCAATCTTCAGGAGGATGGCCCACAGTTTGGTTCTATTCAAAAGGTCGAAGGCCGAGGAGAGGCTCATGAAAGCCAAAAATAACGACCCCTCCTTGGCTACAGTGTATTTCGCAATCAAGAGATGCAAATGTGAACACTGCTCGACCGTACCTCTCTTCTCCCTGAACCCGTACTGGATGTTAGATATATCCCTACAACTTTCCATGCTATCCCTTAGTTTCACCAAAAGGACTCTTCCCAATATTTTGATAGCAGAATCTAAAAGGGATATGGGTCTGTAACACCCTGGGTCCTCCCTCTGACCTTTTTTGAAGATTGGTACTATAATTGAGGTTGCCTAAGAAATCTGAATTATGTTACAATTGGCAGCTGTAAAGACTTTAGATAACACTCCTGCCTACAGCTTTGGGGAGTGACGGTAAAAATCTGCGGGGACTCCGTCTGGCCCCGGTGCTTTGTTTTTGGAGGTTTCTAGGATAGCTCTCTCAACCTCCTTGTGAGTAAAAACTAACGGGCATACTCTGAGGTTATCAATTGGGAGGCACATGGGGCAGAAGATTAATCCCCATACACAGATTTAAATGGGCAAGCCACTTGTCATCAGGGATGACACAGTCCATAAGCGTATTGTCCTGACCGGAAAACAGGGGCTGATTTATCACTAACCAAAATTGACTACTGTCCCGCAGGACATCCACTGAGAGTAACTTCTCCCATGCTGCTTGCTTGATTCCATCTTTGCGCTCTCTAATGGCCCGCTTATACTCTCTCCTTAAGATAGTGATAGCCTCCCTGTTGCTAGGCTTATAGTTTAGGGCTGCCAATAGGGTTCTATGGGCTTTGGAGCAATTGGAGTCAAACCAACGGCAGTGATTTTTACCACCCTGGCCCAATCTAACTTAACTGATTCGATATTTGTGAACAGATATCTTCATAGGCCCCCAATATTTCATGCTTTGCCGCTCTAGGGTCTTGACAAATTGCCACAAAGCCATCAATTTTGGGGAAAAGTTCATCATAAAAGTCATCCGGGACCACATTTGCCCACTTGAGCCGTCTACCTTGGTCCACTGCTTTTAGGGTTCCTATCCCAGATTTAACAGAGGGAGGCCTAGGGCCCATGGAATCACCCCAGTGTACTTCCAATAAAATGCGATTGTGATCGCTGAATGGAGAAGTCAGGGTTCTAGAAGATACGACACTGTGTAATATCCCCAGTGACACAAATATATAGTCAATAATGGATCCAGGAACCGAGCCTTTATAGGTGATAAGCCTCGGTCCGCCTATGCCGCTGGCAGGTTCCAATAGGTTGGAGTTAGCCAATAGCTCCTCTAATGCCTCTCCACATTTAGTGTGCTCAAAGTGCATGGTCTCTGAACCACTCTGTCCCAGATAAATCGATTGTACCGCACGGCAAACTGCACGGATGAATATTAAAATCGCCCATAAGGACGAATTCGGTATTAGTGTATATATCTAGACTGACTACTGACAAAAAGGAATCCAGGATGGCAAGGTTGTCGTTACTATTTTCCTGGATCCCAGCATTATAAAAATTTATAAAAATGGTTTCCTGAGTCGGGGAGATCACTCTTTCCACTATTAGTAGGTTTGATGAGGCATGTTTAATTACTTTTAGAGCCCCCTTAAGTTTTAGGGAAAAAAGCAAAATAAGACCACCTTTGGCTCTACCCGGAACAGCTGGCACAACGAAACTCGAAAAACCCTCTAAACAAAAACTAGGTGATATGTCCCAGGATTCCTGAAGGGCTACAATATTATACCTAGAGATAAAAGCAAGCCATACCTCGTCAGCCCTTTAGGCTCTAACTCCCGCCACGTTCCAGCTCAATAACCTATATATATCAGCTAAATCAGGAATGGGTGCTTCTCCTATATGTGGCAATGATTGTGCGGGTAGTCAATCTGTATCCTCTAACCCCGAAAGGGAGGACAAGCGATTACTAAGAACCAGCCCACACCCCTCTGTCATTCCAGATATGTGTTGGCCAGGAAGTACATGTTGTGGTAACTCAGGTAGCTTGGTTAGGGTGTTGGTATATGGTCCCGAGCCTTCTGTTAATAGGTGTCGAGTAGTTCGCATGCCTACCCCTGCCTCCCCTACTGATTGGGGCCTTCTCCTACCCCCTGTGGATGCACAATGTGGACCATTTGATCTTACTAGGGGTGGATAGAAGAAGCCCAAGGGCAATGGTCTTAAATAATCATTACCTGAGACTCCAGAACCGTCCCAGAATAACCTTTCGTCACATCTACCACCCTATCAAAGTTGACTATCAAACAGTCCCCCTGCACCATTTTCGATACCTTCCCGATCCAACCCACCCGGTTAGCTGAAATGATTCTGTAAGCAATACTGCCCCCGCTACATGAATCCGTACACCAGGCTCGTGCCTTAGCCATAAGGTCTCTTGAGTGCTCCAACTCTCCATCCTTCAATGGGGGAGTACCCACAAAAATTGCCACTAACGGGGCAGCATCTGGTGGTAAGTCTAAATGTATTTTACTGCCCATAGTCCTCTTCTCTAAGGGCAACCTTTGTGCCACCATGTGGTTTTCCAATTGGGTAGAGGGTAGTGGGGCCACCATAGGGCCAGTAGATGACACACTACCCTTGGGCAATACCTGATCATTCTGTTTCTCCCCCTCTGGGCTTCCTGTCCCAGGCCCAACAATGCCCACATTGTGTCTTTCCACAAGCGAATTATGACCATTAACCATTTTATCAATAATAACACATTTCTTAAGGAGTCCTTCCAAGCAAGTATTTAGGGTCTCCACAATATCCTTAGCGATGGCCACAAGTAAAGGCTCGATCCAGGCAACAAAGAGTGTCTCCAACTGGTCCCCCGTGATGTTGGTAGATGTGCTTGATGCCCCCGTCGTATGAATGGTTTTTCCCCGTTTTTTTCTTCGATGGTAAGTCACTTGGGTGCGGGCATGGGGGTGATTGTGATGTCTGTGGTCTGTCAGATGAAGTACCCACTCCCATAGTTGGGTGAGCTACTGGCTTTGCAATGATTACCAAGGGTTCCAAGGGGATAGTGGGAGTAAAGAGTATTTCACCAGAATCAGCAAGGTCCACAAGGTCCACTGGTGCTTGGGTACTGGATGTGTTGGGCAGGGGGGGGAGGTTGTATCAGGCCCAATTCATGTTCGGCATTAGCAATTTCCTTGTTAAGGGCCCCCACAGCCGATGAGAGATATGTCAGGATGGACTGTGAGTGTCTTGGCACCTTTGCTTTTTTGCCCCCCTCATCTCCATTACTTGTAATCTTTCGCTTACCCATCTGGAGTTTTCAGGGGCCTGGCCCAGCCCTGCCTCCTTCTGCCAACGACTGCCTCAGACTGCCCGCCCTTTGCCCGGGCTACGCCCGGCGCCGCCCGCGCGCGTCCGCAACGCGGAGGGAACTCCTCGCCTTTATGCGCCTCCGTGCGCACTGTTGGGCGGAAGTGGGCGTGTTGGGCGGAAGTGGGCGTGAGGAGTCTGGGAGCTGTAGTCTTCCCCCGCTGCGGCCCCGCGATGGAACTTGCGGTGGCGGCAGGGAAGACCGACAGCGTCAGGGCCCTAGACGTGTGTGGCAGAACGGGTGGCTGGCAAACCTCCAGCAGGTAAGTCTTCGCGTGGTTGTCCCCCGCTCCTCAGTGGGAGCTCCTCGCCTGTATGCGCCTCCGTGCACGCTGTTGGCCGGAAGTGGGCGTGTCCGCCGAGGAGTCTGGGAGCTGTAGTCTTCCCCCGCTGCGGCCCCGCGATAGAATTTGCGGTGGCGGCAGGGAAGACCGACAGCGTCAGGGCCCCAGACGTGTGTGGCAGAACGGGTGGCTGGCAACCCTCCAGCAGGTAAGTTTTCATGGCGTTGTCCCCCGCTCCTCAGTGGGAGCTCATCGCCTGTATGCGCCTCCGTGCGCGCTGTTGGCCGGAAGTGGGCGTGTCCGCCGAGGAGTCTGGGAGCTGTAGTCTTCCCCCGCTGCGGCCCCGCGATGGAACTTGCGGTGGCGGCAGGGAAGACCGACAGCGTCAGGGCCCCAGACGTGTGTGGCAGAACGGGTGGCTGGCAACCCTCCAGCAGGTAAGTCTTCGTGGCGTTGTCCCTCTTCAAGTCTTTTCAGGCACCGTCTTCAGTCCTTTCATGACCTAATAATGACAGCAGTATGGCATTCCTAAGCCTCCTATAAGATCACTAGTTCAACACGAACTGTAGAATCATTTCTACACTACATCCCTCTTTTACAGAGGTAAGCCACGATTTAAAGAGCCTCTGAAATATGCGGCAGAATAAGAACTGTATCATCGTTTCCTGGGCGATATTAACAGAACAGTGGCGGAGCAAAGCAATAAACTTAGATAATATATAGACTTTTACCATTAGGGACTGCAGATTCCAGATTGAGTAATCCTAGCCCCTGCTAGTTTGTTTGTTTTTATAAAATATCTGCAGCTTGGGTGCTACCAGTGGCTTTATAGATCATTCTGTTGCAAATACTTGATTTAGGAGCATCTTTCCCCTAGCAAGATCTGGATTGCAAAAATTACGAGGGGGCGGGGTTAATAACAACCTGGTTTTCAAAAGAGGTAACCTTCATCTCGTTTCTCGCAGCAGCCAGTGATGTCTCAGTGGGGCATTGCTGTGGGATGGAGCGTGGAGTCTGACCAATATTGTAACCTTTTCTTTGAAATAAATAGCTATGTTTGTATTCTCAAAACCATACAATTCAGCAACATACATGGATGTGGCTATGCCTAAGATTAACAGGACTCTCATGACTCTGACAATAACTACAACTGAACATTAGGAATCTGACCTCTGCTTGTGGCCGTTTCTCACCAACACAATATTCTGCATCCAAGACTCAGCTTCGGCACATTTAAAGTCTAGAATGTTTGAGGCTGATACAAGCTCTAGAAGTGAGGCAGCATTTTTCCCCTAGGTCACGGTCTTTGTTTTTAGGTTTGTTTGGCGGTTTTTGGATGAACAGTATTTTCTCAGGTAAGCAGAATCTACTTCAAGGGTAGTTCGTGCCATGCAGGCCTGGGTTATCCTTTAAAAGAAACACTCATATTTCCACTAAGCCAGCAACTGAACATCCTCTACTGTCCCCAGATGCTTCTTGGAGAGCAGTAATCTATAGGTTAAAAATAAAAGGTATTAAACACAACCCTGCCAAATACAAGAGATTACAAAGTCTTGAATTAGCGGCCACGAAAAGAGAAACACAAATTTGCCCAGATGGCACTGGAAATAGTTCACAATGCCTCCACAATGGGTACAATAACCCCATCCCTCTCCCCCCCCCCCAATATCTTTCGGAGAGGTCCATGAGGTCACGTTGAATCAAACTATAAACATGGTGATCTAACAAAGCCAAGTTCAATGATGATTTCGTCAGTATTTGTTCAGTAAAGGTCCCATACAACATATACTACAGAATTACTCGATTGTACCAATATCTTAAACAATTCTAGGCCTCAAAATCATTAAAAAAAAAGCTCTCTCAATAGTCCAATTTTTTAATCTAGCTAGAAGAAAAGCAGTTTGAACTGGGCACAGAGGAGAGTGATCCTTTAGCAGCAAAATGGATCTATTCTGATCCACTTTTTGAAGATGGGACCAATCGCAGCCTACCTCAAAGAAAGGTGAGGTTTCCCCAAGGCGACAGTTTGATACACTAGTGAGGCACACTAATCCAGACTTAATGAATGCATCATTACAAACATTATATTCAGGCCAGGTGAATTATGGAGGTCCTACTACCGAAGCACTGCTCCATGTTGGTCAGGGTGAAGGAAGAAAGGGGCAACCAAGCATCAGAATTATTACTCCAAACACATTGGCATGTTGAAGCTGCTGTGTAGCTGAAGCCCGTGCTGCCAATTTCTTGATTGTAAATTGCCTGGGGACAATTTCCAACCTTTGTGGATCTCTACCGCTTGTCTCCCGCTGCCCTACGCTCTCTGGCCATCTGAGCGGGGCTGCCGAGCGGAGACGAGCGAGGGCTGAACCACAACCCCCAGAAGTCCCAGCGCTCTGCCGCGTCACCTGCTAGCGCCAGGAGGCGCTCAAAAGCGGCATAATTTTCATCGAGTGGGGGAAACCTTTCTGCCTGCTGTGTAGCTGAAGCCCGTGCTGCCAATTTCTTGATTGTAAATTGCCTGGGGACAATTTCCAACCTTTGTGGATCTCTACCGCTTGTCTCCCGCTGCCCTACGCTCTCTGGCCATCTGAGCGGGGCTGCCGAGCGGAGACGAGCGAGGGCTGAACCACAACCCCCAGAAGTCCCAGCGCTCTGCCGCGTCACCTGCTAGCACCAGGAGGCGCTCAAAAGCGGCATCATTTTCATCGAGTGGGGGAAACCTTTCTGCCTGCTGTGTAGCTGAAGCCCGTGCTGCCAATTTCTTGATTGTAAATTGCCTGGGGACAATTTCCAACCTTTGTGGATCTCTACCGCTTGTCTCCCGCTGCCCTACGCTCTCTGGCCATCTGAGCGGGGCTGCCGAGCGGAGACGAGCGAGGGCTGAACCACAACCCCCAGAAGTCCCAGCGCTCTGCCGCGTCACCTACTAGCGCCAGGAGGCGCTCAAAAGCGGCATCATTTCCGTCTCGCGGGACGCGAGCAGGACGCCGGGCGAAGCCCGGGCCAAGGCTCTTAGGCCCTCAGAGGCCTGAGGAGACTGGACTGGGCCAGACCCCCTGGTCGTCGGATTCTACCCGAGTAAGTAGTGCCAAATTGTTATCACTGCTCATATTGCAACCGCACTATAGCATACAGTATGGCCACCGGACCTTCTGACAAAGCAGGGGCTATGACTAACCGAACTTTGGATAATTATTTCACTAAAGCTGCCTCTGAGGAATCAAAAGACATATCCCTAGCTGAACGGCGGGCCGATCGCCGTCGTTCTATTGAATGCATCAAGAATAGAACTTTCTCTGAGCCCATTCCTGTTACATTGGACAAAGAGCTCTGTGTCACAATTATGGATGTTATATCACCTGCGGATAGTGTGCCCCTATTACTTAGGGAATGGCTAGCTCCTGCCATCGGTTTAACCCAAACCCAAATAGAAATAGATCCTATTCCTCTTGATTCCTCTAGTATATCTAATCCATCAAAGGCCATGATTTCACCAACACCTAGGCCTGGGAAGGTAGTAAGAGGGAAAAGCATGAGGTCTCTACCACACATAATCCATGGCCCTCCGCCAACTAAAAAGAGACGCAAGAAGATGGATCTAACTAAGCCAAAGTTAAGTCACACCGAGTTTGGGAAGAAGTCTAACCCTACCAGCAACGAGGCTATGGGAACAATTCTTGCTAAGGAAGTAGTAGGAATAGTGTTAGACCCTCCAGTACTCGCACCATCACCAGTCCAATTCCTTAATGAGTCTAATACCGATCATGTCTTAATGGCTGAAGGGTCCCAACCAGCCCCCTCCAATAATCCATTAGACAATATAGAACTCATAGTGAGAAGCTACACTTTAGCTATAGTCGAAAGACTAAAAGAAGTGGAACTAAGATTAGTGAAAATAGAGGCGAATTTGGCATCACAAGGAAATCCTACCAGGTCTCTAGAATACAAAGGGCCAACAACAGCTTCAATCCCTTCTCAAACTTCTACACTGACACACATACCCTTAAAAGACGTAGTTGAAACAACACCTACAACTATCACTCTACAAAACAATTTGAAACCAGTTACTGTAGTTACAACCAACCATACGTCTATAAGTACACCATCCACACGTAAATATCTCACCAATCTTAATACAAGCCAGCTAAAAATACCAACAGCAAAACTGACTACAACACTGAATTGCATGCCCGATATCCCAGCTAATAATCCAGTAAGGGAAATTAAACCAAATGGGCCACTAAGACTAGAGGAGGATGAAGCTAGACGTTTGAGAGGGGGCCAAGGTAGGAGACCACCCACCGAACTCCCACCGGAAGCCGTACCATATGTGGTGGTACTTACCGGGGTACCAGAACTGCCAGGTGGTAAACGAGAAGGCTTCTTCCAACTAAAAAACAAAATAATGCACTGGTTGGCACTACACAGACCAATAGCCAATAACATTAATGGCGATATAGTCCACGTTCTATGGTTAGGTGGAAGACCAAAGGACATAGGGGGAGACGTGGTAGTAGTAAATTTTAGGGACAAAAATGCAGTACAGTACATATTGAATTGGCCATATGGCAATGAGGATAACTGCATAACACCGCGCCCACTGACCTATTTTTACCCCAGATCAATAGTATTTCCTCCCCAATCGGTACACAGAAATGCCCCTTTTGATAAATATTTTTCTAATATAGAGCCTGCTAGAAACCCTGTTTACATGCACCAGCCAGCTCCAGTCCCTGCGACGTTCGGGTGGAACACAATACCCCCTAGAATCAATACTGGTGAATATAGAAGAATGGCTCATTTGATACCATTCACGCCTCTGGAGCTATCGAACAGGTTTGACGTATTTGGTGGCCTGGATGAGTGTGATTGAAGATCAATGACCCGGGGGAAGACAGTGACGATGCCGACACCATTAGTATTGATGGAAGAAAGGAAAAAGAAGGGATTAGATTCCCAAGGGTAGGGAATTCCATTTTTGCAATTGACAATGGGGCTAACAGCAGCCCGTCCTCTCCTACATCTTTAGGAATCAGTGGGCCCTCTTTGTTTTCATTGGTTTCATGGAATGTAGCTGGGGTGCGTGCGAAATTATGTGACCCTGATTGGAACACCTACATGAACACTTTTGATATTTGTGTGCTCCAGGAAACTTGGGCCACGGATCAGGTCCATAGAGCTGGGTACAAAACATACCAGTTAGAGGCTGTGCCCTCATTAAGAGGCCGAGCCTCAGGAGGACTTATAATATGGATCAGTATTTCTATTAATATTGGCGTAAAAATTTTAGACACTGCCTCCATAGATATACTTGGTTTGGAAATAACTACAGTGGACAAAAGGGTGATCTACCTCCTAAACGTGTATAATAGACCTCATCCATCCTACAAGGAGTCACCTTGCTTTGAAAAATTGGAGACCTTCATGGACACTTTAAAACCAGATGCAAGTGTTATTCTATGTGGGGATATGAATTGCAATTTCGAACCGATTATGGGCATTGCTCAATTGTATGAAGATGAGGATGCTGCTCATGGGATACCAGCCCTGAGTGATAATGGAACGGTTGCTGGCACTGCACTAGCCCTACAGATTACAAGGTTGCTCACAAGCTATGGTTTGAGGGCATGTAATGGACGTATGCCATCTGATAGTCCGAAAGCTCCCACTTTTAAAAGGCGAGATCATGAAAGCAAATTAGATTATGTCATTGTTTCCTTTGACCTATGGCCACATATAAATGATTTAAAGGTTAAGGAGAGGTTTGACAGTGACCATTATCCATTAGAAACCAGCTTTCTTCAAAGCTTATTAAAGGGGTTGGGAGACAATGAGGGAGGCCACAGCCAAGCAAATTCAACTATATCAGATAATATTATCCTCAGTAACAACCGAAGGGCTGTCAAATGGGCATACATATTGGTAAGAGAGGATCTACTGGCTAATATTTATTGTGCCTTTGCAAACACATTTGAATCATATTGTTCATATAGATGTGATTCTGGAGAATTTATTAAACTACACAAATTCCTCTTTAGTAAATTACTAGGCCTTTTTACAAAAAGACCAAAAAAAGGGGATAGCACAGCAAATACAAAACCGGTAGGCAAACCTTGGTATAACAAGGAATGTCGTGTCGCCAAAACCATTCTGATTGACGCTCTCAAAAGAAAAGGTCCTATAGAAATTAGAGCAAAAGGAAGTCACATAATAAAATAATGGCAAAAGCAAAATCCACTTGGGATGAGGAATTATGGTCTAGTATGCTAATAGCAGCTAAAACAAAGGACCAGAGGCAATTTTGGGAACTGGCAGCTAAAGGGAACAAACGAGAAAAAGGCTCTAGAGAGGTTTTCCTAGATGAGGCCACGTGGGTAAAACATTTTACAATGTTGTATGCAGCCAAACCCACTGAGGAAACTTTTATGGATGTACCCACCTTTATGCAGTCAGAGAAACCATATCCATTGGTAGTCTTTGACTTACAAGAAACGGAGCTAGCAATAGCTTCAGTAAAACAAGGGAAGGCCCACGGACTTGATAAAATTCCAGGGGACCTTTATCTGCATAATGTTGACGTTTGGGCACCCTATTTGAATCATTTTTTTAATATCATTGCGGCTGGTGACCAAATACCGGACACATGGGATGGCGCAGAAATTATTACTATTTTTAAAAAGGGTGATCGTGGCGATCCAGCCAATTATCGCCCCATTAGTCTTTTAGATATAACCCAAAAGATATATGCCAGGCACATATTAAATCGAATAAACACGTGGTTGGAGGAAGAATCAGTTTTATCAAAATATCAGGCGGGGTTTAGGACAAAAACTGGGACCATAGACCAGGTATTAAGGCTATGCTGCTTGTATTGGAAATACGTCATTATTCGCAAGGGTCATTTGTATGTGGCCTTCGTAGATCTACGAGCAGCATTTGACCTAATCCCTCGAGACTTACTATGGAGATCTTTGGAAAGCCAAGGGCTCCCTGGAGATTTGTTAAAATTGGTGAAGGGCTTGCATCAGGAGAATTACGCCAGGGTTAGGTGGGGCCCAAATGGGGAACTTACAGACAAAATCCCCATAAAAAGGGGAGTACGCCAGGGATGCGTACTGGCTCCCGCCCTTTTCTCCCTTTTTGTTAACGATATTGCAGCCCATATGGAGAATTGTGATAATGATTCGCCTCGATTGGGAGGGGAACGAGTAGCGTCCCTCCTCTTCGCGGACGATACGATCCTCATTTCTCAAACTCCCCGGGGCCTCCAGATCTTACTAGATAGGTTCCAGAAATATTGTACTTTAAAAGGGTTAGAAATTAACATAAAAACAAAATACATGGCACTAAACCCGCATAAAAGTTTTAAAAGGAATCTAATGTTAAACAGCCAAAAACTTGATTATGAACAGAGTTTCACCTATTTGGGGGTTTTATTAGACTCGTCTATGGGATGGAGACCACAGTTAGAACAATCTAAAATAGTGTTCAAACAAAACTGTCTTCCAATATTGAAAAGACACAATAAATGTGCGAATAAGGCAGTTACCCCAGCAATAGAGATTTTCAGGTATAAGGTTCAATCAGCCGCTTTGTATGGGGCAGAACTTTGGGGCCCAGTATGTAGGAAGACCTTTGAAATTCAGGAGAACAAGTTTATCAGGGGATTGTTAAAAGTACCTAATAACACCCCACTGATACCATTATTTTTAGATTTAAACATTAAACGTACTGACCACCATGTAATGTTGAGACCTTTACTACTATGGGTCAGATTATGGACAACCCCTGAATTGAGTGATTATAAAAATGGTCTGAAAGAGGTACTGGACCTAGACAGTGGGAATAACATTTTTTGGTTCAAGCACGTAAGAGCTTGGTTAACCAAACTAGGACTAACCCACTTCTGGAGCAAGCCAGAGTCCCTAAATACGGCTTCTAAGAAAATAGTCAAAATGTCTTTTTGGTCCTACGTGAGTCATGAATCTGTGTACATAAGAGGGCATGGCCCTTTAACTGAAAAATTCCTAATGGCTAAAAATGTGGCCCATTTCGAATTATTTCTTGATGAGATTCAGCCACCATTGGCCAAAACACTGTACCTAAAATACAGATACGGAACCTTGAGAACCAATGCCACTGAAAAAACTTGGGGGAAGAAAAAAAGCGATTACTGCACCCTATGTACAAACAACTCAAGGGAGGACATACTACATATATTGTTTTTTTGTCCCAGCTATAGCAACGCAAGGAAAAAGTGGATAGTGCCACTGTGCCATAACATTGGTGATATCTCCCATAAGGAAGATGGCAGAATCCTAAATACGGACACTAGCCAAGTAATTGTGTTCGGAATCAGTAAATTTCTTTTGGCTGTAAACTTTATTAGATTAAAAATGTCTCTTCCTCTGTAAATTTTAATTGTAAATCTATGGACTTGCTAAACCACGAATCAAGAATTGTGTTTGTTTCTTTTTCTTTTTAGGTGGTAAATTTTAAAAATGTTTTGCCTTGGCTGTTATGAAACCCATTTAATGATTCTTAAACTTGTATAATTCATTTTATGTTTTTATATATATTTATTCGAATTCCTGTGATAAACCCAATTACATCAATGTGTCCTACTACGATGAACTGTAGCAACGATTATTGCTTTTGGTACCGTGTATAGTATTTCTTTTTTTATTGTATTTCTTTTATGCTGCTAAAGCAACGAAATAAAGATTGAATTGAAAAAAAAATTGAAGCAGCATCCAAAGAAAATGACCCAAAGAGAGATACCCATCTATAAAGGTTCATGTTTGGTTACTCGTATTTCAGGTCAGAGGCATCACCCATGGCCACTAGCTGGCAAAGCACCTTTCTACCCTTAGGAACAACCATAGCTGTGAACTTGTCCCATTCTTGCTCTTCCATTTCCAGTCTTTTCAAGTCCCTCAACATCTTATTTTGAACATTCAGCAACCCTTGCCGGCTAACTATAAAACAAAACTGAAATCATCACTTATTTGCTGTACAGCCTTGGTTATACCACTTCTTAAGCTTTTCAGGTGGACTTACTCTTCCTGAGGATGACAGAATGTTTTCTACCTCTTGGATAAAAGTTCAATATGGTTCAAGAATTAGGTTATGTTCCATGATCAGGTAGGCTTAATCAAGTGCATCTTATTGGACAAATGGTATATATAGCACAATGTACACTTTAACTTCAAGGATGTTATCCGTGCAATATTATCGCAAATATTCTCGTAAACGGATAGGGTCAAAGGAATGTGATCTGATTGCACCTACTCATTATGAACAGAGTCACATTTATTAACTGAAAAATAAATTAATTCAAATGTCATAGGAGCAGGGGAAACTAAGATTTCAGTTATTACATACCCAGGATTATTCTTAGCACAAGATTACTGGTCAGTTTAGCTCCCTCAATCTGGTGGTGTTAGGCACCTAAACAGTAACTGCCCCAAAAGTTGTCTTTCAATTTATCCTAGCCCTCAGGATGTCAAGCATTTACATTAAAATTACAATGTACGGGAGGAGGAGCTACGCATCAAGATGGCCGCGTAAGCTCCCGGCTCTGCTGACCTCCGCCAGCAGCTCGATTATCCTGTCTTCAATCCTGACCTTACACCTGATTTCCTTGTTTATGAAGGTCTACTGCTTCTAAAGGTGCAATCCCGAGATTTCTACCTCATCGGCTGACGAAGATACGCCGTGTTTCCATTCTCGGCCTAACAACGTGTGGAAGCCGGGGCCTCGATTTCTAGACTATCCGGGTCAGAGTTGAACAACATCGGCAGTGAGACCTGGACTGAACCCGGTCTCCCGAAGAGTGCCTGAATTGTTGACTTTTTGTGACGATCCTTTGAACGATCTACACCGAGGACACACCAGCGTGCCACGCCGGCTGCTGTGGTGGGGGTCCGGTGCCCGGAGACCTTGCTGCCCTCCCGGGGTCGACGGGCTGGGGCCCTCTCTGACGGCGAAGGTGTGTTCTGTAAGACGAGGAGCGCCCATTACTTGATATCAGATTTGCGTGGCTGCGACTCCGGAGCAGTCGACCTCCGGGGTTCAAGTCTTCAAGTCCGGCTCTGTCGCCTATTGAGAGGGGATGGAGCGGACGGAAGGCGCGCCATCGCTGCAGGCCATTGTGGCCGCCATTGGGGCGCTCCATTCGCACACAGTCACTGTGTTCCGGACACTGATGGTGAAAGTGGACGGCATCCTGGAACCTGAGGACGACACCTCGATTGGTTTCCAGCTAGAGATGGTACCAGCGGTGCATTGCACATCAGAGGTCGAGGTCCCCGTGCATAACCCGGAGTTCATGAACCTTGACGGTCCCCTATTACCGACAAGCCAGCCCGAGCTTCTCGCTAGCGTCTCTTGCCTGATCCTGCTGCCGCCTAACGCATCTATAGACGGTCTTCCATGTGGCTACGAGTTCCTTGGTGATGGTTTGGGATACTCGCTGTTTTTAGACACCTTTCCTCGTTCGAGCCGTGAACTTTTATCCTGTATTCGATCCTCCTGTGCTGACAAGAACTTTTGTGGACGCTTTGCCTCTTCCTTCAAAATGGCGGCTCGAGTGGCAAAGACTCTTATGACGGACCGTACTGGCCAGGGCTGAACTTTATCGCTGGGTTCCGATAAAATAGCTTTTAGCGATGCCGGGGTTGTGCCTATCTTGTGATGAGAATTGGGTGGTTGTTGTTTATCCTCCCCTGACTGGTTTGTATAATTGCTAAATATTGATTTTACCATGTCTCGGGGTGGTCGCTGTTGGCGGGGGGTACGGGAGACCGGGAGTGTGTTTGCTTTCTCCTACTCCGCTTTCTCTTTTCCCTTCCTTTAGGGTAGTTCTTGGGCGACAGGCACGCTGCTAGTGGGGTTAGGCCGTAGCCATTGCAGGGGTGCAGGGTGGGGGGTTAGGGGTGTTTTTTTTTATTTTGCCTTCTTTTGTTCTATGGCCCCTTTTGTCTTTTCTTTTTCCTTCTACGAGAGATGGGCTGTTTATTTTTCACGAATCCTTTATTGTCTGGGTGTCTTCGCTGGCTTAATTATCCTGTAACATTGTGGACGAGGTCACGCGGGTGGGATTGCTTTGATTGCTTAATAGATTGCTTATTTCCTATTTCCGTTATGTGTACCCGTGATGGGCCTTTTACTTCTTACAGTGATTATTGTTTGTATATTTACCCCGCCTGGCCCTGTTCTGTATTTTACTGTGAAACACCTGATCTCTGTATTGCCTGCTCTTGTCTTACTGTTAAAATAAAAAAAATATTTAAAAAAAAAATAAATTACAATGTACTATCTTCGAGGAGGCTACTCACAGCTCAGGTTCAGCCCTAGATCCTTCAGAAAGGCTCCCATTTCTCATTTCAAATTAGAGACCCCTTGTGTGAGAGAAAGGGTACAGGGGGACCAGGAGGTAGTTCAAAGCGACCCTTCGGGGGACCCGTTGGGCATTGCAGCACTGGCTCAACGAGGAGTACTACCCAATGAAGAAGCATGACCCCCTCTAGGGCAGCCGTCTTCAATCTGTGGGGCGCGACCCCCAAGGGGGCCTTGGACTTCTGGGAAGGGGGTCTCGCATTTCCAGGCCTAACTTATGCCTAGGATACAAAATGTGCTTTTCAGTTTGGACAAAGACCCGGACGCTTCATTCCGAGCTTTAGCTGAAGTTAATCGAGTCTCATGCACTCTAAAAGGAAGAGGCCTGGTAAAACAATCCTTCAAGTAAGTCTTAATGCCAGGGTGCCTGCTTGCCTGAATGACATGCAAATGTGAGCTAGGAGTTAATCTGCAAATGTAAAGGGTGCTTGGGAGTGATTCTGGCTTTAATTGCTTGAATCACTCCAAGCATTGTGATGGCAAAGATGTGTTTTTTTGCATGGCGGTGCAAGGAATTAACAACTGGGCTATGAAGTGCATGCTTTTAACCATACCTGTATTTACACAGTGCTTAGTACCCCTGGGGAGGTGATGAAGGGACATTAGTTATGGTCTTATATTACTCAAATCTACATTTTAGAAACTCCATTTTATCCTAAATTATTTGCACAGTTTGTAGCAGTATATATTAGAATGTGTGTAATGCAGGTATAAAATAACAACGTACACATTCACTGTGCTTTCTTTCACAGGCTGAGACCTCACAGCACTAAAAATACACAAGTCATTATTCTCCACTGCGCCAACCAAATTTAATTCTGTGTGTATCTGGTTTCACACATACCTCTGCAGTGCAATAAATAATAGAGATGTAATAATGTAGTACAGTGCATTTCCCATTGAGTACATTTATTTTTCATTTAAGCTACCCATTAATTTATATGTAGCTACCTGATGGTGAAAGACCTAAAAAACTAACAAAATATTTTGGGGCTGATTTATGAGAGGTTTGCGCTGCCAGAGCATCACTTTTTTTTAAGCTTTGGCGGCCAAAGCGTCTCAATCAGATCTATGAGGCAACGTAAAGTCACCTTGCGTGGCTTTGCATAGCCTCATAGATATGGAGTAAGACAAAGCAGCGCAGTTTGCTGCGTTGACTTACACTATGTTAAGTAGGCGTTCCATAGGCATTGCAGTGGGTGTTCCCATGTAACACCCATGGATTTTGACGCTGCCCCAGATTTGTAAAACCATGTAAACCTGGGGCAGCGCCAAAACTTTACGCCCCCTTTCAGCAGGCATAACGAGGGGAAATGATTTCATTTCTTCTTGTTTTTCTTCTTTCTATGTGTGTTCCTCTTTCAATTCTACACATAGAAAGAGGAAAACCCATCTCCGGATTATTTTTTGCAGGAAGGTGCCCCTTCCTGCACAAAAACAATCCTGCCTATGTTGGCGATAGGCAGCAATTTGTGCGCCAACGCTTGGGGAAAGGACAGGAATGTCCTACATTTTATAAATAAGGTGCAGACCTAGTCTTTCACATAGGCGTAGGGCAGAGCAGCAAGAAGACTTGCGGCACTGCCCTACGCCAATGCCTCATAAATGAGGCTCTTTGTTTTAGCCACACCTTTGACCACGAACACGGATGTTTGGATTGCTAAACATGGTTTTCTTTATTCCCCAATGTAAATTTGCTGTGGGAATTGGGGGCGTTAACGGATGTCGATATTTGGTAATGATGAGGAGGACCAAGTTCTAGACATTTTTGCCAGGAGATGGTCCTTACGCTTAAAATATTTTGGCAAGGGGTTCTCAGCATCAAAAAGTTTGAAGACCTCTGCTCTAGGGGGTGTTTGAGGGCAACAAACAGTCCTGTTGATTTGCCCGTTCCAATGCTCTGGCCCAGGCACTCTCCACGCTCTGATATTGCGCCACTCTCTCGTCCCCTCTCGAATCTTCTCAGGAACATTAGCCCTATTGTTGAATTTCTAATTTCTCATTGCCTAACAGATACTTGTGAGCAAATCGTTGCAAATATTAATGAATTCTATCAATAAGGAGCTTACTGAGAAAAGGATGTCATAAAGCAAATTCTAACTTGTTGAGGGGATCACTCCCACCTTAGGTGCTGATAGCACTGTCAACAATGTCTGCAAGCTGTCACTCACTCAAACCCCATCTCCCTTTGTTGACGGCTTGCACAATGTCTAGAAGCCTTCTCAACTTAATTGTCCCCACACATGTTTTCTGGAATAAACATACATCAAGGGTACCTATAAAACGCTGACGAGAACACACTTAACTTTGAAGCAACTCGAGACCTCTCTTGTATTACTAAGTGCTTCTTAAATGCTCTTTAACTATGTTGTGGGGGGTAGGGTGTTAGTGGGCCTCGCAGGTCTATACAGTTCTGGGACATGCTATTACTTTCGGTACTGGGAAGAATAGCATTAAGTAAAATAGTATTACTATTACTATTAAAATTAGAGCCCGGACTTCTGTGTTCAACCTCCCAGTGTTGTTTGCTCTCTAGCCATCTTGGAGAAAGATTGACAGGAAGAGTCTTCTCTCCCGGAACCGGATATCCCTCCGGTGTAATCTGTATGATGTTAATACCAGGGGATGATGACCCTTCCCTCAACGTCGAATGCATGGTCTTTGACATCGACCTACGGCTTTCTGGTACTTCTCCTGAAGTGACCGCAGGGTTTTTCTCCCTCTACGTTGAACGATGACTCACAAACGACACAGAATGTGCCACCTTCGACCGCTCCTGCAGGGAGACACTTGAGGGATCTTGTCTGTGCAAGGATGTCCTCGATGGCAGTCTCTTTGACGTCGACTGTCCACAAGACCATTATGGAGTCCTCGAAGTCGACAGTCTATGGACTTTCTGTGGTGTCTTCGACGTCGACCTCTTTGACCGCGATCATTGTGGCGGCGGTGGAGTCCTCACCTCTGACAGCCTGAAGGCTTGCGGCAGTGTCTTTGCTGTCGAACCGCTCGACACCGACCGTCGCGAAGGCAGAGGCGATCTAGCCGCCGACTGGTGTCTCGACATCGATGGATGTTTCAACGTTGTCTTAGGTCCCTCGGGACCAACATACTTCGAGCCTGAAGTAGTATGCCTCGACGTCGACTTATTTTTCGGTGACGGGAGTTCTCGTCGCTTCAACGGCGATCTGTCCCTCAACGTTGTTGCATGCCTTACTTGCTTTTCCAACGTCGATCTAGACAGTGAACAATCAGGAATCTGCTTCCTGTTTGAACCTGGGACACGGATTAATGCAGTTTTCTGTGTTTTTCTTGAGAGGAGGGCTCTTTGAAGGAAGGATTGCACTCGAGTCCACTTTTAAAATGCTGTTTTCCTCTTTCCAGCAAGGCATGAAGTCTAATCTTCTCTCGGTCACGAGTTTTTCTGGAGAATTGCTGGCAGTATAGCATTTCTCTGGGTTGTGTGAAAATGGCAAACACACGATGCACACAGAGTTTGGGTCTGATTTTGCCATTATTTCCTACAGGAAGGACATTTGTTGAATAAAGCTGGCATTTCTGACAGAAAATAGCTGTTAAATTTATCAGACAATACCTAAAAACGGTTATTAGCAGGCAAAAATGTCGAAGATGAAATGAATCAATTTCTGACTAGAAATAATCAAAAACTGACAAGCTCAAGCTCCAGGATCCTCACAGAAGGAGCCACAAAAAAGAACTGACCTGTCACCTGTGATGCATAATGGGAGCGTGGGACTCCTATAGGTCTTAAAGGCACAGTGTCCAGGTTCTTGGAAGCCTTAAAGGCAAGGTGCCAGTTTTTTTCATAATACTGTGATGTTTTCTTCATCTATGCAGCCTATGGGCTAATTTCCTGCTATTACCTGTTTCTTTCTCTGAAAATAAAGTACTGTCTTGGTACACTATTGGAGTGTATGTTCTCTATTACAGTATTTATACGAGGAATTATTTTCATTCGATAAGAAATCATGTAATTTTGGCATATTAGCCTATTGGAACTATAATAGGCTGCAGGTATATATAAATATATATATATATGTATGTTTTGGAAGTGCTCTGTACTTGTTTGTCTAAACCAGGGGTCTCGAACCTTTTCTGTCTACTTCTGGTCAGTGAAAATCGTCGTGAGCTACTAAAACCCAAGCAACTCGCATATTTTTTCCGACCCCTGATATATAAAGCACTTCCATTTTCAGAAAATGCATAGTTGTTCACTCTGTTCAGCAACACACTGTCTGCTAAGCCTTGCACTCTCTGCCCAGTCTTCTACTTCCAATAATCCAACTCCACTCTCTTGGCAGCTTTTTATTTCATCAAAATGTAGTCTACTTTACAATGGTTTACTTTGCAGTCTAGTTTTCGTTTAACTCTGAGCTCGTCATGAGAACCGGAGCGTCGTGGCTCATGACGAGCTCAGCTCGTCATGAGCATTCAAGGGGTTAAAGCACAGTGGGAGCCGATGTTAAAATCAAAGGTCTGTGCATGCTTTCAGTCTGAACTGCTTTCACAGTCATGCGAAGACAAATAAATAGCGCAGTGTAGAAAAGAGTGAAATCCTTTCACTGATTACTTCACTGCGCTATATATTTGCCTTTGCATGACTGTGAAAGCAGTTCAGTGCAGGCAAGCACCTTGGATTTTTTGTGCTGGCTGCCACTGAAGATTTAAAGCGTGGTGGCAGCATGCAATGACTTGTAAGTTGAACATCGGGTACCACTGTGCTTTATTCCTGTTAAGGCAAATGTAAAGAACTGTGGCAGCCAATGTAAAATATAAGGTCCGTGCATGCTAATCTAAACAAGGCCTGCTAACAGCTGTCACAGTCATAAAAAGGCAAATATATAGCGCGATGTAGTAATCAGTGAAAGGCTTTCACTGATTACTACACCGCGCTATATATTTGCCTTTGCATGAATTTGAATCTGCGCAGTGCAGGCAAGCACTTAACGTTGGCTGCCACCGTGGTAACGGTCAGTGCCTGTAATGACCTTTGATGTTACGTTGGCTGCCACCGCACTTTATTCCTAATGCATATGTAAAGCACGGTGGCAGCTAACGTTAAAGTCAAAGGTATTTGCATGAACTTTCATGGACTAATCTGCTTTCACGGACTACTACGCGAATGCAAATGAAAACGTGGTAGTCAGTGAAAGCGCATTAGTGCAGACAAGAAACTTACATTTTACCATCAATTGCCACCGCGATATCAGCCCAGTGCCTGAAAGGACTTTTAACTTTAACGTTTCCTGCCACTGCGCTTTATTACTGAAGGCAGATCTAAAGCGCAGTGGCAGACAATGCTAAAATCAAAGGGCCTTGCAAGTACTGAGTGCTTCTTACTCTGCTACTGATCAGTCAGGGTCCCACGTACCTCATAGCTGCTTGATGTTACCGATTCTGCTCGGTCAGGGGCCCACTTAACTCTGAGCTGCTCCAGGAGGCCCAAACGGTAAACAAATGCGAAGCGTGGTGCCAGCCTGAAAAAGGCAGGTGGTGCGTGACTAGGAGGAAAACGTCACGTTCTTGAGCCCGCCCCGCCCCGCCCCAGCTAAGCTCACTTCAGCCAATCAGAGCAGCTGGTTTGTGTGAGGAAGGGCAAGGGCTGATAGATGTGAAAAAAAAAAATGACGGGATACAAAATAAAACTCTTAATGACGTCTCAATAATTAAAGAGCAGCGCGAGCTACTCTCAGAGGGTCGGTGAGCTACCGGTAGCTCGCGATCGACCGGTTGGAGATCCATGGTCTAAACATACACATATATGTTGTTTTAAATATGGTCCATGGTCCCACACGTGGGCGGGGGGATTATTCAGTGCCTAGGGCTATTGATGAGTATCCCTTGGAAGAGAAGTATTATTTACATAGCGCATACCTAACACCACTGCGGCTGCATAAGGTTTTTTGATTTCTAAACTTTTCGGTGATGTATATCACGTAGCAGTTGAAGGCCTGTCATTTCAAATTTTGCATGCCTGGTAGACCGGTCACTGATGTTGGACTGAGGTGTGAGCAGACAATGTACATTTTTAGATTGTAGTTTTTTTTTATTTGGGTATGTATTGTTTTATTCTGTATAGGAATGTCTGGATACTGAGCAACGCTGTGTCCTGAGGATGGTCTTATGGATCCGCGGGACCTAAGACAGACCGAAACGTCAACATATTGACACCCGTTTTGTATTTGGTTTTTGATACATTTGGCATTTTGTTGGCATCCGGGTTTTGTACATAAATGTAAAAACATTTATGAGATGTGTCATGAAAAATATGCAAAAAATATGTACGATATTGTAAATCTATTTTTGACAAAAGGGTGTTACACTACTATAAAGCTGTGAAATAGTAGTAGTGACAGTGTTGCTAAGAACTTGAATTGAATTGATTGTTCTCTACTAATACAACTTCTTTTTGAACATATTCCCTGTGTAAGAAAATATATTTTTGTTCACCGATTTGGGTGACGTTATGAAAAAATTGAAGAAGTATTGAAACAAATTCCTTGAGGAACATTTGCATAGAGATAATTATCTTCACCCCCCATACACTGGATCCCGCGCCTAGGCAGATGGTCTATTACAAACATATGAGAGGTCATGTGTGTGCGATTGTGTATTGTTTCCCAGTCTTCTCGTCTGTGCCCCCCTTCCCCTTCTGTAACAGTCGTGCCCCCCAAGGGTACCTGTTTCGGAAGGGGAATGTTAACCACCCAGCACTATCTCCCCTTTTTGAAGAGACAAAACATTACTCTGCTGTGGTTCGTTTATACCATTTCTTGTTTAATGTCAGGCTGTTGCCCCGATGGTTTCCAATGTTACAAATGTGTGTTTCATAACTTATAAAAATATATGCTGTGGGCAGAAGGTGCCACACATTCTTTCCATCCTGCAGATGTAAGAAGGCGGTGATGGTCACAGTCTTCACTACTCATCAGGATTTCTGAGGGCCAGAGTCCAGGCCCCCGGCTGATGTTGACATGGATTAACAGTTCCATGTAGGTCTTCAGGGTTCTATTAACCATTAGCAGTCTCATTTTCATGATTAACTCAGAGTGAGGTGTTGAGACTATGAGATTGGTCCCCGCAGGAAGAACCTGGTCATCTAGGAGTGCAGCATTACATTGGTTTATGATGCACTGCAAGAACACCCTCGGTCCACCATGCACTAGGCTTCAGAGGCTTAGAATAAATCTCTGATAGGCAGATTCCAATATCTGCTAGGCCTGGAATGGGAGAATCTGGGTGGAAATACTTGCTAACAAGGAATGTATGGAATCTTATAAGGAAACACAACACTGTCAAGAGGGTCATTATTTCTATGTGCTAATTGTTATACTTTTGAACGTGCCCATTTGCTAAGATTTTGAGAATCAGAAAATGTTTCAAGTTCAGCACTGTGAAATCTAGCAATGTGCCCTATATGGTTTGGTCTGGAAGAAGGTTAAGAACTATGGCCTTAGGTAACCTATTAATGTAGTAATAGGGACAGTACGAAAGTCATACTTTTGGTTTGCAATCCTGTGCCGCAGGGCTGAGGGAACTTGAAGCCAGGTGGCGGTTGAAGAGGTACATGAAGCATTGCGGGCGCAGCCTGGGCGCAGCCTGGGGCCAAGGCGCCTAAGGCAGACTGATTCCAATCTGAATTTTACCAGATGTACTAGGGAAAGATGGCGCTGCCTCTGCTCTAGGTATATGAAGAGGCGTTTGAGCAGGGTCTACTGCCCCGACCATGCAGGAGGGGGGAAATATGTATGATCTTAAAACGAGGTGAGGACAGCTGAGACCTGGCAGCCGATCACCCGATAACCATGATTACTTCGGGTATCAAAATATTATGCACAGTTTTGGCACAGAGTTTGGCTCCGTCCAAGCCCCAATTCATCAATAAAGACCAATGTGGGTTTTTTGCCCGGTCGTAATACTAACAAATGTCCTACATTAAGTATGACACAGAGACGAGGAGCAGGCCCTGGTATCCATAGATCTCGAAAAAGCTTTCAATACAGTCGACTGTGAGTACCTTCTAGAGGTGTTGAGTGCAGCAGGATTTGGTCCGCGATTTCAGCGATGGCAATAACTCCTACATACAGTGCTGCGCGCCTGGGTCAGAGTGGACCAGAGTCGTTCCGATGCATGGGGCTGGAGCGTGGCACACGTCAAGGTTGCCCACTCTCGACGCTGCTCTTCGTGCTGGCCATTGGGCCGTTGACAATATGGGTGCATATGGATCTCGAACAGTGGGGCATCCAGACGGGAGAGTCGCTTCAGGTGATGTCTCTTCATGTGGATGATGCTCTTTTCCATGTCGCCTCGCCTTGTGAGGCGATGCCCAGGATGCTACAGCTTATGAAGGACTTTGGTGTCTACTCAGGGCTGCGCCTTAATAGACAAAACTCTTTGATTTTCTCACTGGCCCGCCTGTCTGCCGTACCTCTGGAGCAACTTCCTGATCTGGGTTGCACTGGGAGATGGGCATTTCCGATACTTGGGGTTCCAAGTGGCACATGAGGACTTTCAGATATTGCACCTTAATGTACACAAGATGATCGATGGGCTAAGGAAGTCGGCAGTCTTTTGGAACAAACTACCACTCGCCTTAATGAGCAGGCTGGCTGTGGCCAAGATGGTTGTGCTGCTGCGTTGCCTGTACATTCTCCAAAACGTGTTGTGTCCAATTCCCATATCGGTATTTAGGTAGCTGAACTCTATACTGGTGTCCGGCTATTGGTATTGGGCCGAACTCCGTAGTAGAGTGGCGCTGTCCACTCTGAACCTGCAGTATGGGAGGGGTGGGGCTTGAGGCCCCTAGTCTGGATCTTTATTATTATGCGACTCAACCACAACATGGAAGAGGCGGATAACTAGGAGAAGAGACTGCTAAATGGACGTTTACTGCCAGATCGCTGAAGGGAGCGGGGGTTACAGAGGACATGCCGCATGTGGTCAAGCAGACTGAGCATCTGGCAGAGATTTGTGGAGCGTATCTTGCAACGCGCTCCATTTCATCGGGAGTTCCCAGTGTGAATAATCGCCCGTTGCGCAGAAAGATTCATAGTATGTCCTTCCAAGCATGGAGGAAGGGAGGCTGTGAGCAGATGGCTGACTTGTACCCAAGCAAGACATTTATCTCCTACGAATAGGCATTCAAGGACTTTGGGCTGCTTTGGGCTGGACCGAGGTCAATATCTTCACAAGCTGGACTGTCGGACCTGTTCAAAGTAACTTGGCCCGTATATCCTGCCATCCCTTAAACAACACAAATGCTGGATATAATGCGGTGCTGGGCGTTGACTTATTTTTCTCTTCTGTAAGCAAATGAGGGTTGTTTCAATGGACACCCCCCCCCCCCCCGGCCCGTGTAGTCTAGGACGCAGACTTGACTGAGCCCTTAGGGGAAAAGAACTGGATGCTAATAAGTACGCTCACCTAGTTGGTGTATGAAATGTACGTTTCCAATTAATACACTATAACTACTTGCACTGCACCAACATGACCTCAGTGAGGATGCACCGCATGGCACCAGACAGCCGGGACACATGCCCTAGGTGTGGAGAGACGGGTGTGGACTTCATGCACTTACTGTGGGGTTGCCCCGAGGTAAACCAATTTTGGGCTCAGGTGGTGAGGAGGGTGCTGAAGGGCACAGGTATTAATTTTGAGGAGTCACCGCTGTTGGGACATGTTCGGAAACCTAAACGCCACAAGATGGCTTACAAACTCCTCCAACGTGGATGGGCAAGTGTTACCCTGAGTTTGAAGCGTGGCTAAGTGGTTTGTGCAAATGGACGTTGGAAGAGGAAGTCCACATAAAAAACAGTCGAAGGAATGCCAAACTAGAAGAGGATCTTGCAACATGGAGAGAACTTTGTAACGTTTTCCTAACAACAAACTCAAATAAAAGTGATCTGGACGGGGCGTGGCTTGACTGGCAACGATGGCGGTCGTGTAGAGCGTGAGCTCCGACCAGCCGTCTTTTATCCTACATTGTAATCCTGGCCCTGAGCATCGGAAGTGGGTGCAAAAGACTCCTGTGGTGCCCCTGGATCTGGGGGTATTGTCCGGTGGCGGCAGCTGTGTGCGGCCGGGCCGAGTGCGGCAGGGAAGCCCTGGCGATTGACGGCGGCCTGTGTTGTCCGGTGGGGCCCGAAGCCGGGACCTCAATTTACGCAACGCCGGCTTGGACGCGAGGTTGGCGGACCCCTTGAGGCGGCGTGGCGGGCCCGGACCGGGCGCGATTTATCCAGTTGCCCGGGGCCGGGCACGCCTGTAGCACGAGTGGAGGAGGAGGCATCCTTGTGGCAGGGGAGCTGGCGATGGCGGGAAGGCGCCTGTAGACATCGAATGCAGCCTTTCTTCAAGGGACGCAGCGGGAGCGGTCGCCATCTTGCGCCACTTGCTCATCCCTCGGTGGTCCTGGTGAGCGGAGGAGGCCTGGGACTCTGCAGTTCGACGACCAGTGATTCTCGGCGGGGACGGCGGTGGCGGATTGGTGAGCCCCGTGAGGTCCCGGGTACTGCGGTGAGTGGAGGGGGAGATAGGGAGCAGCGGGGTGCAGGGGAAGGGCCCCCCTCTCCCTCCCTCTCCTTCCCGCATCGGGTCTCCTGGCCTGTGGTCCTTCCCTGTGTGGCTGAGCTCGGGGGCTAGATCGGGCCCCGGTGGGAGGTTGGCAGACCTCTGGATCCTATGCAGAGGTGTGTGTGCCGGTAGCTCGCCTGAGCCGTTGCCTGGGCTGGCTGAGCAGGCCCTTCGGAGGGGGGACCTGGCACCCTAATACGCGGACCCTGGCATACTGAACTTTGTGGAAGTGCGGGGGCCTGTTGTCTGCGGCTGCGGACATGGGGGCTGAGTTACCTGTTGCCCTCCATTGTTGGACTTACCTGCTGGAGGCGCCGTTCTTGATCGCGCCTGCGACGGCGGGCATCTGAGAGGGGTGCACACGGCCCGGAGCGACCCATATTGGCACGATGACGCGGGGCCATGCTGGAGGTGGCCACACTAAGTAGAGGACTCTGGACAAATTTACTGAGGGGGGCCAGGGGGCTGGCGACGGCGGCTGGGGTTCGCAGGCCGCCGCACCGGATAATGCTGCCTTGCTGGCAGCTATAATGCAGTCCCGGGACATGTTGGACGCCAAGATTGGAGCTGTCGGGCGGATGTCACGCTGCTCCGTCAGGATCTGCGGAATGCGGTGGAGCGGATCACTGGTGCGGAGACCCGAATATCCGAGGTGGAGGATGATGTCTCAGTTTTGAAAAAGAAGGTGGCGGCCATGGAGAAGATACAAAAGGGCCTGACCATGGGGGTCGAGGACGCGGAGGGACGTTCCCGACGGAATAACCTCTGCTTTGTGGGATTTCCGGAAGGCTGTGAAGGGGACAATGTGGAGCGCTTTCTGGCCCAATGGTTGGAGGGTTGGCTGCCCCCGGACTCGCTGTCACGCTGCTTTGTTGTGGAAAGGGCCCACCGGGCCCTTATGCAGACACCCTAGTAGGTGCATGCCCGCGACCGATTATTGCCAAATTTCTGAATTACTCTGATCGGGACACTATCCTGCGGCAGGCGCGAGCGAAGGCCTCTCTCACGTGCAACAACGCGACTATCTTCATTTTTCCGGATTACACGCGGCTGGTGCAGCAGCAGCGCCAATACTTCCTGGTTGCCAAGGCTCGCCTTCGCGGTCTCAAGCTTCAGTATGCCTTGCTTTATCCGGTGCGGCTTCGTGTAATCTACAAATCCCGTACATTGTTCTTCGATACGCCGGAGGAGGTGTTTCACTGGACGGATGAAACGGTGAAAATCCGAGTCAACGAAGCTCGGGGGGAGAATCGGACTCCTCTTCGAGTGGGAGGGCCCGTGAGGGGCTCAGGAGTCAGCAGCGTCATCGCAGGCGATCGAGGTCCGGGCGCAGTTCGCGTCCTGGCTCGGTGTCTCGCCAGGAGGACCCAGTGTCGTCACAGCAGTTGGACGAGTCATAAAGTTTGGGACTGTTCCACAAAACTGTATGTATGGTATTCATGGATGCTCAGGTGCGCAGCTTATATGGGCTGGGAGCCTGACCCCACAGGTGTGGGTGGGAGGGAGTGAGAGCCCCGTTCCCATGGGCAATCGCTTGGGGATCTATTGGAGGGTGTGGTACTTGCTCCCTCGTTGGGGGCTGGGCCGCGATCCGACCGCGACAGGTGCTTCCATGTTTGGGAGGTACGGGGTGGGGGGTGAAGGGGAAGGTTGGGGTTGGGGGTGGGGGTTTGTTTGCACTTTTTGTGCTGCTGTGTCTCTATTACATTCTCTCCATTCCGCGTTGTGGGGACACTTGTAGTCTGCTTTGCAATGTTGTGATATGTCTACTGCTGAGACGGGAGGGCGGGTAGGCCCTGGGGCCTTGCGTATCTTGAGTTGGAATGTGCGGGAGGTGTTGGACAAAGTGAAGCCGGGGGCGGTTCTCCAATACAACAAGAGGGCCGAGCTGATGTCCTACTGCTTCAAGAGACTCATTTACTAGGAACCAAAGCATTATGTCTCCAACGGTTTGGGTTTGCCCAAGTGTACCACTCAGGCTTCACGAGGGGATCTAGGGGGGTTGCCATCCTTATACACCGGAGGATGTCCTATGTACATGACAGGCTCTAGGCTGATCCGCAGGGCAGGTATGTCTTCGTGCAGGACAGGGTAGGGGAGGAAAGAATTACCCTGGGATGTGTATACGCCCCACCGCCGCTACAGTGGCCGTTAGTGAAGAAACTCCTATCCCTCTGGTGTGCCATACCTGATGCCCTCTCGGAAGTAGGGGGGGACTTGAACGACGTAATGGATCTGGATAGCGATAGGTGGCGGAGCGGGGCGGCGGGTGAGAGGGGGAGTGGGAGAGTCCCTCCACCAAACTACATGCCCTGGTGACGGGTCTGACTGGACTGACGCCTGGCGCTATAAACATGGCTCACGTAGGGAGTACACATTTTTCCATGACTCATTTTCTAGGTTGGATTACATCTTTGTTCCACGGGGTTTGGCCCATAGGGTAATGTCCGCTGATATCTTGCCGCGAGCCCTGTCCGACCACTCCCCGGGTTGCTCTTACATTTAGCGTCGGCCCGGCTAGGCAGCCATTTCGGTGGCGGCTGTCTGGGTGGCACCTGCTGCAGGAGGGCTACAGGGCCCGTATGGCCAAAGAAATGGATCACTACTTGTCCTCAAACACGGGCTCAGTTGATTCCCCGACTACCCTTTGGGAGGCTCTAAAGCCCACTCTGCGAGGGGTGGGCATCTCCTGGTGCGCGGCCGCTCGCAGGGAGCGCCGACAGGCCTTAGTGCAGCGCGAGACGGCCCTGGAGGAGTTGGAGCGTAGGAGCCGATAGGTGGGTGGGGGCCCGCTGTAGGAGAGTAGGGTCTGCTTTCCTATGGTTACCCCACTTTTTGCTTCACTGGTTTTCGACTTAATGTGGCTGTGGGCCTGCTAATCAGACCCAAAGCCCAGCTGCTCTCTCTCTAAATTCACTACAATGCACTTTAGGTGCATTACCAATTGGATACTGGGTCACCTTATGAGTCCCTGTACAGTGTACTATAGGTACCCAGGGCATAGGTGCATCCAAGGCCTACCTGGCTGGCCATTCACATTGACACAACTGGCTGATCACTCAGCTGGGGCAAGGTTGTGTAATCACCCCTTGCTTAGATATAGTATACCTATATCTAACCTTATATCTAGACACATATACACCTATAAGTCACTCCTATGGCAGGCCTTAACAATCCTGGAGGCAGAGTGCTTGGTTTTATGTGAGATGGTGCTCTAGCATGAGCTGAGCCTGTCTGCAGCTTTTGGAACCATGTCCTTATAGCTGGTCTAGGATATTGCCATACCATATACTCTTAAGTGCATTATGAACCTCGCGGTTAAATGCTAACTATGGTTTGGCTTTATCAAAACATGTCGAGTAAGGTGTCATACGATTTGGAATACTACCAAAGGGTAGCATTCCACCCTTCTAAGAGGGAGAAGACATGTTGTTCCTACTATTCCCTGTTAAAATTAACCAGAGCCTCAACATCACAAAATGGATGCTGCTGCCACAGACACAAGTCTGACCTCCTGCTGCTGGGAGTCCTTCCAGCGAGGGAGGCTTGGACAATAGGTTTCCTGCCTTGGGAGGTGCTAGCACCACCCCAGACAGGCTTTTGTGTATTGGCGCAGGGAGGGCTGAAAGAAATGAGACACTGCCTGGGGCACACAAGGTGTCCCATGCATAGTCCAGTTCAAACCGGTGCTGGGGCATTCCAGCCCCAGCTCTGGCGCGAAACTGGACAAAGGGAACCACCCCCTTCCCTGGTCCCACCCATAGGAGGGACCTAGCAGGTAATCCAGCCCCTAGATTTGGTATATAGGTAGGAGCTGAGTCCCAAGACTTTAGATTAATCCTGACTGAAACTCTGAAACGAAACTCTGGACCTTCGACAATCTACTTGAAGAAGACGACTGAAGAATCTCCCTTGTGGTCAAGGAGTGACTACCCTGCAGGCACCACCCAGCGATCAACAGCTTGCTTTGCCGCCGCCTCCCGCCGGAGCCCGAGCCCAGAGCCTGACGAGAACTTGATTCCCAGACATCCAACAGCCCGATCCACAGTCCCTGCAAAGCTGAGACCCGTGGAGGCGACGAGAGACGTGGGACCGGCCATCTTGAATAGTCTGCGACCTGCTAACTGTGCAGCCCCCGAGGCCTCCTCGAAGCTGTGTATTGGAGATTGAGAAGCCCCAGCCCCGAGCAGCATCTGCACCAAAGATCAGCCCTGCACCCTCCACGAGTTCCGCGTGGGGCCCTTTTGCATTTTCCTGCTCGACGCGCCTGTCCGGTCACTTGCCCGTTGGCTAGTGGCCATCTTGGCGACGAATCTTTGAATTTACACCACTGGTCTGGTTGCTCCAGACTTGCCCTTGCTTCCCTCAAAAGAAGCAGCCCCTCAAAGCCCCTTGCTGGTCTGAGTAAGAAGCCTACTTCGTATCATGTAAGGGTTGCCTTTGCCTAGGCTTGTTGTCTCCAATCCTGAAGCCGACACCGCCGACAGCGAGAGCCTTCGTGGGACAGTCCGTGCCTGACTCCTGGTCGTCGTCGACGCCTCTGGTCCACGTGGCTGCAGAGACAAGCTTCCAATCAGCACCTGATTGCTTCGCGACATCGCCTGGTTCCATCCTGGTCATTGGCTAGTGACCCAGACTCTGTCCCCTCTGCTTTCAGGTCCTCTTCATCTTCGATCCACCCTTGGATCCACCCGGACTCTTCTCCCCTGGCCGCCTGCAGCATCTTTTCTCCAAGGCTCCATATAACTCCATGACGAAACCCAACACACTTTGGGACCTATGCACCCGCTTCCTGTGGGTTAGGTAACGCGAGTACTGCGGTGCTCCTGTAAAGAGTAACTCTCCTAGTGTCCTAGTTTCAAGTGGTTAGCTTCTAGTCCAGTCGGAAGACTCCCAAACCTTTAACTTTCTAACTTTACGCACCCATTGAATTCTATGTGTGCACGCGTGTGCATTTAGACACTGCACCCGCATCCCGTGGGCCTCCTGCTCCCTAACCATTGTTAGCCCAGGGTAGCCCCAGCAATTCCCAAGGCCCTAGGCCTTACCATTGTTCGTGACGCACAAGTTACTACTTGTGTAACGATATATCTGTAAGAGACATTAGTTAGTGATAGATTCCTTACCTTAGAATATCCCCAGGCGTCAGACTGGATCCGGA
The DNA here is from genome assembly GCF_964261635.1 of Lissotriton helveticus. Lineage (NCBI taxonomy): Eukaryota > Metazoa > Chordata > Amphibia > Caudata > Salamandridae > Lissotriton > Lissotriton helveticus. Next base: position 997,868,294 of record NC_136070.1, read on the forward strand.
ATTTTTTGCGTAACAATACCCCTGCGCGTCGGTAGGCGTCGTCTGCGGCTCCGCGTCCGTCGTCAGCGTCGTTAGCGCCGGGATGACATCGCCGGAGTACTTAGACGCCGCCCATGCGTGCTGACGTCAGTTCTGATACACAGCTTTACCGCGCCAGATACGCAGAGCCATGATAGAACCAACACTGGTGCCAAGAAACTAGGGCCCTGAAAGGGGATGACCTTAACCCTAGATATCGGTTCGCAGAACGGGGAGGATGGGTGGGTCGGTAAGGAATCTATCACTAACTAATATCTCTTACAGATATATCGTTACACAAGTAGTAACTTGTGCATCTGAAAGAGACACGTTAGTGATAGATTCCTTACCTTAGAATAGATACCCCAGCAATACCAACCCCGGTGGTGGGTCTGCGAACCAATAATCACACCAGAAAGTCCTGGAGGACGGAACGGCCAAAGAAGCCATCCCTCCGGACTTGACTGTCCAGGCAGTAGTGTGGTGCGAACGTGTGCAACGAGGCCCACGTAGCTGCCTGGCAAATGTCCTGCAAGGGCACTCCCCGGCCCAGGGCAGTTGTAGTCGCCGTGGCCCGAGTGGAATGAGCCCTCAATCCAACAGGGGGCTCCTTCTTAGCCATGGAGTAACATGCCTGGATACACAAGATGATCCACCGGGAGATGGTCCGCTTGTGTACCGCCTTCCCCTTCTTAGCGCCCACGTAACCAACAAAGAGTTGGTCATCCACCCGGAACCGGCGTGTGCGATCCAAGTAAAATGAGAGCGCACGTTTTGGGTCCAGACGGTGGAGCCGCTCTTCCTCTTTAGAGGGATGCGGAGCCGGAAAGAAGGTTGGCAAGGTGATGGACTGCCCGATGTGGAAGGCTGAGACAACCTTGGGCAGGAAAGATGGCTAGGTACGCAACACAACCTTGTCCGGATGGACAGAAAGGAAAGGTGGAGTACAAGAAAGGGCTTGGAGCTCACTCACTCTCCTGGCAGAGGTGATGGCAACCAGGAAAGCAGTCTTCAGAGTCAGAAGGCGAAGAGGACAGTTGTGAAGTGGCTCAAAGGGAGCGCACATCAGGAAAGTAAGAACAAGGTTCAAGTCCCACTGGGGCATCACGAAGGGAACAGGAGGGAACATGTGTGTGATGCCCTTAAGAAATCTATTTACAATAGGGGACTTGAACAGAGAAGGCTGATCAGGCAGCCTCAAGAAGGCAGAAAGGGCAGAAAGGTAGCCCTTGACAGTGCCCAGAGCGGAGCCCTGCTGGGCAAGAGACAGAAGAAAGAGGAGAACCTCAGAAAGGGGGGCAGAGAGTGGGTCCACAGCCTTTGCTGTGCACCATGCCACAAATCTGTTCCACCTGCAGGCGTATACCGACTTTGTGGAGGGACGCCTGGCTGCCAGAATGACATTACAGACTTCGGGAGGCAAGTCAAATAGCCTCAACTGTCGCTGCTCAATCTCCAAGCTTGTAGGTGGAGACTGGACAGGTTTGGGTGGAGGACCGTCCCCTGCTGCTGCGACAGTAGGTCCTCCCGAAGAGGCAGACGAATCGGGGGATCGACTGACATGCTGAGTAGCTCGGGATACCAGTATCTTCGTGCCCAGTCCGGAGCCACAAGGATAACCTGGGCCCGGTCTCGCCTGATCTTCTTCAGCACTCTGGGCAGAAGTGGTATAGGCGGAAAGACGTACAATAGACCGCAACTTCACTCGCGACGAAAAGCGTCTCCGAGCGAGCGCCGCCTTGGAAATTCCAACGCGCAGAACTGATGACATTGCGCGTTCTCTTCGGTGGCGAAAAGATCTAACCAAGGCTCTCCCCACTGCTGAAAGAGGCCTTGCGCCACGTCCGAGCTCAGACGCCATTCGTGATCCATCGTGCACCGACGGCTGATTTCGTCCGCCCTGGCATTCAGAGACCCTTCCAGGTGTTGAACCACCAGGGTCACGCCCTGACGTTCCAGCCACTGCCAGAGGTGCAGAGCCTCCTGGCATAGGGTCCACGACCCCACCCTGCCCTGTTTGTTGCAGTACCACATGGCGGTGGTGTTGTCCGTGAACACCTGCACTACACTCCCCCGGACAGAGGGGAGGAATGCCTTCAGTGCTAGACGAATCGCCCGTAACTCCAACAGGTTGATGTGGAGCCGGGCCTCCGCCGGAGACCAGAGTCCTCTGATCTCCGCCTCTCCCATGTGGCCACCCCAGCCCTGGAGGGACGCGTCCGTCACAACTACGTGCTCCGGGTGGGGTAGGGAGAGGGATCTGCCACTGACCCAATCGCGGTCCGTGAGCCACCACTGCAACTGTCTTGCAGTGCCCTCCGAGATCAATTCATGGTCGGACAAGTTGCCCTGATGCTGGGCCCACTGAAACTTCAGGTCCCACTGCAGAGCCGGCATCCGCCACCGGGCGTGACGCACCAGAAGGATGCAGGAGGCCATCAGTCCCAGAAGCCACAGCGTCAACCTGACCGAGACTCGGGATAAAGGCTGGAAGATTGGAATCAGAGCCTGAATATCCCCAACCCGCTGTTCGGGAGGGTAAACCCGAAACTGCGCCGAGTCCAGAACCGCTCCGATGAAGAGGAACTTCTGAGAGGGACACAGGTGCGACTTCGGCACATTGATGGAGAACCCCAGCAAGTGCACGAGGTCGGCCGTAGTCTGGAGGTGGCTGACGACTGTCTGGGGCGAGCCCGCCTTCAACAACCAGTCGTCGAGGTAGGGGAAGACTGACACCCCTAACCTGCGCAGATGAGCTGCGACCACCCCCATCACCTTCGTGAACACCCATGGGGCGCTGGTAAGGCCGAAGGGGAGCACGGTAAACTGAAAATGCTCGTGGCCTACCGTGAACCGCAGGTAACGCCGGTGGGCCGGCAGGACGGGGATGTGAAAATAAGCGTCCTGCAAGTCCAACACTACCATCCAATCTCCGGGGTCCAGGGCAGCTAAGACCTGAGCCAAAGTCAGCATCTTGAACTTCTCTTGTCGGAGGAAGCCGTTGACATTCCGTAGATCCAAGACAGGGCGTAGGCCCCCCCTTGCCCTTCTTGGGCACCAGAAAGTAGTGGGAGTAACATCCACACCCTACTTCTGGCCCAGGAACGCCCTCGATGGCCCCCTTGGCCAAGAGGGCCGTGACTTCCTCTTGCAGAAGTTGCAAGTGATCCCCAGACACGCTGTGGAATTGCGGTGGCATGGCTGGAGGGGGTCGCCTCGAAGGGGAGGGATTAGCCCCTTCGGACGATTTGCAGCACCCACCTGTCCGTCCGACGTGACAGTGCGCCAGTGGGAGTGGTGATGGCGAACCCTGCCTCCCACAGGCGTCACATGGGCCTGAAAACTCGGAAGGTTTTGAGGCAGGTGCTGCAGAGGGAGGTGTGGACTGGCCTCGCCGCTGACCCCGACCTCCGCCACGTCGGTTTCCACGGCCGCCACCGCGCTGCTGGGCATTCTGCAGTGCGTGGCTGGCAGCACGTGTGGGGACGCCCCTTCCGTGGCCACGAAAGGAGCGAAAGGCACCCGATTGCTGGCGCTCGGCCGAAAGGCCTAAGGACTTGGCCGTAGCCCTGGAGTCCTGGCATGGTCTGCCTTGTCGCCAAAAAGTCGACGGCCATCGAACGGCATGTCCAGAAGAGTGGCCTGGACATCGGCCGAAAAGTTGGCGGACCTCAACCAGGCGTGGCGTCGAACCGCCACCGTCATTGCCATCGCCCTGCCCAGTGAGTCCGTGGTATCCAGCCCACACCAGATAGAGTATCGTGTCGCATCTCGACCCTCCACAAGGGCTTGGGCGAGTTTAGCCCGGACCTCCTCCGGGCATTGTGACAGCACGTCCGCAACCGTGTCCCACAGGGTGTGGGTGTAGCGGCCCAAGAGACACGCGGTATTGACAGACCGCAGTCCCAAACTCAGGGACGAGAACACCTTCTTTCCGAACTGTTCATATCTCTTGGATTCCCGATCGGGCGGGGCCTTCGGGAATGCGGTCTGGGAAGTGGAGGCCTGGATAACCAGGCTCTCGGGGGTGGGATGGGTGGACAAAAAGCAAGGGTCGCCCGGAGCCGGGCGGTAGCGTCTGGCCACGTTCCTATCCACAGGCGGACCTGTGGCGGGCTTGGACCAAGTGCCCACAAGAACGTCACATAAGGCTTCATTAAACTGCAGCAGAGGCTCACTGGAGCTTGCCTGCGGTTTAAGAACCTCAGTGAGGAGGTTATTCCTCACTGCCGCAACGGGGAGCTCAAGGCCCAAGGCCTTGGCTGCCCTCGTCAACACTACGCTATAAGCAGCCCCCTCCTCCGTAGCCACAGTGGTAGGGGAGACAAATCCCGTGTCTGGCGAGGTGTCAATACCACTGGCCTCCCCAAGCTCATATGTCCAGTCCTCTTGAGACTGGCACTCTTGTGCCAGAGGGTCCTCAGACCCCTCCCAATCACCTCCGTCACCAGTCTCCTGTAACCCAGGGTCAACAGACTGGACCTCCTCATGGAAATAAAAATCTCCAAAGGCCGTCTGAAGCGGCGCCCAACGGCGCCGTTCCGGCGCCAGAGTCGGACCGAAGGGAAGATTGGGGACGGCGTCCACAATGGGCGCCGGGGGCGACACCCTCGGGGCCGGCGCCGGTGAGGTCGACCGGCGACGCCCCCGATCCGGAAGCAGATCCGATGCCCGGCGGCGTCGGGGCCGAAGCGCCCGACCCGCTAGGGCCTCCAGCCGGGACCGCTGGGCCCGGAGGCGCTGCGGGACCCGGCTGAGGAGGGAGGGACCTCATGGCAATGAGGTACCGCTCGACCTCCTCCGGCGTCGCGCCGTGCCCAGGGACCCGAAGGTGTGGGGCAGGCGGCGATGCTTGCGACTCTCTTGGAACCGCATGGGCGGTGTCGCCCGAACCCCCGGCCGCATTGTGCGAGCGTCGGGGTGGGTCGGAGGAGCGATGATGTCGCTCCGACCTCTCATGCCTTTTACCTGAGGACTTGGATCCCGACGACCGATGTCCACTCCCGGAGCTGCGGGGACTCCGACCCCGCGACCGCTCCCTCGACCTCCCGTGGGACCGGGACCTGGAATGGCGCGGGGCCGACTGCCGGAGCTCGAGCCGCTTGCGGGAACGCTCCCGCCTAGCCTTCGACGTCAGTGCCCGGCAGTCGGAGCAGGTGCGGTCGTCGTGGTCGAGGCCTAAGCACTTCAGGCACCGGCAATGGGGGTCCGTGACCGACATCAGTCGGTCGCACTTCGAACAGGGCTTGAACCCGGGCATCCCTACCGGCACCATTGGAGTCGAAGACTCGAGTAGAGAAATGATGAGAAAGATCAAAAAGTTTAGTCAAAAAATGACTAAGGGTAGAGCTTCTCCGGATCTGCGCTAGCTGGCGCGGAAAAAAGAAGAACTGACGCCAGCGCGCATGGGCGGCGTCTAAGTACTCCGGCGACGTCATTCCGGCGCTAACGACGCCGACGACTGACGCGGAGCCGCGGACAACGCCTACCGACGCGCAGGGGTATTGCTACGCAAAAATTTCCGGATCCAGTCTGACGCCTGGGGATATTCTAAGGTAAGGAATGTATTACTAACGTGTCTCTTTCAGATGTGGTTCTTATGCCACGTTTTTAGTATATGGTTTAGCGGGCCACCAGGGCCTATCCATATTTGTGCAACCTTTTTATGTTATATTAAGTTACTTGTTATGCGCTTGTGCTTCTGTGCTCATAAAGAGTTCGGGGGATTGATTTAGAAAAAATACATATATATTTTGAATATATAACTTGTGTGGTGTCCTTTCATTTGGTATTAGAGGAATTGCATATGGTAAAACAGCTGGCTTCACATGCCCTCTTGAGTTTAGCCTAAGACTGCTTTGTCCATGCTACCACTAGGATAGCTGGTATATAAGGTTGACTTTACAACCATCACCATAAGGGTTGTTTGGACTGGTGCAAGGTGCTCACTAGAATAGTGGACATCATATACCAGGCCAACTTCTCACACCCGCTAGACGACAGCTGGTTTTGGCCCAACAGCAATATACAGCAGTTTTGATGGAGAAGGCTAAGCAGGCTTGACTGGCTACTCGTAGCCGAGTGTATCAGTGGGGGGACAAATCATGTAAGATGTTACACCGCCTGTGTCAGGGTACTCTCCACGCTCAGCCGCTGCCTCGGATTTTGGATCCTGAGGGAGCACCCATACTCGAACCCCCAGCGATTGCGGAGAGCTTTGCTGTATATTATGAGGGGCTTTATGCCTCCCAGGAATGCTTGGCGGCGGATGTAGTCCAGCGCTTTATTGATGATCTTCCCCGTGGGTGGTCTCGGACAAGGTGTGGGATTGTCTGGATATACCCCTGACTGACGACGAATTGGGTGCGGCCCTGGGTGAGCTGAACCCTGGAAAGGCACCGGGCCCGAATGGCTTCCCATGCAAATTCTTCCAGCGATTTCACATGCAGCTGGGTCCACACCTCCGTCCGGTCGTGGAGGAGGCGTGTGAGAGCGGAGTGCTCCCTCTGGATTGGCGGCACGCGGAGGTAGTGGTCTTCCTGAAGCCGGGTAGACCTCCTGAGACCAACGCGTCATACCGCCGATCTCGCTGCTTAATACGGAAGCCAAGGTCTTGGCTAAGGCTTTGGCCAATCGACTCAAACCCCACATCACGGATTTGGTCCACCCGGACCAGGCGGGCTTTATGCCTCAGCGGGCCACTCGTCATAATATTTGGTGCGCTCATGTTGCGGTATCTGCCTGGGGAAGGCTGGGGGAGCAGGCCGCCCTTTTTTTGGCGGACATGGACTGCGCGTTCGACTCCTTGAGTTGGACATACTTGTTTGCCTTGTCACGACGGCTTAACCTAGGCCCACGATTCTTGGCGTACGTACAGCTGCTATACACTGAGCTCACAGCTTCAGTGCGTGTGGGGGGGCAGTGTCCCGATCCTTCTTGGTGCGGTGGGGGATGCGTCAGGGCTGTCCCCTCTCCCCCTACTTGTTTGCGCTAGCCATGGAGCCCCTAGCTGCGTGGGTGTGCATTGATGCTCAACTTAAAGGCTTTCGATGGTCGGCGGAGCTAACTGACAAAATAACGTATGCGGACAATGTCCTTTTCTTTCTTACGGGCTTGGAGTGCTCGGGGCCGCGGCTGCTACGCATACTGCGGATCTTCGGTGAAACATCTGGGTTCTATATGAATCCGGGTTAAGTCCACGCTTTGGATACTCGGGAGCCAGCAGCAAGTGGGAGGGTGGGCGTCAGGTCTTAGACTCGCGACGGATGGAGTGAAATACTTGGGGGTCTACTTATCGGAAGATGCGGCTGCCTCCCGGGAGCGCAATCTTGCCCCGGTGTGGGATCGCACGCGCGAGGACATGAAAGTGTGGACTCGTATGCCGCTGCCCATCTATGGCAGGTCCGCAATCTTTAAGATGGTGGTGCTCTCTCGTCTGATCTATCAACTCGAAAATCATCGGCATCGGATTCCGCCCCGCTGGTTTCAGCAGGTCAATTCGGCGCTGGGGGGGTTTCTGTGGGCTGGGGGAGCGGTGCGCGTGGCGCTGCGAACATGTTTTCTATCCTCCTATACCGGGGGACTTGCCAGACGTGCTTTCCTACTACCAAGCGACGCACCTGATGGTCCTCAATGATTGGTGGTATGGCGATAGGAATGACCCGGCCTATGCGGCCGAGCGGTTTTTCATGGGCTCTGCGTCTGTGCATACGCTGCTGTACTCTGCGGCGCTGAGAGGGCGCCTTCCTGCGGCCACCCACGTGGTGTTTCACGTTTGGAGGGCTGCGCTACGCAGGATGGGATGGTGGAATGTGCTTACTCAGGAGACCCCCCTTTGGCGCAATGGTCGCCTGCCCCACCTGGACGCCCTACTGGGCTTTGGAGGGTGGGATGCGATTGGTATTTCTACACTAGGGGACGTGATGTCAGACCTTTCCCTGAAGTCATTTCAGAATTTCCAGGACAAATTTGGGATGACCCGCTCACAGTTTTTTTTAAATATCTCCAGTTCCGACATGATTTGACGCCCCACTTGGCTGATCTGGAGAGCCTTCCCGAATTTAGTCCCCTGGAGGCCAAGCTGTTCATGGGGGAACTGCCAGATAAGAAGCTCTCCCGTATTTATCAGACGCTAGTACATCACTGCTCTTCTGACTTACACAGACTTAAGTCCGCGTGGGAGGAGGACGTGGGGGACTTGGGCGGAGGCCTTTGCAAAGCCTGAGGGGGGCAGCAATCTCCACACGCCTGCGGCTTATTCAGTTTAAGTACCTCCATCGCACTTACTTTACCCGACAGCGTTTGTGGAAGGTGGGAATGGTTGGTTTCCCTGACTGTCTCAGTTGTGGATCAGAAGTGGGTACGTTACTACACACTGTAAGGGGGTGCACTGCGCTATCTAGACTCTGGACTGGGGTGTATAGCTGTTTATCTGAGGTGCAGGCCTGGGAACTTCCCCATGACCCCAAATTGGCTTTGCTGCATGTTATGGAGGGGATTGGGGGTAACACCTACAAACGTCATCTATTACTCCTGGGTCTTACCTTGGCCAAGCGTGACATTGCCAGGGCTTGGAAGGCGCCCTGTGCCCCGTCGTTGGCTGCCTGGAGGAACGGAATGGACTTCTGCATGGGATTGGAGCAGCCTGTGTTTTTGGCCAGGGGGTGCCCTCGCAAACACTTTAAAATTTGGAAGAGGTGGCTGATTATCGAGGGCTGGACTTGGATCCTCTGCCCGAGAGGGTTGCCCTTCTGACGCTTTGACAACTGGAACGTTGGACAATACGAGAAGTGTCTTACTGAACTTGGCATGTTTATTCATAGATTCTTTCCTGTATATGTACATTGGCAGCGGTGCAATGGGGGGGGGGGTTGTTTGTGTTCTTAGTACAAGTCTGCTGATATTCTTATTGTTTTCCTATTGTTGCTGATGACTCCGGGATTCGGAGCTCTGCATTATATGTGCGTACAGACAAATAAAATCTGTTTAAAAAAAAAAAAAGTGATCTGGATGAATCACAAATGAGTGAAGATATGACAGAGGGAAAACTGGAATCTGTATGACCCCTTGCCTCCCAACGCTTTGTTAAATCAAGAGTTTCTACGTTAATCATGGGCGCTGCCATACTATTCATCAATATGAGCTGATTAACACCATACACCTATTGCGTTTTTGTTGAAAAGATAAATAAAGGTAAATATAGCCATTACAATTTTCTGTAGATATTAAATTCAGACTCATAGTGGAAGGACTTGGAAAGTGAAACCTTTCTAATTTGAAACAATGCTTATGGACCAGTGAGTTCTGAAGCACAGGTATTGGCCACTATATTGATCAAATATTTCACGAGAAAGAAACAAGCACTCATAACTAGATGTATAAATCTTCTTAAGCTTTCATTAATGTTACTTGATCCAAGATTATCACCAAGGGAGATACCCCTTGACCAGCAAAAATGTGTTACATGAAAAGTTGAGAGGAATTTAGAGTGAGTGAAGCATGTCTTCTGAAAAACGCTTTGTCAAGGAGAAAACCAGTATAAGATTATACCGAACATTAAGCCCTCTTGTTATCCTGGTAGATAAAAAGGTGCGTGCAGTAGTCTTGAAAAATAAAGATCAGGGTCCCACACGGATCACTTACAAGCTTGAAAAGATTACAAAGATCTAAAATTGACACTTTTATGGTCTTGTTAATTAATGATGAAAACTCGTCTGGACTGTTTCCTCCAGTAGTAGCCAGATAGGTGCTTTGAGAATGGGTTAGTGCCAAGCCTCGCAGCTTAAATGCCAGGAGCCTTGGCAGGATTACCAGGATAATGTCGAAGACCTCCAGATTCTTTCTTGAGGGTTAACCAAAACTAAAAGGTGAAACTCCGGGAGCCAAGTGTTCACATTCAGTGGCTGTGGGAAGGGGCACAAATATGCCCTCTCTTCCATGTCACAATATCTCTAGTCTGCAAGGAAGTGGAAGGGCAACCCATCTGCGAGGATATTTGGAAACCAGAACAGGAAAGGCCAAACAGTAATATCTGCCTCCAGATTGATTATGAAAAAGAAGAGAGGAGCGTGGCAAAGTGAAGATTGAGTAGGTGAAAGGCATAAAGATGCTCCATTGTAAAGACATCACTCGAGGATTCTTGGTCTATTTTGGGGCTGAAATGGACACTTTACTAGAGGACTTAATATGAAACATCTACTAGGGTGTATACTCAACTCTAAAGACACTCTGCGCCAACATCTACACTGACCACACACGAGACAAGCTTATACAATGGCAGAAATTTATTATTTCTAGCTACTGTTGAACACCAGCGTTAAAGAAAGTATACTTCACAGGAATGATGCCACTCCATTACTATTTTGCAAATTCCAAGTAATTACATTATTTTCAGGCTGTACTGATTTCAAACAAAGAGTGGCTGAGATGATTTCTTAATCTGAACTGCAATATACCAGAGAATTAAGTTAAGGATGCCAAACATTAATCATTGCATTTTGCGGAATAAGCTTTCTCCTTGGGAAAGGTATATACAACATAAATATTCCATTAACAATCCACAGTTCTCTGCTAACCGAACCCTGCAAAAAATCAACTGCAAAACCCTGACAAATCCTCACTCATACAGACACAAATGTGCTTCTAAAAATGCAAGATAATGCTTAAAACCGCTGCATCTAAAAAAAATAAACAGTTGGGTCAAAAGTCCCTAGAAGATCACCAACGTGCCATCCTGCTCTTTATTTTCTCATTCGGACCAATCCTATGCAAGAGACTAGTATCACGAGTCCCCCCTGAAGAGACTATCTACAAGATTTTATCTGTTGTTTGCTACAAGAGTGATGGACTTTGTTGGATGATAGGTGTGCGCCAAAGTCTACGATTGACTACCCTCTTTTTTTCATCAGTTTATGATACAGCTACTTGTTGGTGGCAGCTGATTTTTTTTTAACAGTTATAAGATACATTTGTACCTAATTCTCACTGAGGAGACTGCCTCCCTACTATCCCCATCATGATATGTATGTAGTCCTTAAAGTGTGGGATGATTCAAGAGGTTTACTCATAGAGCTGTTATCTCCCCGATTTCCTAATGTGTGTGTCTGTGTCTGAAACCTCACAACTGAAAGAAAAAGGAAGGATAATTTGTGATCACCTTTCCTGATCCCATGCAGTTTTAGCAGGTTTGCTTGTGGCCTGGGAGATTCAACACAAACAAATGAATGTGGTACAACTGCCTCACCATTCCTGCACATCCAATTTCTTGTCCTGCCAAATTCAAAGCGACGCAAAAACAGCTGCTGATCAGACGTAGGTTTTCCGACTCCAAGCACACCTTCAGAATTAGTTGGCATGTGACACACCTGAAGGAAATGCACGTTTGAATGACTAACTCCCTAAATATGTTTGGAGGTAACTGAGTTTGAGTGAAAAGTTGTGGGGCCAAATGGTCACTATTTCTATTCATAATTATTTACTAACCGTTGTATACAGCATGGCCCTAACCACTTAGACCACAGAGCACATTACACTAAACCAGAAATACAAATAAGATGAGATGGAAACATATCTACAATAACCAGCATCACCTCCTCAGTAAGGGGAGGAAGGTCCTAGTGAAGGAACCACTGGAAGAACATGAGCTTAACACAAATGCTCCAAGAGATGGATTACAATTATTCTCCTAATTGAAAGCAGGTTATCATTGAAGGTTTAGATCCTCAGGCAGATCATCCCAAAATCCAGGAGCCACACATAAATATACCTGGTTCATTGTGCTGCTCTTTCATACTCCCTGGAGTTTTAACAAGAGAGTTTTATATAGCACTGGCAAGACCCAAAGGTATTGGAGCGCTTTACAACATTATCACGTCGATAACAGACAGCAATTAGTTTAGGAAAACAGCTGTGCCAAGAATCAAATCGGGGGTTGACCTAGAAGAAAGAAAAACACAGAAAGGAAACTACAAAAATAACGAGGTATAGAATACCTACATGCTGGGTAAATGCTATCCAGTTGGTTGAGATGCTAATTGAGGAGGAGATCCATTATCTGTCTCTTGAAGCTCACAAAGGCGGGGTTAGCTCTAATATATACTAGGATGCAGTTCCTAGGCCATTGCCCAAGAAGGACTGTGCTCAGGTTCTTATGCCTCGATGCATCAAACAGAATTGCATTCGCAAACGGTGCGAATCGCATTTTTCGGCCGTTTGCGAATGCAATTGACTAATTTGGAATGCATCATGCATTTCGCAATTTTAGGAATCGCAACCACGTATCGATTTCTAAAATTGCGATTGCATTTAAGAAATCGCAATTAGAGATTTCTTAAATGCAATGCATGATTATTTTTAAATTGCGAATATGCAGTTTGGAAGGGGTAAAATAGCATGAAATTGAACTTCATGCTAATTTACCTAAAACTATCAAATATGCACAAATTGCATTTTTGGAAGTTTAAATTTACATACACACATGCCCTTTGGGCATGTGTGTGTGTAAATTCCATTTAAAGTTACATTTCAGGGGTGCAGGGAGGGGTTCTTTGGACCCCCCCTGAACCCTTGAAATTGCATTCACATTTTGGGAATCGCAATTTGAAATTCGCAAAATGTGATTGCCTTCCCATTCATTCCTATGGGCCTTTTGGCCCATAGGAATCAATGGGAAGGTTTTTCCTTAATTGCGATTCGCAAATTGTGAATCGCAATTAAGGAAAAATACCGATTCGCAAAAAAAAAAGCGAATTGTTCATGCATTGCCGTTTGCGATTTCTAAATTGCGATTCCTTAATTTTCGCAATTTAGGAATCGCAAACGGCAACAATGATGCATCTAGGGGTTAGTTCGTGATTTTTAGGCAGATAGAGGAGCCAGGTGTTTGTGCTTCTTAGGTTTCTTGTCTGATCTGCTTTTTTGAGTTTGAATGCAAGGTAAGCTGGTTTACCAGTGTGAATGAAGGTCTTTGAGTGCAACATGCAGTTCTGAAGATGCAGCGAGCTTTAATTGGGAGCCAATTTAGTTTTTTCAGGGAAGGCAAGATGTGATAATATGTTTTGATTCCGGTGACATTCCTAGCTGCTGCATTTAGATTGTTTTTTAAGGGGGCTAGGTGGGAGTTTGCAGTGCCTGTGAGGGTGGCATTCCCGTAGTCCAATCTGGAAAGAACCAGAACTTGTGTGCAGAGTTAAGACCATCCCAAGTGAGAAAGGGTTTGATTTTCTTCAGAAGTATTAGGCTGCAGAAGGTGCTCTTCGCTGTATTCTTCATACAATCATTCATGTTGAATCGTGGGTTTAGTGTGATTCCAGTCATTTGGCAGAGTCAGCAAGAGTTAGATTGCAATTCTAGGTGTCAACGGAGTCTGTCCTCTGCTGGATATGAGAAGAATTCCGATCATATCTTTGTTGAGTTTCAGGCAGTTGTGAGATGACCAGAGTTGTACTTCTCTGGGGGTGGCACTTAACCAGCGTACGTCATCTAGTGAGGATAATTCTGTCTGCATAGAGGTGAAAGGGGAGATTTGCTTGTTTGAGTGGGACAGTGAGGAGCTCTATGTAGATATTAAACAGTGTAGGCGAGAGGACAGAGCCTTGGGGGATGCCCCAGGCTTTTGCCACTATGTCTGAAGTCAAATTGTTTATATTTATTTGTTGAAAGTGGTTTTGTAGAAAAGACGTGGATCATCACTGGAGCCCTCCGTCTGCTCCGATCATTTTTTGAAGAGAGCCCAAGAGAAACTTGTGGTCGACTGTGTTGAATGCCGCCGATAGGTCTAGGAATATAAGCAGGCAGCATCAGTTTGCATCCAAGGACTTGTGTAAGTCATCTGCTATATTCAGAATGGCTGTTTGTGAACTGCATAATTTTCGGTAGCCCAAATAATGCAGCTCCAAGAGATTGTTACTGTCAATGTGCTGGTTTATTTGTAAGAGAACACATCTCTTGAGAATTTTGGCTAGGAAAGGAAGGATGGAGACAGGCCCGAAGTTATTGAGTTCACTTAGGTCAACACCCATTTAAAAAAAAAAAAAGAGCAGTCCGGCATAACCCCGGTCATCAGGGAGCAGTTTATCTTAGACCAAAGAGGGGTTAGAGCCTGACCGAGTTTATTTATTTATTCATTTTTTGCCAGGGAGGCTGGAAGGGGGTCAGCGAGGTGGGAGGAGGGTTTGGAGATAGCCATCAGCTCAGAGATGTCTGCCTTTGAGAGTGGGTTGAGCACCTTCCAGCATCCAGGAGTCCTGATAGACCCTTGGAACTGATTGCATTATTAGTGTGTTGTTCCAAATGCTTCTTTTCGGTGCTCATGTGTTTGTCTTTCAATTAGGAGGGCAGACGTACAGGTATAGATTTACACGTAATGCAGACCATCTTCTAACCTCTCTCGGCAGCCAATAGAGATATCTCATGTTATGGCAATACTGTCAGATTTTTGGGCATCCTTGACAAGGCATGCAGCCATTTGTAGAACAGCTTTGAGGAGACCTAGTGTTATGTAGGAGAGGCAAGCAACTATAGCATTATCTCCATCAATGATTGTGTGATAGGACTAGGGTCTGTACAGTGGTCCTGAAGTCTGGAACAGAGTTTGCATTTTTTTAAATGGTTAATTTGGATTGAGGCAGTCAGGAAGCTAGACGGGAAATGGGTGTAGTCATACAGAGAGCTTGGTTGAGGTGAATCCTAGGGATTTCACGTAGGAGACCGAGGTAGGAGAGAAGCCATGGTTGGTATGAAAGGCTTAGGTTTGTGTTGTTGTACTGTTTGATATTTTAAGGTAGATTGGACTGTTGTAGGTTTACTGGTTCAGAGTAAAGAACTGATCTGAGATGCTCCAAGTAAGGTTAAACAGAAGAGGAGAGAGGATAGCACATTGAGGTACGCTGCTAGATAGTAGCTACAGATGTGATCTGAAAGTGTCCATTGTTACAAATTGTGATCCAGAGGTGATTAAGTATTGGAGCTGTATCAAGACTAGGCCTTCCTTTACCTTTGTTGTACACATTTTTTTTATTGCTGCATTTTTATTTTAAAAATTTGTTTTGAACAATTTTAAGTATATTAAAACAGCATAGACTGTTACATGAGCAATTCAGAACATAAGCTGGTCTGAACATGACAAGGCCATTTCGAGGCGAGGCATGGTGCATTATAAACTTTACAGAGGTTGTGTGATCCTGAACAACCTTCTAAAGATGCAGATCATCCATATTTCCAACAAATAACATAACAAAATGGGGACAAGCCCTCTCATCACCCATAGGAAGACAACAGACCGCAAAGTTGTGGAAAAAAGGGGGTTCAAGCCAGGAATCCATGGATAGGGAGCAAACATTGTATGCTGGGGGTGTAATGATCTGAAGCAGGACATCCCTGCAGGTGTTCAAGAAAGGGTTGCTTAAGGGATTCCCTTGAGCAACCTTTGGGGGACACGTTTTCCATTAACTGTTCTCTGATTCACTTCAATCAAAAATATGTAGTACCGTTAGCTGGGAAGAGTAAAACCAAGAATTCTAGCTTGGACAGGTAACCAATCAGTGGTTGCCACAGGTAGGTACATTTCTTTTCAGAGTGGAAAAGTTTGCGTGCCATGTGTCCCAAAGCGACCACCTGCCACAGCTTGTTTAACCATTAATTCATTGGAGATAGGGTCAACAGTTTCTAAATAAGATGGATGAGTTGTTTAGCAGCACCGGTCATGTGACAAATCAGTAGAGAATCTGCGTGTATCTTGTCTTCTAAATAAGCTGATTTTATCCCCAGTATCAGGATGACAGAGTCTCTATGGATGGGGTTGCCCAGCTTTCCTTTAGTGGACAGTATTTTAAGGGTTCAATGATATATGGTGCAGAATGCTGTTCCTAAGTCTAATATCATTAGAAGGACTGCAATTAATTCACCCACCATCATTATGGCAACTTTAAGGACGAGTAGGGTGACCATTTCCAAGCATTCTGAGGAAGTAACGCAGAACAATAGGAGTTTATCATTAGAAATGTCAGAAAGAAATTCCACTGAGACAGACTTTTCAAAAACGTTTCAGCAATTTGGAAGTCATTGTTGTCCTTGTTGGGCCTTTTCAGTAAAGGTGTGATCTAGTCACCTTTGAGAGAGGTTGGAAATCAGCCTTCTTTGAGTAAGAAGTGGATGCCATTAAGGGAGATGGGGACAATGTTCTTAGCTTAGGCGTTTAGCACATTGCCTTAATGGGTTCAGTAGTGTATGAACAGGGCTTTGTTTTTGCTGTGTTATATAGAAAATTGTCCATGTTAATCTGTTTAAAGGCTGACCATTTTGGTATGATTCTACAAAAATTGTAGGGTAAGTTCTGTGTTTTTTGTTTTAAATTTTTACAATCTTTTCTGTTAACAAACTAGCAATATGGTTTGCAATTGTGGCTCAGCTGGAAGTTCTTGATTCTTTCAATGGTTACATGAAGTGACTGATGGTTTGGAAGAGCATTGTAGAAAAGCCAATCAAGGTTGATGGTACTGATATTGCTACATTGTTCAGAGAGCTAGTGGATAGAGATCTCTTAATGGCAGTCTAAGTTTTAGATGGTTTTGGTTGACTTTTGTTCTGTTTGTAGTGAAGTAAAATGATATTGCGAAGTGATCCGACCAATTAATATTGAGTGTAGTCTCGGGGTGGATGCAATAAGGTCTGCAATGTTTCCCTTGTTGTCGGTAAACAATGAAACCATTTGTGACATGTCATGTGTGAGCAGGTTTCATTTGGATTTGCAGAGAAAGATTTTGGGTTGATTTTCCAGCTAATGTTGGAGTCTGCCAGAAAGATTTTGTGAGTATTTTGTCAGCATGGATGTGTTATGTTCTTTTAGAGAAGGTGGTGGTGTAACTTGGTGGTGGTGAATTGTATGGAAGTAAATAGTTTTGTACTGCTTCTCTCTAATAGTAACTGAGAGGAGATCAAATAAGTGAATAATAGGGAGTCAATTATTACGCAAGACAAACTATTCTTGACGAAGAAGGCTATGCGCCTCACTTCCTGTTGAGTTTGTCTTTGTATAAAATAGGATGGACTTCAAGGACTGGGATGTCGAAGGATGATATGGATTTTGGTAAACCCCAAGTTACAGTGATTAATAGGAAGTTTAGAGAATGGGATTCAATAAGGCCTGCAATTGCAAAAGAATTACCTTGAGTAGCTCTTGTATTAATACGTATAAATAGCAGGGTGGGTTGTTTGAGGGGTTGGTATTGGTGAGCATGAGTGATTGTGATTTTTAATTAGGTTTTCAGGGTGGATGCACGGGCTTGATTGAATACACAGAATGAATGTCTCTTGATAGAGTGAATGATAGGGATGGTGTACCCTGTGGGTCTTGAGATGTCCATGTTGGACTATATTAATAGTGGGTTTGCATGCATGAGAACTGGGTTTTTCGACAAGGAGAGAGCCTTCCAGAGTAGATGTTGACTTTGTGAGGGCCAGGACTTTAGAAACCAAATGAAAGAACTGTAAACCCAGAGCAGGCTTGCTTAACTATGGCCCATGAAGGAGCCTGTTGAATTTAAAGTGAATGGTAATTTTCCCGAAGCAACAACGGCGGACCTCCTATGCCGCACCTCGTGCCAGTTCCTATACGTGAGTTTGCTGTGCAAGCTACCTCTACGCTAGCCGTTGAGTGACGTCACTGTGCTCCAGATCAAAGAATATTGTAACAAGCTGGGGTGAGCAGCTCATGAAGTCCAATAGGCCATGTTAGTTAGAAAAATAACTTCTTTATTCCAAAAAATCTTTTAAAATTCATCGAGTATAGACAACACAGCTAACGCGTTTCATTCCCATATAGGGAACTTCCTCAGGGCAAAAACTGTATCACTTGTAAAGTACACTTTGTAAAAGATGCCAGCAATAATTGTTAATAGTGGTTGTTTTTGCAGCAGTTGACTTCTCACAACGAACAATATACTCCTATGTAGACCTGTTTATAACAGAAAAATCGTCCACTGGATAACTGGAAGAAGGGTCCAAATGTGGTAAGATAGCTCACGAAAGAAGGTCAACGACCAGGTATAGGCTGTTGTGACCACCCAAGACACTTCAAGGAGTTATAGTGAATGGATCCGTATGTAAGAAATCATACACCCTCACAGGACAAAATCAATTGGAAAGGCAATTTGGAGCGCCTCTATATTTTCTTAGCATCGCCACCAATATATTCCAAGGGCGGGCCCGTTTGAGCCCCGTAGAGACCGGAAGAGGCCGGGCTGGGCCCCCCTCTAACCACCCAGGCCATCCAGGTTAGTTGTTCCCTCAGCCCTGTTACATCTTGGTTATAAATTTCCTGGGATCCTTGTACTTTGCACTTTTTGCCTTCTTTTTGTCCCCTGCCAAAATGTCAACTCATGAGGGAAAAGGCAGATCGGCGTTGACTGGGACAAGCGTTGTTGGGGCTTTGATTATACTTTTAATCAGAGCCATCTCTGTCTTAGCCCATGAAATTGCATTGACCGAGCGAGGACTCTCCTTAGATCCCCTGCAGACCAAACCTCATCGCTAGGTGGCTTGATGGCTGCACGCTCTCCTGAATGCCCTCTGGCCCTAGCCATGGACTCCTTTGATCTAGCAAGAGGCACCAGCCGGCCATCACAGGCACCACTGGAAATTTCAACAATTATCAAGGTTCGATCACCCCCTTACCTGTGGAGATGGCAGAAATGGCAGAAGAGGGTGTACCTTGTGGTATTCCTCCACGCATTGCCACAAGGTCGGTGCCCAAACCCATTACTCCATCCATGGCTCCAACCCCGGAGCCGGGCGTAAAGAGGAAGAGGGGGCCTTGAAAGGCAGAAAAATGCTGAACTGCAAAAAACTAACAGGAATGGTGAAACAGTATCCCCATTGTCTTCAGTGCCTGTGCCCGTAACCTCTACTTCTGTTGCTTCAAATGTGGATGCTCCACTGTCTGATGCCCATGAAGTCTTGTTGGTTAAAATCGGGGCTCTGTTCTAGTCATCTTTATCCCAGATCCTCGACAGACTGACTTTGATTGAGGAAAGACTTACCAACTATGAAACGCTTCTTGCAACTAAACTTTGTACCATTGAGGACACTTTGGGTAAAATTATTCGGCCATCTGAAATTCAAACAAACATCTTGTGTGACCCTGTTAACCCTAAATCCCTTCCTGCCATTCCCCCTTTATCCAATTTACCACTTGTATCATCTAGTAGGAATGGTGGGGTGGGTACTGTCGCTAAGGATGACCGAGTCCCACTGGGTGGTCATGAGGGTGAGATAGGGAACACGTCGAGTGAATTTGCCCAGCTCATTCGGAGTACTCCAAGGGGGTCGGGTAGTAATCCCCGGGGCAGGTCTCCCAGTAACTCTATCCAACACCTATCTAATGTTGGGACTGGAAATCAGGTCAACCCCTCCAACAGTGACACATTAGCCATGCAGTATTCTCTGGGCCGCAGTATAGGTGCAAATGGTCCTAGAGTATTACACCTTCCACCGGCCGCCGCTCCTTTAGTGGTGGTCCTAAAGAATGTACCGACTCTACAGGAGGGGCGATAGAATCCACTGAGCAGTTGATGGCAAAAACAATGCACTGGCTTAGTGCTCAACTGAAGGTAGATGGGGTTCAGGGATGGGATATCTGTAACCAAATCATTATGGCTAGAAGTGCATCTTGGGTTGGACACTCCACAAAGGAAGGGTGGAGTGACTGTATAGTTCCCAACTTTAATAATACCTATGTTGTTAGATTTTTATTGGGTCACTTAAGGAGTAGAAATCAATGGCACCATTCCGGGAAAATTTCCCTCTTGCCTTTAGGTTTCTTCTATAGACCCCATTATTTTCCTCCTTTAGAGGGCAGGAGCAGACTCGCACCAGAAAAACCTATAGGTAGTCTCTTTGATTTTAACCACACTAATAGATTTCCTCCCTTGTCTGGTTTAGATGCGTGCGACTGAATGACTCTTGTAGTTCTATCTGCGACTGAGGTCACATTTAACTTACCTTCCACTTCTAATGTGATTGTTTCAACTCCTCCGCTGGTTACAACTGGGGGGTCTGAGCATCCTGAGGCCCTGACGCTGTTAGATCGGGGTGTAGGTACAGCTCCCTGCACATTAAGTTTGCTACCATGGAACATTGCTGGTTTATCATCGAAGACAACTTCTTATGATTGGTCATTGAGCTTTATGATATTATTGCCTTCCAGGAGACCTGGTGTAAGAAGTTGGCCTGGTATATGATGTTCACTATTCTAGTGAGCACCTTGCACCAGTCCAAACAACCCTTATGGTGATGGTTGTAAAGTCAACCTTATAGACCAGCTATCCTAGTGGTAGCATGGACAGAGCAGTCTTAGGCTAAACTCAAGAGGGCATGTGAAGCCAGCTGTTTTACCATATTCAATCCCTTTAATACCAAGTGAAAGGACGCCACACAGGTTATATATATATATATATATAAAATATATGTATTTATTACTAAATTAATCCTCTGAACTCTTTGAGGTCAGAGGCACAAGCACATAACAAGATACTCAATTGTCATACAATAAGTTGCACAAAATACAGTAATGCCCTAGGGGCACTTCGAACCATATATTAAAATAGTGGTATAAGAAACACGTCACAAACAAAGGATAGGCCTAGGGAATCGCTGGGGCTACGCTGTACTACCAAAGGTTAGGAAGCAGGAGGCCCAAAGGAAGCGTGTGCAGTGTCTGAACACACACGCGGGTTCACATAGAGTTAGAATGGGAACGAAAGAATTGGAAACTAGTTCTTTTAGGTCACTTCCGACTGGAGTAGGAGAAAGCCACTTGAAACTAGGACACTAGGATAGTTAATCACTACAGGAGCACCGAAGTACTCGTGTTACCTCACCCACAGGAAGCGGGTGCATAGGTCTCAAAGTGTGTCGGGTTTTGTCGCTGCTTCCTATGGAGCCTTGGAGAAAGATGCTGCAAGCGTCCAGGAGAGAAGTGTCCGGTTGGATCCAAGGGCGGATCGAAGATTAAGAGTACCTGAAAGCAGAGGGGACAGAGTCTGGGTCACTAGCCAGTGACCAGGATGGAACCAGGAAGGAACCAGGCGATGTCGGGAAGCAATCAGGTGATGTTGTGAAGCTGGTCTCTGCTGCCACGTGGACCAGGAGGTGTCGACGACGACCAGGAGCTGGGCACGGACTGCCCCACGAAGGATCTCGCTGTCGGCGGTGTCGGCTTCCGGATTGGAGTCAACAAGCCTTGGCAAAGGCAACCCACGCAGGATTCGAAGAAGGCTTCTGGATCAGACCAGCAAGGTCTAATGGACTTCTCCATTTCGGGGAAGCAGGGGCCAGTCTGAAGCAACCAGACCAGCATTGGAAATTCATAGGTTCGTCGTCACAGAGGCCACTAGACAACTGGCAAGTGACCGGACAGACGCGTCGAGCAGGAAAATGCAGAAGGGCCCCACGCAGGACTGGTGGAGTGTGGAGGGCTGATCTTCTGTGCAGTTGGTGCTCGGGGCTGGGGCTTCTCAATCCCCAATGCACAACTTCGAGGGTGCCTCCGAAGTTGCACGGAAAGCAATTCGCTGGCTTTCCAAGATGGCCGGTCCCACGTCTCGCATCGCCTTCACGGGTCTCAGCTTTGCTGTGGCTGTGGATCGGGCTAAAGGAAGTCTGAAAGTCCGGGTCTTGTCAGGCTCTGTGCTCGGGCGGGAGTGTCGGCAAAGCAAACCGTTGATCACTTGATGGGGCCTGCTTGCACACGATGGTCACTCCTTGACCACAAGGGAGATTCTTCAGTCTTCTACCTTCAAGTAGAACGTCGAAGGTCCAGAGTTGAGTTTCAAGTTTCAGTCAGGCTAAATCTAAAGTCTTGGGACTCAGCTCCTACCTATATACCAAATCTAGGTGCTGGATTACCTGCTAGGTCCCTCCTATGGGTGGGACCAGGGAAGGGGGTGGTTACACCCCTGTCCCTTTGTCCATTTTCGCACCAGAGCTGGGGCTGGAGTGCCCCAGCACCGGTTTGAACCGGACTATGCATGGGACACCTTGTGTGCCCCAGGCAGTGTCTCATTTCATTCAGTCCTCCGTGCCCCAATACACTATGGCTTGTCTGGGGTGGTGCTAGCACCTCCCAAGACAGGAAACCTATTGTCCAAGCCTCCCTCGCTGGAAGGGAGGCTTGCTCCCAGCAGCAGGAGGTCAGACTTGTGTCTGTGGCAGCAGCATCCATTTTGTGATGCTGAGGCTCTGGTTAACTTTAACCGGGATTAATAGGAACAACATGTCTTCTCCCTCTAGAAGGGTGGAATGCTACCCCCGTCGCCAGAACTGGCGAGGGGGTAGTATTCCAAAGCCAATGACACCTTACACGACATGTTTTGATAAAGCCAAACCAACGTTAGCATTCAACCGCGAGGATTATAATGCACTTAAGAGTATATGGTATGGCAATATCATAGAACAACTATAAGGACATGGTTCCAAAAGCTGCAGACAGGCTCAGCTCATGCTAGAGCACCATCTCACATAAAACCAAGCACTCTGACTTCAGGATTGTTAAGGCCTGCCATTGGAGTGAATTATAGGTGCATATGTGTCTATATATAATGGTAGATATAGGAATACTATACCTAAGCAAGGGGTGATTACACAACCTTGCCCCAGCTGAGTGATCAGCCAGTTGTGTCAGTTTGGATGGCCAGCCAGGGGTGGCAGAATACATGCTGCAGTCCCTGGTAGGCCTGGGATGCACCTATGCATTGGGTACCTATGGTACACTATACAGGGGCTCATAAGGTGACCCAATATCCAATTGGAGATGTACCTAGAGTACATGGAGTCCATTTTACAGTGAGGGCAGATAGCCTGGGGCCCTGATTAGCAGGATCCCAGGCCAACTAAGTCGAAAACCAGCTAAACACAAGGCAAAAAATCTGGGGTAACCATAGTCGGGTATCCACCTTCCTACACCTGGTCCGTGAGTACTATTTTCCAACCAGGCTATTTGTCCTTCAGCAAACCGGCCATTGCGAACCCCAAGGGGCGCCCCTCGGAAGGTTTAACTGTTTGGGTAAGACAGCAGGTGGGCTTCCAGGTAGCCGAACTGGGGATTGACAATCCAGATATACAAGTTTTTAGAAATAAATTCTGAACATGACCCTGATTTTATATTGATTAATGTCTATGCAAGAAGTATGGCCGGCGGGAAAGCCTCACCGACCATCTCTAGCCTAGATTATTTTATCAAGTCACTGATGGGGAAACATAACTGGGTCATTGCGGGGGATCTTAATTGCACGTTTGAGCTGCTTGGCCCAGAAGACGCCAGTCTTACTAGCGACGAGGATACGTCCTGGGTCATTCCATCGTTAACGCTCCCCCCAATTAATAAACGGACGGAGGCAGTACTGCAATTAAAAAGTTTGACACTGGAGGGTGGGTTCAGGGAGGTTAATGGGAGATTCAAATCTGATGTCAAAGGTAACCCCACTTTTGATAATGGGAGAAAAAGTAGTAGGATTGACTACTTCCTAATTAACTTAGAATTGTGGTCAAGGCTAAAGGACATAGAGGTATTAACTAGACCAGAGAGTGATCATGATTCACTGTCGTTGACATTAGAAGTAAAGGGTCGCTTACTGCTGAGGGGCGGCACGGAGACCATCACGGCAGACGTTGTTATGTCTCACGACTGTCGAAGATTAAAACGGGCACGTGTCTCTGAAGATGAGGGCACCAAGGCACAGGTAAGGTCTACTCTTGAAGAGTCCCTTGTAGCCCTATCCTATCTTTATTCCAGTGAGGCTAGCCTTACGACTTTTATAGAGACCCACGAGTCCCAGTTTGCTAAACTGAAAAGCTATTTTACTAAAAATATAAAAAGATCCAATGTAACCCCCATCCATAAAGCTGCAAAATGATATGACGGGTGAATGTAGGATAGATTTCAGACATTTGTCCCAAGTCATTAGGGTGGGGTCTGCACAGGAGGTAAGGGAACTAAGGGCAGACTACTAGGCTACACAACTCAGGGTAAAGAAGGCTTACGATGAAAATAGATGGAGGGACCGCCTAGAGGCATGCAAAGGGAAAAACTGGTGTTGGTTCTGGCACTTAATTAAATGGGGCAGTGGTAGTGCTGACCCGGCTCCGGTTAACAACGTTCCACCAGAAGTTTGGGTCGCACATTACAAGTCCCAATTTTCATCGCCTGAAGATAGTACTATCTACCAGCCCTGTGGTGTGACGGACTCAGTCCTTTCCTTTACCCTAGCGGAAATCGAGAGAGCCCTCAATGGTGTGGCAGCAGGTAGGGCTCCTGGACCGGATTGTATCCTGGCGTATATATTTAAATCAGATCGGGAGAAATATATCCTCTTCCTTGCTAATGGTTTGGCAAGATGTGCACCCATTCCGGAATCCTGGCGCGTGGCAGAAATCAACCCCATTTATAAAAAGGGGGATCGCGCCAGTCCATCTAATTATAGGCCCATAAGCCTCAGACTCCCTTCAAAAAATTGTGGCGAGATTAGTGCTAAGTAGGGTAAATAGTTGGATAGATGAGAAAGAAATACTATCCATCTAACAAGCAGGATTTCGTTCCCATGTTAGCACTATCGACCAAGTTTTTTAGATTCATGATGATATACTGGAACACAGTGGTCTTAACAGGGGGACACTATGCAGCATTCGTAGATCTTAAATCTGCATTTGATTTAGTCCCCCGCCATAAGATGTGGGAGGTTCTTAGGGAAGCAGGGATGCCTGCTGAGATCTTATCTTTTATTGTAAATCTACATGAGTCTACATGTGCCCAAGTACGATGGGCTCAACAGGGTGAGCTAACAAACCGCTTTTCTGTGAACAAGGGAGTAAGGCATGGGTGTGTTCTGGCCCCTACCCTCGCTTCATTGTTCATAAAAAATGTTATCTCATACTACTCGGAATATTCCACGGACACACCTACTCTTGCTGGATCCAGGGTTCCACTATTAATGTTTGCAGACGACACCTTAATTCTGTCGAAGACGCAATCAGGGCTGCAACGTGCCCTTGATCGATTTACTTTGTTCTGCAATGACCATGATTTAGTAGTTAATGTCGATAAGACGAAGTTCATGGTCTTGCATAAACACAAAGTAGTGAAAGCTAGAGTGGAAATGAACAATGTGCCCCTGGAACAAACCGACTCCTTTGCATACCTGGGTGTTACTTTGGGCAAACATTTGAACTGAAAGCCACAGTTAGATCTATTAGTCTTAAGGCATAACCAACTAGCAGGGGCCCTTCTAAAAGAATTCCGGTTGCCCCGCCCCAAACCAGTTGGACCGGCTCTATCTATTTACCAAGGGAAGGTTAGAGCCTCATAATTTACGGGGCGGAACTTTGGGGGTTTGAAAACTTAGTACCATCAGTCTTACCCGAGAACAAGTTCCTGAGGGCATTGACCGGCCTTCCTCAATCCTCTCCTCTGAGGCCCCTACTTTTAGATCTAGGATGTATTTCCTTTGAGGAGGCTGCGGGTTTTAGACCACTTGCCTATTGGCGAAGACTTTGGACAACTCCGGAGCTAGCATCTTATGCAAAAGTTGTTAAGTCCATTAGGGAAGCAGATAAATGAAATAAAATTTCTTGGCTACAAAAGATTAAGGCATTGTTATCTGAAATGGGCCTCATTCACCTGTGGGAGGACCCAGAGGGGAATTCCTTTCCATCTAAAAGAGATCTTAAAGCCTTATATAGGGACATGGTTTATGTAAAGTCGCTGTCCTCGGTTACTAGTGGTTCCCTCACAGGCCTCTTTCTTGAATATAAGTGTGAGCATAAGCTGGAGGCCTATTAGGACATTATCACATGTCCTGGTGATAGAAAACTCTTCCACCAATTTAGAATGGGAACACTCCCCCTAAAATCGTTTACTAAAAAGTGGCGGGATGACCAGGATATAAAATGTGACACTTGTTTAACTGAGGACAAGACTCTATCGCATGTCCTGTTTGTGTGCCCTGCATACAAGAGCCCTCAGCTGAAAATGGCTCAAGCCAGTTTGTACAAAGTTTGGAACTAGATCTTGTCAAACGGCCCTGCGTATCTTAAAATCTGAAACTTCTGAAGTCATAGTTGTTGCTATGGCTAAGCTTCTGAGCTGGACTTGGGTCCTTAGGAGGAAAAACCTGCAAGGCATTATGTAATCTATCTGCTTATGCATTGGTGTACTCAAGTTTCCCCCACACCATTCAGTCCAATATTGAAGACTGTAACCAAGCCCTGTGTAATTATGCATTAATAGATTTTGACCCTGAATTCTTCCTTTTAAACCTAATCATTGTTTGGGATTTTATATGACATGCTTTTTTTAACAAAATATTCTTCTATGAAATGTTATGCCTTTTTATATCATATTGTATTTATCTTAATGTGTCTTTTATGATCGATTATGATGGAATAAAGACGGAAATTGAAGAAAAAAAACTATATTCAATAGAAAATAAAACATTACCTCTTTTATTAAAAAGATAACTCTTCCTGGACACCAATTTATTCACCGTGCTATATAAGCTACTTGAGTTTAACTTTCTAACCAACAGCAGCCTTCAGGAGTCAAATTTGTATGTGCAAGTTCTTGCCATTTTTGTGAGCTTGTAAAAGTTTTAGACCTATACAGTTCGTAGAACAATCGCAATATCAGTCACAAAGATTGCTCTTTTTCCTTTCTTTGTTTATAAGCTACAGATAAATAGGCTTCACACAAAAAGCAGAAGGAGTCCAAGAAATAGCAGATAGTATTGTCTCATAATTTCACAGTTCACCCTTGAGGAGGTTCACATTTGTGATTTCTTTCATTGGCTTCATTGATAAAAAAGCAACCATCAAGGAAGAGGACAGCTTTTAGGCTCTGGTGAAAACGCACAGGAAAATGTTAGTACCTATCATCTATAAGCTACTAAACATTTCCCTAATGTTGGGGAAACTGAAAGGCACACAGCGGTAGGGCAGTGAGTCTTTTTGTGAACAGCAAAGATTTCAGCCTAATGGGTGCTGCAGAGGGAAATTATTGATTAAGCCAGCTCCATTTACGGTCACATGGTGATGTCTGTCTGCAGGTTCAGGAAGCCCGTAAATGTTTCACCGACAGGGAGACCTCATGATCCTCTGTCAATCACAACCTCATTGCTTTGAGCACAGGGGCTGCAAACCACTCCGGCCACGTTTGCTTATGTACCACATCTGAGTCATGCTCACCGTAAGGATCGGAAACGCCCAACCATGGATCGAGGCCCCAAGATGGGAAGGTGAATCATCTTCAGATTGAGCTCATGTGAACCAAGACCGTAATATGGATGTGATCTTCACAAGCAATCTAGTATTCTACTAACCTATAAATGTGGTCTGCAAATCAGCATTTTTCCATCCTTGTCAACTAAAAGGGATTATTTCACTTCACCATTTCTCCCAGAAAATTGCTTACTGGCAGCAGTCCTATCCAGGCATCCATAACACATCGCTTGCCAAGTTGCAATATGTACAGAATATGGTTGCTCGCATGGTTCTGGGGCTGAAGTGTCAGAACCATTTCACCCTGGATCTCGTATCTCTTCATTGGGTCCTGATGAAAGAAAGGACTCCTTTCAAAACTCTCTGCACTGGCACAAGGCTTTCTATAAAAACACGGAAATACGTCCCCAGCCTATGTGTGCATACCATCCCACTACAAAACCTTGGGCCAGCCTGTCAAGGACTGCTATCCCTCCATTAATTAGAATACAAAGCAAAATCACTTCTTCACCAGGGCTCCTACCCACGGATCTCTACTCACCAAATAGAGACTTAAAATGAGCACTTCTCCCATTAGCTTGCTTCAAACCAGGTTGTTCCTTAGCAGTGCTATAAATATTGCTAAAACCATTTGCATATGGTTTGTATGTATTTCTATGCATTGTATTCTCTTTTTCGCATTTGTTTTTCACCACACTGACCTCTCTTTGCTATGATCATTCATTCAAATTTCTCCAACACATCCTTAACTGTGTTCTAATTTCTTTGCCAAAGTAATTATCGTAGTAGGGAAAGGATAATCTCAAAGCCAAATTTCTGCACTGACTGGCATTGTCAAACCCAATATAAATTGGTCTCTGAAGTGCTCATCCAAATTAGCCCCGCATTTATATGACGAAGCAAAGCTTCCTCAAATCAGTTATACAACTGTCTACTGATTCCCAGTCTGTTTCCAACCCAGAGTCTGTTCCGGTGACGTTTCGGCGAGGGCGTGAGCCTTTTCTCTCTGCTCTATATCTCTGGATTAAGAAACAACAAGGGTTTTGGCTATAGTTCAGTAAGGCTGCGCCACAATGCTGAGAAACAGAACGAAATGCCAGTACTGCTCGCTTTTTGGTCAATTTTGAGCAGAATAATGGAATCACAATTATTCTGAATGGACGACTCTTTCAGTCCTGAATAAATCGTACAAAAGTGAATTTATTTTAGACTATTCATATATCAAGTCATTTTATCTTTTGACATTTTCTATATCTCTGGATTAGCGGGCTCCGAGCAGAACAAGCATTTGCAATGCAGTAGGTCTCGCATTAGGAAAGTTTGAGCTATTGGTATTGTAAATGACAATTTTTTTATTTATGTGTTGGTTTTGAAAATAGCTAAATTAATAGCTTTGTCATTTACAATGCCAATAGTTATAACTTTCACAAATGTGACACCTATAGCATTTGTAATGCAATATGTGTTGTATTTACGTGACTTGCATGTATTGCTATTACAAATTTAGTTATTGTAATTTATAATGGCAATAGATTAAACTTTTGTAAATAATTTGGTGAACATTATGTTCAGTGTATTTTATTGTGTCGAAAATCCAAGAACAGAAGTAAAATATTAACATCTTTTTGTGACATTTGTAATAAATCTTGAAACACTGAGAGAACATATTTGAACCAGTGATGCTGTGGTTGCGCTGAGTGATGCTGTGGTTGCGCTGAGTGATGCGGTGGTTGCGCTGAGTGATGCGGTGGTTGCGCTGAGTGATGCGGTGGTTGCGATGAGTGATGCGGTGGTGGCCCTGAGTCATGCTGTGGTGGCCCTGAGTCATGCTGTGGTGGCCCTGAGTCATGCTGTGGTGGCCCTGAGTCATGCTGGGGTGGCGCTGAGTCATGCTGGGGTGGCGCTGAGTCATGCTGGAGTGGCGCTGAGTCATGCTGGAGTGGCGCTGAGTCATGCTGGGGTGGCGCTGAGTCATGCTGGGGTGGCGCTGAGTCATGCTGGGGTGGCGCTGAGTCATGCTGGGGTGGCGCTGAGTCATGCTGAGGAGGCGCTGAGTCATGCTGGGGTGGCGCTGAGTCATGCTGGGGTGCTGCCGGGTGATGCTGTGGTGCTGCTGGGTGATGCTGTGGTGCTGCCGGGTGATGCTGTGGTGCTGCCGGGTGATGCTGTGGTGCTGCCGGGTGATGCTGTGGTGCTGCTGAGTGATGCATTCTTGGCCCAGAGTGATGCTGTGGTGGTGCAGAGTGATGCTGTGGTGGTGCAGAGTGATGATGTGGTGGTGCAGAGTGATGCTGTGGTGGTGCAGAGTGATGCTGTGGTGGTGCAGAGTGATGCTGTGGTGGTGCAGAGTGATGCGGTGGTGCTGCTGCAGAGTGATGCTGTGGTGGTGCTGCAGAGTGATGCTGTGGTGGTGCTGCAGAGTGATGCTGTGGTGGTGCTGCAGAGTGATGCTGTGGTGGTGCTGCAGAGTGATGCTGTGGTGGTGCTGCAGAGTGATGCTGTGGTGGTGCTGCAGAGTGATGCTGTGGTGGTGCTGCAGAGTGATGCTGTGGTGGTGGTGCAGAGGGATGCTCTGGTGGTGCAGAGGGATGCTGTGGTGGTGCAGAGGGATGCTGTGGTGGTGCAGAGTGATGCTGTGGTGGTGCAGAGTGATGCTGTGGTGGTGCAGAGTGATGCTGTGGTGGTGCAGAGTGATGCTGTGGTGGTGCAGAGTGATGCTGTGGTGGTACAGAGTGATGCGGTGGTGCTGCTGCAGAGTGATGCTGTGGTGGTGCTGCAGAGTGATGCTGTGGTGGTGCTGCAGAGTGATGCTGTGGTGGTGCTGCAGAGTGATGCTGTGGTGGTGCTGCAGAGTGATGCTGTGGTGGTGCTGCAGAGTGATGCTGTGGTGGTGGTGCAGAGGGATGCTCTGGTGGTGCAGAGGGATGCTGTGGTGGTGCAGAGGGATGCTCTGGTGGTGCAGAGGGATGCTGTGGTGGTGCAGAGGGATGCTGTGGTGGTGCAGAGGGATGCTGTGGTGGTGCAGAGGGATGCTGTGGTGGCGCAGAGGGATGCTGTGGTGGTGCAGAGGGATGCTGTGGTGGTGCAGAGGGATGCTGTGGTGGTGCAGAGGGATGCTGTGGTGGTGCAGAGGGATGCTGTGGTGGTGCAGAGGGATGCTGTGGTGGTGCAGAGGGATGCTGTGGTGGTGCAGAGGGATGCTGTGGTGGTGCAGAGGGATGCTGTGGTGGTGCTGAGTTATCCTGTGGTGGTGTTGAGTTATCCTGTGGTGGTGTTGAGTGATGCATTCTTGGCCCTGAGTAATGATGTGGTGTTGCTGAATGATGCTGTGGTGGCCCTCAGCGATATTGTTGTGTGCTGAGTCATGCTGTGGTGGTGCTGAGTAATGCTGTGGTGGTGCTGAATGATGCTGTGGTGGCGCTGAGTGATGCTTTGGTGGCGCTGTGGTGGCGCTGAGTGGCGCTGTGGTGGCGCTGAGTGGCGCTGAGTGACGCTGAGTGACGCTGTGGTAGTGCTGAGTGATGCATTCTTGGCCCTGTGAGTGATGCATCCTTTGCCCTGAGTGATGCTGTGCATATGTGTATGTGTGCAGTTAAGCTTATGTAACTCTGTGTGTGTGCCTCTCCATGTAAGACAACGTGTGTTAATGCGGCACGCTAAAAAGAAAGACTACTAACGAAGTATTAAAGGCCTGCACATAACTTGTAGTGCAACCTTAGCAGTTATGTTTGTGCAACTCTCTTTGTGTGTGCCTGTTTATATAATAGAACAAATGTTAATGCTGTTTGGGAGGTGGGAGGGGAAGTAGGAGAGGGGGGAGTGATAGGGATGAAAGCGCTAGCGGCCGCATGCTGGCAAATGGTGACCTGCAGATCGCGTGAAAAACAATCACTTCAGAAACAGATGTCAACAGCTAAGGAGTAGTTTCTTACCTGTAACTCCAGTTCTGTAGCAGAGGTATCTCAGTTATAGTCATACTCTAGTGAATAGTCCCGCTCATGTGCGGGGACCCCGGAGCAATCAAAAATAATCTCTTACACTGTCTTCTTTGCAGTAGTGCATAGACACTTAAGAGAAAATTAAAGACAGATAATGCAGCCTATACATGCAAGCTGTTTAGAACTTGCTGTGTGGCCGCCGGATCCTTTGCTGCTTCTGAGGCTCCTGGCCCCTGACTGTGCTGCTTTGCCCCTGGTCCCTCGCCGCCGCTGCACTCCGCCGGCCGCCGAGGAGGGAAACCACAACATCCAGGGTCCCCCGCAGGTCACAACGTCACCTGTGCGCCCGGAGGCGCGATAAAGACCACAGCGTCCCCGGCAGAGCGGGTGGAACCTGTTTAGAACCTGCTGTGTGGCCGCCGGATCCTTTGCTGCTTCTGAGGCTCCTGGCCCCTGACTGTGCTGCTTTGCCTCTGGCCCCTGGTCCCTCGCCGCCGCTGCACTCCGCCGGCCGCCGAGGAGGGAAACCACAACATCCAGGCTCCCCCGCAGGTCGCAACGTCACCTGTGCGCCCGGAGGCGCGATAAAGACCACAACGTCCCCGGCAGAGCGGGTGGAACCTGTTTAGAACCTGCTGTGTGGCCGCCGGATCCTTTGCTGCTTCTGAGGCTGCCTTGCAACCGGCATTGACCGAGCAGCCACGGGAGAGACGAGTCTTCACCTGACTTTCGTCAGAACGCCACATTGTTGGCAACCCCCGTGTATGGCCACTGCTGCCTACACTTTAAAATCTTTACCCCGCTCCCTTGATGAGCTAAGTAAGTGCTGCCATCGGATGCAGTTGGAAACGAACTACGAATTGTACCAAGAATCTTCTTAACTAACAATTCGTCTGGACCCCCATATAAGACCTCCACGACACCTAATTACGTGCACGACCTCTTCGACCAAAAACCTCGAATTGAAGTAGACCTCCCATGTGAGGCTTCCTGCTTAGACTTACTGAGGCTTTCTCCCATTCAGGCATGCTTTGTTCATTACAAAAGTCCTGATGATGATCCCATGTATCTAGTTGAGCAATAGGGATCGAAACGTCGACACCCATGAGTGGGTTTACATTTACAATATTGACAAATGAGATTGTGTATACTCCACTCCAGGCGACACTGTTAGTGATCTTTTACTAAGTTTCAGTGCCCTGTCCTTGCTCTCTTCCTTTGCCTGATAAACACCGCTTTCACCTTATCCTATTTTTCCTTTTCCTCTTTTTTGTACGGCACAGGCTTGTGTCTTGTTATTACGTTTGTATTGTAAGATTGAACATTGTTTCTTGATAATAAACTCCTTTCCCGGCTGGGTTTGGAAACTTTATATCGTATAGCTTTCCATTGTGTTCCTATACAGTATTGTTTTTGATTCTCAAATAAGCTAAGGACCTTTGTTCATTATAACGCTGTTATACCCATGGTACTTAGCTATCCGTTGGGTTCCCCTTGTGTCTTAAAAAAGCTTCTGAGGCTCCTGGCACCTGACGTGGTGCTTTGCCCCTGGCCCCTGGGTCCCTCGCCGCCGCTGCACTCCGCCGGCCGCCGAGGAGGGAAACCACAACATGCAGGCTCCCCCGCAGGTCGCAACGTCACCTGTGCGCCCGGAGGCGCGATAAAGACCACAGCGTCCCCGCGACGCGGGTCTGCGCCGGGCTAAGCCCGGGCAAAGGGTGGGCCCTCTGTAGCCCTCAGGGGACCGAGGGTGACGGGATGGGCCACCCCTCTTTCACTTAATATACCAAAGACTCACCATCACCTGGTTAACCCGGATTTTCGCCTACTCTCAGCCCACAAAAGTTTTCCCTTCCTACCCATTCTGGCCTCTTTTGGTCCTGGAACATTGGGAAAGCTACGCCGGAAGGTAACGAGGCTTCTGTGATTTCCATTGACTATATTGGGGCAAAGGTTATTAGGAAAATTGCCAGGTACTTAAATGTCTAAACAAAGAAATCCCATTGCCCCTGGTAATACCATGGACAATTACTTGGTACAAGTTGTGGAAAAGATTAATCATGAGCGGAGGTCCTCGCTGGGTCTTGGCACCCCACTGACATTGCCCCAAAACGAGAACTTAAGTACGGACCTAATTTTTCCGGGCACTTCAACTGACTTATCCCCAGCCTCACATGGGCTGGATATGGGGCCATCACAAAATGTATCGTTCATGGTAAACTTTATCAAAAAGGATTCCTTTCTGTGTATTAGTCTTTCAAATAAGTGACCTAAAGGCCTACACGTTTGGATCAATTGTTGTTACTTTATGGTTATAGTTTTACTCAACATTAGTACTCCACACTAGAATGTCATTTTTAGTTACTCTCAAAGTTTTATTTTTTTTAAAGAAAGACATTTGTATTTATAAACTTTGCATTAAATTATACACACTTAAAATTATTAAAAGGGTGCTCTGTTACACTTTTAACTACTATCTAACAATTCCAAATTACGGTTTCTAATTCAGAGTCACACCAGATTAAAAAGATTTTGTATATTCAAATTAAGTACACAATACAAAACAATTCATATACAATTATTAAGTCCCATTGTCGACTTAATAATTGTATATGAATTGTTTTGTATTGTATACTTAATTTGAATATACAAAATCTTTTTAATCTGGTGTGACTCTGAATTAGAAACCGTAATTTGGAATTGTTAGATAGTAGTTAAAAGTTTTTGGAGGCCTATATAAAAATAACTAATGATAGAGTGGAGGAATTGCGGACTATGTTCGTAGAAAAACTGGCTGAAAAAACGTCATTAGAAGGTGTATGTCCAGGTGTAGTAGAGCTATCAAAGAACCAGCAGGTTAGACTCAATCCTGGTCCAGATCAAACTAATCTCGCTGGTGCTGTCCCTATAGCTGTCCCCATAGATCCTGTAGGGAATTGTATATTGCAGGGATCTAACACAGAAAATAACCCTGTGGAGTTAATTGTAGAAGCTTCACCTCTTATTCTGGTACTTGCCAATGTTCCCCCTCTAAAAATAGGCCAGATAGAACACCCTGAATCCCTATTAAATAAGTCACTCCAATGGCTAAGTAATAATATGCATATGTGTCCTGGGGGCAAACACAAGCTGGCAGAAGATTTGCTAACGGCAAGACGGGTAAAATGGATAGGGAGCAGGATTAAGAAATTCCCTGGGGACTGTGTGGTTTTGAACCTCAAAAGCCCCGAAGTTTTACCAGAAATCTTGAACAATCTTCTCCCTCCCCAACGTAGAATGGCAGAACTAATTCCACTTACTCTGGACTTTTTCTATAATAGGAAAGGCCTAGTGTCAAATCCGAGTGTTCTGAGAACCAAATGGTCTACAGTGGTCAGTAGAAGTGCAAGGGAGGGTCCCTCTAATGTTTGGGGGTTAAACCTAGATAATAGATTTACAGCATTGTCTAACTTAAACGAGTGCGATTGACTCACAATAGATAAAGGATTATTAGTGGAACATCAGTCGAGTCATCCCATATGTCAATTAGACAAATTACTAGACCAACACATAAAAAATCTAGCATCAGATTATAAGGTCCCTCTAAGCTCAAACTGCAATGCACCTATAATAGGGTCAGATGGCCCTATTAATATTAGATTAATAGTTGGGGATGAGTTAAGAGCTGAGCCGGGGGGAATGTTAAGTATGGACCCTAGGGGAAATATGGAGGTGCCATGTACATTAGGCCCAACTCCAGGAGAACGATCATTGACTTTTATATCCTGGAATATAGCAGGCATAGCGAGTAAGCTAGACACCCCAGAATGGGCTGATTATATTGACAGGCATGATATAGTCATGATGCAAGAAACTTGGTCAATTAACCCAGTATTTCGTATGGGGTATTTACATTTTCATAAACCTGCATCTAGAGGCGAAAAAGGACGTCCCTCTGGAGGACTGCTGATATGGGTTCGCCAAGCAATGACTTGCACTATATCACAAAGGCAAATAATATCCAATGACATCTTAGCACTGAACATCAGATGGCCTAATGGCCAAGAAGTAGCTCTGTACAACATCTACGCTAGGGGGGTCGGTGCAGGTATTCCATCTGAAGTATTTACCACCCTAGAACAAGATGTTGAAACCCTTCCACCTAATCCTCATATCATTGTGGGCGGTGATTTTAATTCAACTTTTGAGCCCCTAGGAGAAGAGGATAGGAGCTTAACGGAAGAGGAAGATAGTAAATGGGGAATACCGCAATTGGAGATTCCTCCCATAAAAAGATGGAGTGCTACGGCCATTAGGATAAAGAGTCTCTGCCTCTCCAGAGGATTGAGAGCCACGAATGGGAGGACACCATCTGACTTAAACGGGAATTTTACCTTTGATAATGGTCGTGCAACAAGCAGGATTGACTATTTTTTAATTGATGTAAGAGCATGGTCTAAGCTATTAGACATGGCAGTTGTATTACGATCAGAGAGTGACCACCACCCCCTGTATATGACATTTCACCCTTATCAAGAGTCTAGAGCACTTTTAAATAATAATCAGATGGTAACACAAGATGTTGTGTGCTCTAATAATCAAAGACATCTGAAATGGGGAATGTTGTTAGGGGATGGAAGGAAACTAGAACATTTGAAAAAACTAGTAATGGAGGAAGTGAGCAATATCAAGGCCCACTATGGGAATCCTAATTTCCAGGAATACATGATGGAGGCCCATAAAAGTTTATTTAGCAAACTGCAAAGCTTTTTTATTAAAACAGTAGACCCAACTACAGCCAAAAAACATCAAGCCGTTAAAGGCTGGTATGATAAAAGCTGCAGATTGGCAAGGCAAAATCTAAGTGTAGAATTGAAAATAGGAAACCCAATAGCTGTTAAAAGGGCAAGAGATATTTATAGTCTGACGCAAAAGCAATCAAAGAGGCGTTGGGATGAAGAGGGCTGGAGTGAGCTAAAACAGGCCTGTACCAACAAAGATTCCAAGCGGTTTTGGGCCTTAGTTAAATGTAACAGGGGTGGGGCAGCTGCTCAACCACAAAACCATGTGTCAAAAGAAGGCTGGAATGATTTTTTTCAACCCCAGTATGCCAGATATCCGATATATGCATCCATATCTCCCCCCCCAAACTGTCTTTTTTAATGATCAAATATTTACTGAAAAAGATGTCAGCTTGGCACTGGATTGCGTGTCAGGGGGAAAAGCGCCGGGTATGGATGGCATTCCAGCAGATGTTTTTTTATCTGACCGGATTTCTTGGTGCACATATTTCACATGATTGGCAAATGCAATAGCTATGGGTGGAGAAGTCCCAGCCTCGTGGAAAGGGGCAGAAATCATCCCTATATTTAAAAAGGGTGATAAAACCCAGGCAAAAAATTATAGACCCATTAGTTTAATTGACACTGCGCAGAAAATAATGGGTCGATTAGTCCAGAACAAACTACAGCAGTGGATTGAAGATCAAAATATATTGTCGCCATACCAAGCGGGATTTCGCCCCTTGACTAGTAGTGTTGACCAAGTTTTTTACTTCCTAGCCATTTATTGGAGAAATGTCACGCTGCCAAATGGCACATTGTATGCAGTTTTTGTGGACTTAAAAGCCGCATTTGATCTGGTCCCGAGAGAAAAACTGTGGGAAACCTTGGCTGATGTGGGAATAAGCCATGAACTCCTTACCTTGCTGGTGCGCCTCCATGAAAACAATTTTGCAAAAATAAGGTGGGGCAAACAGGGGGAAGTGACGGCCCCCTTCCTAGTGGAACGAGGGGTGAGGCAAGGGTGTGTCCTGGCCCCAACGCTCTTTTCAATCTATATAAATGGAATTGTGGAGTATTTAAATAAATCCCCAAATGATGCTCCAATCATAGCAGGTGTACACGTCCCCGTACTAATGTTCGCGGACGATACGCTTTTACTATCGCGTACGCCTAGTGGATTGCAGAAAGCGGTTGACGCTTTTGGGGATTTTTGTGATAGCCGGGGTCTGGAACTAAACACCAGCAAAACTAAATTCATGTGCCTGAGTTCCCAATCAGCTTTCAAGGGGGTGATAAAATACAAGGGCGAACCACTGGAAAAAGTAGATGCCTTTTCCTATCTAGGAATTATCCTACAACATGACATGAAATGGAAATCACACATTAATATGGCATCCTTAAAATTTAGTCAGTTAGCAGGCGCAGTCACCATCAAACATAACACATCTCTGACAAGACCTATAAATTGTGCACTCGAAGTTTATAGTATGAAAGTATTGAGTGCATGCTTATATGGGTCTGAGCTCTGGGGTTTTTCAAATTTAGGAGACTTGGGGCGGGCGGAAAATAGATTTCTGCGAGGGCTTGTTAGGGCCCCACAAAGTACCCCCATAATCCCACTAAAGATGGACCTAGGCAGGAAAAATATTGAAGACATTGCCCGCCTACGTCCTCTGTTGTATTGGAGGCGTCTAATGGTAACCCCAGAGTTAAGTCATTATGTATCAGCTCTTTTTGATGTTGTGAATTTTGACCGTTTCCATTGCATTACATGGTTAAAGGAACTTCGGGGTACATTGGTGAAGTTGGGCCTTGACCATTTGTGGGGTAATAAGGATGTTGCCTCATTTCCATCGAAAAAGCAACTGAAGGATATCTATTGGGAGTCGGTATATGTATCATTGTATCGTAAAGGTTTGCAATCTACCTTGTCATCACGCTTTTTGGACACTAAACAACTTCCATTTTATGAAAAATATTGGGATGTAATTGAACGTCCATTTGACAGGAAACTATACTTCCAATTCCGTGTGGGAACACTCCCAGTGAACGCTTTTAGACAACACTGGTCCCCATTGCAGGACGCTTACTGCGACCATTGTAAAAACCAAACAGAGGACATTGCGCACCTGCTTTTTTCCTGCCCCTTGTACGTCATTCCCCGTCGAAAGTGGCTAAAACCAGTTTGCAAAAATATGGGTACTCGCTGTTGTTCACAAGCCCTAAGAATTTTATTATCTGATTGCTCAACACCATTAGTAATAGGCGTAGCAAAATTCTTGGCCTGGGCTTGGGTAATAAGATCACGTACTTTAAAGCCTACTGGTTAATATGAACTATGAACTGCCTGTCTAAACTTGCTCGTTTTTTCAATTTTCCTCAATGAATTTTTAAAATGTATGTATACATTTTTTAGTATTTATCAGCATTCGACTATTGTTGTTTAATATGTTTTTAATGAATTATTCTTATGCTTAGTATTTATTGTATCATGGTTAGGAGGTTTGCTTTTATGACTAAAAGTCGAATAAAGCTTTGAAAAATAAAAAAAATAATAAAGCAAGGCTACACTGTGCAGTACTTCAACTAGAAATGCAAAGGATATTCCACCAATATCACATTTAAACCTGTCTGCCAGGTTTCACCATGGAAAACACCCCCCCCCCTTCACCAAATCCTTGGAATGATAGAGAGGAAGGACAGGACAGACAAGCCAGGCTGCCATTATGTGGTTTAAAAAGGGATACCGTGCCTTTAAGGAAACTTTCCAGAACTCTCCTGGTATCCCAGAATGCACAGCAACTCCCTCCACTTTCTGTTCTTTTTGGAGGTGTATACTGCTAGACCTGTAGCATTCATCATTTTATCCTTTTCTCCACCGGGGAGGAGGGCGGGCGCTTATGACTATAACAGAGATACCCCTACTACAGAACTGGAGTTACAGGTAAGAAACTACTCCTTCTGTAGTAGGGGATCTCTGTGTATAGTCATAATCTAGTGAATAGAATGGCAAGCCCATCCAAAAAACAACCTGGCGGTGGAGAAAAATAAGGCAACATCACTACTGTGCAAACAGATTTCTCAATGAAGCCTGCCCAACCTGAGCATCTGCCCTAGGCATCAGAGTCCAGACAGTAATGCTTAGCAAAGGTATGGACCGACTTCCAAGTGGCAGCCTTGCAGATCTCTGCAATGGGAATGTTACGAAGCAAAGCTGTGTAGCCCCTTTGCCCCTGGTGGAATGAGCCTTAGGCTTACCCCCTAAGGTCTTATTCGCTTTCTGATAACAGAGCTGGATACAAGACACAATCCACCTAGAGAAGGACTGTTTCGAAGTAGCCAGACCAGTCCTAACCGACCCATAGTTGACAAACAATTGGTCGGATCTGCGAATGTCTTTGGTTTTATCCAGATAGAATTTCAGCACCCTTCTGACATCCAGGGAATGAAGAGACCTTTCCGCTGGAGTGGAAGGATTCTGGAAAAAAGTCGGTAAAGTTATAACCTGATTAACATGAAAATCAGAAATCACCTTGGAAAGGAACTTAGGGTGAGTACGCATAACAACCTTAGCAGCATGAAATACAGTATAAGGTTCCTGGCAACACAATGCCTGAATCTCACTTACCCTGCGGGCCGATGTAATGGCCACGAGGAACGCCACCTTCCAAGACAGGTGCTGCAGTGAAGCCTTGTGAATAGGCTCGAAAGGTGCCTTCATCAGCCTGTAAAGCACCACATTCAGTTCCCATGCAGACGGAGGAAGCCGAACAGGAGGGAACACCTTCTTCAACCCTTCCAAAAAATCCTTAATCACAGGAATCTGGAAGAAGGATGTCTGCGAAGGGCTTTTTCTGTAAGCAGTCAATGCAGCCAGATGAATTTTAATGGAATGGAAATTAAGTCCAGACTGAGCTAAGTGCAGAAGGTATGGAAGGATGACATCTTCCTTGCAGGTCGTCGGATCATAATTTTTAGACATGCACCAGATGCAGAATCTCTTCCATTTGTAAGCATAAGAGGTCCTAGTAGATGGCCTCTTAGCCTCGTTCAATAAGTCCATGCAATCCTCAGGAAGATTCAGGTGGCATATTGCACTATCTCAGGAGCCATGCCGCCAAACTCAACGACGAGAGGTTGGGGTGCACCATCTGCCCCCCGAACTTCGTGAGAAGGTCCGGCCGACACGGCAGCCGCCGATGAGGTAGGATCAACTGATGAAGCAGGTCCGTGAACCACCACTGCCTGGGCCATTCCGGAGCAATGAGGATCATCCGCGCCCGGGATTGGGCCAGCTTGATGAGCACCGCCAGAATCAGGGGAATGGGTGGAAAAGCGTACAGAAAGCTGTTCGACCAGCTGATCCATAACGCGTTCCCCAGAGTCCCCGGCTGATAATACCTTGAGGCGAAGTCGTGGCATTTGCTGTTTTCGGCGGTGGCGAACAGAGCCACGTCTGTAGTGCCCCACATGGCGAAAATGTCGCCGAGCACCTAGTCGTTTATGACCCACTCGTGGTTTTCCTGAAGCAGTCTGCTGAGGGCGTCCGCCTGAACATTCTGCACACCTGGCAGATGAGTTGCCGTTATCGTCAGTCCTCTGGCTAACAGCCAGTGCCAGAACGCCTGCGCTTCCTGTGACAGTGTGCGCGATCTTGAGCCCCCCTGCTTGTTGAGATAATACATCGTGGTCGTATTGTCCGTCTGTACAAGCAAGGAGTTGGTCTGGAAGGACGGATGAAGGCCTTCAATGCCAAGTGAACCGCTCTGAGTTCCAGGAAATTGATGTGATACGTGGACTCTGCTGGAGACCACGTTCCCTGGATTTGTAGATGTCCTGATTGCGCTCCCCAGCCCTGGAGAGACGCAACCGTTAGTCTGAGTCGGGATATCCTTGTGGAAAGGAACCCCCCTGAGTAGATTCTCTGCCGAGCAACACCATCTCAGGGACTGTTGGGCATGATGAGACAACTGGATCCTGTCGTCCCAGCACCCTTTCCTCTGGTCCCATTGATCCTCCAAGCATTCCTGCAACGGCCTCATGTGGAGGCGCGCATGTGGGGTGAGGAAGATACAAGAGGCCATCGACCCCAGTAGAAAAGACACCGTGCGCGCTGTTGTAGATGGAGCAGCTATGAGAGCCTGAGCCTTCCAAAGGCGTGATAATCGTCTCTCCTCCGAAGGAGACATGCTTGCTAACAGTGTATTGACGGAGGCTCCCAAGTACTGCAGGCACTGGACCGGGATCGGAACAGACTTGGACATATTTATGTGCAACCCCAGCTGATTCTGTAGGACAGCCGTCCTGTTGAAGTGCAGTTGCGCTTCCTGGAAGGTGGAGGCCTTGATCAACCAGTCGTCCAGGTATGGGTAGACAAACAACTTGTTCTTTCGCAGGTGCGCTGCCACCACAGCCATGCACTTCGAAAAAGTCCTAGTGCATACTTCAGCCCAACGGTAGTACGGTGTACTGATAGTGATTGGTGCCGACGAGGAACCGCAGAAACTTCAGATGTTTCCGTGCAATGGGCACATGGAAGTACGCATCTTGCAGATCTATCGCGCAAAGCCAGTCTCCCCTTTGCAGCTGAGGGTAAATCTGGAGCAAAGACAGCATGCGAAACTTCTCCCTGCGAATCCACTTGTTTGCTTGTCGCAAATCCAGAATGGGCCTGAACCCGTTCTTGTCTTTCTTCCTTAACAGGAAGAAGCAAGAGTAAAGGCCCTTTCCCCTTTGAGACAACGGGACGTCTTCTATCGCCCTTTTTCTTAACAGGGTGTCGGCCTCCGTCTGGAGCTCGCGTAGCCGGAACTGCGAGGCAACTGGTGGAATCGCTGGAGGCGGACTGGTGAACCGAAGACTGTATCCATTGCAAACAATATTCAGCACCCACTTGTCTGGAGTAATGTTTCTCCACTCTGCCAGGTAATGTTGGATGCTTCCCCCCACCGGGGCGGGTAACGGATGAGGGGGAAGAAGCACCTCAGGGCCTAGACCCAGCCGGGCCTTTGGTCGCGGATGAAGACTGCTGACCACCGCGGCCCCTCTGGCACTTTTGGGCGGCGTTGGAACTGTTGCTGCTGCGGCTGTTGTTGCTGCCCAGCCTGTCGGCCTTGCACTCTACCTTGCGCCCCGTACCGTCTCTGGAACGAGCGGAAGGTTTTCTTCTGTTCCTTCGGCTCCTCGAACCCGACAGCCGCCAAGGTCTCAGCCTCCGTCTTCATGCGGGCTATCTCCTCGTCCGCATGTTTCCCAAAAAGGGTCTCGCCGGAGAAGGGTAGATTGGCAACCCTCTGCTGCGCCTCGGGCTTCAAGGACGTCAGACGCAGCCAGGCGTGGCGCCTCAGGTTGACCCCATGACAGTACCCGTGGGCTGTAAGGAGGGAGGAATCCGCCGCAGCGCCGATCACTTGGTTGGAAACCATGAGTCCTTCATTCATGATCTCCTGAAAATCCTCCCTGTTCTCCCGGGGAAGGAGTTCCACGAACCGTGTGAGGGACTCCCATAGGGACCGATCCTAACGTCCCAGCAAGGCTGAGGCACTAGCAAAAACAACAGGTTATGGACAGAATGCAGAACATTGTCATACATTCACCCCAGTAAAGAGATCGGGGCTTAAATGCATTGTTTTTTTGCACTCCAGACCACCCCAGTCCAGCCCGAACTGCCAAGCCATGTCTTTCCTGGACCGGAATCAAGTATC
Organism: Lissotriton helveticus; assembly: GCF_964261635.1. NCBI lineage: Eukaryota > Metazoa > Chordata > Amphibia > Caudata > Salamandridae > Lissotriton > Lissotriton helveticus. Next base: position 997,910,978 of record NC_136070.1, read on the forward strand.
CAAGGACCGGTTTCTGGCTATCAGCCTTCATCAGCCTGGATAGCTTGACTCCAGTGGTGTGGAGAGCATGGGACTCACGTCCGAGCATACCCATCCCACTCGGGGCGACAAAGGCAAAAACAACAGGTGATGGACAGAATGTAGAACATTGTCATACATTCACCCCAGTACAGAGATCTGGGCCTAAATCCATAGTTTTTTTGCACTCCAGACCACCCCAGGTCAGACATGGCCATATGCAAATCAGCCTTGACCCTGTGCCTCATGGGAACAGTCCAGCCCGAACTGCCAAGCACTAGCAGCCTTCATAGACGTGGCGGCCGTCCAGCAGACCTTCCTGCCCGCCGAATCCATCCAGCGGCTCTCATTGTCAGGAGGCACTGTCGATGACGGGGTGGTGGCGTGTTGTTTCCTCGCCGCTGTCACAATCACTGAGTCCGGCGCAGGGTCCAAGCGCAGAAACGCAGGGTCCGAGTCGGGGGCCCGATACTTCTTTTGTAGACTTGAGGGCACTGACTTCGTAACCGCAGGAGTGAGGAAGAGCTCCATGGCGGGTTCCACCAACCCCGACACCAACGGCAACAATTGGTGAGACAACTGCTTCTTGTGCAGTGTTTCGAACATGACGGACGTCAGGGGCGTGGGCACCGTGAGTGTGATGCCCAACTTGGCCGCTCCTCACAGTAAAACCTCCTGGAAGGAGACAATGTCGTCGATCGGGGACACCCTCATCTGAGGGAAGTCTGTCAGGGTCGGCGAGTAGTCCCTGGCACTGGACGAAACCGTGTGGCGGGATCTAGACCTGTGCCATCTGGACCTCGTGGACGAGCAACGGCGACTCCTGGACCTATCTCTCCATCTCGAGCGAGACCTCGACCTCCGCGGCCTCGGGCGTTCCGCGGACCGGAAAGGAGGGCGCTGTGGAGGCCGAACCGGGAGCCTAGGTTGTGGAAGCCCCGTAGGCGGCGGCGGCAAATGAGGCAATGAGGCCGACCTTGGTGGAGCCGGTGGTGGAGGACGGTGAGGAGGCACCAGAGGTGGTGGAGTAGGAGGTTGAGACAGTGGAGGAGGAGTCTGGTTCCGCGGAGGAGGATCCACGGGCAAAGGTGGAGGTGTAGGCGACCTAGGTTTAGTGGGTGAATAAATCTGATAGTACTCCGAGCCCGGAGACTGTCCCACTCTCCTTTTCTTCTTCTTCTGACCAGAGGGGGGCGATCTTGAGGCCCTACCCCTCGTAGCAGAGCGATGGCGCCGTCGCGACTGTGTACTCGCTGACGCCTGGTCCTAGAGAGTCTAGGCTTCCTCCTTGAGGCCGAACGTGCCCTCGACGTCGACGAGCGTCTCCTTGACGTTGACGAACGTCTCCTTGACGTCGATGAACGTCGTCTCGACGTCGACGACCGTCTGCTCGGCGCCGATGGTCGTCGCCTCGACGTCGACGGTCGGTGCCTCGACGTCGAACGTCTCCTCGACGACGGCGATCTTCTCGGCATCAACGACCTTCGTCTCGACGCTGATCTTCGTCTCGACGTTGCTGACTTCCGTGTCGACGGTGACCGGCGGTGTCGCCTTGACGGCGAGCGCCGGCGTCTTGACCTCTCTCGACATCCATGATGGCTCGACGACTAATCAGTCCTCGACGTCTACCTCGTCGGAGGTCTCGACGTCAACGGCGCTTCGACCCAGAGCCCTAAGGAGATGGGGAACAGACTGTGGTCATTCCTTTCTACGCCAACCCAACGTTGAGGCTATTGACGTTGACGGAGACCGGTGGAGTTTTCTGGCCTTTTCTTTACTGTTGAGCCCTCCACAGGCCGGCGCACGGGCAGAGGAAGGAGCCCCTTCATGCCCAGACCCACCTTGTCCTTGCTGCCTTCTCTGTTCCAAACCTTGGAGCCTGGTCTTCTCCCTGTCCTTCAGGGTCCTTTTAGGGAACTGCAGACAGACATCACACACCTCAGGAACATGAGAAACAGGCAGGCACAGGATGCAAACCCTGTGAGGATCCGATTTTGCCTTTTTCCTGGAGCACTCAGGACATTTATCAAATAAGGCAGGCATATTTGATAAAAGAGCAGTCCAAAACACCAGAGAAACTCCAACAATGATTAGAAGAGGCAAAACACGTCGAGTGGACACACTCTAACACTTTAAAAGTGCTCAATTAGTAGAAAATTATCAAAAACTGAAGAGCTCAATGCTCCAGGTTCCTGCTAGCAGGAGCCGGAAAAAAGAACTGAAAGTGGAGGGAGTTGCTGTGCATTCTGGGATACCAGGAGAGTTCTGGAAAGTTTCCTTAAAGGCACGGTATCCCTTTTTAAGCCACATAATGGCAGCCTATGGGGGCTTGTCTGTCCTGTCCTTCCTCTCTATCATTCCAAGGATTTGGTAAAGGGGGGGGGGGAGTGTTTTCCATGGTGAAACCTGGCAGACAGGTTTAAATGTGATATTGGTGGAATATCCTTTGCATTTCTATTTGAAGTACTGGACAGTGTAGCCTTGCATGTATAGGCTGCATTATCTGTCTTTAATTTTCTCTTAAGTGTCTATGCACTACTGCAAAGAAGACAGCTTAAGAGATTATTTTTGATTGCTCCGGGGTCCCCGCACATGAGCGGGACTATTCACTAGATTATGACTATACACAGAGTACCCCTACTACAGAACTCTATTTCTGCAAGTAGTTTAGCAAAGCTGGGCATTTTGTACTGGAACGGACATTCACAGAGCAATACTGTTCCTCAGCACATAATGAAACAACTGTTGTTCCCAAATACCATACTGCTCTCTTATTCTCACAAAAAAACTCACTGGCTGAATGTATCATTTGCCTTTTATTGCTCTGAAAATATCACAATCACTTGGACTTCAAATGCTCGTCCACTACAACAACTGTGGTGCATGTCCTCTTTACATCAAAGAAAAACAAAGTAGCTGATATAACAATGTTAGATCCACAAAGTTTGGTGGTTTCAAATGCCTCATTTACAATGCTGGTCAATAAACATTAATGGCGTTATTACCGGTTTAGTAAGTTGTTTTATTGTCATGCCTCTCGAAGTACAAGCTCTGGCATTGCGCAGAGGAGGGTGGGGGAGAGCATTCCTTTGAAGTCTGAAGCTCTCGGCATTGCTGTGGCGGGTCTGATGCGATGATGCGAGGCACAGACAAATGGTGGTTTGTGACGTGGCTGGTGTGGCGGGGGCGTGGGACAGGAGGCATTCCTTTGAAGTCTGATGCCGAAGCTCTGGGAGCAAATGGCAAGCGCGCGCACGGAGCACATGCACTGTGCGTAATCCACCTGCCAAAGCCCTCTTGGTAAGCTTTCCTGGTGCACTTTTATATCTCTCGCCATAGCGATTGCTTAACAGCAATACCTAGGCAAGACCTAAAAAACAGTGACAATCAATGGTAAGCAGCAACAAGCAGCAATAATTAAAGGTAGCTACGGGAGAGAGATTGGAAGCTGAAGTCCTAAGTCTCTTTTCGTGTGCAAGTTCGGGAGCTGGGAGCAGTGTGCTCCGTATCTCAAGCGGAGTAAGAGGAGGAAGTAATTTTTGATTCCTAGGGTCGCAGGAACCATTGTGACCCATGACCCACGATGCCTTGAGGGGCAGCAGCAGCACCGGCAGAACCTGCAACGCCTCAGTGTCCATGCGTCCCTGTGACCCAAGTGCCTGGCCTCGGGTCGGTAGCCCAGCAATTTGAAAAACCAAAGCCAGGGAGAGATGGGAGGTGAGCTAATTGCACAAGGGGCTGTAGTGTAGTTCCTATATTCCCAATAGGCTCTGCGCATTGGAATAACAAACGATAGTTTAGACGTAGGACTTAGGTCGACTAGGTCTCTATTGAATATGTTAGACTTAATTATGAATGCCAGCTAGCTCAGAAGTCACTAGAAACTTTCTCGAATTCACAAGAAGGGATTAGTTTCTGACAACCGCATAAACATGACAACTTTGCTCCCCTAGAACAAGGAGTTTATCTCCAGAGTCGCGGAAACAATAGATAACTATTTTACTCAGTCAATCGTGCATGCTTAGTTTCACCAGAAGTGCAGAGAAACAGAGAGACGGGCGTTTTCAATAAAAGAGGTTATTTATTGAACAGTCTTCTTTCTCATGCAAGAGAAGTGAATTGCTACAATCGCAATACTTGTCATAAAGTAAAGTGCGTACAGTAAAAGGAGTATTATAAAATAATACTGTAATAGCATGGTATGGTTTCTAAGCCATAAGATACTAAAAATGGATAAAATACATACAATGATAAAATAATGACTAAACGTACTCAACTGGTGCTTCTAAGATACGCCTACCCCGGTGTACCTAAACTAAGCCTAGTACATGGGAAGGAGTAAGTGAGATGTAGTTTGAGTTAAGATTATTTCTGCCAAGAATCTAAATCAAGAATTCTCTAAGGGTCTAATCAGCTCCATACCTTGGTTATAGAATGAAGGAGGTCTTGTATCTCTCTCTCAGGACTCGATCTCCCAGCAACCCGCAAGAGTGACAGGGAAACACTGGAGCTGGATTTCTCGGAAGGATAAAAGACAGCGTCTCTCTCAGTGCGTCAACGGGAGGGTCGGCTTCCTTCGGCACTCGCTTCAGCAGGGTGTCGGGCAAGTAGATAGCCGATCTGCTCCAAACCACAGTGTGTTTTGCTAGGGCAGATGCTGGTATATTTATACCTGGAAGGTGCCGAGTTTGACGTAAGGTTGGACATAAAACGTCACTAAGAACTCGCAGTTCTTTCAGGACTCCAGGAGTTCTAGGACAAATCAATACAGAAGCAGGGGGAATTCCTGGGCTGCTGGAGGCTTGGTTTGTTTAAGAATGCGTTGTGCTTTCTAGGAGTCTATGGGAGTAGCCTTGCCGTATTCGGACTGCATTGGCTATGTCTTAATATGGGTATGATTCTTATGCCTATATAAGGATATGATTTGATATAACCACATAAGGGCATAAATCGGGAATATTAACTAGAGTCCTAGATTCGTCTACAACACCCACTCCACGTATAATGTCCATCATTACTAAATACTAAGCAATCTGAAACAGATCTATGCATGTGTTTTCCATCCCACCCCAAAATACATAAAATGCATTTGAAATGGTATATACACGAAAAATGAGTATTATACTGTACGTTTGTGTAAGCAGTGGTATCATTCAGATAATGCATATATTGTACATTGGAATCTTGACTGAATCAATCACGAAATTTACATTTATGAAATGGCTCTTAATACAGAAGAGAAGGTCGAGACCATTTCATCACATATTTATACAAGACTGTACATGTGCTAGAGGCTAAGTCAAAATATTGTCTCTTGAGTTTCAAAATAGAAATCTTGTTCTCTGAGAATAGTTCTACTTTAATCATGTGCCGAAAAGGTAAATATTTTGGGAACTGGAAAAAAAAAATTCTTTCTGGGGAAAAAATAGTTCCAAAGTTTTTTAGAAGTTCTGTGTATCTAAATTACAGGCCGAATTCAGAGTTCATGGAACGCTGTGTGCTCGTGTTTTCAAAAGTTATTCTCGTTGTTAGGAGAGAACATTAACTCAGATAGGCTGGCAAAGAATTCATCTACAACAGTAGGTGAAAGTTGGACCAAGTCTGAAAAAGTAGACATAGTGCATATGTGTGATGCATTGCCGTCATCGTTGTCTAGATCAGCAATGGTCACAGAAGGTTGTACCTGTGTGCCGCTTTCATCTCGTACCTCACCGCCACCTATTCGTAATGGTGAGGTCTCAACGAATGCCGTCATCCGAATAGGTAGCCGCTGGGGAGAACACGTTGCATGAGCTGTTACCGAACCAAGCAAAGCATCGATATCCATAGGTACTGCTGATGGAAGTGTGAGACAGACGTCTAACACGCATTCTTCTCCGCAGAGCAGGCATCGTAGAACAGGTAGGATGCAATCTTGCCAGATTGGTCTGAACGAAAGAAACCAGGTAGTATTCAGATCTCTTAGCCGAGAACTTTAGTAATGCGATCTCGGTATCGCATTGCTAGGATCGTTTCTTCCATTGTAGCCTGAGTTTTGTCTGTGACTTGACTTGCCATATCGGAGCAGAAGGAACAAAAATAAGATTCCTGCTACGAGTCCCAAGATGAGAGGCAGGCCGCCGAACACAGAGTGCACGAAATTCGGGAAGAAGCTCAGGACTGCTTCAAAGGGTGCTAACAGTCCCGAAAAAATTGTCTTAAATACATCTGCGATGCCACTGGTATCAGACATGTTTAAGATTTGACTTAACATTTCTAAGAAATGTACGGGGCAATTTGTTGATAATAATGCATGTATCTCTGCTGCTGTCCTTGCGACTTGCAGATCATACGTTTCTCTAGACGAGGTTAAAGGCACAGTTTTTTGTAAAAGAATGGACACTCACGAGATAGGCCGTTCCTGGCAAGATGCCACAACAGCTGCGGTCACTTATCATAACGTAACTGCCGTTGGAAAGTTGTCTGAAAAAAGGCTCTATTCGTATGGCAGTGGTGCCGTGCAGGTGGCATGAAAGGTCATTTGATGAACCTTCGCAGGCTCCATGCAAGTTAATTCCTTGACACAGAAGTGTACTGCTTAGTGTATTTTTACAGTTGTTACCACTAAGAAATACCTCTTTCTTCCCCCCCTCCAACATCTATGTGTGTAAGGTAAATTCCAGGTTTACTTGATGTACCCTTTACCCAACCTTTCATACAGGCCCGCTGGTATGTGCTTTTGGCAATATTGAAATTGAAAAGTCGTTATCGGTATTGTAATGGTGCCACGTTTTATCCATTCAATTACAGGTTTTTCGGAAACTGTCAATGGTAATCTTTCTAGTTTTTCAATGCTCAGCACCGTATAGTCTGCCCCTCTTTGTGCCAAAGAGATTTGTTTATCTGTAAGGTTAAAGATAGAAAATAATGACGTTGTGTTGATTAGACGCCATGGCACATAGTCTGAACGCAGATTTCGTAACGTCCAGCCTAACTGTACAATAGAACGTAATTGGGAGTGGCCATGTTGTAACATTAGCATATCCCGTTCTATTATATCAATAGCAGATTATACAATGCTGTCCAATGAATAAATTCTGGAGGACAGAGTCGTTAACCTATTGTCCACTACAGACAGTGTTTTTTCCAAATTAATACGATCAATTTCTCGTATTTTTTCAGCAGTTTCAATTTGCGTTACTTTCCAAGCTTCGTTGTAAGAAGCATATATACCGGCGTATATGAAACATTTTTGACGCTGTTTGCGAGGTCCCAATAAGAAATCTCGCAAGTCAGCACCTTCTTTAAGTAAGGTCAAGTGTTGCTTAATTTCAGGTAGTGTAGATTTCTGTAGCCATTCGAGGCATAGTTTTCCTACACTGTATGTTGTTATTATCCCTGGATGTTGTCTCTGGGAATATCTTGGGTCTGGCCTGTTCTGTTTGAACCCCTGTGTTTTGTTCAGGAATCTATCTTGACAGTTATTAGTGTCTGTGGGCCAGATCAACCATTTTTCTCCAATCAGGATTAGTTCTGTTTTGGTGTAAAATATGGGATACGTCTATCTCCACATCTGCAGTGCTATTACTAGCAGGTATGGGCTTTGGTATAGACGGCTTGTTTAAAACCTTTATCCTGGCTAGTCTGGGCTGGTATCTGGTCCGGTTCACAACTGCGATTTCTGTTGCAGTCCTGACAATCTAATGCAAAGTTATAAACATGCACGTTCATCCCCGGCCACCAGTATTTTGATTGCAATTCTATTAGAGATTTCAAGATCTCTTGGTGCCTCAGACCCATTCCCATGTGTGCTTCTTGAATCAAGTAAGCCCTCCGGTTCGTGTTTGGAATTACTCTGTCCCCCACTCCAGGGATTCGAGCAAAAGGAACAGAGTTCCCATCAATTATGTATGTAATATTGAGTGGATAATTTAGAGGTAATGCTGCATAGTCGCCTTTTAATGAGGCTTTTGCTGCCAGCATGGTTTCTCCATCTATTTGTTTTTTAGGACTTTTTTTGTAGCTACGGAAGCCGGCTGAACAGCTTTCGTTGTGGCTTTGTTAGCCAATGAATTCCCTGCAACGTGAACGCCATCACGTCGAAGACTCTGCGTATGTATCACATGAGTCTTTCGTAGTTCTTTCTGTAAAAGAACTACTTGTTCCCATAGTTTTGTATGCTTTATTGTGACACCCGTCTCATTTTTGTAACCGTTTTCAATCCAGGCCTGCATGAAATCATTGTAAGATTGAACGCAAAAATGCGAGTCGCATACTATTAGTGTGGGGAATTCGCGATCGGCATTCTCAAGTGCCATTTTTAAAGCTTTTAGTTCAGCTCGCTGAGCTGTACAGTTTGAGTGATTCAGTTTTAGTGACCATTGGTCTCAATTTACCTATGCGCCTTTAACAATCGCGCATGCTGCATTGTAAACTTGTTTATCCACAGCGTAGTGTTGTGCAGATGTGTCTGTGTATATTACACAGGCGTAATGTTCGAGAGGCAGAATATCGATCGGCAGAGGACATTCATGTTCGTATTCTAGAGGTTCTAGTTTTTCCATTTTGGGATCAAATGCGTGCATCACGTCTGTTGCAGCAAGAGAATCAACCCATTGGATCCATTCTGGATCTAATGCCATAGCATTTGGAATGCTCGCTCTTGTTACTGCCTCTAGGGCAGGTACCGGTGTAACGATTATTATACGTTTACCTTGTGCGAGGGCTCTTTTTTTGCTACAGCAGTTTGGACCGCAGTCAGAATTTTTTCAGTAGAAGTGAATTTCATTTCAGCTTGTGTGTACAAGTGTGATTTGTAAGCTATTGGTACAGTTTCCCCCTCATTAGAGGTCAGGTACGTAAATCCGCATCTTCCTGGGATGACTCGGGTTACAAGGTTGCATACGTTTGCGTGTTTGCAGTTTTGTTTTAGTTAACATGTCTGTTTGTATTGATCTTAAAATTTCTGTGTGTTTCGGAGTCCAATTAATCGGTTTGAAATCAGGTTTTATTAATTCGTAGAGAGGTTTAACCCTCTCTGCAAAGTTTAGAATATAAGTTCTTCCGAAATTCAGGAAACCTAGAATTGATTGTAAGTTTTTCAGTGTTTTTCATAAGGTGTACTATCAGGAAATACAGCCTGTATTTGAGTATTCTTTTGAGCTAACCAGAACGGAATTTGTTCCCGTTTTGGGGGTAATTTGCCAATGACTGATTGTATAGTCTGTGGTGTAATTTTATTTGTGTTCCCCTGGTGAGGGGTGTGCTGTGGAATTTTTATTGCTGGTTGGACTGTTAAAGTCCGCATGACATATAGGACCAATTGTCTATGTATTTTAATTAATTGTTTTAGCAGAACTAAAGGTTCTCTGTCTGACATTCCTTCAATGTCAGGATGTGGTGTATAGCTGGCTAGAACCGGCCATGTGGCTCCTGGTCTACCTAGTGGACCGAGCCTGGTAATGTGATTTTGATGTTTTAGGGCGCCATTAAACCAGAGCTCATGCTCCCGGTAAGTTAGTGGAATTTCAACGTCCTTGAAGGGAACGTATTCCACTGGCGGTTCCTCTGCTTTGTAGTAGTGGAACTCGTGTGTCACAGCATTTGCTGCTGGAAAATGTATCCATGAATAGAATACCTCTGTCTGCCGATCTTCATGTGCCACTACCACAAATATGACTGTACCACCTCTTGATGATACTCCATTATTTATAAGTTTGTAAGTTACACTTCTTCTTACATTTATCGCGATCTTTATTGCCTCCGGGTCATTTTGGAGGGCTGTGTCATCTAAGACTGCTTGAGCTTCTATTCTAGCTCTTTCCCTTTCATCATCACTTTCCGTCATTTTTGCTGACAGAAAGTTTTTGCAGAGCAAGTTTCAAGGAAACAAAGATTAGGTGCACAAGATTTTGGAACACTGTATCCTTCAACGTTGACTAAACCAAAAACTAATACATAGGATTCTCCTACTAAGTTTTGGCGGATATTAACCTTTTACCCACTCCAGACGTCTATTGGAGTTTTTACGGGAAAAGGGGTCTGTGTGAAAAGCACAACTGAGTTACTCTAGTATCTAGCGTTAAATCATCGCCTTACCAAATGTTGGGCGCCATGTAGTGTAGTTCCTATATTCCCAATAGGCTCTGCGCATTGGAATAACATAAACAATAGTTTAGACGTAGGATTTAGGTCGACTAGGTCTCTATTGAATAAGTTAGACTTAATTATGAATGCCAGCTAGCTCAGAGGTCACTAGAAACTTTCTTGAATTCACAAGAAGGGATTAGTTTCTGACAACCGCATAAACATGACAACTTTGCTCCCCTAGAACAAGGAGTATATCTCCAGAGTCGCGGAAACAATAGATAACTATTTTACTCAGTCAATCGTGCACGCTTAGTTTCTCCAGAAGTGCAGAGAAACAAAGAGACGGGCGTTTACAATAAAAGAGGTTATTTATTGAACAGTCTTCTTTCTCATGCAAGAGAAGTGAATTGCTACAATCGCAATACTTGTCATAAAGTAAAGTGCGTAAAGTAAAAGGAGTATTATAAAATAATACTGTAAAAGCATGGTATGGTTTCTAAGCCATAAGATACTTAAAATGGATAAAATACATACAATGATAAAATAATGACTAAACGTACTCAACTGGTGCTTCTAAGATACGCCTACCTCGGTGCACCTAACCTAAGGCTAGTACATGGGAAGGAGTAAGTGAGATGTAGTTTGAGTTAAGATTATTTCTGCCAAGAATCTAAATCAAGAATTCTCTAAGGGTCTAATCAGCTCCATACCTTGGTTACAGAAAAGTCATTAAAAGTCTTGTTTCTGAGTCCGTGAAATTTCTTGACGTGAGACAGGTGGACCCAACCCTTACGGCCCTCCAACTTCACGGCCGTACGGGTGGTCAGAAGGACGAGTTTCGGTTCCTTCCAGCGAGGCTCCAGCGGACTTGAACGATCAAAATTCCTGATTAAGACCAAATCTCCGGGGAGGACCTCGTGTGGTTTGACTTCAGTATTGTCGGGAAATGCAGCGGCAACCTGTGAACGACAAGAGTGTAGGGCAGACATCAAGGAAGCTAGGTAATCTGTCAACATATTACTGGAAACATCTGTAATACTGCGGGGTCTAGGTGTACCCCACATGTTCGGGGGGCGGCCGAATACGACCTCATAAGGGGACAGACCTGATCTGGAGTGTGCGACCATGCGCATAAAAAACAAAGCAACTGGCAGGGCAACTAACCAGTCTACACCTTTTTCTTGACAGATCTTGGCAATACGGATTTTCAAGGTTTGATTATGTCTCTCTACGAGACCGGCTGCTTCTGGATGGCGTACACAATGGAACTTCCACTGGTACCCTAACAAGAGGGAAACATGTTTCATCAACTCAGATGAGAATGGCTGGCCGTTATCTGAATACACGACCCTAGGGAGTCCATAGCGGGGGAAGAATTCACGAACCAACTGCTTGGCAGTGGTCGCGGCTGTGTAATCTGGAACTGGATATGCTTCTGTCCACCTGGACAAAGCGCATACAACTACAAGGACATACTTGTAACCTCGACATCGCTCCATCTGAATATAATCCATCTGGAGGACTTCAAAAGGGTGGTCAGGGGGCTGGAATCCACCTTGTTCCACCGGGACACTTTTACCTGGATTGAATGGACAACATATCATACAAGTGCGGACTTTCTGCTTGGCTGCAGCTCGTAAATGCTTGTTGAACCAAAGGTTCTGAATACTGTCTAACATGGCTTTTTCTCCTAGGTGTGCTGGACTATGTGCGGTATTAATAATGACTTGAACCATAGAGTCGGGGAGAAACCATGTGGCTTTTCCCTTCGTCAACCATCCCTGATCTGTCTGGACCCCTCCTTGTTCGGACCATTTCTTGATTTCCTCAGGAGTAGCATGTAACTGTATGTCTATGACATCTTGTGTAGGGTCCTTAACTGTCATACATGTAGTCGGATCTGGAGTGGATGTCTGTGTCTTGCTAACTGGAATGTCTGGTGTCAACTGCCTACCCCACTTGGACAGTAAGTGGCCTAAGTAGATCACTTGCTGGACACAGAACTGGAGCTTCGAAGGGGACACCTTGTGCCCCATCTCGGCCAGGAAATACAGAACTGTAAGTGATGCTCGCTGGCAAGCACGCTCAGAACGGGCTGTGATCAGTAGATCATCTACATACTGGAGCAGGGCAGTGTCAGCTGGCATGTGAATATTGTCTAGTTGTCTTTTAAGTGCTTGACTGTAAATGCTAGGACTTTCTGTAAAACCTTGAGGAGCTCGTGTAAATTTATAGCTCCTTCCATTTAAACAAAAACCGAAAAGGTACTGGCTATCTGGATGAATCGGAACACTGAAAAATGCATTCTTGAGGTCTATTACTGTGAAAAATATTGCTTCAGAATCAATAGCTGTCAACAGAGATGAAATATCTGGAACTACGGGGTACTGAGGTATGATACATTTATTAAGTTCTCGGAGGTCAATCACTAATCGATATACTGGGGGTGCATTTGGATCAGTACGTTTCATGACTGGAATGATAGGAGAATTACATACATTGGAGTCAGTTTCTACAACTACTCCTTGAGCTATGAGCTCGTCAATAATTTTGGATAAGGCTGCTACAGCCTCAGGTGGCAATCTGTACTGTCTGATTCGTGGCAGGACTATACCTTGCTTGAGGGTCACACGATGGGGTGTGATTCGCATGAAACCTACATCAGTTGGACCTTGCGCCCATAAATGCTGTGGTACATTGGACAATCTCGGATCAAAATCTCGTAGAACATAGTGACCCTTAAAATCCCTCAAAAACAAGCTTATTCCTTCTGGAGAGCAGCAAATAACTGCACCTAATTCTTTCAATGTTTGAATACCTAACAAATTTTCTGGACATGACTTCGTAAGTAACAAATCAGTAGTCCGGGACAATGGACCAACTTCTAGAGTAACTGGCTTTGATATCTCGTTTACAATAGGCTTTCCTGAAAATCCAAGGGAAACATTTCTAGAGCCTGAGAGCGGAGCCCCTGGAACCTCGTCATGACTGATAGTAGTCCTACTTGCCCCTGTATCAATCAGAAACTTTCTGTCTTTCCCTAATACTTGACTGTGTACATAGGGACCCTCTTGATCTACAGGAATCTCGATGAGAGGCAAGCCTACCTCCCTCTCTAGGCTGTTTCATGAATATGCTTGATACTCTGGATACTCTGACTGGGCATACTGGTACATCTGCTGTGTAACATGCTGTGTTGCAGCAATAGGCTGCGGTGCTGGAACTGTCTGTTGTGCATTCTGTGGCTGAGAAGTCTGTGAAACTTGTTCTTGTCTAGGCGGGCGTGGTCTTTCTTTAGTCTTACCAGTGGCTATGTTGTGTTTCAGAACTGCACACTCGTTTATAAAATGACCTGGCTGTTTACAATAATTGCGCGTCCCTTTAACGGGAGCTGCAGGATGACTGGCTTGATTCGGACCCCTCTTCTGACTGTCTTGTGGAACAGATTGTGCAACTAGTACTTTCATTTTTGTGTCTTTCATACGTCTCCTCTCGTGTTCTTGCTCTTCCCTGATTCTATTCTGGTGATACTGGAGCATCTGCAACATCTGGGACGGGGTGCTAGCTTGCCAAGTACTTTCGACTTTCAAAACTCGATTCTTAACTTGTGGGCTTGAATTCTCGACTAGTTTAGTAACAAAAAGATGAGGGTATGACTCGCTACCTGTCTTCAAACCACTGTTGATGATAAAGCATTTCTCAAATCTAGAATAAAAATCACTAGTATCTTCATCCTGTTTCTGTTTACATGCTGAGATTGCATCCCAGTCCTCCTTTTTCGTGGCTAATAACCTAGGCAAAACCTGAATCAATAACTCTGGTAATTCTTTACATTTATCTCCAAGACCGGTACCTGGTACTCGTATCTTATCTTCAGCTTCTAGAACTGCCCAATCGATCTTTTTCTCTCCCACCTCCCATTCTTTTTCCTTGAGTTTCTCATATACCCCTGCGGGCAACAGGACCTTCAACATTTTAATAATATCTGGATACGTGTATTCTCCCATACGGAGCATGTCTTTTAATTCTCGATGGAACCCTGCTGGACCTTGTCGTGACAGGGAATTAATTTCTTCATCTCTAAGAGTTCCATCTTTGTGACTGGAGTGTAAACAAATACTCGTTGCATTTCACCATCTGGTGTCCTAACTGGATGCACTTCTCGTAACGGATGCTGTCTATCTATGTAAAACGGTTTACTCTCTGGAGGTGAGACGTGAACAAAATGCGGGTTCAGAAACGTTCTATATTTGTGGCGCTGTTCTAGAATGACACTAATTAAATCGGTACCTAAACCTTTCCATTTATACTGGAGTAACTCGTTCAGGATATCATGTAACGGACCTGGATCAGAATGTTGACCCTCATACAATGTAATGAGGTGCTGAATCATATACATACCCACCAGCCGCTGCTCGGCTGGGGGCAGTTTCAGAAACATTTGTGCCACTATTTCGTCAGGAAAAGTGGTAGAATCAGTAATCCATCGGACTGCTGATCGGGCTAGTTCTTGTTCATGCATGGTACTTAACTCACTATAACCGATTCGTGATTTCAGAATGTGATCGGTAGCTTGAAATACTTGTTCTAGAGAACCTTGTTCTGGTGCTGGATGGTGAAAGACTTTCTTGTGTTCCGGACATAAATGTCGGTCTGGATATCTAGATTTTCCTACATACGCTATTCTGGCGGTATTCTCGTCTTCTACTTCTTCAGTATCGGAGTTACTTTCTTTCTCGTTTACTTGTGCTTCTTTACGTTGTTCGTGTAACCTTATTATTTCTTTACGTATTTTCTTGTACATACTTTCTATACTACTGATTGTCCTGTGTTTACCCTCGGCTATATTATCACTCCACCTTGTCAGAATTTTCATTTCGTTCGGATCTTTAGTCGGGGAATCTTGTTCCCTTATTAAACAATTGATTAGAAACTTTAATAACATAAGCTGGGTCTCAGATTTCCTGAGAGACATGACTTCACCGATACTTTCTGGATCTTCTCCTGTACGGATGAAACGATACATTCTGTCTAGATCTTCTTTCATATTCGGTAGGGTGTCCAAATACCCGGTCACCCGTCTTACACGCAAGGAATATATAACCATATTTTCCTCGCCTGGAACTGGATCATAACAGCATTCAGTAAGAGCTCGTCTGATATCTGCAACGGACTGATATTTGGGCGTACGCTGTAACGCACGTTCATGTAACTCGACTAACTCTAGACGTTTGTTTGGCGGCGGGGTACCAGGAGGACCTCCTCCCGCGGCCCCCAAACTGGAATCGTCGACTGATACTCTCCGTGCTGGCAGAGTGACCGATGTAGTTGGAACCTGGACTATGGGCTGTACTATGGGCTGGACCGGGGGTACCGTAACAGGTACTGTAACAGGTGCCCCGGTGACTGGAGGACCATGAATTACATTATTTACTGGAGCTGGCGGAACAGGATTTGCATATTCTGGGACTGTGTCGTCCAAATAGGACGAGAGAAAAATATCAGCTGCGGTCTGTTTGTGACGTAGCTTAATCGGAACTAATGGCGGCGGAAAATTACATGGTGCTTCCGGGGTTGCTTTTGGCAAGCCCTCGGCAAGAAGAGGATACATACCCTTAATGAGGGCATTTCTCTGTCTGTCTGACTGTTCGGCTTTAACTCGTTCACCTACTTCGATTAATTCCCTTTCCTGGGCTCTTTCTAAGGATTCTCTACTTACCTAGGCGGGACAGGAACTGCTTCTTCTAACAGACCTTTTCTAGTTTTTAACTGACGTAACTTGGAGAACAGAGGCATGGCTGAACTGGAGTCTAGACACAATACAATACACAATGAACACGATAATTACTGAAGAACAACACATTCATACCACGACATTGAAAACACATTGAAGAACATTTAAAATAACAGTTCGGACAAAATACTACCTGGAATACTGAAAACAGAATACATGAATTTCTCGAGAACAGAACTGACTAGAACAGAAACTAGAAGGACTAGATGCACTGCTAAAACAGTACGAAACTTACCGGTCCCATAAAGAGACACGTCAGGACCCGCATCCACCTAAGTGGACACTTCGTGTTGGATCTGCGTACCCAAACCCACGGACCAGAGACAAATTAATTGACCCTGTCTAGATACTACCCCAGCAACGGTACTCACCGGGCAGCAAGAACGGAAGGCCTCGGACTGGACTGGACTGCTACGACGACGGACGGACGAACTTCGGACTTCTGTTACGGGTGGGCCTCCGGATACCTCGGACCTTGGACTCTCGGCTTGGGCTCTGGTCGGGACTCGCCGCGTTCCTCCACCGCCTCGTCTGGATGCTGGACCGCAACCTCCGTCTCCTCCGTGGGCCTGAGGGATACTTGAAGCAGAAATATCTGCACGTGCACGGTATGGTTCCGTCACGGCTGCAGAGGATCAGGGGGCCTGCGTAGCTTCTCCGGCGCGTGGGGAAAGGGCAAGTCCCTATTCGGGCGCCATTATGTGGTAAATAAATAATTAATTACCTGTGCTATTTTTGACAATAAACGATAAATGGTTAGCTCAATAAATAAGAGTCAAGATACGAGGTAGCTAGAGTATACAGGCTTTAATTAAGCATAAAGGACAAGAACAGGACAGCCTGTACGGGAATAGGAATGATGCGCATCGGGGGCAGGATCTGGGACAGGCGTAAGGAAGGATAACTTTTAATAACAGAACATTAGTATATATAGTTAAACAAAATACATGCAGTTCAATACAGTAGGCGTAGCAGTAGGCGTTTCACATAGCAGTCGCGAAAGATAAGGCATGACTGATGCAACAAAAAGGCGTGTTCAGGGCGTATACATAGACATGTGATGTAAACGTAACAGAATATGTCATAAAAGGGGCGGAAACATGGAGGGGGCTACCTGAGCAGCTGGGACCTCTAACCTAGTGGTGCGCGCAAACTGACAATGACGTGTTACTAGGGAGAACTGGGGGGCTATGACTTCTGCGCTAGAAGAGGAGACTAAAGTCTGGAGAGTCAGAGCGACATGTACCTAAGCATATCTAGTATCTAGTGTTTAGAGAACATGTTGATAGAATCCAAAAGTTAGCAGAGCAAAGGCTAACCGACATTAAGACTGGTGCATACATAATCCTATATGTAGTGCGTGTGCGGGGAATATTCTATGAATATTAATACAGTATTTCTCTTACATGGAGACATAAAGGCTAGACCATGACGGAAACTATTGATGCGATTCAGTAGCTTAGGAATGCAGAGAAGGAGGGCTGAACTGATAACTAGAAACATAACATACTCTTGGCAGACTGGAGGCAGAGCCAGGCCGAGCCGGGCACTGTGAGGCATGAAAGTAAGCTAAGGGTCAGGGATACAGGTGGGGGCTGTATCGCTCCTCGGAGAGGGTTCAGGAAACAGGAGCTGAATCTGAGTCCGGGCCCTTTTGAGGCCTAGAAACGGGGACTTTTCAATGAATTAACGTGCACACTGTGAAACGTGGCAACGTAGCTTTACATAGGCCTGATATTCGTTGTATTCACGAAAACTGGAAACTGGCATACTAGAGATGGACACAACTGTAATTGCGTCTTCAAATCGATCATGGGGGAATATATGCATATCGATCATGCACATATGACATAACATGGGGAACACGTAGGCACATAACATGGCAAAATTTACTTTTCCACAGAATGAAGGAGGTCTTGTATCTCTCTCTCAGGACTCGATCTCCCAGCAACCCGCAAGGGTGACAGGGAAACACTGGAGCTGGATTTCTCGGCAGGAGAAAAGACAGCGTCTCTCTCAGTGCGTCAACTGGAGGGTCGGCTTCTTTCGGCACTCGCTTCAGCAGGGTGTCGGGCAAGTAGAAAGCCGATCTGCTCCAAACCACCGTGTGTTTTGCTAGGGCAGATGCTGGTATATATATACCTGGAAGGTGCAGAGTTTGACGTAAGGTTGGACACAAGATGTCACTAAGAACTCGCAGTTCTTTCAGGACTCTAGGAGTTCTAGGACAAATCAATACAGAAGCAGGGGGAATTCCCGGGCTGCTGGAGGCTTGGTTTGTTTAAGAATGAATTGTGCTTTCTAGGAGTCTATGGGAGTAGCCTTGCCGTATTTGGACTGCATTGGCTAGGACTTAATATGGGTATGATTCTTATGCCTATATAAAAATATGATTTGATATAACCACATAAAAGCATAAATCGGGAATATTAACTAGAGTCCTAGATTTGTCTACAACAGGGCGAGTGGGGGGGGGGGGGGCACAGTGTAAAGTAATTTGGAGGAAAGCAATCTTGAACAAATTGTACAAGTGGACAGCTGACTGCATGCCTGATGTTTCAGAGTTTGTGTTTCGGGCACAACTGCTAATTTTAGAACTGCTGCAGTGAGGTCTGAACCCCAAAGAAAAACCTGAGGTGCACTACAAGTTGGGAGCTGGTGCGTTCGTGTATCTCCTAGTTGGCAGCGAACTGATAAGGAATGACTCGCAGCCACGGGTGGAAGGCGGCACTGGCCCTGGTCCCTCTGGAGGCCTACTGGGACTCAGTATCATGACTTATGCAAGAAGCTGGGAAGCAGGGAAGGTTCATCACTGGTGGTGTGGGCAAGGTCCTCAGAGGAACCCTCAGTGGCTGGAGGTCTTGGGGATCAGTGCAGATGCGGTCGGAGTTAGTCCGTGGAGGCTTACGTGTCTCTTGTGGTATGCTACAGCATCCACCTCAACCGTAACCTGCCCGTGCCATAGGCATGGAGCTGCCAGCCGTACTGGTGTATAGGTGTACAGGGGATTTTAAGCCCTCATGATTCTTTATTGGAATTAACCCAAGCTATAAGATCACACCATGTGATCAGAGAAATCCCATGGGCCAGTGGTGACCCAAAAGAGAAGCAGGTAGCAGCCAGGACAGATACTGACCCTAGTCCTGCTGTCACCACAGCAAACTGCAACAATCTCACTCTTCCCTAGGGGAGAAAACATGGGGCTTTTTCAACCTAACATAACATCCAAATTGAACTTCCTAAAAGACACAGGGTGAACTTTATTTTCAAGCAACACTAACATTAAAGGACTTCCTGTCCCCTTAAGCCCTACAGTACTTGTACACAAGTTTCAGAGAAGAAAAGTTTACCCCCAGTAGTCAGATGACTCTACGTCCTGCAATGGGCCTGTGACCTCAAAAGACACTCAAGTGTCTCCCACCACACAGCCTAAACTGGCTACCCACTGTATGGACGAGGTGCCAGCAATCGGTTTGCCCGAGCACTAAATCAAGCCCTCTGGACATAGAACAGTTAAATCTGACAGAGAAAACAGCAATGAAAATGTATCCAATTCCTTTGTTTGTGGAAGACTCCTTGTAGCGATTGCTGAACTCATTGCTGGGGGCACAGAGTATATACCCAGGCACCCAACTGGAAGGAGCAAGATAGCTTTGCGGCAGGCCAGAACCAGAATCTGAGGGGGCAGCGGAGTGGGGCTGGTTGTCTGGTACCCTGAACACAACCAGGCTCTAAGTGACAAATTACCTGTCCAACTTTCATCACTGATGAGGCACTTAGGGCTTGTCCGTGGAATATTAATTTTTGGCTGAAGACGGCTGAAATGCCAGAAACCGGTCCTCGGAAGCTTGTTTCCGGTCCAGGGAAGGCATGGCTTGGCAGTTCGGGCTGGACTGTTCCCATGAGGCACAGGGTCAGACTGATTTGCATATGGCCATGTCTGAACTGGGGTGGCAGAGTGGGCTAAAGAACGGTGATGGATTAAACTCAGATCTGTTGACTGGGTGTGAGTGTTTGATTGGTTCAGATGCTCCGTCCATCACCACCCCCTTTTGTACCACGTGGAATATTAATGGCCTGGCACACAAGCTAAAATATGCCAAAACTCATCAATACCTCTACTCCTTTCAAACTGTCCTTCTCCAAGAACCACGGACACAGAGGCCCTCCACCAGGTGGGCTTTACATATTGTTACACTCCTGCAACTAAAGCACAAAAATACGGGCGCTGCAACGATGGTCTGGAAATATAAGTCTCTGCTGCCAGTGAAATTGAATGCTAAGACCAAGAAAGTAACGAGGTCAGTCTGCAGGCTATGGAACAGCGAACGGGTTGCCTAAGAAAATCACAATGGTAAATGTTTACATTCACCATAATGCCGCGTCAAGGGCTAAGCTAAACAATAAGCGGATTCAGATGATTCTGGCGCATAGGCTGAAGGGACTGGAAAATGAAACAATTGTCACAGGTGAATTCAATATGTGGCTAATGAGTATATCATCCATGAACGAAGTCACAGAGGCTCAAGATGCTCTTTGGATGACTCCAACTCAAGAGCCTGCCCAGTGGCATAAAGAAGATAGAAGAGGTCAAAGATTACAAGGTAATCTAGAACATCTAGGCCTCAGAGCGCTAAATGGCCACAACCACCCTGACAAACCACCTAGACCTACGTTTCTAACTAGCTCTGGAGCATCCCTTATCAATTAAACATTTGTAAGCTCACCACTACTGCAGGTTAACACAGCTGATGGATTTGGGGAGAAACTGGAAAGTGATCATCGGACTCAAGAAATAATTCTAGACATAGGCTTAGGATCTCATGCACCCGCAACGGATCAGTGAATTCCAGGTTTTATGCGATCAACCTTAAACGTATAAAGTGCACAGTCTCCTCCCTAGTAATATTGGCACAAGATGCTAAACAACTGGTGGTTAGCTCAAAAACATCAGGCAAAAACCCACTTACCACCTGAAAAGGGTTTACCACAAACTCTGCAAATCAGTGCGCCAAGCCAGTTACAACTAACAGGCAGTGGCACGAGAGCAAGGTCGGTCCTTTAAATGGGAGGGGATGCACTCCTATGATCAGAATGCCAAAAAGAAAGCAAATCATCTTTGGCGGGCACTGAAAAGTTCACCCACGAATCCCATCATCCAGGACTTATTTTGGGCCAAGCTGCTGTACGATATGAGGAAAAATAACCCCACCTTCTGGCGAACTGTAACCTGAATCAGCAGAGCCCCTCCAAGGGTGGACACGTCCAGTATTTCTGAGGCAACCTGGTGTCATTTTCTGTTCAATCATTACAATCTAGGGGCAGAGGTGGAACAACTTAGGAGCCACTCAGAAGACTCCGTCTTAAGAACCTTGCAGATCCCACATAGGGAGAGGGACCATAAGCGATGTTGATGCAGTATTACCTCATGCTCTGTTCAGAGGCAAATTGCAAGGTGGGCCATGGAAGGGGTGCCAGGTCTGAATGGAATTCTGCCAGCCATCTACAAGGCGGATCCATCGTTCTGGGAAGCTCAATTAACTTAGGTCTTTATCACAGTAATCCAGCACCATAGCATTCCATCCATATGGTGAGGCTCGAATCTCTCCCCGTTATATAACGGAGGGGGCAAGAGCGATTCTGAAACCTATCATTTTTTGTATGAGTATGACCTAGTTCTCATAAGCAGAACAAAGGTCGGTTTACAGTGTCTGTTTGATGCAACTCTCGCCTACTCAGGAGGAAATGGGCTATTAATAGGAAAAAACAAAAATACTAATAGTGCAAGGAAAAAGGGCACATAAGCACACCTGGTCAAATCAGTAAAAAGCTTCAAGTACCTTAGAGTTTACTTCAATGGGAATGGACGATACAGTAACCAACTGGAGAATATAAGGAAGAATGATAATGTGTTGACTTTTGGCATGCGGTCTCTTTAAAACAAACTAAATGGTCCTACGCTCACACCAATTTTACAAGTGGCGCAAGCGAAGATCCTCCCCACTCTGACCTATGGGTTCGGGATTGTGCCACTTTGGATAAAATGATATTTAATATATACAGGTCAATCTTCCAACTACCACTAATCACATCGCAAGCGCAAATTAGGCTGGAGTTTGGCATTGCTAAACAGTCTCTGGCTTGGGAGGCGGCCTTCGCAATTTGTCAGACTAAGGATGGTACCAGCAGGTTCCTTGGGCTGTTACCTTAGGCACAAACTGAAATATAGGTCATGCTCCCTGGCGCATGCCAACTTAAATCAGGCCTTGCATTCTCTTGGCCTAACAAGTGCCTTAGACTCATTTTTATGCCCCCTAGCATTAAAAAAATTAACTAAATCCAGCATACACCTGCTATCAATGCTTGAGGACAAAGACAGAATGTCCAAGCGCAGTCATGTGTGGATTACACTTCAAAATTACACCAGGTAAAAAGACAGGGCTACGTAAGTGAAACATACAGCAAGCAGGCCAAGGCACTTCCTGAAATATAGGATGCCACTATTACTCTTATTAGGACATCTTCCCCCATAGAGAAGCTATGTAAACAAGAGCCAGAGAACATTGTTCACGTCATATGCCTGAACTGCTCTGGCAATGGGGGATTGAAGTGAGCTCCTGTGCAGGAAGTGGAGAGATTGGGGCATAAGGTCAAGTAGGGATGCGGTGTTGACCTGTTTTGAACCAACTAAACTGCACATTGGTCAAGTTCCTACAAAGATTTGATAAGAAGTATATGACCAAGGGTCTTGCTGAAGGCGGGAACAGTTCAGAGAAGATAACATTGTCCTTCATCTTCTTATGTGCATCCACCTCAAACCTTCTCAAACCTTAATTGCTTACTGCACCCAACAGCCCCATTCATGTCTAAAGTCCATAATGCAAACACAAGAAGATGATGGACGGAGTGCTGAACATTGCAAACACTCACCCCCAGTCACAGATCTGGGTTGAGTCCATCACCGTTCTTTAGCTCACTTTGCCACCCCAGTTCAGACACAGCTATATGCAAATCAGTAATGTCCATCCCTCGGATTCCCAAGGAGCAAGCTCTCACACTTTAACTCTAAAATGCAATGCCTTAGACCTTTTAATGAGCACTTTAAACTTCTTCTCTATAATGGTCACTGCTCCCGTGCCTAGCACTCACTCTGGATTTTATCTTTAGCATCTGTGCACTAAAGGTTATAAAACTAGATCTAATAAATTAGCACTTGCACCTTATGGTTCAAAATGCACTGCCCTAGAGCGCTTAAATGAGCATCAGCACTTTCATTTAAAAAATTGACTCCGCTTTCATGGTCGCACAGCTTTCTTCGATTTTATCTTTCTTTGATTTTATAACCAGCACTCACATTTTTAATTAAGCAGGGCAGTGATCCCCTAAGGCTTACTAAATCATTCCCCACACCAACTATGGACTCTAAAATGAGCATTCGCACTTCAGCCCTTACTACACCGCTGCACATTCTGACATAATAGTACTTGCATAGGGAAAGGGGCTCCCATGTCCTTTAGGCTAGTCCTGTCATGTATGTCCCCTTTTTCATACATTATCCCATCCACACGACTATAACGGTTCAGAATAGGTGACCTTTGAAGGTCAAAACTGACCGTTTTATTTTTCTCATTCTCTGCTCTGAGCATAATAGCAGCTTTCAAGGTGCTCACTGTAATAATAACCACATATACAAGTTTAGAGGCCCTTTTAAGTGCTTTTTAGGGAAAATGGTTTTCCTGTTATGGACAGTTGTTCAGGCTTTTAAAAATGCTTTTTAGTATCCAAGTTATAAATGATTTTTATGCTTTTAATGGCCTTGGCTTTATTATTATCTAGCTGACCCTGCTGACCTTTTAATGAGGAGTAGATGTCATTTCCTTTAGGCTAGTCCTGCCATCTATGCCCCCTTTTTCATACATTGTCCCATCCACACGACTATAACTGTTCTGAATAGGTGTCCTTTTACCTAGTAGCTTGCTCCTGTCTCTTCGACACCAGGCTCCTAGTATTCTATCACAATCCCTGTACCTGATGTACCTAAACATGTCCTCGGGCACTGCATAATTATTCTGTCTAAAGGTCATCTCTTTTTCCATCCTTGGCCAACAGGCCCACTGTGCATGATCACATCTGTTTGGAAAACATTTATGATTGTTTGCAAAACATACAGATTCTGGAAGAAACCCTGGAGTGACAATTCTAGTATAGAAGACCCTTATTCCCCTCTACAAATTAGAGAAGAATTCCTTCCAAGCTGACAGGGGGTTCTTCATGCTGAATCTTCGACATGCAGCAGTCTGACACACCAGGTATCAACCTCGGAGCAGAGACGGGGTCCTTCATTCTTTTCCATTAGGTGAGGGGGTAGGTTCTTCTTTAGGGGATTTTGGGATAGATATATATACACATTCATATACATGCTACACCTACATATCTAGGCTAGGTACACTCAGGCAAATACATAGGGCGCATTATAGGAGTATGCAAGTGCTACTGTCTTATCTGAACTGTATATGTTCATCTTCTAAGCACTATGGTAGAAAAGTATCTACTGTTTACAATATTAGTACTTGCGATTTCATTCGTATGCTTCTTTCTCCTGTTTGTCACAGAAAATATTATTTACACAAGATTGAAACTGGACTAATAAATACTTATTGAAAAGTCCTAATCACCATCCTGTGTATTTTCTGAGAATAAGTAAGCATTAGTGACTAAGCAATAAGTACTGTACTGTTGTCCACGATCCCTGAGGAATCAGGGTTGTCATGTTCAGTGGTTGCCAGAAACTACCTACACCACTGTAAGATACAGGGGGGTGGTAGTGGCACTGTAGAGCTAGCTGGTCTAACGGCTGACATATCCTGTGTGGGTGTCCGGAAGCGGTTTGAACACCAAGCCCTCAGTTAGGTCATCCAAAATGGGCAGGTCCTGGGGATTCCTAGGAACTACATGACACTACTGTATAGGTGTTCATCATGTATTTCCTTAAAATGGATTTATTAATCGAGCAATAAAGTAAGAATTACCTTCTTACACTTCATCTGCGTTCTCTTTTCAAAATATCTCCCAACTACTGTTAACACTTGTGGTAAAGAGTGAATATCCATTTATATAATTAGTGTCTTCATCAGGTAGATCAGGGACATGATCAAATACTTCTTGAGTTTGTGGTCCCAAAGAATGTAATAAACCCATGCAAATTCATGTTTCCATTTTTCCGCATTTAATGTTGGATTTCCCTGGAGACATTAGGAACAAGCATTTGCAATGCAGTAGGTCTCGCATTTACTTGAGTTTGAGCTATTGGCATTGTAAATGACAATGCCTTTTATTTATGTTTTGGTTTTTAAAAGTAGATAAATAAAAGGCATTGTCATTTACAATGCTAATAGCTTAAACTAGCGTAAATGCGAGACTGATTGCATTGCAAATGCGTGTTCTCTTCTGCATACACAAAACATCAATCCGCATAGTGATGGCCAGGGACAGCTTTAGCGCTGTTGTGGCACAATTGGGTTGCGGCTGAAGGCAGTGTGAGTTTCTCTCAGTGGGGCAGTATGGTGTTCAGTGGGGTAGAGGATGTGGCAGATGACAGAAACTGCAAGGCTCTGAGACAAATGGCTTGTGATAGCACTTTTAAGCATATTTGGGACATTTTGCAAACTGCAAAGTTTTCAGATTAATGTATAGTGTTGACCAATAACAACTGAGCGCATGTGTGCATTGTCAATCTAAATAAACCTGGAAAAATACTAATTGTAGCGTCGTCTTTTGCTTGTGTCAAAAATAAATGTGGATAAATACAGAAAAATTGCCCAAAAAATAAATATGCATAAACGCAGACGGAAATGGCAAAAAAATAAATACCATAAAACCGGGAGCCCTAATCATTTTCTCCGCTTGAAGGATTGTTTCGTGGGGCGATGCTGATTTTTACTCCCGTATGTTTGTGAATGTGTGTATTTTAAATATATTTCCTCTCTCTAAAATACCTAGTTTTACGGATATTATCGGCACTCGGCTGGAAAGACGTTTCAATGGTGTTTGGTGTATTTTTTTTTAAAGGCACTCCATCTATGCTTTAATCTGGGGGATTTGCGTCGCTCCCCACACCCCCTCTAACTGAGGAAGGGGTTGTGGTGGGGCAGAGCGCTCTAGCAGTGTTCTACGTGAGGGTTTTTCTGACTTTTTATTGGTGTAAACCCTACAAACCAGGCTTGTCTGTGTCGCAACACTGCTAAATCAATGAATTATGTTTTCATGTGATATTGACCTGTTACTGATCTGGTGCTAACAAGTGACTCCTGTCCCTGCCTGCTGCTGACCCTGCTGGCGCCGTGGACCACGAGATTGGGAGGCTCTATTCATCCATTCATCCACCCAAGATCGCCCAGGGAGATGCTGACACATGAAGAGGCTTCGGAGGACCATGGTTGAGAAGGCCAGCAAGTTTCTCTTGATTTTGGTCGGCTCCGTGTTTTTCATGCTGATCCTCTACCAGTATGTGGGGCCGTGTGTGAACTTGGGTTCCCCCAGCCGGTACCCCCAGGAGGAACTGGACCTCTTTCCCACCCCGGACCCGAACTACGTGAAGAAGTACTACTTCCCGGTGCGTGACCTGGAGCGGGCTCTGTCTTTCGACATGAAGTGCGATGACGTGATCATCTTCCTGCACATCCAGAAGACTGGGGGCACCACTTTCGGCGCCACCTGGTCCAGAACGTGCGCTTGGAGGTGCCCAGCGACTGCTACCGGCCCAACCGCAAGGAGATCTGGCTCTTCTCACGCTTTTCCACGGGCTGGAGCTGCGGCCTGCACGCAGACTGGACCGAGCTGACCAGTTGCGTGCCCACCCCCGCTCACATGTGCACTCATATTTTAGTGAACTGTTTTTTCACCCTCTCTGTCGATCCTACCCAGACCTTATACCACCTGTACCGTCTCACAGCCCCTAATGAACTTTGACCCACCCAGGCCTCTTGCTTCTAAGCCCCCGCCACCCCCTCCTCCCATGCGGAGTGTCATTGCGCTCCAGCTGTTTAACGGCTAACAATGCTCCCACACCCCTGCGACCATCTAGCGTGTGTTTTCAGGCCTTTAATTCTATTACGGCCCCATTGTGCGCTGTTTGGATGAGCCCTGATGGGCTCAGCCCACTGTTTGCAAAGAGGAGCCCTTGAGATGCCGTGGGCCAGTGAATCCTAATCTACTCTCACTGGGGACAGCTCGGGCCATGTTGCAAATACCCCACCCCCTAGTGTTTCTAACCGTCAGTGTTTGCCAGCCATTACTCGTATATCTTCATGGCTCCGAAATCCCACTTGCTGCCTAGCACCACCTTTTGCAGACCCCGACCCGCTCTTTTCAGAGGCGGACCCATTTTCCTGCCTGTCCCATTACCGGTGTACAATTTTCCCATTGCCACATTTCTATGCTTGGACAGGGACAGGCGTTTGCCAGCGCTGGCCTCCGTAGTTGTGCGAGGTGTTTCCTCACCTTGATTACATTTTGTTTCTGATTCACATATCTACAGTTGTGTACAGGCTGTTCTGATAGCTCAGTGGTTGAGTGTCCTCTGAAATGGTTTGCAATGAAGCTGCAAGTACACATTCGCAGCCTTTCTTTTGCCTGAGCAGAGGTTGGCAGCAGGAGTGACGTGCTGTTGAGTCATTAAAGCGCCTAGAGACTGTTCCGGAACATGCACAGATACAGAGCCGTATAGCGCCCTTTTGTTTTCATTCCCCGTGTGTTCTTTCTGCCTCCTGTATATTGCCGTCTCAGAGCGTCGGGTGGGGTGGGAGGATGGGTTCGGGGTGGTTCCTTTGTCTTAGCGGCACGTGTTGTCCATGTCCTTGACCCACATTGCTGCTTTCCGTTCATCGGAGGGTATCGAGGGGGCATAGGTATTTTTCAGTGCCCTCCCCCATCCAGTTCGGTCGAGCCCCCCTCAAATTATCGTGCCTGCCTCTACGGTACATGGAGCAGGGCGGAACCAAGTAAATGCCCCAAATACGGTGTTCATCCGGTGCTGGGGAGTGTCACCAGTCTCCACCGGTATACTGAAGTATTCGGACACAGAAACCTCGATTATCGGTAAAAAAAAAGTGCTGCTGTGGTGTATGTCCCATCCCCCTCATCGTCCTGTCCAGCCCTCATCGTCCTGTCCAGTCAGCTGAGATTCAAGCTCCATCGCAGCAGTACGCAAGAGTATATAACTTGCATTACCCACACCCAAAGCTGCCTGAAACACCCTGTCCGAGATTGCTGCTTCACTGCACGGCCCACACTGGTTTGTCTTTGTAAATGGTTTTAAACTACTGTGTTGGGCTCTCGAAGAACTGACAAGCTGTGCATGTTGTCATTCTCCCCAAAATGACCTCTAACGCATGCTTTCAGCCTGGTCCTTATTTTTGGAGGAGTGAGCGCACGTGGGAGTAAACTGCCAATGTTCTTTTCATGGCAGGGAAGTGCCCTCCGTACCCTCCCAGCAGCGGGAAAGCTGCACGCTGTGCGGGGCCGTGTGGTGTGCTGGGGTCACACTGGATGGCAGTCACATGGGGACAAATGGCGCAGTAGTATGTACAATGAGATGTAACTGAAAGCCAGGTGTGATGTGGCATCAGTATGTGGGGAGAGGGTTCTCCAAAGGGATATTGTCCAGGGTTCATTTGTAGAAGCATTTTCTAGCGTTGCTTTTCCGCCTTTCTTTTTGTGTATACCGCGTCCTTGCACTTGGCTCTATACACAGGCAATAAAACAATTTGACAACTACTTGGAAAACAGTGTTCACACGAGAGTGTTTCCAAGTCACGGCAGACAGCTGGTCACTGCTCTCGAGTCCTCTGCTGTGATTTTATACCTGCCCCGGCTGTCGCGTGATGCTTAAACAAAAGTTGCTGATAGCTGCCTTTGAGCTTGAGATTGCTCCAGAGCCGAGTGTTCACAAGGGGGTGAGGGGAGGGGAGTGGGGTCAGACTGATAGCACTGAAAAACAAGACGTGCGCAAAAACAAAACCTGCCGTGGGGCGGGACTTCCGTCTTCGGAAGCTCGCGCCCACGGAGTGCCTGGACAGAAAAGCGGTGCTGGTGACGCGGGGCTCCCATGCCCAAGGGAGAGCCCCGCGGAGGCTGCAGAGTCCGGCGATGCGGTGAGTGGGGTTAGTTGGGGGGGTCTCTGTGCGTGTGCATGGGCGAGGGCGGCGGGGGGGAGGGGGTTGTCTGTGTGTGTGCGCTCGTGTGTGTGTGTGGGCGGGGGGGGGGCTGGGGAGGTGTGGTGTGTGTCTGTATGTGTGTGCTCGTGTGTGTGTGTCTCTGTGTGCGTGCGTGATCCAGATCCATGGTGACTGACTGAAGAGCCTGCCGGAATCGGAGCACGCGACCTGATCCGATTCTGGCAGGCTGCGTGCGTGCGCGTGCCAGTCTGTTGTCCCAAACCTCGTTAGTCCTTGAAAGCCAGAATGATTACAATAGGACTCCACTGCGACAATCGCTTTCGCGATTGCATCGCAGTGCGAGCCGGACTCCACTGCGACAATCGCTTTCGCGATTGCATCGCAGTGCGAGCCCTAAAAATGGAGGAGGTATTATATTCTGCATGACTGTTGCCAAAATGGTTTAACGTTTAGAATATTAATTTTTTAATTAGTTATGTACTCGCCAGCACCCAATCTGATGCTTGACCCTACCTGTATAGAAAATTTGATAAGCCACACAAACACAAAATAAATAAATAACAGTTAAATATATTTATGTGATACTAAGTATAATGCCAATATGATTTTTCTTTTGCCCTTTACATATACCAAAATTGTTCTCAATGCAATTACATTTAACTCAATGTCTGATAATATGACTTTGTTATTGCAGTATGCAATCAAAATAAGTAAAATAACTAATTTATACCCAACTACCAGCTTAACCCAGAATGCTGTAAGGCTTCAATTACAGACAAACCAGTGAAATGACTCCGCTGTGTTGGTTTAATGGGTTAAAGAACAGCCAAAAATGTACATAATTTCAAAATCTTAATTACTTAATGCTAGTTACACTCAAATAATCTTCTGTCGGTAATGCACAGAAACAGTGTGTCCTGGCGTTCACCTGAAAGGACCAGGAAGATCCTTGGTGGTGTAGAGAATCCCAGAAGAATTTGGTCAAATGTGATGCTGCACATAGTCTCAGCAGTTGTGGGTAATTTACATTTGATATATTGTGTGGAAGCAAGTGCCAATAGCTTATCTTGAGTCACACTGTTTGTGCGCTGCACCAGAAATGGTCACGTGATGATAAAGTCTTGCAGTCAGTAACAACTTGAAAAGTGTGTGCACATAAATAAGTTGAGAATTAGAAAATCCACACAGGTGATGAGGCAAACAGTTTCACCTTGACCCAATGCATCAAAAAAATGTTTTTCGAAATATTCACTAAGATGCACGAAAAACACTTATGAATAACATTTTAAAAACATTTCTAACACATAAATGAGTCCAATGATAACGAGCCACCACAATCTGCTGGTGCACACAGAGATTAAGATGCTCGGTAGTGACAATATATATCTGTTTAATGGGTGGCACTATTCTTTAATTAAAGAAAAAACACCAATGAACCAAACCACAATACCGGTTTACATAGTGTTGAAGTGTATATTTGTCTATATTTTCGCTCATCGTTAATATGATGAAGTATTACGCATCCACACATAAAATAATTAAATGCCTTCCCCTGAGATGCTGTTGTCTCTCGACTACCTTAGCAACACTTGAGTTATAAGATAACTTGTTTAATATCTTTGAAGATTGGGTATCTGCTACAGACAACTTACACAAGGTTTAAATGTGGGATGCAGTTATAGAACCTTTTGTGAGGCTTGTTTACAGGTGTGACGGTTACCTCTCACACTTAGCATAAGAAAAACTGAGGATTCAATTTTCTTAAGGATACACCGCGCATCGTGTGATCGGCTTACGCCCCTACGCGAGGCCGGGGATCACGCTGTGGTGCCGGGCCTGGAGGCGGGGCCTATGCCGGGGGACGCCGGGGACATCCAGCGGCCGCGGTCCTGGACTGGGAAGGACAGGCCCGCACCCTGGGAGCGCTGATCACTACTTGCCCTGACGCCCTGCGCATCCAGCCGGCCAGACCGCAGAGAGTCTCGAACCGCGACACCATGAGTGGCGGTGGAGGCGAAATGTGACCGGGGGAGACGCGACCTCATGGTGAGCGCAGCTCCGCGCCGCAGATCGGGCTGGGGCCCAGAGCGGGTGGGGGCACACAACAGCGGCGGCCCCCCTGGCATGCACTGACCGCGCCTTCGCAGACACGCGACTGCCGGTGGGCCACACGAGAAGCGACCGGACGCCACCCGTTGCTCTTGGAGACCCGGGGCTCCTTGGAGGAGACTCTACCACATTGCGCGCGGCCGCATGGGGGCCCCCTGCGGACCCATAATTAACGCTAGCTGAGCGCACTGGAGCCCTGGGGACCCTGGTATCCACAGGAAGACATCGGGGCTCTCACGCCCCACGCCGCTAACCGCCCAACACCTGGGGGGGACCCGGGACGCAGGATTGCACCAAAGGCGCATGGAGTGCCATGACTGAGGGAGGCACGACACATTAGCGAGCAGGAACCTGCGCGGCCAAACGACGCGGGAACACACAGTGGCGGGGGCAGATCACGTAGCCGGCCCACACTATGGCAGTCACGGGGCGGCGATACTGAGACGCTGCGACCCACTTTTGGCCCTGAACACAGGAGCGGGCTGCCCTTTCGCCTCCCTCCTTCCCCCCCGGGCCACCTGAGGACCCTCGCGGCACGCCGCGCCTGCGGCTTTGTATCGCGGACCGCCCTGACGGGTGCCCGGGTGCCGGGACGCCATGCGTGGGGGTGCAGACCGACGCCACACACGGTGCGGTGGTCATTTGCACGCTGTGTGCCCACGCCCAGTGGCGGCCTCGGACCCACAGATACGACAACAACACCACTGACGACGCCTAACGTCCGGACCCACAGCAGCTGCGCCCATCTGGAATAGGCGGCGTGGTGCGGTGGCCGTGATAAGAGCACCAACCACCTCGGAAAACCCTCGGCGCTGCCACACCCCTTGGCCTGCGCTGCCCGTACCCAGGCTACAGCAGCCCCTGCCATTGGGAGCTCTGGCTCACACCACAAGCCATCACAAGCTATCTCACCCATCACCCTGCCCATGTCTGGGGGGAGTAAAGACAAGGACTGGCACTGGAGGTGCGCAACAGAAGAGGAAAATGGACAGACTGATGAAACAGACAGACGCAGACCAGGTGGTAGTGAAACTGGACACTGTGCTAGCTGCCATGGAATGACTGGAAGAATCGCTACAGCTTACCCGCACCTCCCTAGAGACTAAAATCGACAGTGTGGCGATTGATCTCACCCACCTCCGAGCTGACCACAAGAAACTGGCAGACCACACTACGTCTCTGGAAAGCGCAATGACAGATCTGGAGCCCCGTATCAGTCAGACGGACAAGCACGTACGGGATCTCTTGAACAGGGTGGAGTTCTTAGAAGACCGCGCCGAGGATGCAGAAGGACGGGCGCGGAGAAACAAAGTCCGAGTGGTAGGTGTCCCGGAACGATGGGAGGGGAAGGACCCTACGCAGCACGTGGAGGACTGTCTGAGGGCACTGCTGCCAGAAGGCGCCCTGTCTCCGCACTTAGTGGTGGAACGCGCACACCGAGTGCCGACGAGACCCCTCCCCACGGGATCCAATCCTAGACCACTGCTCCTCCGAATTATGAATTACCGAGACCGGGATTCAATCCTGCGCGAAACCAGGAAGCTTGGGGACGTCCAGATAGACAACGCTAAAGTAATGTTCTTTCCCGACTACACAGTCCAGATACAGCACCAGAGACACTCCTTCCTAGCTGTGAAGCAACAACTGCGCAATGCCGGCCTCAAATACTCCCTCCTCTTCCCAGCCAAACTTAGGGTGGTAGCACAGGACAAAGCACACTTCTTTACCAGCCCGGAGGACACGGAGGCTTGGCTGGACAATGGTGTGGATACGACACCCAGACGAGCACCGGGGTCCGCCACAACAGCACGCGCTTGCGGACCGCGGTGACGCCGCAGACACAAGACACCACCAGTCCACCGGTCACAGGGGTCAACAGAGTACTCCCCATCCGCAGAACTTGTTCTCCTTGAGCAGCAGGACGCTCTCTGCAAAGTCACGGAAATTAGCAGCTCCTTAGCATCAAATCCCGCCCTGGAGACCAGCCCCAGGGTTTTCCCGAGTGATGACGAAGCTATCTACGGAATTCCTGACTCTCAGCAATCCATGGAGCGACCGGATGCAACACCACAGACGGCAGATCTGATCAATTGACAAACGACATTGATCTCTGGCAGGACGCACCCGGCCAGTGCGGTTCAGGCCTGAGCCCGATGGATGTCCCTGTTGGATTACGGACTGGCGTGCGCCCGGGGCGGGGCCTCTGCCGAAGCACACGACCATGGACATGGTACGCAGTGAGTATTACCTTTCAGTGCTCCCCCGGTGGTGCGGTGCCCCACTGGTGTTGGCCCCTTGCTGCCCCTGCCTGCTGGGCCCTGACTCTTGACGGCGTGGTGCACAGAACTATCCCACCAGCCCAGCTATGACCTGATCCGAATGGACACATGCATGGTGACTCATGACACGATAGACCAGCAGATTTCTAGCTGGGCATTACCTGCTTTCTAAGGCCTGGGGAGGGGCGATGCCCTCTCTGTTGATTGTCCTGTTCTAACGCCACAGCTGTGCCTACCATATAGCGACCCCCTGAATTCAAAGGTTACATATCTCACTTGAGAGTTTGGACGGCGGCATGTTCAGCAACCGACCTTTTGGTATTTTTTACTGGTTTAGTCCTCTATGGTCTGTTAAGTTCTCTGATCCCCGACCCTTTTGCCCTTTTGAGGAAACTATTGTAGTGTCAATGAAGATGTCTTTGTGGATGGACGGCAGAGGTGTGCGGAAGTTATGGGGGCGCGCTCCTGGGGCGGGAATGGGGTGGAGGGCGGATGTGGGGATTACCTAATGTGGTAAAATGACAGATACACATATGCACCTGGAATGTCAGGGGTATGCACACGCCTTCGCGCAGGTATCAAATTTACTCCTACCTCAAGCGTCATCGGGTACACATCGCGCTCCTGCAGGGGACACATTTAAATAAGACGGAAGTGCAAACACTGCGCTGTAGATGGCAAGGGCAATTACATGCCACCGAATACTCTTCCTATGCCCGCGGAGCGCTGCTATGGGTGATACCCGGGACCCCCTTCACGATAACACACTCACACATAGACCCTGGGGGCAGATTTGTGATAATTCAGGGCAAATTGGATGGGCAACCGGTGGTTCTAGCTTCCCTATATTCCCCCAATACTGATCAGGGTGATTTCTTTGCGCAGCTGTCCACAAAATTGGCGCCCTGGCATGGCATCCCCTGGATACTGGGAGGCGACTATAATTGCATACTTGATGCCGCACTAGACCGTTCCTCCCCACCCCACCTTGGCACACCGGCGTATGGAGCCATGAAGGCTCTCACTAGCTGGGCAGCACATTGGGGACTACATGACATTTGGCGCACTCGCAACCCCACCTCCAGGGTATACTCCTACTTCTCGGGAGCACACACCTTACACGTACGATTAGACAGGTACATGATATCCACAGACCTTCTTCCTCTTGTCACAGACACGTACTACATGGGTCGCACCCACTCCGATCACAACCCGCATATCCTGAAAATAGCATGGGATCGCCCGCACCCGCCCGTCCCCACCTGGAGACTGCAGCCGGCTCTACTCCTAGATGCCCCTTTCCGCGACTCCCTTTCCACACAAATAATGCAGTATTTTGAAGAAAATACTGGCACGGCGTCCTCCCCCCAGATAGAATGGGACGCCTTTAAGGCTGTAATCAGGGGACACTGCCTGGGCACGCAGGGGCACATACAGAAGCAGCTAGAGAGGGACCTGGCGCACATAGAGGCTGACCTACTTCGGCGGGAACAGGAGGCGATAGGAGGCGCAGATGGACCACTACTTACAGCACGCACAGAACATGCGCGGCTACTGGAACGGCTATGCCATGTCAATTACGCGGCCCACTCGGCGCGCACGCACCACCTCGGTGATAAGCCCGGAAAATTGTTGGCATGGCTTATCAAGCAGGAAGATCGCTCAGCGCCTATATCTGCGATATGCACTGACAGGGGTGAGGTGGTACATACACAGACTCAAATACACATGGCCTTCACGGGCCACTACCAGACTTTATATCGCTCCCAACTCCGGGTCTCCGCCACGGATATCGCGGACTATCTCTCTGGCATACAGCTACCGGGACTGACCGCTGCGCAGCGGGATGACCTAGGGACGTCACTTGCGCCCGAGGAGCTCCGCTCCGCCATCTTTGCCCTGTCGAATGGTAAATCCCCAGGCCCCGACAGGTTACCGGCCGAATACTACAAAGCCTACTCAGACGTTCTGATTCCTGAGCTGCAAAAAATGAGTGTAGCTGCCACTGAGGACTCCACTCTCCCCCCCACGCTGAATGAGGCCACCATCATCTCCCTCCTAAAACCCGGCAGGGATGCCACACAAATGGGCTCTTACCGGCCACTGGCTCTGTTGAATACCGATTATAAAATACTCGCCTCTACCTTAGCTCGGCGCCTGGCCCACCTGGTCTCAACTCTTGTGCACCACGATCAGAACGGTTTTGTACCCACGCGTAGTACATCCCACAACATACGTAGACTGTTTAGAGTGCCAACCTATGCCACCCACCAATGGCCCCGATCGGGATGCCTTGTCTTGGACCTCGAGAAGGCCTTTGACACTGTCGAGTGGCCCTACATCAGGGCGACACTGGAGAAATACGACCTTGGGGACGACTACATTGACATGGTGAGACTGCTTTATCAAAGGCCAACCGTGCGTGTGCGCACGGGCAGGCTGTTGTCGGACGAAATCCGGGTGCGGAGAGGGACTAGGCTGGGTTGCCCCCGCTTCGTTGCTCTTCTCGATGGCCATGGAACCCCTTGCAGCGCTGTTAAGGGCGCAGCGAGAGGAGTGGGGGATCCCGCTGGCGGATGGCCTGCATACGGTCTCGCTCTACGCAGACGATTTACTCCTATACATCAGAGACCTGACCCTTATACCGCAATCCCTGTCTGATATCATTCGGACCTTTGAGTCCATGTCGGGACTCAAAGTCAACTGGGCCAAATCAGGAGCGTACTCCTTCAACTCAGAAACACGGGTGTGCGACATCAGCATCAATGTCGGGAGACTCACCTGGTACCCTACAACGTTCAGGTACCTCGGAATACACATTTACAGAGACCCGCTGAACATACTGGAGGGGAACCTGGTCAGAGCTATCTCATCCCTACAGGCGCAGATAACTTTTTGGAAGACCCTCCCTCTAAACGTGCCCAGCCGCGTTGCTTGCGCTCACAAAAATGATAGTCTTGCCAAGACTATTATATTATTATGCCAATATCCCAACATATGTTCCAACTCAGTTATTCCGGGAGCTAGAGACATTACTCCGGAACCTCATCTGGAACACCGGCAGACCCCGTGTAGCCTTGACAAAGCTCTATGGCCCCACGGAGGCTGGGGGCCTCGCGGTCCCCAACGTGGAACTGTATTACCTGGCGGCCCAGATGCAGTGGGTGACGGGATGGCTAAGTGGCAGGAACCTAGATGATACCACTACGGACGCTATGATCTGGACCCATGCACAGGTGTGCACGCTGTTTCACCCCCTGACCAGAGCTCCATGCCCAACGCAGCTACATGTGGCTGTAGCTCGCAGATGCTTCCGGCGTACCTTGAAATTAACACGCGAGGTGAAGCCCTATGCCCCGGCACTCTCGCTATTGAGCACCCCCAGAGACGGTGAGTGGTGACGGAGGCAATGCTGGACAGGTGGGTGCAGGCGGGGGTGGAGACACTAGGAGATTTGTACGCAGATGGCGCATTACTTCCCTTTGAGGCGCTGGCGAGAGACACAGGCCTACCAGCCGGACAATTTCTCCTACATGCGTCCATAACACACACTTGCGCGCCCTTGGGGAGACATGACTGAAGAGCTGCCGACACATCACTTCATACAATATCTCCATTTCATGGGCAATGGCACCCACGTAATCCACTGGCTGACGCAAGCCCTCCTGATACACACACAACACCCTACCCAACAACTACGAGATAAGTGGGCGGAGGATAGAGTTAGGGCATGGACGGACAAAGAATGGGCAGTGGTTCCGGCCAGCCCAATTAACATCCCACGCAACTCCTGCTTTAAAATAATACAATTTTACATACTACACCGTGCTTATCTGTCACCAGACAAGATCAACACATACTTCTCTGCAACTAACATTGCATGCCCCCGATGCTCCCTGGTCGACGCAGACCTCCTACACATGCTCTGGGCCTGCCCCATCATATCAACATACTGGGACACAGTGACCACCCTGCTGAAGCAGAGCACCGGCGATGACCTGCCACACACATGGGAGGCTTGCATTCTGGGACTATACAAGAGGACCAAACTAAACAGGGTGCCGGCTAGGTTCTGGGACTAGTCACAGCCAAGCGCTTGCTCACCAAGCGGTGGAAAAAGAACGAACCCCCGCACGCCAAACACTGGTATGGCTTCCTTTGACAACTGGGCGAGAGCGGAGAGTATCGTGCTGCGCAAGGAGGAGACGGCGGGACTGAGGAAATTCCCCATTGCACAGCTTTGGAACGAAACCCTGAAATCCTTCCAGCAGGCAAGCCTGGACCAGGGGATTACTTAAGTGGCACCCATCTCTAAGCCAGACCTAGGCAATAGCAGAGACAGAACACATCATGCCCCCACTGACGACCAACCTGGTGGAAGACACAACTCGCACCTGTATGACGAGACGCTGTTGCAGAGAGCTGACAGCTGCCCAGAACCCCCACCGCCATGACACCGACGCCCCAGTGCCCATCGGTCTCTGCCGGACCGCTCCCTCCCCTCCCCCCCACCTCCGCCATGGGAGGGACCTACCCCACATGTGACTTTGACCACCACGCGCCTTTGCCCCGGAATTGGAAGTTTACCTCTACGGACACACATTGACACTCTTCCCAACACACCGACCCTTTACCCTCACCCTTCCTTTTTAAGCCATCTTCCTTTCCTTATTCTCTCTCTCTCTCTGTTAAGTTCGGGTGTCAAAATAGTTCCCCTTTAACACGTTCGTTATGAAGCTGTGAATATAATATTAGTTATAAATAACGGTCTAATCAGGATAATTTCACACTGCAACTTCACGGAGGAGACACCACAAGCTAACTAATGAGATCAGGGGAAGGCGCATAAACGAGAGAACATGCCGCCCCACATCACATCTCATCCCCATATCTCAAACTACAATGCACAAGGCACCATACGACGTCACGTTTGCAGGTACAGAAAGTCACCATCTCTTCTCATATTCTCCATTGATCCTGTCAAAGCACTGTGATGTGTGTTAAACAACTCACCATGTATTACCACTGTGTTGTATAGTCGTTATGGTTTTGTGCAGATTATGTCTATCATTTCCTCTTGTTCAATAACTAAGTGTGTAGTGGACATAAATGCTGGAAAATAATAAAATATATTCAAACAAAAAAAAATGAGTATTAATTGAGCAGGATGCTATGTGCGCCTTCCTATGATTGGCTACAAACACAGAGATGGTCACCTGAAAGGAACAACAGAGTGCCATGTCTGCGTTTGCATTCTCAAACAGGAAACTTTTCTTTGAAAAGCAACCAGTGTTCCTGAAAGAAACCTGGCTGTAATAAATATAAAAAAGTGTTACAATTAAGAATTTAATTTAATTTAATTTAATTTGCGTGTTTATATAGCGCTAGAATCACTCCCGGGGGAGTATCTCCGCGCTTCGACCGCTGCGAAACCCTTCCTGGCTTCCCTGAGAGATGGTCCCTTAATGGGTATCTCCAGGGTGAGACCAGGCATCCCCGGCGGTCTGGTGGGGCCGTTAGTGAAGATGAGGCAAGCTAATGCCCAGAGTTGCCGAGTGTGATCGCTGATCAGAGTGGGCACCGAGGCGAGAGAATTATCGAGTCCGCTGACCCTGGTCCAGAAACCTGCCGCGCCGGGAATCGAACCCTGGTCCCGGGCCGTCCTCTGCTCTCGGGTCTGCCGCCTCTAACCAGTGAGCCACACTACCTCACATATATTGGGGTGTAGAAGAATGACACCAAGGTTGCCAGACACAGGTTACAAAACGGAAGGTGCCCTTTGAAATCAGTTACTAATTCCTCTGAGGTACTCATTACTGGTCAATGGTTCACAAACACAATTTAGGTCACAAATCATTTACAGATACCAAACTAAAATACAATCAGGAACCCTCCTAATGGCAATTTGGTATCGCTTACAAATATCCCTGTGCAAATCAGAAAGATTTTTCCAATTTGAGCAATGGTTTTCCTACATAGGAAACAGCTATTTGCTGTCACTTTGTAGATCTAGCCCCAAGTTAAGGAGGAAAGACGACAATCTGTGTGGGCGTTTTTGACTTGACCAGGCTAATGTGCTGCATAGTTTTTGACTTGAAGCTTAAAGTCATTTTAATTTAGAAATTAGCCTCCGCAGACGGACAGAAAACAGGTGTCAGGCATCTGCAGACAGGGTGACGATGTGTGCCAGTGGTGGTTGTAATTTGTCAATAGCTACTTAGGTTTGGTGTAGAGAATTTGATTCATGTTTTCTTTTTAGAGTACCATCATTTAGAACAAGCATTTGCAATGCAATCGGTCTCGCATTTGGTACCTTATATGTATTTAGCTATGCAGCACATTAGCCTGGTTGCTGAAACATCTACTGTTCTTTAACATGGAGGGAAAGTAAGCACCAAACTGCATGATACGCCAGGTATGGGAACACATGGAGAGAAGTGTTGCCTTTCAGCTGTAAATGGTATCATCCAAAGCTCTGTTTTTAATATAAAATTAGGGTCTTCGGTGGTCCTATAACTGAAAATACAAGATTTGAAAAAAATATTATTGTCTACGGGTGCTCATGGAAGAGAATTTCTATGGACTAGAATCTAGAGTATGCTAAAGTGATTCTGGTGTTTTACTGTCGGTCGTTTTCAATCAAGAAAGTTAAATAGAGGCAGTTGCCAGAAAAATTTAAAAAATAAAGTCCCTCAGCAGAAAGCAATTCTGGTATTTTACTGACATCTGCTGGTCGTTTTCTATCAAAACAGTTAAATAGAGGCAGTTGAACAGAAAAAAAAAATCCTAAGCGGAAGCAGACAGGTCCTGGGGCTGATCTCCAGAGCCCACAAGGTACATACATATATAAGTAAATAATAAGTAAAGACTAAAGTATATACAAGAGGTCTTGAATGCTCGACCTAAAAATAGGGTGGCAAACAGAAACAATGACGAGTCCTTCTGTGTCCCCTTGTCTGTATGATGTTTTACTGTTTACTTACATATGTGTTGAAACAAAACAGGTCTGTGCTTCTGCACCACTCAGGTGTACGAAGTTTTCCTGCACGACCCATTCGGCCATACCATTTCTAGCATCCCAATAGCGCATTCCTTCTGTAAAACACAAACGGAATCAGCTGTAGAGAGCAAGAATATTCATAATGTAGAAGCTTTCGTGACTTTTGAGAGTTTACATATGCAACACTGTCAATGCACATTACATATCAACACCTTGAAGCTAATACTGCTGTATACTAGTTGCATCTAGACAGAGTCCTCAATAACTGGGCAGGGTTGTCCAGCAAATTCCCATTTCTTAATGTTATGCATGGAAAACAACAAGATCTACAAATGCCCAATTTGAAACCAATGTACCAATACCAGAACCCCACATCAAGTGCAATGTCTTTTTACGGGCATAGGTCACTTAAGAAAACAAAGTGTTTGTACTTTTACGGCAAGCAACCTTCCCAGGTTGAAGCATTAGAATAATGGCTCAAAAAAAGGGACAAAAGGGCACAGCGCCTACACATATCCAAGTGGAGCAATTCAAAGACACGCGCTTAAGGTGGAAAAAACCCTCATTATGGGTAGCAGAGGCTTAGAGGAGGAAGAGAAAGGCTGAAGGATTTCAGTCAGCATAGTAAAATTAGTTTCCTTCAAATTAAGAAAAGGTATCAAAGCTTCATCGTCTTTTCAGATCACTGTTGTGAAAGGCAACCTCCTCAGCTCGAGGGGCAGATGAACAATCTAAATCTAATTCAGAGAAGGTATCCAGTCTACGACCATGCTGTAATGCACAGCCAGCATCATTGTTATAAGCGGAGAGGAATTTACTTGCTCCAATGTTATCACCATCACAGTCTAGAACAATGGAAGATAATCAAACAGTATCTGAATGCAAACCAAATAACTCATCCTGTCTCGAGAACCTCTGGGGGCAAGGTAGTGCCTCACACAAGGTGATATCTTGAAAGAGGCTTGACTTTTTGTTTTGCTTTGGCCAGAAAGTGTGTGCCTTAGAGAAAGGGTGGAGACGAATCTGGTATGGACACCAAGAGTGGAGCCGACACTAGTGCTGGAACAATACAGAAGGGCTTCAGAGGAGCTGCTTAGGGAGCTAGGCAGTCTTGAAGCCGTCTGGATAGAGTTGACCACCATCAGTTCTACAGCAGTCTTATGTAACCCAGTCAGAGGACCTGAGGGTCCACCGTGGGGAG
Organism: Lissotriton helveticus; assembly: GCF_964261635.1. NCBI lineage: Eukaryota > Metazoa > Chordata > Amphibia > Caudata > Salamandridae > Lissotriton > Lissotriton helveticus. The sequence continues at coordinate 997,952,622 of NC_136070.1, forward strand.
GAGGAACTGAACGGAAGATCTACAGCAATACTTGCGTGAAGGCCACCTAATGCGGAGAGTTAGCGAGATATCTCATCAAACAGAGGTGGGATGGTAGAACTGTTACTCAGACAGGAAGCAAGGTGGGAACATGTTGAATATGGGCTTAAAAAGAAGCATGTTTATTAAATAGTTTTATAGACAACTAATTAAGAAATGCTGCAAATAAGAGTGTCTTGATTACTTAGCACAGAGGTTACTACCTATAATTTAGAAATTGCTGTGACGAGTATGGAATTCATGAGTATGAATGTCTTTTACGATTTCATGCACCCTTTAAACAAGTCAAATATTGAATTAAATATTAACTTGCATATGGTGGTGCAATATAATTCGCTATAAATGTTCTTCCATTTAGAAATGGACAAGTGTGTTAATCAAAACTATAACAATAGTACAGGTATAGTGTACCAGGGATCCAAATATTTGGTTTATTCCATTTTTATAGGGTAAATCTCCCTGCTCTGGTGTCAAGGTGTGTTACAGAACAAAGAAGACCTGCATTTCTATACCTTGAAGTAAACCAATGAACTTCAAGCTAATTTATATTCCAGTGAACTACTGGCTTTTTAATTTGCTTTAGGAGTTTTCATTGATTTTTTTTGCAAATCAATTGTTCATTTGGATTTTTAAAGCAAATTAACATTTGTCTTGGTTTGATGGTTAAGTTCCATCCTGATTTTTTGACGTACCAGTTATGGGACCTCTTTCTTCAATACGACAATGGTTTACTACAGAGTTGCACCTTATGGACATTATGGACACAAAAATGTCCTTAGTGGAAGTGATTAAATGATTAGATAACGCCATTTCACATTTGGTAGCGGACTAGATGAAGAGACGATTCACAGTCCGCTTGCAGCAGTAATGTGAAACTGTGGCCTCATGTCTTGAACACACTAGACTGTGGAATAGGAATATAAACTTTGGGGGCACATTACAAATATTACTGCAACTTAATTTAGTTTTAGAACCAGAGTATAGACAGCAATAACGAAAGCTATTGAACAAGAACTGCAGTAAGTGATTTAAAGGATTATGTTTTTAATACACTATTAGTATGCATATGCATTCATTTTCTATTTCCTTTGGAGTCACACTGATCAAACTAACTCACATCATAAATAAGATTAAAGCAAGTGGCAACCAAAAGAAAGACATAGCATGAGTTCAGAGGCACTGTTTTTAGTTGTTAAAATATAGTGCTTTCAGGTTTAGCTATCACAATACAATTAGTTTGAGATAATTGAGAGTTCAAAGCATTTAGTATAATAATTGTTTAATGTGCAGTGGGTGTATTTCTGAAATTATTTAGAACAATTTGTTACATCCTTTAAAAATCAACTCAGAATGTAGTAGGAAATGCACTGATTTCATGAAGATTACAGACTGAATTGAATGTTTATAGTGTTTCATCAGGAGAGCACACCAAAGCTCCAATAAAACCTCCAAATTACATACTACAAAACACTGTAGCAAAAGCGACAGGACAATTAAAGCACAATGGCACGTACTTTAACTATGGCATCAGTCCACTCCTTACCTTGTCCACAAGGGTTTCTCAGAAGATTCCGAGAGAGAGGCATTTTTACATATGCACGAAACCACGCTAGATTCCGCTTTAGTCTTGATGCATCCAAAAGCTCCAAACGCTGTTCTCGCTTACATTTCAGAATCCACAAGGTAGGTGTGTCCACTAGACCGCGCCACTTTCTGCTGACACACCTACAGTGCAACAACAGATCATGCGCAGGGACAAAGCTGAGCACGTGAAGAAGCAGCTCATTCATTAGTGGATTTAGGTCCATCCAGAAGGTAAAGTTTCTAACTGATCTTAAGGGTCTTGAAGGCGGGCTTCCAAGGAGGTCCCCAGACTTTACAATGACCGATGACTTTGTTATCCTTGCTCCATAGTGCCCATGCCAGTAAATAACATCCTTTCCTTTGTGCAGAAAATGCACAAAACGCACTCCAGGGCCATAGTGTCTAAATGTGTGAGAAACCTAAATAGAAAAGACAAAATCTTATCTGAAGAAAAGAAGAAGTCGCATCCTTTCACATCTCACTTCCTTATATCTGTTCTTGACCAGCAGAGCTTCAAATTGATAGACACACATGGGTCTGTGATAACTATAAATAAAACCAATTAAGAAACGCCTCTATTCTACAAATGATCACCTTCAAACCTGCTGATGTTCTCCTATGGTTACCCAGGAGTTGACAGCTGCCTGTTTGTAGCCTTAGATTGGATATTGTTTCTTGAATCCCTCAATACATTTCCTAAATTTGTTTCTGTACATGCTGGCCATTTCCTCAGATGAACGCAAACCTCTGATTAGTGTAACCTATATTAAAGTGCTTGATTCTTTCCCTGGCTGCTTACAACGTTTGAGAGATGCACCCTTTTAGGTAATACAAAATACCTCACGATATCTGGGATGGCTTTCTCTGGCAAGAGTGTGTGGACCGTATTCAAACTCATCGATCACTCGCCTTCGGTCCGTAGACATTAGCTGTACATGTATTTGGTACTCGCCTCCAAACTCTGGATGTGGAGCAAACCTTAGGAATAAATAGATGTGTTAGAAGCAGCTCTCCGTAATGTGCAAAAAGTCAGGAAAGTGTTGAAAGCTATAAGAGAGGAACTTTACTCAATTTACTACAGAGATTGGGCAATACATGGGAGGTCCACAAATCCTGTCAAACAAATACATTCTAAAACCTTTAATTATCTCTACATTTATGCAGGAACTCTGAAGTCATTTTAGTTGAACACATTTTCACTTTGAAAATAATCTGCTAAGAAAACAAATGCAGCCACCAAGCCCACGTATTTTGTGAAAGAAAATTCAGGGAGGCGAATCAACATACAATGGAAGGATCTTAAATGGTAGTGGTGGCCAGCCACTTCAGGTATTAACTCTCTGTGTCCGACATGCATGAGAATGTAGGAGAACCTTGGAGATCTAAGGAAGTCAAAAAACCTTTCGGATTGTGGAGCAGAGTGCTTTTTTGTGTTACAATGCAAAAGGATTACTTCTTGTTTAACTGGCTAGGTTCTGTCTCAATTCGCCTAATTTCTTCTTGACAAGGAAAAAAATGGGAATAAAAACAGTATTTCACTGGGTATAAGGTACCTGTTGTAATACTCCCTTTTTAGGTCTCACCTACGCAGCGCGCATGCGCTGTGTTGGAGGGCCTTTAGCCGCCGCTCTGCTCATTTTCAAGCACACACTTGTGCTTGTGGCGGCATCCACCTTGCGGGAGCGAGCAGCGGCACGCCACAAGCACGAGTATAGTACTTGAAAATGAACAGACTGCGCATTCACCACCCGTGGGCTCACTTCTCTCTCTCACAACAATTACCTTTTGCGGCAGCGGGGCCGCGCTTGTGTTTCGGCGCTTGTTCACCTTTCCTTTGTCCCTGCGTATCTCACATCTTGCTTTTCCTTTACTGTTTCTTATTGTTCTTATAGCCCCCCTAATGCCAGCACCTTCTCTCTTTTCTTTTCGCTTTTCTTACCTCTCCTTCATCCCCATTTTGCTTTTTGCATCCATTCCTCTACTGCATTCCACCTCGACTTTCCTACTATTCTGGTTACTTCTCTCCTCCCAAACTCACTCCTCAACCCTTTCGCCACCTTGGTTTCCATTTTGCCTTCTCTCCACTCATGCCTCACCTTCTTTTCACAGCCCCTCGTGCCGCACTCTCACTACTCCCTCCGTGCTCACAATGTGTCCCTGCTGTGCACCTTGTGCCGCACTCACTCCTCCCCCAGTCTTTACCTTTGCTCACCATGAACATTCCCTGCTGGGCCAGATTCGCATTTCAGTTTGGTTTACACCCACAAAGCTCCACTTTTGCAAGCATGAACGAACTTAAGCAACTCTCAACGGCTGGTTTTACACTTGTAAAAGATTACTCAACAGGATCATTTAGTCTGATTAAGTCAACAGCCGTAGGCGTTTCAGCTTGGGAATGCTTTCACAGTTCCTGGACTCTCACAAATGCTGCTTATTTATAGGGATTTACATTCGTTTTTTTCCTGATCTATTCCTCTCCTGGGAATAGACATTTACCACTATTGAAAATTAGTAAGTCTCTTTCCAGGGTGAGAATGGGGCACCCAAAAAGTTGGAGGTTGCAGAACCCCAGCCTGAAGGCTCGGCGGCGCAGGGTATACCTGAAATCCCCTGGATTCACCTGCCTTGTCAGAAACAGAGACACGGACTCTTCGTCTGGCGTAGAAGATAGTATTTATTAGCTGCAGCTAGTACAGTGGTCTTTGAAGTCGTAGGTAAAACGAGGTTCAAAAGAGACTGCCACTTAACTCCGTGGCGCACAGGTTTATATATGGTACAATACAATGCAAAATGCAATCACCCAAGTGTATGAGGCATAGGCAAACGTTATAAACAATGCTTTAAATCTAAAGCAACTCAAGTTTCCCGGTTATGTTTGTCACTCGACCCCTTGGGTAAATCACAAGTGAATCCACACAATTCGATTTACAAGTAGAGAAAACACAGCTGCATGTTGTAGAAGGACAGTCATGAAACGGGAGAATGCATGAGACATGCAGCGACAGATAGCAGATAAGATAACCTGGAGGAAAGAATGGTGTGAACCAACAAATAGTCCGGACGGGGATTAATCAGCTCAGACAGGAATTAGTGTACTCGGCCAGACCCTGGCACTTGTTAGTAAACATAGGCAAGAAACCGCCTGACACGTAAATGCAGAAACGATAAAAACATCGCGTTCGCTGCGCTGCCTGAGTGAGGGCAACACAAAATGGCGGCGACTACAAAATGGAGGCTGAGCACGAACGAATTCGTATTTTACAGAACCTCAAGGTGTAAAAAAAAATAATAAATTCATCCACAGGGCAAAATATTTTCCCCTTAATTTAAAATAAATGAAGAAAGTTATACATGCATGTACACCCAATTGTACACCATTCACAAATGTTGCCCTGAAGTATCTCTGAAAATCTTCTGAGGCAAATCATTGTGAATTGCAAATACTTAGAAATGAGAAGTCCCAAACGTGTGTGTGTGTGGTGAGAGAGTGGAGAGAGAGAGAGGAGAGAGACAGAGAGAGGAGAGAGGAGAGAGAGAGGAGAGAGAGAGACGCGAGGGAGAGAAGAGGGAAGAGGGAAGAGGGACGAGGGAGGAGTGATGAGATATATATATACACATATACACCTGTTTCTCACAGTAGGAGCAATTTACCTCAGATGCGTGTCCTGTGCTATTCTGAGTGTGTAAAGCGGGGTCTATTACTCAATGTGGAGGAAACGCCGCATGTTCTCCCGGAAAGCGTGACATCAGGTCGCCATCATGAAATGGAGGTTACAGCTCCGACTATAGAGTGTCTGGTGCACAGAACAGTTGTGAGCACACAGTACATCTGATGTTCAGTACATGTTTGAGCACTGCACAACCCTGGCGCTTACTGCTCAATAACTGTGTGCGTAAGTACTTTTCTCTTGCTTACACACGTGAGCACGATATTTCTCCAATGTTCACTACAGCTGTGAGTACAGTGTGTATATGCTGCTCAGCAGAGGGTGTGTAAAGTACATCTCTAATGCTCAGTGCAGACTTCAGTACACTAAGCCTCCGTGCAGGTGAGCACAGTATCCCTCTGGTGCACAGTACAGGTGTGTGTACAGTATGCCTCAGTACATGCGAGTACAGTATGTACTAGCATCTGTGAGTAGAGTATGCCTCTAGTCCTCAGTAGGTGTAAGTATAGCATACCTGTGGACCAGTGGACCTGTGAGTACAGCCCTCAGTACATGTGAGTACAGTATGCGTCTGGTCCTCAGTATCTGTGAGTAGTCCTCAGTACCTTTGAGTACAGTATCCCTCTGGTGCACAGTGCCTCAGTACCTGTGAGTACAGTGTGCCTCTGGTCCTCAGTACCCGAGAGTACAGTATCCCTCTGGTGCAGTGCGTCAGTACCTGTGAGTCCCTATGCCACTGGTCCTCCGTATCTGTGAGTAGTCCTCAATACCTGTGAGTACAGTATACCTATGGTCCTTCGAACCTGTGAGTCCATATGCCTTAGATCCACAATACCTGTGAGTACAGTCCTCAGTAACTGTGAGTATAGTATGCCTCAGGTTGTAGGGACTGTGAGTACTGTATGCCTCTGGTGCTCAATACCTGCTGTGAGTACTGCCTGCCTCTAACGTTTGGTGGCGGGGTAGCACGGTGTGCCCCAGGAGATCTTTGTAATCACTCCCCTGGCCATGCGTACTCTTCTGTTAATGTTTACATCCAGCCCTCCTCCCAAACAGTGCAGCGGAGTCCCCTTGTCAGGCTGTTAATTATTGTTAATCGTTGCTGCGTCTCCCTCACTGGCTGATACACTACAGTGATTAGGGATGTGCGCCTGGCGCTTGCACGTCACTCATTTAACGCGGCACGTTCTGTTGCAGCTGTACATTAGAAAGGCAGTTAAATAGTACACCTGGATGTGTATGACATTAAAAGTGGGATTTTAGGCCGCTATTTCACTTTTGAAACAATGATAGGCTGTGCATTTCTGTGCCTTGCCATAACCACAAACATTAGGCACAACGCGCCTGCTTATTTTAGCCGCCTGAATGACCCGTACACCCTCTGCACACACCTGTTCCCTTGCGGTGCAGAGATGTCTACCCTTCTCAGGACTGGAGTATCTTCGCTTTACACACACACTTGTACCACTGGGTAAACTGTCTGCCCTCGGAAATTACTCAGTCCGCTCTGTACACACCCGCTGAGTAGGGTTGGGGGGCTCTGTTATGTGCACACCTGTGGCTGTTCTCCAGGTGAAGACGGCCCCTGCTCTTTGCACACATGTGCACTAGGGGTGGGTGGCCTTTGTTCTGTGCACACCTGCGGTTGTTCTCCCGGTGTAGGCAGTCCCTGCTCTTTGCACACCTGTGCACTAGGGGTGGGTGGTCTTTGTTCTCTGCACACCTGCGGTTGTTCTCCTGGTGTAGGCTGTCTGTTCTGTGCACACCTGCGGTTGTTCTCCTGATGTAGGCAGTCGCCGCTCTGTGCACTAGGGGTGTGCGGTCTGTGTTGTGTGCACACTTTCGTGTAGGCTGCCTCTGTTCTGTGTACATCTGTAGCTGTTCTGGCTGAGACGGTCTCTGCCCAGGACACACTCGTACATACTAGGGGTTGGTGGTCTGTTTTTTGAGCGCACCCGTTCTCTTAGCGATGAAAGTATCAGTTTCTGTCCATTTTGCGTGTTTTGCTTTTCCTGGAGCACATTATGTACACACCTTGCATACTGCAGCAGTTGAGTTCATGGTTATGCTTGGTCTACTCCTTGAAGAAGATCTAACCCTCAGCAGGGGCTGCTACGGGGCTTCTCAACCCATTACTCCTCCACTGCTCAAATGCGGACGCTGCTTCTGTTACTGGCCACCATGCCGTAAGACGTTTAAACAAGTTCTTTGCCAGAAATAAAAGGAATTTAAATTGATGTTTCTCGCTGCGCTATATCTCAATAAGAGGAACACATTATAATTGATCAAAAGCTGAACTTTTGAGCCCTGAAGAAGTCTCGATTAAGAGACGAAACGCGTTGGCTAAGGCAAAATTACTTATGTACTTGGATTTTACTGTTTGGATCAACTAATAAAGAATTTATTCGGACCATCTGTGGATTCTGGACCTGCTGCTCATATTATTTTGCTTTTGGACTGATTCAATGTGAAAGGAATGTTACGCTATTTTTGATGAGGGCTGATTCAAAAAATTCTTCCATAACTTGTGTTGTGAGCTGCCAGCAACCTCGCAAAATGCGTGACCAACAAATACTAAGCAAGCATTGGCATAGCCAATAGGTCTCGCCTGTGGGACCTGCTGCATAACTAAATACTTATAAGGTCCCAAAGGCAACACCTATTGGCTATGCCAATGCTTGTTTTAAATAGAAATGAACTCCTTTGAGGTGCAGTAGGTGTAGGTCCCTGGATGTATTTTATAGTGTGACAGTTCATAAAACATCTAGAACCCATCAATCTAAAGTCAGTTTGCCAATGTCTTTATTAAGTGGAGATTTGTCTGCCCGCTGATTCTGCAGGGGAATATAGTGACTGTACCGAATATGTCACACCCATCTTGTAGAATCTTGGTTGTGTGTGCCGCAAACTTCTTGCAGGAAACTTGTCTTGTGTAGGAGCTGCTGGGAGTACTGCTGACAACAGCCCTGCAGTTGGTACCTCAAGTTGATAAGACTTTCTGTAGTGAAACTGTCCTCCTACTCTAGTTTCTCAAAAAGGTTTAGGTTGACGCTGCTGCAGAACTCTAAGCGCTCTTGCGGTTTTCGTGTCCGATTTGATGTTTGACATGTTTATTAAACAATGCTTATTGTCACCAGGCATGTCCAGTATCTTACTGGGTAACTGAATGATGTTGATTTAACCCATTCCTGCCTTCGAAAGATTTTTACTCGCTTCCTTCAAAAGACTGTAGCTTTGATGTGTCAAAACCCGGTTGTCACAATGCCCATCACCATATCAATAATCTCAGATTATGGTTTTTGCTATACTTCGTTTGTCCTTTGGCAACAAAAAAAAATTAAGGTGGGCACCTAAATCTGACCACATCTGCCAATCTTATTTGCCCGGAATCACCAGAGTTGGATGTAGCCATGGCAGGGAATCTTAGATGTCATGTCAACCGATATATTCCACTACTATTTAATTTAGCCGACCTTTCTCTTATCTGTTCACCTTTATTCTGTTTCCAGGGAATTTTACCCATGCCTCTTTCAATGTACATTTGTTTCTTGATTGTAACAGATATCTTATGTGTTAATCATAAACTCTGCTTCCTTCGAATTGTGCACAAACTGTGAATCATAAATCCCTAATGCATTTCGGGCTATGGTTAGAAGTCATTCATCAGGGGGTTAAATAATGCACTCCAGATAAAGAAACAAACACGAATCATACCGTTGTCTCTTCAGTAAACATAACTAAACATTCAACTTTCATAAACAGGAATATTTAATACGGCCTGGCGTATTCTGCACAACTTTTTCACTCAATAAATGAAGATATTGTGTAATGCCCTGTACTTATTGGATACATGTGTAAAAGAAATTCAGTGTTTTCGCTATGCTCTGTGATCTAGATCTGAACTGTTTTGGATGTTTAGCAGAAAACCTGTGGGTAAGCCCCTCTTCTGTCTTCACATGCAGAAACCCTGTCGTATTTTAAAGAATTTGCATTTTATATGTTAATAAATAAATTGCACGAGGACGTACTTCTAGAATCATATCAAAATTAACCGTTCTAATCGAGCTTTCTCCATGTTTAGCAGTGATTGTTCATATCCACCATTTTTCGCCGGCTTTCACTGTGGTATTCTATTTAAATCACGTGTGACTGTTGCAAGTCCTATTTCTAAATCTTGGATTAGGATATTCCCATCAAGTGTCGTCACGTCCCTGACGAACTGGCACCACATTAGAAGAGTTCCAAAGTACTGTTATGACAGGTTCTCAACCCGCCTGAAAGTTGAGCTGGGTATGAAGTAATCTGATACGCTATCTGGGTGCTCAAATGTTAATTTGGTATAATGAATGTATGGTTCCAAACGGGCGTCTGCTGTTCAATTTCGTGTTGCACCCTGTAGTCGAAGTGTCTACTCACATGCTCATGGATCAATGTGAGTTTATTTAGACCGTTGAAAGACACACACAACATTCTAAAAGTGTTAAACTCACCTGCAACGTAAGGGTCGGATACCTCTGCTCTGCACAGGTTTTTACCACATCAAATAGGTAAGAGGATGAGTAGAACACTATATTTGGGATTTGGGGTAGGGAGTGATGGCTTGAGTTTTTGAGGGATCTATGTCAGAATTATATGAATATTGGTGGAGTAGGTCTTCAGGTCTATACACTGCTAGTCAGCGAAGGCATCGGGATCTGTGGTACTGTGGGGTGGAACAAAGTAACATATGAGACCAAAGATCAATCTGATAGAGCTTTGGGTGGGACAGTCTCTGTGTGAAGGGAGGTAGAGTGGGAGCTGTCAAAATTTGACTGGTGGGTGTCTCAGGATAGAACATCTAGATGAGGTTGACTAAACTCGCCACTCATCAGCTTACACGTCTATGTTGCACATACATGTTTCTGGTAGACCAAAGGTGTTTATGGCAAGACAGGAGGCTAGCATTATGCATTAACTTGTATTTACTTCCTTCTGAGCAGCAACTATTAACAGTTCCAACAACAGAACACAAACTTCATCACAATAAAAAACAAAACTCAAGTCAATATAAATCCCCTTGGCTTCAATGCTCTTCCTCTTATATATATGCTGCTTCTAAGAAGATAAGTATTACCTATTACCTTATGAAATTGTAGTTACATGAAATTCTGATAATGTATTGATCATTTTGGGTCATTGTAATGAGCTTTTATTGTGTATAAGTTTAACTGTCCGTAATAAACCCAATGTATGGGTTTGAGGGTAATGTAGGTAAGAAATAAGGCACTGTTGTATTAATCATTTATTTGTGCATGTGATTGTTTAAAAACGATGTAGTATTCATGTTTAAAAAAAAATAAAAAATCAAGTATATAGAGCAAATAGATTCCTAAAAGTATATTTATATTGTAGAAAACCTTCTATGACCGTTATTAACTCACGCATGGCTCGCGTAGTCATTGGCAGCCTTCACAGCCAAAAGAGAGCAACAAGAGCTGGAGCACTCAATACGATACACCACCATGTTTAGTGTGGCAGTACATAGTGGTAAGCTACAGTGATCCGCTGACTACAGCATGCAGACTAGGCACGCTAGTTTTTAAAGCAAATAGGGATCATCATAGAAGCGTGGTACACGCGTTAGAGCATGACGCGCATAGCAAACTCAGCTGTTTAGTTGCTAAGTAATGAATGATGCAGACAGTTTGTTAACAGAAAGACGGAGTGAGGAAGTTGCTTTTAAAGGTGACAATTCATTTGATTTCTAACAAACTAAAAGACTTTAGAAAATAAAATAAGAATAGTTTCCTCTTCTAGTGTGCAACTTGAGGACAAATGATAATGTCTGAAAAGAAGTCTGTGCAGGCTTCCAGGAAGGAGGTAATTAGAAGGATTGTGTCTCAGGAACTGCAGCAGGTGGTTAAGGAGACAGTTAGAGAAGTTTTAAAGACCAGTAGATCTGGTAGGAGTCAGGAGGATGAGTACTTTTCCATTTCTGAAGGGAACGTAGAAAGCCGCAGGAGTCTAGGTGGAAAATGCATGAGGAAGAGCAAGCACTGATTAAGTGATTTGGAGAGAGGAGTCCCTAGCCACTCAAGAAAAGGAACATCCTAATTGACAACCATAATGGGCAGTCTAGCACTGCAATAGAGGGAGACAAACTGAATAAGTTTGATCAGGCAGATGACAGTCAGGATTATGACAAGCACATTTTGGATTTAGGCAATAAAGAAGGCCTAGATGATGATGTTGAAGAAATTCTAAGGAGAAAAGAGGAAGGAAAGAATATGGTATTGGACCCCAAGGGAGAGAAAAAGTTGGATCCAAGAGAGAAAAAACATCCTAGAAGTAAAGAATGGCCTGCAAGGTGGCGAAAGCCTCCTTTGTTTCGAACACCATCATTAACCCACTAAACCACCCACGGGCTTTATTTTCCATGGTTAAGAAACTGGCAAGATCTAACACCTCACCTGTGCCACCCACCCTCGACAAGACTCAATGCAATAATATTGCTAATTATTTCATCACAAAGGTCGAGACTATATACAGCTCACTAATGACCTCACACTGAGAGTTCCCTGCCTGATACGACCTGCGAGAGCCACCGTTCCCCAACAGCTAAGATCTCTATATGGTCTCCTCTTGATAACAGATCTTTTTTTGACTGTCTAGCTAAGGTAAAATCCGGCTCTCCTCTAGACCCCTTATTCGTTAACATCCTGCAACAGCTTTTGCCAGCTGCCCTTGGAGTTCTTAAAGAACTTCTAAACTCTTCCTTACGAGAGCATTGCGTTCCTCTGGATTGGAAGCATGCTATGGTTGTTCCCTTGTTAAAAAAAGCCCGGAGTCGATCCCACGATTCTGTCAAATTTTCGCCCAATTTCACCGTTACCTGTGCTCTACAAAATCGTGGAAAAACACGTGAATTGTCAGCTCACGTGGAAAGCTTGGGCTTTTTACATCCTTCTCAATCAGGATTTAGAACTCATTTTTCTACAGAGACCACTTTGCTGGGGGTTACTGAGAAATTGCGCTCCTGCCTTGACCGGGGGGAGACTACAGCGCTCATTCTACTCGACTTGAGCGCCGCATTCGATACAGTGTCACATACCATCCTCTTAAAGTCTCTCCAGTCGGCAGGAGTTGAAGGCCCCGCTCTAACTTGGTTGGCCTCCGTCCTAAGCGATCGTACGTTTCAGGTCTTTTCTTCCAAATCCTCATCTACTATAGGGTCATCTGCGCACAGAGTTCCCCAGGGGTCCACTTTGAGCCCTTTGCTCTTCAACATCTATGTGAGACCCCTGGCGAATATTGTGGAGGATGTGGGTCTATCCCTTTATTCATACGCCGATGACACTCAAATTATCTTTTCTTTGTCCTCCACTAAGGAAGCTTCTATATCTTCTCTTCAGCTTGGGCTACGGCGGGTGTCGGAGTGGATGTGTTCTAATCTGTTGAAATTAAACGGAGACAAGACCGAGGTTGTTATTTTAGGCAAACACAAGCATCTTTGGGTTCCCCAACATTGGCACCAGGAAATGGGTCCTCTTCCCCAACCGGTTACCCAAGTTCGCAATCTTGGGTTTATTATTGATAACAATCTCTCAATGTGGCAACAGGTGGTTAGCGTTGCCGCATCTGTTTTACCATCTTAAGGTAAGATTAAGAGCCTGGGATGTGTTGGCATTCACCTTAAAACCTGATGCCCCCCTGAATAACTAGAGTTTCTCGAGCAAAGGGGATAATAATTGGCGGAGACGCACTTGCACTGCCAGTAAGAGCTGGTGATGTGGGACAGTATCACGCATTTGTGAAGCATGTTAACTCCTGTAAGAAAAACAAATCAGTAGAACATGGGTAACGAGAACACCTGGTGGGACACAGTGGATCAAGTAGAACCGGTCCAGGTCATCAGCCATCCGTCTCAGACAGCAGAAGGTGAAGAGGGTGCGGAGATCCTTTGCCGCACCTTATCGAAAGTTCGTCATTAATCTTGGCATTCTCAAGGTCATTGCACATAGCCCGGATGTTGACAAGTGTATCCATAAAGAGAGAGTAAGAGCTGGAAGAGGACGCTCATCGGGTTGGGCAGGTAGCCGCCAGGCCACCCAACTCCATCCTGGTCACTCACTTGCTTGCTTCGGCGACTGGCCCCACCATGTGAGGTGCTGTAAGAGAGCCGATCTCATTCTAAGGTTCGCCGTCATGGACAGTTTGCTGAACTTCTTAGGGGGTCCGGGGCTTGGATCATCTAGGGAGACTGGGCCGCTGTGAGGACAACAGAGAGCTCCGAGGCTGTGGTACCGCACCACAATCGCAAGGCTGCCATCTGGAGCATGCGTGCCATGTGGGTATCTCCTTCCTAGACAAAGAGGTGGCAAAAAGGGTGGTCCCACCTGTACCAAATCTTAGTCTCTCAAGAATTTGGTCGCCAGCTTCATAGTCTGGTGTTGAGAAGTATTATGAAGTTCTTACTATTGGCTTTGACATGCCCCCATGCCGTCTTGAATTCTGAATCTGTCTTGCTTGAGCTTTTTGCGTGCACAGGCAGGCTCCCCGATTACTCAAGCTGTTTAGGTTATTCCCGTTCAAGGTTGCATTGTTTTCTGGAGATTGTTGTTGTTGAAAGCCAGAGACTTTCGTAAGCTTTGTTAAGATAAAGACTGGATCACATGAGACTGCAGAGGGAACGTGAGAACTCCTTTGCCTATGGATGCTTGCATGGAAAGTCGCCAATTCCAGTAAGTTTCCTTGGCACGGAGGGAAGTCTCGCCGAACCTTCCAGTGTGTTTTGAGATTATCAAGCTGTGGTTTGTTGACTTGGAAATCGGGATTGTTTGAGCCTGAACAGTGGACACATTGTCAGTGCAGGCATCTGGTTGCTGAGTTTCTTTACTCCGGCTGTAAATCCCCCAGTCTGGAGTGGGCCAGGATGAAGTTTGCACCAGGTGAAGTGTTTGATTTTTGATTGCTGCCATTTTGATGTGTGGCTGTTTGTGTGCCTATTAAGTTTCCAGTGGCTATAATAGTCATTGTGATGCGTGACTGTTTGTGTGCACCCTCAGTTTCCAGTGGTTATAATCATCTGAGTTGTTTTCTTTGAGTATTGACTTTGTGATGTGTGAGAGTCTGTGTGCACATCCATGTATTTAGTGTATCAATCTTTCTGATTTCTTGCAGGACGTCCAGCATAATCTGAATGTGCATTTTATTATTATCATCTATGCATTCAACAGATGCATTACCCAAGTGTGTTATTATTGCTTGTATATATACATATATAATTCCATTTGCACCTTCATGCACACCCCCCTCCAGTATCCAGCACGTCTTGAGGACGAGCAGAACAACAGCACCACCAACTCCTGTGTAATGAGGGAACTTGTTTTGTATTTTCTAAGTGTCAAATGGCCTCCATTACTCACTGGGCCATCACAAGCAAAGTGCAAGAGTGCATCCAACCAGAAATAGGTAACCTACGTGTTTCGGCTTGCGCCTTCTACTGGGTAACGGAGTGTTGTGCTGAGTGTCAATTTAAAGGGAAAACACTCCCTTTCACCGCCACCATTTAAAAAACAGGTATCAGTTTTAAAGGGGACACAACCACAAATTCGATTAATAAATTGAAGTACTGCTGTACCAAACCAATTTCCACAATAGATGTGATTAAGCAGCATCAAGAAAAAAATAATTGTAAAGTACACTTAGTCAGGGACTTGTTTGTAATTAATCTGGTTTGAAATAAAGGCTTATCAGTATTTTCATCTGAAAAATGGTGTATGCTACGGGTAGGACAGATTATCTCAGGAAAAAACATATGTATATATGTGTACATACAACATTGTATATGCTGCTAGGATAGAGGTACCCCTTCATTTGCTATTTACAATAACATTTCTTAGGGATAAAGTAGCCACCTACATACCAAAAAGATACACATATGAATGCATACATCTTTTTTGCAAGTAAAAGTACTCATCTCAGCTTCCACATTATATATAATTGTGTTTACACTGATAATATTATCATTACATATATTGACACCTTTACCCTAGATATACATTTAGCACAAAATAAGCACTTCCTAATATCTATGTAACAACCGTACATTTGCAACACCTTGATGGTGTATTCCTACATTGATTACCTATTCCAATACACTTCAAAACATTATAATCAAAATAACCGGTTAGTTCGAGCTCATGAAAAGATATGTGATTAATACTCCCCATATCTTCCACCACTATCAAAATGCAATGTGTATATATTGATCACTACATTCAGAAATACCTCCCAATTCCATAATCCTCCTCTTATTTTACAAAACATTTATCCTGAGCTAGCACAAAAAAGTTACTTTGCAACCAACGAACAAATCACAAATCGCTGTTTTTTTCTCCTTTTCTTTCTTTTATTTCATGCGTTGATTGTTCATAAAACCTCCTAGCCGACACGTGTTTCGTCTGAAATGGTGTTAATCCACAGACTTCTTCAAGGCTAGAACAATGTAATTTTATAGTTTAAAACCTTTAAACATATATGTTTATTTCCAAAACCACCTATTTCTAGAACTCTGATTGCAAAGAGTCCTATTTATAGAGTGTTACAAATTATCAACATCATGGAGCTAGTGCGATATCACCCAAAACCAAGGTGCTTGGGAAAAATTGTGAATTATAACCGCCAACGAAACAAGGTGTATATTTAAGGTGATAAAAGAAGGATCCCACCACCAAGTTTTTATCCTGTGTGTTGGTCACACTGACATATTATTGAAAATTCAGTATTTGTAGGTTTGGTGAAGAGTAAGTAGATATAAATTGATTGCTCTAACTAGAGAGAGATAGCCCCACATCAAATATCGTGATCAAACTAGAGATGCATGCGGATTATAAGTACCTTAATTAATTATATTCGACCTCTAGTTTCTTGTTCGTCACCCCTGCCACAACGTCATTGGGGTTCAATTATCCTCTTAGCTATCGGAGAAAACAGCAATTTAGAACCTAGATACCGTCTATTTGTACGCACGTTTCAAGCCAACAGTAATTTGATTATAGTGAGTACTCACTCTATTCCTCACGTTATTCTGGCCCGTAGGTAGTGGTCAAAGTCAATATCTCTCCATATTGTATTAATTGGGTATTTTCCTCCTATAGTTAGATTAAAACAGATGGAATCCTACCGATTAGGAAATAGTCATTTCCATCATCATTAGAGACATAATCATTTACGATCTAGGATAGTATAAGGTCACTGTTCCTATGACCCATACTCAAAGCATGGTTAAATACAGCAGTTGCAAAAGTTAACCCACTATGTTTAAGTCAGTTTCTAATCGCTATATTTGCGCGCTGCACGACCCATAACTATTCATAATGCGCGGCATCCCGTGTTTAGCAAGTGAACGCCGCCACGAAATGGATCTGTGTGAGGGGGTAGTCTCACCTGTGACGATATCTCGTCTTCTGTAAAGTAATTCCTGGCGTTCAGCACCCGCGCCATGTTGAACTTGCTTCAAATACCCCCGTCCGGTGTCAGACATAGAAAAGGGGCTAGCCACAAAAGGTGTACTTCCCTAACTGGATATTCGCGCCATCTTAGAGTGTGCAATTCGGTACTTTGTCCACACCTCGGGTAACATCTAATACGGAATGTAGTACTTATCGACTACGAATTCTTATAAGTAATAAATATATATGCGCAACGTGTAAGGAGTCAATTAAAAGGCACCCACCGAAAATTCCCATCACCAGGTGTCACTTCCTTAGCTCTCATTACTGGCATCTTGACAATACATTTCTTTCACAGAGTCTGTCATGAATACATATAGCCTTCATATTTCAAAGCATGGTTTTCAATCGAGCAAATTTAAGACAAAACATACCATACAATCCTAGCATACGGTGATCAATATTGTATCCGAGCTCATATTTTACCAAGTTATGATACTGTCATGAATACACATCGCTTCCACATTTCAAAAAGTCATGGTTATCAACCTAACAAGTAAAAAACAAATGTGCCATGCATTCATAGTGTGTGATGGTCGATACCATATCATAGTACATGTCATACCAGACAATGAGTCTACAATTTAGATGTATACCATGTTATCATTATATATAGATGTCACTGGACTATTTTCTAAGACAGCAAAGCAATGTAAGGACATTATCATTTCTCATGGGTGTACCTATAAGCAGTATTGCATGATCATAACATCATGATGAAAATAAATACAAAACATGGTTAGAGACATGCTTGTCAAGAAAAATCTTCTGCACTTTAAAATTCAACATGTAGATATAATAACTGTTCCTGTGATCATTAATCTCGAGGGAAATCATACTCAGGTAAAGTACATACATTGGCATTCAGTAACCTCCATCCGGAGTGTGTCATCAGTTAATTCCCCAGAAAGAATTGAAGCTCGTCATCAAAGTTAAGACCCCTCTCTACCGCATGAACCTGCATTATCCATCTTGCCTCGAGTTGTCTAAGTTTGAGTTCCCTATCCCCTCCCCTCACATCTTGGGGCATTGTTTCAATTCCATGAAAGGACATAGATAGATGTTCACTTTGTAATCCGCACTCCATAGCATGTGCTGTCAGGGGATGTCTCATATCCTTATTCTTTAGTGCTCTAAAGTGTTCTGCCATGCGGTCCTTAAGTCTGCGTATGGTACTACCAATATATACTCGGTCACATTTTCAAGTTATCGCATATACCACATAGGTGGTATTGCAGTCAATGTGTGATTTTATATGATAGGTCTTAGATCCGTTGTATGTAAAATGTAGTATTCCATGCCGTGACATCCTACACATACTGCAGTCACCGCATCGGAACGAGCCCTTGGCAAGTAAATGAAGCCAGTTTGGAGTCTTTTCTGCTAGTTTGGGATAACTCGGACTGATCATATTTTTAATCGTCATGCCACGTCGATATGATATAGAGGGTCGTGAGTTAATATAATCCTTTAGAGTTTGATCAGAACTCAATAGGAACCAGTACTTATTTAGTATTTGGTAAACCTTGGATGACCAGGGATTGTAATTAGTTATCAATCTCACCTTGTCCTTGTTTTTGTTACTGTCATGGGATTTGGCACTCAGGGTTTCTTGTCTATTTAATCTGAGAACTCTGTTCTTTGCTCTACGTAGGACCTCTGATCCATAACCTCTCCTAAGGAATCTCCCTTCAATATCTGTTACACATTCTAGAAATTCGCAATCCTCGCTGCAATTACGTCGAGCCCTGTATAGTTCTCCATAGGGGATTGAGGTAACAGTGGATCTTGGGTGTGCACTGTTATTGTGTAGAACCGCATTACAAGATGTAGATTTTCTAAAAAGCTTACTACACAGTTTGTTGTCTTTTACATATAAGGTTAGGTCCAAGAAGTTGATTCGCTCTTTAGAGTATTCAATGGTAAAGGTCATATTATACACATTATCATTCATATAAGCAAAAAAATCTAAGAGTTCCACCTCACTTCCAGTCCATATGAGTATAAGGCCGTCTATATATCTTCCATAATAGTTAATATGGGAGTGCCATTGTGCACCGCCAGGGCCCCAGATGTGCACCGCCTCTACCCACCCCATGAAGAGACAGGCAAACGACGGCGCAAATTTCGAACCCATAGCGGTCCCACAGGTTTGCTTATACCATTGATCTTCAAAAAGAAATACATTTTCTTCCAAAATCAGTCTTGACATCATTAGAATCATGTTAGTGTGCTCCAACAATTCAACCGGTCTCCTATGTAAGAAGAACTCAAGTGCCTTAAGACCCAATTCATGTTTGATATTCGTGTATAGGGAGCATACATCCATCGTGACCAATATCATCTCTGGTTCCCACTCAAAGTCATTCAATATATATATATTTTTTTTTTTTTGAAAACCTTTATTGTACAGAGAGAGCTCACAAATACGGGCCTACAACCCACCGGGCTGGCCACCACAGAGCCGAATGTCAGGAGCAATGCACAGAGTATCACAGTATACAAAGGCAAAGAAACAGGAGAAATAACAAGCATCTTCGAGCAGTCACAGGAGAAAAGAATTAGAAAGGTAGTTTTCTTATTTTTTAAAGGACGGGTTAGGGAGTACAGGAGTATGGCGGGCCGAGAAACAAACCAGAGGGGTGGGGCCGCGGCGGGCAGCAACACAACGATCGTAAAAAAACAGGAGAAACAAATACGAAATAGGCATACCAATAAGCACCGGCCAAAACAATGGACATGAGGAAAGGCCACTGCACACATCGTCCAATGCCCGCCCACCGCAGCTACCACCCGTCCCACCGAACAGCACAGAAAGGGACCCAAATACAAAAACAATACGAAACGTACCCCCAATAAAAGAAGAGAACCCCACATAAGGGGGGGGGGGAAGGGAAAGGGGAAGAAGGAAAAGGAAGGGACTCTTACCCAAACACCCGCCCCCGGGCGACGAAACAGGAAAACAATAACCCGGTACAAAATAGACATTAAAATAAAGAAAACACACCCAGCAAATCAGAATCATCGTGATACCGGAAAAATACCCCAGAAAGACACCAGGGGGACAGACGACGAGACAGAGCCCCGAAAGAGGGGATACACAAGGGCCATAGAACCAAAAAGGGAGAAGAAAGGAGGAAAAAGACCCCCCAAAAACAGCAACAGACCCCCCCACCCACCCCACAAGCCCACCCTACACCCCTGCAGAAGGCTACGGCCAACCCCCCAGCAGCGTGCCTGTCGCCCTAAATAGAACCCGAAATATAGAAGAAAGAAACAAGGTAGAAACAAAGGCAAAAGAGAAGGGCCAGGGAAAGGAGGGAACATTACACACGGGAGAGGGCGAAAAAACAGTATTATCTGCAACCATCCCACCACCTGTGAAAAGGGGAGAGGCAGAGCCCACGGGAAGTTAACGATATCAGGATAAGTTTCAGGAGTCCCACGAAGTTACGCAACATCACAACAGCACATGTCGGTCATAGATCAAAAACAAGACTACCGCATATAATAAGTCATTTCAGCCCTGTCCGCTTTTGTCCAAGGTTGTAATCATCCAAACAAACAAAGTCCAAACGACGAGGGACACAGGGTTCAGGAGTAAATCCGGCAGCAGTCCTGAGAAGAAACGTGAAAGAAAATACGGAGGATACAAAAAAGTCACGGTACAACCTTCGCACCGCAGGCACAGTTCTAAGGACAGGTCCAACGAGGCAAGCCCAGCTGGGTCGGCACAGGCGCCCCGGCCGGGGAGCCGACGCGATGATAAACAGAAAGGATCATCGAGGCCTGGACAGGAGGCAAACGGACCGCAGACCAGCGGCCGAGGCAACAAAGCAGGACGACGAAGGGCGTCGGAGAGTCTCCAACCCAAGGATGCGGTCTCCGCCGGAGGCACAGAGACCAGGAGCACACCAGCCGTACCCTGCAACAAGGAAGCCAAATCCGACGACGGGGGCCCGTATAATTCGAAAAGTGGGTCCGCCTCCACAGGGGAAACAGGCGCAGCCACGGAAGTCCGCCAGGAGTATAGTGCATCCAGGACAACTTGAAGTGCAGGAAACCCTTCACAAGATCCGACATCCGGGCCGTGTGGCGGGCCCCCAGTGCTCGCCCAGGCCCGGCAGAGACTCCCAGGGTCGGCCGCCATCTTAGGAGCCCAGCAAGCCCTCGGTCGTCGGGGGCCCCGGCCGGAGCAACACCAAAGCAAAAGGAGGTCAGCCGAACTGCGGCAGGGCGCCCCAAGGCAGGAAGGAGACCCACCAGAAGAAGGATGTTCGTCGGCCCCCTCGTGCCGCCGGCCCCGATCTCCGAGCCCGGGCGGAAAATCCAAAATGGCCGGGCCGGGGAACAAAGGGGGGACCAAGCCGGATAAAGGAGGAGGCTCTCCCGCAGGAGGCAGCGTCCGCACCCCAAGGCCCAGGTCAGTCGGGTCCGCCAACGGGCACAGCCGGCCTATTCGCACATCAGCCTCCGCAACCAGATCCACAGCGCCAGCAAGGGCCGACCATCGCGCTCCGTCACGTCCCGTCGCTGCAAGGAGGTCCAGGCCAGTCCGCCCCGAAGGCTCCGAGCGGGACCACCGCACAGGATCGACAGCACCCAGGATCACCGGAGCAACGGGTAAGTGTCCGCAAAGTGTCCGCAATACCGAAACACAGCAAGGAGGGCTTCCCGGGGCAGGAGAAATACAGGATAATCGAAGAAAACAGGCGGTTGAACGGAGCCGAGCTAAAACGCGGCCATCTCGGTCGCGAGCTAGGCTCCTCCCCCCCATTCAATATATTTAAAATATGTTTAGTGTCCCTGATGTTAGAGGGTAAGTTTAAAACATACGGTTGGAGGAATAGGTCTACAAATTCAGCCAATTTTTCAGTCGGCCCGCCTATTCCTGAAATAATAGTTCTCCCTGGTGGAGACAGGAGACACTTGTGAACCTTTGGCAAGGTATAAATACATGGAAAGCGGGGTCGATGTACAGTAAGGTATTTAAATTCCGTATCATTCAGTAGGGTGGCCTGATGCCAGGTCTTTAGAAAGGTATTGATCTTAGCTACAACCGTAAACATCGGGTTGTGTGGTAATTTAGCATACCAGACTTCATTGTTCAGTTGCCCCATAATCTCCTCATTG
Source organism: Lissotriton helveticus (assembly GCF_964261635.1). Taxonomy (NCBI): domain Eukaryota; kingdom Metazoa; phylum Chordata; class Amphibia; order Caudata; family Salamandridae; genus Lissotriton; species Lissotriton helveticus. The sequence goes on from NC_136070.1 coordinate 997,974,538, forward strand.
TATTTTGTCCTGTCCATTAAAACAACATTCCCCCCTTTGTCTGCTTCTTTCACTACAAGGGATGTGTTTTTAGATATTGATTTGAGGGCACTTCTTTCTCTAGAGGACAAGTTATCCTGTGGGTGTGGAGGCTTGAAATCACGTATTTTATTCTCAAGAATGTCCAGTTCTTTATTTACACTCCTATAGAATGCATCAATATTACTGCCACTCCCCAACTGTGGGGTCCATTTAGACTTCTTCTTGAGTCCACTATCCTCACTCAGATTGGTACAACATTCCAGATCTTGCAGAACTTGGTGCAAGGTTATAGGGTCATTTTCTTGTTCTGTTATTGATAACAGAATTCTAGTAGCATGCACATCTTGGATAGTGATATCACCAACAACTGGAGGTGGTTGACAATTTGGGGCCGAGACATTAGCAGAGAAAAATTTCTTTATTTTCAATTGGCGAACAAACTTGTAAATATCAATCTTTACACTGTTAATATCAATTCTACTGGTTGGACAAAAATTAAGGCCTTTGCATAAGACAGATGATATATCTTCCGTTAAGTCAAAGTCTGACAGGTTAATCACTTGAATATCATTATTGCCCATCACTTCCCCTGGTTGGCCTTCCAGTAACGTGTTTGGTAGTGTGCCCTTTCGTCTGGTTTTCTTGCCTCCCCTTTTTCCTCTCTTGGTTTTACCACCATGTCTACTCTTTGATCTCGTTGTCTCGAATTCCCTATTCTGATCATTTGGACCTCTTTTAAAAAAGATAAGGGATTGTTACCTGATTGATCTACACTAGCATTGGTAGCCCCCTCCTCTCCACTCATAGATACATTGCTAGAGGATGCCGTATCTATACTACTCATAGATGGGGTCTTTTTACTTTTGGTGAGGGTATCGTTATTGACCAAGGCAGAGAATCTTTTAGCAAACGTAAACACCCTCCCAGAGGAATAATCTTGTTCGTCACGCTTCAGTTTACGCGCTTTTCTCTGTTTAATGTCCTCCTCAAATTTTTCCAAGATGTTATTTAAGATCTCATAATTCTTTTTAGTACCCTCTGTTTTATTCAGATCTAGTATCTATGTGGTATATGCGATAACTTGCAAATGTGACCGAGTATATATTGGTAGTACCATACGCAGACTTAAGGACCGCATGGCAGAACACTTTAGAGCACTAAAGAATAAGGATATGAGACATCCCCTGACAGCACATGCTATGGAGTGCGGATTACAAAGTGAACATCTATCTATGTCCTTTCATGGAATTGAAACAATGCCCCAAGATGTGAGGGGAGGGGATAGGGAACTCAAACTTAGACAACTCGAGGCAAGATGGATAATGCAGGTTCATGCGGTAGAGAGGGGTCTTAACTTTGATGACGAGCTTCAATTCTTTCTGGGGAATTAACTGATGACACACTCCGGATGGAGGTTACTGAATGCCAATGTATGTACTTTACCTGAGTAGGATTTCCCTCGAGATTAATGATCACAGGAACAGTTATTATATCTACATGTTGAATTTTAAAGTGCAGAAGATTTTTCTTGACAAGCATGTCTCTAACCATGTTTTGTATTTATTTTCATCATGATGTTATGATCATGCAATACTGCTTATAGGTACACCCATGAGAAATGATAATGTCCTTACATTGCTTTGCTGTCTTAGAAAATTGTCCAGTGACATCTATATATAATGATAACATGGTATACATCTAAATTGTAGACTCATTGTCTGGTATGACATGTACTATGATATGGTATCGACCATCACACACTATGAATGCATGGCACATTTGTTTTTTACTTGTTAGGTTGATAACCATGACTTTTTGAAATGTGGAAGCGATGTGTATTCATGACAGTATCATAACTTGGTAAAATATGAGCTCGGATACAATATTGATCACCGTATGCTAGGATTGTATGGTATGTTTTGTCTTAAATTTGCTCGATTAAATACCATGCTTTGAAATACGAAGGCTATATGTATTCATGACAGACTCTGTGAAAGAAATGTATTGTCAAGATGCCAGTAATGAGAGCTAAGGAAGTGACACCTGGTGATGGGAATTTTCGGTGGGTGCCTTTTAATTGACTCCTTACACGTTGCGCATATATATTTATTACTTATAAGAATTCGTAGTCGATAAGTACTACATTCCGTATTAGATGTTACCCGAGGTGTGGACAAAGTACCGAATTGCACACTCTAAGATGGCGCGAATATCCAGTTAGGGAAGTACACCTTTTGTGGCTAGCCCCTTTTCTATGTCTGACACCGGACGGGGGTATTTGAAGCAAGTTCAACATGGCGCGGGTGCTGAACGCCAGGAATTACTTTACAGAAGACGAGATATCGTCACAGGTGAGACTACCCCCTCACACAGATCCATTTCGTGGCGGCGTTAACTTGCTAAACACGGGATGCCGCGCATTATGAATAGTTATGGGTCGTGCAGCGCGCAAATATAGCGATTAGAAACTGACTTAAACATAGTGGGTTAACTTTTGCAACTGCTGTATTTAACCATGCTTTGAGTATGGGTCATAGGAACAGTGACCTTATACTATCCTAGATCGTAAATGATTATGTCTCTAATGATGATGGAAATGACTATTTCCTAATCGGTAGGATTCCATCTGTTTTAATCTAACTATAGGAGGAAAATACCCAATTAATACAATATGGAGAGAGATTGGCTTTGACCACTACCTACGGGCCAGAATAACGTGAGGAATAGAGTGAGTAATCACTATAATCAAATTACTGTTGGCTTGAAACGTGCGTACAAATAGACGGTTTCTAGGTTCTAAATTGCTGTTTTCTCCGATAGCTAAGAGGATAATTGAACCCCAATGACGTTGTGGCAGGGGTGACGAACAAGAAACTAGAGGTCGAATATAATTAATTAAGGTACTTATAATCCGCATACATCTCTAGTTTGATCACGATATTTGATGTGGGGCTATCTCTCTCTAGTTAGAGCAATCAATTTATATCTACTTACTCTTCACCAAACCTACAAATACTGAATTTTCAATAATATGTCAGTGTGACCAACACACAGGATAAAAACTTGGTGGTGGGATCCTTCTTTTATCACCTTAAATATACACCTTGTTTCGTTGGCGGTTATAATTCACAATTTTTCCCAAGCACCTTGGTTTTGGGTGATATCGCACTAGCTCCATGATGTTGATAATTTGTAACACTCTATAAATAGGACTCTTTGCAATCAGAGTTCTAGAAATAGGTGGTTTTGGAAATAAACATATATGTTTAAAGGTTTTAAACTATAAAATTACATTGTTCTAGCCTTGAAGAAGTCTGTGGATTAACACCATTTCAGACGAAACACGTGTCGGCTAGGAGGTTTTATGAACAATCAACGCATGAAATAAAAGAAAGAAAAGGAGAAAAAAACAGCGATTTGTGATTTGTTCGTTGGTTGCAAAGTAACTTTTTTGTGCTAGCTCAGGATAAATGTTTTGTTGTGTAAAAGGGCATTGACTGGTTCATGCCTGTTGTGTTTAGATTGGTGGCCTAAACCATATCCTTGGAGCTTTCTTATTTGTTCTTATCCTTACAATTATCACTGTGACCCAGCGCAATTGTAACCCAGCCATCAATTTCTTTATTTGCTCCTCTTATTTTAGTTTACTCTGTCAAGAAGAGGTCCACTGTATGGTACAAATTACTGCTCACAAAGTGACGCATGTTGACATTAGCAAAACCAAAGGGTTTGATGGACGGAGTGTTGAACATTGAAAGCACTCACCCCCAGTCAACTGATCTGGGTTTAATCCATCATCATTCTTTAGCTCACTCCGCCACCCCAGTTCAGACATGGCCATATGCACATCAGTCTGACCCTGTGCCTCATGGGAACAGTCCAGCCCGAACTGCCAAGCCATGTCTTCCCTGGACCCGAAACAAGCATCCTGAGACCGGATTTGGGTTCATAACCCTCATCAGCCAGGCTATCTTGAATCCAGTTACAAAGTGAGCAAGGGGCCCACGTCTTGGCATACCCTGCCAACTTAGGGCGGACTTAGCAAAACCAAGCCAGAAACCGGTCCTAGGAGGCCTGTTTCCAGTCCAGGGAGGACCTGGCTTGGCAGTTCGGGCAGGACTATTCCCATGGGGCACAGGGTCAAGACTGATTTGCATATGGCTAGGTTCAAACTGGAATAACAGTGTGAGCAAAAAAACTATGGATTTAGGCCCAGATCGCTGTACTGCGGTGAATGTATGACATTGTTCTGCATTCTGTCCATCAACTGTTGTTTTTGCATGTTGGAATTGAACATTCCGAATAAAGTGCAAAGTGCAATATTCTAAAAGTTGCTCTAACCTACCAAAAAAACACTAACTCTAGTTTCCAATTTCAATTCAAGTGCATATGCATAACTTCCAAGAAAAACACGGGTTCTATGTCTTTGCTAAAACATTATTTTGAGATCCTTATAAAACAAATTGATCAATGTGATTTCCTCAAAACTAATCAAAGTGCAAAAATACTCCGTTATATGAAAGTGTCATGTGCAATCTTAGGATATCAATAAACAAGTATTGGCTGTGATCAACCATTATTTCAGAAAAAAGACCATAGCATTAAAATTGATTAAAGTACTGAAATATCATGGATTTGTACAGGGAGTAAAAGCACTGTTACCATACGGTTATGCTCCAGTAAAAACAGCTTCAAAATATTATAGTCTTACAGAAAGGTGTATAGTTCCGCATGAATATTCAGGCCCCAAAGAATTTGTGCCCAAATTCACAATCTATTGCGATTCGGCACACCTTAGGGCTAATTCTCTATCCTCTCCCCTGATCTTTAGTGGAATATGCTCAATACCGGAATAAAATAGGTGGTGTGTGTCAAAAATGCCATCATGCTCTTTCCAAATGTGCTTAGCCATTACATATGTGAAATCTTTATTTGTCACAGCCCGCAGATGCTGGAGGATGCGCAATTTAAGTTTATTCACCTTACTCCCAACATAACGTTGTCCGCATCCACACTCCAGTAGATATAAAACGTGTGTGGTCTTGCATGTGATCCTTTCTTTAATGGTCATCTTGAAACCTTGGATGGTTGTTATTTCCACCATATTCCGCTTATAGTTGTAGGCTTTGCACTTATGGCATTTGACAAACCCCTTGTAAGATAGCCAGGTTCTTCTTTGGGCATTCTTGTTAGTAAAGGTACTTTGTGTTAACAGATCGCCCAATGGCAGTACCTTTCTGTTAGTGATGTTAGCATGCCGTGCAATAACTGGTTTGAGATCTTGGTCCTTTTTTTAAATATTCCAGTGTTAGTTTATTGCCTGTTTTACTCGGATATTGGAGCTATTAAAATCAGTAATAAACCTGGTTGTTTCAACAGCGGATTCAGTTGAAGTCTCAGTACTTTTGGGTAGTAATATCATGTTATCATGTTTGTGGCCCTCAGACGTGCATTTCCCAAAACCATAATCGGATATTCTCTTTGCAAAAAACGGTCGAACATTAGGTCTACTTGTCTCATGTACTCCCCATCCTCAGAGCAATTCCTGCGAGACCGCAGGAACTCTCCATACAGAATGCTCCATTTTAGGGCTTTTGGGTGTGCACTGTTCGCTGATAGAATGCTGTTGCAGGATGTGGTCTTTCGGAAGAGGGTGGTGCATATTAGTTTGTTTTCAATGTAGATCGGTATGTCAAGATAATCGACAGAGGTCTTGCTATATGTAAAACATATTTAAACTTTACAGAAACACACAGTCACTGGATGATGTCATCAGTGATGTCATTTGAGATGTCATCAGTGATGTCATCAGTGATGTCACTGACCAGGTCATGAATGATGTAATATGTGACATCATCAGCAGTGGATTGCGGGTGCGCGATATATAGTTAGTGCAACTAACTATATATGGAATTTCAATGGTTTTGTGTGAGTAAAATAAGGTTTTGTAAATGCTAATCCCTAACTATATATGGTCTATAACCTATGGTTTTTTCAGTGAATTTTCAAGGTTTTTTAAATGCTAATTCCTAACTATATATGGTCTCTAACCTATGTTTTTTTCAGTGAATTTCAATGGTTTTTTAATAGCAAATATCATAAGCTGTCGAATGTCAAGTACGTGGTAAGTAAAAACATTTTCGTGTTTATGCACACTGATCTGCTTTGAATGCTGCCCCTCCTCCCCCTCATTTCTATTAGGAGTACTCTCTCTTTGCAGATAGTGAAGGTTAGTTAACGCAGGCCTTTGCCCCCGTTTTAATCAGTCGTGCCTGCTTCTCTCTCCATTTGATTGATTGTTATCCAAGCATTTACTCTTTTAGAATTGGTTCTCTTTGGTTCATTCTCTATTTACAAACAAGCACAGAGTCGCAATACTCTGTTTAGTCTTTGCAGATAGTGAAAAATCGTGTAAAAAAACAAAAGGAATCGAGCAAAATCAGTAGGCCACTAATGGGATCTCTTTTTGACCTCGCTAAAATAGAAACATTAGGAACAACCCCTCATGAGAAATACGAAACTAGTGAGATGAGCTGAGCTCCACACCATGATGGCTGCAAGACAGCTCGGCACCGCCACCCACCCCGCCAAAAATAACGATAAACTCTATGCAAATATTACAAATATATACAACACACCAGCAAAGTAACAGGGTAAAACATTTTATTAAATAACTATTTACATAACTATTTTATACTTTTTGTTGCCCGATCCGGCTAGCTCAATCGATCGAGCATGAAACTCATGCACTCTGATAGTTCAAAGTTTTGAGGAGTGCTTGTAACACTGTCTGAAGCCTATTTGTACTTGCTACAGCTTCACTATTCTCAATGTAAGTGGGGGCTGTTTGAGGACGTGACTGCATTTGAAAACAATGTGATGCGGTGCCACCCTGAACCGCTTGACGGAGGCCCCCGAGAGACGGTGTCATGGCTCGGACTCGGAGGGGGCGCTTGGCTCCGGCCCCCTCCGCAAGTCGTGTTGCCCAGGTGTGGCCTGAGATCGCCCCCGACATAGGTGGCCGGCTCCCGGGGTCAAGCGGAACTTTTTGCCTTTTGGTGACTCTTCCATTCTTGACCTTGTCCCACAATCCGTTTCACCTAAAGACACGCTGTAGTGGGGCGCCCCTTTACCGTTTCAGTTGCCATTCCGCCCGCTTTTGCTACACTGTGCCTCTTCCGCTATTCAGCTGTTTACCGCCCGCTCTTTCGACTACAGCGTCTCGCTCACCATGTACTTGAGTTGCTCCCGCTCTTGCGGTGCAGCGATAGGCGGCTGCCACAGGACTCTCAAAATGGCGGCCGGCTCTTCAGATTTGGGCGTGGTCCACTAAAATGGGCCTGCGACACCTTGGAACTCGGACGCTTGTCTGCTAGAGCTTGGGCTCCATTCTCGAAAGCGTCCCCTCAGCCTTGAAGATTCTACAAAAGTCTTGGGGGCCCCCGACTCCCGCAGGCTTCTGGTGGGGAGCGGCTAGCATGATTGCTCGTGGAATGGCCACGACGGAGCTACGAAATGGTGGTGCTCTCATGCTAACGCCAGCTTCAGTCTGAAACATCCAGAAACACTGTAGACTACCAATTCGATCAGTTCCGGTAGCGCCCCAACGTGACCCGGTAGAGAAGAACTTGCCCTCCCCTCTTTGACTGATGGTTCTTGTTGCCTGTCCCTTCTGTTGTCATTTAACAAAACTATTTAGCCTGCTGAAAGGGGTTGTGTTCCGACCGCTGGTTGGTGGAGACATTTTGACTATATTCTGGACCTGCGTTGTCGCGTAATGCGTCATATGACGCGCCGCGTTAGCGCATCCGGAAGTGCTCCGGTGCGCGAAGAGCAGCTTCCCGGAAGCGAACTGGGGCGCGGCGCGCAGCGCGTAACGTAAGCATAACAGGTCATGTGACTTGTTAATAAAACTTCTCATTGGTTCATTTTACTTTTCTTATTCTAATGATGAAAGGCTTGGTCATATGACCTAAAAATTACGCTTTTTATTACTTTCGAACATTATTTTTTCTTAAACATATATGTTATAATGTTCCAGGCTAATGTACTTTCCCGGAAAATTTACAACTGTCCTGCAAGTAAAATATATTCCTTTTTCGAGAAAAAGGACGTTTCTTCGTCCCATGACGGAGCCGTTGAGCAAAAGAGGCTCGGCCTGCTGTCTTAGTCGCAGATACGCCTGAATATCAGATTCTTATCGATCACTTTATGTTGCAGAAGTAGAAACACAACAGCCCTTGACCATTTATCTTTACTGCGTTCCTGCGTATTATACCTTTTACCCTTCATGAAATTGGACTGCTTTATTTCACTTGCCTTTTACTGATTCTAAAACAGTGACTATTATTAAAAACTTTACCAATGTAAATACTACTACCATGTTTTCTTTTAAAAACTTTTTTTGTGAAAATGTCAGTATACAAATACGGGCCTATAACCACGTGGGCCGGCCACGGAGCAAACTGTAATCGTATATGATGAGTAGACATTTACACTGTAGAGGAACGTAACGGGCGGGCCATTAGGTTGCAAGAACTAAGGTGTCTAACAGTTGCGGAATCGGTGGACGTACATTTTATAATTAAAATACGACAGAGCCAGTTACAATAAAATTATCTAGATATACATTTGCGGGCAAGTACCATGGGTGACGTTAATTCGAACTTTCAATAGTACAGTAATCAATAACACATCAGAACTTAATATCAATAGGGATGTCGAAATATTCAATCAATTCTCGTCCCCGCCCGTCATGTGCTTCAAAACTGCATACGTATCTCGTGATTTCAAGGTTCAGCAACCAGTACACAACAAGGAGTTACGAGTCCCATTTATTCCGGCGCCATTTTGGGCGAGGACGGGCAGGTCCAGGATATAGTCAAAATGTCTCTACCAACCATCGACTATGATGATGTTCATATGCTGTATTTATTAGAGTAACACTCATCTGTCCACATGAAATTAATTTGCCACAATCTAAACATGTCATTTTAATCTTTCCAAAGTTCTTCTAAATATTTGGGACCGTTTCCCTTGCCTTTGATGCTGTCAGTGCCACTTCTTTGGTGAATGTACTGGCAGGTCGGGGGTTCTCCTCCAAATCTCTCTTTTGTGCAGCACTATAATTAATCGGTGCCACCTCTCCATATGACGATGCATGGTATAGTTACCATAACTATATTTTTTTTCGGTTCCTCTGGAGAGTACATCGTGGCAGATGAGGCAGGTAACCTACCGGGCATTTACCTTTTTTGCATGTAGAGGAAAGGAAAAAAAATTTGAGCGTCCGAGTTCTAAGGTGTCCCAGGGCCATTTTAGTGGACCAGGCCCAAATCCAAAGAACAGGCCGCCATTTTGAGAGTCCTGTTGCAGCCGCCTGTCGCTGTAGCATCAAGAGCGGCCGAAACTCAGCTGAATGGCAACTGAAACGGTAAAGGGGCGCCCCACTACAGCAGACGAGCCTCCACCTGGGAAGGCCCGTTCACGCCGCCCACCCCCCTCCCCTTCGGGCACCCCACGCCGTTATTCGGAGCAGCATTGTAGGATGGCCACACCAGTGCGGCAACTTGCTAGACACCACCTCGGTGCCAACCGAATCTCAGCGCCTTGTGGTGTCTTCCATTCCGAAAACATTGTTGTGCTGCCTTCGGCCTATTCGCCGCAAGTGCGCACGCAACTCAGCTGCATAGCGAGTGAAACACCAAGGGACGCCCCACTGCAGCCGAGGAACCTTCATCTTGGGGGCGACGCACAGCATCACATTGCTTTCCAATGCAGTCAGATCCTCAAACATCCCCCACTGACTGACGCGAACTCACAGGCCAACGGAGCGCCCCACGCCGACTTTCGGCGCAGCATTGTAGGATGGCCACACCAGTGCGGCAACTTGCTAGACACCACCTCGTTGCCATCCGGATCTTGGCGCGTTGCGCTGCCTTTGGCCCTATTCGCACATCGGTCTGCTACTGATGCCATCTCACAGGCCAACGGGGCGCCCCACGCCGACTTTCAGCATTGTAGGATGGCCACACCAGTGCGGCAACTTGCTAGACACCACCTCGGTGCCATCCGGATCTTGGCGCGTTGTGCTGCCTTCGGCCTATTCGCACATCGGTCCGCTACTGACGCCATCTCACAGGCCAACGGGGCGCCCCACGCCGACTTTCAGCATTGTAGGATGGCCACACCAGTGCGGCTACTTGCTAGACACCACCTCGGTGCCATCCGGATCTTGGCGCGTTGTGCTGCCTTCGGCCTATTCGCACATCGGTCCGCTACTGACGCAAACTCACAGGCCAACGGGGCGCCCCACGCCGACGTTCAGCATTGTAGGATGGCCACACCAGTGCGGCAACTTGCTAGACACCACCTCGGTGCCATCCGGATCTTGGCGCGTTGTGCTGCCTTCGGCCTATTCGCACATCGGTCCGCTACTGACGCCGCCTCACGTGCCAACGGATTTTCTACGCTTTTTATACCCTATGCCGCATAACAGGTCATGTGACTTGTTTATAAAACTTTTCATTGGTTCATTTTACTTTTGGTTTCCTAATGATGGAAGGCTTGATCATATGACCTAAAAATAACACTTTTCATTGGATGAAAACTTTTTTTTTTCCCCAAACGATGAAAGCCCCACCTTGTTTCTGGATGTTTCAGACTGAAGCTGGCGTCAGCATGAGAGCACCACCATCTCGTGGCTCCGTCGTGGTCATTCCGCGAGCAATCATGGCAGCCGCTCCCCACCGGAAGCCTGCAGAAGTCGGGGGCCCCCAAGACTTTTGTAGAATCCTCAAGGCTGAGGGGACGCTTTCGAGAATGGGGTCCAAGACCTAGTAGACAAGCGTCCGAGTTCCAAAGTGTCCCAGGGCTATTTCAGTGGACCAGGCCCAAAAAGGAAAGAGCCTGCCGCCATTTTGAGAGTCCTGTGGCAGCCGCCTATCGCTGCACCGCAAGAGTGGGCGCAACTCAGCTGAATGGCGGATTTTGGCACAGTGTACCAAAAGCGGGCGGAATGGCAACTGAAACGGTAAAGGGGCGCCCCACTACATCAGACGAGCCTCCACCTGGGGAGGCCCGTGCACGCCGCCTCATCCCCACCCCCGGGGCGCCCCACGCCATTATTCGGAGCAGCATTGTAGGATACCAAAACCAGTGCGGCAACTTACTGGACATCACCTGGGTGCCATCCACATCTCAGCGCGTTCTGCTGCCTCGGGACTATTCGCACAACAGACCGCTACTGACGAGGCCTCCCCCCGCACCCCCCGGGACGCCCCACGGAATGGCAACTGAAACGGTAAAGGGGCGCCCCACTACAGCAGACGAGCCTCCACCTGGGGAGGCCCGTTCACGCCGCCTCACCCCCCCCCCCCGGGGCGCCCCACGCCGTTATTCAGAGCAGCATTGTGGGATACCAAAACCAGTGCGGCAACTTACTTGACATCACCTGGGTGCCATCCACATCTCAGCGCGTTCTGCTGCCTTGGGACTATTCGCACAACAGACCGCTACTGACGAGCCACCCCCCGGGACGCCCCACGCCGTTATTCGGAGCAGCATTGAAGGATACCCAAAACCAGTGCGGCACCCAGGCAACATCACCTGGGTGCCGTCCAGAACTCAGGACGTTGTGCGGCCTTGGGACTATTCGCACAACCGACCGCTACTGACCATTGTTCCTTCTTTTTTCCTAAAAATGTTTAAATGTTTTTACTGTTTTTGTTGCATTGTTTATATTTATAAGTTATTAAAGTTTTATAATCCTACTACTTTGTTGGAGTGCTATATATTTTTAATGTGACACATAATTGTAAAAACTTTGATGTACAAAGAGGCATCCCTGGAATCTTCCGCTTCAGGCTCGGTCCCCTCCCCAATCACAATACAGGATGGTTTTCAGATAGTAGGAACGCGTGTGGTGTGACGGATCTCATCGGGTGGGGGCCTTGATCTACTGTAACTCCTTTGAAGAGGGGTGATTCTTTACAGCTGGGGCCATAAACTACATCTGCAGGGCTACCTGATAGCCTGGGACCGGCCTGGACAATCGGACACAGAGGAAGAGGAGTGTCAGAGGGTGCGGTAGTGAATAGGGCGAAAGGGAGGTGTCGGGCGGGCACAGAGTGTGATTCTCAGGGAAGAGCAGCGCAGATGGGGGGAGGTTTATTGCCCATGCATAAGACAGAGAGCGGGGGTGACCAGTGCCTGGGGGAGATGCTTGCGAGGGTGGGGAGCCATGCTAAGGATCGACAGCGTGCAGAGAGTGGGTCTGGTCAAGGCATCTAAAATGGCTGCCGTGCACGACAAAAGTGTGGCATTTGAAAAAAAGGCAAGATGGCGCAGACAATGTTTTTCAACACTTCCTGATTTCCTTCGAATCGAACGTTAACAGACGTTATCTCTCCCACACTACCGGTCCCCCTGGGCTTAAACGCCGAGATGGTAGGGACTGCATCCCGTGGAGATAGGCCAAGACGTCACTCGGCAGAAAAAAAAGTAAAAAAAAGTCTATAAACATACAATAAGTTAAAAGTCAATCATTCTTGTTTCCTTGTAGTACGCTCCCCAGTCCGCTTCCCGTTACGCTAACCAGGCGCACCCTTTTAAAGCCTCCACATCAAACCTATGGGGTCAGGGAGGATCTACTATGCCCCCTTATGGTCATTTGCCCCTTCGCTTTGGCCTCCTCTTGTCTCTCGATCCTACCGAGAGACAAGATGGCGGCCGCTCCGTACTGTTTGGAATGTTTACAGACACCGGAGAGCCAATCAGCTTCGCTTCGCAAAGCTCCGTAACGCGAAAAGTACGCGAAACGGAGCGCTACCCGGGACGCTGTCACAGATATATATCTTTTTTTGAACGTTAATTTCTCAAAATCCACTGCAGCACATATAGAGACCCAGCAAAGGCACATCGGGCTACCGGTCCCTACAATTTTGCCAAGTTTCATGCAAATCCATTCACCCGTTCGATTTTTTTTTTGGATTTTTTTTTGCCCCGCAGGGCCCTTTTAAAACCTCCACATCAAACCTAGGGGGTCAGGGAGGATCTACTATGCCCCCTTATGGTCATTTGCCCCTTCGCTTTGGCCTCCTCTTGTCTCTCGATCCTACCGAGAGACAAGATGGCGGCCGCTACGGACTGTTTGGAATGTTTACAGACGCCGGAGAACCAATCAGCTTCGCTTCGCAAAGCTCCGTAACGCGAAAAGTACGCGAAGCGGAGCGCTGCCCGGAGCGCTGTCACAGATATATATCTTTTTTTGAATGTTAATTTCTCAAAATCCACTGGAGCACATATATTGAGACCTAGCAAAGGCACATCGGGCTACCAGTCCCTACAATTTTGCCAAGTTTCGTGCAAATCCATTCAGCCGTTCGAGCTAAAAGTGAGTCCAACCGCCCTATGGAAATTAACATGGGAAAAACGCGTTTTGGGACCCCCCTTTTTTCTCGGCCCCCCCTTGACGAAACGCCAAAGTTATTAGACATAGGATTTTTTCTCTATGGGATTTTTGAAAATTCTAACTATATATACCTACTGGCGACCGCCAATAGGTAATTATATATATATATATATATATATATATATATATATATATATATATATATACATACACACATACATACATACATACATATACATACACATACATATACACACACACCTACACAAATACATTCACATATACATACACATACACACACACCTACACAAATACATTCACATATACATTCACATATACATACACATATACATACACATACACATATACATACACATATACATACACATATACATACACATATACACACATATACATACACATATACACACATATACATACACATATACATACACACACACCTACACACACACCTACACATATACATATACATATACATATACATATACATATACATATACACATACACATACACATACATATACATATATACATACATACATACATACATACATACATACATACATATATATATAGTTTTTCACCAAGCGTCGCATGTTTACACATGGGGGCTTGGGAGGAACTGGTCCTCAGAACCACTTTTGAAAAAGAGATGAGGGAGAATGTAACAGCGTGGTACCGCTTCATTGATGACTTGTTTGTGGTGTGGAGGGGTACACAAATTGAGGCAGAAAAATTCATTGAAAACCTCAACAAAAATGACCTAAATATCACCTTTACGGTGACAATGAGTCAGATACAGGTCCCTTTCTTGATATTGAAGTATACACACATAACAACAAGTTAGAGAGTAGGCTATACCGTAAAGCTACTGCTGGAAATATAATACTACACGCGAGTAGCACTCACCCAGCCCATCTGATACGGAGCATTCCGTATGGTGAGATGCTTAGACTAAGGAGACTGTGTAGTGAACCTGAGGAACTGATGAAGGCTCAGGAAGCTAGTACACAGAGATTTTTGGAGCGTGGGTACCACATAAACACTATAAAACAGGCAATCCAGAAGTCAATGACTAAAGATAGAAAGGAGTTGCTTAGTTACAAAGATGTCTCGGCTGAGACACCTAATGTCCCATTGACAGAAAACAGTGTAGAAATGGCAACAACAGAGTCTTTTCGTATAATAATGGGATACTGCAATCAACACAGAGAAGTGCGCAAAATCATAGACAAAAACTGGCCTATAGTTAGCAAAGACCCTATTATTGGCCAGAACCTCCCGAAAAAGGCATCCATAACGTTCAGTAAAGCTCCTAACATGAGAGAAAGGGTAGTAGCAACATGTCCAGAAATAATCGACAGCACATCATGGTACAAAAATAATCAAGGGTTTTTCAAATGTAAAACCTGCAAGGCCTGTGGTCATGCAGTCAACAAGCGGGTATACAGCGATGGCTTTAGTGAACGCGAACATCGAATCACTAAAGTACTCACGTGTAAAACGGAATATGCTGTATACATCCTGGAATGCCCCTGCAAACTCAAATATGTGGGGAGCACTAAGCTCCCCGTCCACAGAAGAATTTTGCAACATTTGAGGGCAATCACCACACAAGACAACAACTACCCGGTGGCGCGCCACTTCAAAACACACCATCAGAGCAATAACAAAGAACTGACATATTTTGTAGTGGATGCCATCACAGCTAGCAGGAGAGGGGGCAATAGAGAGGCGAAATTGCGCAAAATGGAGACCAATTACATATTAAAGTTCAATAGCAAACAGCCAGGGGGCTTGAACCTCACTGAAGACCTTTACACATGTCTGCATTAAAAGAGTAAATAACCAAGGTTAATTTCGGGCAACTAAACATTGGGAAAACAAATGAGAATTTTATATATATATGAATTAATTATGTTGTTTGTATTGTATATAATGAGAAAAAATATATATATAAATATATTTTTGTATATTAGATATATTTTTGTATTATTATGGTTTTAGAAATTGAAAACTATGTATATAGGGATATCCCATAGTGTTGGAGCCCGAGCTGGTAACCATGGTAGGCGGCATGCATTAACATAGGTCTGTGATGAACTACAAATATTGGAACGGAATGTGAAGGCCTTACCCTATATCCCTGCACAACAAATGAAAAGTGGATGCTCAGAACACTCCATCACATTCTGATAAATAACTTTGATAAAAAACCTTGATAAATAACCCCGGAAAAAAATCTGAGGATATCAAACCCATTAGCAACCTATAGTAGGGGAAGCTGATGGAGGAAATAAGGCAATAATATTGCACAATAGGAGAGGAAGGGGATAACATGAGCAGTAATAGAACCGAAAAGATGTAATGATTTGGAATAAGAAGCTCAAACTCACTCTAGAAAAACACAAATTTTAATTATTTTTTAAGCACATAAAAGCACTTTACACATATTGGGGATTAAGGATAATTCACGGAGGAAGACCATGATTCTAACATTTGTACAGTAATTACAACTAAGGGATTTATCCCACAATTTTGTAAATAAGAAAATATGTAAATGAGTTGTGATAAAGATCAGGGATTTAACCCGGAATTGTTACTCAAGTCTGCCCGAATTGTGTGGGTAAAATTGATACCTAGTCACTTTGAATAAGAATGTACTTACGTCTCGTCTAACATTTGGAAGAAATATCTAGTTATATGACAACAGGATACCGACATAACTTGAAGGAAATAAGAACACCCTGAAGAAGTTCTGTTGTACATAACGAAACGCGTCAGCTGGCTGTGGTACATAAACTTAAGGAAAATAAAAGCATTTGAATATACACCAAGATTCAGCTCTTCAATAAGGACTCTAAGTGATATGATTTGATTGGACTTATTGTGCAAGTGGTACTGTGCCAAACTTTGGAATATTCTCCACTACTCTCTACTACTTACTCTCTACTACTCTACTACCCTCTACTACTCTCTCTCTACTACTCTACTACTCGCTACTTCTCACTCGCTACTTCTCACTCGCTACTTCTCACTCCCTGCTACTCACTCCCTGCTACTCACTCCCTGCTACTCACTCCCTGCTACTCACTCCCTGCTACTCACTCCCTGCTACTCACTCCCTGCTACTCACTCCCTGCTACTCACTCCCTGCTACTCACTCCCTACTACTCACTCCCCACTACTCACTCTCCACTACTCACTCTCCACTACTCACTCTCCACTACTCACTCTCCACTACTCACTCTCCACTACTCACTCTCCACTCCTCACTCTCCACTCCTCACTCTCCACTCCTCACTCTCCACTCCTCACTCTCCACTCCTCACTCTCCACTCCTCACTCTCCACTCCTCACTCTCCACTCCTCACTCTCCACTCCTCACTCTCCACTCCTCACTCTCCACTACTCACTCTCCACTCCTCACTCTCCACTCCTCACTCTCCACTCCTCACTCTCCACTACTCACTATCTACTACTCACTATCTACTACTCACTCTCTACTACTCACTCTCTACTACTCACTCTCTACTACTCTCCACTACTCACTCTCTACTACCCACTCTACTACTCACTCTCTACTACTCACTCTCTACTACTCACTCTCTACTACTCACTCTCTACTACTCACTCTCTACTACTCACTCTCTACTACTCACTCTCTACTACTCTCCACTACTCACTCTCTACTACTCACTCTCTACTACTCACTCTCTACTACCCACTCTCTACTACCCACTCTACTACTTACTCTCTCTACTGCCCTCTACTACTCTCTACTACTCTATTACTCACTCTCTTCTCTCTACCTCGCTCTACTTCTTTCTCTACTAGTCTCTACCTCTCTACCTCTCTCTATTTATGTATGTGTGTATATATATATATATATGAACAAAGTTCCCAGCGCTGCCGGAGGGCTGGGAACTGTCGAGTGCTCACTCATAGCGCTGGGAACTTTATATATATATATATATATATATATTCACACATACATATATACATATATATATATATACACATATACATACATACATATACATACATTCGAACAAGTACTCCAACCACTTCCACCAAAGCCTCGGCGGCGAAGAAGGAGAAGCGAACCACTTTTTGCCGGCAAGATGTTCTTTATTAAACCATATCCACAGCAGCAATCGACAGATGACGCGTTTCGGGCTCGAGAGCCCTTGATCACATATATAATCTGCATATCTATTTAAATACAAATATAAATGCATGCATACATTTACATATATGCATACATATGCATGTTATTTACATGAAAGTTTTAAAAACACTAATAAAAGCAAAGCTAAAAAGCCACCTCTTTACAAACAGAATGGCTTTAACTTAAACGAGGGAGAGATCTATTGCATTTTCAATGCGTGTTTACTTTGGTTCCATCAAGAAGGCATTCAGATGTGTCACTCATTTGCCATAAATTCTGAATGTTAGCCCTTTAGTAGCTCATTAGATCACTGTAGTAAAGCTACTGCTCACCAGGGAAGTCTGCTGCTAATCATGCTTTCTATGGCAAAATGAACCCCCTCATTTTATTCCTTTTTAAATTAAATGTTTTCAAACTTACCACTTCATTCCAATCAAGATGGCTTCTGGTGTGCCATACTTTTGTCATAAGTAAGACTGTTAGCGCTCTAGTTGTTCTTTAGAACACTCTGGGACAGTCTGTCATTGGGCTATACTTGGGCTACATCTGGGTGATATTTGGGCTACATTTGGGCTCTTTTGTCTCTGGTGGCCATCTTGCGAGACTGCATGTCAGAATTTTTTAAAGAAATAGAAGAGGATTTGGGAAGTCACTCAAAATGTGCCCTTTTCTTTCTGCAGCACTAATCATACTTTCTATGGCAAAATATAACCCCTCATTTTGTTCCTTTTTAAATTAAATGTTTTAAGAGTGACCACTTTATTCCAATCAAGATGGCTTCAGGTGTGCCATACCTTTGTAATAAGTAGGACTGTTAGCGCTCTAGTTGTTATTTAGAACACTCTATGAGGCTGCAGTAGAACACAAAGGAATCAACTGACAGTCTCTGTCCTTGTTGGATGTACATGTTTTACTGAGAATGTCAGACTTCATTCTCACATGACTGAGAAAGATAATGTGAATTTACAGAAAATATGCTTTCAGTTTAGCTTATAGATCCCCTTCCAAATCACTGTGGGAAAAGCATGATATAATAGTTTTCTTTCAAACATGATTCATGATATCCCAGCAGAAGGCTTTTTCACATGGTAAAATCACCTTAGAACACACCACAATTCCTAAAATGAGTATGGTACCATCAACAAATGATTTATAATGTAACTAAATTCCTAAAACCCTCTATTAACTACAATGCTTTTTTTTTTTTTTTTATTCAAATCTGTTTTTATTGTGAACACAGCGATAAGCCTACAACCCCTTTCTGGAGCCGGCCGCGCATAGAAAAGCCAGTAGGTAAAACTAGACAGGGGAGGTGGAGTCATTAACACAGCGCCCTGCCTACAACCCCCGGAGGGGGGGCCGGCCGCGTGGCTTAGGGGAGAGCAGAGCAAGAGGTGGCTATAAACTGGCAATGCGTCGTTGTGTGGGGTAGGCTCGTATGTGAGGAAAAGCAATGGCGTCACCTACAATGCTTTTTAATGAGGTGCTATCATGTATATTGGTCCCAAGATGGCTGCCAACACTTCTTGGATGAAGTGCTGACAGCCAATCAGATCTCACGATGAGATGTGTGGTTAGGCTCCGCCCAGATATATATGTGTTTTTGAAGTTAATTTTCATAAAAACCACTATAGCAATTTTCACCAAATATAGCAAAGGCACTTCTGCGTACCAGTCCCTACAATTTTGCCAAGTTTGGTGTAATTCCGTTCAGCGGTTCTCAGCCCCCACTGCACGAATC
Source organism: Lissotriton helveticus (assembly GCF_964261635.1). NCBI lineage: Eukaryota > Metazoa > Chordata > Amphibia > Caudata > Salamandridae > Lissotriton > Lissotriton helveticus. The sequence goes on from NC_136070.1 coordinate 997,993,903, forward strand.
TCCCCGAAACTTTCAGGGAAGGAGCGCAGCGGAGCTGGCCAAAATTTTAGAAAATTACACACAAATTCCTCAACCGGCACCAAAGTTATTCCCAATAGAATGTTGCGGATTTCCTATGGTAGCTAGGTCCTAACTATATATACCTACTGGCTGTCGCCAGTAGGTAATATATACATATATACACATACATATATACATACATATATATACACATATATATATATACACACATATATATATATATATATATATTTTCACCACACCAAACTTCACCATCCAAGAAGGCGCTGACTCCGTGTATCTTAGTTCAAGGGTGTTTATTTCACATCAACTTCTGCTCAGACGCGTTTCGGCGGCTACCCCGCCTTGCTCACTAACATCTGACCAGGCACACTGACGCTTTTTATACATGTTCAATACATCACATGAGTCATAATTGTCATCCTTAATTGGCATTGGTTTGTTGCCATGGTGACTATGAGTTACACCCACACAATTACGTGACTCCTTACACTGCTCATGACATTATTTGGCGGTTTTTTGGTACATTACATGGGTCACGTTAATTGGCGTATATAGATCAAAACATTACATCATGTTCATCTACATATTCATTACAGTTTTATACCTTGTATTCTACATACTATTATAGTTTAGTAGTCAAATCATTGGGAGAAAACAACCCGTAATACGTGAAACCCTCCATGTTAACCTGTGTCATAGAGGATTAGGCGTATCAGAAAGGAGGTGTGTTAAACCCGTGTCTGTGATTGGTTTCACAGACCACTGTGCAAACAAATAGGCTCTGTTACATCGGAGATCGGTTTGCTGGCCTGTTGGCAGAGGCAGAACATGTTACAGTGTTAGTACTCATCCTCGTGCAGCCGGTAAGTTAGATCACTGTTTGTCAGAGTGAGCCACTACGGCAAAATTCCATTATCGACAGTATTACATCTAATGGACAAATTACTCCCGCGCAAGTGCGCACTTACTCCCCCTACATGGGAAGGATTCTACTCCCGTATGGAATACAAAGTTAGCCAATAGATACAGCGAGGTTGTTGACATATACACAGGGTGCTATATGACCGTATGACGGAATTGTGTGATTAATTGTAATTTATCGCGTAAACTGGTATGCGATGTTACAGGGTACTTGGGAAAGAAGAGGTCAGCTGCTCTAGATATGCACACTTAGGGCTTCATCAGCATTAAGCCCTACGGGAATTTTGGAATTTAACAGAATAATGTATCTGGATTCCAGGCGGCGCAATGCGAGTTTGCGGTTGCCGCCCCTAACATTTTTTGGGACATTGTCTAAGACACAGTATGTTAAACCTTTCGCATCACCACCATGTACCTGGTGGATATGCCTGGCTACCGGGTAAGCTGGGTCCTTGTTTGCAATCGCCCTCAGGTGTTGTAGCACCCTCACATGTACCGGGTGAATGGTCGACCCTACATATATTTTACCACATACACATGTCAGCATATATACAGCATGGTCTGTTTTACATGTGTAGTGATCCCTCAGGTGGTAAGGTTGTTTGCGAAAGGGTACTGTAATGCTTGTGGTGTTTTTGCCATGACTGCAGGCCTTACATTTTGTGCATTTCCTAAAGCCTTTTTGTGACTGGAACCAGACTTTCTGCTTGGGTATGGCTGGGGCATTACAGACTAATTGCTGCCGCATGGATTTCGCTTTTCTGAAAGACACTAGTGGTCTTTCACCCACTAATTTTCCTATGGTTGCGTCATTTCGGACCAGTGGCCAATGCCTTCTGAGTATTTTACGAAGGTTGGCTTGGTGGCGATTGAAACCTGTGATTAACCTGGGTGGTTGTCTTTCTGTTGCGGGGGCCCCCGGCTCTGAGTCTTTTGGAAACAGTAATTCATGGCGGGATTTGTAACTACACTTTACTTCTGCCGCCTTGCATGTTTTTTCGGAGTATCCTCTTAGTTTTAATCTCGTAAAGAGATTGTTTTTGGCCTGCACTAACCCCTCGCTAGTGCTACAATTGCGGGTCATCCTGAGGCATTCCGCATACGGAATGGATTGTTTCAATGGTGTAGGATGAAAACTGTTTGCGTGGAGGATTGCATTGCCCGCAGTGGGCTTACGGTACGTGCGTGTTTGGATTTTATCATCTTCTACAAACAGCTCCACATCCAGAAATTGAATGCTCTCCCTGCTGGCATTACACGTAAATTTTAAATTTGGTGAATTTTCATTTAACTGGTCTGTGAAGCTGTTTGCACTCTCCACACTGCCCTCCCACAAAATGAAGATATCGTCAATAAAACGTTTATAAACAATAACATTTCCTTCCATTGTCTCTTGGTGTTGGGTCATCAGCACCCGCTCCTCCCACCAGCCCATATGCAGATTCGCATAGCTGGGGGAGAAGCAAGTGCCCATAGCTGAGCCTTGGATTTGTTTGTAAAACAGTTTATCAAAGATAAAGGTGTTATTGGTGAGGCACCACTCAGTCATCTCCAGAAGCATTTTGGTGTGTTCATACTGTTCGATTGGTCTTTTTCCCAAAAAATGTTTTACGGCTTTCAGACCATCCTTATGTCTGATGCTGGTGTACAGACCTTGGACGTCTAATGTTAAAAATACATAGTTCTCTTTCCACTTGACGTCATAAACCTTTTTCAGGAAATCTCCTGTATCCTTTATGTATGCCGGTAGTTTCCTGACTTCTGGTTGGAGAAAGTGGTCAATGAACACACTCGTGTTCTCAAAAAGGCTCCCTATTGCAGAGATTATTGGTCTTCCAGGTGGCACTTTGTCGTTCTTGTGTATCTTAGGGATAAGATACAGTTGTGCCGTCACTGGATAATCCGTTTTGAGAAAGTCAAATTCACTTTTGCTTAGCAGGCCCTTAACCCTCCATTTGTACAATTCATTGTGGTATCTTTCTTGGATACCTACCATGTGAGTCGGGCTTATCCTTGTATAACACTCTCTGTCTTGTAACTGACCAAGTGCCTCTGTGTTATACATCTCCAATGGCCAGAGCACAATGTTGCCTCCTTTGTCGGACCATCTCACCACGATGTCCGGCCTGGCTTTGATTTTTTCCATCAGTGCTTTGTATTTCCTGTTGTGATCTTCATTGTGTTTATTTCTCTGTTTGGTGCTCACAATGGAAAGTTCTTTCAAATCCTTTGTTACATATTCTGCAAAAAGATCCAGACCATCTTTAGGCATTACGGGTACAAATATTGATTTCGGTTTAAAGCCTGTTTTCACTGTTTGCCAGATGTAGCCAAGGACAGCCTGAATAGATTTCTCGCAAGGGGTTATAATGCAAAACTACTCACAACCACTCTCCAGAAGGTATATGAGATTCCTAGAGAGGATCTGTTTAAGAAAAAAGACAGAAAGGCTGATGATGGTAGATTTCGCATAATAACCACATTCTCACAAGATGCTGATTGGTTCAGAGGGACTGTAAGAAAACACTGGCATATTTTGAAAACAGATCATATCATTGGGAATGATGTACCAGCAAACCCTTTGATTACTTTAAAAAAAGCACGCTCCTTGAGGGATGGTTTGGTTCATAGCCACCTAGACCCGATTGTAAAAAAGACCAAAGGGAGATTGCAGGAAGCAAAGGGGTTCTTTCCCTGTGGAAAGTGCAAAGCGTGCTCAGCCAGCAAACGCACTTTGTCTTATGAGGTGAAGGGTTTAAGAGATGGCAAAAAGATCAAAAAATTCATGTCCTGTCAGACCACATTCGCAGTCTATTGTTTAAAATGCCCATGTGGGATGAGATATGTGGGCAGTAATATCAATTGTGTCAAGCTGAGAATTCTAGAGCACATGCGCGCCATCGCAAACAAGGATTTTACCTACCCGGTGGCTCGCCATTTCTTTATCAAGCACAAGAGCGACAGAAGTCTGTTACAATACTTTTGCCTAGATTATGTACCCGAAAATGCTAGAGGTGGGGATAGACTCCTAAAGCTGCGCAGATTGGAGTCTAGATATGTTGTAGACCTCCAAACTAAAAGCCCGGAGGGCCTAAATGGGGGAGAAGAATTGTCAGTACATTTGGGTGTGTAAGAGGACACTAATTACAATGATGATGAATTTTATTGCCTTGGAAGATCAGTACTCTTGAAATGTTATAGTACTTGTTAGTGTGTTGTTTCCCCAGATGTGCAAATTTCTCTGTTTTTGTTTAGAGTGGGAGACTGATTGAATCTTGATTAAATTGAGACACAGGTAGCTTTTATGAATGGAATAGCATACAATGAATATAACTCGATTGTTGATTTATAACAGTAGGACATCACGGCAACCAGTTGGTTGCCATTGCCGATCCACGGCAAGATCAGATCTGCCTATATGGCTGTATAGAAACACATTTGACAGATGTAATGGCAGTTACAATTTATTGACGAATTAAAGCCATACAAATGCATAGAGAATGAACTAAAATAACGTTCTAAGATGGCGCCCGCAATTTTGTGGGATGCTGACAGTCCTCTGTTTGTTTCCATAATCTGAGTTACAAATGGCGCTCCGTTGCTTTGCACGGGTAGACACAGAAGAAGGGAATTACAGAAACGCGTCTGTTTTTGTCAGTGAAATAAAAACGCTGCCTTGTTAAAAGTATCCCTTGAGTGCTGTCTTTTTCCTTGTAATGAGGAGAAATTTTGAAGCTGCAATATTACGCGAACACACCAACGCGTGACGGCACCCGTCAAAAGAGTGACTCGCTATCTGGTGTTCTGAGAGCAGGAATATATAGATATATATAGAGATATAGATATATAGAGATAGAGATAGAGATATAGAGATAGAGATAGAGATATAGAGATATATATATAGAGATATAGAGATATATATATAGAGATATAGAGATATATATATAGAGATATATATATAGATATATATATAGAGATATATATATAGAGATATATATATATAGAGATATATATATAGAGATATAGAGATATAGAGATATAGATATATATATATAGATATATATATATATATATATATATATATATATATATATATATCTCTCCTACTGGCGGTCGCCAGTAGGTATATATGGTTAGGACCTAGTTACCATAGGAAATTCCGAACATTCTATTGGGAATAACTTTGGCGCCGATTGAGGGATCTGCCTGTAATTTTCCTTAAATTTGCCTCGCTGCGCTCCGCTCCTTCCCTGATAGTTTCGGGGGGATTCGTCAAGCGGGGGCCAAGAAAAAAGGGGGGGTCCCAAAACGTGTTTTCCCCATGTTCATTTCCATAGGGACATTCTGACAAGGCTACAGCTCGAACGGCATTACACCAAACTTGGCAAAATGGTAGGGCCTGGTATGCAGATGTGCCTTTGCTATGTTTGGTGAAAATCCCTCTAGTAGTTCTTGAGAAAATTGAATTTGAAATTTTTCAAATGGCATTTTCTATGGGACATTTAGACACGGCTACAGCCCGAACGGCTGAACGGAATTACACCAAACTTGGCAAAATGGTAGGGACAGGTATGCAGTAGTGCCATTTCTATATTTGGTGAAAATCCCTCCAGTAGTTGTTGAGAATTTGAATTTCAGCAAATTATATATCTATATGCGCTCAACATTCTATTGGGAATAACTTTGGCGCCGATTGAGGAATCTGTGTGTAATTTTCCAGAATTTTGGCCAGCTCCGCTCCGCTCCTTCCCTGAAAGTTTCAGGGGGATTCGTTGAGCGGGGGCTGAAAGGGGGGTCCCAAAACATGTTTTCCCCATGTTCATTTCCATAGGGACCTTTAGACACGGCTACAGCCCAAACAGCAGAAGGGAATTACACCAAACTTGGCAAAATGGTAGGGACAGGTATGCAGTAGTGCCTTTTCTATATTTGGTGAAAATCCCTCCAGTAGTTGTTGAGAAAATTGAATTTGAGCAGATCATATATCTATATGCGCTCACTGTACGCGCACCGTACACGTACGGTACGCGTACCGTACGCGTATCCTTACGTGCGCGAGCATCTGATTGGCTGGCAGTCGAATGTCAACATTCCAAACTGTCCAAACCAGGAGGTGTTGGCCACCATCTTGTTTTCAGGAGAACTGAGGCACAAGAGAGCCCAAAACAAGAGTGGAAAACACGAAAAGGGGGCAGGGTAGAGACCCCCCAACCCTCTGGCCCTTCTCAGGGGGTCCCAAAAGGACCCCCCAAGGGCAAAAAAATAATAAAAAAATTGCGGGGCACGCACACCGTACGTATGCGTACAGTGCGCATACCCCGTGATTTAAAAAACAAAATACATTTTTTTTGCACTTGTTGGTCCTTCTGCGACCCCCTGAGAAGGGCTAGGGGGTCAGGGGGTCTCAACCCTGCCCCCTTTTCGCGTTTTCCACTCTTTTTTTGTGCTCTCTTGTGCCTCACTTCTCCTGAGAAACAAGATGCTGCTCAGGTGGTCCCAGAAGGATAGTAACATATATAAACGTTATCCGCTAATAGAATTAGCATTTACAAAACCTTTGAAATTTATTGAAAAAAAATATAGGTTTCACGCCTGATATAGTCAGGAATTAGCATTTAAAAAACCTTGCAAATTCACTGGAAAAAAAACATAGGTTTCAAGCCTTATATAGTTACTAATTAGCATTTAAAAAACCTTGCAAATTCACTTAAAAAACCATAGGTTTCAGGCCTTATACTTAGGACTTAGCATTTAAAAAACCTTGCAAATTCACTTAAAAAACCATAGGTTTCAGGCCTTATATAGTTAGGAATTAGCATTTAAAAAACCTTGCAAATTCACTGGAAAAAAAACATAGGTTTCAAGCCTTATATAGTTACTAATTAGCATTTAAAAAACCTTGCAAATTCACTTAAAAAACCATAGGTTTCAGGCCTTATACTTAGGACTTAGCATTTAAAAAACCTTGCAAATTCACTTAAAAAACCATAGGTTTCAGGCCTTATATAGTTAGGAATTAGCATTTAAAAAACCATTGAAATTGCTCCTATATAGTTAGTTGTACTAACTATATTTCGCGCAGATTCCAATCGACAGCTCCAAAAATTGAAGATGCCACACATGGCGTGTCTCGAATTCCTTTATTGGCAGGGCAGAATAGTAAAACAACTACGCGGAAACAGTTTCAATTTGCCAAAAGTTCCCAACGCGTTCCTATGACAAAAGGCTAGTGGAAGCCCAAAACGCATTGCAAACTTTTGGCAAATTGAAACTGTTTCTGTGAAGTTGTTTTACTATTCTGCCCTGCCAATAAAGGAATTCGAGACACGCCATGTGTGGCATCTTCAATTTTGGGATATATGGATATATTTGCCTGCGTGAACCGCCACCAAAAGCAGCGCTGCCGACCTGGCGGTCACGGATTATACAAATCCGAGGTGTCTGAGTATCGAACGGACACCGAAGGCAGCTCGGCATTGAGGTGGCAGGCGAAGGACGTAGTTGGCTGATTTGGCAAGGGGCTTGGGACATTTGCATCAAAGCAAGAGACATCCAATGATATTGCCCCATGGAGGAAGTCGCCTCCTTATTGGACGATGAAACACCAATAAATGCCTTTCAATTCATGAAGTCTACAGCCCATGTCCTACACCGCACTGATGAAGCGAGAGCAGAAACGCGTCTGCGGAGGGAAACTGCGACCTGTGAGTGCACAAGTGAGCATTGTTTTGGCGAGAAACGAAACGGGTTCCATCCCCGTGTGTTGTGCACCCGCCGTGAGCTCTGTGTGCAGGCGTTGATGGAGGGACTTCAAAACCCAGCATTCTGTTTATTGGAGAACGATTGCATTGTGGGAAAAAGCGAGGAACTTAAAGCAGTTTGAAGCACCACTCCTGGTTTTGCATGCTCCCCCCTCCCCATGAAGAAGTTGCATGAAGCAACGAAACGCGTCGGGGACTCAAATTAAATTAAGGGGCTGAAACTGTGCTTTTGCACACAAAAGGATTGAATCCACCCTAATTTTGGATAATATATATATATATATATATATATATATTCACTGAAAAAACCATAGGTTATAGACCATATATAGTTAGGAATTAGCATTTAAAAAACCTTATTTTACTCACACAAAACCATTGAAATTCCATATATAGTTAGTTGCACTAACTATATATCGCGCACCCGCAATCCACTGCTGATGATGTCACATATTACATCATTCATGACATGGTCAGTGACATCACTGATGACATCACTGATGACATCTCAAATGACATCACTGATGACATCACTGATGACATCATCCAGTGACTGTGTTTCTGTAAAGTTTAAATATGTTTTACATATTGAAGAATGAGTAGATGTATAAGTGTCTGGACGAAGGATTTAGTAGGTGCATGACTGAATGTATGAGTGAGTGATTAAATGTGTCTCACTGAGTGCATGGGTTAGTGACTAAACTGTCTTAATTTGTGCATCATTATGTCTGTTGTTCTGTAAACTGCTGCATGTGTTGATCAGTAGCTATATGATTAACTATATGGGTTATTGATTGATTGTCCAAGTATTTGTATGGGAGACTGAGTGTGTGTGTGGCTGGCTGGGAGGTGTGTGACTCTGTGCAGATCAATGTGTACTTGTATCAATGATTGTATAAGAAAGTAAGTATGTGTTAGTATATGTTTGAAAATGTAAGGTGCTCTATGTTTAACTGTATAGACAAGAAAATGGAAGTGTGATTGATTCTTTACAGGACTGACTAGGTGTGTGAGTAACTCCATGGATGAGTGGCAGAGTGTGAGTGTCTGTATAGGTGTATGAGTGCATATGATAGTGTTGTAAAGATGAGTGATTGTATGTATGAATGATTGTATGGGTGAATGAGTGAATGTGTGTGTAGACGTAGGAATCAGTGAGTACATATGTAGTAACTAGTATTGGTGTGTCAATGGTTTCAAAAATTATACTCTGTATTTAACACTGGGTGAAACAGAGGTTATATTAAAATGTGAGGAGATGCATTGTATTGTCACATGAATGATATCATCAGTGATGTGGTCATTGATGTCAAATGAGATGTCATCAGTGATGTCATCAGTGATGTCATTTGAGATGTCATCAGTGATGTCATCAGTGATGTCACTGACCATGTCATGAATGATGTAATATGTGACATCATCAGCAGTGGATTGCGGGTGCGCGATATATAGTTAGTGCAACTAACTATATATGGAATTTCAATGGTTTTGTGTGAGTAAAATAAGGTTTTTTAAATGCTAATTCCTAACTATATATGGTCTATAACCTATGGTTTTTTCAGTGAATTTTCAAGGTTTTGTAAATGCTAATTCCTAACTATATATGGTCTATAACCTATGGTTTTTTCAGTGAATATATATATACCTAAATGTACCATAAACCCAAAAGCTCTTCTCAGAGCTACCCTACATCTAAACACTCACAAATATTATTTAACTCTAACATTTTTCACTAATTTTCAACAAAGTACGCTACCGGGGCCGCTACCCGGTACGCGAACCGGGAGCTAACCTCGCGAAATTTTTAAAAAAAGTTTTTTTTTCGCACATATAAGCCTCCTCAGCCACCCTCAGAAAACCTAGGGGGTCAAGATAACTCTACCGTGCCCCCTTCTACCCATTCTGAACATTATTTGCCCTCCATCTTGTATCTTAATTCGACCGAAACACAAAATGGTGGACTCCTGGAACGCTTAAGGTCCGCGAACCGAGGCGCTCAACGGTTCGCGTACCGGGTCGCTCCCTGGGAAGCGCACCATCAAAAAAGGTGGGAAAGTAGTTCACAGAAAAGCCACTGCAGACAATTTCACCAAATATAGATATGTAATAAACTAGTTAAATGTTAGAAATGTTATTACATTTTCAACCACAATAATAAATAATTGCTTAAAAAATAAAAAAATAAAAAAAATAATCAACAAAACCAACAATCAATTAACATACTACATTTGAAAAGTCTCTCATTCATTTTTCATTGCAGTACGCTGCCCAGAACGCTTCCCGGTTCGCGGACCGGGCGCTACCCACGAAAAAAAACAAAAAAAAAATATTGGTTTTTTTGCCCCGCGGGGCCCTTTTAAAGCCTCCACATTAAACCTAGGGGGTCAGGGAGGATCTACTATGCCCCCTTATGATCATTTCCCCCTTTGTTTTGGCCTCCTCTTGTCTCTCAATCCTACCGAGAGACAAGATGGCGGCCGCTCCGGACTGTTTAGAATGTTGACAGACACCGGAGAGCCAATCAGCTTCGCTACGCGAAGTTCTGGTACGCGCCCCGGTCCGCGAACCGGGGAGCTGCCCGGTCCGCTGTTACAGATATATATCTTTTTTTAAACGTTAATTTCTCAAAATCCACTGGAGCACATATATTGAGACCTACAAAAGGCACATCGGGCTACCAGTCCCTACAATTTTGCCAAGTTTCGTGCAAATCCATTCAGCCGTTCGGGCTAAAAGTGAGGCTAACCGCCCTATGGAAAACTCAATGTTAAAAACACGTTTTGGGACCCCCCTTTTTTCTCGGCCCCCCCTGGACGAACCCCCCCCAAATTTTCAGGGGCTGCTCAGAAACAAAATGTTCCATTTTCCTGAAAATTTCAGCCAATTCCGTCCACAAACGCCAAAGTTATTAGACATAGAATTTTCAAAAAACCCATAGAGAAAAAATCCTAACTATATATACCTACTGGCGACCGCCAGTAGGTAATATATATATATATATATATATATATATATATATATATATATATATATATATATATAAATATATATAATATATATATATATATATATATATATATATATATATATATATATATATATATATATATATATTCCGGGGAATGCAGCGCTCTCCATGGGGGCAAACTCTGTTATGTTATGTTATGTTAAGTAGCTTTTATATAGCGTACGGCTACTCGGTATGAGTGTCCCGACGCTTTCCACCAGCAGCTCAGAGTAAAAATAACACAACACAGCTAAAATAAAACAAGAGACATCAAAGAAAACAGTGCAAGCAATAAGCATTAAAACAGACTAAGGATTAAAAAGCCAGGTCTTCAGGCCCTTCCTGAACTGGAGCAAATTGGCAGTGCTGCGGAGCGAAAGAGGAAGCAGATTCCAAAGCTGGGGGGCTCTGCAGCTGAAAGACCGCCCTCCCACGCGGGCCTTCCTCACCCGCGGGACCACAGCTTTAAAGAGGTATTCCGAACGGAGGGAGCGGACTGGACGATAGAAAGTCAGTCTCCGCCGCAGATATCCCGCCCCTGATCCATACAGGGCTTTATGCATCAGAGTCAGGGATTTGAACTGGATCCGCTTCCTGATAGGGAGCCAGTGAAGCATCTGAAGCAACCCAGACGCTCGAGCTCGTCTGCGTAGGCCAAAGATAGCCCGGGCGGCAGAATTCTGCACCACCTGAAGGCGCTGGACCAGGTAATCAGGGAGGCCAAGAAAGAGGGCATTGGCATAGTCAAGCCTTGAGCCGACAAGAGCCTGCACAGTAATCCTCCTGTGCTCCTCAGACAGCAGAGGCAGGAATTTGCGGAGCATTTTCAGGATTCCGTAGCAGGTGCCAGCCAGGCCGAGAATATGCCTTTGCAGCAACAGCTGATTGTCTAGCTTGACGCCCAAGTTTTTGGCCACCAAGGAGGACTGTGCCGGAGGGCTCATGTCGGACGGCCACCATTGCTGCCACTCCGGATCGGCAACGCAACCAAAGAATAGAACCTCAGACTTGTCCGAGTTGGCCCTCAGACTGTTCCGCTGGAACCAGTCGAAGACCAATGCAAGACAGTCCCGAATTCTCTCTCCATCAAACTCTTGGTCTTTCCCGCATGTGAAGAGGAGTTGCGTGTCGTCGGCATAAGAGACGATCTGGGCCCCGTATGCCTCCACCAAGGCCGCCAAAGGGGACATAAAGATGTTAAATAACGTGGGGCTCAACACAGAACCCTGTGGAACCCCAACTCCCAGTGGCGGCATCTCGGCGGAGCTCTGGGAAACCCAGACCGTCTGGCAGCGGCCTTCAAGGAAAGAAGTAAACCACCTCAGCACCGTCCCCCTAAGGCCGATGTCATAAAGCCTAGCTAAAAGAGCCTTGTGGGGGACGGTGTCGAAAGCCGCCGAAAGGTCTAACATGACCAACATTGCCCTACCGCCGACATCCAAGGTCTCCCTGATGATCTCAGTGACCTCCACCAGAGCCGTTTCCGTACTAAAATTAGGACGGAATCCAGATTGGGATGGGTGGAGCAGATTGTTACTTCCAGAAAGCTCGACAGGACACCGTGGGCATGTTTTTCCGTTATCTTCGCTAGCGCTGGAAGAAGCGAGATTGGCCTGTAGTTGGCCAAAACCTCGGCATCGAGGCCCGGTTTTTTTTAGGAGGGGGATCACCATCGCTCTTTTCCAAGAACTAGGGACCCTCCCCTCCCTCAGGGAGGCATTGAGGATGGGGTTGACCAGTGGATTCACCACTGCCGCCATCCCGGCCAAGAATTTGGCAGGGCAGGGGTCAAGTGGCGAGCCAGATTTAAGATTGGCCAGCAGCGTCCGAGACGCATCACTGGAAACAGCAGGGAAATCGGACAACACCGCCGCAGGTATATGCGGAAGTCCGCAGTCCGCCCTCGTATCGCTGCTTCCGTCCTGTCCCTCCACGAAGGTGGCCTGAATAGCCTTGATCTTATTTGTGAAGAAGCCAGCGAGATCGCATGCCCATGCCTCCGACGAGGCTAGTGGGGGCGGATGGGAGCTGGGGATCGTAAACTCCTTCACAATATTAAAGATCTCCTTACAGGAGTTTGCAGATGCCTCTATCCTCCTAGCCAGATAATACCTCTTGGCACCCAAGATGTCATCGATGGTAGGCCTTTACCGCCGCCTTGTAGGCGAGTTTAGCCTCCCCATCATACAGAAGGCGCCAAGCCCTCTCAGCCACCTTGCACTGACTGCGCGCCACGCGAAGCGCCTCCGTAAACCACGGTGCAGATTGGCGTGCCACCGTGGACCGGGGGGCTGCCTTAGGGGCGAGATCGTCCAGCCTGTCGGTGAGCCATCGCTGCAGAGTCTCCGTGTCGCTATCCACATCACCCGAAAGATGACAAGGGTGATCCAGCAGCGCCTGCTCTAGCATGTCAGGTGTCACTCTATGCAGCGCTCTCGAGGCCGACCTAAGCAGGGTAGGCGCTCTGTTATCCAGGCTCGCACACTCCAACACCGAAAATCTGATCAGCCTGTGATCGGTCCAGAGCATCTGCAGGGTGTCAACCTCCATGAGTGGAACAGATGAAAACACCTGATCCAGGGTATGCCCCTTCTCATGTGTTGGCCCCGACACGAACGGTATAAGACCCAGCGGAGATGTAACATCCAGCAATTTGGCCGCAACAGGGTCGTCCGCCGTGTCAAGGTGGAAGTTGAAATCACCGGCCACAACACAATGCTGTGTGGTAAGCGCCAGCTCAGAGACGGCTGTCTGCAGATCCTCCAAAAAGGAACCCACCGGGCCTGGTGGTCTATAAACCAACAACCCCTTCAAGGCCTGACCTGGGGACAGTCTGAGCGTGAAGGCGAGCAACTCGGCATTCCCAATGGAGTTCAGGGGAAGCACCGAGCAGGAGACGCTCTTTTTCACCACAACCGCCACTCCCCCTCCCCTGCCCTTAACTCTGTCCTGCCGGAAGATATTGTACGCAGGAGGAATGGCCGAGAAGACGTCCGGATTGGAAGCCTCTCCCAGCCAAGTTTCGGTCAGTAGCAAGCACAGGGGATTTTCCCTGACCAGAAGATCGTAAATGTGCAGGGCGTGGCGCCCTACCGACCTCGTGTTCAGCAGCAGGCAAAGATGCTTCACGCCAGCTGTTGCCGGGCGAGGAACCGTAGCACAGGTCCAGGAAGGCGTCCAACCACAGCCCGGACAGCGTCGTTTGCCCCTAAACCGCCCCGGGAAAACGGAGCGGCAAGAGCTAGAATGGCCCCGCATGTCCCGCAATGACGCAGAGGAATAGCAAATCATCTCAGCCAGAGTATCGCCGGACCGGGGTCCCCCGCCGCCCCGACACCTCCGGGACGCTGACGGGCGCAGACGGGCAGGACTCCGGCACGACTCAGGCTAAGCGAGGGCGTCCACCTGCGCGTCACGCTGCGCGTGAGGGAGCGACTTTAAGTAGGCGCTCCAATCAAGCCTGAGCGTGCGAGTCCGCTCCAAGACGGAACCACGTCGCTTTCACATTTAATCACAATACTTCGCACAAAGGAAAAACGAGGCGCCCAGCCAGTAGTTTCCACAGCTATTGGTTTTAATCGAAAGACCATTTCACAGCGTTAAAGCGAGCAATCTACACGTTTCGGTATTACAAACACCTTGGTCACGATCAGCTTTCCGCTTTTTTTTTTGCATTATTTAAACGCCTCTTACAACTTCCTGTCACATGATGATTGGGGTCAACATGCATTATGGGTGCTGTAGTTTTTTTCTTAAAAACACTACTGGAAAAATGAAAATAATTTATAAAACTTATTTTCAAAAAGTCTTTCTTTTGATTGTGATGAACTTCTTATCACCATGCCGCCAACTCAGTGTTATTTCCCTCCAGTGGGGTGTCGTTTCCGGCCAATCCAATTATTTTTGATTTTCATTCTTTTTATTTCTTTTGTCGTTTCAATTTGTATTTTCAAGCCTCTTACTCAGTGTTATTCCCCTACAGTGGGATGACAAGTACAGCAAATCTTTTTTTCAGTTTCCATTTATTTATGATTTTTTTCTTTTAATTGTATTTTTCTTCTTTTTTTATTTCAGTTATTGTTTTAATTTTTTTCTCTTTCCAAACCTTTTCATCTCCCTTCTATAGGTGAATATATAACTCCTCCGATTGGTTGAGGCCGTGTGGACTTAAAGTTCAAAAATAAAGGATGTGGCGAGATTCTTTTTGGCGCAAAAGTTTTTCCCTATTTCCTCCGCACTCACTCTTTGGAATGGTCTGAATACCAAAGAATTTCAGGCGTTTCCAATCTCCATCATGGAATTGTTTTATATGTTTCGCAATTGCGTTCGATCTGTCCTTATGGGTCGTTGCTCTTGTGTGTTCCATTATTCGTTTTTTAAGTTCACATATAGTACTTCCTATGTATAGTAGGGGACATGGACATTCCACCACATATACAGTATATGGTGTTTGGCAGGTGATCAATTGCCGTATCTTCCACATTTTGTTATTTGCCATTTTTATCTCCTTTGTTGGTTTTCCAATTTGGCACATTTTGCATGAGCGGCATATAACAAATCCCTTTGTTTTTAACCATGCATTGTCCCGTATTTTTGATTTGAAATGACTGTGAATCAGATGATCCTTAAGGTTCTTTGCCCTCCGATAAGTTATTGTTGGGTGATTACCCACTATTTTGCTCACAGTTTCATCCAGGTGCAAAATTTCCAATTTTTTCTTAGTATTTGAGTGATTTATTTACTTTCTTGTGAGAAATCAGTAATCCGTCGTATAGGTTCTGATTCATGCTTTTTTTCTTTTTCTTTATGCGACTGAATTAAACATTCCTCTCGGGATTTCTCATTGGTTCTTTGCCAGCATTTTCCACATTGCCCGAGTTGTATTTCCGTTTCTTGAATCTTTTTTGTGTGGCCGCACTGTGTCGTTGCCATTCATTTTCCTCACTACAAATCCTTCGGAAGCGGAGGCACTCTCCATAGGGAATACTGGAGATAAGCGACTCTTGGTGGAAGCTTGTAGCTTCCAGGGTGGCATTTGTTGCAGTACTTTTTCTATGTAAGGTGGTTTGGATCTAATTTTCCTTAACCCCTTCTACGCTCATGACGAGCTCAGCTCGTCATGAGTTACGCCTGTCGTGCGCTCATGACGAGCTGAGCTCGTCATGTAACGCGGCTTTTCGCAAATGTTAGCGCACAGCGGGAAAACCCCTAGCGCACAAGGGGTTAATATAGATTTCAGTATCCAGGAAGGTCACTCTTTGATTACTTATTTCATAAGTACATTTTAAACCTGGCAAGCTGTTAATCATTTCAAAATATTGCTGAAAATCTGTTATCGACCCATCCCAAATGATGGGCAGATCGTCAATAAAGCGGATCCAACTTACAATTTTCTCCGTCATTTCATCATTCTCTGCCTTCCATGCCATCTCTTTTTCCCAGTACGCCATTGCTAAACAGGCATAATTTGGGCTAAAGGAAAAACCCATTGCTGTCCCGTTGTTTTGGTGATATACTTCTTCGCCAAATAGAAAGATGTTCTTTGTCAAGCACATTGAAATCATATCTAACAACATTTGATTATGGTTGTTATACGGCATTTTTCTGTCTTGTAGAAAATAATTGCATGCACGTAGACCTATGTCATTCCCTATGCTTGTATACAGGGATATGACATCCATGGTGATAAGTTGATAGTTTTCTTGCCACGGTGTATTTTGGAGTCTTCGCAATAGATCATTTGTATCCTTTATGTATGAACTTAATTAAGCTACTTATTCTATTTGGAATAACTTTGGCGCCGATTGACGAATCTGCCAGCTCCGGTCCGCACCTATCCTGAAAGTTTCACGATGTTTCATCAAGCGGGGGCTGAGAAAAAAGGGGGTCCCAAAACGAGTTTTCCCCATGCAATTTTTCATAGGACCTTTAGCCCGAACTGCTGAACGGAATTACACCAATGTTGGCAAAGAGGTAGTCCTTAGTTCAGACTCGTGCCTTTCGCTTATTGGTGTAAATCTGTTCAGTAGTTCCTGAGAAAATTACAGTTAAAAGTACATATATATATAAATGGGCGCGGTGGAAACCTGCTCTCTCTTCCAAATAGGAAAGCAGATTGCTTTTCCTCAGGGGGAGCAGCATGTTAGCTGCTCCCCGTGAGGAAAAGCAATGCCGGCTCCTGAAGGGGGCGGGGAGCCGGCTGGGACCGTGGGGGCATTGGGGCTCCCCCCACGGTCCCCAATGTGTTTTTATAAACCCCGTGGGATGGGGTCCCCGTGGATAATAAAATTTGTGATATGGGGCTATTTTTTTTTTTTTTACGATAAAATTTGGTGTCGGGTACCCAGCGCGGCACTCAGTGCGGCCCCTGGTGTGCACGTTTTGGATGCACGGCTTCTAACCCGTAGGGTACGCGACTCCAGCGCGTATGGTGCACGACTTGTATGCGTTGGGTGCACAACTCTACCGCGTTGGGTGCGTGACTCCAAGCAAAATAAATATATAATTTTCAGGTATACATGAAGTTTATGTGTTTAGTTCTTAGGTGGCTCTAAAAAGAGCCCTTGTGTTCATTGAGAGATTTTAGTACCACCAAGTAAGTACCTATGCAGAGTCTAAAGTTCAAGAGGAATACTCGGTTTCCCTCATCGGTAAAATGTATAACAACTCTCCTATAGATGCCATCCATATTGAAGCGCAGATTGTTGTGGTAAATGGACCCCATTCTATAGTCTCTGAGAAAAGCAGAAACAGATTTATTCACATGTTTCCTGGCTTTCTCAATCTGTGGACAGAATTGATTGGACCAGTTCCATTTAAAAAAATCATAAATCTGGTCATGTTTGTGAAGGGTGCACCATCCTCCAATTGGTGTAGCAAAGCACAGCAAGGAGAATTGCTTTCACTTCTCCTCACTTTTTCTCTTTCAATATATGCTACAATGCACAGCATATATTGAAGGAGAAAAATGCCTTTACTGATTGTTTTTGTGCAGGAAAGTTTCCTTCCTGCACAAAATCAATCTTCGCACGACACGGACATCCTTGCACCATGGTGCAAGGGTGGCTGTGTGACCACATGGCTGCAGTTTAAGCAGCTGTGCAGAGGGAAGCACAGACTTGCAACATATTTATGCACATATGTTGCATTCCTGTGCTTCGGAAGTGCCACAGCACGCTGTAGCTAAAGAGCTTACAGCGTCATGCTACAGCACTTCCTCATAGTTCTGCACGTATACATTCACCATACACCACAAATGCATTATTTCAGTCAATTATCTACTAGATATATATCCATGTAAACTTTCACACACAACCGTACAAATTTAGCTCTTTTTAAACCAGGGTAGTTAGTGCTGAAAAGTACTCTTTTTTTCTTTTCTTGTTGTAGTATATATATATATATATATATATATATATATTTTTTTTTTTTTTGTTTTTTTTTTAAATAATTTTTGGGTTTTTTCAACAGGAAGAAAGTCAACAGGACGAACAAAACCAAAAACTTTGAGGGGAAAAAAAAACTAACCAACGTTTATCGATGGCTCGACAAACTAGGTCCACTGACTGCTCCCCGTAACAAATCAAACGATTGCATTGCACGCAATGCATCTTCACTTTCCCAAATTGGGGACGTATATCTGGTGCTGATGTAGATGGTGATGCCCCAGAAGTGCTATGTACAGCTGGTGGTGCAGAAGCATTTGTACGCAGTCTTCTTAATTCTTCACGTGCAAAGTTTACTGGATGCAGTGACTGCATGTGTTTTCTCATGCTAGCATGAGTACTTCTTATATGGGTTTCCTCTGGAGAGCACTGCCTTGCAGATCTTGCACGTAACCTTTGTGGCATTTACTTTTTTTGCCCTGCCAGGGAAAGTAAAAAATTTCCAAACAATGGAGGTATATTTTTCTGGAGGGGGAGGTTCTGCAACAAATTCTTCTGCCCCCAGAATGTTCAGAGTCTGAAGATTCTACCATAGGTGTAGCCATTTTTCTGATCACAAACCAATTTGAGGTCACCAAAGCAAAATAAATGTAAAGTTCTTCTGAAGACAGGTCTTCTCTCAAGGAACGTCTTAAGAAGAGTGATTGAAATGGGTGGGGTCCTTCAATAGGAAGTCTAATGAACCAATGTAATCCCTTTTTATTTTAGGTCACATGGGATGCGCGTAGGGTGTGCGTAGGGTGCGCGCACCCAGAGCGACTTCACGAAATTGCATTTAAAAGTTATGTACTTTTTTAATAAAATAAAAGAATATTTTTATAATTATGTCAGATAATGTCTTGTGTTAATATTTATATTAAATATAAATATATTAAATATATATAATATACGTTTTTGAACCTAAAAAAAATTAGCAGGAGTCGAGCACCCACCTCATCCAACACACATAGGACGTCACGCGCTACCGCGAGTCCATCAAGTCGCATAACACTTACATCTCACGTATGCTCCAGGAGTCGCGTACAAGTTGCTTAGCAACCGCGCTGGAAAAGTCGTACTCGTCGCACACCCTACGCGGATCCTAAACAGCAATCCTAAAACGGCGGCCACATTTCGCGCAGTGAACGTTCAGGGTGCGCGACTCAAAAAAAAGAACAAAAAAAAAAGAATACAAATTATTTAAGTATATTATAATAATAAAAATATATATATTTTAATTTTTAAAAATGTAATTAAAAATAATATGTGTCATGTATTTTAAAAAAATAACATCTAAAAATATAGATAAAAAAATTTGGTTAAAAAATATAAGAAAAAACAATAAATATATTTTAAAATTATCATTTAAAAAACCTTTGAAATTCACTAAAAAACATAGGTTTCAGACATGTTCTAGTTGGGAATTAGCATTTAAAAAAACTTAGAAATTCACTGAAAAAACCATAGGTTTTAGGGGTGTTATAGTTAACTAGACATTTCACGTGTGGTTAGTTTTTGGTGGAACTTTGATCGAGGTGCACTGGTTCACTGCTAATAACGTTCCCAGTATCAGTGTTCTTTCCCTAAAACTGAACAATTGTTTCCTCAATTGGCAAACCTTTAGCTACCACTGAAAGCCCCTAGTAAACGGCACCCTTGTACCTAGAGCCTGGGGTAATAAAGAAAGGTCCCCGAAGGGCTATAGCATCAATTGTGCCACCCTAAGGGACCCCTCACAAAGCACCTGCTCAACTGCCATTGCAGGCTGCATGTCCTGGCGCAAACAAAAGTGAAAACATGACCTGTAACACATCCCTTTGTGCCATGCCCCCTACCACTGCATATGATATTTGTAGGTCACCCCTACAGCAGGCCAGACAGCCGTATGGCAGGGTGCTTAATATTATATGTGAGGGCATATTTGCATGAGCAGAAAAGCCCCTATGCTGGTGAGCCCTATTGCTGCCAGTGCAAGTGACCAATGAAGCCATCTTAAACCATGTACTGAACACTGGTAAATACGCATGTACTGGACACTGGTGAAGTCGCGTTCCCGTGACCTCCTTGGGTGAGAGTCTTTTGCTCTCATGAGGTCAGGAACAAACGCATGTCCGGGAAGACGGTGTAAGCCCCCCCCCTTCATAGAAATACCTGTCAATCAGGTGAGCTTCTAAGGAGCCACCACATCTGGGAAGCAAATCTGGCTACCCTCACAAGAGAGGAAGCCTCCTCCCCCGTCCAGAGTCCACTTGGCACCTGGACAGGTCAAAAAATTAGTCCGGTAGGTGTGCCACCCCCAGGCTAGTAAGACCCCTAAGGTGGGCTAGCTGCAAGGTGGACATGATTTTTCAGAGGTAGCCGTCTTTGTGATGGCATGCATACCTTGGAATTCTGGGATAGGGTTACGCCCACTTCCCCACAGGAGGTGATCATTCAGGGGGCATTGTGACAGAGAGGGCCAGTAGTCCATTGGCTTCTACCCTACACTCCCCTAAATTCAGTATTTAGGGGAGTCCCTGGCCTTCGATAAAGTCTCAAGACCTCCTGTGAACAGCAGACCTTACTGAAGAAACTCCAAAAAGAAGACTCCGAGACCTTTGGAACCGCCAGAACCCGACACCTGAAGCAACCACTGCACCCGTCACCTCTAGCCCAAGTTAAAGGGGACCAATGGTGCCAACAAGGTTTCCAGCCCTCCAGAGCTCGAGTCCTCCTGGGCCGTTGACATTGCATGCACCCTCTGCATGCAGGCCCCCGCTACTGCGACTGCTCTGGTAAGAAAAAAAACAGATCACTACAGACACTTCTGCACCAGTCGCCCCTGGACCTTGGAAAAGAGGATCAAAAGGTGTCATCCTCCCCTCCCAAGCCCCCTAATCTCTGAGCATCACAAGGCATGAGTCCACTTGCTGTTTCAGCCCAACTAGCTTCCTAACCAGAGCTTGCAGCCTCTTTTTACTGAGATCGACCCTCATTGTAACACATTGGGCTCCCAATGTCGATTTGCACCCTACACCCGGCTGCCCTACTGCTGCTGGTAGTTGTTGGTGCTGCCTTTGACCTGGCCCTCCACTCACCTGAACTCTTGGAGATTGGTCCTTGTATGCCGTGTACTGTACAACGCATTGCCCCTGCCAGCACCACCATAACAGTTAACCAGCGCACACCTACAAGTATGACAACTCAGACTATTAAAGGCCACACATGCTATAATAATGGGAAGAGGCTGGTATTATTAATTTCCTATGCGATTTGACTTAGTAAACACAGTTGTACTCATCTCAAAATGTAACAGACAGCGCCACCATGTGGTATGACTGTCACTAGAGCCGTGGATGACAATTAAGTGGCTGTGCCGAGCACCAGAAACTACTGGCCCAAATTAATCACTGCTCAAACCAGAAGTCAGTGACAAATCATCTCAAAGTGTTCTTTGCTTATTTACACCATGTTGGTCTAGAAACGATTATGTAGAGGTACTATTAGTCTGGTTTACAATAAAGCCCACATCAACTTGACAGCAACAAAGTTAAAAGCCAGTTGGTCTTATTTACGTTATGTGACTGCTCTCTGCTCAGCCACTTTAACTGTATTCTCAATCGTCTAAAGTGAGCACCTGCCTAGGACCAGATATCTACTTCCTTTAGTATCATACAAAAACAATGACGTCATATATGTATCCTTCAGAGCAATGAAAGCTGTATCAGCTTTGATGCAACTCTTATAGGGGTCCACTAGCAGCAGGTGGAAGCTCAGTCAGTGTGGGGGTCTTGAAGGCTCTGCAGGGCCAGAAGGTGCAAAAGAGGGAGGAGCAGAGTAGAACATCTGAATCATGGCATGGGGAAGGTTTCCATCTACCAGAAATGGCTTATGGCGCCCAAACCTCTGTAATCAACTTTTCCAGTACCTGAATCACCTTTGATGATGGTGTTGATGCTAGAGTCAGAGAATGCTGCATCCGACTCTGCCTTGAGAACAGGAATGGTGTGGCAATAAGAGAATTACTATTTGTGATGCATCTTATGCTTCCTACAAGAGGGTTTTTCCTTCAAATGCTGTTGCTTCACTGACTTTCCTACTGAACAAGATCTGGAGTAGGAACATTTCGAATGGAATTTGGCCAGTACCATGAAAAATAGGTCTTTCCTCTCCTTGATCGCCTTAGAGTGCATAAGGAAATACTTCTCGCAAGAACTCGAATCCTGCTTGGGCCCCAAACACCAAAGAGACTCCATGGGGATCTAAGATCAACAACTTCTTGTAGGAGAACCACCACTGCTTAATGACTAGCTCTTGGGGTAGGCGATAAGGCACTGAGGACATTTGCAAAAGGTACGTAAAAGATAAACATTGGTACCTGCAGCTACTTTGAAGGACTTAGGGCCAGATGTAGGTAATTTTATTTTACCACTTCTTAAATACCGAATCATACCGAATCGGTATTTAAGAAGTGGTAAAATAGAGGGGGGGAGATGTAGGTATTTCAGATTCGGTAAATACCGAATCGTTAAGATTCGGTATTTACCGATTCTGTAAATATCGATTCGGTAATGCCCATTGATTACTATGGGCATTGAAGCCCATACGAATTAATGGGCATTACCGAATCGGTATTTACAGATTCGGTAAATACCGATTTCAGCAAGGGTGCAGGGGGTGTCACTTTGACACCCTCTAGCACCCCAAATACAGGCATGTGTGCCATGTGGCACACAGACATGCCCTAAGGGCATGTCTGTGTGTCACATGGCACAGGTGTGCATGCAAAGATGTGCATGCACACCTGAATTCGGTATTTTACCACCCAATTGGATTGGGTGGTAAAATACCGAATTCAGATGTGCATGCACACCTGAATTCGGTATTTTACCACCCAATTGGATTGGGTGGTAAAATACCGAATTCTTCAGGCCTGTAGCACTGTAAACAGTGCTACCTACATCTGGTATTTTACAGATTCGGTAAATTGACCGTTTCGGTAAATTGACCGAATCTGTAAAATATTGGCCCCTACATCTCGAAAACCAATTACCGGTCGGTAACGGCCGAAATCGGCCGTTACCGACCGGTAATTGGCGACCTACATCTGACCCTTAATTTCTTCAATGAGGTAGAGGAATGATAATCAACCTTGCGCAAGAATATAATTTTAATACGGATAGTGGCAGGAAGCAGGCTGTTATTTTTACGATAAAAGTCCACTGTCGGAAAGGAGATGCGTCAGCTTCGACCAAGGTTGCTACAATAAAGGAGGAGTAAACCGCTCTCACCCTCTCAAAGTGGCAGCTAGACTTCGTGAAAAGCGGTTGACCTCTTACTTAACTCAAGTGGCTAGTAAATGACTGACAGAAACCGTGTCCAGTCAAGCTTCTGGAAATGCTGCAGGCGTTGTGCCATTGAGATTCCTGTTGTCAGTGGCCTGGTTCTGCCCTCTTTGTGAGATTTAATTCAGTAGGACATGGAAAATAAGCGGCTATTTAAATCGCCATAGAGGTATTCTTTTATAAATCCATGCATCTAGTAAAGCAATAATTACCTCATTTGTTATACTAATAATGGCCTTTTATTGATATTTTTTTTTGCATTTTATTGTGCATAGTCACAGATGTCAGAGTGATCCTGCTGCAAACAATCAAACTGGCTGAATGTTTTTCATGCCATGCGTTAAGTTGGCAGCAGTGCAGTCCCTTATCAGTCAGTGTTGTTTCTTAGTGTGGGAGTAGTCTTACGAAAAATGATACAAAGAAAGTGCCAGAAGAGGACACCTGCCCAGCATTACATTATTCCAGTCTCCAGAGTTCTTTCTCCAAGACTCTGTGCTTTTTAGGGGGTCTTTCCTTATCAAGTCACTCTTCCTTTGTAAAGGTGCTTAACATGTCCCAGAGGATCCTGGGTACTACATACAGCTCTAGTATTCTAGTTAGTTTGCCACTTTCAGCCACAAATTCTAGAGAACTTGAATTTCATAGAAGACAGCAGCTACCTTGAACCTAGAAAGGTTATATAGTGAGTAACAGGGTCATCTTCCTGATGAAATATTAATAGCTTTCTTAATGCAATCTCAGTTGCCAATAGGTACTAATGCGGTCGCTAGGAAGCGACCTAACAATATGACTGCTTTCTTGATACATGGCCCGTTCAAAATATAAATGCTCTTCATTCAGAAACAATGGCATTGAATCTTCTGGCTTTGAAAATACCTGCTAAGGGCCGTATGCATACAGACCTTACTCCAAACCATATCCTTGCCATTTTTTCAGGGATCTCTTTAAACTCCCATGTTCATACTGGTCCTGGGAGAACTCTGAATCCAATATCCTCATCACCGGAAAATTGTAACTTTTCCTGTAGGTCTTCCGGCCCAACATTTCTATCTTTTTATGCACTGGAGTGTCCGGCATTTAAAACTCTTAGTGCCTGCTTCGACTGGACTTTGTGACTGACCATAACACAGCTCCATGTGAAGAGTTTGCCATTGCCCATATACTGCTTTTGGCCTCCGTGATAAAACCAAAAAGGGTAATCTCCAGCTACTCAAACCCCATATATGTACCACAAAAAAAACACTTCAAATTGATAAACAATAACACTCCACATAGCATCCCCGTATCTAAGTCATCAGTGTCCTGAAGATCTCTACCTGAATCACGATCCACATATCTATGGCCAAAACCACTCTTAAAATTCAGAAGCCAAACTGTGGCTGGTATATAAAAGCACTGAAGACGAAGTAGATTAAGCACGATTGCAGAGTTCAGTTGTTTTTGTTTCAATAGAATCTGATCACATGTAGCTTTTTAACAGAATCTGATCACATGTAGCTTTTTAACAGCCCAATCTAAAATTTATTTTTTTGTGAAACTTTAGGACAATTCCAGATTCAACTACTCCATGATGCACCAAGATAAACCATGTAAAACGTTTCTAAAGAGAGGTTTCCCTCAATTTTCCTAGGCCCAAACAGGATAAGGGCAGCGTGTGTGCCTTATGGCCTTTGTGTCACTAGATTAGGTCTGCGGGCCTTTTCAAACAGATCTTTTTGTAATGTATGTAATTACTGAGCGCAGACATTTACTCACCAATCGGAGACACAAATTTCAGTTTGATCTGAATCTAGATACTCCTGTGAATATCCTTTCGCCCATAGGTCAACAACCTGCCACTTGGTGCACCAGCTGCAAAATAAAAAAATAAAATAAAAATAATCAGAAAACAACTGAGTGTTTCAGTGCTGTCACATTTTCACCGTTTCACTTTGTAGTGAATGGTCTCTGCGGCTACTTTGCAATCAAGTCAGACTGAAATACATATATGTCATCAATCAAGTTGTGCCATTAACAGAGATTTTAATGGTATCGGTCTACACGCATAAGCACAAGGGTTTTAGAATTGTAAATCCAGATCTTTGTTTTAAATCGAGTAAACAACAGTATGGCCGAACTAATAAAATGTAACAGGACGCACAAATATTTAGTACAAGCACATGACAGCAGTGATAGAAGGAAACCCATGCCTGATAGAATGGCAACTATAACATTTTTAGACTGAACAAATTGCCCAACTATGTAGTACAAGCACATGACAGCAGTGATAGAAGGATAGGAGGACTTCCCCTTCCATTCAGGAAAAAGGGTTGGCGTGTGCAGTCCAGCAGGGTTTTTCATTGGCAATCAGTTGTCCCCAAGGGTGGGTCTATAGTAGCACAAGGAAAACTCACCCTTCCCACCCCCCCAAAACAGTGTGCCATATAATCTTAATGCCACTTTTGCGCCTCTAATTGGTGACCCTCTTGGTAGGCACCTCACATTCTCTTGCCCACATCTCTCCTACAGCCTGTCATACAGAGTCCCCAACCACCCAAACAGTGCCAACTTCCAAATACAGAAAGTACAATGTCTTGTGTACTTATTTGTTATTAGTTAACTTTCCTTCAGGACATAGTGAAGAGTATGCACTTAAGCCTGCTTCTGGTGACAGCATGAGTAGGCTCTGCCATGTCCCACTGACCTGCAGCTGTACTGAGAACAAAACTGTTATGACAGAGCTTCCATCCAGGTGACTGTCGAGTTTGGTTACGACAGAAATGGACACTTGGTCATTCCAGTTTAGTGGAAAGGGGATGGTAAATGGCCGCTAGCCCCCAACCACTAGATAACCACAGGGAAAAGTTGTGGGTGGGATGTATAGACCTAGTAATGGGTAAAGCGAACTCTATACACCATCGCAATTGTGGGCTACCCGATCCCTGGCCATAGTGGATCCTCCCATTATCCTTCAACAAGTATGGGGAAAGAAGGAAAACACTGAAAAAAAGAGAAAGTTCACATTGCTTTGCATAGTAGGTTTTCAATACTCAATCTTGAACGCATAACATTGCAGAGACAGAAAGGAACCCCAAACCCTTTGGTTTCTATCCTTGTCAAGAGAAATACACACTAAGGAACATGGTGCGTTGCTAAAACAAAGTACTGCCCCACAAAACTGTCACAAATCCAATCCACATGAACAGGAAAACCAAGCAGAGTATGATCCAGACATAAATCCAAGGAGGGACCAGAAAAGTGCGTTTTAACCATGAAATAAAAACACAAATACATGTTGGGGGCCGGTGCAAAACAGAAGAAGAGCCCCTGCCAGAGTCAGATTAGGAGCCTCTATTCACACCATTGTTGCGCACCTGCTTTCCCAGTGGGTCGGCGAGTCAGTTTGTGACTGAACAAACGCAGTTCGCTCTAGGGAGTGTCTTGGAGGGAGGGCGTTAAACCCTGGGGCACCATGAACACCCTGATGGTTGCGGCGTGGGAAAGCCTGAGACCACTGCGGTGGAGGATTAAAGACTGCGTTAAAAAATATTTTCTATTTAGTTACCATTTCCTTACACTCTCCCAGTGTCCCATTAGAGTTTTTACTAGATTGGTGTTACTCAATTCTCTCCCTGTGTAGTTAGAAAAATAAAATGTAAACATCTCAGTTTTAAAGGAGTAAGCAGCAGTTTCATTCAACACAGGTAAGGGGAGAGGGTCAATCGTATCCAGAACTCTCACACCCCAAACCCCCTAAGTTATAATTGTACACACATAGAGGGGTGGAGAGACAAACAAAAGGAACAAAGAAAGCCCCTACACATCCCACAAAACAAAATCTTTTGTTTTGGAAATACTACCCTCACTCACACACCGAAGTGTGTGACATGCTTCATCATCGGGTCTGCTTACAATACGCCCAGGTGTAGCCACACTCTGGAAGGAGCATAGGGGAGGGAGGAGGGGGGAAGGGGGAGGGGGGGGGTCGGGGTTAACATAAAAAGACCATAAGACAAATGTACAAGACCAAACAACATATATACATATAAATCAAATAGTGATCAGTGGATATCACCCTGTGATTGGAAAAGGTTCACAACACGTGCAGTTAAAGGGAAAGTGTTTAAAACTGGTTTGGGGATACCAAACAAACTCTTTATTA